>NC_139217.1:125294630-126695880 GCF_055691185.1 Crinia signifera
GCTGCAAGGTGTAAAAAAAATGGCGCTGTCCTCGAATGTCCCATCATTAAGAATATGAAAATACGTATTTTTGGCTTAGAAAATGCCAAAAATACATATAGACCAAAAAAAATTGTATTCTCGTATGAAAATATGATTTTTTTTCACGATTTTTGTTTAGTAACTTTCCCCCATAATGTCTTCACAGGATTATAATTAATGTTGGTTATTCAATTAATGAACCTATATTTATCTCTGTATTTCTGTGCGTATTCACAAAAACCATTTGCATTTTTCAAACATAAAAAAAAAACAAAGCAAAAATTTCTGGATTCTGCTTGGCTGTTTTTATCATCCGCTGTCTTGGAGGAGCCGGCATCCCCAGAACAAGCTAGCAGCAAGTATTATCCCTGGCTGATATCCACCTCCCTTTGTGATACACCCGCCGTGGTGTTATATGCCTTATTTTAGTTTTTTAATGTGAGTGTAAACCTGGAATAAAAGTGTATATTTTTACCTATACAGTGTTGCACTATATCTACCTTCTGAGTTCTAGGTAACCCCTGAACCCCATCATCAGTGTCAGAGGGATCTATGCAGGACCTTAGTGTCCCCATTGTGCCTATATAAAACCTACACCTATGTGAGTGGGATAACAAAATTTTAAATATTTATGGTTACCATATCGTCTGCACTATTTGTGGTTTTTTTCTGAGTTGTTTCAGAACATCATCCGAACTCATCCATGAATCCTTCTCCATATATTGAAATCATTTTTGTGTAAGAGAGTGTATTTTTATTTATATGTGGGATCGCTCAGGGGGACACCTTTACTGTTTTTTCTGTATCCTAAACTTTAGTGAAAGTTTCTCTTGGTGTCATTAGAGCTGCACCCCACCAGGTGGCGCATTTGGGAAATTCTTGTCTTGCCCATTTTTCAAACATGGCTGGTGCGCTATCACCATCTACTTTATCTGCCCTTTATCTCTTCACCAGGCTTAAAGGCCCCCATACACTATGCGATTTTGAGCCGATTTCACCCGATTTCGGCACTTTGGGCCGATAAATCGGGTGAAATTGGCTCAAAATCGGTAGTTTGTGACATCTGATCCAATCTGATGCGCGTTCCCGCGCGCATCGGATCGGATCAGGGCGTCGGACCTGCTGAACATAAGATGTATCGGATCTGACCCATCATGGGCACATCGTGGGTACTTTTTAGCACCCACGATGTTTCAGATCCGATAGATCTATGGGTACCTTGAGGACAGGTTCGGGGGAGCTGTAGACGGGGACCGCAGATGCAGAGTAAAGACCGGGGGCGCGGCGGGAGAATAGGAAGAAATCCTACTCAAAAGACCGGGCAGCCGCGGTGCTGATTGGCTGAGCTCTCAGCCAATCAGCGGCCGCCCGGTCTTTTGAATAGGATTTCTTCCTATTCTCCCGCCGCGCCTCCGGTCTCTGTTCTCCATCTGTGGTCCCCATCTGCCGCTACATCTCCTGACGCTCCCCCGGACCACTCCCCGCTTCCAGCCTGCTCCTGCCGCTTCCCCTGACTGGTCCCCGCTGCCGAAGGAGTCGGGTAGGGGAACTGTAAATGCTCCGGGCAGGTGGAGGGAGCTGGGGGCGGGGGACACTGCTAGTTGTGCAGTCAGCGGACGCTGCGGGCCGGGGGACACATAGGCGGCAGTAACATAGAGGCAGGCAGGGGGGAGCCGGGAGCTGTCAGCGCTGGAATAAAAAAAAACATACATTGAATGGGCAGCCTGTGATTGGCTGAGCGCTCTCTCAGCCAGTCAGCAATTGGCTGAGAGAGCACTCAGCCAATCACAGGCTTCCCATTCATTGTATGGGCTTTTTTTTTTCCAGCATTGACAGCTCCCGCCTCCCCCTGCCCGGCTCTCCGTCGCTGTCACTGTCCCCCGCAGCGTCCCCTGCACGCTGCCTCTGCCCTTCCAGCAGCGCGCCGCAACCCACCGTTTTAAATAGGATTTACTCTCGCCGCTCGCCGCTACACCAGACCTTGCGGCGAGCGGGAGAATAGAAAAAATCCTATTCAAAACCTGTGCGGCCGCTGATTGGCTGAGAGCTCAGCCAATCAGCGGCCGCCCAGATTTTGAATAGGATTTTTTTTTACTATGCTCCCGGCCTCCCGCCGCAACCCGCTGCTGACTCTCCGGTCCCCGCGGCGCCCCCTGCCACGGACCCTCTCCCCCCCCCACCCCTGCTACTCCCCGGGTTTACATGTGATAAATCGCATCCGATTTATCACATGTAAAAAATGGCACATCAAGTGCCAAATCTTATCAAGCTCCCCGGGGAGCTGCCGGGGGAAGCTCAGGGGAAATCGGGGCTGACTTGTCTTTACGACAAGTCGCCCAAGTGTATGGGGGCCTTAACACGTCTGCCCCAATGAGAAAACAGCTGAGTAGTATTGTAAGTGAAGGAGTCAGGTGGCACAAATTTCTTAAATATATTATTTAATGGGAAGGCAAAAATTAATTATATTATTAAATATAATAAACAGAAGAATGTACAAGCAAACAGGAGTCGTAAATGCATTAACTTTATCATAGAAGTGGACAAGGGTGGTAGATGTCCATGAGGCATACTGTACATGCATTAACTCTTGTATATTATATAAGGAGGGCATGGCCAAGCGCATATATTCATTAACCACTTACTTGATGATGTGATGCGAAAAGATCCAGAAGTGCTTTAGCTGGCTTGTTCACATCACATGCAACCACACTGCCCTGCTGTGTGACCAGATATAGATCAGAGATCCATTCTGCCGGAATTGCTCTACAGAATGCTGTGTGACTGGGATCAAAGTGCATTACCCTCTAAACACTACATGGATAATCTCTTCAGCTGCAACAGAAGTGATTAATCACCATACCCCACTGACAGACAGTGGCACTGAGATGCGAGGGGGCGGGGAAGTAACACCTGGGTTGATCTTTCATCAGTGGAGGTGGGGATGGGGTAATATACAGAACTATGATGCTGTAGGAGGTGGGAAATAATCAAAATACACCGGTCACAGGGTAGGAACAGGCAGGACCGCCGACAGGGGGGGACTGTGGGGACTGGAGTCCCGGGCCCCGGCAGACAAGGGGGCCCGGGGATCAGCAATGTGCATAGGCGCAGATTTCCTGGTGCTCCCGAGTCCCAGCCCGAGCAGTGTCGTGACCAACCACGGCCGCCCAAACCCTGCCCACGCACTTTCTGTGCTCCTGCCCGTCTGCAGCAGCACAGATTCACCGGTGCTCCCGGCCTGAGCAGCATTGCCGCCCAAGCCCCGCCCACGCACTTCCTGTGCTCCTGCCCGGCTGCCCGGACCATGACAGAGAACACAGAGCCGGGAACACCATCTCTTGGAGGAACCCACACGTGCCATGGGCACGGACTCTGCACGCACAGCCGGCCATCCCCCACACCAGGGTCGCACTTTAACCTTGTGGGTTAGTCACCGGGCATAGGAGCAGCCTTGCACCTTCTGTTTTTTATAGTGCTTCTGAATGCTCTCATGCACAGTGAAAACTGAGTGCATTAGAGGGGCGGGGGGCAGTGTCATGGCGCACTGACCAACCTGGGGGGTGGCAAAAAAAACATTTTGCCTAGGGGCAGTTGGACACTTAAATCCAGCCCTGGGGGGAGGGGGTTGTGTGTATGTGATAAGGTACATGAGGGTGGTGGGGTGATTTGGATAAGATCCTTTCCATCCCCGTAATGTGATTTGTGGCTCATACTGTGCAGCATGATGTGATATTTGGCTCATACTGTGCGGCGTGATGTGATTTTGGTGATGTTAGTTGGGCGCCCACTAAGCAAATAGCTTAGTGGGCTATTCTGCGTAGGCAAATCGCATCACATTCGAAGTTTTGCATGCGATGCGATTTTTCCATAGGGTTCTATGTTAGTGACTTTACTATACAATATTGGATGCCATGGTATCCGATAATCGCATCGCATTGTGCGGCATGATGGGATTTTTGGCTCATACTGTGCGACGTGATGGGATTTTTGGCTCATACTGTGTGGCGTGATGTTATATTTGGCTCATACTGTGTGGCGTGATGTGATATTTGGCTCATACTGTGTGGCGTGATGTGATATTTGGCTCATACTGTGTGGCGTGATATGATTTTTGGCTCATATTGTGCGGCGTGATATGATTTTTGGCTCATACTGTGCGGCGTGATGTGAATATTGGCTCATACTGTGTGGCGTGATGTGATATGTGGCTCATACTGTGCGGCGCGATATGATTTTTGACTCATACGGAGCAGAATAATGTGAATTTTGCCTCATTCCATGTGAAATGACATTAATCCTTAATGTGATTTTTGTCTCATACTCTGCAGCATTATGTGGCATAATTTAAAACACATTTTGTTTCCTGGGATTGCACCAATACATTTTCCTGTACCCCATGTGTATGAATCCGACCCTAAGCAGATTGCAGGGCCACCACCCTCTCCAAAGGACATGTCCCTTTTCACAAAGTACTGTAATACCTAATTTCAGCAGGCTTGAGCACCCACCAGTGTAAATTAGCACCTAAGGCAGTAGGCATCGTCAGTGGGCAGCCTTGGAAACCAGCCCCACTCTCAGGATGCACATGCAGACGGTACAGCTGGGCAGGTTCCGTTCACATTGCTGTCCCATAGTTGAGCTTCTGTGTTTTGCGTTCCTCTGCCAGGCATGATCCGGAAGCTGTCAGCTGTTCTGGCTAGCGGCAGTGTGATTGCTAATCAAGGAAGCCCTGCTGCAGGATGGCAATGTGAATGAAACCTGCCGAGCTGTCCCGCCTGCATGTGCGTCCTGGGAATCGGGCTGGCGGTTTGCAGGGCTGTGCAGTGGTTGGGGTAGGCATTTACACTTTTATTAAGACAAAAATGATGCACTAATTGATACCCACCCCCGTTGTAGCTTCTCCCACCTCTGCCCACCACCATCCACCTATACTCCCTGAGAAAGGGGGGCCCTATAAATTTTTTCAGTCCCGGGCCCCACGGTTTCTGATGGCAGCCCTGGGAACAGGAGAAAGGGAGGTGAGGAAAAGTTTTTTTTTGTTTTGTTTTGTTTTTAACAGGAGGTGGGTAGTTATTTTCTAAAACTTTTTTTGCTTTACTACTAAGGGGGTGTGGTGGGGGTTTGGTATGGGATGCCAGTGCTTGAGATGCCAGCAGTTACAAGACCATCAGTGGTCTCATGATTTATAGAATCATGACACCTGCTACAGTATGTATGTATGTATGTATGGGGAAGGAGGGGACACAGGTGGCCAGAAGGTTTACATTCATTACATACTGTATATAAGAGACGGTGGGTGGACATATATAATCTCTGGTGCATATCACTTGTCAATAATCGTAAATGGTGCTCATGACAGTTAGATGCTGATTGGTGGAAGCACCATTTAAGATTAGTAATGAATGATGACAAGAATATCGCTCATTGTTATATCTGCCCCTATATTCATTAACAGTCTGGTGAAGAAATACTTACTTTGACCTTGATATTTGCTTCATGAGAAACTGAGACATTTCATCAAAAAAGTGTTCAATCTCTGTTTGATTAAATAAGAACAGTTTGGTGTCAATTTAACATAATTACAGCAAATGTGAAATTTGGCTCAGTATATTTAACCTTTTGAGTGCCAACGTCTCTGTGAGAGATGGTCCAAATATCCGCTAATAATGCCAGCGTTGCTCACATTTGAATTCAAATAAAAAATGTTATATAAAAAGAGATTATGGGTGACATTTAATGAGATGTGATTTTTAGTAAGGTTCTGAAATCGCACAATATATTTTCTGACTGGTTTTTATTTTTTTTAAATCGACTATTTAATGGGATGCGAATTTGTGGGTGAAAAGTGCGATATGGTGCGATTTTTAGTCCTGAAAATGTGTGAATTTTATTCATGAAAATGAGAATGTGTGAATTTGTGGACATGTGTTATTTAGGAGACATGTGCATTATTTTTTTATTTTTGATAGAGCTAGTCTTGGTTTAAAAACATCACGGGGCAAATCAAATAGGGTCCCCCTTGATTTTTGGTGCGTGTATTCTTTTCACTATTTGTACTGGTGTGGAACTACAAGTCCCAGCGGGCCCTTTTATGCTCCGCATGCTGGGACTTGTGGTTCTCCTAGTCTCTGCATGGGACTTGTAATTTCATAACAATACACAATAGTTTGTTCTATTTTTCAACATTTATCAGCCTGATACCCACCGCCCAAGGGGCATCAGGGACAGCACCGGGCTTCATCCTGGGCAAGTAAATTCTGGAGGGGGGGTACCCCTTCACAGGCTGACTGGTCAGGAGGTAAATGCTTTGGCTGGGGGGACTTGTATAAAAAGTCTCCCCCCGACTGTGGCATTACCCTGCTGGCTGGTTGAGCCCGGTGCTGATTCTTGAAATACAAGGGAACCCCTACACGTTTTGTCCCCCATATTTTGGGAACCAGAACCGGCCCTTGAGCCTGGGGCTGGTTTTAAAAAATCAAGGGGGACCCTATTTGATTTGCCCCGTGATTTTTTAAAACCAGGACTGGCACTTAGAGCCCGGGGCTGGTTATGCTCAGGAGGGGGGACGGTACTTGTGTATTATCTGGGCGGCCGATTTTTTTTAATCTTATGACATTGTACAACCAAAAATCGGTCCCATCGCATGCGATCAGATCGATCATGTCAAATGTTAACGCCACCCCACGATCAACGCCAACCTGAAGCATGGCGAGCGCAGCGGTACGCGTCCTCCGACCTTTTCATACCCCCACTATCCACGTCGGTGTGGAGTTGATTTTATATAGTGTGGCGAGCGCAGTGAGCCACCGAGCCCGAAGCGTGGCGAGCAGACGCGCATAACTTCACATGTATTTCGCGTCCGCTCGCCACGCTTCGGGCTCGGTGGCTCACTGCTCTCGCCACACTATATAAAATCAACTCCACGCCGGCGTGGATAGTGGGGGTATGAAAAGGTCGGAGGAGGCGTACCGCCGCTCGCCACGCTTCGGGTTGGCGTTGATCGTGGGGTGGCGTTAACAATGGGGGGGCATTTTACCTAATAATTAACCATCATGGTGGGTATACAATTAACAATCGGGTCTGGGGGGCCATTTAACAATGGGTACAATGTAAAAATCGGGTCGGTCGCGTCGCATCGCATGCCATTGTAATGGCATGCGATGCGACCGATTTTTACATTGTACAAGAAACGTCCAAAAACCCCGAAAATCGGGTCCCATCGCGTCTCATCGCATGCCTTAAGTACTGGCATGCAATGAAAAAATCGGGCGCCCAGATATTACACAAGTACCAGGGGGACCCCATTCCATTTTTTTTAATTATTATTTTTACTTTTACACATGTTTTTGGACAGAACCATGCACAGATCGCACTGGTCTCTGCATGGTTCTGTCAAAATCATTTGTCAGAACCTGGTCTGTTTGTGTTGTGATTTTTGGTAACATTTTTCCATAAATTGCATCCTATTACATCTGGATGCGAATTGAAGTGTGTTGAAAAATCGACAGCTCAGAATGTGCGATTTTAGTGTCAAAAACTGCATTTCGCATCCTATGAAGTTGGTGATTTTGGAAAAACATGTGAATTCGGCCGTTTTATGACTAAAAATCGCAAAAGTCATGATATCTCATCCCATTAAATGTCACCCTATATTTCCTATTCCAGGTAAACATTACAGGTCATTATGATGAATAAAAATGTTTTCTTGTAAATTTTCACACCTATTTTGACAAATTCACTTCGGACTCAAAGGGTTAATTGCATACTGTATGTTCAGATGTATGTCAGGGCGAATCCAGATCAAAAACAGTATCATACTGTATATGCAGAGTATATGTCAGGTTAAACATGTGTATACTACACATTTTTCAGAATAAGTATAACATAAGGATAACAAAGAGATTTTAATAAAAAAATCCCATTACCTAATTTTTCAGTAAATAAGATAATATAGTATTTTTACAGTGTTATTAATAAATGCAAAAGTTATACTTTTGATTTAAAATGTAAATAAATAAAGTGGAATTTGGGTAGATAAAATACAAATGTGTTATTGTTTTCCTTTGAAAAATTTGGTGTGGATTAATAGATGTTATGGTTGGCAGTCCTGGAAATGCTAGATTACATTGCTTCCCTGTTAATGGTATGTTACAGTGTTTCCATGGAAATGTTACAGTATGTTATGCTGCTTTCAGACCGCAAAACTGGCTTTGACCAGGTATTTTAAAATGTTTCTAAAAACGGGTCTGCCAGCTAAAACTCCTTTCACACCGCATTGTCATATGCTGAGGGATCCCAAAAGATGGCCGCCGCCAGATGCGGCGACAGAAACCAGCCGGCGGTGTTTGTGCGCGGAGGCACTGCAGCCGGCGCGTCCAGCCAGAGGCCTGACCTGACGTGGACCCATCATGGCGGCTCATGCCTCACGCCGCCCGGACCCTGCACAGCACAAGACTGCATGCCACCGCTGTCACCTGGCGGTGACAGGGGAACAGAACCCAGACAGCCAGCATAGGAACAAGCAGCGGAGGTAAGCGCCAGGGCAGGAGTTAACCTGTCAGAGGTCTCTGGGCTTGGGATGGCACAGAGAGCTAGTGTAGCTGACCTGGTGGTCGTGACACGCATATCTTTAAACGGTATTTCAATGCAGTTTTTGTCCTTTCATAACACTGAACCTGTTTTAACCCATAGAAAACAGTGGATGAAAAAAAAGGGTCACTGGGTGGTAACACCGGGCTATAGCGGGCTTCCAAAGCCATTGGAAGCCCGCTATAGCCCAGTGTTACCACCCAGTGCCACAGTTGAACTTGCACTGTGTTCACTCCACGCCAAGGAGTTCTTTTTCTGCAGGAAACAGGAAGGACTGAATTCTTGGACACATATCACCTGGAGCCGGTCCCTTCAAAGAAGGTAGACCAACCTTAAAAGGATTACAAATCAATGGATCAGATAAAGGAAACAAGTATACACAACCTACCTGAAATCCTAAGAAGGAACCCTGCAATATAATACACAATGGGACTGGTAACTATTTAATGCCTCTGATATATGTACTGAACATTTGCATAATTCGAATTAGCCCCAGTATATAATAGTATACTCAGCCTCAGCAATTTATGTGTTTTATGTTGTGTCTTGTGTGTTCGTTTTTTATGATTATATTGAATAAATGAATATATGCTTTTTATAATAAACAAGTGATATCACATTTTATGGTATAATTAATGTTTTTTGTCTAAGCAGCGCCGCCTAGGGTTACCAGCTTTTTGCACAATTCCTCTGTTAGGAGGCTGCAGCTTAGCTAAAAGAGAAAAACCACTGGTACTCTTTACCTAGAAGGGCGCCCACGATTTTGATCATGGGCATCGCAAGTAAAAAAATCACATCGGTCGCATCGCATGCGACCAAAAAAATCGGTAGCGATGCGATCGACGCGATTACCACGATTTTACATAGGGAACAATGTTAAATGGGTCAATGGACCCGATTTAACATTGGGAACAATGTTAAATGGCCCACAGACCCCAAATAGCCACCCTGTGCCCCCCCAATTGTTAACGCCACCCCACCATCAACGTGAACCCGAAGCGTGGCGAGCACAGCGAGCCTGCGAGGGTCGGCGGTACGCGTCCTCCAACCTTTTCATACCCCCACTATCCACGTCGGCGTGGAGTTGAGTATAGATAGTGTGGCGAGTGCAGCGAGCCACCGAGCCCGAAGCGTGGCGAGGGGACACGGATACCTGTGAAGCCTGCGAAGGGACGCGTATACCTGTGAAGGTATCCGCGTGCGCTCGCCACGCTTCGGGCTCGGTGGCTCGCTGCGCTTGCCACACTGTCTATTCTCAACTCCACGCCGACGTGGATAGTGGGGGTATGAAAAGGTCGGAGGACGCGTACCGCCGCCTCTCGCGGGCTCGCTGCGCTCGCCACGCTTCGGGTTCACGTTGATCGTGGGGTGGCGTTAACAATTGGGGGGGCACAGGGTGGCTATTTGGGGTCTGTGGGCCATTTAACATTGTTCCCAATGTTAAATCAGGTCCATTGACCCATTTAACATTGTTCCCTATGTAAAATCGCGGTAATCGCGTCGGTCGCATCGCATGCGGTTTTTGGCCGCATGCGATGCGACCGGCGCGATTTACATTTTTACATGCTTTTCTATGTAAAATCGCGGGCATCGCATCAGTCGCATCGCATGCCATTATAATGGCATGCGATGTACATGCGATGCCCGCGATGGGCGCCCTTCTAGGTAAAGAGTACCATACCACTTGCCACCATAATTCTACCAGCGCTTTTGTGTGACCCTAGGGGCACTTAGATTTTTTTTTTCCTGGAAATGCGAGGATGCAGTGTTTCCCTGATAACATGTTGCATTTTTTTTTGCTGGAAATGTTACAGTTGATTACAGTGTTTTTCTGGAAATGCTACAGTATGTTACAGTGTTTTTCTGGAAATGCTAAGTTACAGTGGTTCCCTGGAAATTATATGTTACAGTGTTCCCCTGGAAATGCTATGTCACTGGGACACCTTCACAAAGCTTCTGCTTTGACTGCCCAGGCCCTAGTCTGTGTTGTGGAGTCTGGATGCGGCAGTGATGGTGGCACCTTTGTGACATTGCACACTGTGATGCCACTTGATGTGAAGGAGGCATTGAATATCAGTGAATATGTGGTGTAGGGAGGCATAGGAAAGTCTTCCACTGCACCACCATGATAACCATCTATGGGGGGTAATCAATTCCCAACGCTATTCCTTATAGGGGAAATAGTGGCAAATGCCTATTCAATGCTTTCATTTCAAACAGCATTGAAGGCTGAGCTCAACAAAACAGATTTGACTTTTAAACCAGCCAGATCCGTTTTGTCGGAAACAGCTGCGCATTGTCAAATGCCACTCGGCAGGCAGAACATTGAATTCTGCCTGTTGATAAACTGTCGAGCTGACCAAAAATAGGATTCCGACTGTTAGAATGTTCCAACAGTCAGAATGCAGTATTGAATACACCCCTATATCTATGTTAAAATAAACAGAAAATAATTTGACCTATCATTTGCAACAATAGAAGACAAATGTAAATAACTAAAAACAGCACCTGTAGGCTTCTGTCTTTTTTTAGTGGTCTCAAAAGTTCCAAGGTCAGCAGATTTAGAACTTCCATCTTCTAGTTCTTCTTCGGATGACCTACTATCTGCAGAACATGCTCCAATGTCATCAACTGTTATAATGCCCTCTGGGTCAGATCCTCCTGAGGCCATGATGGATATTTGAAAATATTTCTGTGTAGTAGAAAAAAAATTGAAAATTAGGTCATAGGTCCCATATTAGTATTTTGGAAATGATCAGGGTTGTGGCAAACAATGTATTAAAAAAAATTGCATTTTCATTTGCTTGTATTAATAGACATATTGAACTGCATTGTGTAATTCCTGTCATCCTGTCATTTATTAATTGCATTTACTGTAGGTACCAAAATGTTACTGGATCACAGAAACTAAATTTAAAAAAAAAATTGTTTATTTTTAACTGCAAATTTGACACTGAAAGCAAGTGTCTGGTCCCAAATACTTGTATAATCTAGTCTTCTTGCTAGTTAATATTATTATTAGCTAAGGGTGAGGCAGGAAGGCCCTTCCCATAAGAATTACTTACTAAGGGAAAACAGATGCTGATTAATGTGGGTTGTTAGATGGGGGGTTGGTACAGTAAAATATGAAAAAGTTCAGATTCTTTAATAAATATTATGTTTTAATGGCATGTTTAAAGCCTTGGAGACAGATAAAGTGGATGGAGATGGAATACCAACTATTGAGCCTCTAACTGCTTTTTACAGGCTCTGTGTGAGACTGACAATTTTGAGCTAGTTGGTTGGTACTTTGGGCCTTATTCTAGTATGCTGCAAGGATCGCAGCTTACCCAGCGACTGAGACGTCACCCCGCCGAATACACGTCCGTCCGTGCCCCCCCCCCCCCACTACCGATTCCCCTTGTTACCATGCGAGGGGATGTGTAACACATCCCCTCCCATGACTCCGATACAGGTGAAATCATTCAATTGTCACCAACCATCAAATGATTTCTTCTGGCTTTGCAAATAGAAGTCAGTGGGAATAAAATGACTTATTTGCAAGTGCCAGGATGAAGACGGAGCAAGCAGCTGACGTCCTGTTACATCAGCCACCTGCCCCCGTACAAATAGTCCCACCCATTTACCCATGGGAATGCCCAGTGTTTTTATGGGGATGCCCATAACATTCTGGGCATCTCTTAATTCTGGCTGCCCCCAGCTCCCCTCGATCCTTGTGTCAGTGTAAGCATATGTCCTGTTTATGTGTCCATGTGTCAGCATCTGTGTGTCCCTGTGGCATCATCTCTAAGTGTGTCAGTGTCCATGTGTCAGAGTCTGTCCGTTTGTCAATATTCATGTCAGTGTCTGTCTGTGTGTCAACATCTGTCAGTCTATTCATGTGTCAGTGTCCATGTGCCAGCATCTGTGTGTCAGTGTATGTGTGTTAATGTGTCAGTGGCTGTCTGTGTGTCATTCTCGGCATCTGTCAGTTTGTCCATATGTCAGCCTGTACATATGTCAGCATCTGTGTATCAGCACTCACGTGTCAGTGTCTGCCAGTGTGTCAGCATCTCTAAATGTGTCAGCATCTGTCTGTGTCAGCATTTGTGTATCTGTCTGTGTGTCAGCATCTGTCTGTCAGTGTGTTAGTCTCTCTGTGCATCTGCATCCGTGTATCAGTGTGTATGCATGTGTGTCAACATGACTTCCCCAGTCTGCCTTACTGCCACTGTCATCTTAAGGTCATGCCAATTTTTTTAGTAGCCACTCCTAGGATGGACGCTAAATAAATCCCTCAAATATATACATTTTTCATAGACGACGAGGACTGCACAATGCAGGAATAGGCATGACCAACAGCTAAAGTTGTAGGTGACCAGCTGTGTCTACATCTGCTCCAATCCCAGCCAGGCCACACATGGTCCCAACTGCCCTGACCCATTCCTCCTCATGCCACATTTGACTTTCTTCCCCTACATGCTCCCTGTCTAACCAACTGTTCACTTCCCCGCTCCTGCCTGCATGTATTTGCTGACCGTCAGCTCCCAGTCAGTGCCTACTGTTCAGTCCATACTTGGAGAAGCTGAATGCAGGTGAGCTTCAGTGGGGGTAATATGCTTCTGTGTGCCCAGCCCCCCCCCCCCCCCGGCTCATTGCTCACTCTATCTCTCTCTCCACCCCCAGTAGCGCACGCAAGGGGGGTTTCTGAGTACCCAGAAACCCCCTTAGGAGTCTAAGAGCCCTAGGCAGAAAGCTGAGGGTCCCCTCTTTCCATTGGTATAAGAATTTTAAAAATCGGCCCTTGGGAACCGGAGATTTCTGACTTCAAAACAGCGGTCCCCATCCAAGCCTATTAATTGCTCTTCCCAGTCAGATATTTCAGGTTCTGTCTGACTTAGAGTTTTTCTGAGGATATATTCCAAAAGCTGGGACTCTCCCCCTTTGATGAACACTAGTAGCTTGTCTCTACTGTTCCCAGAACCAGAGATATCCGCCTTCGAGCAGCTGGTTACTGCTCCAGCTCCACACACCTGGTATGTAGTTTTATATACTCGTTGACAGTTTGCTCTGCCTCCTGAACTCTGATACCCTACTCCCCAATACCATTTTTAATTCCATTAAAATCTAAGAAATATATTTCCGGGAACTGGAGATATCTGCAGTCAAGCAAGCTGTCCTCCCACAAGAAAATTATGAATAATAAGCCCACTCCACTATACACCCCTCCTCTGCATATTAAACATCCTCTACCACCCTGGAAGTTATGTATCAGGGCCCCTTCATTCAGCCCAATGCCCCCTTCTCCCACCCCTTCTCCCACCATCTGTGCAGTAAAGGGGTAATTTGTGGAAATTACTGATCCAGGCTCTACATGCTTAGTGGTTGATATAATAACCCCTACCACCCGAGGGACAACAAAGCTTCCCCCACCCCTACCGCTGGATTATCGGTGGGGGCCCCAATACATTACTATGCCCAGGGGTCTAAACTGCTGTTGACACCCTTGTATGTATATATGTTATTACCCCTGATGAAGGCTGGCATGCTGCCGGCTGAAACAGCTGTCGGGACTACAGACAGACTGATAACCAACATGACCTGTTGAAATACATCGTTTTTTGTTTCACCAAAATCGTGAGTGCTGGTTTTCTTTTCCTACCAAGGATTAAGTGTTGCTGTATGTATGTATGTATATGAATGTATATGTATATGTGTGTGTGTATATATATATATATATATATATATATATATATATATGTATACACATACATACATACATATATATATATATATATATATATATATATATGTGGTTTTTTTATTATTATTATTATTTATATACATTTGGTCTAATTATAATACTTTAACTGACCCGGCATATACTGGGTCACCTAAGTGTCCATCTGGAAACCCCCTTCTGAAAATCCTGCGTTTGCCCCTGACCCCCACCCCATCCAGAGTGGCCCACACAACTTATAGTAAGTGTCACCACTACTTTGGACATTGTGTATAAGGGGTATTATTGTGCTTAATATTAAAAAGGATACCACCGTGTGTGGTAATGTGAATAATGTAGACTACTATGTGGTGTATTGTGAATAAGATTGTGTTACTGTATGGTGTAATTATTAAACATGGGTACTAGTGTGGCCATGTTTCTTGTGAGATCAAGCTCTTTTTTTTCTGTGCGCGCTGAAAGGCATATGAAGGCACAGAAATATAATATCGCAGGTGAGCACCAAACACCCTAGCACCGGCCCTGACTGACAGTTTGGGAGATGGAAAGTAAGCCAGGCTGTGGCGGTATTACAGTATACTGTAAGCCGGAACCAAGCCCCTTGCACCATTACATCCTATCACCAGCGTAGCAGCCTCATTCTCACCATGCCCAACCATTTAAAACACTTTGCTCAGCAACTGACCATTGTAGTTGCCACATATATCCTTACTGTATGTCTAGTACTGTGCCATCTGCTACATCTTTGTGCAGAGTTTACTATACTCATGTCTTTTGCATTGGCTTATGTGCCTTAATAAATTATACTGGATGATTTTTATGTGAAACAAGTGTAGGTGTCAGCTGTGTGTATGTATAGTAAATGTATGTGTCGACTGTGTGTATGTATAGAAAGTGTATGTGTCGGCTGTGACAGTCGTTTGGGGTGTAAATGATTGTTTCTGCAAGGTTACAGCCCTTTTGCAAGATCACGCCCTTTCAGGTGAGGCCACACTTTCTTTCTTTGGCGCCCCAAATTTTTTTAAATGTATAAAGAGGGGGGGTGGTGCATTTTTACATGTTTGCAGTAGGAACCAAATAGTCTAGAAACAGCCCTGTATGCAACACCACAGGAGCCCCATAGTATTAAAAAATACATATAAATTAACTTACAGCATCTACAAAACCCCCCGTCAATCATGTTACTAGCGCCTTGTAAGAAGAAAAAACTGGGTACTCTTTACCTAGAACGGCGCCCGCGATTGTAATCGCTGGCGTCGGGGGTAAAAAATCGCGGGCATCGCGGGTCCATAAAAACGGGTGCGACGCGATGCCCGCGATGCCCGCGATTTTCCCATAGGGATCAATGTTAAAACGGTGATTGGACGCGATTTTACTGTTAAATGCCTCAATGCCCGCGATTTGGCCATAGGAAACAATGTTAAATGGGCCACAGAGCCCTAATAGTGCCCTTGAACTCTGAAATGGCCCCCACAATTTTAACAATTGTCAACCCGAAGCGTGGCGAGCGCAGCGAGCCCACGAGGGGCGGCGGTACGCGTCCTCCGACCTTTTCATACCCCACTATCCACGTCGGCGTGGAGTTGAGAATAAAATAGTGTGGCGAGCGCAGCGAGCCACCGAGCCCGAAGCTGCGCTCGCCACGCTTCGGGCTCGGTGGCTCGCTGCGCTCGCCACACTATTCTATTCTCAACTCCACGCCGACGTGGATAGTGGGGTATATAAAAGGTCAGAGGACGCGTACCGCCGCCGCTCGCCACGCTTCGGGTTGACGTTGATCGTGGGGTGGCGTTTTGTGGGGGCCATTTCAGACTTCACGGTGACTATTTGGGCTCTGTGGCCCATTTAACATTGTTTCCTATGTAAAAATCGCGGGCATTGAGGCATTGAACACTAAAATCGCGTCCAATCTCATTTTTAACATTGGCCCCTATGAGAAATCGCGGCCATCGCGGCCATCGCATCGCACCCGATTTTTAGTGCATTCGATGGTCGCAATGGTCGCGATAGGCGCCATTCTAGGTAAAGAGTACCAAAAACTGCTGAAGACGCTCGTAACCTGACCTAGCTCATGCGCATTGTGGACAATGCAAAAAACATCGGACAGCAGACAAATTCGGACCTTTGTGAACAGGTCTGAATCGGCCTTAATGTTTTAGAGTCAGACTGGGCCATGAAGGGCCCACTGGGGAATGAAGTTATAGGAAACCATTTTAGGGGTGTGGTCAGTCCCCAAGGGGGTTGAAGGGGGGGGGGTTGCTAGCTGCCACATATGTTTGGCTAACAATTAGAGAGTAAATAGAATAGAAAGAGACAGTAAATACTGCTAGTGCATGCATAATAAAGTACCAGATTTATGACAGCAATGTACTGTAGAAAATACACCACAGACCTGTGCAGTATAATGAAACATATGTATAATGTATAATTCATGTGAACAGTCTGCAACCTGGGGACTGAATCTGATTCACTTGCAATAGCAAAGTTTCTTTAATAGACACTGCTGGTGGGGCAGAAGTAACATGTGCTGAGAGAAAGTTAGATTTGGTGGGATTTGTACTTCAAACTGATATCTATAGTATATTGCAGTGTAAAAATAAAGCAGCCAGTATTTACTCTGCACAGAAACAAAATAACACCCAAATCTAACTATCTCTGCACATGTTACATCTGCCCCCCCTCCCCCCGCAGTGCACATGGTTTTGTCCATTAAAGAGAGAATTTGCTTTTGCAATTGAACCAGAATTAGGCCCCTAATCCTTATAATTCATACTTGCCGGCTTTCTGGCTGCCCTTTCCGGGAGAGGGCAGCCAGCTCAGGGGGGGGGGGGCCGCCGGCAGAGCCGGACCTAGCCTAAATGACGCCACTAGTTCCACCTATGACCCTGCTCCCCTTTCCCAGCACCATCAACCCTCATCATAGCAGTCATCATTTTGGTGCTCCTACCCGCAATATTTTAAATAGAAACAGTGCACATATTCGGTGCGCAGCCCAAACAGGGGTGTGTTCTTGCTGGGAAGGGGCATGGCCACCCAATAGTACCCCCAGGGGCGGATTGGGGACTAAAAGTGGCCCTGGAAAATTTCTGAAAGTGGCCTCATGTGGGCGGCAACAAATCAATAAAGGGAGGAGCCAACATAACAGTAGGCGGGATTATTATATCACTATACATAGATACATTGTTGACAGGCAAAATGAATGCCATACCCCGTAATACCCATTACACATCATGTCATGGCTTTACAAATTTTCGCAAAGTAGGGACAACAGGGATAGTGCGCCAAAAATTCACACCGTAATGCCTATAACACGTCACACACCCATTACATAGTATACCACATGCAACGATGGCCTGCCAGGCTTGCTGGTGGTAGCCCCCCCCAACTAACGATTACACTACGGCTAGTGCCGTACAAGAACCGTTGTTAGTGTTACCTATGATTTTAATGCTAGCCAACAAAGCAATTTATTGCAGACTTTTTTTTAACTGTAATCCTGTATTAAAACATACATCGCTCTCATACATACTCCGCCACTCTCATACATACATACATACATACATACATACATACTTTACACCGTTCTAATACATACTCCGCCACTCTCATACATACACCAATCTCATACATACACCACTGTCTTACATACAACACCGCCACTCTCATCCATACTGTTCCCATTCATCCCATCCCTCCCTTACGCTAGTGCACACACCGTAATCCTGTATTAATGCACATACATGCAGCCCTGGCAGAGAGACAATAATTTTGCATATTCAGTGATGCTGGGCTGCTGGCAGTGCTGTTACATACAGTTAGTTGATGCCACAACCACTGAACTGCTGAGAGTAGTCTTCTGCTGCTGTGAGCAGACTCAGGGCAGGACAGCAGGAGCCATGACTGAGGACTCCAACTGCTGCACAACACAGGCTTCTCCCGTTCTCCTCCTCCCACCCGGCCCCAGCCTCTTGTAATGTGCGCGGTGACGTCATGACGCCCCAACGCACATATAATCACAGACTCAGAGTGAGACTGTCAGTCCAGAGTCCGCTGCCCCGCCTCCTCCCGGTGCATTCCCCGGCGAACAGTGGAACAGTACCCTGCCTGCTACTTGATGCGTCCTCTCTCCAAGCGGCTACTGTCCTGACTCTCTAGGCCATGTTATGTTAAATAGAATAAAAATGAGTCCCCGGCCCAGCCGTCGCCGATCAGTGCTGTCCACTGCACTGCCCTCTCCAGAGGCGGATCAAGCGAGTTGTGGGCCCAGGTACAAAAATATGGTTTGGGCCCCCCCAAACACACACAAAAAAAACCCCCACATTGTGGTTTGTTTTGTTTACTTCAAATTTAAAGCCCATTACACACTGTAGTGCTCATTACATATTCACACACTGTAATGACCATTACACATTCACACCGTGATGCCCATTACACATTATACCGCACACCGTAGTGCCTATTCCATATTATGCCGCAAACAGTAATGCCCATTACACATTGTTACACACCATAATGCAAATTAAACATTATACTGCACACCGTAGTGCCCATTCCATATTATGCTGCACACCATAATACCTATGACATATTATGCTACACACCATAATGCCCATTATATATTATGCCACACACTGTAGCATCCATTACAAATTCACACACTGTAATGCAAATTACACATGATACCGCACACCGTATTGCCCATTACATATTATGCAGCACACAATAATGCCCATGACATTATGCCACACAACGTAATGCCCATTACACATCATAGTACCCATTCCATATTATGTTGCACACCATAATGCCCATGACATATTATGCCTCACACTGTAATTCCCATTACGCTGCACATTGTAATGCCCATTACATTGCAAACCATAATGCCCATTACACATTATGCTACTGTAATGCTTCACTTATACAGTTAGCACCTAATGCCCCCATTCTACACACAATGTCCCCAGTAGTGTCCATTATACAGAATGCCCCCAGTTTAGTCCATGATACATAATGCCACCAGTAGTGCCCCTTACAATAGTAATGCTTACTTTTTTGCAGGCTGGTATCAGGCATTCATGGAAGGAGAGAAGTCCAGAGCTGACACTGGGTCCTTTGCTCTGCTGGTGGTAGGGAGCTTCAGCTTCATGACTTGGATGGAGAGGGGGGCAACATCATGGCTAGTCAGGGGGGGGGGGGGGGAGGGGAGCGGCAGGCTCTTGGCTGGCTCTGTGGGGACAGGGGGAGAGGAGCGGCAGCTGCATTAGCGTGTCGGCGGGACAGGGGCAGAGGAGCAGCAGCTTCATGACTCCTCCTCCTCAACATGGACCATGCTGCCAATAATCAATAATTCCATGATCACATAATGTATAAATTAAAAATATGAGTCCCCACAGTGCAATGCTACTATATGCGGCCCCGCCTCCTCCTGCCCTCTGTTCTCCGAGTGACTGAGTCCCGGAGAACAGCGGGTGGGAGGATGCGGCCCACATACAGTAGTGTGCGCTGCTGCCACCCATCAGGGACTCATTTTTATTTTATAGATTTATGTGATCATGCATTATTGATTATTGGCAGCATGGTCCATGTTGTGGAGGAGGGGCAATGCAGTGGACAGCGCCGCTCTGAGAGAGCCTCAGATAGAACAGTGGGCAGGAGGAGGCGGGGCCACTAGCTCTGACTGCAGCCACCCACCTCCAGTGACGCCACCTGCCACTGAGTGGCTGAGCAGCACCTCTGCCCCGTCACTATATTTGTGTCAGTGTGCGTATGCGCAACTTGCAGCGGCCACACTAGTGTCGGTCTCCCGGGAAAGTTCCCGGTAGATATAATGGCCAATCTGCCCCTGCCAGGGGTTCCATGCTCGTTGCCAGGGGTGATTACATGCTTCAGGGGGAAGATCTTTTCATTGCAGGGGGGATCAGCGCCGCGTCTCTGACAAAAGATGGCCACCGTAGCAAAGGAGACAGCCGCTAGAGGTGCAGGAGTACTTCTAGCATCTCTTCTCTGTGGTGATGGCCATTTTTGGAGGGGCACAGGGTCTCTGTAATGCTCTTAGAGACTCCACACCGCCTCAACGCCACTCCGTCCCCCCACCGCACGCCCCCCACATTAACATTTTTAATCACAGATAAACCGAGATGTACTAAGCCTTGAAAAGTGATAAAATGGAGAGTGAAAAACCACCAACCAATCAGCTCCTACCTATCATTTTTCAAACACAGCATGGAGTATGGCAGTTGAGAGATGATTGGCTGGTGGTTTATCACTTTCTATTTTATCACTTTTGAAGCTTAGTACATCTGGCCCAATGTGCTTTCGCACTAATATATATATATATATATATATATATATATATATATATATATTATATATATATATATATATATATATATATATTTATACACATACAAATCCAATCCCCAGCAGGGGAATAATGGCACTCAGGAGACGTTCAATCACAGAAGATCATATATATTAAATATGGGGGAGAACGTTTCGTCAGCTCCAACCTACAGCAATATATACACAATAAAAGTGCACACATATATACTTACACACAAGCACCTTCCGACACTCAGGACACGCCAGGCGCACCCCTCCGTCATGGCCGGAAGCTGTCATCCTTGCCTGCTTCCGCCCAGACACGCAGCTGGTTGCTTGGCAACTCAATGCATGCGTGTCACGGATGCGGAGAGACAGGCTGACAACGCTCACTAGACACATGCGGCAGAGATCACGCTGTGTGTCCCAGGTGTCGGTATAGCAAAAAATGCATACTGTCACTAGACACAAAATAGCTCCATACCATAGAGCGCTAAGATCCGCTGTAGTCGCGGGAATGCCATTAGGGAACTCAGGACACAAAAGTGTTCCCGTAGTCCCCCCCAGGGCAATCACCTTGACCTTACCGCAGATCAGCACCATAATGATGGGCATTTTATTGCATCCAATTGACAGCACTGCTGGGGATTGGATTTGTATGTATTTCTTCGGGCACCGGGAGCAAGTTGTTCCATTATTAAGAGAATGCCGTCAGTTTTGAATGCCACCTATAGTGCTGATGAGGGTGAGAAGGAGCTGGGAGAGGGGTAGAGGGGAAGAGGGGGCGTGCCATGGTTTAAAAGAATTGCCAGGCATCACTTTAACTCCCCTCTCTTCCCTCCAAGGACAGACAGGTCTATTTCTCACCTGCTTTGGAAGTTGTGGATCTCCTCTACTCCAGCAGGCTCCGGCAGTGGTGGTGGCAGGTGTACTGTGTCCGGCAATGGCGGATCTAAGCCCCTGGCTTCAGCAGTTGCCGTGGTGTGTAAACTGCATCCCTGCATTGCTTTAAAGAACACAGATAGCATCCATTAACCATGGCCATATATGCACTCACTAATGGTGCGTACACACGGGGGCGATTATTGCAAATATCGCTGGAAATATGGTCACTGAGCGACCATATTGCCAGCGATGGGAGTGTGCACCGGCGATATATCGCCGGGTGCGCGCTCCCGTTTTCTGCCCAAAGTGATCGCTGCTCGCAGGAACATGCTCCTGCGACCAGCTGATTTCCACTGCCGGGCTCCCCCAGCAGTTTCTTTTTCATCAGCGACCATCTCTGGTCGCTGATGCAAACGGGACACCGAGCGATATATCGCCCCGTGTGTACAGGGCTTTACTGTCCACTTGCCCCCATGTATGTACCAAACATCAGACCTACTGGGCACAATTATCTCTTCCTCCTTACCCCAGTGGGCAGTTAGTGCAGAGAGAGAGACACTGAGCCTTATTCTAATCGGCTCGGTACGGCCCGCGTGCGGCCGTACCGCCGATGTTTTCTCTCTGCACATGCGCAGAGGTCACTCTGCGCATGTGCAGGGGAATTCTCCGTGTTAAAAATTTAGACGCCGCAAAGGGGGCGTATAGGGGCGTGAGGGGCTTCATCCCCTCATTTCCCTATGTGTACGCCCCGCGTTTCATGGGCGTTCCCATGCAAACGCGGGGCGTACGCATGGTAATGAGGGCATGACGCCACTCATGGGGGCGGAAAGCTGACGTCGCCGGATGTCAGCTTTCAGCCCCCATACAAGCTACCACACGGACGATTGTCCGTGTGGTCTCAGCTTGCGGGAGCTGCCGCGGCGTGCGGTCCTGCCTTCGATGGTCGTCGACCATCGAATGCAGGGGGCAGCTCCCAGCATGGTGGAGGCGTACGCCTCCACCATTTTCGTGCGGTTCGCCAGCCGTCCGTGTACGGACGGCCGTGGCGAACCGTATGGTGGGCGGGGATTCGTCTGGTGCGGTCGGAGCCGCATATGCGGCTCGACCGCACCAACCAGAATAAGGGAGAGAGGAGAGAGCGAGAGAGAGAGAGAAGATAGAGAGAGGAGAGAGCGAGAGAGAGAGAGAACAGATAGATAGATAGATAGAGAGAAGGGGCACAGGGAGAGGTGTACCTAGTAAGTAAGCAGCGGGTCCCCCTGTCCACAGCACTGGCAGCAGTAAGGTCTCAGCCTCAGTGCTGGTGGCGTCAGGGTCCTGACCTAGGCTGCGGTGGGAGAAGGGTCTCAGCCTCAGCGCTGACATCAGGGTCCCGGTGCACTCCACCGATGGTAGTTCCACCTAGCAGCAGAGCGCACAGAGCATCCCATGTGGACGGCGACGTGCACGCCGCATCAGCAGGACAGTGATCCGGACGGCCCTGCCATCTTGCCCGGCCTCCTGCGTAGTGACAGGAGCAGCTCGGTTTCACACATGCCCCGCATCCTGCATGCTGCTATTAGCCACTGAAGGGGTGGGGACTCGGGAGGTCAAAGCCTTCAGCGTGGCAATAAAAAAAGAAAGCAGTGCTCGAAGAAGTGGCGGTATACCATACCGGTGTATACCGGCCCACTTTGAGCACTTATGTATACGGAAGGTGAGGAGCACCCATGGGGATCCTGGCAGCGCCGCAGCAGCGGATATGCAGTCAGCAGCGGGGGTCCTTGCGGCAGATAAGAACTAGTAGCAGTATTAATACCTCTGCTAGTTCCCATCTTCCGCAGGGACCCCCGCTGCTAACGGCATATCCGCTGCTGGGACCCTGCTGTGGCGCTGCCAGGACCCCCTGCGGCGAAGCCAGGACTGGGGGGAGCACCCCCCGGCAAAAATGTAAGCCTGTGCCCCTGTGTGTGTGTGTATGTATATATATATATATATATATATGTATATATATATATATATATATATAATACAGAATTGTCGGCGGCACTCAGGAAAAAAATACACGACACACAGCCAGGACTTTGCCAACGTTTCAATGCTGGTGCATTTTCGTCAGGGCGATACAAAGTAAATAAAAATAACTCACCATTTATGTGCTCACACACCCACACCACAGCGTCTGTAGAAGCCGCGCGCCAGCGTGGCCACGCTGGCTGTTCATGATGACGTCACCGCAGTGCACCCATCACCATGGTTACATACAAGCTATGGAACAAACATAATGTATTTAACGGCAAACATATAATAATGTACAAATGTATACAAAGGCACGGAGATCAATATCCATAATATAATGAATCAAATTTACAGGAAACAATTGAGACCCAAAGTTTCATTCAGACCGTTTGGTCTTAGCGTGTTAAGCAAAAAGATCCATCTGGATTCCCGTTGTAAAAGCAGCTTTGATCTGTTACCCCCTCTGGTAAGTGGGGGAACATGATCGATAATTTTATGGGACAGCGCAGTGGGTGAATGACCCATCTGCACATAATGCCGGGCGACTGGCTGTTCACTGTCACCCTTTAAAACTGCTGCCCGTATTGCCTGGCGATGTTGGGCCATTCTAGTTTTGAACTGACAGTCGGTTTTACCAACATAATATTTACCACACGGGCATATAAGGACATATATCACGAATTTTGTGGTGCATGTCAACCTATAGTTAATTTGAAACTTTTTGTTGGTAGTAGGATGTTTAATAAAATCTCCCACCGACATGTACCCACAAGTGGTACAGCCGGTACATTTAACACAACCCTTCTTAGGAGCCCCGAAGAAGGGAGTAATGCTGGATTTTTCAAAATCAGTGACGTCACTGTGTACCAGGTAGTCACGGAGATTTCTCCCACGTGAATAGCTGGTAACCAGTTTTTTGTTAAACAGGCCGGGCAGATCTGAATCTTCACGTACAATTGGCCAATATTGTTTGACAGCTTTTTTGGCTATACTGCTACTGGTGTTATATTTGTTTGGCCAAAAAATGTCATTTTTATGAGCAGACTTAGGTTTACGTTTAAGGGTCTTAGAGCGGGGAATTGCCAAAACCTTCTGTTTGGTTAATAGCAGTTGATGTCGATCATAACCCCTGTCGATGAATTTAGAGATCATCCTGTCCATCTGAACCTCTAAGTCTACTGGGTCACTGCAAATGCGGCGGACACGTAACAGCTGTGAGTATGGCAGACCCCTAACCACAGCTGGAGGATGGAAACTGGTGGGGCTCAACAGCATGTTACGGTCCGTCGGCTTAACATACAGGGAGGTATTTACAATGCCTTCTGTCAAGGAAATACGGACATCTAGGAAATCGATGGAAGAAAAAGACCAAGAGTGAGTGAGTTTGACAGGACTGTTGCTGGAATTCTGATTAGAGATGACATCCGCCAACGTATCAGGTGTGCCGCTCCACAATAGTAGCATGTCATCTATATAGCGCGCGTAATAAAACACGCTGCTATAGATGTCAGGATTGGAGAAAAAAATGTCATGTTCCACCGCCATCATATAAGCGTTCGCGTACGATGGGGCCACAGAGGACCCCATCGCACACCCCGCCACCTGTAGATAGTACCGACCATCATAAAAAAAATAATTTTTAGTCAGCACCATCTCAAGTAAATGGCAAAAAAATTCAACCGGTGGTCCATTGTAATAAATACTATTAGAAATGAGTTTGCGTGTAGCGGCAATACCTTCTACGTGAGGAATGCAGGTGTATAACGAGCTCACATCAATACTACTCAGCACACACTTATCAGGAACATTGGTTAATTTTTGTAAGGCCAGCAACAAAGCTGTGGTATCCTGTAGGCTGTATGGGCAGCAGTTTTAAAGGGTGACAGTGAACAGCCAGTCGCCCGGCATTATGCGCAGATGGGTCATTCACCCACTGCGCTGTCCCATAAAATTATCGATCATGTTCCCCCACTTACCAGAGGGGGTAACAGATCAAAGCTGCTTTTACAACGGGAATCCAGATGGATCTTTTTGCTTAACACGCTAAGACCAAACGGTCTGAATGAAACTTTGGGTCTCAATTGTTTCCTGTAAATTTGATTCATTATATTATGGATATTGATCTCCGTGCCTTTGTATACATTTGTACATTATTATATGTTTGCCGTTAAATACATTATGTTTGTTCCATAGCTTGTATGTAACCATGGTGATGGGTGCACTGCGGTGACGTCATCATGAACAGCCAGCGTGGCCACGCTGGCGCGCGGCTTCTACAGACGCTGTGGTGTGGGTGTGTGAGCACATAAATGGTGAGTTATTTTTATTTACTTTGTATCGCCCTGACGAAAATGCACCAGCATTGAAACGTTGGCAAAGTCCTGGCTGTGTGTCGTGTATTTTTTTCCTGAGTGCCGCCGACAATTCTGTATTGCATGAGGAGACACTGGTTGTGTAGTCCTGATTCACGGAAGGCAACGGGAGCAGTAACCTGCAGATTTATTAGCGAGTGCCAGAACAATTGGACATATATATATATATATATATATATATATATATATATATATATATACACACACACATACACACATACACACATACACACACACACAAGGTATATATATACACACACACACTTATATATGCACATACACACACAATTTGGCACTCAGAGCAGCAGAATTTATGTTTGCTCAGAGCAGTGACCAGACGATTTACATAATTAGGCCCCTCCCCCCACGGCGTTTTACCGCGATTTGCGGGGCTGTACTGTAGGAATTTAGGAAGACAGAGACAACACTCTGTTACCCCTTTCCTTACCTTCTCTGCCTGCAGGGACTTCTCTGCTCCTCCAGCTGCTGTATTTCACGGAGGGCTCCATTCCTGCTATGCCCAGTCCCCCGCTGTCATCCGATGAGCTGCTGCTGCTGCTGCTGGAGTTACTGTAGCTCTGGCTCCAGCTGGCCTCCTTTCGCTCCTTCGCTGTATGCGGGGACCAGGAGGAGGAGCAGCTTAGAGCAGCACACTCGTCTCACTGCTGGAGCCGGGGAACTGCTTCCGGGCGCGGCCACTGCTACCCATAACTCCGCAGTGGCCGGCCCCTTGTTTCCTGCCATGGCCCGACCTATTACCTTAGCGAAGGGGCATTACAGTGGGGGATATATTTTCTGTTATTCGGGTGACCTGGATTCAGAGCCACCTGCAGCTTTCGGCCTCAGGGTTGGCCGGCCTCCCGGGAAACTTCCCGGTAAGTTTAATGGCCAATCCGCCCCTGAGTACCCCCAATTCAAATTATGCTACACAGTAGTGCCACTTTATTCACATTATATCATGCGATGGTGTCCCTTATTCACGTTACATCACACAGTAGTACCACTTTACCTTATGTACATTACTCCTCACATTATTCACGTTATACCCTTAGAAAAAAATCCTGAGAAAATATTGTATTTTAAGCACCTCCATGGCCACACTGCAACCCAGCACAAAGCAGTGTGTGCTGGGCAGAGGAGAAGAGCTGCAGCTGCTGCTGTCACTTAAGGGGAGGGGGCCTGGGGCCTCCACTGGGCCCTTCCATCAGACTTTGGCCTGGGTAATTTGTGCCCCCTACCCCTTTCTCTCGGCACCCCTGATAATACCACACAGTAATGCCCCTTACACATGACACACATTATTAATGTCCTTATAACCATAATGCCCCTAACACATTATGCCAACCTTTATTAATGTCCTTCATACACATAATGACACACATAATGCCCCTTACACATATGTTGCACATTATTAATGCCCTTATACACATGACACACATAATGCCCATTACACATATGCTGAACATTGCACAAGCAACCCACCCGCAGACAGCACTCGCACAGCCGCTAACACTGTGGCCTCTACCTCTGCTTGGATACAGATGTTTCCTCATACATCTTGCCTCAATAGGCCATGCAGCTCCTGGCCAGTCCTGCTAACGTTGGGTGCCTTTTTTGCTGAAAATTCGTCTTATTTGCATTGTTATGACCAGCACACACAAGGAGCTTCCGATGATTAAAATGATATGCGGCATGCCTATATTCTGTGTGTGACTGTGGCTGTACCTGCATACGGAATGCTATGTTACAGTGATTTCCATGAATACACTATTTCATCTGCAGATACAACCTCACTCACACACAGAATACAGGCATGCTGCATATCATTTTAATCAGCAGAAGCTGCTGATGCCCCTAGGCATTCCAATTGCCCTAGGCAATTGCCTAGTTTGTCTATGCCTAAGGCCGGCTCTGGGCGCCGGGAGTAAAAAGGGGTGGGGAGGGGTCAGAGCCGCACTGACAGCTACTTGTTGGGGGCATGGCCAGAGCGATAGCGCCGTTTTAGCCACGCCCCCCCGACGTGCAATGCCGTTTTTTATGGAATTGCACTGCAGTGGGTGGGGCTAAAATAGCGCTATTCGCGTCCTTTGACCCATAGATCCTCCCTGCCGAGGGGGGGTCGCGGGTGCCGGCGGGGTTCGCGGGAGCCAGGCACTTTTGCGGGAGGGTTGTCCCTCTTTCAGGGGGGCCGGGAGGGGGATCCGATTTCCGGGACCCTCCCGCCCATTCCGGGAGGGTAGGCAACCCTGTTATAATTGGAGGACACCCCCCCCACCACCCCTTCCCAGGCAATGGAGCCCATCAGGGGTTTCCCTGTGCTCAACACTGTGTTGCCCTATACAGATGGAGCGCCGCTCGCTCTTCAGGGGCTGGCACTTCCATCGCCAGCCACCACCATCCGCCAGCTCCCACCAGGAGGCACGCACGCACAAGATGCTCGTGCGCCCTATATGGCGACGGAGCTCCCAGCCGCTGTACGCTGCCTCCTCCGCCGCCACCGACGGTCCCCATCACCGCCCGAAACCCCCCCCAACCCCTGTCCCACCTCCCAGCCGCCAAGAGACTGGGATGCACGTGCACATTAGACACATGCGCGTCCCAGTTTTATGGAGTCCCTCTCCGCCGGCTCTCGCCAGCGGGGACGTTCTGGCGAGGTCCCAGCAGGCATGAGAGGGGCTCCATCTGTATATTCAGAAGTTGGTATCCAAAACTGCTACCTTATTTAAGAGACTAAACACAAATAATAAAGTTACTCACAAAAAAACATAGAAGAAGGAATCTTCTGCAAAGTGGCCTTGGCCTCACTCTTCAAACATACATGGTTTAACAGCCACAAAATTTTACATGGAAAAGGAATTCTGGAGACAGAAAAATAAAGTTTTATTTTAGATAGCATAGCTATTATACTTGAACATAACTTTTAAAATTAGAGTGGTTATTTTTACAAACTGTTATGGGCACACATTTTGCCCCCAGTTATACAATTCTTTGTATTGGGTATTAGGAAAATTACCAACTCGCAGAATAATCCTTGTCTAACCCACCCATATTAACACTTGGAAATGATACATTGGAGAAACATTTTTAAAGTTTTTAAATTTTGATGCTTTGAACCACAGCTTTAAACCTTTTTTTCTAGACCATGATATTTATGTTTTACAGTAACAATATGATTGAGAAAAAAAAGCCAGTTAAAAAAACACTATAATAATAATTATGTTACTCGGCTTTGATTTGATTTATTTGACGTCTTTCAATAAAACCATTTATTTACAGGTATCATTGCTTTTACACCATATTGTATACAAAGTTTATATACATTTAAGCATTATTATACATTAGTACCATAAATGATCAATATATTAGAGGTGTATACTATTTACAGTTTATCCATATTACTGTAAATATGTCCTCCTACTGTTTAAATTCACATACTTTATTGTATCAGTATCTAAAATCATTTGTATTCATATTCTACAAGTAATTTATCCATGTAAGTATTTATAAATCTGCTTTACTATATTTATTTACTGCTTTCAGATGCTATAGTTCAGGGGTGGCAAACCCATCTGAGACAAAGAGCCCCAACATTGTTTCTGTTAAGACAAAGAGTCGCAACCATTCAGAAATGGGCGTGGCCTAGCTCCCAGAAGGCCACGCCCCATTTTTAAATGGGTTGTGGCTTAGAATGATATTTGTAGGAACATGACTTGACAATGAGGGCACAGCCGGGCAGTTACCAAGCGGGTGCCCTACAGCACCCTACAAAGTCCCCAAGATGGTGTCCGGGTAGCAACGTATGCACCACAGTGAGGTAGCAGAGCACAGGCAGGGCCCCCCTCCCTAAAGTACATCATCAGTAGCAGGGCAGCAGCTGCTGAAGTGTTCATGGCAGAGATCAGAGATCAGCACTAAACTACTACTACTTTATAATAACAGGATACCACAGGCTAGCCCGCCACTGGTGCCAGCCCTTGGCGATATATATATATATATATATATATATATATATCTATATCCTGACCTAAAGCAAAAAAACCCAGGTAAGCAGAGAACACCCTCCCTGGATATTCTCCCCTCCCCGTACACACAAACACCTCTAGCTTATATAATTATATGCATTATATTTTGAACATACACTTTACTTGAATTAGTCGAGAAGGGCTCAGGATGGCAGGAGGCTGGGCGACGAAGAAGCAAACGGTTTGCTGCAAACCAAAGGAGAGAGAGGAATGCGTACGCCGACTGCGCAGTGATACAATTGTGCCGTGCACACTGTTCCTAGTTTGACTATGCATGCGCTGGCTTACGTCGCCCGCGGCTCGTCGTCACACATGACAGCCCGGCGCTGCAGACAGAGCCGCACATCAAAGGGAGGGAGCCGCTGAGCATCCTATGAAGGTATGATAGCTCCCGAGCCGCACATAAAGCAGAGAAGAGCCGCATGCGGCGCGGGAGCCGCGGGTTGGCCACCGCTGCTATATTTCTTTGCTTACACCTCTATTTAGTACACCACCTTATTCATAATAATTGACCCCAATACCACAGCCCACACTGTTATCACTTGAACTGCATCTATAGTGTAGTTTGTACCCAATTTCTTTTGATTTTGATAAAAGATTATTAAATCCCCACTTATTTTTACTCATCCCTCGACTTCCCCCCTTTTTCCTCCTTAAGGTGCAAACACACTAGACATTTTTGGCCAGTGTGCATGCCGAGCAATGCTTTTAAAATTGCTTGCCGATAAATCACTCAGAGCATACACACTGAGCGATTTTCACCTGGTCCAGCGATGGAGACTGTAGAAAGTGGTTCACTCGGCCTGTAAAACCGGCTGACGGATGGTGGCAGCTAGCGATGATGCGGGAGCACACATCAGCACTCACCGCTCATCATCTGGCCATACACACTTGAAGAATTTGAGCTCAAACTGAGCCACTTTGAGCTTAACATCTCCTAATATGTATGGGTCTTTATACTGTTTACAGTTCCATACATATTCTGAGCCAGAGCACACAATGTACATGTGTAACCATGTTGACTTTTAGTCTAGGGTAAACTGTTTGTCTTCTATGTATATGTGTGTTATATAGCTCTATATCTGTTTTATAAGAATGTCTCTGTATCTTTGTAGGGACCATTGTTCCTACATAGACTAGTAGCTATAGTGTGTTAATCAGAATTTAGACTGCCATTGTGTTACAGGAGAAGCCAGACAATACCGTTATTTGATGTAAACATATACAGGTTTACAGAGCTCAAGTACTGTAGAATCTTGTCCAAGTTCAAATATACTAAACATTTGACAAGATTCACCACAATTCTAAGTACACAGACATGAACGGAATATTTGACCTAAATTAGAATTCTATACAGCAATGGGTTTGTCAATAGGCATTCATTAATCAAGGTCTCCAAGTTAATGTATATGTGGATATGATCCCTTGACAACCACCCAGGATTTAGTTTAAATACAGGGTCACTGCAGACTGATTTGGAGCTTCCATTGGACCTAAGATTGAGGACAGGGTGCTTGTGACTGACCACAGATCCAGGACTACACAGTGAGAGGAGGCTCCCTGGAAATACACCCTATGTTTGGACTCTCTTGTTTGGACTGGCTATCTCTTGTAACTGCCTTTGAGGAACGTGGTATAAGTATAATTTCTTGTTTGTTAATGATTTTGTAAATAAATAATTGTTAAACTGTATTGAGGTGTCCCTGATTCTCACTATACTTCCGATACAATAGTTCCACATGGGAACAACATGTCAGAGCTTCAAAGTCTCTAACTGTCTGGCGAACCAGTAACTGTGATGTCATCACATGCCCAGACTGACTGAACTACAGAATCTCTGCCTTTCTTAAACACTGCTGGAAATTACAGTTTGCCAGTAACATTACTACAAACAAACATTGCTAAGGAATGTGTCAAGTCTGAAACGGGTGGTTGTCAAATGGGGGTGACACCAATCCTACTGATGCCACTAATACCCCTTTCACACTGCAGCTATAACATGGTAAATTGCTGATTTTGAACCTTTTCAAAACATTTATAGATGCAGTGTGAAAGTGCCAGTTTTAAATTACCGGTTCAAGAGAACCGGTAATTCAAAACGGTTAAAAAGAAGGGAGGAAAAACAGAAAAAAGCAGCGCTAACATTTAATAATGAGTGAATCAAATTCTTAAAATTTTAATGATTTCATTTTCAACCATGAATAGTATAACATTTCATGCATATGGCAAGCACATATACATATCACAACAATATAGCATGTAAAATACAAAAAATAGTGTACACTGTAAAAAAAAATATGAATAAAAATATTGTTTAAAAAATAAATTTGGATGACCAGATCTCACGTGTATGGGGCAATCCCCTTACGTGGTGGAGGAGCAATAGATCCCACACTGTCCGCACTATATAGTAGTCAGACAAGATGGATGGAGTCAGAGAACGGCAGTTTGTAATCCTGTGGGCACACCGAGGGAGTGGCTGATGTTTGGTAGCCTACCTTCAACCTCGTGGCCGTGAATGTCCAGGTTTGTTGAATTGAGCCGGAGACTTCCGATGTTTTTAGGGGGCGCAGTGGTCAGATGATTGAGCAGGTAGGTCCTCCAAACAATATCCAGGATCTGGCATCCAGCAGTACCAATGCGTTTTGCTGTTCCAACGTCAGCTTTGTCAAGGTAATCTATTGCTCCTCCACCCCGTAAGGGGATTGCCCCATACACGTGAGATCTGGTCATCCAAATTTCTTTTTTAAACAATATTTTTATTCATATTTTTTGTTTACAGTGTACACTTTTTTTTGTATTTTACATGCTATATTGTTGTGATATGTATATGTGCTTGCCATATGCATGAAATGTTATACTTTTTAATGGTTGAAAATGAAATCATTTAAATTTTAAGGATTTGATTCACTCAGTATTAAATGTGAGCGCTGCTTTTTTTCTGTTTTTCCTTCCTTCAATTTTTGTGGAGACTGACCCTCTCCACCTAAGCAGCTGCTCTAATTGATAAAGCTTCTCAATTGCAAGCGCTCCTGGGGTTAACACTTTGTGTGCTAACCCACTCTTTGAACAGCTGGTTAAAAAGAAGGGTCCTACACGGTTCAGACCCGTTATTTCTGCAGTGTGAACGGGTCTGAACCGGTATTTCGGACCCTACACACTGGACTCCCCTCCCCTGGTACCTGGCCAGCGGGATCTCGCGCCCCCCCCCCCACCCTCGCACCTTGCAATATGGGTCCCCCCCTCTTCCCCTGGAACCGCGGCGTCTCCCACACCCTCCCCAGGTACCTCTAATGCTGGGGAGACAGCAGGAAGATGGCGTTCCTGGGCCCGATGACAGCCGGGGTCTCGGAGGGGAAGTCCGTCTGCAAAGGCTCGTCCGCAGCGATCGTCCGGTTCCCACATCACCCCCTGCCTGCGGCCAGCTTGGCCAGGGAGGTGATGTCCAGCCGGTCCTACTGGAGTCTCCATCAGAGAGGCATGGGTGGGGGTGGCCCGGAAGCTGGGGGGACCCGAGCAGTAGCCGCTCCGGGAGCTTTCCCAACAGGCCTCCACAAATCATCCATGCTGCATGGCCCCAGCTCCCGCAGATCGGGGGTGAAGGCAGCGGCCGCACAGAGAGTTCAGAAAGGGGTAGTGACTGCACTGCTGCAGGCAGACATGCAAGAGCAGGTGCTCTGGGTGACCCGCTGCTCCTGTAATTCCACCGTGTGCTGCTGGCGATGCTGCTGCAGGCGGGTGAGTGGGGCTTCTGCCCAGGGAAGGGGAGGGAGGTAGGTGCTGGATGTGTGCTGCATTACGGGGTACGGTGGGGGGCTGTTACTTTGGCTGCCGCCTCCGGGTTACCCCCTGAGCATTGCAGCTCTAATGCCCGACAGTGGGGTACCTTTGCTTTGGTGAGTGTGCAGTGTGCGCTGGCAAGCACCAGGGGAGGGGGGGCACTTGCCAGTACCATACCTCCCAACATGACCCTCTCCAGGAGGGACAGAATGCTCTGTTTCTGGACTTTCCTCTTAATTTATGTATTACCATCACCTGTGCTGAAACACCTTTCTTATCAATTAAGTTTAAAACAGGTAATGGCAATCATAAATTAAGATGGAAGTCCAGAAACAGAGCATTCTGCCACTCCTGGAGAGGGTCATGTTGGGAGCTATGGAGTACCAGGGGAGGGGTGGTATATTACTGGTTAATTACCGTGTACCTTTCACAACGGGTTCAATGTGAAAGGCACAAAAACGGTAATAAACCAGTAATATACCGTTTACAACAAACAATGTGAAAGGGGTTAAACTTGCTCTGACCCGGTTAAAGAAACGTTTAAAAAACTGGGTCAAAGCAGGTTTTGCAATGTGAAAACAGCATACTGTAAGTATTAAAAAATATTTTCTAAGCAAATACATAGTAAACGTGTCCAAATATTATTAGTGGTACTTACCTTTTCTCTTTGTACAGCTTAATGTCAATTACAGTCAGCTGATAACAAGTAAAGTGGTGTGCTCCTTCCCCAGTGTTTCTATGACTGAACAGTTCTCTATGCTCTGTGTGCAATCCACAAATAAAGGGGTGTGTCATGTAGCAGTCAGACTCACATTAGTTTCGTTTCTCTGTCTGATACCAAAATAACTTTCATTTCTAAACAGTTGTTCCCTAGAGGACTTTGGACCTGGCAACTCAGTACATATACTATGCTCTGTAGCACCACCAGGAAAATGTAGAAAGCTTTAGAAATAATATTTGTAATGCCCAGCCTTGTATTCGTATATAGTTTTTTCACAGTTTCCTTGTATCTTGGCTTTATTACAGATCATGTATACAAGGTACTGGAAGTGCAGGCATTTTGCACTGTCACAGGGGGAAGATAGAAAAGAAAATATTTTATTTTTTGCGACAGTGCAGAGAGGATATTTCCTTAATAGAACATGGAAGGAATTTTTACCTCTGTCCCTAATTACACTCCAATCAGTGAAGAGGAAACACTGTAGCCACAGACTTTTATTTAAAATGCATACCTCCCAACTGTCCCGATTACAGCGGGGCAGTCCCGCTAATTGGACAAGTATTCAGTAGGACACAGTAATGTTTTTATTTGTGTGGTGCACCTATTAGAATACAAGAATAAAATAAAACTTTTATCAATTATCATAAATCTGCAAAATATAAAAACACAAAAGTGAAAAAAGGAACAAGCACAGTGATTTATATATGAGAATGAAAAAAGTCTGTGCAGGTATTCAATAGTGTTAACATCTATCTCCTCTGTATATATCTTATGTAGTATCTTAGTCAATAAAGTATTTTTAATTTGTATAAAGTGTGTGTGTACTGTATCCACAGCATTATTATACCACTTTCACATCGCCGACACGTTTTAAAAAACGGTATTTAAAACAGTAATTAAAACGGGTCAGAGCCTTAACATTGCCGCAGATTACCGTTTTAAATACCGGTTTATACCCCTTTCACATCGCACTTTTAAAACGGTAAATTGCCGGGTTTTTTTTCCCTTTTTTAAAACGTTTAAGCCTGCACTGTGAATGCATAGCATTGTACACATTCACATTGCACAAAAAACGGCAAGGAACCGTGTAGGACTCTGCTTTTTACACGGTTCGAAATGCCAGTTAACTTTAAACGGTAAATCGGCTGTGGTGCATTCACAGTGCAGGCTTAAACGTTTTAAAAAGGGAAAAAAACGGCAATTTACCGTTTTAAAAGTGCGATGTGAAAGGGGTATTAAAGATCATATTATGTTGTCAGTGATTTATGTGATTAGGTAATTTTCTGCACTCTTCTGCTTAAGTCTACTTTATTCTATGTATTATAGATCTATGTTCATTTGCCCATGTCTAGCTGCCTTTTGCCATGTGACAGGTCAAAGGGTGAAATCCTCCATTTTACTTACTGCTTCAGTTAATCTGGGATGAGATGCTAAGAAGCTGTGTTACTACAGGTCTGCTTACCCCTACAGGCTTATATCTTCTTACCACACATAATAATACACACAATAACAAGAAGAACATATATATTATGTACCCATGATCTCTTGTACATGTACATTGATGTACCCTGGATAATTACAGCTACATTATATGGACAATCATTTTAGGGGTATGGGTGAAAACCGGACTAGGACAAAACTCCCGGAGGGTGTCCTGTCCGGGGGTGTCCTTTCCGGGGGGCTGCCTGTCACACCTGTCACCAGGTAGAGGAGGAGCGGTAGAATAATGCCTCCCTGTATGGTCCAGGCATGTAGCAAAAACCGGATGGACCGGACCACATGGGGAGGCTGTAATCTCCCCTCCCCATGTCCCTGGTGATAGCTATCACAGGGACCCCCCCGACAAGACACCCCCCCGGACAGGGCACCCCCCGGACCGGACCCTACAAGCTCCGGACTGCAGATTTTGATGTCCTGTCCGGCGGTCCGGAGTGTAGTCTGGGTCCGGTTTTTACATAGTCCCTCATTTTAGTCTGTATCAATAAAAGTTTAAAGTTCCAGAAGTTTTATTGTGCATTAAGAGAAGATGTTCTTGGTTAAGCTGTCTGAATAGTTACACACTCCATACGTGTAATGAGGGTCAGAACAGTAAGAAGATAACCTTTCTGTGGGCTCAAGCTTACAGACTCACAGCCAGGCTGGTGAAACCTCCATCTCACCCTTTACAGATCCACGATCCAGTGACTACATCCATACAGCCAGAACTTTCCACAAGTTTGCTCCGGATTCATCGTCATGTGCAGTTGATATCGGATCTAAGGTGTGTGTGTGTCACAGTCAGCTTCATACAGATCTCAAGTAAGTCATAGCTGCCTACCCTCCTGCATTCTGCAGGAGACTCCCTGAAATAGCAGTAATCTCCCTCTCTCCCTCATTAGTCTAGCAATCTCCCTCATTTCACCTAGCTCAAATTACACTGTCACATTTTTTAAGAAAAAAGGAATGAGAGATAGAAACATTTACATTGAATCATCAGCACCATTTCCCAGCACTTTAGCAAGTATAGTCGTTCTACTAACTGCTTTGGGGCTCATCTACATTTGGATATAAGTAATTTCAAAAGATTCCTCTCCGTACACACCCACGCTTCTAGGTACCACGTTCACAATCTCTTTTCACAATCTTTCCATATATGGAACTAGACAAGCCCTGTGGGAGGAGCATTACACGCCTCCTCAATTGGGCGCTTTGCAAAATTCTACTACCAAATATAATCTCCCTGAAACTAGTTTTTAAAAGTAGGCAATTATGAGTAAGTGTGTGCAGCACATAATATATCCTGATAATCATCAGTCACAAAACTGCAAGTGCCACATCATGGCAGACTATAACTCTAATGCAGAAACTGCAGCAAATGCAGATGATGAAATCCCATCACAGTCCCAGCAAGCCCAAGATGGCATTAAACCTATACGTACACTTAAACTGTCTCAAAAGGCCAGGGAAAAATACATCAGTGAGAAAGAGGGATACCAAGAAAGACTAGATAAAGCATGGGATAGAACTGAAACTGATATGCTTAATCTGTCATATGCAAGCAGCATTCAGGAACAACTCCATAATGCTTTAGATCAAATCAGGTCCAGTTATGCAGTCTATAAATTGCAGTCAGAGAAATATTCCACTTTTTTAACCAAAACAAATGTGGAAGAAAGCTTGATGGAACGTGACATACACAGGGCCGGTGCAAGGTATAGTGGCACCCTAGGCAAAATTTCAGCCTATTGCTCCCCCCCCCTCCCCTCGTAAATAGCCCCTTCCCGGTGAAATTGCAGAGGCAGCATAGTCTAAGAATCCCTGTCACCTGCACGGAATACAGCAATATACTTTTTTTTAATATTACATTATTTTTATTACCTAAATATAAACAACTTAGAGCAGATGGGTGGGAAAGAGGGAGACAAAGCGTCAGGGAGAGAAGGAAGGAATAGGGGAGATGCGAGAGAGGCTAAAGGTATAAGGGGCGATAGGGGGGAGAAAGAGGAAGGAGTAGGGGAAAATGAGAGGTGAGGAGGATTATTAGGGGGAGACAGGAGAGAAGGAATACTGTATAAAGGAGATGGCAGAGAGATAACTAGTCAGAGCAGAAAAGGAGCAGTAAAGAGCAGAGGACAACAGGCTAGGGGCAGGTGCTGGCAACTGGCAGGCTGTTGGGCAAATTCAAGCAAGTGGCCCGGGCTTTTAACTAGAATAAGAAACATAATGGAAAACAATATGTGTATATATACAGCAACAGGGGGGTGGGTGGAGCTCAAAGGACTTACTGTAAAGTAACCGTGCTGTCACAGCACCTGTGTGTCTGATGTCTTGGTTTCATCAACCTTTATATTTCTTTTGTTTATTAAAATGAAATGTCAGACATGCAGATGCTGTTGCAGCATTATTACTTTACAGATGTATAAGTCCTCGGAGTGCCGTCCATCACCCCAGTTACTGTACTGTACTGTATGTTACTTTCAGGAAGGCACCTGGGCACTTTTTTTATTTATTCTAGCTGGTTCGCTGTATTCTGTGAATTTGTGTGTGTATACAGTATATATATTCACACTAACATGTGCACCCCACCCCCATTGTGCACTACATCTCCATGTCCCATACTGTACACCTGAGCCCATTTCACACAGTGTACATCCCATCCCCCACACTGTGCACCTGTTCCCATTCCCCATCCCACACACTGTGCTTCAGACCCAATACCCCATCCCCCACACTGTGCTTCAGACCCAATACCCCATCCCCCACACTGTGCTTCAGACCCAATTCCCCATCCCCCACACTGTGCTTCAGACCCAATTCCCCATCCCCCACACTGTGCACCTATTCCCATTCCCCATCCCCCACACTGTGCTTCAGACCCAATTCCCCATCCCCCACACTGTGCACCTATTCCCATTCCCCATCCCCCACACTGTGCTTCAGACCCAATTCCCCATCCCCCACACTGTGCTTCAGACCCAATACCCCATCCCCCACACTGTGCTTCAGACCCAATACCCCACCCCCCACACTGTGCTTCAGACCCAATACCCCACTCCCCACACTGTGCTTCAGACCCAATACCCCATCCCCCACACTGTGCTTCAGACCCTATTTTCCCATCCCCCACACTGTGCTTCAGAAGCAATTCCCCATCCCACACACTGTGCTTCAGACCCCAATCCACATTCCCCACACTGTGCTTCAGACCCCATTCTCCAATGTGCACCTGACCCCATTCCCCATCCCCCACACTGTGCACCTGTTCCCATTCCCCATCCCAGACACTGTGCTTCAGACCAAATTCCTCATCCCCCACACTGTGCTTCAGACCTCAAACCCCTTCCAAGACCGCTCCTCTGAGGCTGAGAGATACGATGAGTCATCATCAGGCAAAGCAGCTCTCAGCCTCTTCAAACACCAGCGTCAGGCAGCATTAAACAGCAGCTTCAGCACAGCGCCTGTAGGAGGTGTATGCAACATGTGTGAATGCAGGCAGATACTGTGCCCCACGCCCGTGCCCCCTGTCTCCAGCCCTGAGTGCACGCCACAGGTAGGGGGCAGCTGTACACATTTGTTGACAGAGCACATCCTAGCCTTACAGTTTGTGTGGGCGGGTGCTGCTGGATTGCCTTTGAGACTAGTCAGACTAGCTTGGGGGGGGGGGGTTCATTGCGGGCGCTAAAGATGACTACCAGTGAGGAAGGGGGAAGGTGGGGGCGTACGGCACACTCACCTCCTGCTCCCTGCTGTGCTGTGATGAATAGCTTGAGTCTTGGCAGCTGCTGCAGCTTTCTCCTGCTCTCCTCGGCAGGAGCTCTGCTGCTGCTGTTGCTCCTCATGCGATGGGCGGCACTGACTGCAGCTCAGTGCCGCCCTCCAGTGGCTGGCGCCCTAGGCAAATGCCTAAGGCTGCCTAGTGGTGGCGCCGGCCCTGGACATACAGAGAGACATTAATAAGGGTCGTGACAACCTCATATGTAATGCAGTAACAGAGGCAGAAACTAGATTAGACCGTTTTAAAGAAGCTCGCTCACAGTACTCTAGTTCAGGCATTCCCAACCACGGTCCTCAAGGCACACCAACAGTGCTGGTTTTGTAAATATCCAGGCTTGAGCACAGGTGACATAATTAGTACCTGAGTGATTCTGATTACACCATCTGTGCTGAAGCCTGGATATCACTAAAACCTGCACTGTTGGTGTGCCTTGAGGACCGTGGTTGGGAATGCCTGCTCTAGTTCATCCAGCCACCATTCAAAAAAATTAAGATCATTGCGTTCCAGCATGTCCACAATGAGTGCTGCAGCCATAAAAGCACGTGCAGATGCTGATGCTGCAAAAGCACGGGCCTCTTATGGAAAAATGGAGATTGCATTAAAATTAGAAAAAGCATGCCTGGAAGCCAGTTTAGATGCACTGCGTCAAGAGAAATAAGCAGCGGCCTCTGTTGCACAGTCTGAGGCCCTTGAAGCAGCAATAGAACAAGGCAGCAGAGAGGATCTAAATAGCCAAATTCTATCAGAAGACCCCGATAAGCGCACCAGAGAATATGTGCTAAACTATACCAGTGAGGAACCAGTTGTAAATGGTGAATCTTTAAATGCACAATCAGGCAGGCAAGTTGGCAGCCATTACAGTGATTTAGATCGCCTTTCACAAGCAAATTCACCTCATCAGGATCACTTACCAAGTATAAATCAGCAAAACGGTATGCTATTTTCCATTCAAGAGCAAAAACCTACTTATGGATTACAAACACCTGATCAACAGAGATTCGCCCCACCTACCAGACAGATTGGGCAGAGTGATACATTGAATCACAACATCCTAAATCAGGGCTGGGCAATAGCGGCCCTCCAGATGTTGATGAAATACACATCCCAGCATGCCTTGCATCAGTTTCAGCATGGCCACATAGCAAAACTAATGCAAAGCATCCTGGGATGTGTAGTTCATCAACAGCTGGAGGGCCACTGTTGCCCAGTCCTGTCCTAAATACACCACATCATATGCATGCTGTTAAATCAGAAATGTCAGACTTTGTTAAATTCATGGATTGCCGTGAGCTAGTTAGCACAGGGCTTGTAAAGTTTGATGACCACCCAGAGAACTACAGATCGTGGAGGGCCAGCTTTCAAAACTTAGTCAATGACCTGAACATCACTGCAAGTGAAGAACTAGATCTTCTAGCAAAATGGCTAGGGAGCAAGTCTTCAGAATACGTGAAAACACTAAGGTCAGTCAATGTGAATAATCCCTCAATAGGACTGAAACTGGTATGGGAATGTTATGGTAACCCAGCAGTCATTGTAGAAGCCCTTCTTAACAAAGCCAGAAACTTTCCCAAAATCTCCAATACAGATAACCAGAAATTGCCAGAATTAGGAGACTTGTTGCTAGAATTAGAAACTGATCCATTTTTACCAGGACTAAGCTATTTAGATACTGCTCAAGTGGTGAAACCGATTGTTGAGAAACTTCTATATAGCATACAAGAAAAATCGACTTACAAAGGCTCAAGGTACAAGGAAGAAAAGCAAGTGGCTTTTCCTCCTCTGTCTTTTCAAAATTCATTCGAAGTTTAGCAAAGACCCAATGACCCAAGTTTTGCCTTTGACTCTCAAACTGCTGCCAGTCCAAGTTATCCAAAAGGTGAAAGAACTACAAAAAGGTACGATAACTCCAGAACACCTATCTCAGTACACAAGACAGAGGTGAATACAGTTGCGGCTTCTCCTTACACAGTAGGTAGAAAAATAGAGGATCCAGATAGACAATGCCCTCTACACAAGAAACCACACCCTCTTAAGAAATGTTGTACCTTCAGAGAAAAACCTTTAGAAGAGAGAAAGATCTTACTTAGAGACGTTGGGATCTGTTTCCGATGCTGCTCTTCTACAAATCACCTTTCTAGAGACTGTACAGCTGCAATTAAATGTTTGGAGTGTAACAGTGAGAAACATGTAACAGCTTTACACCCAGACACCCTTACCCCAAATTCTGCCAATATTCTTAGCCCTGTGTCAAAGAACGGCGGGGAGAAGGAGGGACAAAACATGGAAACTTTAGTCACATCTTCATGTACCGAGGTGTGCAAAGAAGGGAATAGCAATCGATCCTGTTCAAAAATATGCCTGGTCAAGGTGTACCTCAAAGGACATGCGGAAACATCCATCAGAATGTACGCCATTTTGCATGATCAAAGCAATAGATCCTTAGCTGAGTCAGCGTTCTTTGACCTATTCAACATAAGTGAGAATCCTACTCCATACACACTAAGCACATGTCCTGGGACAAAAGATGCATTACGAAGAACCGCAAATGGTTACATAATAGAGTCTGTGGATGGAAGCCTAAAACTTCCACTTCCTACAATGACTGGGTGTGATCGATTGCTAAATGACAGGAGTGAGATCCCTACGCCTGACGTTGCACGTCATAACCCACACTTGAGAGTTATTGGTGATCAAATCCCATCATTGGATGATTCTGCACAAATTCTTCTTCTGCTTGGCAGAGATATACTGAGGGTACACAAAGTCCGTCAACAACGTAACGACCCTAATAATGCAACCTATGCACAAAAACTCAACCTAGGATGGGTGATAGTGGGTGACGTTTGCATCAACAAGTTATGCAGACCAGACACCATCAATGTCTTTAAAATGAATGTGCTTAAAAATGGTCGTGTATCTCTATTTGAACCATGCCCTTACCACTTCTTTATAAAAGAGAATTTCACCAGAACAGCTCAACAAGGTCAAGGGAATCATATTGACAGAGAACTTACTGCATGCAAAGGGGATGATGAAGGCCTTGGTGATACAGTATTCCAGACAACAAAGGATGACAATAAAATTGCACCTTCAATTGAAGACAAGGCATTTCTAAAAATTATGGATACAGAATTCTTCAAAGATGAATCAAATAGTTGGGTTGCACCACTTCCATTTCACTCATCTAGATGTCGCCTTCCCAACAATAAGGAACAAGTTCTCGCAAGATTCAACTCACTGAAGCGTAATTTGGAAAATAATTCAGAATTGAAAGAACATTTTGTAGCCTTTATGAAAAACATATTTGACAACGGCCATGCAGAACAAGCCCCTCCACTCCTTAAAGGCGAAGAATGTTGGTATCTACCAATCTTCAGAGTGTACCATCCATGAAAGCCAGGTCAGATAAGAGTGGTATTTGACTCAAGCATTACATTTCAAGGTACTTCATTGAACAATGTTCTCCTCTCTGGACCAGATCTTACAAACAACCTTCTGGGAGTGTTGATCCGCTTCCGCAAAGAACGTGTTGCTATAACAGCAGATATCCAGCAGATGTTTTACTGTTTTGCAAAGGGGGTGGATCTCCACAGCGCTATTCTCAGGATAGACTTAAACCAGACGATACTTTCCGAGGTGTGCACAAACACACAGAAGAAAAAGAGAAAATGGTACTGCTTTCCTAGCACGGCGCCCGTCTCATTGATTGTATGCCTTAAGTTTAAGGTACTTAAGGCATACAATCAACGCGATGGATCCGATTTTTTAATCTCATGGATCTTAAGCATGAGATCCATAAGATCCATGAGATAAAAAATCGTGAGCCGCCAATAACCATTGTTAACGCCACCAGCACTATCAACGCCAACCCGAAGCGTGGCAAGCGCAGTGAGCCCGCGAGGGGCGGCGGTACGCGTCCTCCGACCTTTTCATACCCCCACTATCCACGTCGGCGTGCAGTTGATTTTATATAGTGTGGCGAGCGCACGCGGACTACTTTACATGTATTCCGCGTTCCCTCGCCACGCTTCGGGCTCGGTGACTCGCTGCGCTCGCCACACTATATAAAATCAACTCCACACCGACGTGGATAGTGGGGGTATGAAAAGGTCGGAGGATGCGTACCGCCGCCCCTCGGGGGCTCGCTGCGCTCGCCATGCTTCGTGTTGGCGTCAATAGTGGGGTGTTGTTAACAATGGGGGGGCCATTTCACCCAGGGGGGGTTAGCAATTAAAATTGGGGTTTGGGGGGCTTTTTACATTGATTCCAATGTAAAAATCTTGTCGATCGCGTCGATTGCATCATCTCATGCATCTTATGCCGCACAAACACATAAGATGCATGAGATGCTTGAGATATCAGCCCCACACATACAATCTAGATCATGGGCGCCATGCTGGGAAAGCAGTACCTCGAAAATCTTTGGGTTAACACACACACTGAGATTCCCAAATTCAGTATGGTGAAAAACATCCACGACTCACCTAGATTGACTAGGAGATGTTCACATCTAGGTATCTTTACTTTTCATCAACAAACATATGGAAAGACACTCACCTAGGGAAACTACTTAAGGTTCCTTTGGTATCGCAATAACAATATACATGATGAAATTATTGAATATCGAATGCAAGTGCATGTTTTTGGTAATAGTCCTTCACCTGCAGTTGCTACCTATGGACTTAGGAGAACAGCTCAAGAGGTAGAAATGGAATATGGCACTGATACAAGGCAATTCATTGAGAGAGACTTTTATGTGGATGATGGTCTTAAATCCCTGCCTACCAAAGATGAAGCTATACATCTACTCAACAGTCAACAGTCTCTATGATCTACTTGGGTTTGTAGCTCCTGTAACAATACATGGGAAATTGTTGTTAAGGGAGATATCTGGAGATTCACAAGACTGGGATGCACCACTACCTTTAGAAAAGAAACAAGAATGGGAAATGTAGAAGGACTCCTTATATTTTATAGAAAAGATCCAAGTTCCTCATTGCTACACTACTATATCACTTATTGCAGCAAAATGCAAAAACATTTGTATCTTCTCAGATGCTCAAAAAAGGCCATAGCTGCAGTTGCTTACCTAAAGGTGACAGATCCTATGGGAAATTGTCAGGTTGGATTCATTCTAGGCAAAGCTAAGTTAGCACCACAATCGCAACACACTATTCCGAGACTTGAACTGTGTGGGGCTGTACTAGCAGCAGAAATAGCAGAGCTTATCTTAGTGGAAGTTTCAGCTATCATCAACGCAAGACCTCTTGTACCAATTTCTACCGATCCAGAGATGCCAGTTATCTTGATTCCAGCCGAACTCCTTACACAAAAATCTGGCATGTCTTCCATTCCATCAGGAAACTTTACTGATAAAGACTTGTACAAACGGCAATGGAAACAGGTGCAGTGCCTTGCCAATACCTTTTGGAATCGTTGGAAGTGTGAGTACCTGACTAATCTGCAGAATCATTGTAAATGGCAATCAAATTGCACTAACTTGCAAGAAAAAGACCTTGTACTACTTAAAGACAAGCACGTCAGTTGTAATGAGTGGCCAATGGGACTAATTGTCAAAACCTTTCCCAGTGGAGATGGAAAGATCCGGAAAGTAGCAGTCTTGCAATTCAGACATTCATCAGACCAATTACAGAGACTGTGCTTCCTATGTCTCATCGGGATCTTCTGTAATTGTTATGCATGTATTACAGTGATTTGGTTTTTCCTGTTTTCTTATGTGTTGATAGTTTAATAGTGCTATCTACAGATATCAGACGGAGAGTGTACTGTATCCACAGCATTATTAGAGATCATATTATCTTGTCAGTGATTTATGTGATTAGGTCATTTTCTGCACTCTTCTGCTTAAGTCTACTTTATTCTATGTTCATTTGCCCATGCCTAGCTGCCTTTTGCCATGTGACAGGTCAAAGGGTGAAATCCTCCATTTTACTTACTGCTTCAGTTAATCTAGGATGAGATGCTGAGAAGCTGTGTTACTACAGGTCTTCTTACCCCTACAGGCTTATATCTTCTTACCACACACACAATAACACAAAATTACAAGATGTTGCACGCCGCCGTCTGGTGCTCTCAGTGCCCGGACGGTCGGCGAGTGTGGAGCACTGCGGCAGAGCTGCTGACGCGGGTCAGCCGCGTTCCAAGCCTCCTTCTGAGGCAGGACGTCGGGGCGTTGCTAGGCAACATCCACGAACTTCCGCCCAGCAGCAACTCTCGCGCGCGCCTGACGTCACTCAGGCGGCGCTTAGTTTGAATAGAAGCCGGCGTCTGCTGAGCACAGACGCCGGTTATAGCGTTTTTTCAGCATGTTCCCGGTCCTGTGCATTTCCAGCAGCCCTTCTCCTTGGACCTGCTCCTAGGTAGTTTCCTGCCTGTCCTGCTCTTGGCTCTGATTTCCAGACTGCTCCAGGGTCTCTATTCAGCCTTGTTAGTGTGCCTCCCAGGGTCACGTTAGTGCTCCAGTGGAGCCTGGTGTATTCCCTTGTGGAGCTGCCTAGTTCCTGAATTATTACTGTATTATCTTACTCCTGTTCAGCTTCCCTTGCGGGACGCTGGACTAGCCCCTCCGTGGGCTCAGCTTATGTTTGATATTTTATCCTGCTTCCCAGATTCTCTTTCGTCCCTTCTTCCATTTAGTCATTTTGTGTTAGGCAGGGTTTCCGTTATTGCTGTCCCCAGTGTTTGCTTTGGGGATTTGCTTCCTTGTACTCTTTGGTTTTGTGGTGATTCCCCATCAAGTATCCCAGGTGTTTGCGACTAGGTCGCACTCCCGTCTTTGGCCAGGTGCCGGCAGACAGGGGTTTGTTTCCAGTCAGGCCCTGTAGCCAGTTTATCCTTTTGAGTTACCCCTGGCGATCCCTTATCCTTTGTCCACACATAGACCTAGCTGCATCGGGGTTGGAGCGGGCCTAACTCGCTCCTTCGGATGCGGCGGCCACAGGTGAAGCCTAGTTCCCGCAGGGATTTATCATCTGCCCGGGGTTCTCAACAGAGTCAGCGTAGGTTTCGCTGTGGCCGTCCTGATCGGCGGTCCCGGCTACGGGCTCACGCCTGACTTCCCATTCCCCGCCTCCCATTACCTGTACTCCGGGCCTAACGGCAAACGTAACACAAGAAGTACATATATATTGTGTACCCATGATCTCTTGTACATGTACATTGATGTACCCTGGATAATTACAGCTACATTATATGGACAATCATTTATGTCTGTAGCAATAAAAGTTTAAAGTTCCAGAAGTTTCATTGTGCATTAAGAGAAGATGGGTTTGGTTAAGCTGTCTGAATAGTTACACACTCCATACGTGTAATGAAGGTCAGAACAGTGTGACTTATTCTGTTATCAAAGAGCCTGAATCCATATATAATTTCTATGTGGCTCATACTGTGACATAAAGCACAATTTGTAACTATTCTGAGATTAGATACAGTCAGAGTCACAAAGTTGGATATTTAATATAGTGCTTAATTTGAATGCTTCCAATAGAGCTATATATCATGAGATGTGAGTGTCGCCCCTTATAACCAGCTTCTTTTTTAATGTAGGTAGTAACTTTGTATTTACAGATACAAATGATACTACTAAAGTAGCTAATTTAAGGGATACATAAGCTGACTGTTGCCGTTGTTCAGCTTCAAAGGTCAGAATTTATTCATATGACAGAACAAAGGCAGTTTTATTGTTCTGACAACTAATGGGGCCTAGTACACATGTGATACCCAGTGATTTTCAGGTGATGAACCAGTCTCCACAGTTGGAGACTGTACAAAGTGGTTCACTCGGCCTGTAAAACAGGCTGACGAATGGTGGCAGCCAGCGATGATGCGGGAGCACGCATCAGCACTCACCGCTCATCGTCTGGCCAAACACACTTGAAGAATTTGAGCTCAAACTGAGCCACTTTGAGCTTAACATCTCCTAATATGTATGGGTCTATACTGTTTACAGTTCCATACATATTCTGAGCCAGAGCACACAATGTACATGTCAGAGCTTCAAAGTCTCTGCTTTGCTTATACCTGTCTGCAATGGCGGTTTTTACTTGAGGGCTGCAGCCCCCCCCCCCCCCCCCAGGTAAAATCTGCCACTGTAGTGAAGCCAGATGCAGTCTGTGAGACTGCTCTGGCTTCACTATGACTGGCAGTGATTTCCTATTTGAAGTCCGACCTGCCAGTCACCAAGGCAGTCCCATTGGGAGGTGTTCCCTCCCTCCGGAATGCCTTTCAGCGGGCTGCAACGCAGAATCGCTGATTGCGCATGTGCAGTACCTGATATCGGTACTGCGCACGCAACGGGACCATGATTACTTCTATGGGCTGTTGCCGAAGCAGCCCATAGAAGCTGGCCGTATGTGCAGTACAGAGAATTGTACTGCACATGTGCCAGTCCCGGCGCCTGTCATCAGAGCACAGGCGCCGGGAAATCTCTCTTCAGGGACCGGCGGCGGCGATGGGGGGGGGGGGGGGTGCCTGCATCGCGGTCAGGCAGCCCCCCTCCCCATAAAAAGTACGGGTACGGGCTGCCACTGCCTGTCTGGCTAACTAGTCAATGTGATGTCATCACATGACCAGACTGACTGAACTACAGAATCGCTGCCTTTCTTAAACACTGCTGGGAATTACAGTTTGCCAGTAACATAACTACAAACAAACATTGCTAAGGAAAGTGTCAAGTGTGGATGTCAAATGGGGGTGACACCAATCCTACTGATGCCACTGAAAGTATTAAAAAAAAAATTCTAAGCAAATACATAGTAAACGTGTACAAATATTATTAGTGGTACTTTGTACAGCTGATAACAAGTAAAGTGGTGTGCTCCCAGAGCCGGTCCTAGGTATAGGAAAACTAGGCAAATGCCTAGGGGTACCAGCAGCTTCTGCTGATTAAAATTATATGCAGCATGCCTATTTCTCTTTCAATGGCCCTGGTGACCCAGCTCACATTGGGATGTAGGAGGGTCCGCAGGAGCCAGACACCAATACTAAATCTTTTAGAGAGGTAGGCTCCTCCCACTGCATCCCAGAATCCTCAGTTCATTTTAGGTGCCCACCGGAGTGGGTGCTATACTGAAGAGGCTGCTGCGCAGCCGAAGATTAGAGACAGATAGGTGTTTTTTATTTTATTCATTTTTACACTTATTTGTAGGGCGCAGTGCTGAGGAAGCGTGTCCTGTCAGCTCCCTGCGCACAGAGGAGACACTGTCTGGTCTCTCTGTGCGGCGCTGACCGCTTCTATTAAGAAGCTGCCTGGGCTCCGGAGCGCACTTGAACCAGCTCCACGCTAGGTGGGAGTCATGAGGGACGGGCGCTCCTTGATGGCTGCGGCCATTTTCTGAGGAGCTTACACACTGAGCTCCTTCACCAAGAGGACAGCAGTGTGTCACAGGCATGTTCCAAGTGGTTACACACAAACAAAATAAGGATACGGCGCTCCCACTTGGGGTATAAAGATTATAATTCAGGTGCCTGTTCTGGCCGGAAGTGGTCATACCCGGAAGTACATGCCCGGATCGATCTCTATCTAATAATTCTACAGAAAAAGAGAAATATTTTTAAAAGTAATTTTTTTATATGGTCTACACTATGAGAAGTGCATTCTTTGTGTTTTCTTTGAGGTATAAATACTCCTGAAGAATATTTTCAACTGTCAAAAAAAGAAAGAGAAAAAGAGACAATTACATCATCTTTATACCCCAAGTACGAGCGCCTTATCCTTATTTTGTTTGTGTGTATCTATATTGTGATAGTGTGGTGACTATCTTTTGTGTTAGGGCTGCACCCTTTGTTTAGAGTGCAGGTTATCTCACTTTATCCTTTACATGTTCCAAGTGGTCCCCAGGTGAAGTGGAGATACTTGGAACTAGGAAGTCCAATAGTAAAAGCGGCTGAATGGGGGTAGTTGTCGCCAAAAGTCTACAGACCCCGCAGCAGAGGGGACATTGGTCTCTTCCCTCACTCTGTGTCACGTTCTTAGTAGCACCAGCTGTAGTGTAATGGAGTCTGGGTGCTTTAATGTAAGGATGTTGCATCCACGACAGAAGGGAGTGAAACAATAGGATAAAATGAAAATGGTTTAATAAAGATACTGTGATACAAGTTGATACTGATGGCACAAATAATGTCCTGTAGGTTATGCAAAAGTAAAAAGTCAATAGTCCAATACGTTATTGTAGAATATGATGATGCTTGGTACTTGGAAGAATATTATAGTGCTGATTGAAGAATAACTGAAGAAGAGGAGATTGGATTGGGTAATTGACTAATTGGTTGAAGGATTTTATGTTTGAATGAAGACTGAACAAATAACTGAAAGATTGGATGGTTGGTTGGAAGTTTGGATGATTGATTGGAAGATTGGATGGTTGGTTGGAAGATTGGAGGGTTGGTTGGAAGATTGGATTATTGATTGGAAGATTGGAGGGTTGGTTGGCAGATTGGATGATTGGTTGAAGATTGGATGATTGGTTGAAGATTGGATGATTGGAAGAATAAAGAATGGCAATGAAGAAGACTGTCCTTGCTGGATTAGATCGTGGATGCAATCAGAGGTGACCGTGGATAATAACCTTCATGAATGATAAGTAAGATAATACCCCTTTGGGGGGCTAACCTTACTCGGTCCGCATTGGCGGCAGTGGAGTTCGTGGTACACGAGAAGCAATGGACGATCAGCAGGAGACTACTACACTTGGAGACACGAGAGGTTGTAGTGGGAACTACAGAGCCAGACCAGAGCAATGATGCTTAGGGATAGACATCATTGTACTGACTGCCGGTCTAACCCGGCCAGTCAGTACTTAACAGGTGAGCTGTGCGGCTATTGGTCAGCCTATTGACAGGGGTGGCGGAGCCGCACAGGACAGGCTGAGGTAACCGGAAAGAAGGTGGCCGCCAGAGGGGGAGACAGGTTTCAGCTGGCAGTGAGCGTGCGCAGCTGCGCAATTGCCGGCATTCAGACACAGGCCTAACCAGGCTCAAACACACATGGCGGTTCAGGTCTCATGCCACTCATGCCCAGCATGGCACCAGAGTACACAGTACCACCGTCACCATGCGGTGACCGCGCGGACACATGTACCCCACCAGGACCAAGGACACAAGCGGAGGTGAGCGCCAAAGCATTAGACATGCGGTTAGAGAGCCTAGGGCTGAACACGGCACAGGGGATTTGGGTGAGAGCCATGGTGGATGTGACACTCTATTGAGAAAAAAATGTATATGTGTGGTGCGCAAATCAACAGCAGCTGGCACAGGGTGGTCAAACCCAAAGGTAACAATAGTAAAAAAGAAAATAGTGCCTGCGCTGGCTGTACCAATAATTGTACCAGACGTTTCTCAAAAAGTATAACAATTTTAATAAAAATAATACATATAAATACACTATTTAAAATATCACACTAGATACAATAAATCCCTAAACAAAGTCCGAAGGGGTTATATGATGTATCACCGGGATACTGTTGGTGGTGAATGTGGGCTGAGATATAATATATCGGAACTGACAAGAATTTATATTACCATCCTGGTCGATCTGGTGATGTTGTTATCCAGATTGTTGGGAATGGCAGTCCAAATTGTCCTATAATTTCAAGGACTCAGGCTCCCCACTTGTAAGCACAACCTCTTGAAAGCTGGAATTAGGAATCATGCAGGTATCCCAAAGATGGAAGTCCAGATTTTTCTGTGAGGGGCATCTGTGGGGTGGGGGGGGGGGATATGGATGGTTCACCACAACTTTGTGGTGATGGTGTCAGTATCCGATATTGACACCATCACCACAATATTTGGTCCATCTCAACTGGTCTCAAGTCACCTTCTTACAAAGTTGTGGTGAACCGTCCATACCCCCCCACCCCACAGATGCCTTTCACAGAAAAATCTGGACTTCCATCTTTGGGATACCTACATGATCCCTAATTCCAGCTTTCAAGAGGTTGTGCTTACAAGTGGGGAGCCTGAGTCCTTGAAATTATAGGACAATTTGGACTGCCATTCCCAACAATCTGGATAACAACATCACCAGATCGACCAGGATGGTAATATAAATTCTTGTCAGTTCCGATATATTATATCTCAGCCCACATTCACCACCAACAGTATCCCTGTGATACATCATATAACCCCTTCGGACTTTGTTTAGGGATTCATTGTGTCTAGTGTGATATTTTAAATAGTGTATTTATATGTATTATTTTTATTAAAATTGTCATACTTTTTGAGAAACGTCTGGTACAATTATTGGTACAACCAGTGCAGGCACTATTTTCTTTTCTTCCCTCACTCTGCTTGGCGCCATTTCGGGAGACGCAGTTTGCGGAGCTGAAGTGGCTATATACTGGCTGAGTGTGGATTTCCTGGGCATCGCTTCCCCCCTTCTCTGGAGAGCTTCAGACAGATAAATGGCTGTGCATATGTTAACTCTGTGTATAACGCCTGTTCATTGTGCACTGTGTGAGAATTTTACATCATGTCAGAGCAACAGTCTGTAGCTTTGGGGGAGGGAGCCCCCATTACATTGAGCGCGTGCAGTGTTTGTGCACTTCAATTTACCCCTGAACAGATGACCAAAGGGGGTTTGTGCCTTGCTTGCGCAGTTGTGAGACCCGTGGGCAGTGAACCCCAGAGGGTAGAGCAAACGGAGTCTGCATGGGCTAGTGCCCTGGGCAGGCCAGTGGATGCATTAGTGCAGTTGTTGGACAGGCAAAGAGATGTAGTGGTGTCTTCCCTTAAACCTATGTCATCCTCTCAGCAGTCCTCAGGTTCCTTGCCTCTGACCCAAGCAGATCCTGGACTGTTGCAGGTGATGCAGGATACTGCGAAGGGTATTAGCAGATTTAATGTTCTTCTTAATAAATTTGATAATGATTCCGAGGGGACTCCAAGACGGTCTTATTCGGTTGCCTTTGCTGACTGTTGAGTCAGGGGAGGAAGGAGAATGCACGTCAGACATTCCCTGGGAGCAGGGTGATGATTCTGAGGATTCCTCGGCCCCTGGGGTGGAGGATTTGATTGCTGCGGTTAAGCAGGCTTTGAATTTATCTGAGGAGGACAAAACTCCCTTCAGAGGGGTGTTTAAAAGGCAGCGTAGAGAGGCTGTTACATTCCCAGCAGATGAAGGTTTGCAGGATATTTTGGAAGGGGCTTGGAAAACGCCCGATAAGAATGCCTAAGAGGTTTTTGAGTCTTTATCCTATGCATGAGGCACATACAGACCTCTGTGAGAAAGTGCCTGTAGTGGATGCTTCTGTTGCAAGGCTTTCTAAAGCTACTGTGCTACCAGTCAAAGGGGGTGCGGCTTTTAAGGACCCCGTGGACAAGAAACTTGAAGGAAACCTCAAGGCCATATTTGAGGGGGTGGGGTTTACACTCAGGCCCCTTATTGCATCAGCCTGGGTTTCAAAAGCTATGATTGTTTGGGCTAGCAGTTTGTGCGCTATGGTGTACGCTGACCCAAGTGTGTTGCTGCTGGCTGAAAAGTTAAAGGCAGCGGCTGAATATGTGCTAGAAGCGGAGGAAGAAGCTCTCAAGATGGCTTCAAAAGTATCCACTGTCTCCGTTAATGCCAGTAGAGTCCTGTGGCTTAAGGCCTGGGAGGCGGATAATGAATCCAAAAAGGCCTTAGAGGCGTTGGCCTTTAAGGGTAAACTGCTGTTTGGCTCTGAGCTGGAGAAGATTATAAAGCAGGCCACGGGGGGCAAAAGTACCTTTCTGCCTGCCCCCTCAGCTAAGCAATCTTCTAAGTTTTCGGCCTTTCGGCCCTCCCCTAGAGGGGGTGCGTTCTTTCGAGGACAGTCATTCAGGGGAAAATTCCAGTCAACTAAAGGAAAGGCCCGAAAATCTAGATTCGGCTCTTTCCACAAGAAACCGAACACCAAAGGTGAGGATAAACCTTTGGCATGACTGCCTGGGGAGCCCCCCATCTGTTGTCAAAGTGGGGGGGTCGTCTGTTATGGTTCCGGGAAGCTTGGGCATTGTTGGATCGGGATCCTTGGGTGTTGGACATTGTATCACAGGGATACAAAATCCCTTTCAAAGGTCTTCCCGCCGTTTCCGGTGATTGCAAGGGTTCTGAAGAGAATCAGGTCCCAAGGTATTCCGGTAATATTAATAGCTCCGGATTGGCCAAGGAGGTCTTGGTACTCGAGCAGTGGCGTAACTAGGGGCCCGCAGCCCCAGCGGTGGCAGGGGGGAGCAGGCGCCAAGGGGGCGCAGGGTCCCGACACTGTTATCTGCGGCAGCCGTGTGAACTTAGCTTATTGCTACAGAAAGGACAGCCAGGAGACAGGACTCCCGTAACTGCCTGATTGACACAGGCTGTGCGGGGACTCATGCTGCGCCTCATAGGGGACAGAGTCCCCCCTTTCCTCCCCCCACCTCCCTGCTGCAGACAAGGAGACAACCTTGTCTGCATCTCTGGCCGGGTACCTGCTCAGGCAGCAGCGGCTCCTCACATAGAGCTCAAACACCTAGCTTCCTGCATTGATCAGACAGGAAGTGTGTGCAGCAGCAGCCAGCAGTTCCTCTCCCCGGCAGCCAGTGACTGATCTCCTCCTCAATGGTTAGTGCTTTATGTGTAGGTGGAGGAATGTCAGTGTGTGTGTGTGTGTTATACATCATGTATGTTGGTAGGTATGCTGCATGTATGTTATATGTTGTGTGTGTGTGTTGTCGTGTTTATGCATGCTGTATGTGTGTATATGATATGGTGTGTGTGTGTTTGTTTGTTGTGTTTATCATGTTATATGTACAATATGTAGGTATGCTGCATGTGTGTATATGCTGTGTATGCCTTATATGCTGTGTGTGTGTGTGTGTGTGTGTGTGTGTTGTGCTGTGCTGTATGTGTGTATAGGATATGCTGTGTGTGGGTTTTGTGTGTATGCATGCTATTTGTATGTATGTAGGCATGTGTATGTACAGTATACTGTATTTATGTTTGTATGTTGTATGTCTGGGGATATATGTATACTATGTGTGTGTATGCATACATGCTATGTGTGCGTGTTTGTTTGTATGTATGTATGCAAGACAAGGTGGGCCCCTAAAAATGACAATGGGCCTGGTGTAAAGGCATCTACGTTCAGCTCCCATGTAGGATGCCATCCAATCTTTTAAAAAAATGCATGCAATTACAGGGAAAAAAGTGCCTTGTAAAAGATTGGCCCTTTTTAAAAGTCTGACCAGCCCATAGTCATTTGCAGGGACCTCCCCTTGTCTTAAGCACCCCAGCCCCATTGGTCAGGAGCCAAGCTGCACATGCCCTCTCCCCTCTGCCAGTGCCCACAGCAGCAACTACCACCTCACCCAATAGTGTGTGTTTGACTATATATATATATATATATATATATATGGGGGGGGGGCGCCAAAGATTTTTTTTTGCAGGGGGGAGAAAATTTTCTAGTTACGCCACTGTACTCGAGTGTTCGGAAACTGTCAGTAGAATCGTGGCGGGTACCTCAAAGGCCCGACTTACTAAGCCAAGGACCGTTCTTTCATCTGGATTTAGCTAGGCTAAATTTGACGGCTTGGCTATTGAAACCGCCATTTTGAAGAGCAAAGGTTTTTCCGAGGTGGTGGTGAATACCATGATTAAGGCCAGGAAGTCGGTGTCTTCGGCTAACTACTATAGGGTCTGGAAGACCTATATTAGGTGGTGTGAGCGACAGAAGTCTCATACGTCCAGATTTCGACTGTCAAAATTACTTGAATTCCTTCAGGATGGGTTTTCTTCAGGACTGAGTCTCCAGTCGCTTAAACTACAGATATCAGCTCTGTCAATCTTCTTTCAGAAGAGAGTGGCTGTACTTCTGGAGGTGCAAACGTTCCTTCAGGGAGTTTCCAGGTTGAAACCACCATACAAACAACCAGTGGCACCCTGGGATTTGTCTCTGGTGCTGGAGAATCTTTAAAAGCCTCCTTTTGAACCGTTAAGGTCGGCTGACCTTAAGTTTCTCACATGGAAGTTGGTGTTTTTATTGGCTGTTTCCTCTGCAAAGAGGGTTGCCGAGTTGGGAGCATTGTCCTGTAAGCCTCCCTTCCTAATCTTTCATGACGATAGGGCTGTTCTTAGAACTGTTCCCCAGTTTTTGCCGAAAGTAGTTTCTGCTTTCCATTTGAATCAGGAGATTGTTCTGCCTGTGTTTCAACCCCCAAAGGGTTCTAGGAAAAGGGACACATTGAGGAATTTGGATGTGGTGCGCGCCTTGTGCATTTATGTGGACAGAGTTAAAGGTTTTCGGAAGACGGATACCTTATTGGTCTTGTATGATGTACACAAGATAGGCTGGCCCGCTTCTAAACAGACCATTGCCAGGTGGTTGAGATCAGTTATTGCGTTTGCATATACTAAAGTTGGTAGGCCTGTACCGGCCAGGATAAACGCACATACCACCAGGTCTGTTGCCACCTATTGGGCGGTTCGCCATGGGGCTACAGCTGAGCAAGTATGCAGGGCCACCATTTGGTCATCTGTTCACACTTTTGCCAAATTCTACAGGTTCCATGAGTTCGCGTCAGAGAACGCATCATTCGGGCGAGCTGTGATGAGAGCTGCGGACCTGAGTGTACCCTCCCAAAGGACCGGCTCTTGAACGTCCCAATGTGAGCTGTGTCACCAGGACTATTGAAAGAGAAAAAGGGATTTATGTAAGAACTTACCGTTCGAATCCCTTTCTCTGATATGGTCCTGGGGACACAGCAATCCCTCCCTTACGCTCAGTAAGTATTGCCAGTGTTCATGATGTTTCATGTTATGATGGTTTAAAATATGTTAAAGTTTGTGCATATAATATGTTGTACTGAGTTGATGTATTCCAGTGGCTTTGAAAATTGAACTGAGGATTCTGGAATGCAGTGGGAGGAGCCTACCTCTCTAAAAGATTTATTATAGGTGCCTGGCTCCTGCGGACCCTCCTATATCCCAATGTGAGCTGTGTCACCAGGACCATATCAGAGAAAGGGATTCGAACGGTAAGTTCTTACAAAAATCCCTTTATTCTGTGTGTGAGTGAGGTTGTATCTGCATATGAAATAGTGTATTCATGGACATCACTGTAACATAGCATTCCATATGCAGCTACAGCCACAGTTGCACACAGAATATAGGCATGCCACATATCATTTTAATCATCGGAAGCTCCTAATGTGTCCTGTTTATAAGGACATTAATTATGTGTGTCATGTGTAAGGGGCATTACTGTGTGGTATTATCAGGGGTTCAGAGAGAAAGGGGTAGGGGGTACAAATTACCCAGGCCAAAGTCTGATGGAAGGGCCCAGTGACCCCCCCCCCACTTAAGTGACAGCAGCAGGTCTTCTTCTCTGCCCAGCACACACTGCTTTGTGCTGGGTTGCAGTGTGGCTATGGAGGTGCTTAAAATCCAATTTTTTCGGTACTTGTGTATTATCTGGGCGGCCGATTTTGCGCCCAAATCGCATGCGATGCGACCAATTCGACCCGATTTTTACATTGGATCCAATGTTAAATGGTCCCTGAGACCCGATTTTACATTGGAACCAATGTTAAATGCCCCCCAGACCCCATTTTCAATTGTATGCCTACCCTGATGGGTAATTATTAGGTGAAATGCCCCCTCGTTGTTAACGCCACCCCACCATCAACGCCAACCCGAAGCGTGGCGAGCGCAGCGAGCCCGCGGGGGGGCGGCGGTATGCATCCTCCGACCTTTTCATACCCCCACTATCCACGTCGGCGTGGAGTTGATTTTATATAGTGTGGCGAGCGCAGTGAGCCACCGAGCCCGAAGCGTATGGCGTATGGCGAGCGGACGCGGAATACGAGCCTGAAGCACGGCGAGCGGACGCGGAATACATGTTAAGTAATCCACATCCCCTCGCGGGGCTCACCACGCTTCGGGCTCATATTCCGCTGCGGTCGCCACGCTTCGGGCTCGGTGGCTCGCTGCGCTCGCCACACTATATTAAATCATCTCCACGCCGATGTGGATAGTGGGGGTATGAAAAGGTCGGAGGACGCGTACCGCCGCCGCTCACCACGCTTCGGGTTGGAGTTGATGGTGGGGTGGATATACAATGAAAAATCGGGTCTGGGGGCATTTAACATTGGATCCAATGTAAAATCGGGTGTTAGGTACAATTTAACATTGGATCCAATGGGAAAATCGGGTCAGTCGCATCGCATGCCATTATAATGGCATGCGATGCGACCGATTTTTTAATTGTACGGGAACCTCTGAAAAATCGGGCACCCAGATCATACACAAGTATCTTTTTTTCTAAGGGTATAATGTGAATAATGTGAGGAGTAATGTATATAAGTTAAAGTGGTACTACTTTGTGATGTAACGTGAATAAGGGACACCATCGCATGATATAATGTGAATAAAGTTGCACTACTGTGTGGCATAATTTGAATTGGGGGTACTATTGTGTGGCCATGCCCCTTCCCAGCAAGAACACACCCATGTTTGGGCTGCGCACCGAATGTGTGCACTGTTTCTATTTAAAATATTGCGAGTAGGAGCACCAAAATGATGACTGCTATGCTAAGGGTTGATGGTGCTGGGAAAGGGGAGCAGGGTCAGAGGCGGAACTAGTGGCGGTGCTAGGGAGCACCAGCCCAAATCTTGCCTAGGGCCTCATTTTGGCTAGGGCTGGCTCTGTGCACTCCTTCCCGTGTTTCTATGACTGTGTCATGTAGCAGTCAGACTCACAATAGTTTCGTTTCTCTGTCTGAGACCAAAGTAACTTTCATTTCTTAACAGTTGTTCCCTAGAGGACTTTGGACCTGGCAACTCAGTACATATACTATGAGGTGTAGCACCACCAGGAAAATGTAGAAAGCTTTAGAAATAATATTTGTGATGTCCAGCCTTGTATCGTATATAGCAGGGGTCTTCAACCCGTGGCCCGCGGGCCACGAGTGGCCTGCCGACTTGTTTTGCCTGGCCCGCCAGTCCAAACATTCTTGCATGAAAAAAAAAATCCTTCCGCGCTGTCCTCTTAGCAGAGGGACGCGGTGGAGGATGCTGCTGGGTGACGTGGAGGCTGGGGCGGGCGGGACTGTGCGCAGACATGCGCATTGTCCACTTCCTGACGCCGCGCACACGTCCCGCCCGTGCCCTTTCAGACAGCCGGGAGGAGACTGACAACCGCCGCCAGCCGCCAGCCGCGCACCTCAGCCAGCACATGTCCCTGCTTAGAAGCAAACACAGACGCCGCCAGCAGCAGCAGCAGCCGCCGCCCTCTGCAGGGGACACTGAGGCAGGTGCCTCAGGAGAGGGTGAGCTGTCTGTTTTTGAAGGTGGGGGTGGGGGTGAGGGTGAGGTGAGCTGGCTTAGAAGGCTGCATTTAGTAATTATTTTTTTGGGGGGGGGGGTGTGAGATGATCTGGCTGCATTTAGTAATGTTTTTTTTTTTTTTGGGGGGGGGGGGTGGCTGCATTTAGAAATGTTTGAGGGGGGGGGTCATGTGAGGTGAGCAGGCTGCATTTAGAAATGTTTGGGGGGGGGTCATGTGAGGTGAGCAGGCTGCATTTAGAAATGTTTGGGGGGGATGGGGCGTAGCCTGGCAGCCATAGCGAGTGGACGTGTGCACTGAGAGCTCCGTCCAGACTGAACCCTTTTACCACCTTCCCCCTCCTGATATCCTTCCCTCAGCGACACCCTCGACCTCCCTACCCCCTACAGAGTACCTGGAAGCCGGTTGCGGAGCCGGGGAGGGCCTCCTGCCTTCCCGCGGGTTGCGGCCTGGTCTTCCACGCAAAGCCGGAACCTCGATTTCGGGACGAGCGGCGGAGGTGTGCGGACGCACATCGCCAGATCAATCCGGAGTCGCGTGAGGTGGCGGCGGGGAGAGGATTGGTCCACAAGCCGGCCACTAGACCCGGGGACCGGAGAATCGGCACGGAGGGGAGCTCGGGACCCAGAGGACGTGGCCGCCATTACAGCAGACGGGAAGAGGCCCTGTCACGAGGTAAGGTGCGGCGCTGCTAGAATATCGCAGCAACCCCTATCCCTAGCCTTGCAGAGCTGACTAGCCGAGTCTGAGCCCAGCATACCCGGGCGGAGAGGAGATCCAGCCCCATAAGAGGGCGCAACAACCAGAGCACTCCCTGCTACTCCCCCCATTACAGGGCAGACTCTCTGCCAGAACGGGCCACAGCATCCCTCCCTCAACTCCCTGAGGGCAGCAAGGGAACATCACACTTACAGTTCTCCCCCCATCTGCACGGGGCCTGAACCATAAAGCAGTGAGCAGGGTGAAACTCATCCTTCACCACTAATCCCAGGACAGCAAAATAACAGCTCGCCCATTAGTGACAAGGCCAGTGTTCAATAGAATCTGGGAGCTACCCCCCCACCACTCCCTGCCTGGAAAACAGCACACCCTTGCCCCTACTCTGCCTTGCTGCTGGACAGCATCACCTCAACCTAGCTGTGTAAGCCCAGATCACCCCAGTATCTGTGAAGGCTGGAAATCACCCTCCCTAGCTGCTCACACTCCCCTACCTTACAGACCTCATAGTGAGCTCCCTGAGTGACTTCCAAACCACCGCGCAGCAGCCTCAGATGTGAGAATCCCAACTGCCTGCTGCCACTCACTCACACTACCAAACCCGAGGTTAATATGACCCAGCGATACTGTTAATCTACCTCCCCCACCGGTGCCACTCTCTCAGAGACTAACATATCCATCACGAGTGCTCCCTCTCCTTATCATGCCCCCCTAAGAGGGTAAAAAACGTAGTCCCCTCCAAAATTCCCCTCCCCCCCAAGACATCTCCCCCTCTCTCTACGGTCCAGCATAGCCCCCCCACCCAGGCCTCCCACTCCCGGGGTGCGCCGAGTGAGACAACAGCAACAGCAGGGCTGACTGGCGTAGATATGGATTCAGACGCACCTGTGACGATGAGGTCCCTATGCCAGGTCTTTTCTGCATTCCAAGCAGAGATGACCAAAGATCTGAAGTCGACTATCCGCGAGGTCAAGACTGAACTAGTAGCCATAGGAGACAGAACCGATCACCTGGAGCGAAGAATGGATGAGATTGTAGCGTCACACAACGACCTGATAACCTCCTATGATTGCCAACAACGGGATATCGACCAATTTAAATCCAAGATGGCGGACCTGGAGGACAGGTCCAGACGCAATAACATAAAAATCAGAGGCATTCCCGATTCAGTAGCTAACACTGAACTGGAAGACTATGCCATCGTCCTGTTCCGCAAACTACTTCCCTCAGCAGACCCCAAAGACCTCCTGATAGACCGTATACATCGCCTTCCGAGACCCAAGACAGTCTCTTCTGACCTGCCGAAGGATACGCTCCTTCGGGTGCACTTCTTCACTGTCAAGGAACGCATCCTGAAGGCGGCCCGTGAGTCCAAGAATTCAGACACTCTAGGCGGCCTACAGATATCTTCCAAGATTTCTCCCCAGCTACTATAGCCAACAGAAAAGCTTTTGCCTCAAAACCACGAAATCTGGTACCGGTGGGGATTCCCGGTCAAACTCATCGTGTACTATGAGGACTCCACCTATGTTATTTCCTCCCTGGACGCTGGGGTTAAACTCCTGATGGATTGGGATATCTCGGTTACCAGTTCTCAAGAGTCGAGACGCCCATAGGCCCTACATCAGGACTGGTCCGCTACTTGAGAATCTTCCCTGTATGACCCTGTTCGCGAACCCGTTGTCCAGGCTCCTGAGTTCTCCTCCACCGGGACGAGATCTTCATGTTAAGTATCATCTTTTACTGTTTTACTTTTACTTTTTGTTACATGCAGGATGCTTGACAACTGGGCCTTTATGTTAGAATTATGGTTCTTTCTAACAATATGCTAGGTTTAGTTCTCACACTTAGCTGTGTTTTCCAAGTTACAATGTTTATGTACCTCTTTATAGTTTTATATATGTTCATATGTGAGTGGCGGCTCCCCGCTGTGCGAGCCAGGCCACCACCCCGACATTGCACATACTACTGCAAGACCCCTTACCCCCACCCCTGCAGTCGTCATGCAGGTCCAATATACCGGACCTTTTTGTTTTACCTTTCCCTGTTCTTCTCCCTCTTTCCTCCCCCCCTACCCTCTACACACCCACATCCCGCCCTCCGGGCTCTTCACGGACAATTCGGACGCTAACCACCGGGGCAAGCCCCCTCCCCTGCTGAGCCATAGGTTCCCACCGCAACCCCCCCTAATATACAATGCCTAACTTCCTGTCTATGAACGTAAAAGAGCTGAACTCCCCTAACAAAAGATGACTGGCCCTGTCCTACTTTCATAAACAAAAGGCCGATGTGGTGGCTGTTCAGGAGACGCACTTCAGCTCCTCCAACCCCCCATTATTTAGAGACGCAAACTACCCTACAGCCTATTACGCTAATGGCCCCACTAAACGTAATGGGGTTGCTATACTATTTGGCAAACATACTACTTTTGTATTACAGTCGCAGTCTCAGGACAAGAGTGGTAGATATATTATACTGTCTGGCCTGTTGGACGATAAACTGACCACTATTGTATGCTTATATGCACCAAACTATAATCAAATCCCCTTTCTGCGCAAACTATTCCTCTTATTACAAAAATCCGCAAAGGGCCCTGTGATCCTTCTGGGTGACTTTAACCTAGCCCTTGACCCAAAACTTGATAAATCACGTGTACCTTCTACCCCCTCCTCGCATGCATCAGGCCCGTCACTAGCCTTTCGCAACCTCCTTTTGGAGTTTGACCTCTATGATATATGGAGAACCAACTACCCATCCAGCCGCGAATACACCTTCTATTCCCCAGTTCACAACTCATATTCCAGGATAGACTATATACTATGCGACAAATGGACCCTACAACACACGAAAGATGTGGACATTTTGCCCATCACATGGTCAGATCATGTCCCGGTCACATGGTCATGGAACATTTACTCACCCAAAACCCCCTCGAGGCCCTGGAGACTTTTCCCCCATCTACTTAAAGACCCCACCTCTAGATCTACTATACTAACCTCCATAAATGCCTACCTCTCTACCAATTCCCCTCAAGACACCTCCATCACAAACCACTGGTGCGCTCTGAAGGCAGTCACCAGGGGAGCCGCAATCCAAGCAGGTGCCTTCCTCAAACGAAGGTCTGCTAAGTCCCAAATGGAACTAGAAGCCAGATTGGGTGTCCTCGAAACTCAGAATAAAACCACCCCATCCAGAGCCCTCAAAAAAGAGATATCAGGTATACGCAGCCAGATCCAGAAACTCCTTCTTGCCCGCACCCAATTGGCACTGAATCGAATGCGACACAAATTTTATTTGTTTAGTAATAGATCAGGTAGAATGTTAGCTCGAAAACTGAGAGCCCAACAAGCCAGAAACAAAATTAAGCACATTATAACCCCCTCCAAAACCAAGGTCATTAACCCTAAGGATATAGCGAATCAATTTGCCCAATACTACTCCAAATTATATAACTTGTCCTCCGACCCCTCTACCCCCCAGCCCTCTCCGGACTCGATATCTGCATTTCTTGACAAGGTACAATTCCCAACCCTCACCCCAGAACAATTAGCAGCCCTTAATGCCCCCTGGTCGCAACTGGAAATACAAACAGCTATCAAATCCCTACCTCGCAACAAAGCCCCAGGTCCGGACGGATTCATATCTGATTTCTACATTACATTTAAAGACTTAGTAGCCCCATTACTGACAGACCTATTTAATGAACTATCCTCGCTGGGGTCTGCACCAGAACTACTCGAAGCCCGCATAGTGACCATCCCCAAGCCGGGGAAAGACCCATCCCTATGCCAAAATTACCGCCCCATAGCATTGCTAAATTGCGACATTAAACTGTTCGCCAAGTTGATGGCCCTACGTATCAACCAGGTTCTGCCGTTGCTGGTGCACCCTGACCAGACCGGGTTTGTCCCGGGAAGACAGGCCTCCGACAACACCAGACGGGTGTTCGACCTTATCGACTCCCTATCTGGTGAGCAGGACCTCCTCTTACTATCTTTAGACGCAGAAAAAGCGTTCGATAGACTGAACTGGCACTACATGCAGGAGGTACTCTGTCGATATGGCTTCAGAGATCGCATCCTCACGTCTATAATGACACTCTACAGCTCCCCTTCGGCCCGGGTGCTCAGCAACCGCTTCCTCTCAGACACCTTCAACATCACAAATGGCAACAGGCAGGGCTGCCCTCTTTCACCGCTTATCTTTGTTCTCTCAATCGAACCTCTAGCCATTACCATACGCAATGATAACAGGATAGGCGGTTTAAAGATTGGCCAGGGCCAACATAAATTAAGTTTCTTTGCGGATGATGTTCTGCTTTTCATAACCAACCCTATTACAACTCTCCCTTACCTCCATAATATTTTAGACGCATATAGTTTGGCCTCATATTACAAATTAAATACTACCAAAACAGACGCACTCCCGATCAACCTCGCCCCTTTAATCCCCCACCTAAATTCACTATACCAATACAACTGGCAAAAAGAATCAATAAAATATCTCGGGATTAATATCCCCTCCACCACATCCAAGGTCTTTGACATTAACCTTACCCCCCTGCTCTCGACCCTGACTGCCCTATCCAATTCTTGGACTGCATTCGATATTTCCTGGATGGGCCGTATGGCTGCTTTTAAAATGTCCCTCTTGCCAAAATTGATGTATCTGTTTCGAACTATCCCCTACAACTTCCCACAGAAGCCCCTCCGGCTGGGCTCATCTATTTTGACGAAATATGTGTGGGCCTCCAAGCCCCCAAAGATCGCTTGCGCCAAAATGTGTCTACCCAGAGCATTCGGGGGACTAGATCTCCCGGATTTGTTCTTATATCAGTGGGCATCCCTCCTGGCCCCAATCAAAAACTACTCCACATCCGACTCCCCCACGAGTTGGGTTGCTATTGAGCAAGCCCTCTCCCCTCACATACCTCTGGCCGACCTATTTAGAATACCACGCCATCTTAGACCGAGTCAGCCTCAACTACTCCCATCCACCAAAGCAGCCCTACGAGCCTGGGACCAATTACTAGCCACCTTAGCTACCACGACAAATAACTTGCCCAATATCTCCATAACGACAGTAGCTAAACTCATTCCAAATCTAAACTTAAATTCCTGGAAAGCCCGGGGCATTACCACCCTAAGTGATATCTTGGATTCACACTCCCTCCAACCCTTCGCTTCCCTACAGAATAGTTTCCTGATTCCTGCTTCGGAATATCTACACTACACACAAATTGCTCACTGGTGGAGAACCAACATATCGACTCTACCCCCCCCCCCCCCCCCCCCACAGCCTTCTCTCCAGACTATCTTTTCCAGACCTTTCTCAGCTCACACTAAACGTGACATCTCTTTCTGGTACAAGACCCTGATAACCCCCTCTGCTCTCTCGAAAACCTCTGCGCATACGAAATGGGAGGCTGACCTAGGTAGAACGTTTACCCCTGCACAATGGCGCCAAATCTTTCTCACCTCTTATGATATGTCCAACTGCTTGAACCACACAGAGATGCACATCAAGCTCATAAATAGAATCTACATGACTCCTGAGCGTCTGCACACCTTCTGGCAATCATGCTCCAACAAATGTTGGAGGCTGTGTGGTCAAGTGGGGGACATATTCCATATCTTCTGGTCCTGCCCCCTAATCCTTAAATATTGGACAGAGGTATTTGATCTAATCTCCTCAGTACTCAAGACCAAAGTCACCCCAGACCCAGCCCTGGCCCTGCTCCATGTCTACCCCCAGGAGATCCCCCCCGAGAAGAGACCGGATATGGGCCACATACTTATCGCTGCAAGAGCCAACCTAGCTCAGCAGTGGAAACAGCCCATCCCCCCATCCCTATTACAGGTCATTATGAAGACGAACCACCATTTTTTGATGGAGACTGGCCCGGCCTTTCCCACACCCCCACCCTCGACTACCTACCACCGCTGGCTACCGTGGCACGCATATGTATCAGAGGGTGAGGGAGCTCGGTTCTTCCCCCGTACATCCGCATCAGACCCCCGCCAGTTCAGTCTAAATGAGACCGCGGAGGCCGATGGAGCTGTTGACGCTTCATTGCTCCTCCCACACATGTAATAACGGTACTGAGTTAGGCAATGCTGGTTCAGCCACTCTGCTACTTTGTTGCTATAAGATTATGTTAGATCTTACTTTTTTTATTCTTCTTATATTGTATTGTTCGCTCTGCGTAGCGAATTGTCCGATTTACTATGTGTCCCATACTTCCCCCCCCCCCTGACAATGCTTCCCTTTTTTCTTCTTTCTGTACCCCATATACTGATTATACTTTAATAAAAAATTATTGATGTTAAAAAAAAAAAAAAAAAATGTTTGGGGGGGTCATGTGAGGTGAGCAGGCTGCATTTAGAAATGTTTTTTTTTGGGGGGGGGGGTCATGGAAGGTGAGCAGGCTGCATTTAGAAATGTTTGGGGGGGGTGAGGTGAGCTGGATGCATTTAGAAATGTTTATTTGGGGGGGGTCATGTGAGGTGAGCAGGCTGCATTTAGAAATGTTTGGGGGGGTGAGCTGGATGCATTTAGAAATGTTTATTTGGGGGGGGGGGTCATGTGAGGTGAGCAGGCTGCATTTAGAAATGTTTTGGGGGGTGAGGTGAGCAGGCTGCATTTAGAAATGTTTGTGGGGGCTGAGGTGAGCTGGCTGCATTTAGGAATGTTTTGACGAACATTTTGAAATGGTTGCATTTTTATACACCTCAGTATAACTTAGTGGCCCTCGGGCTTAGTTGATTTTTTTTATGTGGCCCACTCGGTCTTAAAGGTTGAAGACCCCTGGTATATAGTTTTTTCACAGTTTCCTTGTATCTTGGCTTTATTACAGATCATGTATACAAGGTACTGGAAGTGCAGGCATTTTGCACTGTCACAGAGGGGAAGATAGAAAAGAAAATATTTTATTAAGACAGTGCAGAGAGGATATTTCCTTAATAGAACATGGATCCCGGACTTCCGGTGGGCGGGATGCCTTGTGCAGCCGCATTTTAATGGAGCTCCCTGTAGCTGTGGAGAAAATCCATCAACATCGCCCTCCAGCTAAACCCTGGCTGCCCTCAAAACACATCATAGAGGAGCCGACACTGTGCTGGCCACATTGATGCCCTTTTGGAGCCGGGGGAGCAGTTTACTGCCGGAGTCTGGCCTTTGATCAAGAGGCCTGCCTGACCGCCTGCAATAGGGCGCGAAACTTGGAGCCGATAAAACTGACTGGCTGCACGTATGCCCGTAGTGTACAGAGGACCCCGGTCGGCAGCGTTCAACAGCTGGTAAGCCCGCCTGACGCCCTCCCCTGCCCCCCTACCAGACCAGCAACACCTGACGACCTCTTACCTTCTTCCCACTATCACCGGCTGTCGCGACCGATGACACGCGGCTGACGTGCCGCACAGACACACCGGAGGGTTTGAGGAGACGATCGGCTGCTGCCGGACCTTCCCGACGTCCCCCCTCGCCTCTCCCCCAGAACGACGGCACCTGGGAGCACCGCACCTTGTCCCTGCTCCCTCTGGCGGCTACGGCGGGAGATCCGGGGCTGACACGCTGAACGTGCGCACCGGAACGCCTGGGGGCGCTGAGCGGCCGCTGGTAAGCCCACACACCAGCCCCCCTTGCCTCCCCTCCATAAAGCCCGCCGCTCGCCCCCCATCCCTTTACCTGCTGCGGAGGGAATCTCGCGGCTGGCGACCCACCCAAAGGAACTCTCTCTGCAGGCGGAGAGACGGACTCCTCGTGGTGACCATAAATAAGTTAAAGTAAAAGGCACCTGCAGACCCTGAAGGAGTCAGGGCTCCCTAAAACCACCCAAGACCCGGGACTTGGACCTGAGGGTACCCTACACACTGATGAAGCTCCCATAAGCGAAGCGTACGCTGACCCGTCAGCAACTTGTTGTGACTCCCTACTCCCTTCCCCTCATACCAATGTATATATTATTGTGATTTATCAACAGCCGTATCTCTGCCTCACCAGCGTGTGCCAGTCGCGACTGGACACGCCCGGCCAGGAACGCAGTGCTTGACGTCAGCACTATCCTGGAACCAGTCAAACGGGCTCAAACCCCCGGCGTACTACTACTAGACGCCGCGGCTTAACCTGTATCACAGCGGGAGGCGATCCGCGGCTCTGTGCGGTTGCGGCAAAACGGTGGTCTGAATGTGATAGTGGCAGCTCACATCGGACACCGCCCGCATACCAGCACTGGAGAACGGATCCCCAACCCGGGACCCGCCACTGATTGACAAGCAGGGGCACACTCCTTACAGCTAAATAAAACTTGGAGAGAGTGGGCAGACTCGGCTTTAACAGTCTCCAGGCACCGATTGAATTTATGCAGATGTGGAGACTGACATCTAATAAACCAGTCTAATAAGGGGAGAAAAGTATTGCAGTCACACCTATTAGGGGGTTGGGATCATTTGGTCTATTGCATTATGGTCGAAAGTCATTAGGTTGAATCCATTAGGTCGACATGCTAAAAGGTCGACATAATTCTAGGTCGACATGGGAAAAGGTCGACATGATTCTAGGTCGAAAGGTCATTAGTTCGACAGGTCATTAGTTCGACAAGGTCATTAGTTCGACATTGTCTATGTCGACATTCACAAGGTCGACATGGGGTTTTTCACTGTTTTTTACCTGAATGTCAACACAGTCGACATAGACACAGTTTAAAGTGCACTGCATCCCCTCGCATCGCTCGCTGCGCTCGCGATGCGTCGGGCACGGTGCCTCGCTACGCTCGGCACACTATTTTATTCTCCCACCACGCCCTAGTGGATGGTAGGGCATGAAATACCGCCTGTCGGCACATGTTGGCTCAAAAAACAGTGAAAAACTCCATGTCGACCTTGTGAATGTCGACATAGACAATGTCGAACTAATGACCTTGTCGAACTAATGACCTGTCGAACTAATGACCTTTCGAACTAGAATCATGTCGACCTTTTCCCATGTCGACCTAGAGTCATGTCGACCTTTTAGCATGTCGACCTAATGGATTCGACCTAATGACTGTCGACCATAATGCAGTAGACCAAATGACCGCATCCCCTATTAGGATATATTATCCTTTTTAAAATCACTCTATGTTTCATGTTCTGTGATGTTTGTGTCTTATACTTCGCTACTATTTTAGAAAATCCCAATAAAAGTTAGATTTTAGATTAAGTCAACCTCCTTGTGCACCACATAGTGACATTCTCTCCTTTCCTTGTTGCTTGACCCTATACTCGAGGTGGGTGAAGGGGTAAAGTTGCCTGCTATGAAAAGAACTGGCTGGGGAAAAACGCTATAAGCTTTCCAATGCTGCCCTGTCCATTAACCCCTAACTATTGTTGAATCACCTACAAGCCCACATCCAGGTCCATTCCACCTGTAACTTGCACAGAGACTGTAGCTGAAACCATTGGCAGAGACTGCTGGAAAGTGGACAGCAACAGAGACCCACACAGGATAGAGCACAGGGAGAGGATTAAACTGAACTTTCTGAATACCCCTGCCCCCGGAACACTCTACAGACTAAATAACCTAACAACAGCAGTATATTTTCATCATCCCTGCAACCAATCCATCAACAATTGCACCAGCAGGAATGAAAGGAACACTGTTACCTTAACTACATGTCAGCAGAACTGTAAACCTCATCCTCTGCTTACACTTGCTATACCCCTATTTACGGTACAATGCTGACACCTAGTGGTGCTGTTTTTTTTTTTTTTTGGTTTCCTGCAATTCATCTTTAAAGCTGAATAACAGAAAGTAACCACACCCCGGTGTTTATACGAACCCCTAAATACCCCTGAACTGAGGAAAACTTATTGCTCTTACCCCAGCGTTGCTCCAACTGGCCTGCCCACACACGCCCGGCCCTCAGGGCGTGGATAGGTCTTTGAAGTAAGACATTATACCCCCCAAGTTATTGTATCACTTAACCGACTCCACTATAGTAGCTGACTATATTATATAAGTTACTAGCTTGAATAGATTTGACAAAAATGTAAGATTTTGATAACTGATAACTACCATTGTATGCTAAAAATTCTTTTTTTTTTCAGTACACGTTATTGACACTGATATTATACTGACACCTAGGGGTGAGGTATTATAGTGCAACTATTTAATTCAACTGTTTTAGGAACACACAAAATGTTTCCCTGATTTTTCGACCAATACTACACCTGGGACAAACACTGTGCTTGTATTACTGGGTAACAACAAGATACATCATACTTATATAAACGATAATAACAAATCACCCACATAATCCCTACCCCCTGGGGTATGGATAAGTTCATTGAAAAAAACATGCCTACTAAACCACTCGCTAATGTTGGCAAACCAGGGAGAAGCAGAGGTGCAAACCAAAAATCTGGCCCCTCTTCCCCCGGTAGTACTCATGAGGACGCCTCTGACCTACCTGAAGGGAGGCCTTCCACTCTCACAGCTAAAGAAATCTCAGATTTCATGCTACCACTCTTAGACCAAAGGTTTAATAATCTGCAAGCTAGCGTGGATGCGGGACTGGCACGCATTGAAGCCAATACTACTCGCATCACTGCTCTAGAATCCCGTATTAGTTATGTAGAGGATGACCTGCAGAAATATCGGGATGATGCGGCCCCTCAGGAGGGGATCGTACAACAACTGCAGGAAAAGATAGAGGATCTAGAAATATATCATGCAGAAATAACCTGCACTTCATTGGTATCCCAGAATCCATCACGGGTAACGCCCTTATATCTCTCCTAAGTGTGGACCTACCTAGGGCCCTAGGCATCACAGACACCACTGACATACCACACGTTGAAAGGGCACATAGGCTGGGCCCATCACGTGACGAAGTCACTAACCGCTCAAGGCCGGTAATTGCCCGCTACTTAGACTATAGGAGGAAGGAGAATATCTTGGCGGCATACCGCAAAACAAAAGATTTCAAAATGGGCGAACAGAGAGTCTTGATATTTCAAGATTTCTCAGTAGCAGTGGCTCAAAAACGCAAAGAATTTTCTGAAGTATGCACTTACCTATACGGACACAATGTGAGATTTGCCCTTCTTTACCCCGCTAAATTGAGAGTGGTAGAAAATGGTGCCCCAATATTTTTCAATGACCCGGAAGAGGTGAAGTTCCACTTTATGCAAGACAGATCCCCTAATAGATGAACCCCACCTTAGACACAAGCACTTATTGCCAAACACACTATACCCCCAGGGTAGAAAATTGTGATGAAGCCTGTATACCCACATTTGTTTTATGTTATTGGTTACCTTAGCTTAATAGCTATGTGTGCGCACCCCTCGAAAAGGATGGTGCCCACATCTTTTTGTTGGATGTTATGGAAAAGTTTAGAAAATGTTATTGTGAGACATTGTATGATTAACTTTGAATCGTTTGGTTTGTTGAGATTGTTATCCAACCGTCAAATTCTGACAACTCTTCTTTTATTTCCTTGGTACTGTTCCGCTACTCCATTGATCCCCCCCCCCCACTCCTCACAGGGGACCCGGCTCACAGCCTTTTCAACTGATCGCAACATGGAAAACTCCAGCTACAACATCTTTGGAGTGGGTGAGTAGCCATGCCGTCTCCTAATCCCACCACCACACTGCCCCCTAAACCTCTGACCCTGGGGGCTTACGCAGCCCCATCAAGAGGAAAAGGATAGTTACCCGCCTTAAACGTTTTAACCCGACATAATACTACTACAGGAAACACACTGGACATCTGAAGAGCCAGCTATGCTAAAAGCCCCATGGATTGGTTCATGCCTCTCTGCATCCTTTCATAGAAAAGCCAGGGGTGTAGCAATCCTGTTTAGAAAAGACCTACCAATATCCATATTAGAGGAAACCACAGACCCAGAGGGACGATACATAATCCTAGACATTGAAATCTACAACACTAAATATACTCTTGTGAACCTATATGCTCCTAATGTAAACACCCACACATACATCCAAAACTTCGAACACACCCTCCAAACCAAGGCCAAATACCCAATAATTCTGGGTGGCGATTTCAATATGGTAGAGGACCCTACAATAGATAGAACCCCATGCTTACCTAGAACCACCGACTTCCAAAGCAGATACTTACTATCCTTAAACATAAATTTAGGATTAACAGACCCTTGGAGACTATTAAACCCAACGGACAGGACGCACACACATCTATCGCTGACCCATAACTCCCTCTCCCATATTGATAAGTTTCTAATAGCCAATGAACTAATAACTGACGTAAACAGAGCTGACATTTATGATATAGTAATCTCTGACCATGTCCCAATTATGGTTGCGCTGAATCACTCACATATGCATCCAACAGACCGGGTTTGGAGATTCCCCTCTTACTTGACTAGCTCGGATGACTTCAAATCATACCTAACATACAATTGGACCAATTATGTAGACGAAAACCTGACCTATTGGGACCGCCCAGACATTGTCTGGGAAGCCTCAAAAGCAGTCATGCGAGGCCACATTATTGGATATGTTGCCAAAAAGAAAAAAGAAGCTAAGGTTAAACATGACACCCTTAATAGAGAAATGACAGCAGCCTTCCATAGTTACTCCACTAACCCATCAGACTCCACTTTACAAACATACAAACAAGCCAGACAAATATTCGAAACCTACTTGGCTACTCAAGCAAAACACTCAATAGACTATACTAGAAACAGATTCTACAGGTGGGGAGACAAAGCCGGTAAACTATTAGCGAAGATATCCACACCACCTAAGCGACGCAAAATCATCCCCTCGCTAAAACACCCAACCACCGGAGAAGTTATAACCAAAACCTCCGAAATTGCCTCCCAATTTCAAACATATTTTGAAAACTTATTTGCCTCGTCACCTGTGGACCCTGTCGCTCAGGAATCTTTAATCCCCAATGAGGTCTTACCCCTCCTTACACCAGAACAAAAGTCTGCCCTCACAGGGAACATCACAATGGATGAAATTAACTTAGTAGTATCCAAACTGCCAAATGGCAAATCCCCAGGACCGGACGGACTTACTGGAGAATACTACCGTATGCTTCAGCCCCAAATTGCCCCTACTCTACTAGAATTATTCCAAAACATATACAAAGACAACATCCATCCGCCCTTTTTAACGAAGCCCATATCACACTCATACCCAAACCAGACAGAGACCCTAACTTACTACCTTCATATAGACCAATAAGTCTCCTAAATGTCGACTACAAAATATTAACTAAAATAATGGCCCTGCGACTCTATTTTACCTGACATACTCACGCCATCACAAATGGGATTTGTACAAGGAAGACACTCGAATAAAGCAGTACGCGCGGCGATAGCAGCAATCATTTCCTCCCACAACTCCCCTCACTCTCGAAATATGCTTTTAAGCTTAGATGCGAACAAAGCATTTGATATGACACTATGGCCACACCTATACTATGTTCTGGAAAAAAGGGGATTTGACCCAGGATTTATAGCCTTCATTCACACTATATACCAAAACCCACAGGCCTCACTACTAATAAATGACTGCAAAGGACCCCGCTTTAAACTAGAAAAAGGAACCCGACAGGGATGCCCTTTATCACCCCTCCTATTCAACATCGCACTGGACCCCATTCTACGTACACTACACAATTGGCCAGATTTAAAAAAAAAAAAAAAAAAGAACATGGATCCCGATTACAGCGGGGCAGTCCCGCTAATTGGACAAGTATTCAGTAGGACACAGTAATGTTTTTATTTGTGTGGTGCACCTATTAGAATACAAGAATAAAATAAAACTTTTATCAATCATAAATCTGCAAAATATAAAAACACGAAAGTGAAAAAAAGGAACAAACACAGTGATTTATATATGAGAATTAAAAAGTCTGTGCAGGGATTCAATTGTGAACAAAGGCAGTTTTATGTTTCTGACAACTAAAGGGGCCTATGCATGTAGCGATTTAGGGGCATTTTCTAAGTGATCTCACTAGATGAGTGTAGGGGCATAGTGATAGCGATGTGTGACTCCGAGCATCGTTACCACCCGGTGATTAATATTCAGCATGCTGGATAAATCTAGTTAATCGACAGGGTCGCCGGGGTCAGGGTTAGCGTTCTGAAGCCTTTCTCTAGACATAAGGGAGAAAGAGAAGAGACTGCCCTGGGAATAAGATCCCTCTATTTAGATAGAACAGAACTATTGAATTCCATGAACCAACCAATGGGGATCAGTATTTCCCAGTTGCTAGCTCAAACAATCCAGACCATTGAAACACAGTGTACAGAATATAGTAAAAGAAATCAAGCGCTGTGAGAAATCTTCAAAAATTATTTTGATCTTTCCATTTTTGCCTTATAGTATACAGTTGTACTATTATTTGGAGATAAGCAACTGCAGGACTTTCTTTTTGGCTCTTAATGTAGCTTTCACATCACACTTTTAAAACGGTATATTGCCGTTTTTTTGCCTTTTAAAACGTTTAAGGCTGCAGTGTGAAAGTGTCATAGTTGAAATACCATTTAAAGTTAACTGGTATTTCAACACGTTTAAAAAGCAGAGTCCTACCCGTTTTAAAGCCAATTCAGAGCCGTTTTTTGTGCTGTCTGAATGGCACTGAAATGGTATTTAGTAAAAAATAAAGGTTAGAGCACTGTGATAGGCTGTCCCTTGTCTTGTGTCCCTTCCCTGAACCAGGAAATAAGCTGTGGGTAGAAACGTGTTCAGAGGTTAAACGGCTTGACTGGTGATGTGAATGGTACTTAAACGGTATTTTTAAATGGTAATCTGCTGCAATATGAACACTAGACCCGTTTAAAATACCATTTAAAATTACAGTTTTTCAAAACGTTTCAAAATGTTTTATGTGATGTGAAAGCTACATAAGAGTGACTTTGTCTGTTTTTTGTGGCAAAACACAACAAATCATACAAAATATACAAAAAAACTATACAGAACTAATATAAACCAGTAAATGTGCACTTTGCAGAATTATTTTGCATGCATATTGGAGTAGTTAGATCTTAATCCATGTTAGTCAATAACTGAGGCATAACTGAGGTTTGATTAGTATAACAGTTCATAGGGCTTAATGCACGCAGAGTTCGTGAGGGATCAGTAGTTAGTATAGGTATATTTACCACTTCTTCTCAAAAGAGGTGTTATTTTTCTGCTTCCTCGCACAAAGATACTTGCAGGTGGCACAAACAGGTGGCAACCTGAAGGATATGGAAGATGTTGTCCCCCGGTCTGGTTAGCAATACCAGTTCTGTCTTGTCAGGGTGTAGAAACCAGAGGCACTGCTGTCCACAAGTGAGAGAGAGAACAGAAAACTGGTACAAGAATAGATGAGTATCACTAACGTGTTTCCCCGCCTCAGTCAGTCGGCGGCTTCCTCCACTAGAGCCCCAATGAGTTGATTACCTTTTGGGGCCTGCTACATCTTGAGGCATTGACAACATGGAGGTAACACCATTCTTTCCCACTAGTCCGGACTTTGGCCCTTATTCAGATCTGATCGCAGTACAAATTTGTTCTCAAAATGGGCAAAACCATGCTGCACTGCAGTTGGGCAGATGTAACATGACTAGGACATGGTGGGAGAATAAAATAGTGAGCAGTGAGGAAACGTGCCCAAAGCATGGAGAGCGCAGCGACCTCATACCCAGCTACCGTCCATGTTAACTGTGTCAAAATACGGGACAATAAAATTGAAAAACCCCATGTCGACATTTTGACTGTTGAATGTCCCAATGTTGACCTAATGATTGTGTCGACCTAATGGCCTGTTGACCTTACCCATGTCGACCTTCAGTCATGTCGACCTAGTGGTGTCCACCTTCATGCATGTCAACCTAGTTACTGTATATCCAATGATCCTTTCCGTTTCTATGACTTAACAGTTCTCTATGCTCTGTGTGCAATCCATAAATGAAGGGATATGTCATGTAGCAGTCAGACTCACATTACAGTTTCATTTCTCTGCCTGAGACCAAAGTTAAGGTCCATACACACTGGGCGACTATGCCCAGTGTGTATGGACAGCGATGATGACAATCATCGCTGCGGGGAAAGCCGCTCAGTGCATACACACTGAGCTTCGTTCCCCCTGCCCGGCAACAACGGAGGGGGGGAGGACGGCGTTGCATAGCTCCCCGCTCATCGCCGGGCCATACACACTGGGTCAGAGCAGGTTTGGCAGTGTGAAAGCAGCATTAGAGGACTTTGGACCTGGCAATTCGGTACATATACTATGAAAATGTTTTCTTTTCTGCAAAAATGCAGAGGATATTTCCTTAATAGAACATGAAAGAGTTAGAGCAGAACAGTCCCTCTAATTGGACATTGTGGGTGAAATTTACTAAAGGAAATTTGTAAAAAAATAAGTGTATTTGTATCCAGAAATACACTTATTTTTGACATTTACTGTCCCGAAAATACGGCAATTCGTATTCATATTGATGTGCTATCAATACGAATACGAAATGTCGTATTTTCGGTATAGTAAGGGGGACATTTACCAAAATGGATTCGTAGAAAAAAGGTGTATTCGTAGGGAGAAATACACCTTTTTTTTACGAATTTGTATTTTCGGGATTTACAATCCCAAAAATACAACAATTCGTAGTCCTAAAGATGGAACATTCGTATTTGTATTTACAAATACGAATGTCTACACCATCGATAGGATACGACAGAAATCACCATTCAAAAGAATGGTGGTTCCTGATGTACTGTACTAAGCAGCCGTACTGACAATACGGCTGCTAAGTGGTGTGAAACACCCACGCAAATACGACAGGAAAATAGAACACCATTTTCCTGTTCTATTTGCGTTTTAGCCTGCACGGATCAGTCAGATCCGTGCAGGCTGCAAGGTGTAAAAAAAAAATAGGAAAATAAATAAATTTTACAAAAAAAACGGCGTGGGGTCCCCCCCACAGCCGAAATCAACACCAGGCTGACGGAGCCTGGAGCCGGTAATTAAAAATCAGGGAACCCGACAAATAGGGGATCCCCGATTTTTAACAACCAGCCCCAGGCTCCAGGTCCGGGGCTGGTTCCCAAAATACGGGGGACAAAATGACTAGGGGTCCTCCGTATTTCAAGAACCAGTCCCAGGCACAACCAGCCAGCAGGGTAATGCCACAGCCGGGGGGAGACTTTTTATACAAGTCCCCCCGGCCAAAACATTAACCCCCTGACCGGTCAGCCTGGCGAGGGGCCCTGGGAGAGTGGGGACCCCCCCAATGAAGGGGTCCCCCCCCTCCAGGACTTACCTGACCAGGCTGAAGCCTGGTACTGTTCCCGATGCCCCTGGGCGGTGGGCATCGGGCTGATTATGGTGTAAAAAAAAAAGATGAAACTATTGTTTTTTACTGTGGCACTACAAGTGCCAGCAAGCCTCCCCAGCAAGCTGGGACTTGGAGAACCACAAGTCCCAGCCTGCTGGGCATTAAAGGGCCCGCTGGCACTTGTAGTTCCACAGTTAAAAAAATAGTGCACAAAACACACTGACACACTTTTAAAATAAAACTTTAATACACACAAAGCCCACACATACTAATACTTACCTATCTTCTTTCCGTAGGTAGCCCTGGTCCTGATGTCCTCCAGTCCTGTGTCGGCGTTCCTCTTCATGTAGACGTCCTTCTTGAAGTCGACGTCCCTGTCGGCGATGGCGTCCGGTGTCCGGGTCCGACGAAATCCATTTGGGAAGCTGTGGAAGGAAATCCTACTCACCTGTCCCAGCGCGACGTAGTCCAGGTACGGGTCTTGTCAAAAAAACAAACCGAACACCCGAATCCAGCCGGACACGGAGACGCACGGTGTTTGTTTACATCGTGCGGCTCCGCCTCCCGAATGCCGCTATTGGCCGCCTTGCGGCCTAGCGGCTCCTGATTGGCCGCTAGGCCGCAAGGCGGCCAATAGCGGCATTCGGGAGGCGGAGCCGCACGATGTACACACAGTACAGTGCGTCTCCGTGTCCGGCTGGTTTCGGGGTGTTCGGTTTGTTTTTTTGACAAGACACTTACCTGGACTACGTCGCGCTGGGACAGGTGAGTATGGTTTCCTTCCACAGCTTCCCAAATGGATTTCGTCGGATCGAATATGGGGTCTGTGGCAGTAGGCCATGCCCCTACACTTGGGGTCCCACAAAAAGGCCCTGATCATATCAGGTCCCCCTTCTACCACAGGTAAATTTGAGAGGTATAAAAATATCTTCACCGATTTAAGTTAAGTTCCACTATGGCAAACCATTGTCCCCTAGCTACTTCAAGTTCAACAGGCATGTGGTCATAATTTCAGTGCCCATTAAGAGTCAACCCAATGCATAGCCTCCAACTGTACCTATTTAACTGGTATAGTAATGGTACAAGGAATGGGATCATTGGATAGATAGTAACTAGGTCGACAAGCATTAGGTCGACACCACTAGGTCGACATGCATGAAGGTCGACATGATGGAAGGTCGACATGGGTTAGATCAACACATCGGTTAGGTCGACATGAGGAAGGTCGACAGTCAAAAGGTCAACATGGGATTTTTCACTTTTTTTGTCCAGAATTTCGACACAGTCGACATGGACACTGAAACGTAGCACCACGTCCCCTCGCATGGCTGGCTGTGCTCGTCATGCTTTGGGCACACTATTTTATTCTCCCACCATGCCCTAGTGCAGGGACCGGCAACTGGGGGACTGCGGTCCATCTCCAGACCGCGAAGGATAGAAAAGCGGACCGACTCTAAACTCCTGAAACTAGCAGTTCGGCGCTGCTAGTTTCAGGAGTTTAGACGATCTGCTTTTTTATCCGCCCAGGATTGGCATGGTGGCTCCTTTATGCAGTGAGAGGGGGTTGCCAGGCAACATGACAACAACCTCCACCCATCAGAAGCAGCCAGCTGTAATCACGTCGTCTGACTTCCGCATTGACCGGAAGCACACACGGACGCCGCTCAGCCGCCCGAAGCGAGGCTATTGTGAGCACATTCTGAATGTATTTAAATGGTCACTTGCACTATTGTTTTTTTGGACACCTTGAAAAAGACCCCGTTGGTTTCTTTAATACACTTTTTGCTGGCTTTAACCCGTGGAGTGTCGCTGCCCGTCTTATCACCTATATATATATATATATATATATATATATATATAGTCCATAATATCGGCACTCACCCCTGAATAATACTTGGAGCCCCGTGTGTCCCCTTTTAGGTAGGCTTTGTATGTAGAGAACGGAGGTTAGCGGCACTCCCGGGAATGAAAGACAAAACTCAGCATATAGCTTAATGTTTCAATTCGTGTTTAGAATTTTCTTCAGAAGCAATTGTGACAATGTACAAACAAGGAATAAATACCTGATCCAAGACGGTGCACAGCTGGTCAATCCCGACTCCCATTTCCGCGTGTGTAACCAGCGCCTGCTGATGACATCACCAGCGTCCATCAGTTGCTAGGTGATGGATGAACTGTGTATGTCCGTATCATCCAATCACTTACTCCTGTGTTGCCAGGCATTGCCACAACTCACCGGGAGCATTCCTACATTGCTGCAAGCGTCCCTCGGTTGCTGGGAGACCAGTATCTAAAATACAACAACATATAAATATACAGAAAAATATAGAAAAATGCAAACATTCAGGTACACATTACTCGAGATGTCATGCAATGACACTGAAGTGCAAATATTCCAAAAACATAAAAAGCAATATTGTAATACAAATCAAGGGGTACTGCGTATCTATCAGACACACGCTGTATCCATGCACACTCGTTCCCTCATCACTGCAATAATAATTCATGTAACATGTCAGATAAAAAAGACAATACAGTAGAGCGAGAGAGAGAGACCATTTTCAACAACTTCAATTTTTAGAAAAAGCAATTAAAATTAAGTTGCTCGTTCAGGCCATGTGGGCTAACTGTGTCTAACATATATATCCACCGGGCCTCCCTTTGTAAAAGGATCTTGGCCCGATCTCCACCTCTTGGGTTCGCTGGCACCCCATAAATTACTTTTCATCTGATGGATGCTGGATTATGTCTCATTATGCGAAAATGCCTCGCTACAGGCTGCTCAGTATCCTTGCCTTCTGCTGTTAATCAGATGGCACTCCTGTGTTGGGACATTCTCTCTTTTAGTTTGCATGTGGTCTTGCCCACATAGGCAAGGCCACAGGGGCACTTTATGAGATATATAACATAGGTAGAGTTGCAAGAATACACCTGTCTGATCTTATAAATTTTGCCTGTTCGGGGGTGAGAAAAAGTGTCACCTGTCTCTAGAAAGTTACAGGCGGCACATCCCAGGCAACGATAGTTGGCAGGTTTTTTTGTGAGGAAATGGGCTGCCTGTTTCTTCTTAACTTTCACAGGGCCAGTCTTAACTAACCAATCTCTAATGCTCTTATTTTTACGATAGCATGGGACAAGTGTAGTGTCCTTGAGAAGGGGAAGTTCTGGATCCATGTTGATGACCGGCCACAGTCTTTTGGCTTTACCCATCACTTTCCTGTTAGTGTCTGAAAAATCGGTAACAAAGATGATTTTGTCATCCAGGAGTTTCTTCGGCTTGGTGACACAGAAGTTTTCTTTAGGGATATTCATAACCCTATCGATGGCTTTTTGAATGGTTTTTGTAGTGTATCCGTGTTCCAGAAATTTATCTGACAGTTTGATTTGAGTCACCTCATCTTCCAAATCGCTACAGATTCTGCGTACTCAGCAGAGCTGGTAAAATGGCAGTGACTGTTTAAGTGGCTCCGGATGAGAACTGGAAGATAAAAGCAGCGAATTGCCATCAGTGGGTTTAGAAAACATAGAAGTATTAATAACTCCATCACTGAGTTTGACGCTAACATCTAGAAACGGTATTTCTGTAGCGCTGTGGTTGTAGGTAAACTTAATGTCACTGTCTCGGGTATTGATGTAATTCATGACATTTTCAAACTCAGCGGGTGTCCCCCTCCAGATAACAAATACGTTGTCTATGTAACGTTTGAAAAAGACACATTTGGACTTGAATTCTGTGTTGCCAAAAACAGGTCGCGTTCAATCTGGAACATAAAGCAATTTGCTACGCAAGCACCCATCACCACTCCCCTTACTTGGATAAAAAATTATTCTTGGAAAATAAAATAATTTCTTACGAGAATCAATTCCAGGTATAGGGGTTGTTGGGAGTTCTGCACACACAATTTATATTAACACCCTACAATTATGGGGTGATATTCCACTTGATGTTTGTGGACATCAGTGGGGGTGCTATCCCAAATATATTAGGATCAAGGACAAAGAAGAAGAAAAAGAATTTGTGTTGGATGCACTCCTCAGATTCAATAAAGAAATGTATGAACTAATTCCTTTCCTTGTGTTTTTTATAAAATGAGTGGGAGCTCCTTTTATCTTTATTGTTCAAAAAAGTAGGATAAGGAGACGGCCACTAGTAGCGAAATTAAGGGGTTAAAATTGACAATGACATACATACATATAGTGACGATAAAGACAAGAAATTGTGGTTTTGAGAGTTTTAAAATGTAGGTAGGGGTGACTGTTGGTTTTCGGTGTATTTAGGGGTATATTCCCCACCAGTGTTCTTGATGTCTAGTACTCCATAAATTGTATGTACATTTAGTCGTATTTACACTTTTGGAGAAATATACAAATTTATACCTCAATGGGTTTTTTTCTCCAGTGTAATAGTTGCTTAGCCACAGAGGGTTATAGTGGATCTTTAGGTGACAATATGATATTACTGTTTCATATTTAGTAATTTAAATCAATTCACTCAAAATCTGGCGTAATGCCCAGGATTAAGTATATCAGGCTTCTTGTGTAGATATTTGGAGTCTGAAAGGATGGAGCGGCCGCGCCATCTATTGGCCACTTGAGTCAGTGGTACATTTAAATTTAAATCATACTAGCCCACATTAGTATTATTGGTTAGGTGGACTCAAGCTGGTTTAGATAATCCCTGCTGATTTTTAACAGCCCTTTCTGTGGTTTAATCAGACATCACTAAAAGGGGGTATCAATGTTGGTATGTCGTTAGTATATGACATATAATTTTACTGCATATAAGCAGGGGTATAATTCCCACCAGGCTCCTCGGGTGTTTCACAGATTGTGTTGTGTTTACACTTTATTTGAGAAGAAAAATACACATATATATCTCAATGGGTTTGTTCTCAAGTGTAGTGATTGTTTGACCACAAGGGATTTGTACCAAGTTTATAAATGCAAAGACAATGTTGCTATTTCATACTTAATACATTTATTTGTGTCAATTCATTCAGATCTGGCGTTATGCCCAGAACTGGGGAAATCAGGCTCCTTGTGTAATTATTTAGAGCTTTAGAAGGTGGAGCGACAGCACCATCTATTGGCCACTTCTATTAGTGGTACATGTAGGTATGGAATATAAAGCCCCACATTGGTATTATTAATTAGATGGTCTCAGGCTCGCCTGAATGATCTTTGCCACTATAATAGCCCTTTCTGTGGTCTAATGAAGCAACATTTTACGGAGACATCAACACTGGAATACTATTGTTGTACATGAGAAAGAAATTTTCTATGCTAACACCAAACAGTCATTTTCCCTAACTCTACAATAGACAGGACACGTGTTTCGCTATGTGCTTCTTCAAGCTGACCACCAGAGTGTAATAAGGCCGGGATATTTATCAAAAAGCGCCCAGCCAATCGCGTGGTCCAATCCGAGCATGTGGTATACTTGCGCCTATCATCGGGCGCTTCTACTTCCGCCCTCAGCTGTTCGTCCGGCCAGATACTCAGTGAGTGACGTCATCGCGCCAGTCACGTGACGCGAGCGTCACGTCACGTGGTTATCGACGACCAATCAAGCGGCTGTGGTTGCCGGACCAGGAAGTAAGTAAGACTGGAATGTCGCCCTGGAATCTGTGTATTACATAATACACAGTAAAAAAGGGTTGCGTTCCCTCATTTATTTTACATCCACGACTGTACCATTCACTGTACTTAAGCTCCGTTGTATGGAGTTTTGATATTATCATTTGCTGAAAGTTGCTGTTTTTATAAACGGGTCATATTATCTTATGATTCATATTATGCATGTTCCCCAATGAGGTCCTGCCATATGTATGCCGAATAAGGTTAACTATCCAAATTAATGAGGTATTATAACCAATACTACATTCCTTTATTATCTATCAAAATTCAGAAATATGATAGTCTTGTTCTTGGCTATAGAATACATCACTCTGCTGTTATTATCTGTATACATATTAGCATGTTATTCTTGTGTATATTATTGTTGCAGGTATTGAATATTGCATATTAAGTATGAGCAGGAGGAGAAAAATTAAGAAGCATGGGAGGATTTTATTACTCCATGGATTTGGTTGAATCACACCATTAAAATATATATATTGATTTCTTGTATTTGAAATAAAAGATTGGCTAATTTGTCATGTTCCTTTTTGTTCTAAATAAGATATATGCAGTAATATTATTCTATATTAACTAAATGGGTGGGATGAGGTGTAGTGAATAGTGTGAAAAGATATATTAAAAAAGGGGAAAATATGTGCAAAAAAATGTGTGCTCATAACAATGAAAACTGGTGAGAGGAGACATTGATTGTATAAGTGGTAAATGATCATGAAAATGAAGGTGTATTAGTGGCTACTAAAGATGATTAAATATTAGAGAGCATGTTATGCCCAGGTGAGAGGTATTATGGGGGGGAACTGTGATAAGAAAAAATATAAAGAATGGTGTATGTACATAAAACATGATTAAGTGATGAGGTGTTGAGTTCCACTTCATATAGTGGTGGAATCTGACATACTAGACATAATATATATGAAGTGGAACTCAACACCTCATCACTTAATCATGTTTTATGTACATACACCATTCTTTATATTTTTTCTTATCACAGTTCCCCCCCATAATACCTCTCACCTGGGCATAACATGCCCTCTAATATTTAATCATCTTTAGTAGCCACTAATACACCTTCATTTTCATGGTCATTTACCACTTATACAATCAATGTCTCCTCTCACCAGTTTTCATTGTTATGAGCACACATTTTTTTGCACATATTTTCCCCTTTTTTAATATATCTTTTCACACTATTCACTACACCTCATCCCACCCATTTAGTTAATATAGAATAATATTACTGCATATATCTTATTTAGAACAAAAAGGAACATGACAAATTAGCCAATCTTTTATTTCAAATACAAGAAATCAATATATATATATTTTAATGGTGTGATTCAACCAAATCCATGGAGTAATAAAATCCTCCCATGCTTCTTAATTTTTCTCCTCCTGCTCATACTTAATATGCAATATTCAATACCTGCAACAATAATATACACAAGAATAACATGCTAATATGTATACAGATAATAACAGCAGAGTGATGTATTCTATAGCCAAGAACAAGACTATCATATTTCTGAATTTTGATAGATAATAAAGGAATGTAGTATTGGTTATAATACCTCATTAATTTGGATAGCTAACCTTATTCGGCATACATATGGCAGGACCTCATTGGGGAACATGCATAATATGAATCATAAGATAATATGACCCGTTTATAAAAACAGCAACTTTCAGCAAATGATAATATCAAAACTCCATACAACGGAGCTTAAGTACAGTGAATGGTACAGTCGTGGATGTAAAATAAATGAGGGAACGCAACCCTTTTTTACTGTGTATTATGTAATACACAGATTCCAGGGCGACATTCCAGTCTTACTTACTTCCTGGTCCGGCAACCACAGCCGCTTGATTGGTCGTCGATAACCACGTGACGTGACGCTCGCGTCACGTGACTGGCGCGATGACGTCACTCACTGAGTATCTGGCCGGACGAACAGCTGAGGGCGGAAGTAGAAGCGCCCGATGATAGGCGCAAGTATACCACATGCTCGGATTGGACCACGCGATTGGCTGGGCGCTTTTTGATAAATATCCCGGCCTTATTACACTCTGGTGGTCAGCTTGAAGAAGCACATAGCGAAACACGTGTCCTGTCTATTGTAGAGTTAGGGAAAATGACTGTTTGGTGTTAGCATAGAAAATTTCTTTCTCATGTACAACAATAGTATTCCAGTGTTGATGTCTCCGTAAAGTGTTGCTTCATTAGACCACAGAAAGGGCTATTATAGTGGCAAAGATCATTCAGGCGAGCCTGAGACCATCTAATTAATAATACCAATGTGGGGCTTTATATTCCATACCTACATGTACCACTAATAGAAGTGGCCAATAGATGGTGCTGTCGCTCCACCTTCTAAAGCTCTAAATAATTACACAAGGAGCCTGATTTCCCCAGTTCTGGGCATAACGCCAGATCTGAATGAATTGACACAAATAAATGTATTAAGTATGAAATAGCAACATTGTCTTTGCATTTATAAACTTGGTACAAATCCCTTGTGGTCAAACAATCACTACACTTGAGAACAAACCCATTGAGATATATATGTGTATTTTTCTTCTCAAATAAAGTGTAAACACAACACAATCTGTGAAACACCCGAGGAGCCTGGTGGGAATTATACCCCTGCTTATATGCAGTAAAATTATATGTCATATACTAACGACATACCAACATTGATACCCCCTTTTAGTGATGTCTGATTAAACCACAGAAAGGGCTGTTAAAAATCAGCAGGGATTATCTAAACCAGCTTGAGTCCACCTAACCAATAATACTAATGTGGGCTAGTATGATTTAAATTTAAATGTACCACTGACTCAAGTGGCCAATAGATGGCGCGGCCGCTCCATCCTTTCAGACTCCAAATATCTACACAAGAAGCCTGATATACTTAATCCTGGGCATTACGCCAGATTTTGAGTGAATTGATTTAAATTACTAAATATGAAACAGTAATATCATATTGTCACCTAAAGATCCACTATAACCCTCTGTGGCTAAGCAACTATTACACTGGAGAAAAAAACCCATTGAGGTATAAATTTGTATATTTCTCCAAAAGTGTAAATACGACTAAATGTACATACAATTTATGGAGTACTAGACATCAAGAACACTGGTGGGGAATATACCCCTAAATACACCGAAAACCAACAGTCACCCCTACCTACATTTTAAAACTCTCAAAACCACAATTTCTTGTCTTTATCGTCACTATATGTATGTATGTCATTGTCAATTTTAACCCCTTAATTTCGCTACTAGTGGCCGTCTCCTTATCCTACTTTTTTGAACAATAAAGATAAAAGGAGCTCCCACTCATTTTATAAAAAACACAAGGAAAGGAATTAGTTCATAAATTTCTTTATTGAATCTGAGGAGTGCATCCAACACAAATTCTTTTTCTTCTTCTTTGTCCGAGAATCAATTCCAATAATTTCAAAAACAGTTCCACATTGGGACCCTGGTAAATGGGGTTGTTGGTTATGAGTGTCTTGGTGGCTAAGATCCCCCTGTCGTGAGGTATACTCGTGTAAAGACTCACAATGTCAATTGTGCATAATAGATACACCCCCCCAGTCAGGTCCATCTTCACAAGTTCATTCAAGAACATGGTCGTATCTCTTAAGTTCGTATCCTCCACCTGTATAACCAGCTGTAAATAAGTGTCCAAAAATTTGAAGATATCATACATTATTGACCCACGCCCCGAGATGATGGGCCTCCCGGGGGGGGGGGTTAGACTCTTATGGATCTTTGGGATCAAATACAGTACTGGTGTCAACGGGGTTCGGTTAATTAGGGAGGAATACATTTTCTTGGTGATCAAGCCCTGTTCCATAGCCTCCTTAAGAATAGTGCCCAATTCAGCAACAAATTGCAGTGTAGGGTCTTGGCCCAATTTCCGATACACTGTCACATCCTCAAGCTGTTTGAATGCTTCAGCTAGATAATGATGTGTATTGAGAATAACTATTCCGCCCCCCTTATCGGCAGGGCGGATAGTTATCTCAGCTCATTTGGACAATGTTGAGAGTGCTCGTCTCTCTCTGGCTGATAAGTTGTTGTATGTACCAAATTCCTTTCTTGGCATGCTATCAATGGCATTTGCCATAGAAGTTGAGAAGGCAGGGATGGTTGTGCTGCTAGACGGGGGATCAAACAGCACCCGGGACTTTAGAGGTGGACGTATAGGGGGAAATTTACTAAAGGAAATTTGTAAAAAATAGGTGTATTTGTATCCAGAAATACACTTATTTTTTACATTTACTATCCTGAAAATATGGCAATTCGTATTCATATTGATAGTACAACAATACGACTACGAATTGCCGTATTTTTGGGATAGTAAATGTCAAAAATAAGTGTATTTCTGGATACAAATTTAGTAAATTTCCCCCATATTGTCACTGCTGGGGGGTGGTAGAATATCTTGATTGCCAAAGTAGTCCTTAAGTCTCAATTGGCGATTAAATCTGCTGAGATCAACTCGGTTGGAAAATGAGTCATATACGCCCGTAGGTACGAAGCCCAAGCCCCGCTCCAGTACTGACTTTTCATCAGCCGTCAGGGGAAAATCTGATATGCTTTATATTACTTTCTGGTTTTGTTTTTTGCCTTCAGTTTTTGCAATGCGGTGGCATTGTCCCGCTCTTCTTGTATGGGATCTACGAGGATGCCTCCTTTCGCCCGAGTAGAGATCCCTAAAGGGGGCCTTGCTGCTCTGGTGGAGGATGTTCCCTGCCGGGTTTCCCCCTCACTGTTTGAGGATACATTCTCTGACGTGTCTGTATCCTATGGGAACTGTTTATTGGTCCTCTGCCGAAATCGCATCTGTTTTAAATTACGTGGCGCACTACTGGTCCAATGATACACTCTTTTCTCATCGTAATCACGATTCACCATCGCCAGTTTCTTTTTCTTGAAATTTATGAGCTCATTGCGATATTTCAGCACTTGAGTTTCAAGTTTTTCAAGCCAGTTTTCAGCTGGTTGTAGTTTAAGGCAATCGAAATGGATGGTTTCATACGAGGAAATTTTCTCACGGGTGATTTTACACTCCCGGGTAGCCTCTTCCACCATAAGTAAGATGATGTCAAATGACGCCCGGTGCAGGATAGCCGCCCAATTTCTGCAAAATTCTGCATTATTGCTGCCAATTGTGGGGGCATTTTTTATCCGGAAGCCTCGTGGGATCTTCTTTTGTAGGTAATGTTCTGAAAGAGTTATCCCATGGAGGTCAAAGTCTGTCCCACGTTTGGAGGTGGAGATCGGGCCAAGATCCTTTTACAAAAGGAGGTCCGGTGGATATATATGTTAGACACAGTTAGCCCACATGGCCTGAACGAGCAACTTATTTTTAATTGCTTTTTCTAAAAATTGAAGTTGTTGAAAATGGTCTCTTTCTCTCGCTCTACGGTATTGTCTTTTTTATCTGACATGTTACATCAATTATTATTGCAGTGATGAGGGAAAGAGTGTGCATGGATACAGCGTGTGTCTGATAGATACACATCTTTCTCCTGGCACGCAGCACCCCTTGATTAATATTACAATATTGCTTTTTATGTTTTTGGAATATTTGCACTTCAGTGTCATTGCATCACATCTCGAGTAATGTGTACCTGAATGTTTGTATTTTTCTATATATTTATATGTTGTTGTATTTTAGATACTGGTCTCCAGGCAACCGAGGGACGCTTGCAGCAATGTAGGAATGCTCCCGGCGAGTAGGGGCATCGCCAGGCAACACAGGAGTAAGTGATTGGATGATACGGACATACACAATTCATCCATCACCTAGTAACTGATGGACGCTGGTGATGTAATCAGCAGGCGCTGGGTTGCACACGCAGACGCCAGCGGAAATGGGAGTCGGGATTGACCAGCAGTGCACCGTCTTGGATCAGGTATTTATTCCTTGTTTGTACATTGTCACAATTGCTTCTGAAGAAAATTCTAAACACGAATTGAAACGTTAAGCTATATGCTGAGTTTTTTCTTTCATTCCCGTGAGTGCCACTAACCTCCGTTCTCTCTCTCTCTCTCTCTCTCTCTCTCTCTCTCTCTATATATATATATAAAATTTTCAGGACCTCGATCAAAATAATTCGAAATATTCGGACTCCATAAAAAATTGCTTGCCTACCCCTGCCCTAGTGGATGGTAGGGCATGAAATACCGCCTGTCAGCTCAAGAAAAAATGAAAAACCCCATGTCGACCTTTTGACTGTCAACCTTCCCCATGTCAATCTCATGGTTGTGTCAACCTTATGACCCACGTCGACATTCAGTCATGTCGACCGTCATGCATGTTGACCATCAGTCATGTCGACCTAATGCATGTCGACCTGGTGTTGACCTAGTTATAGTAGATCTAGTGACAGTATCCCCGGTACAGTACCTGTTTTTTACAGTCTGTACCGGCTAAATACTCCAGTGTTGATTGTACCAGTTTCCAGAGCTTGACAGGTGGCTCCTCCCCCTTGCCTTCTCCGTCGCTGTTTAACTGAGAGCTGCTTGCTGCGATTGTGGTACCCAGGTATTAGCCGCAATAATGGTATTGTATCTTATCATAATTACACTCTATTTTACCTGATGACTGATTCTTCTCTACCCGGTTCAGGTTCTCTTCTTCATTTTCAGAGTGGTAAGGAAACGGAGTCCACACAGTATAAGGTAAACAGTCACCTTCACAGGTAACTGGTTTATTTGAAATCTCAGGATTTTTCAATTTCTCTCAAGAAATAAGCTGGTTATCAATAGGCTCTCAATAGTCATATGTATTTACTTGAAACTGCTCTGACAGAATAACTAGAAATATCACTGCAGTGACCACAGAAGTGTAGAGTTGTGCAAATAATCTCAGCTATGCGCAGGGGCGGATCGGCAACAAAATGTGGCCCGAGAAAAATCCTCAAGCATCCCACGGTGGGGGGGGATTTAGGGAGGGGGGGGGGGTGTTTTCAAGGTAATGAACCAGCACAGGGGGGGGGGGGGAGTCATGGTAATGAGCCGCCTTTTGGAGTGCTAACGCTAATGACCCGGCTTTGGGAGGGGGGGTGCACCACTTACCAAGCTTCGGTGACACAGTGCCTGCCACACTGCTTCCGGCAACGCAAGCCCACTACCACACACACTGAAGCTGCTCAGACCTGGGTGACGTCAGCGACCAGCGGCCATATTAACACTGTTATACCAGGTGACGTCACCCAAAAATTACCGAAAACGTGCCAGTGGCATAAGTTTGTCCCAGTTGCCAAGAGGAAAGATAAATATTGGTGCCCCTCCCACACACACTCACACACCACCTTATATAAATATATCGGCAGGGCGGATAGTTATCTCATCTCATTTGGACAATGTTGAGAGTGCTCGTCTCTCTCTGGCTGATAAGTTGTTGTATGTACCAGATTCCTTTCTTGGCATGCTATCAATGGCATTTGCCATAGAAGTTGAGAAGGCAGGGATGGTTGTGCTGCTAGACGGGGGATCAAACAGCACCCGGGACTTTAGAGGTGGACGTATAGGGGGAAATTTACTAAAGGAAATTTGTAAAAAATAGGTGTATTTGTATCCAGAAATACACTTATTTTTTACATTTACTATCCCGAAAATATGGCAATTCGTATTCATATTGATAGTACAACAATACGACTACGAATTGCTGTATTTTTGGGATAGTAAATGTCAAAAATAAGTGTATTTCTGGATACAAATTTAGTAAATTTCCCCCATATTGTCACTGCTGGGGGGTGGTAGAATATCTTGATTGCCAAAGTAGTCCTTAAGTCTCAATTGGCGATTAAATCTGCTGTGATCAACTCGGGTGGAAAATGAGTCATATACGCCCGTAGGTACGAAGCCCAAGCCCCGCTCCAGTACTGACTTTTCATCAGCCGTCAGGGGAAAATCTGATATGCTTTATATTACTTTCTGGTTTTGTTTTTTGCCTTCAGTTTTTGCAATGCGGCGGCATTGTCCCGCTCTTCTTGTATGGGATCTACGAGGATGCCTCCTTTCGCCCGAGTAGAGATCCCTAAAGGGGGCCTTGCTGCTCTGGTGGAGGATGTTCCCTGCCGGGTTTCCCCATCACTGTTTGAGGATACATTCTCTGACGTGTCTGTATCCTATGGGAACTGTTTATTGGTCCTCTGCCGAAATCGCATCTGTTTTAAATTACGTGGCGCACTACTGGTCCAATGATACACTCTTTTCTCATCGTAATCACGATTCACCATCGCCAGTTTCTTTTTCTTGAAAGTTATGAGCTCATTGCGATATTTCAGCACTTGAGTTTCAAGTTTTTCAAGCCAGTTTTCAGCTGGTTGTAGTTTAAGGCAATCGAAATGGATGGTTTCATACGAGGAAATTTTCTCACGGGTGATTTTACACTCCCGGGTAGCCTCTTCCACCATAAGTAAGATGATGTCAAATGACGCCCGGTGCAGGATAGCCGCCCAATTTCTGCAAAATTCTGCATTATTGCTGCCAATTGTGGGGGCATTTTTTATCCGGAAGCCTCGTGGGATCTTCTTTTGTAGGTAATGTTCTGAAAGAGTTATCCCATGGAGGTCAAAGTCTGTCCCACGTTTGGAGGTAGAGATCGGGCCAAGATCCTTTTACAAAAGGAGGTCCGGTGGATATATATGTTAGACACAGTTAGCCCACATGGCCTGAACGAGCAACTTATTTTTAATTGCTTTTTCTAAAAATTGAAGTTGTTGAAAATGGTCTCTTTCTCTCGCTCTACGGTATTGTCTTTTTTATCTGACATGTTACATCAATTATTATTGCAGTGATGAGGGAAAGAGTGTGCATGGATACAGCGTGTGTCTGATAGATACACATCTTTCTCCTGGCACGCAGCACCCCTTGATTAATATTACAATATTGCTTTTTATGTTTTTGGAATATTTGCACTTCAGTGTCATTGCATCACATCTCGAGTAATGTGTACCTGAATGTTTGTATTTTTCTATATATTTATATGTTGTTGTATATTAGATACTGGTCTCCCGGCAACCGAGGGACGCTTGCAGCAATGTAGGAATGCTCCCGGCGAGTAGGGGCATCGCCAGGCAACACAGGAGTAAGTGATTGGATGATACGGACATACACAATTCATCCATCACCTAGCAATTGATGGACGCTGGTGATGTTATCAGCAGGCGCTGGGTTGCACACGTGGACGCCAGCGGAAATGGGAGTCGGGATTGACCAGCAGTGCACCGTCTTGGATCAGGTATTTATTCCTTGTTTGTACATTGTCACAATTGCTTCTGAAGAAAATTCTAAACACAAATTGAAACGTTAAGCTATATGCTGAGTTTTTTCTTTCATTCCCGTGAGTGCCACTAACCTCCGTTCTCTCTCTCTCTATATATATATATATATATATATAACATTTTCAGGACCTCGATCAAAATAATTCGAAATATTCAGACTCCATAAAAAATTGCTTGCCTACCCCTGCCCTAGTGGATGGTAGGGCATGAAATACCCCCTGTCAGCTCAAGAAAAAAATGAAAAACCCCGTGTTGACCTTTTGACTATCAACCTTCCCCATGTCAACCTCATGGTTGTGTCAACCTAATGACCCACGTCGACATTCAGTCATGTCGACCGTCATGCATGTTGACCATCAGTCATGTCGACCTAATGCATGTCAACCTGGTGTTGACCTAGTTATAGTAGATCTAGTGACCGTATCCCCGGTACAGTACCTGTTTTTTACAGTCTGTACCAGCTAAATACTCCAGTGTTGATTGTACCAGTTTCCAGAGCTTGACAGGTGGCTCCTCCCCCTTGCCTTCTCCGTCGCTGTTTAACTGAGAGCTGCTTGCTGCGATTGTGGTACCCAGGTATTAGCCGCAATAGTGGTATTGTATCTTATCATAATTACACTCTATTTTACCTGATGACTGATTCTTCTCTACCCGGTTCAGGTTCTCTTCTTCATTTTCAGAGTGGTAAGGAAACGGAGTCCACACAGTATAAGGTAAACAGTCACCTTCACAGGTAACTGGTTTATTTGAAATCTCAGGATTTTTCAATTTCTCTCAAGAAATAAGCTGGTTATCAATAGGCTCTCAATAGTCATATGTATTTACTTGAAACTGCTCTGACAGAATAACTAGAAATATCACTGCAGTGACCACAGAAGTGTAGAGTTGTGCAAATAATCTCAGCTATGCGCAGGGGCGGATCGGCAACAAAATGTGGCCCGAGAAAAATCCTCAAGCATCCCACGGTGGGGGGGGGGGGATTTAGGGAGGGAGGGGGTGTTTTCAAGGTAATGAACCAGCACGGGGGGGAGGGGTTGTCATGGTAATGAGCCGCCTTTTGGAGTGCTAACGCTAATGACCCGGCTTTGGGAGGGGGGGTGCACCACTTACCAAGCTTCGGTGACACAGTGCCTGCCACACTGCTTCCGGCAACGCAAGCCCACTACCACACACACTGAAGCTGCTCAGACCTGGGTGACGTCAGCGACCAGCGGCCATATTAACACTGTTATACCAGGTGACGTCACCCAAAAATGACCGAAAACGTGCCAGTGGCGTAAGTTTGTCCCAGTTGCCAAGAGGAAAGATAAATATTGGTGCCCCTCCCACACACACTCACACACCACCTTATATAAATATATGTATGCATGTGTGTGTGTGTACTGTATGTATGTATGTTGTGTATATTACGTTTAAAATAAAGAGTGTGACATCTATGGTCCTGATAGGAGGGGGAGACAGCCACAAAAGCGATAGTGACAGCTTTCAATGAACAGATTCAAACTTTCAGGGCAGGAGGGTATCATTGCATTGCTGATTGAGCGTCTGAGGCACTCAAACCTATCACACACATGGAGCGTATGATTGCATTACTAATGGAGCGTCTGAGATGCTCCTACGTAACACAAAGATGGCCGGCGCCATCATGATCTCGTCTCCACAGGAGAGAGGATATGATGCGGGCACAAGCGCTGTGTGAGAGGCGCTCACTTGACAGGAGGTTGCCAGTGCTGGGCTGCCACGGAGAAGTCAGCGTGAGGCGGCACGCGATGCCACCCTGAAACTAAACAAGTAGCCTGATAATGTAAGGCAACTGGCAAGCTGCCAGAATTCAAACAGTCGCTACGCTACTAGCGTAGCTTAAGGCTGTCTGGCAGTCTGGCAAGCAGCCAAGATTCAAAGCTAGAGCAGCTCGTGCTGCCGCCGTGAAACTAAACAAGTACAGAAATATTAGCCCACCAACCAAAATCTAATGATGTAATAAAAAAGAATTAAAAGGTGTTACACAAGTGAAAACATTTAATATTAGTAAAAAATAAATAGTGCTAAATAAATGTTATGCTGTGCCACCCCAAGGCAACATCCTGTTGCACCAACCCAAGGGAGCCGCACCCCAAATTCATCACGAAAACTGACAAATTGTACAAATTTGTAGGTTTTACCTTCAGTTTAAATATGCAGTCAGTGAATTCTAGAGACCAAACTGGTTAAATCCGTTCAGATCAGGTGGGCGAGGTGCTAATCCAAGTTGAAGGTGTCCCAACCTTCAGGTGTATTATGTACATAATATTGAGTATATGGAGAAAAGGAATCTTGGACTGCACACCCTAATTACACACATACTGTATCAAGAAGTGCTGTCATGCTGGGACGTGTAGTTCTACAAAATATAAAATACAGTGCCGATGCACACTCCACAATAATATTAATCTCTGCTATCTCATATTGAGCAATAATTGAGGTTCTTGGTATATTCAATGGCTAAGAAATATTGGTACTTGTTTAGTTTCACGGCGGGAGCACGAGCCACTCTAGCTTTGAATCTTGGCAGCTTGCCAGACTGCCTTAAGCTACGCTAGTAGCGTAGCGACTGTTTGAATTCTGCCAGCTGCCTAGCTGCTTTACATTATCAGGCTACTTGTTTAGTTTCAGGGTGGCATCACATACCGCCTTATGCTGACTTCTCCATGGCAGCCCAGCGCTGCTACCCCTAACCTCCTGTCAAGTGAGCACCTCTCACACAGCGCTTGTGCCTGCATGATATTCTCTCTCCTGTGGAGAGGGGATCATGATGGCACCGGTGGAGAGGCGCTCCATCTTTGTGTTACGTAGGAGCGTCTCAGACGCTCCAGCAGCAGCAGCTCCATGTGTGTGATATGTAGGTGCGCCTCAGACACTCAAGCAATGAGACTCTCCTGCGTCTGATGCACAATGATGGAGGCATTTGCCAGTGCACCATGTTACATACTGGCAAATGCCTTAATTTCATACCCGCACCATCCACGCCATCCCGAAGCGTGGCGAGTGGCGGTATGCATTCTACCGACCTTTTAAATACCCCCACCATCCACGTCGGCATGGAGTTGATTTTATATAGTGTGGCGAGCACAGCGAGCCACCGAGCCCGAAGCGTGGCGAGCGCAGCGAGCCCCACGAGGGGACGTGGAATACATGTGAAGTTATCCACGTCCCCTCGCTGCGCTCGCCACACTATATAAAAACAACTCCATGCCGACGTGGATGATGGGGGTATGAAAATGTTGGTAGGATGTGTACCGCCGCCGCTCGCCACGCTTCGGGATGGTGTGGATGGTGGGGGTGTGTAACCATATGATGTAAAGTTGATTTCTACAATGGTTTGCTGTAAGCCCTGAATAGACACTTGCCTATGCATATTTTTAGAGAATGGACAACTGTGACCTTTTAGGGCACAGAGGACATTAGTATTTTGCTGAGCCAATGTCCGTGAAGTGTATATAATCATATGGCGAATGGTTACTCAGAGAGGCCTCACCCTGGAACAGAAGCACAAATGATGAACTGAAGGAACGGACAGAATGAGCTAAGCACACAGGTGTTGGAATTACAGTCGAGGCCTCCCCTGGGCGTGTTATCATTGACTGTTTGTCTTCACTGAAATAACCTCCCAAAGCTGAGTATAATAAATCCATATTGTGTTGATCAAACTGTTGTGTTTCTTTGCTGTCCTTATATTAATTCCTTGAAACCTAAAAGAACATATATTCCCACCAGGAACATAATGGCGCTGCGAGCAGGGTTTCAAGGGTTAATTTTGGCCAGTAAACCATTTTAAATGTTAATGTGGTTTATGCAGTACAGTAGGAGAGAGGTTAGGATAGAGTCATGTCAAAGAAGAATGCTAATGTGTTAGACATATGTATGTCACAGAGAGGTTTCTGTAATTTACCTGAAAAAATCACAGTTGACTCATTGTTATGAGTAGGGTTTTTGGGGCATTCAATTTCATTACTTGCAGCCATAAGGATGGTGAAAGATTGCTGTGCTGGGAAGTCACAGAACACTGTTATCCCAGTTGTCTCAAGTGGAATTTTGCTCACCAAGAGACTATTCTGAGTAATGACAAAGACTATTATATGTTAAAGAAGATTCAAGCAAAGACATCCACTTTACAGCAAGATAATTGGGCTGCCATGCTTCTTACCATTCACAAAACTGTCATCAGTATGATTGAATGGATATATTGTTTAGGAAACTTACATGTTCTTAAAAATATATATACATTATTGGGTTTTTGGAGCAGAATATATATTCTTTATTAACCGGAGGGTGGTAAAAGGTTGAATTTTTAAGAATTTATAGTGACAAACATTTAGTATAAGGTTGTTTAATGAAATGTTAAGTAGAATAGAGACATTTGCAGCAGTATAAGGAAATTTGTATTTTGTTTTGTCATTATGGTTTATCTCACACTGTTTGTTTTTCTTTGGCCAACAGGTTGATTTCTTTCACCTTGGTTGGAAAAGGAGATGAGATGACTTTGCTGGACGTGTGCCTGAGATGATGATGGCCACAGAGTTTATTGGTCAAGAACAAGTCAAGAAGACAACAGAATTACTTAGGATCCAATGGAAATACAGTTATAGACTAATTGAACTCGAGTCTGCTATTTGTTGGATCCACACACACTCATCAATATATATTTATATTATTTAATATTTGTTATATGTGCTATGTAGAAATCAGAGGGTGGAATGTAACCATAGGGTTAAGAAGTTGATTTCTACAATGGTTTGCTGTTTTTCCCATAAGCCCTAAATAGACACTTGTCTATGCATATATTTAGAGAATGGACAACTGTGACCTTTTAGGGCACAGAGGACATTAGTATTTTGCTGAACCAAGGTCCTTTAAGTGTATATAAACATATGGCGAACGGTTACTCGGAGAGGCCTCACCCTGGAACAGAAGCACAGATGATGAACTGAAGGAACGGACAGAATGAGCTAAGCACACAGGTGTTGGAATCGAGGCCTCTCCTGCTCGTGTTATCATTGTATTCGTCTTCACTGAAATAACCTCCCTAAGCTGAGTATAATAAATCCATATTGTGTTGATCAAACTGTTGTTTCTTTGCTGTCCTTATATTAATTCCTTGAAACCTAAAAGAATATATATTTCCCACCGGGAACAGTCACATATAGTCTTGTCAAGTGCAGCATCAATCACTTTATCACAAGCCATGCAACGTATTTCTGTATGCTTCTTCTTAACAGTTTTCTTCCTTGCTCCAGAAGGCACACTACAATAATAATAAAAACCTATTACTAAGCTGAAATAATAAACTAATGCTTCCTATAGAAAACAAATAAGGCTCACCTCACAGGGGCACTGTCTTCTCTAATGGGGGAAGGCAGATCCATCTCACAACACCAATCTCTGTATCAACATAGAAACCTATTAGGTATGTCCAGATACACTACAGCCATGTAGCATTCGCAAACAAAAGGTAACCCATAGTCCTACCTTACAGTCGTTCAACCAGATATCAGCTGCTGCCCTGCCTCTCAGCTGTAACTGACAGCCTCCTTTTTATTCAAGCAGAGCGCGCTTGGAAGCGTGCAAACGCCGTTCTGACGTACCGGAAGTGCGCACAAGCGCAAGGCACCCTGGATCCTGTAGTCTCCCGGCCGTCATACTGCCGAAACTGGAAGTACGCATACTGGAAGACGCGGCGCAAGGGATTCTGGCTCCTGTAGTCCAAACCCCGGTGTCCGCGCTGTTACATCTAACGCTGCAGCCGGAGTACTGTAATCCATGCTGCCCATGTCCCAGTGTGCCGGAGTCGTGAAGGAGGAGGCTTACAAATTAATGCTCCATACACCCGTTCTCCAGATGCCATGGACAGGAACCCTAAAAAGTGTCACGCTCCCATGCTGCAACCACCCAGAGTGACCTCCTGTATCTAAAGGTGAGCCCTAAAATAAAGTAACCTTCCTGCTCTAACTAAACAAGGAGACAGGAAAAAAGACACCAGATGAGGGGAGGAGCAGTGGTTTATACCCAAGAGGGGAGGAGCCTGGGAAAAAAGTAACCTGTCTAACTCAAGGAATGGGACGATATCCCAATGTGATGGCTGCCATGGGATCGTAGAAGAAATATTATTTTTTTGGTATAAACTCCAATCGCTGTGCTTGGAGAGAGAAGAATGATGAGTGGCATCCCTAAAACACCTTACCCACTGTGAAGCATTGGGGCTGCTTCTCTGCAAAGGGTCAGGAGGACTGATCCGTATTAAGGAGAGGATGAATGGGCCCATGTATCGTGAGATTTTGGCCCAAAACCTCCTTCCCTCAGTAAGAGCATTGAAGAGGGAACGTGGTTGGGTCTTCCAGCATGACAATGACCCCAAACACACTGCTCGGTCAACTAAGACGTGGCCTCAAAATCTGTGGAGGGAGTTGAAAGTCCATATTGCCCGGTGACGACCCCAAAACATGGCTGATCTATAGAAGTTCTACATGGAAGAGTGGGCCAAAATACCTGCTACAGTGTGTGCGAACCTGGTCAAGAACTACAGGAAACATTTGACCTCTGTAATTGCCAACTATATTACAAAGTATTAAGTTTTATTAGGTTTAACGTTTTGATTGTCTGAATATTTATTTTCCGCAAGAATATATAAATAAATTGGATAAAAATAATACACATTCAAATGTAATCCTAGAAATCTGGTCGGCAGTGGCTAGATCCTGCTATGCCTCCTTGCGCCCAGGCGGTTCCCACTGAACGGTCAATAACCTCAGTCCCTACCCTGTGGAGCTTACAATTTATGGGTTGAAGCATAATTTTTACACTATTTTTACAGTTGAGGAATTATGGGTAATCGCCACATCAAGATACATTACTGTAGTCTTATGCTGTAACACTTTACTTGTAGTATGATTGATAAACGCAGCATTTGGGAGAGGTAATGGGGTGGCAATAAAAACAATCATGTTGCAATGGTTTTCAAAGTGTTTCGTATCCTGAATCTGCGATCCTGTACGAAATAAAAATTGATCCAGTTCTCTGTACACACAGCTATTTTGTTATTCAAAGCTGATTATCGAAGGCGTTTCAATTGCTGCTGTCTGTGCATCTAGTTGTTTGGCACTGCAAAGCTGAATGTGGGTGTCTGAAAATTTTGCAGATGCCAAGATTTCTATTCACAGTTTCGCACAAGCATAGCAGCAACAGAAATAGAGTAGAACTCAGAATCAAACCATACAGTGTATTATCTGCCACGTGTACACAGACACACCAGCGTTAACCTTGATGTGGTGGATAATCCAAGTCTAGATAAATATAAATCTCTATCAGAAACTCTGCTGTAAAGTATGGTGCACTAATCATCAATATAGGCCCCATATTCAACCCTGTCCACTGAATCAGTGAACATCTTCAGTAAAAGACAGGGGTTCCCAACCCCAGTTCCCAAGACACATCAACAGTCCATGTTTTAAGTATAGTCATTTTTAAGCACAGGTGTCTTAAGTAGTACCTCAGTTACTTTAACCATCTGTGCTCAAATATGGATGTCACTAAAACCTGCACTGTTAGTGTGCCTTGAGTGCGAAGGTTGGGAAACGCTGTAGTAGGAACTGTAGTAGGGATGTTCAGAGCCCCTGCCCTGTGGCTCTCCAGGTGTTGTGCAACTTCAAGTCCCAGCATGCCCCCGTAGACTTGCTTCAGACATAAGTTTTAAAACGACCAGCAAATCTCATAACGCACTTAAGAAAAATTGAAATGGACACAAATGGCCATAAACCCATTAATAGCATTTGTGTTTAATATACCTAGCCAGATAGACATTCAAACAAATCATTCAGAAAGAAACAGCTGGAAGTGATGTGTTCCACTACTGAAAAAAAAATTGGTATGACTCTGTATACGGACCAGATCAGAACTTTGTTTTGTGATAAATCTGCAGTTACTACATTGGTATATAGATTCATTGACACGCACACACACAAATATACGTGTCATACAGTATATCAAATAATCAAGGTCTTCGGCATCACAGTCAGATTCTATTGTGATTTAAGATGCATTTTCAGTGAAAAGAAGCAAAAACAGGCAGGAAAGATGGATGAGAACATATCTGTAGCTATCTTAAAATAGCACATTGTTACAAATTAGTTCTAGGTGGAGATGATGTAGAGTGGAACAGATGCAGTATATGTGGGGAATTTTTTTTCAGAATAGGCTGTTTACAGTTTATTATTTTTGAATAAATATTTAACAGTAAGTGAATAAAATGAATGTCACTTTAATAGTGGTTAATTTTGTGAAGAAAAAGTGTTTAACAGTGAATTGTACTGACAAGAAGGTCCTGTGGCACCCCCACCACTGAGACTGCTCACAGACCCCAAAACCTCCGTGAAGCAAACAAGCAACTCATGAACAGAATCCCAAAATATCCCCACCCCTTCCCCAGCAAAGCCCAAATACATCCCAGAAATTGTTACACCCTGAGGTAGCACCAACTCCTTTCCCTTTAACAGATGTCATAGATAGGCACCCATATTAGATAAGTATTTTCATTGGGTACTCTACTCTGTGACTGGCAAAGGTTGTTTGTATGTTAGTCAAGAGGAGAAGGGGCCACTACTCTGGGCAGGACCATGTCTTGAAAAAAAAATCACTGGCAGATGGGCAGCCTCACATGTTCATCAGCCTGCCGAGAATCTTTCCTGTAAGGTCTAAGGCCAAAGGCCAATCCACCCCTAGGAATTTCTCAGATAAGTCATGTTCAAATTCATTGAAGAAAGCATCATTGGATCTTAGGTGAGGATTTATTTGAGGTCCTTTCATGTATGTGGCAATTCTACCATCTTTTTCAAGTTTTCTGAATTTGGATTTCTGTCAGAGACCGGTAGTGATGTGTTGCTTTTCTTTTGAGTTGTGTTTCTAGGAGTAATTGTATTATTTACACTTATGGAGTGATACTGCTGTGGCTTTGTGATGAGGTTTTTGGATGCAATGGGAAGTAGTTCAAGCAACTGGTAATGCTGGGAGATATTCAGTTGTTGTGAAATAATGCATGGTTAAGTGTGTCCAATCATTTTTTTAATCATAAATTTTAAATACAACTCAATTAATCCATTGGAACTCCTGTATAACTTGTGTTTGTAATATGAATTGATCCTGGATGACCAATCAAGGGCACCACTGCAAGTGCCATGAGGCTTCACATGGTGCCAGGGCACCCAGTTTGGGAATCACTGGCATAGATCATAGAAATGATGTAATCAGAAAGAGAAAAGTAGTAGCTTAACAGGGCTTCATAAAAAAAGATGGGTACAGTGTTTATGGTCCATGTATTAACATATTTTATTACAATTTTGATATACAATTAACAATGTATAAAATTCTCAAGAAATGCATAATACACAAACAAAAAAAAAACAGGACAATGTCCTTCAAGATATTGCAAAGAACAAACCTTAGAATAATAAATTGACATAAGTGTTGCTCTAAATTGTTCCTATACCTGTTGAAAGTGTTGTTACCATATCTACTCTTACATTAACATTTTAAGTTATTTAGGATGAATAATGATGAAGGACATAGTATTTAAAAAAAAAAATAGCCCGGGATATTTGAATTGCAAAAGTTCTTCAGAGATGCTTTTTCAAATGAATTACCATGCAAAAGGTCATAATTAAAATTTATAATACAAAATTCTCAAGATGGTCAAATTGTTTCCTGCCCTGTAAAGATTGTGTAAAAACATACCATGGATTCCATATTTGAATAAATTGTATGGAGTTGTTCTGTAGAAATGCTGTTATCTTCTCCATTGAAGCTAGTGAGCCAGAGCAATTCAGTTCACCCAGTGGCGCAGGGGGACCATGAGACCAAGGAGAAGATAGCCGGTGATGTACTGTGTATGGCAGAGCGGGTGGGCAGCGGGGGGTGACGAGCGGCACTTGCCGGTGCCCACCCACTCTGCCATGCTGCTATTTAAAAGAATGTCAGCCTGCCGTGCCACCCTTAATTGGTGCCGCCCTGAGGCCCATGCCTCACGGGCCTAGGCACAAATCTGGCCCTGGTTATGGGATGTACTAGCAGAAAAGACCATGGGTCCCTAATTACTTTAGTTAGTAATACTTTACTCAATAAATTTGCTACTTCTTCCCAATAAGCTGCAATTTTAGGACAAGTCCACCATATGTGCAGAAAAGTGCCCGACTCGCCACAACCTCTCCAGCATAGGGGAGAAGCAGAGCTATACATTCTATTTAATCTACCTGGTACCAAGTACCAGTGATAATAAATGTTATATGCATTCTCCTTAATCAGAGTAGAGATTGAATTTTTAGATAATCGCTCACGAATTACGGGCCAAGAATCTTCATCCGGTGGATCACCCAAATCAATCTTCCATTCACGCTCAAAATTTGGTGCAGAGGGTTCTGATGAATGTAATAGTAAATTACATAAAGACAAGATCATTCCCAAACATATGCGTTCCAATTGAGATTTTAGGATCTGGGAAAGTGATGGGTATCTATATAGTGCTTTATTTGTAGATATGTGAAGGCATTCAAATCTGGGAAAGAATATTTTTCTTTCAAATCGCCTAGACTCATACAGATCCCCCCCCTCCCCCAGAGGACATCTGAGGCAAATATTATTCCTTTGGAAATCGACTCTGCTGCTAAAGTGGTTGCTTGCCCTTGCACCAAAGATTTTTTTTCCATAGTGGAGTAAGGGGAGAAGGATCAGACAGTAACTTATATTTTCTAATCCCCTGACTCCACACTGAACAGGTGAAGTTAACTACAGGGTTGCTAGCCACCTCGGAAGGTCTACTTTTCATGGGAAGCATTACTACAAGAGGGAGTGACACGATTCCACTCGAAATAGCCTCAAGGTCTACCCAACCAGGTCCAGACAAAGACGCAAACCAGACCACCGCCTGACTGAGATGGTCCATGTAATAGGCAAAACCAATTTAAATTAAAAAAAAATCCAGAATAGCTAAAAAAAATCATACGGTTTACACCACTGTAGACTGTGCAATGTATTTGGTTTTCTTTAAATGATTCAGTATCTTTAAAAAAAAATAGCTGCAGACAATGAAATACAATTTACAACCGCTATCCTATCCAAGCAGCTATGCTTTCTTCCTAGAATCCAGTTATTGCTAGTCAAAATACTAGAATATTTATCAAGTAATAAATACAATGAGACAACATAGATCGCAATTTAAAATTCAGTTGTAGGGATGCAAACTAAAAATATACTGTATGTAACAAAATTTTACTCTAAAATGTAAAGCATTTACAAGGTATATTTTAAAGGTATATTATCATAATGGTAGTTTCATCAGAGATCAGAACACATTTAAGTAATTTACAATATTGGTGTACAAATTATAACAAATATTTCTTGAAATTATTTTTGACATGTTATCCCTATTTGTACATATAATTTAATCTAAAATCCAGTGGTGGGTGCTTTAAAAATCTTTTTGAAAATTATTAATCCATATGCAAGAGTTATTGTTGGCGTGTTTTACAAAATATAATCGTTTAAAGAAGCTCTGATGGAGTGTCTGTTGCTACACTTTATCAAAGCGCTCTCGATATTCACTTTTCAGTTGTTCAAAAGCCAGTGCAACTGGATCATTTTCATCATCGCACAATTCTTTCATGGAAATACTGAAGGGAAGCAATAATAAAAAATAGGTTAAATAGTTACTAAATGTATTATTTTTTATGAAAAAAAATCTAAATGAGAAATGAAAGAATTTACATTTTCACATCTATTTAATCTTATTATTATTGATTAACCCCTTGAGTCGTATGCCCGGAATTTTTTTCCGGGCTCAGCTGCGCTGCCGCAGCGGGCTGTCCCGGAAAATATATATCACTAATATAGAATAGGTGTGCACCAGTGGTGTCCAGGTGTGCACCACTGGCTCAGCACCTCTAGAGCCCCCCCATACCCCGTCACTTTCGCTCCGGCGATCGGTATGCCGGAGCTCCGTTGACCCGCCCGCCAGCCAGCCGTCACTCATTTTACAGTGACGTCGGTGGCAGGCTCGGCTATGGTCGGCGCGGCTCGGGGGGACTCGGGAGTGCTCAGGCATCCGAGTCCTCCCGAGCCGCCGCGAACATCCCCCAGCCTGCCGCCGACATCACTGCTGAATGTGACAGGCGGCTTAGGCAGGGGGGACAGCGGCAGCACTGCAGGGAAGCTCCAGCATACTAATGCTGGAGCGGAGCTTACAACTTTATGTGGTGGATTTTGCTGGGGCAGGACACACCTTGAGTAACCCTTATCCAAAATGCTCAGGAACAGAAGTATTATTCTGTATTTCGGAATATTTTTATATTTCAATGATGTATCTTGAGGTATCTTGCATTTATGTTGTTTAAACGCATCAAACACATTAAATACACACAAAAATATTTTATTTGTGCATTAACCAAGGTTTTAAAACATGAAACAAAGTTTTTGTACAATCCCAGACACTGAATTTTTTTTTTTTTAATAAACTTTTTATTAAGTTTATCATAGAATATAATAAACGCAAAGCAATACTTTTCTTGCATATATTTAGTGCCAGATACATATAATGTTCCCAGTAGTGCCAGTTACAGATGCAGGTTTTTAGCAAAAAAAAGAGTAAATTTTGGAATCTATGGTCTTCGGAATAATTTGGCTAACGGATATTTGGATAAGGGATACTCAACGTGTATAAGTATTAAATATTCTATTTTATGAGAATTCTTTGTGAATGTTAAAAAGTTCAGATGCATTAGTTGTAGAAACAGCAGAAGGGATGTGATTGGTATTTATGACTGCTTGTACTTAAATGTTTTTATAGATTACGGTATGTATATGTAAAGCTGGCCATACATCAGAAAGATATTGTACCCAATCATACAATCTCAATTGATTGTAAGATGGATTGTATGCAGATTGTGTGCACATCTTGTGTACACAATCATACAATCAATCATAAGATGGATTGTATGACTGATTGTATGATGGATTGTATGCAGATTGTGTGCACATCTTGTGTACAAAATCATGCAGCAGATGGATTGTATGACTGATCATATGATCGATTGTGTGTAAATTGTGTGTCCAAAAACCACCAAGGACTGCCGGGGATTTCAAGGGAAATTGTACACAATCGTGAGCGCAATCGATCTTAAGATCGATCTTTCTGATGTATGGCCAGCTTAACCCTTTAATCTTAAAATGTAGACTGGACATATTCTAACATTTTAAATGTTGGTCTTAAGGATGTATGTCGATCATGTAGAGTGTGTAAATATCAATAATACATCAATACAATATGTACAAAATGCTTTTAACACTCTCTGCATTTGGTGTAGTAATAATACAAGTTTACCTTATAGTTGAAATGGTTAGAGTAAAGTCTTTCAAAAATACATAGGCATCCCCTATATTAAATCTGCAAGAAATAAAGTTACAAATTCAATGTATTAAATCTGATCTTAAATATTTCTACAATTTACAGTTCACTTGTATAAGGAGGAGGTAAAAAAAATAGCTTATGAAAACCTTTTATGGCAGGACATTACATGATGTATGATATTACATGTTAAATGTAAGATATTTGCCTCCCCCCCCCCCCTACAAAAAAGCACTTCTGGATCAATAAGCTATATGTATCAACACTGAATGAATGTACAACCTAAAAATAAAACTATTTACATAACACATCTAAAAAGAAATAATAAAACAAATATAAAAAACACACGGAATTCTTACTTAAAAGGGCTCTTGCTATGCGATACTCTTGCAAATTACCTCTTTCTCAGGCAATTTAATTCTGAATGAGGGACCATTCTCTTTTAATAGGATAGGCAGCCCATATTTAATTGGTAAATGCAGACTAAAATGGGTCAGATGTATCAAGCTTCAGAATGTGATAAAGTGATAAACAACCAGCCAATCAGTTACTAACTGTAAGTTTTCAACACGAGCATGTACCATGGTAGTTAGGAGCTGATTGGCTGGCTGTTTATCACTCTCCATTTTATCACTTTTTGAAGCTTGATACATCTGGTCCAGAAACATTTTTATTTGTTTTATTATTTTCATTTACACTAGGCTATTGACAAACATTATTAATATTTATTAGAGTGAAGAGAAACACACCCTGCCTGTTGTAACTTGCTTGCATTAAAACTATATTCTGGGAGTGAGGCATTGAACACTCCAGTAACTGTATGAAGTGACACTTAAAATTTTACTACAGGATGATCTCTCTGTTATTATCTTACTAAGATGAGTGACCATGGTTGTGGTTTTGGTTTTAATTCATCCTCTGGTTTTGTTTTTGCCCAATCCACCCTGGTTTTGGTTTCAGATTTTTTTTCCATAAATGAACAAACAAAACAAACAACTAAAAATCACACAATTTGAGCCTGTTTTTGCTCATACAGTATTATTAACCACAATAACATTAATTTCCAGTCAATTTTGACCACCTGACAGCAATATTGTTCACCAACTTACTGTAGACCAAAGGTTGGCCGGCTAAACTAAGCAACAGAGCAGATGCACAAACACAAGGTTATTTATATTTAAAAATGTTTTGACAACTGGGATCACAAGGGTTTGTCTTGATTAGGGATCCAGGACAATTAGGGAGATCTGAGTTAAAAGCTAATCTCTAGTAATTAGTGGATCTCCTATTATTAAATATTGTTTATTCGTATTACAATGAAATTAGAGCACTCAATTATTTGGGGTCATATAATTTTTGTGTATTTCATGCATCTATCAAATCATCTTTCTGGTTTCCCTAGTTTAAGGCCAGAGATAAATCTGTTGTACCATATATCCTGTAACTGTTGTGTAAGCTTCTACTGTATTCTCCTGAGCTGAAACACACATAATACATTTCAAATTTGTTGGTAGGCAGGCCAGTCTGATACACTACATAATGAACTAACGAAAGGAACAATTACACAAGGACATGTTTTTTTTTTTAAATCAGGACTGAAAGATGACTAGAGCATTCATGGCATATATAACCTACAGTATGTGAGTTGTAATAAGTTTCTGCCTTGGCATATGATTCCATTAGTGACACACAGAAGCAAAGATGCAAACAGTGAGGTTTTTGAGTACCTAAAAGCACCCACTGCAAGAATGTTCTATTGCCATGGCCACACTTATTTATTGATTTTTTTTGTGAAAAAGAGCCGTGATCAAGGAGATGGCCGAAACAGGAGGGGAGTTGCCGTGGCTGGCAAATGCAGCAAGTCCTCCCTTCCAGTTCATATGGGTATTTCCTCTCAGGGCTGCCGCTAGGAATTTTGGGGCCTGGGACTGGTTTTTAGTCCGGTACCCCCCCCCCCCTCACTTACTCCAGGTCCCAACCCCCTTCCGCTGTGCTGCCACCTGCTCAGTGCGCTGTGGCTGAAGCCAGCCAAATTGGATCTACAAGTTGGACATACAACTGGGACCATATGAAACATATCCCTCCAGTAGGAGACGTTTAGCTGATCATTACCGTCGGTAACAACAATAACCACGTGGACCATCACCGTTGGTAACTATAACAACCACGTGGGTACCCACAAACTATTAATTCTTACACTGGAGCAACTTTGCACACAATGACTAATTTTTCATCCACTCATTTTACCTTTTTTCCATTTTTTTACCCCCCCCCCCCCCCCCCACACACACTTTTTCCTATTTTTTTTTTAGAGAATTCTCTAAATGTTGTTGTATGTATTGCTTTGAATGTAATAAATGTTTTTATATAGCCTATTGTAGGTAATTATTTTTCAGGACAAACCCAAGCACTGTATTCTTTGTTTTTTTCTTGTCTTTAATCATATAAGGAGCTTTACACACTCCTTTTATACAGCAGCTGTAGCTGTACCTGAGGTTCATAGCTTTCCTTTTATCTCCTGTGGCTGAACGAAGCCCTGCTCCCAAAGTGCAGGCATCTTTACCTCCGGGCACCGACAGCCAATTAAAATGTGGCACAGCTGGTGAGCCAATCAGAGCTTGCGTACTGTTAGCCAATCAGAGCGGTTGCTGGTGGTATGCGAGCTCTGATTGGCTGCCGGTGTCTGGAGGTGAAGAAGACTACGGGACTCTGCAGGGCTTCGTTCAGCGCATTGACAGTGCAGGCAGGCAGCACAGCGGAGGCAGTGGCGGGGGGGGGGGGGGAGTGTGGTGTGCAAAATTAGTTACCCAGGTCCTTCCCTCTCTCTCAGAGAAGCCAGGACAGGACAGCTGTAGCCACAGCATCCCACTTATGGCGGCCCTGTTTCCTCTGAACAGTGACTACTCACTTTGAGATGAGTCCTCCCCAGCTGTGTTTGGAAGCACACCATTATTCCAGACCTCCCTTTAAACAAGCTGCTTGAAACTATCCTCTCAACCAGATTCTGCTATTGCAGAAAAGTTTATCTCTGATCTCTCTCGGATTCTGCCTCACATCAGCAAAAACACACACACATATACAGAGTATGTGTATATATTATATATATATATATAAGACTGATGATTGAGACAAAAACATATTGTCATTTGAAATCTATAGTTGTTATGATAATTTTTACTACTAATTGTCTTTTTGCCTGTTTCTAATACCTGTTATCCATTTTGGATAGCCACCTCCATTTTGGATAGCCACCTCCAACCATGTTTTTTCTTTCCCCTGCAGTAGTCCATTTGAGTCCAATACACTGGACCTTTTGGGTTTTTCCTTCCAGTTTGTTCTTTATGTTACTCTTTTTGTACCCTCTACTTTCCCTTCCCTTTTCCTATCCAGATCCCTACTACTTCATTGAACAACATATTACTCTCTCCGATGTGTCCCACACATACCACAAATCAAGCCTGATTCCTCTTGTCTCTGTGGGGGTTATTCTAGTTCATTCTTTCTGACAAAATCCTTCTTAGATGGACAAAACCATGTGCACTGTGGGTGGGGCAGATGTAACTTGTGCAGAGAGAATTAGATTTGGGTGGGGTTTTTCTTCAAAGTGAGATCTATATTGCAGTGTAAAATCATTCAGTCAGTATTTTCCCTGCACAGAAACAAAAAAACTCACCCAAATCTAATTCTCTCTGCACATGTTACATCTGCCCCCCTGCAGTGCACATGGTTTTGTCCATCTAAGAACGGTTTTGTCAGAAAGAATGAACTAGAATAAACCCCAGTATTTTGATACTAAGGGGGAAATTTACTAATATGAAAAACCTAGTTTTTCGTATTTCCCCTACGACTGCATACGACTGTTTCAGTCGTATGCAAAGTCGTGTTCTAGAGGGGAATGTACAAAGCAGTCAGATACGACTGCTTTGTAACCCTCCGATGGTGTAACCATTCGTATTAGCTGGCCATATATACAGCCGCTAATACGAATTAGTGTAGGCAGTCTGCACGGATCAGTCAGATCCGTGCAGGCTGCAGTGTGTAAAAAAAAATAGAAAAATAAATAAAAAAAATCGGCGTGGGGTCCCCCCCAGAGCTGTAACCAGCACCAGGCTCTATATTGGGTGGGAAAAGGGAATTGGGATAGGGGGAGTATGACCGCACAGGTATTTGTGATGATTTCAAAAGGAATGGGGCAATAGTGATAAGAACTGACCTATGCCTATAAGATAGGATAAGTGTGTCCCAGAGCACCTTGTGGCTGTACGCCAGTGGGTGCCTGTTTGTGGGACGGTCAGTGGTGCACCCCGGAGTTAGGAGAGCAATATGTAAATTTGCCAAGAGAGGTAGAGAGGAAAAGAAAACTCTGGGTGGGGGCACTCTTATATCACTATTGCGAAGGTTGTTTATGATACACTTAAAATTTAATATTTAATAGGTATGCTCTAAAATAAAGTTCCTCAATATGTTTACCCTAAGTACGTGGGGCGCCGCAAAAATATATATTAAATTGGGTAGGGGCAAATTTATGCCACCTAGGGAAAAGAAGACAACCGGTTTTTGTTAATGGTTTTGTAGTTGATCCTCATTTATCCTATGATTTCACCATGGTGCTGGTATAGGTTTCAAGGATTGTAATCATTGGACCATTTTCATAAAAACCGGTGGTCATCTATCAGGCAGACTGAGCTGTAGTATGGTTAGTGCTCACAGGGGGGCGATACAGTGCTACAGTTTGAGATTGCAGGTTTGTAACGTAACAATCATAAATTTAATAAGCAGTTGATGGACGAAACAGGTTGGTCCCAAGTGAGACCAAGTAGGTGATATGAAGAGAAGCCACTGGACTAAGCCAGCGGTTACCTGGCGACCTGACCCGCCTGCGATAAAGGTCTGGCGTCAGGTCGGCTGCTGTCTCGCTGTAGCGGTGTCCCTGTCTGAGCTCCTGCCCGGCCGGTCACGTGAGTGCACCACGTGATCGGAGTCCCGTCTCTGACGTACGTTTCGCGGTGCGCTTGGTCACAGGGGGGTGTGTGGAGCTGTCTACATTGTCGGAGTTCATTTATTTGGTGCGCAGCCAATAGGACACTTCTGTGCTTAATAGGCATGGATGTGAGCCTGTAAGGAGTGAACCTGCTTGTATGCCATGGACCAATGGGGAGCCTGAATGCGCGTGGAGCCTCCGTGTCAGAGCCAGTGATGAAACGGGGGCTTGTGTGCTTCAGCCAATCGATTGCTGCTGTTGGTTTAGGTTTCTAGCGTACTTGGTAAGTGATGTTGTTTATTGTGGTGCGTATTGCACCCTATTGAGAGCGATTAAGCTGGTGTCTCATAGGAGTCCCTAAGACTATGCTTTTAATGCATTTAATGGCTGGAGAAAACGATCCATGTCAGGGACAGTGATACGCTGTGAGCTTTTGTTATTGAGCTCATGCGGTGCTTAGATATACTCCGACTGTGTCCTTGGTTTGTTTATGTGTGTATAGATCGCTGTCATATGGGGCTCCTACTATGGTGCTGTACTTGTACTAATATAGCGCTGGCATGTACTCCGCTAGATAGAATCTCTTATCAGGGGTAATACATAGCGTGTTTGGTAATGGCAGTTCACGTGATAAACATATTTGTTAGGCTGTCCTTTCTCATGTTAGGGATATATCAAGGGTTAAGATTTTTATATATGACAGCTGTTGAAAGGAAGGTATTTGGAGAAGGGGGAATAAAGGAGGGGTAAGTCTATATAGATGGAGTCTACACTACTCAGGAAAGGAGGATAGTTGGATTAATATATACATATATACATGGTGCTATCTACACACAGTGATCCTGATCATATTTGGAGGATCATTCTTGGGATTTTTGGACCGAGGTCCAGATAGTTTAATTTATATGTAGATCTGGATTCAGTCCTTTTGGTAGGCGAGGAGAGAGCTCAGTAGGTTGGCATTTTTGTAGGCAGGCTTGCGTAATTGGTACATTGGTACATTGTTGTGCCTATGATGGTCTGTCCAATACTCACTTGGGGATTTTAGGGGGTTGGTTACTTGATAGGTACTCATAATGTGTCGCTGGCTAGGAGTGCTTATTACTGTGAGTGAGTGACAAGTGATTACTGGTTACTATAAAAGGGGTGATGGAGGGGGGGAGGGGGGGGAAGGGGGGGGAAAGGGTAGGTGAATATTATGTGAAATAATAGGACTATGAATATAAATATAAATGAGAGGACACCATATTTGGCTATAAATATATCTTTATTAACGTGAGTGTTAGCTCACAGCGTATCACTGTCCCTGACATGGATCGTTTTCTCCAGCCATTAAATGCATTAAAAGCATAGTCTTAGGGACTCCTATGAGACACCAGCTTAATCGCTCTCAATAGGGTGCAATACGCACCACAATAAACAACATCACTTACCAAGTACGCTAGAAGCCTAAACCAACAGCAGCAATCGATTGGCTGAAGCACACAAGCCCCCGTTTCATCACTGGCTCTGACACGGAGGCTCCACGCGCATTCAGGCTCCCCATTGGTCCATGGCATACAAGCAGGTTCACTCCTTACAGGCTCACATCCATGCCTATCAAGCACAGAAGTGTCCTATTGGCTGCGCACCAAATAAATGAACTCCGACAATGTAGACAGCTCCACACACCCCCCTGTGACCAAGCGCACCGCGATACGTACGTCAGAGACGGGACTCCGATCACGTGGTGCACTCACGTGACCGGCCGGGCAGGAGCTCAGACAGGGACACCGCTACAGCGAGACAGCAGCCGACCTGACGCCAGACCTTTATCGCAGGCGGGTCAGGTCGCCAGGTAACCGCTGGCTTAGTCCAGTGGCTTCTCTTCATATCACCTACTTGGTCTCACTTGGGACCAACCTGTTTCGTCCATCAACTGCTTATTAAATTTATGATTGTTACGTTACAAACCTGCAATCTCAAACTGTAGCACTGTATCGCCCCCCTGTGAGCACTAACCATACTACAGCTCAGTCTGCCTGATAGATGACCACCGGTTTTTATGAAAATGGTCCAATGATTACAATCCTTGAAACCTATACCAGCACCATGGTGAAATCATAGGATAAATGAGGATCAACTACAAAACCATTAACAAAAACCGGTTGTCTTCTTTTCCCTAGGTGGCATAAATTTGCCCCTACCCAATTTAATATATATTTTTGCGGCGCCCCACGTACTTAGGGTAAACATATTGAGGAACTTTATTTTAGAGCATACCTATTAAATATTAAATTTTAAGTGTATCATAAACAACCTTCGCAATAGTGATATAAGAGTGCCCCCACCCAGAGTTTTCTTTTCCTCTCTACCTCTCTTGGCAAATTTACACCAGCACCAGGCTGACAGAGCCGGGGCCGGTAATTAAAAATCAGGGAACCCGACAAATAGGGGTTCCCCGATTTTTAACAATCAGCCACAGGTCCGGGGCTGGTTCCCAAAATACGGGGGACAAAATGACTAGGGGTCCCCCGTATTTTAAGAACCAGTCCCAGGCCAAACCAGCCAGCAGGGTAATGCCACAGCCGGGGGGGAGACTTTTTATACAAGTCCCCCTGGCCAAAGCATTAACCCTCTGACCACTCAGCCTGGCCAGGGGCCCTGGGGGAGTGGGGACCCCCCAATAAAGGGGTCCCCCCCTCCTGGACTTACCTGACCAGGCTGAAGCCTGGTGCTGTCCCCGGTGACCCTGGCTGTGGTCACGGGTCTGATCTTGGTGTAAAAAAAAGATGAATAAACTATTATTTTAAACTGTGGAACTATGAGTCCTAGCAAGCCTCCCCTGCAAGCTGTGACTTGGAGAACCACAAGTCCCAGCCTGTGGGGCATTAAAGGGCCCGCTGGCACTTGCAGTTCCACAGTAAAAAAAATTGTTAAATAAATACACACTGACACCTGAAAAATAAAAGTTTAATACATACATTACACACACACTGATACTTATCTATCTTGATCCCGTAGGTAGGTCCCAGAGTCTTGATCCGGTGCCTTGTCCTGGTTCCGGATCCATGTCGTCATTCTTCATCATGTCGATCTTCATGTCGGCGTCAGGTCCGGAGAAATCCATGGTGGACCTGTGGAAGGAAATCCAACTCACCCAGGTCCTCCATGGAAGTTCTTCTGGCTTGGTCCGACGTACTCCAGGCCTTCTTCCTTCTTCATCCATCTTCTTGCTTCTTATTCACGCTGCCGGCGACTCCAGCAAAGCTCCCCGACTGTCAGAGCCGCAGAGATCCTTCCTCCTCGGCGTCTGTACTAAAAATGAATTCTGGCCAATCAGAAGCCGACTTTCCTGGCTCCTGATTGGCCGCTAGGCTGCTTCTGATTGGCCAGAATTCATTCTTAGTACAGACGCCGAGGAGGAAGGATCTCTGCGGCTCTGACAGTCGGGGAGCTTTGCTGGAGTCACCGGCAGCGTGAATAAGAAGCAAGAAGATGGAAGAAGAAGGAAGAAGGCCTGGACTACATCGGACCAAGCCAGAAGAACTTCCATGGAGGACCTGGGTGAGTTGGATTTCCTTCCACAGGTCCACCATGGATTTCTTCGGACCCGGACCTGACGCCGACGCCGACATGAAGATCGACATGATGAAGAATGACGACATGGATCCGGAACCAGGACAAGGCACCGGATCAAGACTCTGGGACCTACCTACGGGATCAAGATAGATAAGTATCAGTGTGTGTGTAATGTATGTATTAAACTTTTATTTTTCAGGTGTCAGTGTGTATTTATTTAACAATTTTTTTTACTGTGGAACTACAAGTGCCAGCGGGCCCTTTAATGCCCCACAGGCTGGGACTTGTGGTTCTCCAAGTCCCAGCTTGCAGGGGAGGCTTGCTGGGACTCATAGTTCCACAGTTTAAAACAATAGTTTATTCATCTTTTTTTTACACCAAGATCAGCCCGGTGACCACAGCCCAGGGTCACCGGGGACAGCACCAGGCTTCAGCCTGGTCAGGTAAGTCCAGGAGGGGGGGGGACCCTTTTATTGGGGGGGTTCCCACTCCCCCAGGGCCCCTGGCCAGGCTGACTGGTCAGAGGGTTAATGCTTTGGCCAGGGGGACTTGTATAAAAAGTCTCCCCCCAGGCTGTGGCATTACCCTGCTGGCTGGTTTGGCCTGGGGCTGGTTCTTAAAATACGGGGGACCCCTAGTCATTTTGTCCCCTGTATTTTGGGAACCAGCCCCGGACCTGGAGCCTGGGGCTGGTTGTTAAAAATCGGGGAACCCCTATTTGTCGGGTTCCCTGATTTTTAATTACCGGCCCCGGCTCTTTCAGCCTGGTGCTGGTTACAGCTGTGGGGGGGACCCACGCCGTTTTTTATTTTTTTTTATTTAATTTTCTACACTAAAACCTGCGCGGATCTGACTGATCCGTGCAGGCTTAAGCCAAATACGACAGGAACATCAGGGTGTATTTTCCTGTCATATTTGCGTAGCTGTTTTACACCAATTAGCACCCGTATTATCAATACGGCTGCTTAGTACATCAGGAACCACCATTCTTTTTAATGGTGATTCCTGTCATATCCTATCGATGGTGTAGACATTCGTATTTGTAAATACAAATACGAATGTCCCATCATTAGGAATACGAATTGTTGTATTTTTGGGATTGTAAATCCCGAAAATACAAATGTGTAAAAAATAGGTGTATTTCTGCCTACGAATACACCTATTTTTTATGAATCCATATTGGTAAATTTCCCCCTAAATGCCCAATCTCCAATCATTGAATGTTAAGGGGTTAAACTCCCCTTATAAGCATAGATTGGCACTCTCCTTTTTTATAAACAGAAAGCAGACATTGTCGCCCTACAAGAGACTCACCTCTCTTATGTTTACCCCATTCCTCTTTAAAGACAATAACTTTCCCTTAGGCTACTATGCGAATGGCCCATTTAAACATAATGGGGTCGCTATCTTGTTTAATAAACACAACTCTTTTGTTTTACACTCCCAAATTAGAGGACAAACTGTCAACACTGGTATGTCTGTACTCTCCCAACTCTAACCAGGTACCCTTCCTCAGTAAATCATGCCTTCTAATATGCAAGACCTCTAAGGATTCTTTGGGTTTTACTGGGGGACTTTAACCTAGTTTTGGATCCCAGACTAGATAAATCCCAGCATTATGCCCTTCGATCCTCCCCTACATCTAGCCCCTCCCTATCCTTCTGCAAGTTACTACTTGAATTTGACCATACAGATGGAGCACCTCTCATTCATCGCAGGGCTGGCGATCGCTGGTGGAGAGGCGCTCCATCTGACTGATACACGCTAGCGTCTCACACGCACTCACGTCCCAGTCACTCGGGGGAGACTGGGAGTGGCAGCCCTACCCGTCACCGCTTCAGGGAGATGGGCAGGGTTAGCCCCCCTAACAGGGATGCGTCAGGGTTTGGCGGAGAGCTCAGTTGTAACAGGGCATGTGCGCCCCCTTCCGGCGGCTAGCGGTGGCTGTCCATTCTATACAGAATGCACCCTGTAGTGTTGCTTACATGCATAATGCCCCCTGTAGTATCGCATACACATATAATGCCCCCCAGCAGTGCCCCATTATACAAATAATGGTCCCAGATGTTTTCCCATAGGAAACTATAGAACTCGCATATGTAATAGGATGCGAGTTCTAAAGTCGCATATGGGACCTTACCAAAAAGCGCAAAAAAAATAGACCAGCTTCTTGCTGGCGATTTTTACAGAAACATGCACAGATCATTGAGATCTGTGCATGCTTCTGTTGTAAAAAAAATAGTTAAAACAAAAATTAAATTAAAAAAAACGGCGTGCGGTCCCCCCCCTAAGCATAACCAGCCCCGGGCTCAAAAAGTATTTATTCCCACAATACTTTAATCTCTGGTACATACGATTTTAGAGAAATACATACCCATTATCATTTGCAATCGCTTTTAAGGATCCATGTTTGAAAAAATCAAGGGCATAGGAGTTCAGGAACAGGTTTCTTCCACAACCATCAGTACAATTCTGGGGTAACAATGGAATATGTTTGTCAGGAATATGAGCCGTTTGTAGCATGAGCTGTGGAAAAAGAGTATAACAATGAAATAAAACATATTTAAAGCACTTCTCTTACTTTCTGTCAAAGCAGGTAAAGGCTATAAATTGCCAATTTCCTTATGAAAATATTTGTCAATGAATGACCTAAGGAACATACACACTGGGCGATTTTGCCCGGGCTGAGAAATGCTCAGTGCATACACAATCGTTTAAGCAATTTTCCTGGGTAGTGACGACTTTCCATAGCAGGACACACTGGAAAGCTGTCCACCCCGCATCTGCTTGTAATACCAGCAGATGAGTGGCCGGGCCACCGATGATTCGAGAGCACGCATCAGGACTCACCGCTGCCCCATACACACTTGACGGCTTTCGAGCTGAAAGCAGCTCAAACAGGTAAACTTTCAGCTCAAAGTTGTCCAGTGTGTATGGGGCAATTACATCTTTATCAAAAAACATCTGAACTGGAAGTAAGAGGCTTCTAGGGATATGGTCATTAGGTTGACCCCATTTAAGTCGACATGCATTGGGTTGACCACTAAAGGTCGACATCTGAAATAGGTCGACATGGCTTAAGTCGACAGGGTTGTAAGGTCAACACAAGCATTAGGTTGACAATAAAAAGATCGACATGAGTTTTTCACAGTTATTTGAGCCGATATATGTACAGGTGGTACTATGTCAACATTCGGGACAAAAAACCTGAAAACTCACATTGATCTTTTGAATGTCGACCTTCCCATTGTCGACCTAATGTTTGTATCGACCTTCCAGCCCTATTGACCTTAGCCGTTTCGACCTATTTCAGGTGTCTACTTAAGTCCTGTCGACCTTCAGTGGTCAACCCAAATTTGGTTGACCCAATCACCCATACTCAGACTTCTGTAGCTGAGCATTAGTGCATTCAATATGCAGAATACAAATGCTAAATGGAAGAGATATAGGACCAACATACTGCAAATGCCTCACTTGGAGTTCACTTACATGTTCTTTGGTGTCATACAATATCTTACACTTACGTTGCTCACACTTGCTACAGTCATGAGGTCATGATCAGTATTTCCTGACAGACAGGCAAAGGGGGAGATAGCACTTCTTCCTTCAGTGCAAGACATCAGATGGTCCACCAGCCCTGAACTCATGCACTCTTTACCTGAAAAATCTGATTGTGATATTGTATTACAAACTCATGTTAAAATGAATATTAGTGAAAGATAGGCAGTGTTTAAATAGAAAGGCGATAGGTCAACCCCAAAAGTAGCCAGTCTGCCCTGAAAGCCAAGAGTCTCCTCTTTCATTTGGTACCAGACTAGAGTCTCTAGGACACCTATCTCTTATAGCTGTAGCCGTCACAGTACAAGAAAAGCTGTTTGTGCTACTCAGTAAGCAAAGTGCTACTTAGTAAGTGGCAAGCAACCGCAGGTGGGGTCCCCTCCAATTGTCCGGCCAGCTTGCAGAGGCTTCTGGGTTCCTCTGCAGCCAGGGTACCATTGCCAGACTGCAGGGAGGTGACGGTGAGCATTCCTGGCTCAGGTGGGTCAGCTCCTGACAGGTGCTCATCTCCCTGTTGCACAGCTGGTGCGCCCAAACGTGGACAGCTGTGCAGGTAGGGGAACAGAGCTGTGGGTTGATCATTGCAGCGTCAGCAGTGGCGTAAGTTCGTTCCAGTTGCCCGGAGGCAAGATATACACACACACACACACACAAAAGAAGAAATGTTTGAGCGCTGATTGACTATTTAGCACTGCAGCAGCTCCCAATGAAGGGGGATTACCAAACCCCTTCCAAATATGTAGAATAGGAAAAAAAGAAGAATAGGGGCTGCGCTTTGCAAAATAGTACAACATTTATTAAAACATATAAATAAAATCAAAACTTATTACATTACAATCAAAAATGCTGGGTGGCCACTTAGACATACAAGACAGACACACATGTAACAATTAATGCTCTTTCTTTTTTCAACTTTGTTAGTATGGATGGTATCTTAATCTATCTTGTTAGTCCATTAGTGAACCGGTTTTAGTATGATATTAAATCACTTCCACACTTTGTTAGAGATTAAATGTCCCCCACTCATGTGCACATGTAATAGTGGTTTGAAACTCACATTTGCGATATTTGAGTTGCTGACACGTGGGGATCCGGCTCTGATGCCTGGGAGTTGTAGCGACCAATATTTCAGCAGTTCACTGCGGTCCTTTATGCGATGTATGTCTCCCCTCAGGCTTGTCTCCAGTAGCCACCAGATGTCCCTGTCGCCCTCTACGCGATTCTCCGCCTTCAAACGTCAGCGGCTTCCTCACACACACACACATACATACATACATACACACAACCCTATATAACCTTATATAAAATATATATATTCTGTTCAGCATATAGATAGATAGATCGATCGATCGATAGATAGAACATGTATATATATATTTCAGAACTCAGCCACAGAAGCAATATCGTTGGCTTTTAAATAACTGATTTAAACTTCCAGGGAGAGGTGCCCCTTTGGGAGCAGGAGCCCGGCGGCAGATGACTCCATTGCCTCCCAGAGTTCTGCTTCTGAGCGTCAGTGCCTTTGTCAGCAACCCCTGTTTGTTAACTAGCATAATGAGACAGACCTTCAGCATTCCCCTTAGACATGTAAAACCTATGCCATTGCTCGCTCCATAGATGGGGCTTCCACGAAGCCCTGGTTCATGCTCAGAAGCCATTTTGTTAACCCATTCGGTGCACGCATCTGGCCTGCTCATACTGTATAACATTCTTACTGTAGTGTAATTCTGTGTTTAACCAGTGTAGCATTATGATATGCAGGTACAGCAGTGCCCTTACACAAGTGTAACCTATGCTGTAGATAGCTCCATAGATGTAGGCTCCCATGAAGCCCTGGGTGAATCAGAGTCGCCATTTTGTTTACCTACTCAATGCTTGAGTCTGGTCTGCTCATACTGTAAGTCAATAATACTGTAGCGTAATTCTGTTTTTAACCAGTGAAGGGTAATGAAATGCACATACAGCAGTACCCTTACATAAGAGGAACCTATACCATTGCTAGCTCCATAGTTGTGAGCTCCCATGAAGCCCTGTCTGGCACCCGGTAGCCATTTTGTTAATGCCTTGGAGCTCAAGTCTGGCCTGCTCGTACTGTATGACATTCCCACTGTAGCACAAATCTGTGTTTAACCAGTGTAACGTAATGAGATGCATGGACAGCAGCGTCACAGTATGGATCTGCAGTTGTCTTTGCTGCTTTCACACCGCAGCAATCCGTTTGCCGATGATGGGATGCACATGTGTCTCACACGCCTGCCGCACGTTATATTCTTTGTGAAAGTACTGTATTATCCCCATAGCCCATTATAAATAACGTCTATGTTATAGTAGTTTTAGAAAAAAAAGTGTCTAACAATCATGGTTTAGATCAGTTAAACAATGGGTTCCAGGTCTGATACAGGATTTAGAACACTGTTCTAAGCTGAGTGAGACCTAATACTTTACCCCTGTTCCAATGTGTCCCCCAGCCACCTGACCCCCTATGGGACACTACGGTTCAGGAGGTATGGGCTATCGGCAAGCTGTAAACGGGTCCAGAGTATGACTAATCATATTACAACACACACACCATTTTCCAGAAGACTCTTTTTTATAGAAAAGACAAAATAATTTGAAAACTAGTAGACAGATATCACACACATATATTAGGAGCACTTACTGATATTTGAAAGTGGAAGTTTGTATTCCATTTCCATATCTGCCAACTTGGAGGCCGTAAGGATAAAATGTCCAAATGCAGTTATAACTGTTCTATTATATTCTCCAACAGCTGCAGCAAAATCGTCAGGAAGTTTTTCAAGGAAGACCTGGACAATACAAAATATGTTATTATTGCATAAGATGCATTCTATCCAGTACATTCGTATACATAACGCATACTTGCCTCCCCTCCCAGAATGGCCGGGAGGCTCCTAAAAATCAGGTGGCACTCCCACCCCCACAAAAGTAGGGCAAGTCTCCCAGGGCCTGCTCACGCCAGACAGCTGCCGTACACTTCCGCACCCGCCACTTACATAGTACAAGTAAACAATGGCGGTAATCTGGTACAGGTCAATAATGCCAGTAATCTGGGAGCGGGCAGCATGATGGAGATAAGATTACATGATCATGCTCCCCAATGCCCACATACCATGAAGTCGCACCCCCTGTAGTGTCAAGGGGGGCAGGGCAGTCAGAAAGTCAGCAGGTGTGGCATAATGCATTTCTGGCTACCTTTAATTCTGTGCTGAAATACATAAGGGCTATTATATGAAACACCAGAGAGGTTTCGGTCCTACTTGAGATTGCCTTGTGAGATTGCCTTGTGTGTATATTGATGTACAGAGCTTATATCGGTTATGCCACTAGAGACACCCAATAATGCGGACTTACTAAAAGGGTCTGAGTGCATTCAAACAAGCTTAAGGTCACATAAATGCACTTAATTCATATGGAATTTATTGACTGTTTGTTTGATGTAGGTTGTTAAATGATTTGCTCCACATTGGAGTGTTTTTTTTTTGCCATTGAACACGTGTCACAGTCACACTACGCACACTTGGTGATTGATTAGTCATGACAGGCAGTCAGGGGAGGAAAAGGCGGGGGGGGGGGGGGCTTGGCTAGAAAAATGCCGGTATTACTGCTGCTACGGAAAGCTGTCCACCCCAGTAAAATTAGGTTTGATGGGTCTGTGTGTGTGTGTGTGTGTGTGTGTGTGAACTGCAGATTTTCAGCCCAGCAAAATTCTAGCAAGCCTTCCTCACATGCCGGTACTTGGAGAACCACAAGTGCCAGCATGGTATCATCTTGGCACCCACAGCCCAGGGTTGCCAGAGATCACACTGGGCTTTAGCCCTGGCTTTTAAGTGCCCAGGTGGGGTGACCCTGTTATGCCCCTTTCAGACCGCACTTTAAAAACGGTATATTGCCGTTTTTTTACCGTTTTAAAACGGTAATGTGTGCGGTCTGAAAGGTGCAGGACCACTTAACCGGTTAGAAAAAAACGTTTTTTCTAACCGGTTAAAATGCAGGGTCCTACCCGTTTCAGAACCGGTATTTTAGGCTCAAAATCGGTTCTGAAACGGTATTTAGGACCCAGCCAATGAGCTGGGTCCTAAATTCAGCACAGTGAATACTTAATGAGCGCTCATTAAGTATTCACAGCACTGGAGCCCCCCCCCCCCCGCACGTGTCGACGCCCCCCGCGCGTGTCGACGCCCCCCCGCGTGTCGACGCCCCCCCCCCCCCCGTGTCGACTTACCCCGTGCCGGTATCTCTGTTGTGGTTCCCGGCACTGCAGCTCAGTATGCTCGGAAAGCACTTATGAAAAAAGTGTCTTTCAGAAAATGGCTGCCCCCATACGAAAGACAGTATTTTTCAACAGGGTTTCCTATGGGGCAACCATTTTCTGGAAGACACTTTTTTCATAAGTGCTTTCCGAGCATACTGAGCTGCAGTGCCAGGATCCACAACGGAGGTACCGGCACGGGGTAAGTCGACACGGGGGGGGGGGCGCCGACACGCGGGGGGGGTGGTGGGGTGGGGGCGTCGACATGCGTGGGGGGGCATCGACATGCGCGGGGGGGCGTCGACATGCTCTCGGTCGACACGCGCGAGGGGGGGGGAGCTGCACGGAGGGGAGGGCTGAAGGCTGCACTGGCTTTGACCCTGTATTTGGAAAGTTTCCAAAAACGGGTCTGCCAGTGTCAAAAAATTGGCACTTAAACGGTAATATACCGTTTAAGTGCTGCGGTGTGAAAGGGGTTTTATCTGGCAGACCCGTTTTTGGAAACGTTTCCAAATACAGGGTCAAAGCCAGTTATGCGGTCTGAAAGCAGCATTATTGGGAGGGTCCCCACTCCCCTGGAAAACCCTTGCCTGGGCTCACTATTTAAGAGGGTTAATGCTGTGACTACTGGGACCAATGTAAGTGTGTCCCCTGTGTGTGGCATTACCCCCCTGCTAGTGGAGCCTGGTGCTGGTTTTAAAAATACAGGGGTCCACTATGACTTTCACCGTCCCCATATTTTTTTAGACCAATACTGGTCCAAGAGTTCCATGCTGGTCCTTTAAATACAGGGGAACCCTGTATTTTTCCCTGTATGTCTGAATCCAGGACTGACTGACCCTCGCTGGTCATGCTTGTAGGGGAATGGAGGGGAGGGAACCATTTTTTATGCTTTTTAACTGTTTCATTACATTTAAATAGAGTAATTGCCCTCCCCTCGCTCAGATGTCCAGCGGGCGGCCAGCCTCGGATCAAAAGCCTGGCTCTGCCACCCCCCCCCCTCCCCCACCACCACACACACGAGAAACAAAAGGGGGCAGAGCTACACAGGACTTGAAGGGGCGGGGCTACACGGTTCTCGGCAGGGGGAAGGGCTACACGGGACTCAGGCTCCTGCTGTGCTGAGCCTGTCCAAGAGGGAGAAGAGAAGTTGCTGCCATTCCAGGGCCACCCAGAGAGTAAGAATGTGGGTGTTTCTAATGTAAGAGTAAGTGCTTAGTGTGTGTACGGATGGGTTAGGATGCAGGACACAAAGGTAAGGATTAGGCTGCAGGGGTATGGAGGGTTATGGACCACGTTAGTGTGATAGAGCATAGCCACGGGCTGAGGGAGTGTATCAGTGTGATAGAGCACAGGCCACAGGGTGAGGGAGTGTGTCAGTGTTATATAGGGTCTTATTCTAGTTCACTCTTTCTGACAAAATCCTTCTTAGATGGGCAAAACCATGTGCACTGCAGGTGTGGCAGATGTTACTTGTGCAGAGAGAATTAGATTTGGGTGGGGTTTTACTTCAAAGTAAGATCTATATTGCAGTGTAAAAATAAAGCAGCCAGTATTTACCCTGCACAGAAACAAAATAACTCACTCAAATATAATTCTCTCTGCACATTTTACATCTGCCCCACCTGCAGTGCACATGGTTTTGTCCATCTAAGAAGGATTTTGTCAGAAAGAGTGAACTAGAATAAGGCCCATAGTGCAGGCTGCAGGGAGAGGGAGTGAGTTGGTGTCATATAGGGCAGGCTGCAGGGTGAGGGAGTTCATCAGTGTGATGTAGCACAGGCTGCAGGGTGAGGGATTGCAACACTATCATATAGCTCAGGCCACAGGGTGAGTGAGTGCGTCGGCGTGACAGAGAGCACAAGCCGTAAGGTGGCGGAGCGCGTCAGTGTGATAAAACGCAGGCCGCATTGTGGGGGAGTGAGTTAGTGTGATATAGCACAGGCTGCAGGGTGAGGGAGTGCGTCAGTGTGATACAACACAAGTCGCAATGTGTGATAGGGCGTCAGTGTGATAGAAAGCACAAGCCGTAAGGTTGAGGAGCACGTCAGTGTGATAGAATGCAGGCCGCATTGTGAGGGAGTGAGTTGTACTCCTTTCACACAAGAAAATGCAGGGACCCAAGCGGGAATATGGCCCAATCTGGGCCATTCCTGGCTTGGCCCCTTTCACACCAGAAAAGTCCCTGCATTTTCTGGTGTGTGCAGGGGGCGGAAAGGAGGCCTTCAGGAGGTGGGGAAGAGGCATGCTGGTGGAGGGCAGGAGGCGGTATGGCAGCGGGTACTAACCCCTGTTACTGGTCCTCGGTGCAGGCCGGGGATCCACACAGGCCGCGGGTGCAGATGACAGGTCAGACCACGGGTGCAGATGACACAGCTCTCTGGCGGCATTGAGGGCATCGGAGAACTGCGTCATCTTCATCCGCTGCCTTTCCTGTCATTTGCGCCTGCTGCCTGTGTGGATCCCCGGCCTGACAGCACACCAAGGACCGGTAACCTGGGTAAGTTCCCCCTATCCCTTTCACACCGACCAGGTCCTCGGGTTGAACCATAGCAGGGTTCGAATCCTGGCAATTTTTGGGAACCTTACACACCAGCGCTAGTTGCGGGTTTCTCGCAGGCCCAACCCGGGAAATTAGGCTGGTATGAAAGGGGTATTAGTGTGAGATAGCACAGGCTGCAGGGTGAGGGAGCGCGTCAGTGTGATATAGCGCAGGTCGCAGGGTGAGGGAGTGTGTCAGTGTGATAGAGAGCGCAAGCCGTGGGGTAGAGTAGTGCGTCAGTGTGATAGAACGCAGGCCGCAGGTTAAGGGATTGCGACGGTGTAATATAGTGCTGGTTAAGGGAGCGTGTTGTTGTTACAGTTCAGAGTGCAGGGGTATTGTAGTGTGCCAGTGTGATAGAGCACAAGTTGCAGGGTGAGAGAGCACGTCAGTGGGAAAGAACGCAGGCTGCAGTGTGTCCAGTTTATGTTCCAACAATGGGGGGTTGATAACATTTGAGGGGGTGGGGGGCCCTCAGAGATATTGGTGTATGGGGCCACAACAATTCTGTTGTCGGCCCTGCCTACCTCTCGCTACCATCTATCTCCCCTGTCTGTAGCCCTACCCCCCTCCAGAAATCTATGCTCTACTGTCGGGATTCCACCAGTGGTCTCCACATAAATTTGGGTGTTATAGGGCTAGATGGTTCCTGTACTGCCCCATTAATTAGTTTAAAACACAGGTTCTCAAAGTCGGTCCTCAGGACTCCACACAGTGCATGTTTTGCAGGTCTCCCCACAGAATCAAGTGAAATAATTAACTCCACCTGTGGATCTTTTAAAATGTGGCAGTCTGTAATGAGTGCATCTGGAAAACATGAACTGTGTGTGGTGTTCTGAGGACAGAGTTTGAGAGTCCCACTGGATTAAATCAATGCATATATTAATTCAATTGTTCCCCACACATGTACTGTACATGGGTGATGCATATAGCCACAGTGGTATCAACTGGTTATCAAGTGATTTATATATATTTATTTATAATAATAATAGAGAGCGCTAGTATCACCAAAGGTCATCAGGTTGACAAATAGATGTTTATACATTCATACAGTATGATAACAAAAAATATTTTTATTGAAAGCATAACATGTCTGTACAGATGTTATTGACACATGACGTAGGCCCTTATTCAGATCTGATTGCAGTACAAATTTGTTTGTAAAATGGACAAAACCATGTGCGCTGCAGGTGGGGCAGATGTAACATGTGCAGAGAGAGTTAGATTTGGGTGGGGTGTGTTGAAACTGAAATCTAAATTGCAGTGTAAAAATAATGCAGCCAGTACTTACCCTGCACAGAAACAAAATAACTTACACAAATCTAACTCTCTCTGCACATGTTACATCTGCCCCACCTGCAGCGCACATGGTTTTGCTCATTTTCCAAACAAATTTGTACTGCGATCAGACCTGAATAAAGGCCGTATTCAAAACCCTTTTTTATTTGTACATGATCTCCTCGTTTGCATCCCTATGTTTATGGGATTTATATCATTTAATTCTACAGATTATACTGGAAACATACTGTATCTAGAACCAGTCATAAAAGGATTCTTTGTAATCATTCATTCTTCGACATACTGTCTGTACGGTACTGTATGTATGCTCTTATAATAATATTAGGTCATCAAATCCGTTTGTAACCTGGTACTAAAAACTGGCATTTTCTGGCACCCAAAGTTGACCCCTGCTGAATTCTCTTTAGACGAAACACATAAAGGGTTCAAATACATCATGTGTCGATAACAACTGTAATGAACAAAACAAACAGATGTTGTATAGAAATTAGAGATGTGCAGGTTCTGATTTATAGAGAAAGATTTGCGCTATGGTCGCACACCTAAAAAAAGAGGTGAATTTAAAAGTAAATACTTTATTAGGTTTTCTTTTAAAAGATAAGGGGGAGTTGGATCCGTGTTCTTTTAATCTATAAATTCACAGATGCTATCCCTCGTTATGGGTTGTGAAAATGTTTAAGGGGTTAAGATTTTGAGACACACATTGGACAAACATACAAAGTGCCACTGCACATAAAGAATAAGAAGAGTGTGTTTATAGATTAAAAATAAATTAAAAAGTCTATTAGGTCACTGTTTGCCACACAGTATCAATCTGCCTGTATTTCTCTATGATTTAGAGTAATATACTGTTTCTAATGGGTGGCATGCAGCTCACAGGAATATCTATTGTATTATTTATACATTTAGATACTTTTCTATTAGATTTCTAGTTGCTGTCTATTTTGTAACAATACATACCAAAACATACAAAAAGAATGTAGATGTAAACAGTTACATCTTATACAACAGTGGACACTACAAACCCTGGCTCAGCAACATACCAAAAGGACAATTTCACAGGTTAAGACGTAACTGCTCCAAAACATCTGACTATGAATCACAATCAACAGAAATGCGACAACAATTCCTAGATAAGAACTATGACTCAGAATTAGTTACAAAAGCACAACAAGACATACTTAAAATGGAACGTAGTGAGACACTGACAGTAAAAGACAAAAACAAAACCACAGACAACAATAAAATACTCTTCATCACCCAATACAACCAAGCAGCTGACCCCCTCAAAAAAATTCTAAACAGACATTGGCACATCCTATGCCAAGACCCTGACCTCACCATGCACGTACAAAACAGATCGACAGTAGTTTTCAGAAAAGCCCCAGACTTGAAACAAAAACTGACCAAAAATCACTTAAAACCCACATCCATCAAACAGACGACCCTGACCGACAGTAAGGGCTTCTTTTACTGTGGGAGATGCTCAGGGTGCAAGGCATGCAAAGACTTAACCACCAAAAAACAGATGACCTGGCACTCCACAACAATAGTCAGGACATTCGCACATAGGGAACACTTCACATGCAATACTACAGGTGTCATATACCTTTTGAGATGTCCCTGCAATCTGGAGTATGTGGGTAGAACCGTGAGGTCTTTAAGTGCCAGACTGTATGAACATGTGAGGAACATTAAAAGAGGTTTCGATCAACATAGTGTGTCCTCACATTTCAAAGCCAAACATCACTGCAATCCCAAGGGATTAGAATTCACCATTATAGAAGCACCAAAGAAAAATTGGAGGGGAGGGGACTTTGCCCAACAACTTGCCAGAAGGGAACTATTTTGGATTTTCCAACTGCAGACATTAGCACCTAAAGGGCTGAATATAGACTTCAATCTGGGAACAGTCTCTAGATGATATATGGTATCACCCATAGGTTAATCACCTTAAACAGAACATGTATCTCCAATAGGGAGAATGACCATTATACTAATATATGCACAAAATGCATTGAGACTTTCGCTGCACAGAGAAGAAACTGACACAGAACTCTGTGCAATCAGCTGACTACACAACTACTCTAATTGACAGCCCCGGGAACCTATGGCCACCACCCACCAAGGTGGAGTGACCAACTACCCCTATAAACCAAGCTCACCAGCAACCCCATGTATCCTTGAGAAAGGCCCCACAAGGGCAGAAACGCGTTGGATCGCACAATACAAACATCATCCTACATCATCCGACAAGCTTCTAAGTCTCCTCCTATCCAGGAGTCGAGCCCACCCTGCTCCACCAACCAGCTCACACTTCCGATTACGCGATCCCCGCAGAACCCGGAAGTGCGGCTGTTTGCTGTAGAAGCGGCGTGGATCGACAGCCGGCGTCCTTCCCTGCAGCAGACGCCGGTACAGTCTCCAAGCCGTGGACATCGCCGAGGACCCTCCAGACGGGAGAAGATCAAGCGGGTATCAGGTACGTGCACGGTGCACCGCCGGAGGTGCTTGGGACGCCAGCCTTCGACGACACCCTGCTACCTTCCTTGACCCAGGACTGTACTCTCCCCTTGTGGGCATCCAGCTGTTTCACTCCTGCATATTCAGTCCGGGACTATCTGGGCACCGCCCATACCCAGTACTACCGCACTGTTCTTCCCCGACCCCCTACTTGCCCCCCACCCATCATCACCCCCCCTCCCCACCCGACTGTGCATTCTCATACAGGTGACTGTGCCACCAGCACGCTGTGTCCTTTAGCCCGGCCCCGGCTATCAACAGCTGCTGCAACACAGATCACAACTGTGCAGTCATTTTTTGTACTCCGCTTCAATAAATAACATTGCTTTTTAATACTGGCTCACAGACTTATCTGTCACAGCACGTTCATAGTACCCGCATATTACACCTTATTTATGTTAGTGCCTGAGCGCTGGTCACCAAGCATTATATACTATTCTCTGAGTTGGGACCCACTCGACACAGCAGCCGGCAAATCTAGGTTTGAGCGCAACCATCAACTGTTACTAGCATCCCTCGTTATGGGTTGTGAAAATGTTTAAGGGGTTAAGATTTTGAGACACACATTGGACAAACATACAAAGTGCCACTGCACATAAAGAATAAGAAGAGTGTGTTTATAGATTAAAAATAAATTAAAAAGTCTATTAGGTCACTGTTTGCCACACAGTATCAATCTGCCTGTATTTCTCTATGATTTAGAGTAATATACTGTTTCTAATGGGTGGCATGCAGCTCACAGGAGTATCTATTGTATTATTCATACATTTAGATACTTTTCTATTAGATTTCTAGTTGCTGTCTATTTTGTAACAATTTTTACACAGTGTACATTTTTTATGTGCATTCAGAAAGATATATATGCAAGATCTCTCTGGTTATGGAGATCACTCACGGCGTGGTTGTTGAATTTTAATTAGGTTGTTGTATATTTTATGCTGTGTATTATTGCACTGGTTTTGTTACCACTGTCTTATATTTCTACAGGTTATCTAAAGGATTTTATGCTACTTTGCAATAAATTGAAAGAGATAATCCTTATGTTGTATTAGTGATAATCTACTGACTTCTTGTGGCCAAAAAACGCAGTTTCACTAGCATATATATTGTACCCTTTTATTGCATTAAACTCTATCTGGGTTATGGCTGATTGCTGTCCTCTAGATATGGTTAATAGCTATTCCCAATTGGGGTTTTTCCTTCCCTTGGGAGGGTATTGAACACCGTTTGGGTGACACTTTATTGGAATTTTCTGTGGGTGCTGTTATTTATACTGTAGCAATAGAACCATGTAAATTTTAATTAGGTTTGTTACATATGATTTCTGCTGTTATTGCTCTGCAGGTTATTTACTTGATTGTACTGATTTTTGTCTCTGCAGGCTATCTCACTAATTCTGGTCACTCTTAACACAATCTGGGAGATCAGCATATCATTTTCATGCTGGCTTCTGATATATAGTTTGAAAGCTGGTTTAATTGGTGGTAGTCTGCTGACCTCCTGTGGCCAGTGAGCAGAATTACATCTATATGTATATTTTTAACCTTTTATAACATGGTCTCTATCTTTAGCAAGTTGGTCTAGATAGAATTAATTGCTATTCCCAATGAAGGGATTTCTGCTTACCTTGGGAAGGTATATCTCAGTTGTGAACCGTTGCCCTCAAAATTGTTACATATGAGCTAATACAGTTTATATGATTTACATCAGGTTATAGTAACAGTATCGACTTAGAACAAAGGCCTATTGTTCCTGCCGACACGTGTTTCACAACATGCTTTATCAAGGCACAAGCCGATTGTCTTTGCATTGGAATATTTATTGAATCCCATCCGCCAATCATTTGGCTGTTTGGGATCACATGGTCCGCTTTAGCCTATTGAGTCCGCTTCTGTATGCCCGGCTCTCTGAAGCTCCTTCCGCCAGTCTCCCGGCATTTGGAGCACGTGACCGGCGTCTGACATCATTCCACCGGTCACATGACCTATTTGGACCAATCCCGGCTTTTCTTTGCTGCAACCCGGAAGTGTCTGGCTATGCTTAGGAGCCCCGGACTCTGTATTTGTTATATCGCCGTTTTATTTGTTGCTATTTTATGTATATCGAAATATTTTTAAAACTGCGTTTTCGGTATAGTGTAATCACGCTTGGTAATTAATCTTTTGGATTCAGCATTGCAGCAGATTCAGTATCCACAAGCATGTACACTGCGAATCCTCAACTAATACACTGATTCCGTTCAGAGCCCTGAAATCTGAAAGATACAACTTGTGAGTCTCTCGGAGAGAAATCATTTTAATATGACTCACAAGTCGCCGGTCCAAAGGCCGGGAGACTGGCGGAAGGAGCTTCAGAGAGCCGGGCATACAGAAGCCGACTCAATAGGCTAAAGCGGACCATGTGATCCCAAACAGCCAAATGATTGGCGGATGGGATTCAATAAATATTCCAATGCAAAGACAATCGGCTTGTGCCTTGATAAAGCATGTTGTGAAAGTGTGTGTCGGCAGGAACAATAGGCCTTTGTACTAAGTCGATACTGTTACTATAACCTGATGTATATCATACACTGTGTAAAAATTGTTACAAAATAAACAGCAACAAGAAATCTAATAGAAAAGTATCTAAATGTATGAATAATACAATAGATACTCCTGTGAGATGCATGCCACCCATTAGAAACAGGGTGGGGAACCTCATGCCCGGGGGCCGTATGCAGCCCCCATAGCCGGTCTGAGTGGCCCTCTTACCCACCTGGCAGCTTTGCTGGGAATCAAGAACAGGGGAATTCTCGCAGCCGGGGACTGTCAGTCCTATTCAGCGCCAACCGCCAGAGCGTGGGGCGGCTGCAGCAGGACAATTTTTAAAAGAAATTTTTACATATGGCCCCCGAAGGATTTTTTCCCCATACAAACGGCCCTTCGCACAAAAAAGGTTCCCCACGCCTAAATCATAGAAAAATACAGGCAGATTGATACTGTGTGGCAAACAGTGACCTATTAGACTTAGCACCAAAGGCCTATTTTTAATCTATAAACACACTCTTCTTATTCTTTATAAGTGCAGTGGCACTTCACACTAGGGGCCTTATTCTAGTTCACTCTTTCTGACAAAATCCTTCTTAGATGGACAAAACCATGTTCACTGCAGGGGGCAGATGTAAAATGTGCAGAGAGAATCAGATTTGGGTGAGTTATTTTGTTTCTGTGCAGGGTAAATACTGGCTGCTTTATGTTTACACTGCAATATAGATCTCACTTTGAAGTAAAACCCCACCCAAATCTAATTCTCTCTGCACAAGTAACACCTGCCCCACCTGCAGGGCACATGGTTTTGTCCATCTAAGAAGGATTTTGTCAGAAAGAGTGAACTCGAATAAGGCCCTATATGTATGTTTGTCCAATGTGTGTCTCAAAATCTTAATCCCTTAACATTTTCACAACCCATAAGGAGGGATAGCATCCGTGAACCTATAGATTAAAAGAACACGGATCCAACTCCCCCTTATCTTTGAAAAGATAACCTAATAAAGTATTTACTTTTAAATTCACCTCTTTTTTAGGTGTGCATCCGTAGCGCAAATATTTTTCTTCTTCTCTAAAGATTATACCCAACTTGTCAGGATAGCACCCCCGCCACAGACAATTTAAAAAATAGGCGGCCTTAAAAATCCCATAAATCAGTAGGATTCAAACCAATAGTGTGCGGGTTACCACTTTCCCTTCCCTTGCATCCCCTATAATACTACAGGTTCTGATATACTCTGATTTCAAAGCAGAATCTTATTGTCTATCTCAAATCACATGAGAGTTGATAGCCAATAAGATCCTGCTTTGAAATCAGAGTACATCAGAACCTGCACATCTCTAATAGAAATGTTATGCTTTTAATAAAATATTAAATTGCTACAGACCCACGGGGATTTTAAACCTTTCAGTTAGTAAATATAGAATGATAGGTGTGAAAAAATAATATCAGTACATTACATTACCTTTCCCGGTGTTGCCCAAGGGAACAAGGTTACAGGCCCTTGCCTTTTCCTTACCTTTGACTGGGAAAACTTATGATCAGGTGTATAACGGTTTGGAGGTATAAAGCGTCTCCCAAAAAGATTTGCTAATACCAACACCAGTTCTTCCATAACAGATTTGGAAAATCTTCTTCCATCTATAGGTAACAAAATACACAAAATTGTTGTGATTAAAGTGACAGTAATATTCTATATTCACATGTATAAGATCCTAATATGGAATATATACAGATGCATCTAAAGCAGATTTATTTGACCTATTAAAACTTTTTCCTGCATTATAGATAAAATCAAGTGAAAGTTCATGTAAGAATTCACAAATCAATGAAGTTATAGTTAAATATGGTTTGTACTTTTTTTCCTTTTTCATATTTTTATGGTTGTGAAGCAATACTGCGAGAGTCCTTACCATCCAAAGAAAACTATGGGGGAAATTTACTAAGTTGGGTGTTCTATTTCACATGGGATGTTGCTATGGGCAACCAATCAGAATCTACTTCTTATATATTTAGCACCTTCTAGAAGATAATAGATCGTATCTCATTGGTAGCCCATAGCAACATCCCATCTGAAGTAGAACTCCCATACCTAGTAAATCTCCCCCTAAATGTAAGTTCAAAAGTATTTATTTTCCTGTTCTTGCTATAAGTGGTGGAAATAAAGCAATCATTGCTTTAACACTGTGGGCCAAATAACTATGAGGAAGATCATAGTTGATGATCAAAAACGCGTTTGGAGCTCCTGCTGCCCAATTACTGGACTGGTGGATGGACTCTGGACCTGTTACCCTACTTCCTGAGTGTGGAGGTTGATCCCGGGTATTCACCTCCTATCTATGCGCATTTGAGAACTCAGTTCACTCTCAGTTCTCCAACATCTGGGTAATTGGCCATTGTCTACCCCATGTTCATGTGTGTGTATTTTATGTTTAAATAAATGGTATTATTCTATGTACCATTTTCTGTTCATTTTTTCGATGTCTCTGAATCGCTTCTGGAGTTGAATTTGCCCAAGGTTGCTGGTTCAAGGGACTAAGTGCTCTACATTGTCTATCCATTTGTGCGGAGAATAGGACCCATTCTCTGATTAGAAGGAATGTGGGGTATTGTACACTACCATATTTTACGAAGAAGAGGATCGTCCCTTTATTAACAGGGACGTAATCTTCCTACTAGGGCGCCATTGGAAGGAACATCTGTACTCTTTTGTTTGATTAATCAGCATTGTCCAACAGGGTAACATCATAGAGTTTCTTCAATCCCTGGCGAGGGACAGGCTGCTGCAGTCTCAGTGGCTGTTAGGAGAAGCAGAAAGGAAAGCTTTGTTGGAGCTTTTGAGCCAATTGTTAGCCATTAAGGTGATAGAGCCAGTTCCAAGAAGACAGTGGAATACAGGTTTTTTTAAGTTTGTTCCTGGTGAAGAAGTGTTCAGAAGGTTTCAGATTAATTCTGTATCTTAGGACTTTGAATTCATCAGAACAAGGAAATTCCAGATGGAATAGTTAAGAACCATCCTTTTGGGAGTCAGAAAGGGTGATTTCCTGGTATCTTTGGATCTGAAGGATGTGTTTTACCACATCCCAGTCCATTAGGAAGACAGGTTCTACATTCTAGGATTTGGCTTCCAGTTTTAATGTCTTCCTTTCAATCTCGCCACCTCTCGGAGAGAGTTTTACAAAAGATTTTGGTCACCTTAATCGCTCTGTTAAGAGAACGTCGGATTCAGGTTGGCCATACCTGAACGATATTCTGGTCGCAGGGAGCTCATAACAGGAGCTGAGAAGAGATCTAGGCATCATCATCGACTTCCTCCAGGTACATGGATGGGTCATAAATCTGGAAAAGAATCAGATTCAGCCAACTCAGAATATCCAGTTTTGTCCTTCTGTCCATGGAGAGGTGTACAAAAATTTGCAGCTCGGCTCACTCGTTAATGGCACAGAGAAGTACCTCTCTGGGATTTGGCCTGCTGTTGCTCGAACTGATGTTGTTTGTGATCAGAATAGTTCCTTGGTCACAATGGAGGCTAAGGAGGCTTCAGTGATGTCTTCTCCCGTATGTAAGTGCAAGGACCAGCAGACACGCTGTCGTCCTGCTGAATCCTCAAGTCAGAGCATCGCAAAGTTTATGGACAAGCAGGAAGCTGAAGAACAGGGCATCCTAGTTGGAGCTGCCCTGTTATCTAGTGATGACTACAGACTTGAGCAAGACCGTTTGGAGAGCACAAATGGCTCCATTCACCATACAGGGGATGTTGTCCCTGGAAGAAAGCCAGATGTCATCCAAACAGAGGCAGAAGCTGTTTGGAGGGCAGTGTATCATTTTTAGGAGAAGGTGAGGGACTCTCACCTTAGACTATTTTGTGACAATGTCTCGGTTGTAGCACATCTGAACTACCAAGGGGGGACAAGGAGCAGGACCCTTATTAACACAAGAAAGATCATGTCCTGGGCAGAGGAAAACCTGACTTTTTTAGGCTGCAGGATATAATGATAACTAACAACAACAGGAACATGAAGAAATATTACGCAAGATATTGTCTGCCACAGATGACAGAAGTGAACAAATTCTCAGTCCAATGGAACTTCCGACTAGCATGTCTTCGAACGGAAGCCATTGCCATTCTGCCCTTCTGGCCAAGGCAGTCTTGGTATGTGACCGCTTTGAGGATGGCAATACAGGAGCCCTGGACACTGACAATCAGGCAGGATCTTTTACATCAGGGGGCAGTTTGTCATACCAGTGCAGCAGGATTATGCTTGAAGGCATAGAGGTTGTGAGGCAGTTGCGGAGATAGCAGGGATTGTCAGAGCAGGTGATTTCCATGTTGCTGAGAGCTAGGAAAGAGGCCTCTTTTCTAGCATATTACAGAGTGTGGAGATAGTTTATGCAATGAAGAATGTCATCCAGGGATCTAGAGATCATCCCTACCGCACAAATTCTTCAGTTATTGTGCGATGGGTTTCATATGGGCCATAATGAAGGTTCAACTTGTGGCTCTGAGTATTCTACTTAACAGAAGGTTAGTGGAGGACAAGTTCATGATCCAGTTTTGTAGATCCACCCGTGAGATCTTTGGTGGCTCTGTGGGTTTTGAACTTTGTGCTCCCTTTTGAAACATCTTTTTGAACCTCTGGCAGAGGCAACCCTTAAGTTCCTGACCTGTAAGTTGACATTTTGGTGGCAGTAACTTCAGCTAGAAGCATCAGTAAAATCCAGGCTCTGTGGATAGAGGAGCAATATTTGAGCATATTTCCGGATAGAGTGTTCTTAAGGACACAGTCTGACTTCTTGCCTAAGGTAGTTTCGGGCTGTCATCTAACCAGGAGATTGTACTGTCAATGTTTTATCTGCATACCAAGACTGAGGAGAAAGAAGGCTGGCAAACCCTGGACTTGGGCAGAGGTATTACTACAAATATGAAGAGGATGAAAGACATCAGAAAGTTGACACAATGTTTTTGTCATTCTGGAAGGGCCCAGCAAGGGACTCGCTCCTGAGAAGCAGACTATTGGCAAGTGGATCTGAGACCTCATTACATTTGTTTACCAGCAGCAAGGTCATGATGTTCCGGTCATTATTACAGCAGACTCAACTAGGGCATTGGCTACCTCGTGTGCCAGGAAGGCTAAGGCTTCTATGAAGGACATCTGCGATGCAGCTACCTGGTCATCTATTCACACCTTCACCAGTCATTATGCTCTGGATGTATCTGGTGCCCACTTTGGGGACTTTGTCTTGCATGGTGCTCTTAAAAAAATAAAGTTATTGCATGAATCTTGTCCTTACGTTGTTTGCTTGGGTATGTCCCACAGTCTTGGCTGTCAATGATAACTCCATTTCTTCTTAGACACCCCATGGCAGCCACCAGTTTCTGCCCTATGTTGGCATTATAGAAAACTAGGAGGGAGACATTCGAAATACAATCTGAGAGGGGAGGAGCGAGGATATACAATATACCCAGAGTGGGCGATCCCAAAGCTTTTTCCTGTCTAACTAGGAGAGAGGAAGCTAAACCCACAGTCTTGGCTGCAATGGGGTGTCTAAGAAGAAATGGAATTATTGATAAGTATAATTCGTTATTTTTTTCTCTTTTGTATTTATTTTCCACCATAACAGAGGATTTATAGAACTAGGAGAACCCTATTTACCACTGTGCCATAACTGCTTTGTGTTTCATTTAAATCCAACTGCAACCTACAGTAGGTGCAATTAGCTACATAGGCAAACGCAGGTGGCATTTCTGGTTCCCCAGAAACCTCCCCTCCTCTTCTTTACAAGTTTCTTTTATTAAGACAACAATAGCACTGGTATATAATATGATCAATAGAGCTGCCACCACATCATGCAGTGTAAGGGACAGAGCAGAGCTGCTGCACATGCCTAGTGTTCCAGCTTCTTCTACCACCTTTACTGTATGTGTGGATCTGAGCCCTTAAACATCACAATGGACCTGGGAGAAGCTGCCAGGAGGAAGAGACAGGAGCCTTACCATGAAGTGGGAGATTGTGAGCTTAGAAAGTGAAACACTGGTTCTATTATATTTGTGTATTTACTTATTACATGTTTAACCATTTCCTGAGCACTTATCTTATTTAAAGGTTGAAACAGTCTATACCAGTGATTGCTAACCTTGACACTCCAGCTGTTGTTGAACTACACATCCCTGCATGCCCTGCATCAGTTTTGGCATGGCCAAATAGCAAAACTGTAGCAGGGCATGCGGGGATGCTGTTCAACAACAGCTGGAGTGACAAGGTTAAACATCACTGGCCTATATTATAGACCATCTCTACTGTTAAATATTAATACTGTATTCCATACAGTATCCAGTCTATAAAGACCTATTTACTCCAATGTGCTGCAGAGTGGGAGATTTTGGATTACATTTGGAAACCCCCCCTCTGAATATCCTGCATTTGCCACTGAGCTATGGCTACTATAGTAGTTTATAGTAACAATGTGTTTTTATTATTTTTACTTTATGTTTGGTGCTGCATACAGTACTTAATAAGTAAAAGCTACCATAATAATACATTTTATTACATTGCATTGTTTTCATAATTATTGCAAAAAAAAGTCACTGGACTTGCAGAGTCATTAATTTTAATTAATGGTATAGCTGGTGTTGAATTCTCTACTCTTTCTGGCTACATATTTATTACTTATAAAAGCATCATATACAATACACTACATTTACTACACTTCTGTTTAGCTGTCCCATGCTGGAATTCTTACATGTTCAGTATACAGGTTGTAATGTACATTGTACCTTTAGAGCTTGGCTTGCAAAGCTGGTGAAATAAGCCTTTCTCTAGAAAGCTAACAAACACCAAATTGGATGGCTCATGGTAATGCAAATGGGTAACAAATCCAGTAAATGAAGTAGGATTGCAGTCTTCATCCAAGTAACCCTAAAAGAGACAATATTATAATAAACCGAGTTTAACACAAAAAATCTGTACTGTATTGTAGCACTATATCCATATAAAACATGTCAGAATTCCTGTGTGTTTATTTTTTTTACACAGAGAGCCCCATATTAAAATATATTACAAATTATTTTTTTAAAACCTATATTCATAAAATGATTTAATCTAACAGACTAAGGGGGAAATTTACTAATATTGCTGTATACAGATGGAGCTGCTCTCGTTGGAGGCAAAGGCAAAGGTGCAGGTGCCGAGCTGTGAAACCTGGCGCCACCGCAGAGAGTTTGGTTCCACAAAAGTGCAGGTGCAAGTAAAGTGTCCGTGCTTTCAGTGCATATGTCCACAATCTTCCTTTAATTAGCAATGCGTTTCGGAGATTTATTTCTCCTTCATCAGGCTAGGATGAAAGATTGCTGTCTAGGTATCCATATTTATTCCCCCCTAAACACTGGCCACTCCTCCCCAAAATGGCGTGATTCCAGCCAAATCACGGACCTGAAGTTGCGTGCGTTCCACACGCTCACTTCCAGTTTGCGGTCCACGTCACTTCCGCTTCTGGGTTTTCAACTTCCGGTCACGGCTTTAATATTACTGGCACTGATATAGTATATTTTCACTCTCTGGTGCCATTTTGATTGAGGGCAAATTGAAGATTTCCCTGACTTCTGTCTCCTAAAACCTTTTGAAACTAAACCATACTTCGTATTCCGGTATTGACCGTCCCTATACCAGGAGACAAGAGTTTTTTAAGGAAATGGTCCGACAGTGGATGTGTCGCCAGACCTTTCCTTATATTATAAATGTGTTTTGCGGATCTCAGTTTTAGGTTCCTGGTTGTTTTACCTATATATATTTGTTCACACTTACACTCTAAAAGATCATTAACATTCCTCGAATGACAAGTAATGAAATCGTGGATTTTGTATGTTTTCCCTTTAACTTCAAAGTTGGTAATTTTCCTCTCATATGGTTCACTGCTGGTGCTTCTGCACATCAGACATGATCCACATCTATGAAATCCACGATTCCTATCACTACTAATAGACTTTTCTTTGAGTGCACTAGTTACCAGAACATTTTTTAGTGAAGGCGCTCGCCTATATATAAATCTGGGTTTTTCTGGCATCACACTTCCTAAAACCGGGTCATCTCTTAAAATTTTCCATTTTTTTTCTAAAAATGGATTCCACCTTCTTATGGTGTGCACCATATTTTGAAAAAAAAAGGCCCATTCTGTAAAGGTATTTTCTTTTTTCTCTTTAGTTTTTTCCTTTGGTAGTTCAGACCTACTGTATTTATCTCCCCAATTTTTCATTTAGAATCTTCAAGGAGATATTCTGGGTAACCCTTTTGTAACGATTATGGGTTCTGATGGTGTCGTGCGGTTCTCAGGAAAAGAGGCGGGACCAGCAGGAGTTGGGTTAAAATGAGCAGGTTTAATAAATTAAATCATACAAAGAATAATATAACTGGCATCAATACTTCTTGAATAGATGAAATAATAATAATAGCAAAGAGTCTCTGGTATTCTATATAATAAGTTGAAGAGTCTGTGTGCGTGCGTGTGTGTGTGTGTGTGTGTGTGTGTGCGTGTCCGTTGCATTGCCAACACACCGTGGCACTTAGAGACACCAAATTCAGCAACAAGATACCTCTGGACCCGGTGGTGTGCACCTCGAAGCCGTTTTTGGGAAATTTCACTTAGAAATTAAAAAAAACCACCAAGTTTTAATTTTCCTTCATTGATGTTCTGGGGAAAAGATCGACGATCTGGGAAACTGTTGCGAAGGAACAACTCCACACCTGATTCATTGCTGTCATTGAGTATGAATGACACATTCTAATATTATGGTGAAGGCTTTAAACAATTAGGAAATAATTGAGGATATACATAGACCACACATAACACACACAAACATTGTACACACACATAGCACACAACACACACATTTACACGTAGAGCACCTCACACACCTACACATTGGACAGATACACACACACAACACACCACATGCAGTACAATACAAATCCATACACACTACAACACACCCCAAACCAGTACAACACACAGAACACACACACTTAAACATTGCCAGGATACGCACAGCACACTACACACACATATATACGTAGCACACCTCACAAACTTACACATTCGGCAGATACACACAACACTCACAGTACAACACACACCCACATTCGCTACAACACACACCCAAAAACAGTACAATACACAGAACACACCCACTTAAACATTGCACAGATACACACAGCACACTACACACACACACACACACACACATATTTATACATAGCACACCTTACGCACTTACACATAGGGCAGATACACACAACACACACACATAACATACCTCTAACAGCACAACACACACCCACATTCACCACATACACCCAAAAAACAGTACAACACACTTAAACATTGCACAGATACACAACGACACAACACACACATACTGTATATACGTAGCACACCTCACACACTTACGCATTGGACAGATACATACAATACAACACACACAACCACATACACTACAACACACACACACACAAAAACAGTACAACACACACAAACACACAGAACACATAAAAAATAATTAGCAGTTTATTTAACAGTCTGTACCGGCAAACAAAAACTGTACCTAATGTACCGTTTCTACTTTGTTCCCCATATCCGTCTCTCCAGTCCTCCAGCCTGTCACTGTGCTCCCCGGCCAGTTGCACTGAGAAATCTTTGTCCTGGCCAATGCACCCATTGATCAATACAAAGTGGGTACACTGCACTCACCCTGTTAGTCAGTAGGATATCAGGCACTGCCCTGCCTTAAGGGTTTCCCAGACTCTTTTGGTTCATAGATAATGTTTGGTCGATGGGCATGAGCGCTGCATGCATTTGTTTGAATGTTATGAATGTAAGAAGTTGAAGAATAAGACTTTAGATGAAGATTTGTCACGTTATAGTGTACAATTTACTTAATAAATCGTGAAAAAAATATGTGTACATAGAAGTACAATCAAGAAATGAAAGTAGGATTAAAAAATAAATTCTGATTCAAACTGATAATTGTTTGGATGGCGGTGGGTTGCGAAACAAATCTATAGGTGTAGGGGGTATGGATATTGTGGGCATAATTGGGCAAAGTGGCACCATACACTTAAATCAATGAATGAACTTTTGTTTTGTTTTTTTATATATGTATTTTTATCTATGTATTTTTTAAAGGTGAAAAAATGAATTTTTTGTCTTTTTTAATATATGTAATTTCATGGTATAAATCTTGTCATTATATGTCTAAATATATGTGTGAAACTGTAGCGAGTCCTGAGGCAAAGTAATAGAAGAATAAACAAAATAATAAAATAGGCATATGAGGTATTGGCTATACGAGTGAGGCAATGCCCTTTTCAAAGATGGAGATCGGGATTGGAAGAGGGCGGAAGTCGTAATGACTAATGAGAATCTCAATGTTCAAGATTGGATATAATTATAGTGACACACAGATCTAAATATGTATGGATACGAGGCATAGAGGCAAAACGAGGCTTGGCTAAAAAGTTAAAAATGGCTGCCAACAGATTGATGATTGGTGGACTGAAAATGAGGCTTGAATCGGTCTGCAAATATGGCCGCCGCTGTCTATATATAGAGGCAGCGATAACGAGGCGTGGAACGCAAATCGCGGAAGTAACAGGTACCGAGTGCCCGCGAACACGCCGGCTATAAAAACAGCGTTAGTGTGAATGGGGATTCATCTGAGGAAGCCGCTGATATAGTTCCAAGGCGGAGAAACGCGTATGTGGAGCCCCAATATCTTTCCAGTACCCGTGGCCATCTGAAAAGGCGTCTCAACACTCTGCGGTATTCATCTGCCGGTAATCTTTGGGGAAAGCACCCTGTTCTACACCTTCCCTGGAGTGCTCTCCCTCAGTGGAGGTAGAGAGCAAAAACTCAGAAAAAGGACGTTTGTGGTTTTAAAATTAATTAGAGGAGACATCTCTAATAAGCCGGATTTTGGGACTGGTAACTATAATCATCTTTTGCCTCACTCATTTTGCATATCATAAAGCCATACAAAAAGCCTCATTAAGCCTCATTAGAGACTATAAATCAGCCTCATCAAGTGCCTAATAACCGGACTCTCTATGTTATACGTTGTATGTCTTGTCTGTGGGTGTGTTTTTTATTATTATGAATTATATATCATGCATGAATTGTTATAATATGTATTTTTTAAAATACATTTTCAGCTTGATTCATTGATTAGTGTGTATTATTGGAGTGCAGTTGTGCTTTCTCAGTGACAACCATTTGATTGCCACTAAAACTTTCCGTTTGTATTGGCCCAAAGATATATTTTATAACCATCTGGAATGGTGTTCACTATTGATGTTGATATAGGAATTGGAGTCGGTGACTTTCCTATGTGTTTTAGTCTGTATTACTCCAGAATCAATGTAAATAACCAAATCTAGGAAGACTAAATTGGTCTTGCCACTATTAAAAGTGAGAACTATATTAAAATATTTTTAATTGAAAAGTTCACAAAAAGACATGAGGGTTTCCTCACTCCGTCTCCATATAAAAAGCACATCAACTATAAAATGCCACCAGGAGACCAGGCTCACCCCTCCCACCAACTCTCCCGTGACCACACCAGTTTCCCAGTAGGCCATGAAGAGGTTGGCATAGCTCGGGGCGAACCTGGTACCCATGGTGGTGCCCTTAATCTGGAGGAAATAACTTCCATTAAAATAAAATAATTATTTTTTAAAATTAAGGAAATGGCTTCTAAAATAAAATCACGTAGTTCAACAGAGTAAGAACTTTCATTTAAAAAATATTTGATTGCCTCTTGCCCTTTTTCCCAATCAGTTATGGTGTTTAAAGTGCTAATGTCCGCACTAATCAAGGTGCAATTCTCATTCTATTTTATTTTATTTAATTTATTTACTACATCGCCTGTATCTTTTAGGAAAGAAGCAGTTTTAATTACCAAAGGCTGGAGAGAAAAATCTACCACAGCTGAGAGGTTCGAGGTTATACTCCCAGTTCCCGTAATGATGGGATGTTCTGGTGGGGCTTTGTAAGGTGCTTGTGTATTTTAGGCAATACATAAATGAAACATAGAAACATAGGGTGATATTTAATAGGATGAGAGATTCAGAAAGTGAGAGATTTGGTGAGAAATCTCCAGGTTTTTTTTTTAAGTGGCAATCATTTACACTGAAAAACCAGTGTGATTTTGAAGTGTAAATGATTGCCGCTTAAAAAAAACCTGGAAATTTCTCACCAAATCTCTCACTTTCTGAATCTCTCATCTATTAAATCTCACCCATATAATTTGACGGCAGATAAGAACCATTTGGCCCATCTAGTCTGCCCCTTTTTTTACCCTTCAGGTAATCTCAACCCTTTTTAATCCTTATTTCTTTGTAAGGATATTCATATGCCTATCCCAAGCATGTTTAAATTGTTTTACTGTCTTAGCCTCTACCACCTCTGATGGGAGGCTATTCCACTTATTCACTACCCTTTCTGTGAAGTAATTCTTTCTAAAATGTTCTATTACTTATTTTCCTTTGAAGAAAATTTCCCTCCTGTACTATGCTAAAACCCCTGATGTATTTGAAGATTTCTATCATGTCCCCCTTTCCCTTCTCTGCTCCAAACTATACATGTTAAGATCTTTTAGTCTATCAAGGTAAGTTTTGTGATGTAGGCCATGCACCATTTTAGTTGCCCTTCTTTGTACACTTTCCAATATATTTATATCCTTCTGAAGATATGGTCTCCAGAACTGGACACAATATTCCAGATGAGGCCGTACCAATGACCTATAAAGTGGCATTATAGTCTTTTTTTCTGCTACTGATTCCTCTCCCTATGCAACCAATCATCTGACTAGCCTTCCTCATTGCTTTGCTACATTGCTTTCCTGCCTTTAAGTCACTTGAAACAGTGACCCCTAGATCTCTTTCCTCCTTAGTCAGAGTTGAAGGGTTTGGAATATTAATCTATTCAAACTCAGTCTTAGAAAATACACCATTTTCCAGGGCTTTATTTGTTAAATCTAATAGACCTTTTACTATGTTTGCAGTAAGGTTACTTCTTAATTTCATATATGTAAGGTTATCACTGAGTTGTCTTTCTATTTATTTTATATAATCTACTTTATTCATAACGATGACCCCCCCCCCCCCCCCATCCGCCGGCTTAATTACGATTTCCTTGTTATTTTTGAGGGATTCTTTTGCTTCCCATTCTTTCTTACTGATGTTCTTCTTTTTTGTCGATTCAACTTTTCTAAGTTCTTTGCTTACAATAGAGTTAAAATATTCAATGCTCCCCCCTTTACATGTTTCAGGTAGAATTTAGACTTGAATGGGCCAGAATGGGCCTTTTTTTCCAAATATAGTGCACACCATAAGAAGGTGGAATCCATTTTTAGAAAAAATTAGAAAATTTTAAGACATGACCCGGTATTAGGAAGTGTGATGCCAGAAAAACCCAGATTTATATATAGGCGAGTGCCTTCACTAAAAAATGTTCTGGTAACTAGTGCACTCAAAGAAAAGTCTATAAGTAGTGATAGGAATCGTGGATTTCATAGATGTGGATACTGTCTGATGTGCAGAAGCACTAGCAGTGAACCATATGAGAGGAAAATGACCAACTTTGAAGTTAAAGGAAAAACATACAAAATTCACGATTTCATTACTTCCCAATCGAGGAATGTTATTTATCTTTTAGAGTGTAAGTGTGAACAAATATATATAGGTAAAACAACCAGGAACCTAAAACTGAGATACGCAGAACACATTTATAATATAAGGAAATGTCTGGCGACACATCCACTGTCGGACCATTTCCTTAAAGAACACAATAAATGTGAAAAAGGAATTAAAAGATTCATAGGAATACAGCAGGTGAACACAAATTGGAAGAGTAGGGATCTAGAGTGCAGGTTAGCCAAAAGTGAGATGAAGTGGATTCCCTATTCCCAAATGGACATACTGTAATGCGGACTTCTAATTGAAATGGTTCCTGGAATGAATAGAATTTTGTATAATTGTTTACTTATTTACTTGTTTCCTAGCATGGCGCCCACTAGGCAAATAGTTTAGTGGGCTATTCTTCGTAGGAACATCGCACGTGTAGCGTGTATAGTGCTGTGCGATGCGTGCGGTGTCCATATTAAGTGCACAGGAGTGCTTATACAATGAAATATCGCATAGGATCGCATGGCACCAAATGCGATGCGATATTTCATTGTGCAAGCACCCATGCCATGAGATGTGATGGGTGCTTCCTATGACATGTGATGTGATTACATGTGATGGCTGCTTACAAAAATAAGCACCTCTTTCATTGTTTTGCGTCACCCCCTGTATCCACTCCACCCCGAAGCGTGGCGAGTGGCGGCGGAACACATCCTCCGACCTTTTCGTATCCCCACTATCCACATCGGCGTGGAGTTCATTTTATATACTGTGGTGAGCCACCAAGCCCGAAGCATGGCAAGCGGCCGTGACATACATGTAAAGTAATCCTCGTCCCCTCGCCACGCTTCGGGCTCGGTGGCTTGCTGCGCTCGCCACACTATATAAAATCAACTCCACGCCAACGTGGATAGTGGGGGTATGAAAAGGTCGGAGGACGCGTTCCGCTGTGCTCGCAACGCTTCGAGGTGGCGAGGATAGTGCTGGTGTTTTAGGAACACATTCACACCTGCACATTCATACAGCTGACACAGTATTGACGACATGTGCTAACTAATAACTAATGTACTTAACAAATTTGGTTAATGTAGCATAAAAAATTTAAGAACATTCATTAAAAATTACAATATAATTACGTTAAAATCAGAAACAGGAATGATTACAGAACAGAAAGAATAAAAAGAACAATAATAATAAATGAGAATATGTTTATTCTTCCTTTGGTAGGAGCTTCAGGGCCTCAATTATACACAGGAAAGGGTCCTCAGCCCCCAAAGTTTTGCACCACATAAACTCCGTGAGGTATGACTGCAGCTCATGACGTGCAGTGCCTCTTTGGCGCTTATTTCGCCACTTTCACGCACCCCAAAGTCGTTCCACATTTTGGGTGTGGACCCCTGTTGTCAGATCAATAAAATTGAAACGGTGGTTTACCGTAAAGTGCTGATATCCAGCCAGTTTAAATTGGGCGGTAGAATACACCCTCCAACAGTCTGTATAGATTGTCATGCCCGGCTCTACATTCTCCTGGAAGCAGTCCATCAAGGTAATGCAATCCCGCCTGGGCACCATTTGCATAAAACACTGGCCTGTCTCCCGGCATATCCCTTCAAATACCCACTGCTGTGGAAGAATGCGGCCAGCGTTGTTCTTCCTCTTCACGAAGAGGGTCTCATCCACTTCGAGGATTAGGTCCTCCAATCCGCTGCTGGGCTGCGCCCCTTATATCCAGAGCGCATGCCTCACGCATCCACCGGTTATATAGGACAGTGTTTTTTTAGAGATGTCCAGCTGCTGGCTGCAGTACTCAATAGAGGTGAGCTCCTGTGCCCACGAATAAAGAAACCGCAGCATTGTCACAAACCACAAGCGGCACCCTGGAAACCAGTGTGCCGCTCTCGGGCTCACCTTCAGCCGACCCACTCGGACATGGCAGCGCCACATTGACTCCTTCAAAGAAAGTCGCATGGCGTGCCCATTTTTGCAATTCATCACCACAGGAAGAAGACCATGGTCTTTGACAGCCTCCTCCTCCGTCTGCGGCAGCGAAAACATATTAATCGATCCAGCCATAGTCGTATAACTCCAAAAATCACCAGCTCTCAGTTATGCTTCCTCTCTCTACACAAAATCACCTCAGAGTGATTTCTGTCAGGATCTGTCAGGGGGCGGGATTGACAGGGAGCGGGAACGTGAAAATTTATTCTGCATTTTATTATCTAAATACGCTTAGATTATGTAAGAGTCTTTTTATTCTAACTAATTCCATATTTGATCCCATTCTTTTCACATGTACAAATCATGGAAAAGTATGCATGAAATCCCTATTGGCTTCTTGTCTCCTGGTATAGGGACGGACAGTACCAGAATACGAAGTATAGTATAGTTTCAAAAGGTTTTAGGAGACAGAAGTCAGGGAAATCTTCAATTTGCCCTCAATCAAAATGGCACCAGAGAGTGAAGATATACTATATCAGCGTAATAGTGAAGCCGTGACTGGAAGTTGAAAACCCAGAAGAAGAAGTGACATGGACCCCGGTGGAACACAAACCGGAAGTGAGCATGTGGAACGCCCACAACTTCCGGTCCGCAATTTGGCGGAAATCACGCCATTTTGCGGAGGAGTGGCCAGTGTTATGGGGAGTATAAATATGGATACCTGTACAGCAATCTTTCATCCTAGCCTGATGAAGGAGAAATAGATCTCTGAAACGCGTTGCTAATTGGAGGAAGATTGTGGACATATGCACTCAAAGCACGAACCTGCACCTGCACTTTTGTGGAACCAAACTCTCTGCGGTGGCACCAGGCATCACAGCTCGGCACCTGCACCTTTACCTTTGGCATAAGTCCACCGCAGCACCAATATTGGGTGAGGTATCCTGCATATTTGTTGTGCAAAGCTTTCAAAAAGTGTTGAAATGTCCTATGAATTGTAAAGTATTTTAACATCATTGTTTGTTTTTTAATTTATCTGTTTGCCTCACGTGTCAAACTGTGTAAAAAAATAAATTTGTTTTCTGCCATTTTGAACATCGTGTATCACCCTAGCGCCTTTTTTTTCTCCATATTTTTCCATTTGCTTGTTCAATGTTAAGGAGTTGGTGTTTTTTCTCCTTTCTATATGAAAAGGCTGCAAGGGGGTGATACTCCGGGATGCGGTTAATTTCCCGGCGGTCGGGATCCCGGCGGTCGGAATCCCGACCGCCGAAATCCCGAAACTTTCTCCCTCCGTGGGTGTCCACGACACCCATAGAGGGAGAATAAAATAGCGTGCCGAGCGTAGCGAGGCACCGGGCCCGCTGCGTGGCGAGCGCAGCGAGCCCGCAAGGGGGGGCGATCCATGTCCCCCCCTTGTTGGGATTTCGGCGGTCGGGATTCCAGTGTCGGGATTCCGACCGCCGGGATCCCGACCGCCGGGAAATCATATCGGATCCGATACTCCAAGTGCGCAACATTAAGAATAATCCATTTGATTTTGTACATCTGTTTGAGGTTATGGCAGTAAATCCAGTGGATGACCGTTAGTGTTTGTATAAGATAGATCAGTTATGGGTTATTGGGTTGATCCTCTTTTTTAGCCATGTCGGCCTATTTCAGGTGTTGACATCCATTGGGTCAACCACTGAAGGTTGCCAGGGCTTAGGTCAACACTTGAAATAGGTCAAAATGGCTAGGGTCGACATGGTAGGAAGGTCAAAACCAGCATAAGGTCAACAGTAAAAATGTCGACATGAGTTTTTCACAGGTGTTTGTCCCAAATGTTGACATAGTCAACACGGACACTGTCAAAGATGACCATGTTTCAGGCACTATTTTATTCTCCCACAACACAGTAGTGGATGGTAGGCAGTGAAATTGGAGGAGTGGCCTAATCGCGGGAGGCATGACCACCTCCCGCGATTAGGCCACACCCCAAAAATTTTACTGGGAGAGTGAAAAAACCCTCTAATGTCGAGGGGGTGTTATTATCCCACCTCCCCTCGGTTCACATTGCCTTCAGTGCACCAAAACAAGAGAAACACCAAGGCCCTTATTCTGGTCTGTTCACACAGACCAGAATCTTCACAGGAGCATTGATGGTGGGCGTATGCTCAGGGTCATTTCTGCGCATGTGCATACACCGGGTGCATGTGGCCATGGCTAAAAGGGTGTTCGCCGGGTGCACGCAGCCAAGTGTGCGGATGGGTAGTGGAGAGGGGCATGGGGCGGTGGGGTGGCCCATTTGCCTATGGGAACGCCCAGCATTTCATGTTACTGGGCCAATGACAAGGATACAGGGGGTGGGCAGCTGTCGTCACCAGATGTCAGCTGCCCACCCACTTCCTCCCGAGCATTCACAAATATTTAAGTGACCTGAGAGTCACTTTTATATGCGTGTCCCTTTGCCATCATTCGATGGTCGCCAAATTCAAATGGTGTGGGAGAATCCCCCAAGGCTGCGAATGGATGTTACTGTGTAATATCCATTCACAGGCCCTGCAAGGGAATCGCCCTTGCGAATGAGTGGTGTCCGGGCCACCATTCACAAGGCAGGGTTTGGTGGACTCGCAAGGCTGTGAATTTGCAGCCTTGTGAATCAACCAGAATAACCCCCCCCCCCCCCCCCAGTGTCTTAAAGATACTGATATACATGGGGCGCGGTGTTCCAAAAATGATGTTGGCAAGGTACTGTATAACACAACTAAGGTTAAAAAGACTCTGGGTGAGATTTAATAGGATGAGAGATTCAGAAAGTGAGAGATTTGGTGAGAAATCTCCAGTTTTTTTAAAGCGGCAATCGTTTACACTTCAAAATCAAACTGGTTTTGCAGTGTAAATGATTGCTGCTTTAAAAAAACTGGAGATTTCTCACCAAATTTCTCACTTTCTGAATCTCTCATCCTATTAAATCTCACCCTGGGCGAGATGTATCAAATGGAAAATGCGGTAAAACCCCGGTTTTACCGCATTTTCCAATGTATCAAAAATGATACCGCAGTGTAGGGTATCGCCACCTTTAAGTGGCGATACCCTATAGAAGCCTATGGGCTTCTTTTCGCCGCCCGCCGACGCAAACTCGCCGCCTCGCCGACCCCCCCTCTCGCTTACCTTCCTGAAGGGTCCTCCTGGACCCTGGAAGGTAAACCCCTCCTCCCCCTAGTGACGCAGCCGGACGTCCTTCCGGCTGCAGGGGGAGGAGGAGGCGCCGGGGACAGCTTGCTTAACTGTCCCCGGCGTGAGGAATGCAGGAGCCGGCTGGGAGGTGACACCACATTCCAGGTATCGCGGGGGGCCTCCATCACTGCATCGCGATGCCAGCCGCATATGTTAGTACATATGCAGCGGCATCGCGGCGGGGGGGCCGCGAAGGGCGGCGATGTATTTTAATACATCCCGCCCCCTATTTGTTTTTGTGGGAAAAACAGGAATAGACAGTAGCATACAGTAGCACAACAATTCTGAAATAAACCAGGTACAGTATGTGATCACAAAGATCTATGACAGGGGTGGCCAACCCGAGGCTCTCGAGCTGAGGCTCCTTCAATCACCCCCCTTCGCAGTGCTAAAGTTCTTCCCGATCACTGTGGTCAGCAGTGATCGGGCAGCCCGCGTCTCCCCACACAGTGAGCGGGGCTGCATAGCAGGTCCAGCCGCGGAGCAAGCCCCCTCCTAAAATATGATGGACATCCATCATCTTGCCCCCCGCCCCCTTACCCACGCCGATGAGAAGACGTCGGCGCATAGGAGATGATGCTGCGGGAGCCAGCGCTGGGGCCGAGGAGACCAGCTGATGGAGGTTCCGGGGCTGAGGGAACAGCAGCCATTGCGTGAGCCAGCTGCTGCTGCAGGGAAGTCCAGCTGCTGCTTAAGCAGTGGAGGCCAGCTACTGCGTGGGAGCCGGCGCCGGGGCATAGAGAAGACCTGACATTGACTACGTAGCTGAAGGTGAGAAGGAGACGTAGCCCAGGAGATCTGGGGGGGAGGGGGGGTGGGACAACCCTTTTCTAACCCATGCTCTCTCCCTTTGCCTTGCGTTACTTACATTCGCACTCACCCCCACACCTCTCTCTATCTACCTGCCTTTTGCTCTCTCTTTGTGTCATCTCTCTTGCCCCACCTCTTTCGCTCTCACATGGTCCATCCCCACTGCTGCGGAACGTGGAAGCCGGCATCAGGGCACAGGAGACCTGACTGCTAGTACTGGGTGGGTGGGGGAGAATAACAATGTGAACCCCATTGGCTTCTATAGTGTTAACCCCCACCCCACACACACACACACACACTTTTTTGAGGGTGGCGGTGTATAAATGTATGTATGTATGTGGGTGGCGGTTTATAAATGGTATGCATGTATGAGGGTGGCGTGTATAAATGGTATGTATGTATTAGGGTGGTGGTGTATATATAAATGTATGTATGTATGTATGTATGTATGTATGTATGTGGGTGGCGGTGTATAAATGGTATGCATGTATGAGGGTGGCGATGTATAAATGTATGTATGTATGAGGGTGGCGGTGTATGAATGTATGTATGTATGAGGGTGGCGGTGTATAAATGGTATGTATGTATGAGGGTGGCATGTATAAATGTATGTATGTATGAGGGTGGCGGTGTATAAATGGTATGTATGTATGAGGGTGGCATGTATAAATGTATGTATGTATGAGGGTGGCGGTGTATAAATGGTATGTATGTATGAGGGTGGCGATGTATAAATGTATGTATGTATGAGGGTGGCGGTGTATAAATGTATGTATGTATGAGGGTGGCGGTGTATAAATGGTATGTATGTATGAGGGTGGTGGTGTCTAAATGTATGTATGTATGAGGGTGGCGGTGTATAAATGGCATATATGTATGAGTGTGGCGGTTTATAAATGGTATGTATGTATGTATGTATGTATGATTGTGGCGGTGTATAAATGTATGTATGAGGTTGGCGATGTATAAATGTACATATGCGCATGATGTTTGCTCTTCGTCGTCCCAAAGCATATTTTTTGGCTCTTTGTCTATGACTGGTTGGCCACCCCTGATCTATGACAACCAGGAATAGGTGGAAGGATGTATATCTCACCCTGGATCGGTGCTGCATTGGTCTTTGCCACTAGAGCAATGTCAGTCCCGGGCTGATAAGCTTGGCACCACCATAGAAAGCATTTAACTACAGGGGATTCCCGGTTTGGAAAGTGCTGGTGCTGTAAAAGTGCTGGTGCAGTCCAAATGTGCAAATAGCAGAGTCAGGTAGGTCCAAATCAACGCATTTTGGAGAATATCTCCTTCCTCAGGATTGGCTAAATTGTCTTATTAACCTTAATTGTGTTATAGGTTGTCGATGTCGTACTTGCCAACCAGCTAAGTAGCTGCCAACCAGCTAATTCTTTCACATATACAGTAATACTCCTGCATTAAGAATGTCCTTAAAACAGGAGAGAGGTAGGCAAAGAGAAATAACAGAGATAACGGTTACTATCTATCACTAAAGTTTGAGGCTCTTGCCACAACAGAGCATTAAAATACTAATATAGGGACAGCCTTGTGGTAAAACTCTATTATATAATGGGCAACATAACAGTGGCTCCTTAGATCGTTTTATATTATTTGTTGTTTAATTATTTGGTTCTCTTTACTTAGAAGGGCGCCCACGATTTTGATCGTGGGCATCGTTAGTAAAAAATCTCGGGCATCTCGGGCATTGAATGCACTAAAAAATCGGGTGCGATCAACCGACGAGATGCCCGAGATTTCCCATAGGGAACAATGTTAAATGTCTCAATTTACCCAATTTTCCTGTTCAATGCCTCAATTGACCCGATTTTTCCATAGGAAACAATGTTAAATGGGCCACAGAGGCCAAATAGGCACCCTGAAGTGTATAATGGCCACCCGAATTGTTAACGCCACCCCACGATCAACGTCAACCCGATGCGTGGCGAGCGCAGCGGTACGCGTCCTACGACCTTTTCATACCCCCACTATCCACGTCGGCGTGGAGTTGAGAATAGAAAGTGTGGCGAGCGCAGCGAGCCACCGAGCCCGTAGCGTGGCGAGCGCAGCGAGCCCCGCGAGGGTACGCGGACAGCTGTGAAGCCCGCGAGGGGACGCAGATACCTGTGAAGGTATCCGCGTCCCCTCGCCACGCTTCGGGCTCGGTGGCTCGCTGCGCTCGCCACACTTTCTATTCTCAACTCCACGCCGACGTGGATAGTGGGGGTATGAAAAGGTCGTAGGACGCATACCGCCACCCCTCGCGGGCTCGCTACGCTCGCCACGCTTCGGGTTGACGTTGATCGTGGGGTGGCGTTAACAATTCGGGTGGCCATTATTCACTTCAGGGTGCCTATTTGGCCTCTGTGGCCCATTTAACATTGTTTCCTATGGAAAAATTGGGTCAATTGAGGAATTGAACAGGAAAATCGGGTCAATTGAGACATTTAACATTGTTCCTTATGGGAAATCTCGGGCATCTCGTCTGTCGCATCGCACCTGATTTTTTAGTGCATTCAATGCCCAAGATGGCCGCCCTTCTAAGTAAAGAGTACCAATTATTTTGTATATTTTATATTATTTGCTGTATGTTTAGTGATCTAGTTTGATCTAGTTTTTAGGAGTTTGGATTAAACCTATGATTTTTTCTCTTAACGGAGCACCGAACCAAATTAAGGAACTAAAAAGGGGGTATATAAATCAAATTAAACAAATAAATAAAAATAAACAAGGGGGCAGCTAACTGTGTGATGGAAGAAACATATCTCTATAATGGCCCTTATCGGGGACTTGTTCTTGTAAATAAATGGGAATGGGGAGTGGCCTACAGATTATATCTGTAGGGGCACAACGATACAAGACCAATTGGGGGCTCCGTTCAGATGAGAACGCATAGGGCATTTGTACTAACACTCCTGCCATTAGTGTATATCTGTAAACACTGATGATGTAATGGTATGTAAGCTTTTCTCAACAATGTATATATGAACTTGAATTGAATCCTTTTTGACCAATGTACCAATGCACACCTTGCTTCAAATAAAAAAAAAAAAAAAAAAAAAAGAATGTCCTTCATATTTTGTGTTAGGCATAATACATAGTATATTTGGCCTTAAAGAACAGAGTATCTGCTTGTCGCAGCCCTTATGACTGCGGAAAACACAGATCCATGATCCACGATTGCAGACATGTAAAAGCTGCACTTACATTATCACAGTAATTTAATACAGCTAATTGAATTCACCCTTAAGGCCCATACACACTGGGCAATTTGAGCTGAAAGCAACTTACTTTACTGCTCAGTGTGTACAGCCCAGTGGTGAGCACTGATCGCGATTGAGAGTATCAAATAGATTTGGTAATATACAGAAGTATTGGAGCACTTTGATTTTGGATAACAGGAGCATCTTTTACTTTCATGCTAATAATATACATTTTTATATATTTGTTACAGTGAAATTAAATCAAGTCAAATATATTAGTAAAATATCTGAAACATACCATATGCAGAAGGAACTGCAGTGAAAACACACAGTACAGCTTTAACATCTGTGTGTTACGTGGATGTTTGAATGACATAAGCGAATGCTTTAAAGCTGATAAAACCTAAAAAATATTAAAAGTAAACTCAGCACTTTACAGTATAAATTGCAATTATATCAAAAACATTTACGCAATATTTATATTTTTTAAAGTGCAAACATAATACTGTTGGCATAAGTTTTTTCAAGACATATACAGTACAGATTACCAAAAAAAGAAGAAAAAGAAATCCGTTTCACTAGGATGTACTCCTCATCCACATTGTCCCGCAGGACCTAAAAATAACATTTGATATTCTCTTTATAAATGAACAATTAAAGGTAAAAAGGCCATAATTTACTGTTCATATTGGTCAATTGTATAAATTGTATATGACCTGATATATTCAGTCCCTGTGCCAGGGATGTAGATAACGAAATATTAAAAACAACGTAATGAATATAGAGTAGAAAAGAAAATTTGAAGCTTAAAATCTTTAAACTGTTGTTATGATCTAATTTATTCTGGTACCTTTTTAGTAGGTATTCGTGATGTTGAACCAGTGTGTGCCTTTTATAACAAACAGTATTTAAACCGCTAAGTGTGATATGTTCTTTATATTTTTACAGCTGATATAGCTTGTTAAATTAACGTTGCAGTCTTCTGTTTTGACATACACTGTAAAATATCTTGCTTGAGGTCACAATTTTAGTGCCAGAGTGAAAGAGCTCCAGTCTGGATGTTAATCATAGGCACTGACTGCAAAGGAGTGAGGACTCTCATCTTGTTGGAGGAGGGAGGAACAGCCGATTATTAACGGGGCCCCGTTTTCTGTTTTTTCCATCTACACAGCTGCTGGACTCCCAAAACCTTAAAGATGAGTAACTCACTCCCTTTTTTTATCCACACTGTTTAACTTACTGAATAAAGCCATTCATTTATCCTAGTGAATGTGTCACCTGATGATTTGGACCGAAAGCCATCGATAGCTTAACCTCTTGTGATACGCCTATACTCGCCTCATCATTGTGAGTAACCTGTAAGGGGGGATCCCCGAATTTATATATCAATGTTACACTTGATGGTTCTCCTGTAGTCCATCAAAATAACATCAATACATCACAAACAGTATTACACGAGGAGTGTTGCACCTCTGTTGTTCTTCTTCCCCATGTATTAGTCTCCTAAAGAGAAGAGACTGCGGAGAGGAATAACCAAAAACAGTAGAGTAACACCCAATTTTTTTAAAGCGCTTTTTACATAGGTGTAGGGATTCTTTTTTTCTCTGGATGTTAATCATGCATTATTATTGTATTTTGCACAGTCCAGGCTTTTATATATTTGTATATATTCACTCACAAAGATATTTTAATAATGTGGTGATGAGCAGTGTATTCAAACTTAAATAACATGGATATGTGCCCCAATTCTAGGACAGATTATTGTACTTTGAACAGCTCAGACTTTTATTTGTATGCCGTCTGAGCATGTCCCGAATACTGATGAAACAGTTAAATAATTTCTATTTGTGGTAATGGTACACAAATGTGCACGCTGCAGCATACCACATATCACACAAACACACAAATGCGGGCTGCAGTCTCAGATAGGGTGCCGGTCGTGTTTGCGCAAATGAGTACCGGAGTCTGTGTTTCAGACCTCCATACTTCAGCACACTCGCAGCCTCAGGATCTGTTCCTGTGTATTGCTGCGTGTGCTGACATGTATATCACGCTTCTCTCAACTAGCGCCTAGACCTCCGCCATGCATTTCCCTCTCTGCAGTTTATAATAAGCAATATGAACATTATAGCACACACAGGTAATATGAACAACAGTTTACAGCGATATTCCAATTCACATTTCGCTTTCTTTAAGCTTTGTCAAGGCTTAATCTAAGTGTAACACTTAGCGGTCCCTGGCACAGGGACTGAATATATCAGGTCATATACAATTAATACAATTGACCAATATGAACAGTAAATGATGGCCTTTTTACCTTTAATTGTTTATTAATAAAGACAATATCAAATGTTATTTTTAGGTCCTGCAGGACAATGTGGATGAGATGTCCTGCGGGACAATGTGGATGTAGTTAAACTGATTTATTTTTCTTCTTTTTTGGTAATCCATATTCTAAATCAGTTGAGAGCACCCACAACCAGAGAGGTCCAGTATATATAAAAGTCCCCTCTGTTTGAAAATAATAAAAAAATATTTTCCATCCACTACTGATAACACTTTCAGTACATTATATGGTGCGGGTCAATCTGTTTGTGTGTGATATACAGTCAGATGCAGAAGTAGATGCAGCAACAGCTTTTGGCTGTTGTCTGTCTGTCCCTTGTGTACAGCCATGAAAGGACCAAGCAAGGACTGAGATGCCCATGCTCTATGGACACTCTAACACTGACTGCTGTGTCCTTGTACATGACCATCAGTCTCACTATCAATACTTACATCAACCCTAGGGGTTTGGCCTTCTATGCCTGCAACTGTGGGTCTCACTGACACGCCCATGACAATTCCATACCATGCCCACTGAGCATTTCTAACCACTCCAAGTCATTGTCCAGGAACACCTATAACTTCTCCACAACATTTCTCATATGATGCATCTCAACAACAACACCTTTAGGAGTACACTTTGGTGGGATGTATGAAGCAGTGAAAAGATTGGAGAAGTGTACCAGTGGAGAAGTAGCCCATGGCAACCAATCAGCCAGTGGCGTAACTATCAGTCAGTGGTGTAACTATAGTTTATGTGCCACCACAAAATGTGCCATCACAAAATGTCCACCCCCATATTGCAGACAGTTTCAGAGAACGGTCTGCTATATAGGGGCGGACATTTTATGATGGTCCATCTCCATAGCATCAGAATGAAGCCAGGAGGGGGAGCCGGGACCACCGCAGCGAATACAGGTAAATCTGCAGGCAGCTGTGGCGGCAGCATTACAATAGCCCTGCAGCCCCCGGCACCCACACTTACACAGCGCCTCCCCGCTGCCGCAGGGGCTGTAGGGCTATTGTTACGCCACTGCATTCAGCTGCTGTGTATCATTTTATAGAATGTACTTGATAAATGCTGATTGGTTGACATGGGCAACTTCTCCACCTCAACACTTCTCCATTCTTTTCACTGTTTCAAACATCTCCCCCTCTGTGTAAAGCATGCACCTTACAGGTATTTTAGAAATTTGGTGCATGTGCAGGTGCAAAACCATAGCTTAACTACTGAAACATTGGCACCTCGTGCAGCTCCAGGGCAAACGCAGGATTTCTATAAGGGGGTTTCCAAATGTGATGTGGCTAGGATGCCGGCATTCACTATGCAAACACAATAGTTTGTGGAGGGGAGGGTTAGGCTATGGGATGGTTAGGCTGCAGCCTGCAGGAACATTAGATTGCGGAGGGGAGGGTTACTCTGCGAGAGTTAGTTTGCGTATGGGAGGGTTAGGCTGCGGTAGGGTAATTGTGCGGAGGGGGGGTTTAGGCTGTGTATCGGGGGCAGGGGTGTGGGTTAAGCTGCAGCAGGGAACACTTGGCCTTGTAGATATGGAACAGAGATGAGGCACAGGAGAGTTATTATTACCTGTGTCAGGGTCCCCCTAGCTACTCAGCACACTCTGTCAGCACTGCTGACTGTGTAACTAATTATTGTGACAGTGTAGGATGGGTGCTCACCTCTTCCGATCCCATTGCCTGACCTTTGACCTTCTTATACGGTCAGAGCAGGGGTCTGTGTTCAGTCAGTGTATGTGGTCATCCTCCGGGTTCCTTCCACTCTGTGAACTTAAAAAGCTGGGAGGACATGCGGTCCCTGCAGAGTGAGAGCAGCTACTGTGTGCAGCTGCTGGCCAGCGTATCCAGGGCAGCAAGCTCCATACAGTCGCTGACTTGTGCAGTTCCCTGCAAGCCTGTACCCCGTGCATTTACAGGTATTGTGCAGCTGTGCTAGCAGTGCACCAGGCTCAGGCTGAAACGTCCAGCAGTATAAGGAGTCAGTGCAGCCACAATGGTCAGTGCAGCCGCAGCCTAGGGCTTCTCAACAGCCCTGGCAGCTTCCGGTATGTGAGAGAGGAGCCAGGACTGGAGCACTGTACTGTAGATTGGCGCCCGGCAATTTCAACACTGTTTAACTCCTTGCGCTGTCCCTGCCTGCCAGTGTCACTTCCCTTGTAAAGTAGTGAACTCCGGGCTCCCGCCACGGCTCTGCTCAGTGCCCAGCACATCTGAAAAGTTGTGCTGCCGAGCACTCAGGAGAACCAGAAACCCCCCTGCGTGCGCCACTGAGCTGTTATAAAATCATAATTTCTTCTAATGCAGATTTCAAATTTTAGAGCTTTGTAATTCAAATTAATGATTCCATATTTTTCTACTTTGTTAGTTTACTCTTCAGCAGAAGACGATTTCCCGCCTCGCAGCCATGCCCCCTTTTTGGCATTCGATCCCACCTGCCAATTCAGTGTTGAGGCAGCCGGGAACAGGACATGGTCACGGCTGCGTTGAAGTAGCAACAAAAACAATACATTTTATTCTCTGTAACGCTTTATATTTATTTCTGACAAACAGTTGGCGGGCACACAGACATCGCACCAACTAAGGACAATAACAGGTGCTGTTGCAGAAAAGTGATGGGTGTTCCTTGGTAGTGACTGGGAGGTGGCCAGTAGCTCACACCAAAATGGGTTTTTCAGTGATTTTAATATTATTGTCTGCATTTCCAGATGCACAACCGTAGTCATAGGAGGCCATGTCCAGACAGAGACAATGCACTTACCATAGGGCTGTTGCAATTTTTAATGGAGTGACTGGGGGTCTTGTATAAATTGGTGTTCTAGATCTTGCACAATCAGCCACATGCATACCTCCCAACCATGGTTGTGCACAAAGGAAGCAGTTTGCAAATGACAGATTTGCAATCGCCAACATCGGCTGCGCATTCGCTTTTGCATGCTACTCAAAATCAGCTGCTTAGTCTCTTGTACATAATAGGATGATGTCAATGCTACTGGGAATATCCATGCAGATATACAGAGATAAGTACAATAAATACATAAAATACTCCTAATCAGGCGGTAGTGCTAATTAAATAGCAAGCAGCTGGTCAAATTCTGGGGACCATCAATCTCCCCAATCAGGAAAACCCAAGAAATACTATATACAATAATTGAAAAAAAAAAGATTTTATGTCCGAAAGGTATGCAAACCAGCCAGCAACAAGGGGAATATACACAAGAGGGACATGTGAGGATGTAACGGGACGGGTGTCCGATGGACCGATCACAAGGTATGAGAGGTATCTTGATAAAGGAAAATATCTTTTCGAAACGCGTTGATGACGTTCCTGTTATTCATGTAATCTATCCACGAGGAGGACGGAGGCGTACGTCTGAAGACGGAAGGTGTCATAGTCTCCAGTGTCTGCAGCGCTTGTGACCGGTCCATCGGACACCCGTCCCGTTACCACCTCACACCTCCCTCTTGTGTATATTCCCCTTGTTGCCGGCTGGTTTGCATGCCTTTCGGACAATAAAATCTTTTTTACCTTTGGAGATCGGGGTCCTGATTACAAAGAACCTGCTACGTGAACGCGTGGCAGAACCATTAAGTAAGTGTTACATTTGTATCAGTGTACAGACGTGGATGTTCATAGTGGTAGAAGATCCAAAGAAACCATTATATGTATGCGGGGCAGAACTTAGAAGTAAGTGTCTGCCAATCAGGGGTGAATTAGACCCCAGTCGTTGTTTCAGTTCCTGCGCCTGCAACATTGTTTGGATGCGTGGAAGTAGGAATTGGATTTATGTTGCTACAATCACTTGCTACAATCACTAATTGAAGCCCACTTTTCTGCAGCGCTGTTTTTTTTCAATTGTTGTATACAATAAATACATGTCATTAGGCCATGTGAGCATGGGCAATGTGAAAAAAAAAATCACAGGTGCAATCGCTTTTGCAAATAATTAGGCTCAAACTGGGAAATGGACAAATTTTGGTACAAAAAAATGATTGTGTTAAACTTTTTGTGTTAACCATTTTCATTTCAACCTTTTACCTGTGGGAACCTTTTGTACCTGTCATAATCAACCTTTTTACTGTTGATCTTTTCATCCTGTGGGGGTCAATCTATTCACTATCTAGCTTTGCTGTAGATCTATTTTACAATACCCCCAGGTTATTTATTTTACAATTGTGTCAACTCTTATGTGTTTTGATGTCTCTGGTCTTGGATCCTTGCATAGAAAGGCTTACCTTGGCCTTGGCATCCTCTTTGTCATCGGCTTTTACAGCCAGTAGCATTAATCTTAGAATAAATGAAACGCTCAGAGGAAATTGACCTCTTAGCTCTGGAACATTGGACTTCATGAGCCTTTTCACTTTTGGCATTGGAATATTGAAAAAGTATATACTTCCTAGTAGGTCTTGACCCCGTCTGCCAGCACGTCCTGCCATCTGAAAGTGGAGAAGAAGCAGGGTAAGCATATTTAGCTGCTATTGGCATGTTACATCATCACACAAATGCAGCATACTGTACAGAGAAGTTCAAATAGTATTCTAAGAATATGCCTAAATGATCAAGTACTTAGGGCCTGATTCAGGCCTGCACTGACTGCGGGGTGAGCCAGCTGCCTCCGTCGCTTCTGACAGCTTGTAAAGCGATGTCACAGCGCAATACAAGCAGTTAGCAGACTGTTCACCCCGCAGTCAGTGCTGGTTGAGCTGCTGCAGGGGACACAGACAATGCTGGAGCCTGGAGTTGTAAGTATACTGGTGTAAAATGAATGTGGTGTGTGTTTAAAAAAACTTTTACTTTTCACTGTCACTGTTTTTTTCAACATTCTTTTTACAGGTGGACTACAAGTTCAAGGGGGCCCATTAATGCCCCGCATCCTGGGACTTGTGGTTCGCCAAGTCCCAGCATGCAGGGCCGGCCTTCTGGGACTTGAAGTTCACCTGTTAAAAGCAATGTTTTTTTTAAACGTTTATGCGTATCAGCCCGGCATCCACCGCCCACAAATGCCAGGGACGGCCCTTGGCTTCAAAATTGGATGGGTAAAGCCTGGGGGGGAACGGTAACCCCATTATTGGGGGTTCCCTACTCCCCCAGGTACCCCGTCCAGGGCTGTCCAGCCACAATGGGCATGATATGGCAGGGGGACCTTATGTAAAAAGTGTCCCCCGGCTGTGGCATGACAACGCGGGTTGTTGGAGCCCGGTGCTGGTTCCAAACTAAAGGGGACCCCCAGTCTTTTGTCCCATGTATTTCTGAAACCAGAACTAGTCCAAGAGTCTGGGGTTGGTTTCAGAAATACGGGGGACCCCTTCGCTTTTTTAACACATTTTTTAAGACAGAACCATACACAGATCTCAATGATCTGTGCATGGTTCTGTCAAATGCGCCTGTCAGAACCTAGTCTATTTTTTGCGATTTTTAGTAACGTTTTCCTGTAATCACATCTCATTAAATTTGTGAGTTGTATACTTTATAATGGGAAAACATCTGGATGCGAATTGAAGTGTTACTAAAAATCGCCAGGTCAGAATGTTCAAATTCGCGGCAAAAAGTGGGATTTTTTTTGCCGGAATTCGCATCCTATAAAATGTGCGATTTTCAAAAAAAGTGCGATCTTGGATAGTTTTTGGCGATATTATCGCAAAAGTCACGATATCGGACCTCACTAAATCTCGCCCAATGTATCTTACATTCCTCTGCATAAGAAATGTAAGATACATTGATATTAGTAGTAAAAAGTTATCAAATTATAATTAACCTATTTGTGTAGCTACTGGACCGTCAGAACAGAAATAGAGAAACAGTATTTACTCTAAGTATTTCTCTTCATTACCTACTCTGCCTCTCCACTCTTTCCTATACTCCTCTGTTTGCCATTAAAATGCTGGGCGTTCCCATGGGTATGCGGGCCCTGTCTACATCCCGGGCCCCCCAAATAAAAGTAAGTTCAGACTGACTTTTATTTGCGAAGGCAGGAGAAATCATTTGATGGTCGGCGACCAACAAATGATTTCTCCTACAACGTCGGCATGCGATGGGATGTGTCTTCAGTACACATCCCCTGGCATGGGTGCGAGGGAAAATGGTGGTGGAGAGTGAGGATTTTTGGCGGGGTGGCGGGGCCAGCACTCGATAACGACCATCTTCGTAGCTTACAGAGTCAACCAGAATCAGGCCCTTTATTCTGTGTAACAGGTGTAAAGGATGATAGATTGGAAGGAGAGAAAGGAGGTCAAAGGAGATTGATGGAGCTGAACTGATGGATTGTAAAGATTTTGAATGGCAATGGGAGGAGTATAGGAATGAGTGAGTTACTATTACACCTGCTGAATGCACAGCCTGGACACCTCTAGACCCAATGTTCTCAACCACTACTTTCTATTCATCAAAATATCACTATCTACTTTGTTTTGATTTCAGTTTGCCATTATTCTCCAAACATCCTGCTTGCACTGCCTTTGCTTTCCAGTACACCCACTTTTAATAGTTTATTGTAGTATTTTCACCTACTCACCTAGTATTTTAGAATACTCCTCTGAACAACACCACTTAACTGTAATGTACTGTTCTATACCGGAGTTATGGCTCTATGACCCTGTCATATACCATTCCACTACCATACTTGCTCTCACTCCCCACCCAGTTTCAGACCACATCCTGCACCCATAACCCAGCTAACCTTATCCAAATCTCCGCACTCCCTTTCTCCAGTGGACTCTAGAGTTCCAGATCAATTTACAGCAAGCTGCTCACTATCCACAACCTTTTCATACCCCACCCTTAACATACTTACAATAATCAAAATCTGTCTCTCCTCCTATGACTCCATCTCCCATGCTGCTCCATCTTATCTGGCTCTTCTACCCCATTCACCTCTGTATGGCGACCATTTACTGATCCCCTGGCCACTCCTCCCCATTTCTCGACAACTTCACTGGCCATCCCACTTCCTCTTCTTTGACCTCCGCTCTATCATCCTCAGTGACTTTAACATCCCAATTGACATGCGTAAATCAGCATAAACTAACCTGTCAGGAATCGCGGTGAGTAGTCGCATCTGCGGCCACGTCACTTACTATTGCGCTGGTGCACCCAGCGGCACAGACCCACACTTTGTCTTTCCTCTGGCCATGACCCATGGCGCGATGTCCCCTGTGTCCCTCCAGGCCCCGCTAGTCATGCCACGTTGATTCCACACTGGTACCTCGCTGCATGAGCACCGCCGTGACACCTGCGATCAGCTTAAAGGCTGAACCAGTCGAACCGCTTACTCTCAGACCAGCTACCCCTTACTGGCTCCTAGGCCAACTACCCGCTATTGGGCTAAGTCAGTGAATAACACCATCTGTGTCCTGACCATCGACAGTCATCACCAGCTTCCAAGCTCTTGACAATCATCACAGACTCCCAGGCCATCGACAGTCATCTCCAGCTCCCAGGCCATTGAAAACCATCAACGGCTCCCATGCCGTCATCTCTGGCTCCCAGGCCGTCAACAATTATCTCCAGTTTCAACTGTTCCAGCTCCCAGGCCGTCAACACTCCCTGGCTTCAGGGCCATTGATACTTACCTATGGCTCCCAGGCCATCAGCAACCATCCCCGGCATCCATGACCATTGATACCCTCAGTCTCTAGACTGATACTCATTAAACTCTAAATCTTTCTCAAGATCTCTAGTGTATGCTCCGCAGAGTCCTCTGTCACCAGTCAGCTAGTTCCAGAGGATCAGTGCAGGGGGGCGTGACCTGCTCTTCAGGCACATCTACAGTTGGAGCCCCTGTCAACTTTGTTCCTTAGGTCATGGCTCACTATGGCTATCCTATTGTTCTCAGCAGTAATACAATACATAGAACAATATAGTACGGGATTAGCATAGTAATTCTATTACTCACTTAATCCAATTAACAGGCTAAATGAGGAGGGCTCCATCTGTAAGTCCACAGCTCTTCGCGGGCTCCTGGGTGAGCACCACTGGCAAGTTAGACTCCGCACCCCTGTTCCTGGTCTCTGCCAGACCTCTGGTCCAGTGCATGTCCTCACGATACATTAAAAAACCTTGTTTCCTGTTTTCAGTGCCCTCCACTGGCCCACCTAGTTCACAGCCAGGAACATAGAAATCCTTGGTGCTGACACAAACCTACTCACCTGCTCATCTGGCCTTTCCCAATGAACCTCCACCCCCACTGACCATCTTGGCAACTCAGTGGAGCTTGACTTCACCCACCAGTATGATTGATCTGACATTTCTAATTCTCTCTTCTCCTTCTCCCACACTTTACATGTTTTCACCCTCTCTTCCTCACTCATAGGCCCACCATCACCAGACACATGTTGGGTCTTTCAATCCTACTATCTCAACCTCCCTCAATATTCTCATTTCTCCACTATCCAACATGGCCTGTCCCACCCAGGTGTTCTCCTTCTATAACTCCACCCTCACCTCCACAGTTGATTTTGTTGCCCCCATGTCCCCTGTTCCCCACATCCTTGGCACTCCAAAATGACTAGATTCCTGCAAAAATGTTCATGTACAGATGAGCACCTCTGGAGAAAATCTCACTCTCTGGCAGATTTCTCCATTTCAAGTTTATTGTTTCTTCCAAAAACTCCAACCTTATCTCTTCTCAGTTCTCCTGTCCATGCTGCCTCTTTGATATGTTCAACATGCTCCTACACCCCCCTCCCATCCTTCCTCACTGCTGACTTTGCCTCCCTCTTCTCCTACAAAATTGAGGCAATCCTACACAAATTCTTCTCCCATCTCCCCATGTCAGCACCTACCATCCTCCAGCCAAACCACCTTGTGCTCCTTCTACCCTACCAGAAACAAGGAAGTCCACTCCCCCATCTTATCCTTTTCCCACCTCCAACTGCTACATGAACCCCTCCCAAATCCTATACTTCATCTCCCCCCACTCTCTGTTCCCACTTTGCTCACCTCTTATCATATTACTCTATAGCAACATTTTTATCTCACCATTCAAACATGCTCTTGTTTCTTTTATCATTAAAAAACCCAACCTTGATCATTTCTCCCCCACTAGTTACTTAACATGCATCTTTTTTCTGTTACAATGCATCTGATTTGTAAAACAGTGCAAATTGGATGCACAAGCAGCTTCTGCTGACCATACCTTAAAAAAAGTCCAGGCAACACTCGTCACTCCCCCAAACTAGCATCATGTCACTCATACTGTCACTGACAGGGGGCTTTGCAGAACCACAACCATAACATTTTTATGTAAACCATACAAATGGTTGTACAGTATGTTTTGCATGCAACCATTCATGTGTAAATCATCAGCCCTAAATACACAGTAAGTTGCACAGATGCAATAGTATATATAAAATCCATTGTGATGTATAATATACCTGTCTGAAGTTCAGAGCATCCAGGAAAACTGAATCCTGTAGGAAAACCACAGATTTACATGGCATGTTGATCCCTAGGGCAAGTGAACTGGTGGCTGTTATAACCTGAGAAGAAACAAATAGAATCTTAATGCACGTACAACATTTTTTTTCCCAATGTGTTTTTTATCCATGAAGGAGGCTACAAGATAACAGCACTCATTGGTCTAGTACAGTGGTTATCAAACTGTGGATCCCAACCATCTCAACATGGAGTTGTGACTCCATGTTGCTGACTCCTCTTCTAATCTCTCAGCCAGTGATCCATGGAGTCTGAGAGTGTTTGTTACTTGGAACACTGGCTTAGAGATCTGAGAAGTCATCAGGCAGCTCCAGTGCTCTGCCTCTCCTGTACCCAGGTCCGGTATAAGGCTTCTCAGCACCCTAATCAAAACTTCAATCTACTGACCTTCCCCCAAACCCCATACTACCACCAATAGTCAATTTCCAGCCCTCATGTAAAAGAGTGAAGGTGGCATCTTAGAAGTTCAACAGCCACCACCTACATTAAGTACAACAAAGGAAACTTTCTTGTAGACATCGTTAATTGTATGATAGGCAGACCTGGTGGCCAGATACTGGTGCCCTAGGCATTTGTCAAAAACTGCCTAATGTTAGAGACGTCCCTACCTATACCATCCAGAAGCAGCTTCTGCCACCATTGTCACAAGCAGGCTGCACTCCTTGATCCCTTATCTACACAGGAACTTCACATGTACGGTTCCAATTAAATGATTCTGTGCATGTGAGGTCTGCTGACCACACATAGGGTGGCCATTTGGCGGTTACTTGCTGGGAACTTGTAATAACTCTAATTGTCTGTCGGGGTCCAAGATCAAAATAGTTTGGGGAACCCCTGGTCTAGTAGATACACCATGAATAATACACATTATTTGTATTGTTTTCATTTTACAAACATATTGTCTTCATTACATTTGCCATATGGCTTTCACCTATGTATCTTGATTATTTATAGTCGAGCTGTTGCTAATAATTGTCAGAGCTGTAAGCATCTGTGAAGCTGCAGGGAAAATATCAAACAAATTTGTATTGGACATTGACAGTGACATAAAGCTCCTATGATACAATATTCAAATTCTGCCTATATGCACATATTCATATATAACTCCTTTGAATTGTAGATTCACAGTATAGTGCATTTGGAAATTGATACATTAGGTTTGTGTTTCTTTGATTTATAGTTGTAAAGAAAACTGGGTCAATAGTGAACAATTCACTCTGCTTTTGGTATGCTGGGTTACTGCACGTAACACAAAAGACCAAAGTCTGACTAGGAATGCACACAAAAATGCATCCCTCTAACTAAAGATAACCACTCAAATGCAATGGGTTGTAGGCAGCAGGATAATGAGAATTAGAATGTTCCTCCTTTATAAAATGAATAATATTTTTGTGGTGTCTGCAATATCCTATTATCCCCAATGCCACTTGGGCCGATAAAAATTATTGATGGTCATTATCACAGTATCCAAATAGGGAACATTTTTATTCGATCCAGGATAAGGGATAAGTACAGGATCCCATTTGCTATTGCAGGACTTGGCAACTGCCTATTGGGGATTATGCTTTGCGTGCTTTAGGCAGAGGACACAGATGCCATGGGCCCAGCAGCTTGGAGAGGCAATTTCACTGCACCCTTTTAGATTCTTTTTTTATTTTTATTTGGTGCTGCTGTGCATCAAGTTTGGTTCACTTTCTGTGAGGGAGGAGGAGCCGCCCTCAGTGTGTGCACAGAGCCACTTCTTAAAGAGAACACAGAAGCATAACGGTAGTAATGGAGCTGGCGCTATGCAGCTGATGAAAGTGGATAGATATTGCATGGATAGTACCACACAATCCTGTTGACAGTGAGACACCCTCTCCTTTACCACCCATCCATCTGTCTGTCTATGCCAGCTCCTGTCCAATCTTCTGGCTGACTTTGCCCCCAGTGGTGCTTTGTCTGTGCACCTGTCTGTCAATGCTGCCAACAGCCATCCATGCACCCATATGGTGCTCTGTCTGTCCGTTTGTCTGCATATGCGCTCCGTCCATCTGTCTATCCACCTATGCCACGTTAGAATTCTCTGTCCATCTGTTTATCCGAATGCTCCTTCAATTCTATTTTAACATCCTTTTTTTGCCCATGCCTTTTGCTCTTTTCTTTTGGGTCAATTTTGCACAAAAGTGGCAGAAAACACGTGAATTCTCTGATCCACCTGTTTTTCACCCATGACAAATTTTGTCGGCACTTTAATTGAATGCCTCCCTCATTGTCAGAATAAAAAGTGTTGAGACATTTGAATGGTAACACAACCAAAATCCAGAAAATCGAATGTATTTCAATGACAGCTGTGGGTGGTGTAAAATACTCACTCTTAAGTAGCCCATCCTGAACAGCATCTCCACAAACTTCCTTTCTTTAGCAACCATTGCACCATGATGGAAGCCAATGCCTTTTCTTGATAGAGATATGAGATTTTCTCCAAGTCTGGAATATCTTGTACTCCAACAAATTTGTCTCAATGTCTGTAAAGAAAAATATTTCAATAAAGTAGAAGAAATAAAAAATAGGAATTTGGTACTCACCGGTAATTCCGTTTCTCCTAATCTGCAGGGGACACTGCCTTAAACCATGGAAATTGGGATGTGGTCAGGAGGAGCCGGCACTTTTAGAAAATTTGACCAGCTGGCTACTTCCCCTCCCATTCCCCTGCAGGCTGCAGTCTTTAGGATAAACCGTGTCTGAGAGAAAAGGAGACCCGGAAACCTCTGGGAAGAATTAACCAGACAGGTAAAAGCAAACTAACAAAATTAAGGAAAAAACCATCACCAGTGAAACCATATGCTTTCATTCACACTATTTAAATATAATAGAAACAGAGGCGCTGGGAGGGCGCGAAGTGTCCCCTGCGGATTAGGAGAAATGGAATTACCGGTGAGTACCAAATTCCTATTTTCTCCCACATTCAGCAGGGGACACTGCCTTAAACCATGGGAATATACCAAAGCTACCCCCATGGGTGGGTCAGCGCTACTCTCCCTGTAACACGGCCTGGCCAAAATTGGCCTCCGGCCTAGCAAAAGTTTCCAAATTTGTAAATTTTGATGATAGTATTAGTTCCTGACCAAGTGGCCGCCCGGAACACTTGGGACAGAGATATTCCTCTAGCGGCTGCCCACGAAGTCCCCACTGAATGAGTGGAATGGACTGACAGTACCACTGGAACAGGACGTGAAGAAAAAAAGATAAGCTTCATGTATAGTCAGGCAAATCCAGCGAGCTAATGTCAACTTAGATGCTGGAAAACCCCTTTTTCCTGCTTCATACAGAATAAACAAAGAATCCGATCTTCTGATAGCATCTGTACGATTGACGTAAAGACGTAATGCTCGAACAACATCAAGAGATGACAGGTACCACAATTCATTCACCACTCATTGATATGAAATGCCAACTCAACTTTCAGCAGATAATCTTGACGAGTCCTCAGCTCTGCTCTGTCACGTTAAAAACTAAAAAAGGGCGAACGGCAAGACAACGCACTGAGGTCCGAGACTCTATGAGCCGAAGCCAAATCTAACAACATAAGAGTCTTCCAAGTTATACCCCCATGTGTAAAAAATCGTGCTGAAACCTCCCTTTCCCTGACCGGGAATCGAACCCGGGCCGCGGGGGTGAGAGCGCCGAATCCTAACCACTAGACCACCAGGGAGTGATTAAATAACTCCTTTTTCAGAAAAATAAATAGTATTTTCTCCTCTTTTATATGGAAAAATGCGCGTCCTAGAATAAAATTACAAACTTTGATGAGGAAAAGAGGGAATGGTGGCATGTCTCTACCTGACCTCAAATTGTACTACCTATCTGGGCAAATAATATCATTAGTGGGGTGGATGGATGGGGCAACAGATAACGAAGGGATAAAGGAATTAGTATTGCAGAATGGAGGGGGTAATACACCCTTACAAAAATTAGTAAAAGGTCAAGTTTTAAAACGAGATCCCCCATTGGTTACACAGGCAGTGAAAATTTGGAGGGAAGCCCATAAAATAATGAAATTCCAAGCAATAGAGGTGGACCATCCGCTATGGGATGCAAAAGGTTTTAAGGAGCTTAGAGATCTTCAGGTATCCAAGGTATGGAGTCCATATAGGATCACAGCCATGAGTCAACTATATGTGGGTGGAGAATTAAAATCATTTAACCAATTACAAGAGGAATACTCGCTACCCTCATCTTATTTCTATAGATATGTACAATTGAGAGATGCATTAAGTAAACAATTTAAGGGATCACCCCCAGAATTTAGGGTCTCCCCAATTAAAAAGATATTGACAGAAAGCAATAAAGTTAAAAAGGTGTCAAAAATCTATAACCTTCTATTGCGGGTGAAAAATGAGGAAGGATTGATTAACCTAAAGGAGAAATGGGAAAGTGATATTGGGCGGATAGATATAGAGGAGTGGAACATCGCGGTTGCATCAGTGTATAAAGCTACAAATTCCATCAGAGTTCAGCAAATACAACTATTTCTCTTACACAGATCATATATCACCATGAGTAACCTGGTGAAATTTGGGGGGAAGACATCAGATAAGTGCCCAAAATGTAACAAGGCACCAGGCACGTTCTATCATTTACTATGGGAATGTCAGGAAGTTCAAGGGTTTTGGGACAAGGTGAAATCGACCCTGGTGAAGTTGGGGATTGAGGAGGAGATCCTCACATCAAAATGTTGTCTATTAAATATAACAGGCGATGGCGTAATGAACAGAGATGATAAGGCATTCATTGCCAATATGTGTGCCTTAGCAAAGGTTATGATAGCCAGGACATGGATGGCAAAAAAGGCCCCGGACATCAAAGGTTGGAGAGCACTGGTGGACTATACGGTCCAACACGAAAAACACATTTATATTCACAGGAACACTTTAAAGAAGTTTAATAAAATCTGGCAAAAATGGTTAAGAAAATAAGGGGAAAGAAAAAAAAAAAAGTAAAAAAAAAAAAAGCAAATAGATTAAGGAAATAATTTTTGTATAAAAACCCGTGACGGTTTAAATATAACCCACAGAATAAATATGAAACAGTTGCATAGTAAAGTATATTGCACTGGAAAGTTAATAGGTAGTACACGAGTAGAATACACGTATCGATCACATATAAAATTATAAAAGGATTAATAATACTATACATTATATATTTAGAAAAGTATTTTTTTTTTTTTTTTTTTGTTAGTAAGAAAGGGGTTCGTATAGAAATAGAAGCTATCCAGGTTCACCAATGAAATAAAGATGAGAAGGTATAGATGGGGCCACTATAGAACATATATACACTATGTTATCATGAACGCCATATTTGTATTTTTCTTTATAATAAGTAAATAAATATAGAGTGGTAATTGTAAACCATGTAAACAAAGAAATAAGATACATCACCGGGTAGGGAGATTTTTAAATAGATGGGAAATGAAGATGGGCAAATATACAAGGAAAATTAGATTCTATCATCATGCGAGAACAAACTGAATGGTAGGGGCAGCACTGGATGGATATGTATGTTGTATGTAAGTGTCTATGTAGGTATGTCAAGGGGCAAGTATTTTAATATGTTAACAATATGCGGGGCCTATTGAACTACTAATGGAACTGTATGATGTTTGTCTTTGTCTTTTTTCTATGTACTCTGTCTTTCGAAATAAATAAAAAGTAAGTAAAAAAAAAAAAAAAGAGTCTTCCAAGTTAAGTAGCGTAAATCTACTGTCTCCAATGGCTCAAATTGTTCTGACTGCAAAAAGCCTAGAACTAAGGGAAGATCTCAAGGCTCTGTAGGGGCCGTAAAGGGAGGTCTTAACCGAAGCACCCCCTTCAAAAAGGTTTGGACCTCAGGAATTAGGACCTTACTTTTAATGTACTTAGACTTAGACCTGCTGTGAAACCTGACTGTAAAAAACGAAGAAGTCTTGTCAAGGAAAAGACCGCCTTTGGCAACTGACGTCACACCATATTATATATGCCTTCCAGATCCGATGGTAATGAGCTGACGTGACCTCCTTCCTTACTTTAACCATGGTAGAAATCGCCACCGCTGGAATACCTTGTCTTCTTAATAATTCGGCCTCAACAGCCCAGTCAAATAAAGACGAGACAAGTAGATCTTCCCTCAGTGGCAACCTCCAAGGGTAGTCAGGGCCAGCGCTACCCGCTCAGCAGAGGATGCAAAGCAGGTAGGCGCTGGGCAGGAGAGGCGCCCTCCCTGCTGTACATCCTCTGCTGACAGAGGCGGATTGGTCGGCCGGGTCATAGGACACCAGAACCGGCCGCTATCCCTCCTGGCAGGGCCACACGCACAACCTTCCCTCAGCCCGGCAGCAAATACTAAAACTACAACTCCCACAAACCCTTGCCAGGCACAGCACGGGGTGCATTTAGGAGTAAGCTGCTTGCCTATAGGCTGTTTGTGTAAGAGAGTAGGCAGGTACTGAACTCAGCAGCAGCAGCAGCAGTGGGAACTTCAAAGCAGCTGCCGGGCTGTGACTCGAGTACAGTGGTAGTGCTGAAAATGTAAGTAGTAGCGTCAGGGGTTAATCCCCGGGTCAGACATTCCCTCTGCCCGTGAGTGGATGTCACATATGCATATCATCGTAGTCTTACAGGTGACTGAGGACGGATGGTGGAGGCAGCAGCAGCAAGTATGTTTGTGTATGTGCTATGCTGCTGCTACTCAGGAGGTGACCACCCAGTCTGCTCTGCCCGGCAGGGAAGGGGTTACAGGGAAGCTAATTTTCTGAGCAGAGCATTATAACTTCCCCCTGGCCACGAGGGATCAGGTGCTCAGGACAGGACAAGAGGGTCGCTAGTGTGGAGCATGAGTGAGGGGGATAATGATGGATGGAGGGAGGCTTTATTTACACAGTTACACACTGACCTTGCAAGGGTCACACAGTCCCCACTCTGCATTAACTGTTGTTTTGCAAATCACATTGTTCTAGCCCTCATTTCATAGTGCAATATATCAGCTGCTTATCTCCAGTCTAAATAAGTTGATATCATTGCAGTGACTTTACCTGTTATTTTACTAATACTAGAGTCTAGGAATAGTAACCCATGAATTACCAGATCCTGACTCATTTCCTAATAGTCACTACATAGCCCCTGTACTATACATACCCCCTGCACATAGCCCCTGTACTATACATACCCTTTGTACATAGCCCCTGTACTATTCATACCCCCTGTACTATACATAGCCCCTGTACTATACATAGCCCCTGTACTATACATAGCCCCTGTACATAGCCCCTGTACTATACATACCCCTTGTACATAGCCCCCTGTACTATACATAGCCCCTGTACATAGCCCCGGTACTATAAATACCCCTTGTACATAGCCCCCTGTACTATACATACCCCCTGCACATAGCCCCTGTACTATACATAGCCCCTGTACATAGCCCCTGTACTATACATACCCCCTGTACTATACATACCCCCTGTACTATACATACCCCCTGTAAATAGCCCCTGTACTATACATACCCCCTGTACATAGCCCCTGTACTATACATACCCCCTGTACATAGCCCCTGTACATAGGCGAATCTAGAATTATGGTAATGGGTGGTCCCAGATCTAGATATAATAGCAGGGGTAACTTTGCGCGGCTACGCCGCGCGTCAAAAAGGGGTGTGGCCTCATGGGAAGGAGGCGTGGCATCACAAAAAGGGGTGTGGTATTACACTTTAGACCATACACAGTAATGCCCATTACACATTTTAGCAAACTCCGTAATACCCATTACACATAAAGCCACACACCGTAATGCCAATTACACATAAGGCCACACATCATAATGCCCATTACACATTGTGCCACACATCATGATGCCCATTACATACTATATAACAAACCGTAATGCCCATTACATATTTGCCACATAAGTGCTGCTTACCTACGTGCTCATTCCTAGGGGGTTCTTGCTTGATGGCACCATAGTACCCATTACACATGATGCCGCACACCATAGTACCCATTACACATGATGCCGCACACCATAGTACCCATTACACATTATGCCGCGCACCATAGTACCCATTACACATGATGCCGCTCACCATAGTACCCATTACACATTATGCCGCGCACCATAGTACCCATTACACATGATGCTGCACACATAATGCCGCTTACACATGATGCTGCACACCGTAATGCCCCTTACACATTAAGCGACACATTATGCGTAATGCCCCCACATACCGCCACTTATAGCATCCCTTAAGCAATGCCCCCAAAAGTGCCACTTACTGTACATTTTTATATGAGCCTTCGCTGCTGCTGCAGGGAGAGATGGAGAGCGGTGCAGCTGCTTCTATGGGGAGAGGAGCAGAGTACAACGCAGAGCACGCTCCCACTCCCCTCCTAGTGCCCCCTCTAGCCGAGTGGACATTTTAAATATTGTGTGTGCTGTTGTTGTGCGTGACGTCGGGGGAGCACACCGGGCGCCAGCACCACATGATTAGGGGGGGGGGGGCTGAGGTGAAAGCGGGGAGAAGAATTGGAGCGGAAGCTGCAGGGGTGACTGTCATTGACAGCTGGGGCAGAGAGCAGGGGGTTGCCCGGCTGTATTCAGAGCACTGCAGGTCACGGCTGTTTGAAATAATACCCCTTTCACAACAGAAAATGCAGGGATTTACCCGGGAATATGGTCCCAGGATCATGCAGGGACATTCCCAGGCTGACCCCTTATACACCAGCCTAGTCCCCTCTCCCTACCCCCCTTTAACCAACCAGCTATATCTTCGGAACCAACTGACCCATTTACATGAGACCAGTATCATATTGCAGAACTTTTGAGTTGGCTTCGAATGATTTTGGTCCCGTGAAACTGGGCTGTTTGGTTCCAGAGAAATCTGCCCTCAAAGAACATAAACAGTCATGAAATTACATTTAAGAAAAAAAAAACGGTTTAACCTCAATATCCCAGGAACCTCGAGCTTCAGTGATGCCGAAGGGGGAACTGGCAGCCGTTGAACTGGGTGGGGGTTGGAATTAGCGGGTCCCATGTTATCCTATAGGGAAAACGTTCCAGCTTTGCCTGGCCGTATCTCTGGTTCCCAGGGGGCTAGAGACATGGGGCTGGGCTCGTTGGAAAGCCCCATCCCTCAGCTACAAAATGGGCTAATGGGTGGTCCTTTGCACCCCCGGACCACCCCCTAGATTCGCCTATGCCCCTGTACTATACATACCCCCTGTACATAGCCCCCTGTACTATTCATACCCCTTGTACATAGCCCCCTGTACTATACAGTACATACCCCTTGTACATAGCCCCTTGGACATAGCCCATTTACATACCCCCTGTACATAGCCCTTGTACTATACATAGCCCCTGTACTATACTTACCCCCTGTACATAGCCCCTGTACTATAGCCCCTGTACTATACATAGCCCCTGTACTATACATACCCCCTGTACATAGCCCCTGTACTATATGCTAATGTCGGCAACTGGTGTGGGCACGCATATAGGCAATGCTACTAATGTCGGCAGCTGATGTGGGCACATGTATATGTGGCACCCCGACCTGGACCAATTTGTCCAGCGGGGGCCGTGTTAATAGGGTTGCTAAGCAACCATGTCTTATAATGCCGCCCGGACTGCGGACTTCAAGGGGTTAATACCCCATTCAGTGGAGGGCGCGAAAACCTGTCCCCCGGCTGAGTGATGGCCAAAGGGGAGCGAATGAGAAGGGAGAAGAGGAGGGACCAAGCAGGTCAGAGGTCCCGGAAGCGCGGTGTGCGAGCCGCGTGAGGAGAACGACTGGAGGGGGCTGGAAGAAGGGCCCGACGGGAGAAGACCAGCGGCGTGGACAGGGAGAGCCTGAATGCCGGCCGAGGACCCGCTGACGCCACGGCAGCAGAAGAAAGAGCCGCCGGGGAGAAGGAGCAGTCGGCGGGGAGAGACCTCAATGCGGAGCAGGAGTAGCGCGGCTGAGTGAGGCAACGCTGCAGTAGCAGCGCCCCCACTAGCGTGCTCTCCTGAAGAAGGGCTGAGTGTGGCAACGCTGCTCCCACAGCGCCCACACTAGCGGGCCCAAACCCAGACTATTTCTTTTTTTTTTTTTTTTTTTTTTCCTTTTTCCCGGAACATTTCTTTACCTAGTTCGATGCCCGAGGACGAGCATCCTTAAAGTGGGTGGATATGTGGCACCCCGACCTGGACCAATTTGTCCAGCGGGGGCCGTGTTAATAGGGTTGCTAAGCAACCATGTCTTATAATGCCGCCCGGACTGCGGACTTCAAGGGGTTAATACCCCATTCAGTGGAGGGCGCGAAAACCTGTCCCCCGGCTGAGTGATGGCCAAAGGGGAGCGAATGAGAAGGGAGAAGAGGAGGGACCAAGCAGGTCAGAGGTCCCGGAAGCGCGGTGTGCGAGCCGCGTGAGGAGAACGACTGGAGGGGGCTGGAAGAAGAGCCCGACGGGAGAAGACCAGCGGCGTGGACAGGGAGAGCCTGAATGCCGGCCGAGGACCCGCTGACGCCACGGCAGCAGAAGAAAGAGCCGCCGGGGAGAAGGAGCAGCCGGCGGGGAGAGACCTCAATGCGGAGCAGGAGTAGCGCGGCTGAGTGAGGCAACGCTGCAGTAGCAGCGCCCCCACTAGCGTGCTCTCCTGAAGAAGGGCTGAGTGTGGCAACGCTGCTCCCACAGCGCCCACACTAGCGGGCCCCCCGGCGAAGAAGAGGTCCAGCAGCAGCCTAGTGACGGGCAGGAGCCTGCGACTTGATCCTGACCCCAGGTACCATCCTCCCCTGCTCCCCCGGGCACCTTTATTACATGACCCCGCACGCCACGCAGGAGACTGTATCGACCCCGGGTACCTCACACCACCCTGAAACTCCCCACCAGGAGGACAAATGGGCGTAAGCCTGTGCCAGCAGAGCCCCGGACACCCAAAGGGGAACCCACTATAGGGTAAGGACAGCCCCCATCCATGGTCTGTACTATTAAGGAGCCCCACACTAGCTCCATTAGAAGCTAGAGAGTTAGCCTCCAGTCAGCATACTTTGCTGGGGGGGGGCTACTGTGAATTCTAAAGACACTGCTATCACTAACTCTACCAAGAAGGAGTTCATATTGCCAGGAGAAAGTTTCTACCCTTTATTAAGGTTACAGTATTCGCCCTTCGCCCAGGGGCATCAGCCCAAGGTGTACACCTAGGAGGGACTCATTTCAGATAGTAGTAGTAGGATATGTTTTTATTGCATGACCCATTAATGTTGGTAATTTGTATGTGTTATAGGCCGTGTACTTATTGATCACGTGTGCGTAGGTGGCTAGGGCCACATAAGATTACTAATATTGCCGAGTGAGGGCATTATCTCCACTGACCCTGGTTGACGGTCTGCGGGATGTACGCTCCCACTCTCCAGTGACGCGGGAGTTCCGTATCGTACCTAGCGTGAGGTTTTTGGATACTCATGTGAAGTAGTAACCTGCTAGGCGGGTGTAAAATTAGCATTGTAGTGCTAAGCTATTTTAGGCTGGTTACATGTATGACAATTGTTTGCTTCACTTTGCACTTAATAAAACGTAAGTAGTTGTACTGCTGAACGCCTGGTCTTGGTTCCTGTGGAGTGTGATCTCGACCCCCTCAGCAAAGAATCGGTGTGGAATCGAGAGCCTCTAGCAACGCAAGGTAATCTCCTTCTCCACGACCCCGACATATCACATATAGGCAGCGCTACTAACGTCGGCAACTGGTGTGGGCACATGTATAGGCAGCACTACTAATGTCGGCAACTGGTGTGGGCACGTGTATAGGCAGCGCTACTAAGGTCGGCAACTGGTGTGGGCACGTCTATATGCAGCGCTACTAATGTCGGCAACTGGTGTGGGCACGTATGTAGGCAGAGGTACTACTGTCAGCAACTGGTGTGGGCACTACTTGTAAGCAGAGCAACTACTTTTCGCAACTGGTGTGGATGTTATGAATAAGCAACGCTACAAATGTGGGCATATGCAGTAGTACTCGGGGCATTATGTGTAGCATAATGTGTGTCAATCATATGGGCATTATAGTGCATGGCATATTATTTAAAGGGGAATTACAGTGTGTGGCATAATGTGTAATGGGCATTATGGTGTTCTGCCCATTGATGTGTGGCATTACGAATAATGTGAATTACTGTGTGTGGTTACTATAATATGTTATAGGCTTTGAGGTGTGAAGCATAATGTGTTATGGGGATTATGGTGTTATTGGTACTTTTATGTGACCACGCCAATTCCCAATGAAGCCACGCTTCTACAATTTTGCGCACTGTCCTTCGGCGCGCACTGTCCCTGTTTTTTCTCACATGGCACCAAAATGGCTAGTTACGGCACTGGTGCTGTGTTAGGTGAATAAGATTGTGATACAGTGTGGTGTAATTTGGAGTGGGAGCATTATTGTGTGGCCACCCCCTCCCTTTGTAAAGTTTGGGTGGGCGCAAATTTATAGTTTGCAGGAGGGCGCCCAACCCCCTAGCACCGGCCCTGAGGGTAGTCCACCAATAAGTGTTGGATATCTGTGTACCATGACCTCCTCGGCCAATCTGGAGCAATCAGAATCACCACAGCTGATTCTCTCTTGATTCTCTTGAGAAGCCGAGGCAGAAGAGGACACGGTGGAAAGGCATATGCCAGACTGAACCGCCACTGAAAAAACATCTGTTGCTGCTGCCGCTGGGTCTCTCGATCATGCAAAGTATAGAGGCAGCTTGTTGTTCCTTCTGGACGCCATCAGGTCCACCTGAGGTATGCCCCACCTGAGTGTCAACTGGTGGAACACTTCTGGACTTCTGGATTGCACTTCCTTGAAGCAGGTGTGATGCTTGAAGCAATACCAACAGAATGGCTCTTATCTCGAGCAGATCGATATGAAGCTGAGACTCCTGTTGAGACTAACGTCCCTGAAATGATTGTCCCAGTGTCACTGCGCCCCAACCTCGAGGGCTGGTATTGGTCGTTACTAATGTCCAGTCTATGAGACCGAATCGACGACCTTCCCAGAGATGGTCTGTGCAAAGTCACCACAGCAGAGTCAGGCTTGCATTGGGTTTCAGATTTATGCATTTGTGCATTTGAAGGTGAGACTCCGACCATTGGGATGTCCAATTGAAAAGTCCTGGACCAGAACCTCCCATACTGAAGGGCTTCAAAGGTGGCTACCATCTTCCCCAATAACCTTACACAGAGGTGAACTGTCAGATGTTTTCCCTCCAACACTTGCCTCACCAAGGCTTGGAGGGACAAAATCTTGTCCAAAGGAAGATATATCCGTTGTTGGAAAGTGTCGAACAGGAGCCCTAGGAACAAGAGTCTCTGGGCCAGCTGTGATTTTGGAAAATTTACCATCTAGCCATGTTGGATCAGAAACTGATATGTGTGGAAAGCATCCAAAATCAACCTCTCATTGGACGGGGCCTTGAGGAGGAGATCGTCCAAATATGGGATGATGGTGATCCCTTGTTGGCGTAAAGCTGCCACTATGCATGCCATTATTTTGGTAAAAATCTGTGGTGCTGATGAAAGACCGAAAGGAAGTGCTCGGAATTGAAAATGAGCCTTCTGCACTGCGAACCGAAGAAATTGCTGATGCGGTTCCCAAATGGGAACATGGAGATATTTGTCTCTTATGTCTAGAGACATGAGAAATTCCTCTGGCTCGAGACCTGCCACCACCGAACGTACCGACTCCATTCTGAATTTGCGGTAAACAATGAAGTGATTTAACCCTTTGAGATTGAGGATTGGACAAAATATGCCATTTGGTTTGGGCACCAAAAAAATATTTGAATAAAAACCTCACCCTCTTTGTTCCACTGGTACTGTTACAATTACTCCTAATTGCAATAGCCTTTGTATTGAGGACTAGAGAGCTTCCCGTTTTGACTCCAATGACAGACGCCCTATTGTAAAAAAAAATCCTGGAGGAAAAGCTGTGAACTCCAGCTGGTATCCTCTTGATACCACCTGCTAAGCCCACAAATATGTGCAAATCTGTCGCCATGACTCTGCAAAAGCCAACAGCCTCGCACCCACCTGGGAACTCCCCAGGTGGTGGGGGAGCCCGTCGTGCAACAGGCTTTTCAGGGGGCTTCTGCTCCTGGCGGCGAGCTGTAGATACTGTGGGGATAGAAGTGGCTGCTCCTCTGCCACATCTTCCTCTAAAGGCCGAGAATGCCCCTCTACCTCTGCCTCCTGATGCACCTCGAAAGGCCCAAAAGGACGGCCCACCATAAGGCCTGTTCGAAGCTGGCACCAGGGACGGCAGGAAAGTTAATTTGCCGCCCATAGCTTGAGAGATTAATTTATCCAGTTCTGGTCCAAATAACATATCTCCATTAAATGGCAGGGCTTCCACCGCCTTTTTGATTTCCGCCTGGGAAATGGGAGGGGAAGTAGCCAGCTGGTCAATTTTCTTAAAGTGCCGGCTCCTCCACACCACATCCCAATCCCCATGGTTTAAGGCAGTGTCCCCTGCTGGATGTGGGAGAAAATGAACTACTGTAACATGAATAGATATGCTTTCACAAGTACTTCATGTGGTGTTGAAATTAGTTGTGTTTTGTATAATATATCCAGGATAGGATCTAGTATTTTTGCATATCCTTGACTTGTGTGGAGAGAGGGACTGAAGGAAAAAGGGTCAAGTAGAGTAACTTTACTTTCATAAAAACAGCACAATGAGGTGGATATACAATATATGCAATTACCAGTTCCAGGAGAGTAGGCAAGTCTGGATGACCAACATGGAGTCCACTTGTCATGTCACAATCAGCATTGGGCTATGGAAACCCACAGAATAGGTGATTCCAGTGCTGATAGCAGTGGAGTGAAGTATGGTGTGGCAGACGTAGTAATACTGGTACTTGGAGCTCTATGGGCCCAGTATTATGGATATTGAAAAAGTTACATTTAACATTATCCCCCGAAGAAAGCTTTGAAGGAATTATGTAGGAACCAATGTGAGAGGCAGACTATATAGCCTTTAAAATGTTCACTTTCATGGCACAGTAACTGGACTATACAACAGAGTTTGCTTTCAAGATGTGTAACTGCATATGGGTATGGACCATTAGGTCTAGAAGAAGTTGGTCACCATTAGGTGGACATGCAGAAAGGTCAACATGGGTCTAGGTCAACAGGTCGACACAAGCATGAAGTCGAAATGGGCAAGGTTGACAGTCAAAATGTAGACATGGGGGTTTTCACTGTTTTTTGACCCAAGTGTACACATAGTCGACATTGACACTGAAACGTAGCACCTCTCCCCTCGCTAGGCTTGCTGCACCCGCCATGCTTTGGGCACAGTGCCTTGCTACGCTCGGCACACTATTTTATTCTCCCACCACACCCTAGTGGATGGTAGGGCATGAAATACCGCCTGTCGGCACTTGTCGGCTCAAAAATCAGTCAAAAACCCCATGTTGACCTTCTGACTATCAACCTTGCCTATGTCAACCTAATGCTTGTGTTGACCTAATGACCGGTTAACCTAGCCCCATGTTGACCTAGACCCATGTCGACCTAATGGTGTAGACCTATCTGCATGTCGACCTAATGGTGTAGACTCAATGCTTGTCGACCTAATGACCGTATCCCCTGCATATAACATCATATTTGTCTGTTTTTTTGGCAGGCGTTTCATATGAACATTTTTTAACGCAAACTGATCATGTGAAAAGGTCAAAGACATCATTGCCCAGAGCTTTTAATTTGTCAGATGTTGATCCTGTTAGGCCACTCTCTATATTAAGAGCAATCTTATCACTGGGGGGCAATCTCTGTAGAAGACTAATGCTGTCCATACATTTGTGAGATATCGCATGCAATCATTCGATTTCGGCCACATCTGGCCGATAACTGGAATGATTGCATGCATTTTTAAGCAGACATTTGATGCGATGCGCAGGCACGCCGTTGAATGTCACATCGATAAATATTATGAGCTGCACATAATATTTATCGAATTACATGAGCAATCACATGTGGTTTTTAACCACATGCGATTGCTCGAATGCAATCAGCGGCGTGTTCGGGGAGTGGGGCTGGGATGGGGACTGGAGCGCTGGCGGGGAGCCGGTACCTTAATGCTTGGGAGGCATGGAGGCTGTGTAGCGGGGACCGGAGTGGTCTTTCAGGCGGCGGGGCTCGGCAGCGGCACCAGATGACTGAAACACTGGACATCCCTCTGATTGGCTGAGGCCGCCCCTCTGATTATCAGCGACCATATTGCCTGCGATATTACACAAAATCGCCCCCGTGTGTACACAGCTTCAGATTTTGACTACGAAACACAAATTGGCTGCAGGTCGGCTGCATTGGCTGCTCTGTAACTCTATGCAGTCCACCTATCCCACTTGTGCCAGCCTATGGGCACGATTCTGAGTTTGTGCATACAGTGCATGCCCAGAAAAGGATTTACATATTTTTGTATATCTATGTCTGAAGAAACGGGTATGGGTCATAGGGTCAACCCAAATAAGGTCGACATGCATTGGGTTGACCACTGAAATAAGTTGGCATGGCTAAGGTCAACAGAGTCGGAAAGTTGACACAAGCAATTGGTCGCCAGTCAAAAGGTTGACATGAGTTTTTCAAGTATTTCGTCCTAAATGTCAACAAAGTCGACATGGACACCCACCTAAGTGGATATTTTTTTCACCTACTGGCAAAACTCAAAGTCAAAAGGACACTAGATGTATTTATATTGTTGTTTATTTATCTTCTTGCCAGAGACAAGAGACCGTTAAGCCCCGCACACATGCGGCTATATAGTTAAGCGACGTGCTTCAGCACAATCGCTCAACACCCATTGCAAGTGCTGAGCGATCATGCTCAGCGGGGCTTTGATTATTTTTAATATGCAAAGCCATGTGATCTAGGGAAAGCCAGTTGAAACACTAACTTTCCCTGTGGGCGATAGCATAGCAGGGACGCACATTGACATTGCTTCAGTGCATACACAAGTAAGATCTCTTAGAAAAGGGGCTGGCATTACCCCATGTACCCCATGTGAATGCCTTTTTACTCTTGTGCATCAAATTTCTGCTGTTTAATATTTCTTTTGACACCCTAATTTTATATAAATATATTATTAAAAGTTAAGTTTTATAAACTAACAAAAACCGATACAATTTTTCCAACCGTGCCCCCACAAAGAGGTTTTACTTTATCCTCTCAGGCACCTGTCCTAAAATAACCTTTGTTTATATTCCATGTAAAACCCTGGGGAGCACCAACAACACCTGATATAAATCCTAGAAATCCTTTCTCTCATTATTCATTTGCATAGGAATTGTTGATTCCATATTATCCGTTTTCATTGCATAATCTTGTGCAGGTTCACAAACCTTCCTTTCAGGTATGATAATATGTCAACATATTTTTAAAAGAAAATGGTCAATAAATACAGAGAACAATTTATCTATATGGGGTAGGGAGGAAAGGAATAAACATTAAAATGTAAAAAATGTTACTTATATGAATGGAGCAAATCGCCTTACCTCTCCGTCCACAGCTTGTTTATCAGCATATGTACAGTCTGGTGGCAATTCAGAGAGCTCCTTAATTCTTTGATTTATACTGTCATAATTGGCATTGTTGATCACAAATGACTCAGCGTTGCTTGATTTTCTGTTGATAACAATGTAACAAGCAGACATTAATGGATTAAGGGGGTTGTTCAGTACCTAAATCATGGTTGCCTACCTGACCCTCTCCTTCAGGGAGAAAATGCGCTGTTCCTGGGCTTCCCTGGTAATATAGGATTGCCATCACCTGTGGTGAAACACCTTTCTAATCAATTACCTAACTCACCACAGGTGATGGCAGTCCTACATTACCCGGGAGGTCCAGGAACAGAGCATTTTCTCCCTGAAGGAGAGGGTCAGGTAGGCAACCATGACCTAAATAAGGGCTGGGCAACACCGGCCCTCCAGATGTTGATGAACTACACATCCCAGCATGCCTTGCATCAGTTTCAGCATGGCCACATAGCAAAACTAATGCAAAGCATCCTGGGATGTGTAGTTCACTAACATCTGGAGGGCCGGTGTTGCCCAGCCCTGACCTAAATGCATATATTTTTGCATTTAGAGCTTTAAAATTATTGGTTTACATGACAAACTACCTTACTATATTATTGTTAACACTGGTAGCAAATCATAGCAAAACTGTAAATCATAAATACACAAATGTCTAATGAATGTATGTTCATAGTGTTCTGTTCATGTTGCATTCTACTTTAAAAAGACCTGAATTGCACAGACAGCATCTGCCATCAGGTGGAACAAAGAAGAACACTCCATTGACCAGCTGGTGTGCGCTTACATTGACTGTACATTGAGTAAATGAGCATGCAGGGTATAAAGGCACTGCTGCAGTAGCATCGCTCTCAATCCGAAATGCAAGGTTTTATAGCATATACTTGTTATTTTATATTTTTATTTTTTAAACAGTCTTTAAAATATGACTTTTACTGCATACTTGCTTATACTTCCAGAAAGGCTTGGAGTCTCCTGCAAATCGGGTCCCCCCCCCCCGGAAAGGTGAGCATGCCTCCTGCATTCCCCCGGATCTCACCGCATCTCCCACCACCACCCCAGTTAAATCCCGAGATTCGCACTCTTCGGGAGGTGGCAGGGTTAAAATTATGTAAATTGCATCATTTTAGCCCTGCACTATCCTCGTAAATCCGCAGTATTTGTTGCACTGGGGGGGGGTGGAGCTTGATGACATCTGGCTTCATCTCGGCCTCCAGAGATGATACCGAAAAAGTAGGCAAGTATTTTTAATGCAAAGTGTTAATGAGCACATAATTTGCTGTGTGCCTTAGGCTCAAACATCTTTAACTTCATGCAATAATCTAAATGACTGTATACTTATATCGTTGATTTGTATTTTACTGCTGTGGGCCAGTAATGCTGTGTACATTAATGCCTCTCAGCCAGGCTTAAAGTGGGGTGGAACTGAGTTGGAAGGGGGAGAGATAATGAATAGGGATGAGAGTGTGTGTGTGTTTGTGTGTGTGTGTGTGTGTTTGTGTGTGAGAGAAAAGAGAGGGAGTGAGAAGGTATAGGTGAAAATGGAAGAAGAAGGGAGAGGGAATGAAGAGGGAAATTGGGGAGATTTTGTTGAGCATTCTGAGCGATGCTCAGGTCAACAGGTTCAAGAGGTTGACATGAAATAGGTCGGCATGGTCATGAGGTTTTTTTTTCCAATTGGCTTGTTCTTACTTCAATATCCATGTTGACACAGAGGTAGAATATAATAGTGTGCCAAGCGTAGCAAGGCACCGAGCCAGAAGCATGACCAGTAAAGCAAGCCATGCGAGGGTACGCGTTACACTAACTGGTGTCTACATTGACACCAAAACTTTTTTAAACACTCATGTCAACCTTTTCAGGTCTACCTTTTTCATATTGGCATTTTGACCCTGTCGATCTTAACCATGTCGACCTTTCCCATGTCAAACCTTAACGCTTTTGATCTTTTGACAATATAGACCTATTGTGTGTCAACCTTTTGGGGTAGACCTATTGACTGTCTATCTAGCCCAAGCATGTCCAAATGGTGGCCCTCTGTTGTGAAACTACACATCCCAGCATGCCTTGCCATAGTTTTAGCAATCCCTAATAGCAAAACTGTGGCACGGCATGATGGGGCTTATAGTTTCACAACAGCTGGAGGGCCATAGTTTGGACATGCCTGATCTAGACACTGTCTATCTACTGGCATAGACCACACCTGGCAACATGCTCATTGTAACACCCCTGGCAACAAGCATGTAATGCATTGGAGAGTTTCTCCTCCACTAAATGCCTACCCCAGCTTCAGCTTCTAGCTGTGTGTTATCGACATGCCACGTAACATCTTATGAAGCAATGGAAAATCATGACCGAGTATCAGAGAATAAGGTGGACTTGAGGTTACTGCAGCGACCATCTTTAAATACTGGCCTTGTATTATCAGGGGTAGGTACACAAGTGGGCACACCTTGACATCACCATGTGTACCCTGACAGGAATCAAGACCTGGTCAACACCCCCAGAGGAACTCACTGCAACTGCAGCTCTCCCCACCACTTCCACCACAGAGTTCCTGCAGCAGTCTCTGATGTCTGGAGATCTGAAAAGCGCATGCACCGAGCGTCTCTACCAAACAGTGGGGCAGCCCCTGAGTGTGAGAACCACGTGACATCATGGCGCGACGCATGCTACCCAGACCGCAATGCACCAATGGATCGGTGCAATGGACCAAATTCTTTCCTACACCTGCCGGGCCAATCCCCTGATCCAGCCATTGCAAGCATCAACGGGTTCATTGAAAATGTTTGGTAGATGGGCATGAGCGGTGCCTGTATTTGTTTGAATGTAAGAAGTAGAAGAATAAGACTGAGATGAAAATTTGTCACGTTAAAGTGTACAATTTACTCAATAAATCGTGAAAAAAACATAGGTATACATAGAAATACAATCAAGAAATGAAAGTAGGGTTAAAAAATAAGTTCTGATTCAAATTGATAATTGTTTGGATGGGGGTGGGTTGCAAAAGAGACCAGGAGAAGAGACCTACAGGATTGTAAAGGGGTCCCTAAAAGACCACCTGAACCCCATTTGGGAATCCCCGTACGGTGACACTGTGACGGTTAAAATTGGGAACCCCCTGTATGTGTACCAAACACCAGTTAAGCCCCAATATCAACACACCCACCTATAGATTTGTTTCGCAACCCACCCCCATCTAAACAATTATCAATTTGAATCAGAACTTTTTTTTAAATTCTACTTTCATTTCTTGATTGTATTTCTATGTACACCTATATTTTTTTCACGATTTATTGAGTAAATTGTACACTTTAACATTACAAATCTTCATATCAGTCTTAGGGCTAGATTCTCTAAGCTTCAAAAGTGATAAACTGGAGAGTGATAAACAGCCAGCCAATCAACTCCTACCTGTCATGTCACAGACTGTGTTTGAAAAATGTCAGACAGGAGCTGATTGGCTGGCTGTTTATCACTCTCCATTTTATCACTTTTGAAGCTTAGAGAATCTGGCCCTTATTCTTCAACTTCTTACACTCATAACATTCAAACAAATGCAGGAAGCGCTCATGCCCATCGACCAAACATTATCTATGAACCAAAAGGGTCTGGGACACCCTTAAGGCAGAGCAGCACCTAACATCCAACTGACTAACAGGGTGATCGTAGTGTACCCACTTTGTATTTATCAATGGGTACATTGGCCAGGATAAAGATTTCTCAGTGTCGCCAGCCGGGGAGCCTAGTGACAGCCTGGAGGACTGGAGAGATGGATATAGGGAAAAAAAGAAAAAAAACTGTACATTTGGTACAGTTTCGATTTGCCGATACAAACTGTTAAAAAACAGCAAATTCGGTACAGTTGGAGGGTATGCTATGATGCAATTATTTTTTATTTGTTCTGTGTATTTGTGTGTGTTTTGTAGTGTATGTGTTTGTATGTGTGTGTGTGTTGTGTTATACTGTATGTATCTGTCCAATGCATAAGTGAGTGAGGTGCACTACGTATATACAGTATGGCCCTTATTCAGATCTGATCGCAGTGCAAATTTGGTCTCAAAATGGGCAAAACCATGTGCACTGCAGGTGGGGCAGATGTAACATGTGCAGAGAGAGTTACATTTGGGTGGGGTGAGTTTAAACTGAAATCTAAATGGCAGTGTATAAATAATGCAGCCAGTATTTACCCTGCACAGAAACAAAATAACTCCCCCCAAATCTAACTCTCTCTGCACATGTTACATCTGCCCCACCTGCAGTGCACATGGTTTTGCCCATTTTGAGAACACATTTGTACTGCGATCAGATCTGAATAAGAGCCTATGTGTAGTGTGTTGTGTGTACCTGTGCAATGTTTAAGTGTGTGTGTATTGTGTCTGTTGTACTCTTTTTTTTTTTTGGGGGGGGGGGTGTAGTGAATGTGGGTGTGTATTGTACTGTTAGAGGTGTGTTATGTGTGTTTGTGTGTGTTGTGTTGTGTGTATCTGTTCAATGTGTAAGTGTGTAAGGTGTACTACGTATATATGAGTGTGTAGTTTGCTGTGTGTATCTGTGCAATGTTTAAGTGTGTATGTGTTTTGTGTGTTGTACTGTTTTTGGGTGTGTGTTGTAGTGAATGTGAGTGTGTGTTGTACTGTGAGTGGTGTGTTATGTGTGTGTTTTGTTGTGTGTATCTGTCCAATGTGTAAGTGTGTGAGGTGTGCTACGTAGACTGCATATGTGTGTGTGGTGCGCTGTGCATATACTGGCAATGTTTAGGTGTGTGTTCTGTTTGTTTCAGTATCTGTGCAATGTTTCAGTGTGTGTGTGTGTTCTGTGTGTTTGTTGTACTGTTTTTGGGTTTGTGTTGTACTGCATGTGGTGTGTTATGTGTGTGTGTGTTCTGTGTGTTTGTTGTAGTGCATGTGGTGTGTTACTGTATGTGTGTTGTGTTGTGTTGTGTGTATCTGTCCAATGTGAGGTGCGCTACGTATATATGTGTGTGTTGTATGCTATGTGTGCATATCTGGTGTACTGTGTGTGTGATGTGTGGTCTATGTATATGCTCAATTATGCCTAATTTGTTATAGCCTTCACCATAATGTTAGAATGTGTCATTCATACTCAGGGGGCGATTCTCTAACACACTCCTAGCCGGCTCCACTTTCCTCCACAGATGCTGTGCTTTAGGATTTTTTCCTCAGTACAAGGCTCCAATGTCACCAGCCTGATGCATTTCGGTCCTTCCTAGTCCTTCGTCAGTGCGGCACAGACCGGACCTACCCTTTGGAACGCACCAGCCGGAGCTTTGCCTGTGTAACTCCTTCCAGAGATTAGCTACAGTCTGTCACCAAGCCTCTGACGAAGGACTAGGAAGGTCCGAAATGCATCAGGCTGGTGACATTGGAGCCTTGTACTGAGGAAAAAATCCTAAAGCACAGCATCTGTGGAGGAAAGTGGAGCCGGCACCCTCTCCCTCACTATCCCTAATTCCAATCTGGGACTTGTTGCGGATGGTAACACCTCGGTATTGAAGGATTTTACTACCACAGTCGGTGGTTACATGCCTTTTATATCTGTTTGTTTGTAAGTGTCCTGTGAGACGAATAAATTGTTATATTTGCCCAACAGAATTGCACTAAGTTTTTGTTCTGGTTTATGTCTCATCAGGTGAAAGGTCTTTTAATTAGACCCTGAATCAAACAGGCGGATTCTACATTAATTTGTATGTATTTTATCTCTATTCATTTGTATCACCTAAGCGCCCATATACACAAATCCCTTTCTTGTAACCCATTTGATTTTAGGCCTGTGTTGAAGGTCTTGTGTGTGAGGTGGGCTGCACTGGTGTAGTATCAGCGCCATCATTGAACTAAACCTTTGAACTTTTGTACTAAATCTTGCGACTCTTCCTTTTTCTCTTTCCTTGAAAAAGCCGCTGAGACCGTTATCGGAGGCGGGGAAACGCGTTGGATCACTGAATAACCTTTTTTGCACCACAGGGGATACCACGCTGCTGTACATCCAGACCACCAGCCCAAAGGGGACTCCAGACAAAGTTGGACTACAAGGTGATTCGGCACCATCCACTGGGAGCCCGGAGGAATTACAGGTGGCAGCTGTAAGGTACCCCGAAATAATATTGTCTGGCCAGACATAAAACCTGGACAGTTACATTCACTAACTCACAACAAAGACTGTTACGTAACCAACAATCTAACTACAACTAATATACTAATATGACCGCAACAAGCTAAAAAAAAAAAGGGAAGCAAATCTATATTGGTTTTAACTCATTAACCCGACACGACCGGTTGTGCAATAATAACTTCTTATTTTTTATTTTTTTATTTTTCCCTCATATATATTTTTCATGTAATATTAAGTATATTAATTTTTCTTAAAATTGTGTTATAATATTTTATGCTTTATATGTGTTTTTTATCAAGTACATAAATAAACTGCATGTACTATTTTCCCCCTTTATGGCGCAGTTCTATTTTGTTTCTTTCTGGTAATTAATTCGGGGAATCGAGCTATCCCCCACAGAACAGCAGCATTTAGAGGGGTTTAATAGTCTGTGCTAAATATCTGTTTAGAGGATTAAAGAAAAGGTCAGACCATCCGCAGCGCAGTACCTAACCAAAACTGCTCTATTTTTGTACTAAATCTGTCTACTGCCACACAGAGAGTATCATAACCAGCAGACATGGGCAAACCCACTACAAAATCTATGGTAATATGGGTCCACAGCTTGATTGGTATAGCTAAGGAAATTAGATGATCCACTGGAAAAGCATGTGCTGCCTTGTTCTGAGCAAAAACTTGACATCCACGGACAAAGTCTTTAATGTATTTAATGAGGGTAGTCCACCAGACAACTCTGGATAAAAGTTCCATTGTTTTGGACATCCTTGGGTGACCAGCAGTCTCATTTTCATGAAGAATGGCCTGAGACTGCATCTCTGAGTAGAAAAGATATCTCTTGGGTAAGACCAGCATGAATGCAAGTAGCTGGAATAACGGGCAACTGAGTACCTGTAGGTTCATCTGCATGTTTACAGAGAAAACTATGTGACAGGGCATCCGCCTTGATGTTTTTAGATCCAGGCCAAAACATAATTAAAAAAATTAAACCTATTAAAGAATAATGACCAGTGTGCCTGTCTCTGATTGAACCTTCTAGCCTCTTTAACCGCTTGGGTGGTATGCCCGGAAATTTTCCAAGCTCAGCTGTGCTGCCGCAGCGGGCTGTCCCAGAAAATTTCCAGCATACCGCTAATGTGTAATAGGTGCGCACCATTACCTTTGCTCTGGCGATCGTATGCCCCCTCTTCCCCAGCCGCCATGTAGTTTCCTGCAGTGACGTAGGCGGCAGGCTCGTGGATGTTCGGGGCTGCTCGGGGGGACTCGGGAGAGTTCAGGCACCCGAGTCCTCCCAAGCCACCGCAAAACATCCCCGAGCCTGGTGCATGTGTGGTCAGTGATGACTGACAGGCGGCAGGGAAGCTCCGGTGGCAGGGAAGGAGGGGGGGGCTCCTGTGATCTGTGGTGGGTTTTCCTGGGGCAGGACAAACCTGCCCTGATAGGTTTGCCCTGCCCCTGCAAAACCCACCACTCAAGGGGTTAATATGATGCCCCTACACTACTAGTAAGCTGGCTCAAAACAAATGCTTCAAAAGCTAGATGTAGTTTCACTTGCTGCCAACAAATAACAGTGTTTCAGTGACACACAGACACTAGACATATATAGATGAGATATGACCTGCTCTGTGGTCTAACTTAGAGAAAACCACTGCACCCTCAGCTAAATGAATAAGTCAGAGATTAATGGTAATGGATAGGACTTCTTAACAATAATTTATTCAGATCTCTAAAATAAATGCAGAGCCTAAGACCTCAATCTTTTTAAACACAAAGATGAATCCTGGCACTACCAGGGACTTCAATAGTTTAATAAACTCTTTTTGTAAGTTATCTTGTGTATCTACTCCTCCACAGCCTGAGGCTCAGGGATGGGCAAGGTGTATAACTGACTCTTAGGCAACCAGACACTTGGAAGTAACTCAATGGCACAGGCATAAGGGTGATGGGGTGGTAGGAAGTCAGCATTTTTTCTTTGAGAAAATATCAGAAAATTAATTGAATTGAGACAAAGGGCCGTATTCAATGAGGCCAATTCGCCATGTTTCATGGCAAATTTGTGCTATTTTCACATTGGAAGGTGATTTTTTGTGTCAGAAAGTGAATCACCCTATTCAACGTGCACTTTTCGCCATCTTTCTAAGTAATTTTCGCTGTGTGTCGCCGTGTAGCAAATTGCCATCTTTTCACGGTGAAGTGGAATGTGAACTTTTAAAATAATGTTGTTGTTTTTTTTTACATTTAGTGTAAAAAAATCAGGACTTTTATTCCGTGAATGGGCATGCTATTTTTATTCATGTGCTTATAGCACCCCTTGTGCTGCCTGGGTCCCGGGGAGCCCTCCTTCTCTCCACATACATTCTGGGGCAGGCAGGGAGACTTCCATCTCCCTGCCTGCCGCCGTCCCCTGGCTCCCTTAAGATTCGCCGTAGTTGAACCTAGGAAAGTAGTTGAACAATTATGGAAGGAAAGTGACTTCCTTCAATAACCTATCCACAAGTTGAATTTAGACTGATAATTCTTTAAAAAAAAAAAAAAGTTTCCCTGGTAATTGATGTTGCAGAATGGCCATTTATACCCTTTTTATTTAAAAAAATGTATTTTCCATTTAGTCCTGTATCTTCATCATGATGATAATGCTTGGGTCAGCTAACCATTCAGTTGACCATGATGAAGAAGTCAATTGGCAAGTACAGTAATTAATTGAAGTAATCCATTTAATACATAAGTACTAGATGATCCAATATTCATGTGAATTTAACCTTATATATTCACTAGAAAATTGAAACATTAATATATGCCTCAGTGATGGCACTAGTTCTCAGAAAATTTATAGGCTGAACATTCTTCTAATTCACAATAGCACTGCCCCATTATGTGTAGGTGACAATTTAGTTTTAAGTTGTTATATTTATAATATATTTATAATTTATAATACATTCAAAATTACAGTTCATGACATTGAATCCTCCTGTTTCATTATACAATACTTACTCAAGGCTCTTTTTTAATTTGTCCGCTTTTTCTTGAAGCTTCTGGATCTCTTTCTCATCATATTTACATGTTTTTTCAGCTACTTTCTTGCTCCACTTTTTATGCAAATGGTTTCCTACCGCGAAGGCCAAATTTTCCACATCATTTCTTGTAAATCTAAAATGAGATTATGATTTAAAGACAAGATCATATGAAACAATTTGATCATCTCTCTAGTTTTGTAAATAACAGTACAATACAAGGAGACCCCGGTTTTATCGGTGTGTGGACCACTCATCAGGGATTATATATAGGAATGATTATGAATATTGCTGCCTGCCAAAAATTCCTTTTTACTTCTAATGTTAAAACCGGAAGTCAGTCACCGCCCTCTTCCTATAAAAATACCAGCCCTCACTCCTCTCTGTAAGTGGATGAGAAAGCTGCTCTACATTATATTGTGGTAGGATAAATTAAATAAGGTGCAAATATCTTGCTGTTGTCTGTGATATCATTGCCTATGTATGAAATTAGCTGTATGAAGTACGTTTTGCCATTTATCTGCATTTTTGTAGAAAATATATATCTTCCTTATATGAAGTTTAAATGGGGATATTTACAGATGGAGCCGGGCTCCCTCTTGCTGGCGAATCGCCAGACTGTCTCCACTGGCGATCTGCCAGCAGCCCGGCGCTCCATGTGACTGAGATGTGCGTGCATCTCACGCGCACGCGCGTCTCAGTTTCCGGGCGGCGGGGCGACGGGAACCTGTCCGTCTTCGCTTCAGGGAGACGGACAGGGTTAGGGAGGGGTGTGGGGAGGCGGTGGGGACCCCGGGTGACCGCCCTCAAGCCGGCGGGGACCCAGGGGAAGCGCCGTCGGAAGGGGAAGCGCGCACATCTCATGCGCGCGCGTCCGCTTTCGCAGAGCAGATGGTGGCTGGCGGGGGATGGCGGCTGGCGGGGGATGGTGGCTGGCGATTCTGCCTCCATCCCCTGCAAAGACAACGCCGGCTCCATCTGTATATCCTGCTTTAATAGGTATATATCTCACATGGTAATTATTGCTTCTACAAGAAGGGAGTTTTCTTGGTACTTATATATTATCTGGGCGCCCGATTTTTTCATTGCATGCCACTACATAAGGCATGCGATGCGATGCGATTTTTCAGATTTTTCATTGTAAAGATTTGATTTTTAATTGTATAGTCAACCATGGGTGATTTCATACCCCCACTATCCAACTATGCATGGAGTTGATTTTATATAGTGTGGCGAGCGCACGCGGATAACTTTACATGTATTCTGCATCCCCTTGCGGGGCTTGCTGCGCTTGCCATGCTTCGGGCTCGGTGGCTCGCTGCGCTCGCCACACTATATAAAATCAACTCCATTTGTAGTTGGATAGTGGGGGTATGAAATCACCCATGGGTGACTATACAATTAAAAATCGGGTCTTTACAATGAAAAATCGCATCGCATGAATTGTATGCCACTATATTGGATGCGATGTGATGCGATGAAAAAATCGGGCGCCCAGATATTACATAAGTACTGTTTTTTTCAGGGAGTTACCCCATAAAAGGTCACCCATTCAACAATACAATAAAATATTATTATTAAAAATGTATGGTCTAATGATCCTTATGACCATTAGAATCTGGTCCTGTTATTTCTGCATTACTGGTATTGATCTGGTAGGTGGAAACTTTTATTTATTACTTCTTTTTTTATTACTGTATATTGTGTCCCATATGTAATGGACTGTATTGAACCAAAATAAGGGGGTTTATATCCTTGCCAATAGGTTCTGATCTCTCACTGTGATTGTGGTTTTTAATATTAAGAAAGGGAATCCTCCCTATGTCCATTATAACCTGGTACTACTATTAATGCCTCTGGATCAAATTGGTAGATGAAAAATCCCTTTTCATATTATTTCTGGATTGTTCATTTCAGATTTTATGTATTTTTACTATAAATAATATTTGTCGATGTTCCGATTTTGTTCTATGAACTTTTTAAGTATGTACATGATTTATTTTCACTGATTATAATTTTTATATCATAATTCCTATACTGTATTTATATTTTATAGCCCCCTCTTTCTTGCTGTATCACCTATAGCTACACCCCTGATGAAGTCATTTTTGATGAAACTCGTTGGGGTTTGTTCATAATAAGACTACTTCCCTGAACGGATTCAACGTCTCATTTTGAATATATGTACACATCGGACACACAAGTGATTTTTCATCACATTTTTAATAATAATATTTTATTGTATTATTGAATGGGTGACCTTTTATGGGGTAACTCCCTGAAACATTGGCTACTAGAGACGGTCTCAGTGTGATTGTTTAAGAACTTTAGATCCGAGTGACATCCTCCTGTTGGACGTATACAGAATGGCCTGAGAGGGATTCACCCCCTTATTTCTATATCAAATTTATCTACTCATTACCAGCATGAAGCTCTGAATCTTCTTGTTGTATGAAGGTTGGCCTAATCAGGTGAACAAAAACCGAAAAGTTTTTACCCTATAAAGAATTAATTCCCTAAATTAATATCTCAACTGTATAATACCAACATAAATTCCCAATAAAACTATGGACCAATAAAACCTAGGAAGACTATAACTTACATAATATCTGTAGAAAGATCTTTTTTTGTTACCCCTGATGAATTTTCTTGACAAAATAAAATGTGTTAGATATGCTACACTAGTGATTTCAGACAACTGTTAAATATCATATTTTTCCAGCCTCAAAAATCATTGTAAAGAAAATCCAGAATTGAATTGAATTTTATTGGTATTGGGCGCTTAGATAACACTATTGTACATCGAGATATATATATATATATATATATATATATATATATATTGTTGAAATTATAAAAAATGCAACATTTAGTTTACTAGGCCTGAATACCGTTATGTGACGCACAAAAATGTAAATTTAATTCCAAAGTTTCACAGCCAATATCCTTTGCCGCACACAGCCTTCGTAAACTTAGAGGGAACATTGGTTGGGATGTCGGCGGGTGACCTGCTGGAGGATCAGGGACAGCAGCTGGCAGCAGCCATCTTCCTCTCCTTAATTGACAGCGGGGGTCGTGGCCGGTGGCAGTGTCTGACGTCACGAGCCAGGAGGCTGGAAATTTGAATATAACCCGGCTCCTCAGTCTCAACCGCGCTGGTTATAGCATCCTGTGTGCCCTCCTACGGTGGTGCCTCGGACAGTGCATTCCTGGTTTCAGGTGCTTGTCCCTGCCTGCTTGTCAGCCTGCCCATCAGCTTGTCATGCCTTACTACTGTTCAGGTCTGTGGGTCACTATCTCAGACAGCATCTGTTTATTATTCTTCTACTGGTGTCATATTCCTGCATTGTTGCATTTGATAGTCATTCTCCAGGTATTTTGTGTCAGCTTTTGTATTGTTACACGTTCAGTCCGTTGGGATTTTATCCCAGGTAACATCATATGCATTGTTGCATTGGTGGGTTTAACCCGCATTTGGAAAGCATGTGTTCTCTAAGCCTGTTTATACCATCTTGCGGCTCTCTACCTCCTGCAGCAGCCTTGTCACCAGTTGCGGCTCCAGAGGGGGGTTGCAGCACAATTCAAAGTTCAAATAGGGGAGGCTAACGAACCACCAGTGAGTCAGTTTGAAATGGTAGTTGGTGTCCTCCCCTACTTGAATTTTGAAATGAGCTGCACCCCCCCCCCCCCCCTCTGGAGCCTCCCCTGCTTGTCACCCATTAGTCCTGGCAACACCGGGGTTGGGGTGAACTTAGCCTGCAGGAGGCCACCAGGACAGTAGAGTTCCGCAACAGGGTTCCATACACACCCTTCCTAACACTCACACACAGGGGAGCAATGTTTAGAGATTGCACATGCGCATAAGCATTTATGCGTATGTGTAGCCTCTTTGTGCAAGCGGGTACGGCTAATTGATTGTTCGTCTGTCGCTCGTACACAGCATTGTGGACAGGAGTGTGGAGCAGTGGTGAGGGATAATGCCCATGGGAACGCCCAGTGTTTCATGAGTGTTTTCATTGAAACACTCATGAAACACTGGGCGTTCCCATGGGCATTACCCCTCACCACTGCTCCACACTCCTGTCCACAATGCTGTGTACGAGTGGCAGGCGAACAATCAATCAGCTGCCCGCCCTCTTCCCGTACAAGGGCACCACAGATCTAAGGTCAGCAGAGGCTGACTTAGATCTGCGAGCACTTCCAAAATCATTCGATGGTCGTCGACCAACGAATGATTTCACCCTTGCGTGCAAGGCTGTGAATGGATGTTTATGCTAAACATCAGACCAACTTTCATCCAACCATCCAACTAGTTGGTTGGATGGAATAAAAATCTGGTACTGGATAGGAGCAAATGATAAAGAGCAATTTGCTCACAAACCCAGGAAAATGGCAAAAAACTTTCAGTGAAATTATTTAATTCAAACAGATACAACTACATTACTTTGTCTGAGCGTTAGGTTTTGTCCGTTTCCAGATTTTCGGAGCAAATGATTGAATTACAAATTACATTTTCTCCCATCCAGTACCAGATTTTTATTCCATCCAACCAACTAGTTGGATGGTTGAATGAAAGTTGGTCTGATGTGTTGAAAGCATTAGCAATCTGTGCTGGCCAGTTTTTTCTGCTGAGAACAATGGTGATCTGACTAGATTTATACTGCATGCAGTCAAGATCTAGTTAGACAAGGGCCATTCACACAGAGCGATACATGCTTAATTTCTAAGCGATCTAGTCAGAAATCACCCTGTGTGTTTGGGCCTTTATGGTGAGTTTATACTGTTCATTTTTAAAACAGCATAAACTTTATGTTTTTATTTGAATACTTTTACATTTAATAGTCTTGTAATACATTTCATTTACTTACACAAAAACTAGTGCAGGCAACTTGTTGATTTTTTCTAGTTTTTCCACAATTAGAGGGAAGTATTTGTAACAGTTTTTCTCCTCAGACGGTTCATTTGTTTTTAGACCTTCAAGCACTTTTCCAACCTTGAGGAAAAACATTTTAACATAGATGTAATTGAATAATGGTTTGGAAAGTTGTGCTTACAGTATTTTATATTTTTATTCTGTTCTGAGAAAAAAATATTTTTCATGGTGATCATCATTTACGACAAAGAAAGTTTAAATTTGCATATACAGTACCAAATGAAGATGTGACATAACATTATAGCAGTCCATGTAACAGTAAAGGGACCCAAATGCAGGGGGCAGAAAGACTCTGGAGGACCTGAAATGAACTTATGTGCAGATGCCAATTTATGTAGGAAATTAACCATTTTGGCAGCTACAAAGAGTAAGAGGAATGAGCCCTTTTTGCAGCTTAGTAACAGTTTGGATGGTTAGATTCTGCTATGACACTCAATAATCACTATACATTTTATAGAGTAGATAAGGTTAGTATTTGTCATAAATATAAGTCAACGTCCGGTCTATGTAATACTAGAAAAATATATTCATTCATTTTGAAGTTAACAAGCAGATAGCCAATGAAAAGAGCCAATGAAACATTAATATATTGATTTATGTACAGTGGATACAATTACCTTTTTAAAATGTCCTTTATGAACCCAGTCAAGAAATTCTTTCTTCAATTCATCTTCATATTTAAATGTGTCATTCTTTCTTATTATTATTTTGTCCTTTAGATGTACATTCTCCTCAGGATCTAACGTCTAAAATTAAAATATAAAATATGCATCATGTTTAGAATACTATAAAAGATATTTATGAAATAAAGTCACATAACTAAAATAGAATATTAAAAAAGAAGAAAACTGAATCACATTAAATAGCTTGTATTTTAATGTCTTATGTGATGAAATGCTTAACAGTCAATGGGGCAGATGTATTAAGCCTTAACAGGAGAGAACCTTATTTTGTGTGTCCTGCAGAAGTCCTTAGTCCATCCAGCATCTGCCACCACTTATCCTTACTTGATTATAAGTGCTAATGTTTTATTAGACCGATTGAAAGGTGCCCACACACTAATGGGATTTGGGCCCTTTTCACCCAGTTTTGACGGATAGGAACGAAAAACGTGTCAATTGCATGTGTTTTTACATTCGATTCTGATCAGATTCGCAGTTCCGTGCACATCGGATTGAAGTCTGAGATCACAAGTGTTGCCATTAAGATTTATTGAATCTGTCAGCCTTAGCAGGAATCGCAATATGATACATAGGACTGCATACAGTGTATCCTATACCATCATGCAGTCCAGTAAGCTAAAAAGGGTCCAAGGGATATTATATGTGACTTCTACCTTCCGAAAAGTTTAGGACCTAATTCTGATTTTGAAATAAAGTAAGAAAGAGAAAGTAACTAAACACCTGGGAAAAACCATGCTGTATTACTGGCACCAAAAGGGGTATTCTTTACCCAGGCCTGTTGGAGGGGCACACGGGTGTCCTGGGTCCCGATGCATGCCCTTTCCCATTGCAGAAAGTGGCAGGCAGGTAAAGAGTACTGACCTCTGTGCCCTAAATTCACATTTTGACACATGGAATGTGCCCGAAATTCACATTCTGACACACGGAATTCTGTTATGCGGTGGGAGGGGAGAGGAGGTGTCTTCACAAGTGTAAGTTCATCCCAGTTGCTGCCTGCAATGGAGATTTCTGTCCCCTCAAAAAAAAAATATATATATATATACACACACACACACACACACACACACACACACACTCTATAACAGGCAGAATCTGGGATGAACTTGCAATTATGAAGACACCACCTCCCACCGCATAACAGCACATATAAAAAAAAAACCTGTGGACTGTATAGAAACACGCACACACACACATGCAGGGCACATAAAAATCTGACTGTACTTTGCAGTTTTCAGGACCCCCCCAGTTGGGTCCAGGTTACTGGTGTGGCGCTGCCCTGAGCCTCCCGCTGACACTTCACTCACTGTGGCTCCCACCACCTATGATCTTCCTGTTGCTGCCGCTGCCTATGATCAACCCTCTGTTGCCGCTGCCTATGTTCTCCCTACTGCTGCCACTGAATGATCTTCCTGCTGCAGGCTCCTCAGTTGCTGGGTGCAGGCAACGTCATGACATCACCCACGCCAACATCGCTGGGAACGCTGAAGGCTCTGAGAACCTCTCAGAGGATTCAGCAGGTATATACAAAGGAGATAACAGCACTTGATTGCTATCTACCGGTGGGAGCTACTTGATCGACCGGTAGATTGCACTTTTTGATCAACTTTTTGGCCAGCTCTGCTATAGACTGTACAGGAAACAGTGCATAAATGAATTTAATAATACAATCATTATATACAAGTACTGGCCAGTAGTTCCATTAAACATCCATAAAGATAAATATACTACACTACAAATTTTGTAATTTTTTTTAATGTAAATATAAAAACAAGGTTTACATAACAATCTTGAGTATAAAATGTCTCTACTAAAAAGTGGTGCAGGTATCAGTGAATAAATATCAATAACTATATATGTAAAATATATATGTATAAAATAGAAAACAAGCTAGGACAAATAAAAGGTGCAGGAATTAGATTAACTTGATAGCAGGAGGTCAGAGGCAGCACCCAACGCGTTATGTCCACCTGCAGTGCACATGGTTTTGCCCATTTTGAGAACAAATTTGTACTGCGATCAGATCTGAGTAAGGGCCATAGTGTATACAGGCAATTCCTACACAACTATATACTGTAGATACAGATCAATTCCCCAAGAGGAAAACAGCAGTCACCAGACTCGTAGTGTTCAAACGAGGTACCAATGGATCCAGATTTGTTCAAGGACTAATGGTAGTAGCTTGGCAACTTTTTAGAAATAAATAAGGGGAGCAGGAACTTTCCCGTTCTTTCAAGTTTGATAGTGTTGCACATTTGGAAATTGCATTTGGATATTGCTACTGCCTTAAGAAAGGTATTTTAATGGACTGAAACGTCGGCAAGCTACCACATACAGTTGTGCTCATAAGTTTACATACCCTAGAATAATTTGTGATTCTATGAATATGAATGATAACTCATACATTTTTCTTTCACTCATGGTTAGTGGTTGGGTGAAGCCATTTATTGTCAAACAACTGTGTTTACTCTTTTAAAATCATAATGACAACAGAAACTACCCAAATGACCCGGATCAAAAGTTTACATACCCTGTAGATTTTGGCCTGATAACATGCGCACAAGTTGACACCATCGGGTTTGAATGGCTACTAAAGGTAACCATCCTCACCTCCTCACCTGTGATCTGTTTGCTTGTTATTAGTGTGTGTGTGTGTGTGTGTGTGTATATAAAAGGTCAGTGAGTTTCTGGTCTCCTGAAAGATCCCTGTATCTTTCATCCAGTGGATTCTGAGTCACAGGGAAAGCAAAAGAATTGTCAAAGGCTCTGCGGGAAAAGGTAATTGAACTGTATAAAACAGGAAAGGGATATAGGACATACTTGGATGTTCCAACATGACAATTGTCCAAAAAAACAAGGCCAAGTCATCCTGTCATTGGTTACAGCAGAATAAAGTGAAGGTTTCTGGAGTGGCCAACTCAGTCTTCTGATCTGAATATCATTGAGCCACTCTGAATTTACAGGAACTGGATGCTTTTTGCCAAGAAGAATGGGCAGCTTTACCATCTGAGAAAATAAAGAGCCTCATCCACAACTACCACAAAATACTTCAAGCTGTCTTTGATGTTTAAGGGGGCAATAAACACTATTAAGAACTGGGGTATGTAAACTTTTATCATTTGGGTAGTTTCTGTTGTCATCATAATTTAAAAAGAATAAACACAGTTGTTTGACAATAAATGGCTTTACCCAATCACTAACCATGAGTGAAAGAAAAGTTTGTGAGTTATCATTCATATTCTCTGACAGATGGCCAGAAAATCACAAATTCTGCTAGGGTATGTAAACTTATGAGCACAACTGTATATATCTATACTGTACACACAGTATATGTTAGAGACAGATGATACAGAATTGTTCCCTTTTGGAACTATTACATCCATACTGTACAATTTCAAATAATTAAAACTGTTGCTATAGTGGATGTGATTGTAGTCTTACCTTTACATTTGGCCATGTTGGCCATGCTGACACCATGCTATCATACAGCTGTAGGCTTTCCCTTGGAGATAATGAAAGATCTTGCGGTATGCCATAGTTCTTTATCTAATTTATATTGAATAAAAATAGTCAATGCTTACAGTATCTGAGAGTAAAGACATTCTCCTTCTTTGGTGAACTCTTGCAATACACTTTGTTATTGTGGGGGTATTCGTAGGCAGAAATACACCTATTTTTTACACATTTGTATTTTCGGGATTTACTATCCCGAAAATACAGCAATTCGAATTCCTAAAGATGGCACATTCGTATTTGTATTTACAAATACGAATGTCTACACCATCGATAGGATACGACAGGACCAGCACCAGGCTGAAAGAGTCGGCGCCGGTAATTAAAAATCAGGGAACCCGGCAAATAGGGGTTCCCCAATTTTTAACAACCAGCTCCAGGCTCCAGGTCCGGGACTGGTTCCCAAAATACGGGGGACAAAATGACTAGGGGTCCTCCGTATTTTAAGAACCAGCCCCAGGCCAAACCAGCCAGCAGGGTAATGTCACAGCCGGGGGACACTTATTATATAAGGTCCCGCGGCCAAAACATTCATCCCTACTGACCAGTCAGCCTGGCCAGGGGCCCTGGGGGAGTGGGGACCCCCCCAATAAAGGGGTCTGGTTCTTTAAATACGGGGGACCCCTAGTCATTTTGTCCCTCGTATTTTGGGAACCAGCCCAGGACCTGGAGCTGGTTGTTAAAAATCGGGAATCCCCAATTTGCCGGGTTCCCTGATTTTTAATTACCGGCCCCGGCTCTTTCAGCCTGGTGCTGGTTACGGCTGTGGGAGGGACCCCACACCGTTTTTTTTATTTATTTATTTTTAATTCTATATTTTTACACACTGCAGCCTGCACGGATCTGACTGATCCGTGCAGACTGCCTACACTAATTCCTATTAGCGGCCTTATATACGGCCAGCTAATACGAATTAATACAACATCGGAGTGTTACAAAGCAGTCGTATATGACTGCTTTGTAAATTCCCCTCCGGAACACGACTTTGCATACGGCTGAATCAGTCGTATGCAGTCGTAGGGAAAATACTAATACGAAAAACTAGGTTTTTCATATTAATAAATTTCCCCCTGTATGTCAGTGAGACTTTATTGGAATTAATAATTAAATGGACAAGTAATGTGGAAGAATAAGGACTTTGTGCGTATTGGTGTGATATATGCAAAATTAATTTTAGATTGAAAGGGTGAAATGTAATAGCAAAACCAGTTTGAAAAAATCTATGTCTAAACGAGTAAACCAATTAAAAAGGTATTTTTAATAACATATAATAAAACATATAGTAAAACAGCTATTTGTATTATATGTTTTATTATATGTTATTAAATATGCCTTTTTAATTGATTCATTCGCTGCTTTTTCTGTTCTTTTTAACAGTCAAAATATACTGCAATACAGTTAATCGTTATCCATACTTACATGATGTACCGTTAAGGCAGCACATGGATGGAAATGTTCAAAGTTGATGTTGGAATCTTGCACAGAACAAATATATTTTTCCAGGTCATTGTATCTCTTATCATGTAGCACTATAGAATGAAAATATATATTTACCACAATTTGGTAGGGTTGGGATCATTTGGTCTATTGCATTATGGTAGAAAGTCATTAGGTCGAATCCATTAGGTCGACATGCTAAAAGGTCGACATGATTCTAGGTCGACATGGGAAAAGGTCGACATGATTCTAGGTCGAAAGGTCATTAGTTCGACAGGTCATTAGTTCGACAAGGTCATTAGTTCGACATTGTCTATGTCGACATTCACAAGGTCGACATGGGGTTTTTCACTGTTTTTTTACCTGAATGTCAACACAGTCGACATGGACACAGTTTAAAGTGCACTGCATCCCCTCGCATCGCTCGCTGCGCTCGCTATGCGTCGGGCACGGTGCCTCGCTACGCTCGGCACACTATTTTATTCTCCCACCACGCCCTAGTGGATGGTAGGGCATGAAATACCGCCTGTCGGCACATGTTGGCTCAAAAAACAGTGAAAAACTCCATGTCGACCTTGTGAATGTCGACATAGACAATGTCGAACTAATGACCTTGTCGAACTAATGACCTGTCGAACTAATGACCTTTCGACCTAGAATCATGTCGACCTTTTCCCATGTCGACCTAGAGTCATGTCGACCTTTTAGCATGTCGACCTAATGGATTCGACCTAATGACTTTCTACCATAATGCAGTAGACCAAATGACCGCATCCCATTTGGTACATACAGTACAGTATAATATTCTTTATATTCTTTAGTATTTTAAGTGCACAGTAATCATGTTTTCATTTCCCATTTTCAGTTGTCGCATTTACCAGAAATAAGGAAAGAAACATGGTGAATCAAGTGTTCGTTTTAATCATTTTCCTCGGGGTACTTTACCTAGTCGGACTTTGTAGCACTTTTTTTCTGTCTTTTTTGAATGTTTCTTTCCTCCTTTCTGAGGTGGGTTTGACATACAAATGGTTTCTTGGTCATCATTTTGCTGCCAGTATTCTTTTACCGATTTTAGCCACCTAAAGTGAAAACATTTTTTGGGTCAAATTCAAACTTGTTACAAGTAAATGGCCTTATTCAGATCTGAGCTCAGTACAAATTTGTTTGGAAAATTTGGAAAATTAGTTTGGATCTGAATAAGGCCCATAGAATAATCGGAATCTTGTGATCGCAGCACACCGCTTTGTTAAATTGTAGTAGAATTATGCTGCTTTCAGACCGCATAACTGGCTTTGACCCTGTATTTGAAAACGTTTCCAAAAACGGGTCTGCCAGGTAAAACCCCTTTCACACCGCATCTCTTAAACGGTATATTACCGTTTAAGTGCCTTTTTTTTTACACTGGCAGACCCGTTTTTGGAAACTTTCCAAATACAGGGTCAAAGCCAGTACAGTCTTCAGCGCGACCCCCCCCCCTAGGGGTTAACATCACCACCACCCCCCCACCCTCAGGGTTAACATCGCCCCCCCCTAAGGTTAACATCACCTCCCCCCCCCCCCCACGTGTTAACAGACACCCCCCCCCCCCCCCGCGGGTTAACATCCCCCCCTAGGGTTAACATCACCCCCCCCCCCAATGTGTTTAAGAACCCCCCCCTCCCCCCCTCCATGCAGCCGGTACCTCCCGTTGCAGATCCCGGCAGTACTGTGAAAACCGATGCACTTATGAAAAAAAGTGTCTTTCGGAAAATGGCCGTCGCATAGGAAAACCAGTTTAAAAAAACTGTCTTTCGTATGGGGGCAGCCATTTTCCGAAAGTTTGGAGGACGCACACCGCCGCCCCTCGCGGGCTCACTGCGCTCGCCACACTTCGGGTTGACGTTGACCGTGGCGTTGCGTTAACAATGGGGGGGGGGATTTCACATAATAATTAACCATCAGGGTGGGTATACAATTAAAAATCGAGTCTGGGGGTCATTTAACATTGGGTCCAATGTAAAATCGGGTCTCAGGGACCATTTTTACATTGGGTCCAATGTAAAAATCGGGTCGGTCGCGTCGCATCGCATACCATTATAATGGAATGCGATGCGACCGATTTTTTAATTGTACGGGAAGCGTCTTTAAAGCACAAAAATCGGGTCGGTCGGGTCTGATCGGGTCCCATCGCATACCTTAAGTTATGGATGGGCGCCATGCTAGGAAACAAGTACCATTTATGTACCATTCTATTTGTACCATGGCAAGTACATGGCAAGTTGCTGATTCTGTCATAGTTGTCCGTCATGCATGTAAAACAATAAAAAATTATGTAATGTCCTTAGTTGTAAAAACTGGAAACAACTTTTAGAATACCTAGAATAACTAATTTTTCAATTTACATTTTTGTCAGGAAAGAAGGGGTTCCACTTAACATCAATAACCTATGATAGTAATAGTTTTCACCCATACAGAATAGAAACCAAAGCTATAAATATGTTATTGCGCAGTCTATTAGTCCTTTACATAGACTATGCAAACACATATGAAGCAAAACCAAAGGTCATCTCTGCTGTCAGCTGTATTCTTTTTTTTTAGAGCTGGAATGGTGATTTGGTGTCATCTCATAAGGTTTCAAGGTGTTCTTCTTTTTCATTTAAATGATATTCATTTGACCAATGAGAGTCTTTTTATTAAAGATTTGTTTAAGGATGTTTGGAATTAGTTAATTATAGTTTTTATTTAGGAGTATTTGGGTGGTGCTCAGGGCTGCCACTAGGAATTTTGGGGCCCAGGACCGATTTCCAGTCTGGGCCCCCCCTTCCCAGGACAGAAGCAGCCATGCCGAGCACAGTGGAGTTGCCCATGATGGATGAGCTGTTAGTGCAACTGGCCATTTGTCAGAGAATACAAACTTTTCACTTTTATTATACCCTTGACGCGTTTCTCCACTAAATACAGGTGGAGGCTTCTTCAGAAGGAACCGCCACTTGTATTTAGCGGAGAAATGCATCAAGGATATAATTGGGGCATATACAACCTTGCTCTCACCTGCCGGGATCATCTGCCACCCTTAGAGATCGCATCTAAACAATCGTCACCTATTGCACTCAGTCGTTCATCGCTGACAAGCTCACCACCTGCTTATTCTTGGAAGCCGCATATGGAGTACCTGTTCAATCATCACAGATCAGTGAGGCTTGCTCCCGGCCGCACAAACATCATTGGCTCGCTAAATACAGCTGATCGCCGAGCGGGTTGTAGCGCGAGCCCACACTCGGGACATCCTCCTAGGCTACTGCAGGGATTTCGAGATATATACATAAAGAGGTACTGTTACAATTTAACATAAGGGTTGGAACTTTTTCCCAATGACTGCGGATATCCCTACCACTATTTAATAGTGGATTTAATACTGCACCACTTTCAATTACTTCATGTCATCTACCCTGATTTGTACAGGGAATACTATCCGTTGATTCACTCAAAAAAAGCTTTTCCTACTAAATTAAATCCTGCAGGGATATACCACTCTAGAGCTGGTTATATCAAATTATTTTTATCTCCCTGTATTCTCCCAGAGGAGTTGCCCTGTTGCACTATTATTGAAATTATTAAATACATACTGTGCATGTTGGTTTTATGTTTATTTTTATTTTTAATTAATTTTAGCTAATAAATGTCAAATAATTCTTTATACATTCTTTCAGATGTGTGGCGCTCTATTTTATTCATTTATATATATATATATATATATATATATATATATATAGTCTCGTAGGAAGGAACAGACAGTGGCACTCCAAGGGTTTTTCAGGGTATCATTCACCCCTTTGTCAAGGTTTAAGTGGTTATTGCACTTAAACCTTGACAAAGGGGTGAATGATACCCCGAAACTTTGGTTTGCTTTAATACACGCTGTTGAAAACCCTTGGAGTGCCGCTGTCTGTTCCTTCCTACGAGACTACCTGTTTGTTCCAGAAGGCGCCCAGGTACTGAATACCAGCTGAGGGAGTGCCAGGCCGTCTACCTCTCTCTCATATATATATATATATATATATATATATATATATATATATATATATAAATACATATGTGTATAAGATTGATTGGTTTCAATTATCTAATTATGTGCCATCCTTACTAGCAATCTCCAGAATTGCCTCTGGGAGCAGCCTCTATATACAGTATCTCCCTAAACTAACACATGTTAGTATAGTATATATATTGAATAGTGGAGCGAACACCTGATTATCGTGCCTGATTGTGGTTTGTTTTTTATTATTTTATAGCACAGAGACAAGCCTCAAAACTTCTGAAACAAAGTCATTTGGAGTGATGAGACCAAAATGTATCTTTTTGGCCACAACCATAAACATTACATTTGGAGAGGAGTCAATAAGGCCTATGATGAAAGGTACACCATTCCTACTGTGAAACACGGAGGTGGATTGCTGAAACATGGTCAAAACTGATGGCAAGATGAATGCAGCATGTTATCAGAAAATATTGGAGGAAAATTAGCACTCATCAGCACCAAAAGCTGTGCATGGGACGTACTTGGATGTTCCAACATGACAATGATCCAAAACACAAGGTCAAGTTGACCTGTCATTGGATACAGCAGAATTACTTCTGCATTTGTCATATCGTTTTTTTTATTTTTTATTTATAGTCACCTTTCCTACATAATGGCCTTCAAATAAAAATAGATTTATTCAACTCATCTAGCAAAATGAAACTCTATCAATTACAAAAACATAGGTATCTAAATGTGACCAATGTATACTGCAAAATGATAAAGTAAGTAGTTCCATAAGACCAAAATGTGAAAACTACCTTGGTCATGGAGGGAAAAAGGTAATTTCTGTCATGAAGCAGTAAAGGTTGTATTTCTGATGAAAATGTACTTACTCGGTTAGGTGTTTTGGGTTGCTAATTGTTGCAGACAAAGCTAAAAATGGACATCGAATTATGGCTAGAATGTGTTCCCAAACTTCTGCTCCAATTTCTCCTCCTAAGCAGTGAACCTAGAATAGATAACAGAGTTTACAGACACTTTGGGGCAGATGTATGACCGGACGATATGGGGGAGAAGGGGTATCAGCACACGTTATGTGCACTGGTACTGCTTCTCCCCCATGTATGATGGTGCCATGCTATGCACCCGGTCTGGCTCTGTCATACATGGGGGAGCACGCTGGCTCTGTCATACATGGGGGAGAAGCGGTATCAGTGCACATAACTTGCGCTAATACCCCTTCTCCCCCATATAGCCCAGCCATACATCTTCCCCATTATTTAATCAGTAGATGGTGCAGATACCAGCTGCCTCCAAAGATCCCCTCCTCTTCACCCCACCAATAGCATGCTGTACATCTGTTTCTTTCACTCCCACCCCCCTAGTCTGCAACTGCACAGAGGTTGCGTAGGAGGAGGCAGGAGCTTCCTCTGCTGCTTGATCATGTAGTGTTCCCCACCCCCTGTCTTTGACACTCTGGGGGAAATTTACTAAAGGAAATTTGTAAAAAATAGGTGTATTTGTATTCAGAAATACACTTATTTTTGACATTTACTATCCCGAAAATACGGCAATTCGTATTAGTGTTGATAACACATCAATACAAATACGAATTGTCGTATTTTCGGGATAGTAAATGTCAAAAATAAGTGTATTTCTGGATACAAATACACCTATTTTTTTTACAAATTTCCTTTAGTAAATTTCCCCCTCTGTGTCACTTGTTTCTTGCTCTCCCTCCCTGTCGACACTGTCTAGTACTGTTGCTTGCTCTCCCCGACACTGACACTTACCCCGACATTTACACTCCCCCAACAGTAACGCTCACGCTCCTCGACGCTGATGCTCGGCCGCTTTTCTCAACACTGCTGCTCGGCCGCTCTCCCTGACAATGCCGCACAGCTGCTCTCCCTGACACTGCCGCACGGCTTCTCTTTTTGATACAGACTCTCGGCCACTCTCCTGGACACTGATGCTCGGCCGCTCTCCCCAACACTGTCTTTAATAACAAATAGGCCAGGGTATTGCCTGGCCTATTTGTTATTAAAGATACTGTAAGTCTGTGAAAGTATAGTAGTGTCAGCCGCCGCCGTCCCAGAGCGCCTCTGCGTGATGTCACGTCCGGGACGGGCGGCGGAGATGGAGCGCCGGGGGAGCGTCGGGGGCGTTGCCTAGCAACGCCCCGAGCTTCCGGCTCTGTAGCTCCGGCTGCTGGACGTCGGGGCGTTGCTGGGCAACGCTCCCGAGTCTCCAAGCAGCGTGCGGCGTCAGCGCAGCTGACGTCAGCACAGTCACAGGCGGCAGATTCAAATAAATAGCTGGCGTCTGCTGGGAACAGACGCCGGTTATAGCTTTGGTCATACCTGAGTGTGCCTTGGTGTTCCTGGTTCCAGAAGTGCTCTGCAGTGCTGTGCCGTTCCGTTCTGTGCCGTGCCTCGTGCTGTGCCTCGTGCCGTGTCCCGTGTACCCGTGTCCGGCTACAGATAAGTGTCATCAGAGAACCTGGTTGCCAGTGCTTTCTAGTCTCATATTCCATCTAGTTAGAAGCATTGCTGCCAGTTGTATCTTTTGTCTTTATATTCCATCTTCGGCATTGTTGCCCTCAGTTGTTGTGATAGCATACCATCTTCGTAGCATTGTTGCTCCCTTGTTCACCATTTATATTTATTATCATTTTCACGTATTGTTACGTTTAGTCATACTCCCCTGGATCTATCCCGTATTATTGGGTAGTGTCCCCCAGGGGTATTACACGCCAGGCGTCCGGGGTCCCCTTGCCTTCTGTAGGTGTAGTTAGCTGTACCCTTGCTCTCTATTGGCCTTGGCGGTCGTGTTGTCCTCCCATAAGACCAGGTGGCATCGGGGTTGGAGCCGGACTAACTGGCTCCCTCGAACGCGGCTATTATTGGTGAAGCCTAGCTCTCTGCACACGTCCGCCAATCCTGGTTTGAGGCAACGGAGATAGGGGTGGCAAGGTGGTCCCCGGATCATAACATTATAACCGGCCACAAAAAAGTTGTAACACAACCATATTACCTCTACAGTGGTTGTGTGTTTCTTGGTTTAGCATGGATCCCAATGCGGGGGTTCCGGCCCAGGTTTTTGCTGAACAGTTACACCACCTCACTCAGCAGTTGCAGGATCTTACTCTCAGAGTTGAGTCTCAGGAGGAGGTTCGTAGAGCAGCTCCTGCAATGGCTGTGTCGGTTAAGGAACCCAAAATGAGTCTTCCTGATCGGTTCACTGGGGATAGACATCAGTTCTTTAATTTTAGGGAGAGCTGTAAATTATATTTTCGGTTACGGCCCCTGTCCTCCGGGTCTGAAATACAGAGAGTGGGGTTGGTGATTTCTCTCCTCCAGGGGGATCCACAGACATGGGCATTTGGGCTGAAGCCAGACAGTCCGGCTCTCCGGTCCGTGGAGTCTTTTTTCCAGGCAATGGGGATTTTATATGATGACCCAGATAAAGCAGCCTTAGAGGAATGGCGACATTGGCTGGAGGGGGCTAGATTCCAGGTTACCATCATAACGGATCATAAAAATCTGGCATATCTCCAATCAGCCAAGAGAGTCAATGCTAGGCAGGCTAGGTGGACATTATTCTTTGCCCGATTTAATTTCATTATCACTTACAGGCCAGGGTCAAAAAATGTCGTTGCCGATGCTCTTTCGAGAAGTTTTTCTGCTGTCCAAGAACCGCATTTACAACCAGAGTCTATTATTCCTGCCTCTTGTATTATTGCTGGGTTTACTCATAGCCTTCTGGATCAAGTCATGTTGGCACAAGCTTCGGCTCCTAAGGCCGTTCCGGAGGGTAGACTCTTTGTACCTTTAGAGCTCCGCAAAAAATTTTTTTGGGAGTTTCATCAATGTAAATCAGCGGGACATCCTGGCAGTGATAAAACGTTATCTTTGTTATCAAGAGCTGTCTGGTGGTCCACCATGAGGAGAGATGTCAAGGAATGGGTGTCTGCCTGTGACGTTTGTGCCAGGAATAAAACTCCCCGTTCTTCGCCCATTGGTCAGTTGGTTCCCTTGTCGATATCCCGGAGGCCATGGTCACATATTTCCATGGATTTTATAACCGATTTACCACTATCCAGGGGTTGTGATTCCATCTGGGTGGTGGTAGACCGATTCAGTAAGATGGCACATTTTGTCCCCTTGACCGGTTTACCTTCCGCGGAAAGGTTGGCCTCTTTGTTTTTATGCCACATTTTTCGCCTGCATGGTCTTCCTACTGATATTGTCTCAGATAGGGGCGTTCAATTTGTGGCCAAGTTTTGGAGGGCTATTTGTTCTGCGTTACAGATTAAGCTCAGTCCATCTTCGGCCTATCACCCACAATCTAATGGGCAGACGGAACGTGTGAATCAGACACTCGAGCAGTTCCTGCGGTGTTACGTATCAAAGTCCCAACAGGATTGGGTGGAAAATCTGCCATTCGCAGAATTTGCCTATAACAATGGCTGGCATTCTGCCACCAAGATGTCTCCATTTTTTTGTAACTATGGTTTCCACCCTCGGGCTAATTCGTTTGATCCTGTTCCCGCCAGAACAGGTAATCCCAGGTGGGTGACCAGTAGGAGGAGTATCTGGGCTATGGTCCGTAGGGCTCTCCTCTTTGCGACCACGGCCGCAAGGCGCTTCTCCGACCGTCACAGGAGACCTTGTTCGTTTAAAGTCGGAGACTGGGTGTGGCTATCCACCAGGAATATTAATATCCATCAGGCATCCAAGAAGTTGGGTCCTCGCTTTATCGGTCCCTACAGGATCATTAGGAGGATCAATCCTGTGGCCTTTCGACTCCAGATTCCACGCTCTCTGAAGGTCAATCCCACATTCCATGCCTCATTACTTAAACCTGCCCATCGGCCACGTGCTTACAGGCCAGCACCAGTAATTCGGCAAGGCATCAAGGAGTTTGTGATCGATAGTATTCTTGATTCGAGAATCACTCGCGGTCGTTTGTTCTTTCTAGTCCATTGGAAGGGCTATGGACCTGAGGAAAGGTCCTGGGTCCCGGACAAGGACCTTCACGCCCCATCCTTAAAAGAATTATTTCATAGGCAAAATCCGTTGAAGCCAGGACTTGGAGGTCGGTTGACCTCTCCTCAAGGGGGGGGTACTGTCAGCCGCCGCCGTCCCAGAGCGCCTCTGCGTGATGTCACGTCCGGGACGGGCGGCGGAGATGGAGCGCCGGGGGAGCGTCGGGGGCGTTGCCTAGCAACGCCCCGAGCTTCCGGCTCTGTAGCTCCGGCTGCTGGACGTCGGGGCGTTGCTGGGCAACGCTCCCGAGTCTCCAAGCAGCGTGCGGCGTCAGCGCAGCTGACGTCAGCACAGTCACAGGCGGCAGATTCAAATAAATAGCTGGCGTCTGCTGGGAACAGACGCCGGTTATAGCTTTGGTCATACCTGAGTGTGCCTTGGTGTTCCTGGTTCCAGAAGTGCTCTGCAGTGCTGTGCCGTTCCGTTCTGTGCCGTGCCTCGTGCTGTGCCTCGTGCCGTGTCCCGTGTACCCGTGTCCGGCTACAGATAAGTGTCATCAGAGAACCTGGTTGCCAGTGCTTTCTAGTCTCATATTCCATCTAGTTAGAAGCATTGCTGCCAGTTGTATCTTTTGTCTTTATATTCCATCTTCGGCATTGTTGCCCTCAGTTGTTGTGATAGCATACCATCTTCGTAGCATTGTTGCTCCCTTGTTCACCATTTATATTTATTACCATTTTCACGTATTGTTACGTTTAGTCATACTCCCCTGGATCTATCCCATATTATTGGGTAGTGTCCCCCAGGGGTATTACACGCCAGGCGTCCGGGGTCCCCTTGCCTTCTGTAGGTGTAGTTAGCTGTACCCTTGCTCTCTATTGGCCTTGGCGGTCGTGTTGTCCTCCCATAAGACCAGGTGGCATCGGGGTTGGAGCCGGACTAACTGGCTCCCTCGAACGCGGCTATTATTGGTGAAGCCTAGCTCTCTGCACACGTCCGCCAATCCCGGTTTGAGGCAACGGAGATAGGGGTGGCAAGGTGGTCCCCGGATCATAACAAGTAGATCTTGCCTTTGAGGATAACTTGATATTCCAATATGTTTAGTGCCCTCAGTATAAAGCCAATTTCTAATGACTTCCTCTGCAGGTGTAGGTTTGGTACAAGGAATAGTGTTATAGAAATACAGTACCTACACTATCATAAACATGCTAATTGTATCAGTGGAATCTATTTTTAAAATAAAATTTGGTACTTGTTTCCTATCTGGGCGCCCAGGTTTTCTACGTACGGCACCGTACTGAAATCGGATCGCATCGCATCGTATACATACACGATATTGAACGATGCGATGCGATGCGATGCGATGCGATCCGATTTCCCATAGGAAACAATGTTAAATGGCTCAATGTAGCCAAATTATCATAGGAACAATAGTAAATGGGCCAAAAACACCCCTGAACATTGAAATGTCCCCCCAAAAGTAGTTGACGCCACCCCGCCATCAACGTGAACCCGAAGCGTGGCGAGCGCAGCGAGCCCGCGAGGGGCGGCGGTACGCGTCCTCCGACCTTTTCATGCCCTACTATCCACTAGGGCGTGGAGTGAGAATAGAATAGTGTGGCGAGCGCAGCGAGCCACCGAGCCCGAAGCGTGGCGAGCGCAGCGAGCCCCGCGAGGGGACGCGGATACCTTCACAGTTATACGCGTCCCCTCGCGGGCTTCCCAGGTGTCCATGGCGACGCGGACACCTGGGAAGCCCGCAAAGGGACGCGTTTACCTGTGAAGGTATCCGCGTCCCCTCGCGGGGCTCGCTGCGCTCGCCACGCTTCGGGCTCGGTGGCTCGCTGCGCTCGCCACACTATTCTATTCTCACTCCACGCCCTAGTGGATAGTAGGGCATGAAAAGGTCGGAGGACGCGTACCGCCGCCCCTCGCGGGCTCGCTGCGCTCGCCACGCTTCGGGTTCACGTTGATGGTGGGGTGGCGTCAACTACTTTTGGGGGGACATTTCAATGTTCAGGGGTGTTTTTGGCCCATTTACTATTGTTCCTATGATAATTTGGCTAAATTGAGCCATTTAACATTGTTTCCTATGGGAAATCGAATCGGATCGCATCGCATCGCATCGCATCGTTCAATATCGTGTATGTGTACGATGCGATGCGATCAGATTTCACTACGGAGAATAGCATGGTGCTCAATTAACTTAGTGGGCGCCCAGATAGGAAACAAGTACCTAAAATTTTAGTTACAGGTTTTTAATGAACTACAATTTATATATAATTATGTATGGGGGAATTCAATTAAATGCAATAATTGAGGGGGAAAAGCATGGTAGCCTCAGGCTTAACTCCCAAAGTGAGTAAATTATTGCCATTTTAACATGGAATCCAGGATAAGTTCCATGATCGTAGCACATGAAAACAGGCCAGATAATGAGGATTTCTTTTTGAGCTACAAAGAAAATCCTTGTTAGCCTTCAGGACTAATTGCTTCAATTTTAATGTGGTAAATTTACTGTGTATAATTGAATCCCCCTTCATTTATTTCATTTAATTTGATCTAAAACTTGACTGTAATGTACTCTATGACTTACAACATAACATACCTCATCAAATATGATATATTTTATTCTTTTCACCCAGTCTTGTCGATGTGGACTTAACAACAGAATTTCCAAACATTGTGGTACAGTGACCAACACCTGTATAAAATGAATGTAAAAAATATGGAACCAGAATAAATATGTACATATTAACCATCTACTTCCCCACTTTGTGATTTGTGTTAAGATGCAATCTGTGCTGGCCATCATCAGCGGAGATGTGTACATAGGCCCTTATTCAGATCTGATCGCAGTACAAATTTGTTCTCAAAATGGGCAAAACCATGTGCACTGCAGGTGGGGCAGATGTAACATGTGCAGAGAGTTAAATTTCGGTGGGGTGTGTTGAAACTGAAATCTAAATCGCAGTGTAAAAATAATGCAGCCAGTATTTACCCTGCACAGAAACAAAAGAACTTGCACAAATCTAACTCTCTCTGCACATGTTACATCTGCCCCACCTGCAGTGCACATGATTTTGCCCATTTTGAGAACACATTTGTACTGTGATCAGATCTGAATAAGGGCTATAATATCATACATACTGTACTTTTTGCCAGAACTAGTCAGTTTCAGTTTCCATAAACAATAACTAAACTGTGAAATACCAAATGTTCACGATACCAACTGCCATAAATAAAAAAAATCTAGTAAATGAATATATAAATCATACTTAGTTTAATTAAGTAATACATACCTGACTGTTTAATGCATCAGTGCGATAATCACGTGTGAATACCCCACATAATGCCATTCCTTTTGGTAGATCTTTATTGAATTGATTAGTTACAGTGGCTACCACTTGATTTACAAGAGCCTGTATAAAACAAATGCATTAAATAATGAAAGTACATACTGCACATTTTTTTTGGTGGTTATACGGGCATACAAACAAATTATTTACATGTTAATTGCAAATAATTATAAGTGTAAATATGAAGAAAAGTATTTTATATTCCTTGCCACAAGCTCACACTTTCTCTTCTCATTCCAACCATACCATAATACCAGTAGCTAAACAGAAACATAAGTCATCAACAGCTGTTTTATGCTAATGCTGAATGATAATGCTACAGTCTTACAGTCAGTGGTGTAACAATGGGTCAGCAGACCCTGCGGTGGCTTGGGGGAGCAAGTCTGCAGTGGAGGAAGTCATGGCTAGAGCAAAATCATCACAGAAGACAGCCCATCATAGGCTACAGGACCTCTGTGCTGAGATGGAGAGCTGTCTGTGGCATTGCCCTCTTGTGCAGATCACCTGAGTAGGAAGGCAGCAATTTCAAGGTGGTAGACCAACTAGAGCACCAGCAGAACTTAGGAAAGAGCAGCCTGAGGAGACCCAGAGGAACTGCTGTGGATAACAAATGATGGGAGGAGCAGGCACCACAGAGGATGAACGTGCATCCAGAGTAAGGAGACCCCAGCAAGGCCCCCGGACAGACTACCAAATAAGATGGATGGCACGGAGAGGAGAAGCAAAGTGGTGAGGAAGACCCCGACAACTGCAGTCAAGATCCCAGTGGTTCATTGCGCATTCACTCAGACCCCTAAACAAAGATCAAAGCCTATAATTTATAGTAGATCCCAATAATGTTGTTTGACCAAGTAGCTACTATCAGATGGGATAGTCAGTCCCTTAAACAAAAAATAATAATTTAAAAAATACATATGGTCAGTGTTCCTTTAACTCATGTAGGCTGGTAAGCAGATTGATACCTAAACCAGCCTGTGGACATCTAGCCAAAATTTCCAAGCGTACCATCTATAAGGAGGTGTGCACCAGTGGTGCCTCCAGCTGTGCACCACTTGTGCACCACCTCGGGTGGGGGGGGGGGCAAGAGGGGCAAGGGGCTGCCCCTAAGTTCTGTGGTGGGTATTTCTGGGGCAGGAAAAACCTGCCCTGGTGGATTTCTCCTGCCCCAGAACAACACTCAAGGGTTTAAAGATGTATGCACATATTTACAGTAGAGATGAGCGGGTCCGGATCCCCGAGATCTGACAGATCCGAATATCGGGGATCCGGGCCAGATCCGAGCCGGCTCGGGAGTTCCCGCCTGAATTCCGGACCAATAACGAGGCCGAACGTCATCATCGCGCTGTCGGATTCTTGCGGGAGCGGGATCTTATAAAAGACGCACGCGCACCCCGCCATCTTCACTCCACTCTTGGAGAGGGAAGAGGGTGGTTGGGAAGCTCCGTTTGCTCCGTGCTGTGCTCTGTGCCATGTGCTCCGTGACCTGACCTATGCCCTCACTGCCCTGTGCTGTGCTCCGTGCCATGTGCTCCGTGCTGTGCTCCGTGACCTGCCCTGTGCCCTCACTGCCCTGTGCTGTGCTCCGTGACCTGCCCTGTGCCCTCACTGCCCTGTGCTGTGCTCCGTGACCTGCCCTGTGCCCTCACTGCCCTGTGCTGTGCTCCGTGACCTGCCCTGTGCCCTCACTGCCCTGTGTAGTAGACTTGAGAGTCAGTGACTGTTTATAGGCCTGAGCCCTGTAGTGTGATTTAACTAACTAGGTGCTGCAGTGCTCACACGCAGGGGCTGCAGTGTCCACTGTCCAGGGGCTGTCCTGTGGCCCATGCCCTGTTGTGATTTATTTAGCCCTAAGCCCTGTGTTGTGATTTATTTAGCCCTGAACCCTGTGTTTTTTGTGATTTAACTAACTAACTCAGTGCTGCAGTGCTCACACGCAGGGGCTGCAGTGCTGCTGAGTAGTACACTGTGTACAGGGGCTGCAGTAATACAAGGGGCTGTGTCCAGTGTGACGGCCTATATCTTATCCATTGTCCAGTGTCACGAGTCACTCACGACATATATCCTGTGTCCTGTCCTGTGTGACGACTGACGACATATCCTGTGTCCAGTGTGACGACATATATCCTGTGTCCAGTGTGACGACATATATTCTGTGTCCAGTGTGACGACATATATCCTGTGTCCAGCGTGACATATATCCATTGTCCAGTGTGACGACATATATCCTGTGTCCACTGTGACGACATATATCCAGTGTCCAGTGTGACGACATATATCCTGTGTCCAGTGTGACGACATATATCCTGTGTCCAGTGTGACGACATATATCCAGTCTCCAGTGTGACGACATATATCCTGTGTCCAGTGTGACGACATATATCCTGTGTCCAGTGTGACGACATATATCCTGTGTCCAGTGTGACAACATATATCCTGTGTCCAGTGTGACGACAATATATCCTGTGTCCAGTGTCACAAGTCACAACATATATCCTGTGTCCAGTGTGACATGTAATGTGTGCCGGCATATATTCTGTGTCCAGCGTGACATATATCCATTGTCCAGTGTGACGACATATATCCATTGTCCAGTGTGACGACATATATCCAGTGTCCAGTGTGACGACATATATCCTGTGTCCACTGTGACTACATATATCCAGTGTCCAGTGTGACGACATATATCCTGTGTCCAGTGTGACGACATATATCCAGTGGCCAGTGTGACGACAATATATCCTGTGTCCAGTGTCACAAGTCACAACATATATCCTGTGTCCAGTGTGACATGTAATGTGTGCCGGCATATATCCTGTGTCCAGCGTGACATATATCCATTGTCCAGTGTGACGACATATATCCATTGTCCAGTGTGACGACATATATCCAATGTCCAGTGTGACGACATATATCCTGTGTCCAGTGTGACGACATATATCCTTTGTCCAGTGTGACGACATATATCCTGTGTCCAGTGTGACGACATATATCCAGTCTCCAGTGTGACGACATATATCCTGTGTCCAGTGTGACGACATATATCCTGTGTCCAGTGTGACGACATATATCCTGTGTCCAGTGTGACGACATATATCCTGTGTCCAGTGTGACGACATATATCCAGTGGCCAGTGTGACGACAATATATCCTGTGTCCAGTGTCACAAGTCACAACATATATCCTGTGTCCAGTGTGACATGTAATGTGTGCCGGCATATATCCTGTGTCCAGCGTGACATATATCCATTGTCCAGTGTGACGACATATATCCATTGTCCAGTGTGACGACATATATCCAATGTCCAGTGTGACGACATATATCCTGTGTCCAGTGTGACGACATATATCCTGTGTCCAGTGTGACGACATATATCCTGTGTCCAGTGTGACGACACATATCCTGTGTCCAGTGTGACGACATATATCCTGTGTCCAGTGTGACGACACATATCCAGTGTCCAGTGTGACGACATATATCCTGTGTCCAGTGTGACGACATATATCCTGTGTCCAGTGTGACGACATATATCCTGTGTCCAGTGTGACGACATATATCCTGTGTCCAGTGTGACGACATATATCCTGTGTCCAGTGTGACGACATATATCCTGTGTCCAGTGTGACGACATATATCCAGTGTCCACTGTGACGACATATATCCTGTGTCCAGTGTGACTACATATATCCTGTGTCCAGTGTGACGACATATATCCAGTGTCCACTGTGACAACATATATTCTGTGTCCTGTGTGACGACATATATCCTGTGTCCACTGTGACGACATATATCCTGTGTCCTGTGTGACGACATATATCCTGTGTCCAGTGTGACGACATATATCCTGTGTCCTGTGTGACGACATATATCCTGTGTACAGTGTGACGACATATATCCAGTGGCCAGTGTGACGACAATATATCCTGTGTCCATTGTCACAAGTCACAACATATATCCTGTGTTGAGTGTGACATGTAATGTGTGCCGGCATATATCCTGTGTCCAGCGTGACATACAGTATATCCATTGTCCAGTGTACAGGAGCTGTGTCCAGGGGCGGTGTCCAGAGGCTGTGTCCAATGTGACGGCTGTGTCCATTGTCCAGGGGCTGTGTCCAGTGTGACGGCTGTGTCCAGTGTACAGGAGCTGTGTCCAGAGGCTGTGTCCATTGTCCAGGGGCTGTGTCCAGGGGCAGTGTCCAGGGGCTGTGTCCAGGGGCAGTGTCCAGTGTCCAAGGGGCTGTGTCCAGTGTGACAGGCTGTGTCCAGTGTAAAGTAAGAAAAAGAAATAAAGGTAATAAATAAAATAAAAACACATTTTTGGAGGATGATGGAGGAGGAAATAGTGGGAGTGCTGAAGCTGCTACCACCAGTCATGACAAGGCCGATACCTCTTTGTATTTGCTGTTTGGAGCATTTCTCTTTTTTTGGGATAGTTTATTAAACTGCCACCCTGTCTGCCCCTGCAGTGCCGCTCTGCCAGGTTGGAAGTGTAAGGTCCACATGTATGTGATGCCGACTGCTGTCGCTTAGCTTAGTCATCCAGCTACCTCGGTATACCCTTTTGGCCCAACTACAGTAAATGAAAACAATTTTGTAAGCTGTGAAGTGATCAAAATTGACTAGAAATGAGTGGAAACTAATGTTATTGAGGTTAATAATACTTTAGGGGCAAAAACAAGCCCAAATTCTGTTATTTTAGCCATTTTTAGCATTTTTCATAAAAATCCAGATCCAAAACCAAAACCAAAACCCACAAGGGTGGTTTTGCCAAAACCAATCCAGATCCAAAACACGAAGGGAGATCCAGATCCAAAACCAAAACCCGAAAAAGTGGCCGCCGCACATCTCTAATTTACAGTATCATCTGGCTCATATCTTTCTAAGGGCCAGATGTATCAAGCTTCACAAAGTAATAGTGGAGTATGATAAATAACCAGCCAATTGGCCCCTAACTATCATGTTACTGAACATGTTTCTAAAAATGACAGTTAGGGTCCCTGTGTTTATCACTATCCACTTGATCATTTTTTGATGCTTGATACTTCTGACCCTAAATGTGATTTATTGTGCTGTCTTCTTTCTTGTGATTTCTTTGTTGATGTTATTATACATTGTGCACTGTCAATCTGTCAGGTCCCTCTTTGTTGCTTTTGAAGAAGACCCTTGCCTTTATTACAGAAAGTATATACTATATTAAGCAAAATTATTGTTCATTTATCAAAATCCACAAAGCTTTAAAAACTGTAAATACCTTAGTAGGAGCGACATAAACCACAATTGCTTCATTGCTCTGTGATAAAACTTTCTCCATGCAGTAGTAAGATGCATATGTTTTCCCAGAAGATGTTGGAGCAACTATCACTGCTGATTCATTATTGTCAACCACATCAAGAAGCTCTCTCTGAAGGTAGCAGAGAATGGGCACTGTCATTTAATCAACCTAATATATCAAATTCATAACAGTAGACAATAATGTAATGCATCCTTGTTGTTGTTACTTTGCAAGAAAACACAGCTCAGCTACATAAGTTTGAGAGTATGGCTTGGTAGATCGTTGTTTATTTTTCTGATGGTTCTCAATGGTTGCGGAAAATGTGCTTTTGTTTTTGTTTTAAAATGTATATTCTTGTTACTAGTTCTAAAAGCAGGAATAAATATCTGAACTAAAAAAAAGTGTCTGAAGACATGTCCAGAGTCCACCATACTGTACGGGAGTCACACCTCCCGTGACCAAGCGCAAGTGAAACGTACGTCGGGACCTCCCCGGGACACGTGGTGCACCACGTCACCGGGCATCTCAGGCAAGTAACAGACGCCAGCGGGGACGCCAGCACGCATCCACAGGAACCTGACACTCACAAGCCGGCAGTGGGGTAACCGCTGGACTCGTCCAGCGGATACATTTGTATCTACCAACCAACACTTGTATCTATTAATGTCACTGTCTCCTGCTTGCGAGCAACTCCTTGTTATCACGCTGCAGCACATAGATGTTCAGAATTGACAGATTAGAAGTAATCTTAGCAGCAGTTATACACACAGGAGCACAAACTGTTTAAGGGCGCCCCTGTCTCCTGGCTATTACAAGCACTTGTCATAATAATAATAATTTTTACATAAAATCGTGACCTATGATTAAACTCTTATTACCATCATTACCTCAATATTGGTAGGAACTGGGACATATGAGGATCACACCTTGACAAGCTGCCTCTCCTTGCCGCTCACAGAAGGCAATACCAGCCTCTCAATTACTCTACATATTTTCAAAGCGCTTATATATTTTAATATTTAAGGACTAGGCACACCACCATTTTAGAGCATACCAATAAAAGGAAAATTTTAAATGCTGAACCTTGTATATATAGATCTATGATTTAAGGGTGCCCCCACCCAGAGTTTCTTTCTCTCTCTTCCTCCCTTGGAAACCCATAAATACTACATTTATACTCTGGGGTGCACCACTGACAGTCCATCTAATAGGCACTCAGAGGGAATTTTCTCGATAGTGCACAGGACCTACACACCTTAAACTAAGGGAATTGTCAGTTATCATAGATCTACCTACCAATCTTAAATCCAACATAGAGTGGATATCAACCACCAATCAGTGCGGTTTTACTCTCACCCCCCCACCTCCCCTTTTCCCATTACATACATACGAAATTTGAAGTCTGCCCGCACCTTCCCAACCATACTTAGGGAGAAGGTAGAGAAGGAGATCCGTTTAGGCCGGATGGCCGATCCTTTTTCAGGGCCACCATTGGCGAACATGGTAATTTCGCCGGTGGGAGTAGTCCTGAAAAAGGAACCCAGAAAATTCCATCTGATACAGCATCTGCCTTACCCATCTGGCCTCTCTGTCAACGACGCCATTCCCATGGAGCAGTGCTCAGTGACATACCAGTCATTCGATGACGCCATGTCCATGGTGAGGTCCTTCGGTTGTGGGGCCCTCATGGCGAAGATCGATGTGGAATCAGCATTTCGCCTGCTTCCCCTCCACCCAGATGCTTTTAGGTGGATGGGCTTCCACATCGACAACGAATACATTGACAAGTGTTTGCCAATGGGATGTTCGGTGTCATGTGCTTTCTTCGAGAAGTTTAGCACTTTCCTACACTGGTGTGTGGAAGTCTCGGCAGGGATGAGCGGGATCGCTCACTACCTGGACGACTTCCTCTGCGTCAGACCAGCGGGCTCCAACCAATGTGCGCACCTCCTGTCAAGCATCTTTTTCCTCTTACCACATTTCGGCGTGCCGATCGCGGAAGAGAAAATGGAGGGCCCCATCACCTCCCACCGGACAAAGTTGCAAAACTGAGAGACAGTATTTCACTATGCCTAGCATCCCATAAAATCATGCTGCTTCAGGCACAGTTGCTGCTGGGCCAACCATGCAGGGTCATACCAATGGGTCGGCTATTCTGCAGAAAGCTGGAGCGCGCCAAAAAGGGGGTCGCCAGAGCCCATCACTTTGTACGTTTGTCCGCCGAAACTCGGCGAGACATGGCGGTATGAGCCTCCTTCCTGGAGGATTTTAATGGTGTTCGTATCGGGCTCACCCCCGTCGTCAAAAACTCAGCCCTACAGCTCTACACTGACGCAGCTGGATCAACAGGTTTCAGTTGTTACCTGGAGGGCCAGTGGTGCGCAGCCGCGTGGCCCGACAGTTGGGGCAGGAGGGGCTGACCAGGGACATGCTGCTGTTGAAGCTAATCCCTATAATGTTCGCCATGGAGATTTGGGGCGAACACTTGCTATTCTGGTGTGACAATCACAGCACGGTACACGCCATCAACAATCAGAAGGCCATCATGGTGGCCATCATGGTGCTGCACGTACTGGCGCAGCTCTCGCTACAATGCTTGCACTTTAACATCCTATTCCGGGCACAACATGTTCCCCGGGTGGAGAACGAGGTTGCAGACGCGCTGTCAAGGTTTCAATGGGAAAGATTCTGCAAGCTGGCCCCCGAGGCTAACATTGTCGGAGGGTCCCTTGCCCCTCTAATGTTTGGCAGGTAGTCGGGCCGGCCTGGTGGGGCTAGCGCAACTCGCAGTAGCACCAGCTACACTCAGGACATATCACCAAGCATGGATGGAGTGGGAATCATTCGCCGGAAGGGCAGGGCACTCAAGTAGGGGTAGGCAGAAGCTCATATTAACTTTCCTCTGGCGCTTGCACAGCTCGGGCAGGTCCAGGGCAGTGGCATTGCGGTATTTGGCAGGCATTTCCTTCTTCGCTAAGCTAAAGGGGATAACTGATTTCACCAAGGGTTTTCTAATATGCAAGGCCTTGAAGGGTCGGGCGCGAGTAGCGCCGGTTTGCCCGGACACCCATCGCCCAATAGATAGCTCCCTCCTTCAAGCCCTATTGGGGGCAGTCGAGCAGTATACAGAGTCCGCGTTCGAAGGGCTGCTCTTCCGCCTGGCGTTTTCCAAGGCTTTCCACGGGGCATTTCAGGTTTGAGCTGGTAGCCCCATCTAAAAGACAGAACGATACCTTGCTCCAATCAGATGTGCGATTGGACAGTGGGTCCCTATGGTGCAGGATAAGGAGATCCAAAACAGACTAAGAAGGAATGGGGAGGTGGATAGCTCTGGGCCCTGCCTCACCCGGGAGTGTGTGTCCAATAGTGCTAGCAGACCAGTACGTGACAGTCAGAACAGCTGGGGGAGGATCCTATCTACTGCATTACGGGGGGTCACCACTGACCAGGTACCAATTTAGCTGGATATTGCGTAGATGCCTTGAAGGTTTAGGCCTCTCCCCAAAGGGAATTTGGCACACAATCTTTCAGAATAGGGGCGGCTACAACCGCGCCGAGGGCAGGCCACACGGCGGAAGAAATTAGGGCCTTGGGCCGATCGTGTTCCGCTAGTTACAAGAAGTACATCCGCCCGCATCTACTGTCCTGAAGGCAGTGCATCTGCCTGATTGCACTAGCGCTTTGTTGGATGTCTATATGCCAATTGTAGCCATCCTACTCGGGGATTAACTACGCTCTGTTGTTGGGCAGAGCGTCCAGAGTTTTCACGTTTTTTTTTCTGAACTGACGGACTGAATTCACTTATATCCATTCGATCAAATAGTCAATAGTCCCTCAGCAGGTCCAGATATTTTTGTAGTAAACCCTGTGGTACTTGTGTAGTATCACCGCGCCCAATGCATCGCAGACCATAAGGCATGCGATGGTATGTGATGCGATGCGATATCTGCGCTCGCCACACTTTATAAAATCAACTCCACGCCAACGTGGATAGTGGGGGTATGAAAAGGTCGGAGGACGCGTACCGCCGCCCCTCGCGGGCACGCTGCTCTTCGGGTTCACATTTAATTGCAGTGCATCGGGTGTATGGCATGCGATGCGATTAAAAATCGCGCGACTAAATATCGGGGGTGCCGTGATAATACACAAGTACCAACCCCGTTCCCCAGAACCCCTTCCCCTTAGTGTCAGTAATGGGCTTCCTATTGGTACTTTACTAAATTCTATGCAACCAAAATTGGGCAGCAAATTTTTTTTTTTTTTCCTTTGGCAAATTCTCCTAAATAGGCATAGGCAAGCATGGCTTATCAAACCGATACTTATATCCTCTCACACATTTAATTCCTCTATAGGTGTGGCAATCGATAGCCGCAGGGTATGGAAGGTAGGTCACTCTTTTGTATATTGAGCCGCAAAGCTGGTAGCATCAGGGAGCGGACCCGTATTCTCTGGCTCACGCCTGGTAAGGTGGTTAGGTATCCGGGGCATGTCATGGCGTGAACCTAAGACGTTCCTGATGATGAATGTACTTTGTATGGGTTGCCTGATATCCTGGTGATTCACTTAGGCGGCAACAACTTGGGGAAGATGTCCCAACTGGAACTGCGGGGGCAGATCTTGAGTGATCTGGGGGCCATTAACGCAGCATGGCCTACCTGCACCAAAATTTGGTCTTATATCATACCCCGGTTGTGTTGGAGAGGTGCATGAGATGGTAGAGCAATAGACGAGGCTAGGAAGAAGCTTAATGCAGTGATGGCACGGTTCTAATAGCTGCCGGAGGGGTGATCGCCAAGCACGATCGATGGGGTCCATCTGGTTAAAGAAGGACTGCTTATGTTCTTGGAGGATCTGTTCCTTGGAGTGTCTTTAGTGCTATAGCCTGGTGGCGGGGCGAGGGTTTCCTGGGACCAGGACCCCGCTTTGGTGGGAAAGAATGGCAGATTAATTGATTTAGGTCTTCATTAAGCGATGATTATACATCACATCTGTTGTTTTCGGTGCGTTCACCTTTCATTGACTATAGGCCTGCGCTGGATCACCCCCTCGGGGACAGCGACACCACACGGTCGGGTGGGCAGTCAATGAAATAGGTGGAGCCATACCGCTTGTTGTTTAGGGAAAATGTCATAACCACGTCAGTCGTGGGGTGGAGCTTAGATCACTAGCCGTTCTTTCTGGGCCACCATTAATTAAGGAATTATAATACAATCAATTAGCTTAAAGTGTTTTTAAATAAATTCAGCTAACAATTTCTGCACAACCCAAGTCTCAGAGTCGTTATTTCAGGTTTATATAAGTGAGTGTTGAAATGTGAAACTATATACATGCATAAGGTCACACATCAGATGCTAGGATGTTTAAGGTGAGATGGGTGCGTGATGCTCACTCCAAACTACCATAGTAGCACAGAAGACAGAATAATGTACATTAAGTGCACCCAAGCTACAGTAAACAAAGCTAAATCATCACAGGGCAATGTTACAGTGCCAGCCATGTTAGGTGTGTGCTAATCATGGTGCGATATTACATCAAGTTACCAAAGCACCAGAGTAGGTGTGTATAATTAGCAATGCACAAGTGATCATAGAAAATGCATAAATGTTACAGACAGATACATTCACCTGAGAAGATAGCATATGGATAGACATTTCACTCTTGGACATGATAAAACATGGCATAACACAAGGTACAGTAATATTAAGATGCTTGTCAGTTTTTAAGCAAAGTCTTTCTAGGGTCAGAATACTGTAGTGCAGTGGTTCCCAGACATTTTTGAATCCCACTGCCCTGGAGCATCACCATTTTTTTCACGGCAACCCTAGGTAAAAAGTTCCTTAGCTAGAAATGAATAAAACATTACTAATGAATTGATTTGTGCTTAGTTGTCATCCTCAGGTGCAGTTACTGTATGTGGTGGTGGTGGTGGGAAGAGTTGTGCTTCTGTTTGTCACATATTTTATGATTGTCAGCCCCATGGTCTGGATTTGGCTATCACATGGACCACACATAAGCAGCGAAGCAGGATTGCCATGCAAAAGGCGTGGCCTGCCCCCGAAAAAGGATTGGAGCCTTGTCCGATGGGTGAGACCTTGTGTGGTGGGAGTATGTCCTATTGCCACAACTCCAGTTTTCAACATTTCAGGGGCGTGCGCAGCACTACCCCAAGCAGCTGGGCAGCTCCCATACCCACACTGAATAGATGTGGACATTACATGGCGTCTATTCAGGAATCACCAGCTGCAGCTCTCCAAACCTACCCCAACCAGCGGTACAATGCGACCCACGGAATGGACAGTCTCCATTCAGGGGACTATGAACTAAGTTAATTTGGTCCTGGACCCTGCTGCAGCACCAAGTTTGGGAACTAATGCTGTACTACCTTCCTGTATCCTGTTTGCCATGCCTTTAAAGTAGCCTTATTTTACCTAGTAAGAGAGGTAGTCTGAAGCCATGGCAAAGAAAAACAGCTGATCTTAACAAGAATAGCAAGCGCTAACTAATCCAATTTGTTGACAAAGCAAATGTACCTCAATATGTGCATAGGAGATAATGATAATTCAAATGGATGAAATATATGTTTTACAACAAAGTAATCAGCAGGGTCTTGTGCTCATTACCTGCCATGTGTCTGGTATGAAGTGTTGCACCCTTGCATCAGGGTCACTTCTCTCATCTCTCAGTAAATGTGGTCCCATATACTGCATCTGGAAACGAACTGAACCAACTTCGACTGCATATGCACTGCTCTCATTCTTCTCATCCTTTGTGCTGGGTAACTGTATTTAATGGAGGAAATAAAGGAGATAAAGACTGAAGAAAACACTATTGCCTTCTAAAATGATAGACATAACCTGATTGGTTGCTATGGACAACATCTTAACTTGTCTGTTTTATTACGTTAGTAAATATTCCTCACTATGGGGCAGAAGTATTAAGCCTTAACAAGAGATAAATACAAGGGTGATAAGGAGAGATAAACGTCCAGCCAATCAGCTCCTTACTGACTTTTTTCAATTTATCACTCTTGCATTTATCTCTTGTTAAGGCTTAATACATCTGCCCCACGGGGCCTTATTCTGGTTCACTCCTTCTGGCAAATTCCTTCTTAGATGGACAAAACCATGTGCACTGCAGGTGGGGTAGATGTTACTTGTGCAGAGAGTTAAGCTGGCCATACACTTGCAGATAAAATCAACTCCATGCCTAGTGGATAGTGGGGTTATGAACAGGTAAAAAATCGCATCGGATCGCATCGATATATCGGCCGATATTGCAACCGATATATCGGACGCCGTGAAACTAAAAAAGTACCCTGTTTTGTGCTATTTAAATAAGGCAACTATTGCTGTATTGATTTTACTGATACTACAATTTCCAATAAAGAAAGTACAATTATAAATTAAAGACAATAGCCCAAATACGTGACAAGGCACCAGTTACAGGTGATATTTTATTGTCTCTATTTGTTTGAATACTACAATAATTTATACCTCGGTTGACATCAATGAACAGGCCAAGTTTTGGAATCCCAGTTTGCCAAGATAAGTAGCTATCAGGTGTTGATCTTTCTTTTTCAAAGTATCTTGGTAATTATTCATGATTGCCTGAATTATCTTTATTATTTCCACAACAATATTTATATCTCTTTGGTTTTTAGCTAAAATAAACAAGAAAAAAATGTATTTAATTAGAACAGACTACATGTATAATATATTTCAGCAGCATGGACTTGATTCATATCCTGATGGTTGTGAGCCATGAATTACAAAGTGCGGTACTTATGTAGTAACTGGGCTGCCGATTTTGAAATCGGGTCCATCGCATCGCACCCGACCATATCGCATGCGATGCGATACGATGCGATGCGATGGACCCGATTTTTCCATAGGATTCAATGTTAAAATGGACTGAGTCCATTTTAACATAGAATTCAATGGGAAAAGGGGTCCTTTTCATACCCTTACTATCCAAGTGGGCATGGAGTTGGATATAAACCTGTGGCGAGCGTAGCGAGCCACCGAGCCCGAAGCGTGGCGAGCGTAGCGAGCCCCGCGAGGGGACACAGAATACCGTCCCCTCGCGGGGCTCGCTTCGCTCGCCACGCTTCGCTCGCCACGCTTCGGGCTCGGTGGCTCGCTACGCTCGCTACGCTACGCTCGCCACAGGTTTATATCCAACTCCATGCCCACTTGGATAGTAGGGGTATGAAAAGGACCCCTTTTTCCCATTGAATTCCATGTTAAAATGGACTCAGTCCATTTTAACATTGAATCCTATGGAAAAATCGGGTCATCGCATCGCATGGTCGTATGCGATGCGATATCGCATCGCATCGCATCTGATTGTATGCCTTAACTTAAGGCATACAATCAAAAAATCGGCAGCCCAGATACTACATAAGTACCCAAAGTGCCAATGGCTGGCATGTGCAGTACAGGTCTTGCATCTATGCACCATGTCTGCAGACATCCAGGGGCGGCCATTGTTTCCGTTTTCTAAAATTAAGGCATGTTGCCTTTGTTTCAGGAGTACAGAGACCACAATCTCTTTGTAGGAGCTGCAGTTAATGACTTAGTTGACCCCATGGGTCATGCATCCAGCCAATGGAATAATGCAATTTTACAATTGGATCTTGCATGTTTAAACACTGGGAAATTTGATTTGATTCCACACTGAGCTAAACCTAGGAATGAAATAGGAATGATAGTGTACCAACTCTGACTAAGGGCCTTATTCTGGTTCACTCTCAGAGGCAAATGCCTTCTCAAATGGACAAAACCATGTGCACTGCAGGTGGGGCAGATGTTACTTGTGCAGAGATAATTAGATTTGGGTGGGGTTTTACTTCAAAGTGAGATTTATATTGCAGTGTAAAAATAAAGCAGTCAGTATTTTCCCTGCACAGAAAAAAAAATAACTCATCCAAATCTAATTCTCTCTGCACATGTTACATCTGCCCCACCTGCAGTGCATATGATTTTGTCCAAAAAAGCACAGAGTTCATCGCACCGTGTATGGGTACTTTAAGTTGCAGTATATAGGGTACAAAGTACAGTTTATGTGATTACTGTACATAAATCATGTTAAAAATATAAAAAAAAGTGGCATGTGAAAATTAGCATTTGTTGTGATATAACCGTGTAGGTAATGGTTTAACTGTATCAGTGAATGTATTAATATGACTTGCAATCATGGGTAGGGACCTATCCTCTTAATCACAAATTAATGTTGCTGAATTTAATAATACAGTGGAAATTTATGCAACATTTATAAAAAATATATAACAGAATAAACAATAAACAAAAACTTTAAAATATATCAGACAATGATGTCTGGGGAAAGTATGTTTGTAATTGCTGTGAGTGGAATACTGTATTCAATAGGGGTGCAGATACAGTACCTTTAATTGTGTCTAACAGTATTCCCTCTATATACTTTCTGTAGTATCAGACTTTGTGATACTGATTAGTTGCTATGAGCATTAAAGCTGCAGTATAGATTCACTTGTTTATCTACCAGTTTCTTTTTTCCACCTGTGTGCTGTAATAGCATAACAGCAGTGAACAGGTAGATGAGAGCACTGGGTTGAAGCCCAGAAGTGAGTAAAATTATAGATGCAGTTTACTAAAGTGTTCCAATTTTTATCTAAAGCCTGTCATTTATCAAACACTGGGGCAGATGTATTAAGCCTGGCAAAGAGATAAAGTTGAGATAAAGTAGAAGTAGATAACGTTCCAGCAAATCATCTATGTTTGAAAATTGACAGTTTGGAGTTGATTGGCTGGTGTGTTAACACCTTCCACTTTATCTTCGCTTTATCTTCACCATGGTTAATACATCTGCCCCAGTTTTTGATAAATTGCTCATAAAACATGCGGTACTTGTGTATTATCTGGGCGCCCGATTTTTTCATTGCATGCCACTACTTAAGGCATGCAATGCGATGCAATGTGATTTTTCATTGTAAAGACCCGATTTTTAATTGTATAGTCACCCATGGGTGATTTCATACCCCCACTATCCAACTACGCATGGAGTTGATTTTATATAGTGTGGCGAGCGCAGCGAGCCACTGAGCCCAAAGCGTGGCGAGCGCAGCGTGTCCCGCGAGGGGACGCGGATTACTTTACATGTATTCTGCGTCCCCTCGCGGGGCTCGGTGGCTCGCCACACTATATAAAATCAACTCCATGCGTAGTTGGATAGTGGGGGTATGAAATCACCCATGGGTGACTATACAATTAAAAATCTGGTCTTTACAATGAAAAATCACATTGCATCGCATCGCATGCCTTAAGTAGTGCGATGCGATGCAATGCAATACAATGAAAAAATCGGGCGCCCAGATATTACACAAGTACCAAACATGCTGTTTGTCCTAGACCTCAAAACAATTTTTTCCCCTGGTGTTTTATCTTAACTTGCATGTGGTTTGGTACATTTTATTCTCCGCACATTGGAGGTCATTCTAGTTGACACAACAAAGCTGCGAACACACGAACGGAACCCCCCGCCCCCCCACCCCACCCCCACCCCGCATGCCGAATATCCGTGCACACAGCATAAACATCCATTTGCAGCCTTGCGTGCAGGGACAAAATCATTTGATGGATGCCAACCATCAAATGATTTTACAGGGGCTCACAGATGTAAGACACCTCTCTAGTGTCTTACATCTGCGGGCGCCCTGTATGGGAAGCGGTCAGGCAGCTGACATCCGCTAACATCAGCTACCCGCCCACTGCACCTGCGTCCTGGACCACTTACAAGGGAACACCCAGTGTTTTCATGGGAATTCCCATGAAACACGGTGCGTTTCCATGGGTGCAGACCCTCACCGCCACCCCAAAACCCCCGTCCACACTCCTTGGTGCGAACGGGATGGCACACAAGCAGTTTGCTGCACCCACACACTCCAAGTGGCAGCACATGCACATAAACGTTTCTGCACATGCACAGTCACTATCCCTCCCCTGCGCAGATACGCAGTGGAGTGTGCAAATTAGAATGAGGGCCATTGCCCGCAGTTTGAATGATCACCCTCCAATCCAGTGCATAGTAAATCATGGGGTATGGAAGTGGACCAAGCAGCAATGTGTTACAATACATAGCTAGTTACAGTAATAAATGTCTGTGTACTGTATTACCAATAATTAATATTATACAGTGGTAACATAAATAAACATATAAGGTATATACCAATTTGTTACATCACTGACTTTAATTGATCCCAATACTTACATTTAGTTTTACACTCTTCAAGCCAAATTTCAAAGCAGACGGTTAATGTTCTCAGCTGTGCCTGATACTTCACATTAGTAGTCTGCAATGAATTAATAAATGTTTCATATTGTTTAATGCCAGAAAAGAATTTTGCCCTTATCTCTTTTTCCAGCGCTGAAGCCAGGGTTTTCCATTGTTGCTGCTCTTTGTTTTCTTCTCTGTCTTTGTGTCTTTTAAGATTTTCTTCTATAATTTTGTCCTTTTTTGCCATCTGGAAAAATACATATTTCTTATATGAAGATATACTGTAGCTATACCCCAGTGTGTTTAACTCAAATAAGCACATGCTAAAAGTCTTATCTTTATATTATAGTTATAAGGAACATGGGGTATGGTTTATCTCAATCATGATATAGGGATCTATGCATTAACCCCTTGAGTGGTGGGTTTTGCTGGGGCAGGTCATACCTACCAGGGCAGGTTTGTCCTGCCCCAGCAAAACTCACCACAGATCACCGGAGTCCCCCCCCCCCCCTCACCTCTGCTCTGGCATTAGTACGCCGGAGCTTCCTGCGCCGCATGCCAGCCATCACTGACCACACAAGCGGCAGGCTCGGGGATGTTTTGAGGTGGCTCGGGAGGAATCGGGCGCCTGAACTCTCCCGAGTTAATTGACCCCCCTGTGTGGTTTTCAAGTGTCATATTGTTGGAACAATGCTGTTTAGCCCTTGCAAAACACCAGCTACTTATTCAAAAATATTAAATCTTGGACCCATGCCCATTTAAACGCCCTATTTCTGCCCAAATCCTTGTTGGTCAAAATAAATTGCAGGTGGGTCATATGTAAGTGACCCCCTGTGTAGGATCAAGTGTAATATTATTTGACCAACGCTGTTTAACCCTTGCAGGACAACAGCTACTTATTCAAAATGATGAAATCTGGGACCCATGCCCATTTTATTGCTCTAATTCTGCCCAAATCCTTGTTGGTCAAAGTCAATTGCAAGTGTGTCATATGAAGTGACCCCCCTTTGTGGGTTTCAAGTGTAATATTTTTTGACCAATGATGTTTAACCCTTGCAGGACACCAGCTACTTGTTTAAAAATATGAAAACTGGGACCCATGCCCACTTTAGTTCCCTATCTCTGCCCAAATCCTTGTTGGTCAAAAGAAATTGCAAGTGGGTCATATGTAAGTGACCCCCTTGTGTGGGTTTCATGTGTCATACTGTTTGACCAACGCTGTTTAACCCTTGGAGAACACCGGCTTCTTATTCAAAAGATGAAATCTGGTACCTACAGCAGTACATTCAATTTAGTGCCCTATTCTACCCAAATCCTTGTTGGGTAAAGTCATTTGCAGATGGGTCATATGTAAGTGACCCCCCTGTGTGGGTTTCAAGTTTCACATTGTTTGACCAATGCTGTTTAATCCTTGCAGGACACCAGCTACTTATTTAAAAAGATGAAATATGGGACTCATGCCCACTATAGTGCCCTATCTCTGCCCAAATCCTTGTTAGTCAAAAGAAATTGCAAGTAGGTCATATGTAAGTGTGGGTTTCAAGTGTCATACTGTTTGACCAATGCTGTTTAACCCTTGGAGGACACCGGATTCTTATTTAAGAGATGAAATCTTGTACCTATATTCAATGTAGTGCCCTATTTCTACCCAAATCCTTGTTAGGTAAAGTCATTTGCAGATGGGTCATATGTAAGTGACCCCCCTGTGTGGGTTTCAAGTTTCATATTGTTTGACCAACACTTTTTAATCCTTGCAGGACACCAGCCACTTATTTAAAATAATGAAATCTGGGACTCATGCCCACTTTAGTGCCCTATCTCTGCCCAAATCCTTGTTAGTCAAAAGAAATTGCAAGTGGGTCATATGTAAGTGACCCCCTTGTGTGGGTTTCAAGTGTCATACTGTTTGATTAACGCTATTTAACCCTTGGAGGACACCAGCTTCTTATTCAAAAGATTAAATATGGTACCTATGCCCACTTTAGTGCCCTATTTCTACACAAATCCTTGTTGGGTAAAGTGATTTGCAGATGGGTCATATGAAAGTGACCCCCCTGTGTGAGTTTCAAATTTCACATTGTTTGACCAACACTATTTAATCCTTGCAGGACACCAGCTACTTATTTAAAATGATGAAATATGGGACACATGCCCACTATAGTGCCCTATCTCTGCCTAAATCCTTGTTAGTCAAAAGAAATTGCAAGTAGGTCATATGTAAGTGTGGATTTCAAGTGTCATACTGTTTGACCAATGCTGTTTAACCGTTGGAGGACACCAGCTTCTTATTTAGAAGATAAAATCTGTTGTACCTATATTCAATTAGGTGCCCTATGTCTACCCAAATCCTTGTTTGGTAAAGTCATTTGCAGATGGGTCATATGTAAGTGACCCCTCTATGTGGGTTTCAGGTTTCATATTGTTTGACCAACACTGTTTACACCAGCTACTTGTTTAAAATTAGGAAATCTGGGACCTATGCCCCTTTTCCAGCCTATTTCAGACTAAAATCCCATTGAGATTTGTGATAAAATACAATTGAGATTTGTGTCATGGATATTTTTTTGTTTGTACAATAATAATTTAATGATCCTGCTTTGATATTTAAAAAATTCATTGTTTTAATATCAACATTTTCTGAATAATAAGCTGGAGCTCAAATAAGAAGCAAACTTCAGCCTTGTAGATCTAGGCTCCCTTGCAAAAAATAGGATAGCTGGCATTTTGCCGGAGCTGGTAGGAGACCTGCTCTCCTGTTGCAGCAGGTACAATGCTCTGCTTTTACTGAAGCTGGAGGGGGGACAGAGCAAAGTAAACAGTGGAACCCGGGAGGAAGGGGTGTGATAACCTCAAAATACATGGTACCCCAATGCTTGTAAAATGTTATAAGACTTTTATACTGAACTGTTAGGGCATACTTGCCTACTTTTGAAAAGTAGTTTCAGGGAGATTATAGATCACACTGTAGGGCAACGTGTGGAGTGCCGTTGAGGGGGGCGTACCACATTTTACCCAAAGGGCGTGTCTATCTCCACCCATGGGCGTGTCAACTGTCACTCAGGGGTGTGCCCTGCAGTAGCAGGTAAAAAGTAAATAACAAAAGTGCAGTACTGGCCACACACACTGATATCTCAGCTACATTCCCACAGTACTACCCACAGTACTACCAGCCACACATCATAGTACAGTATACACAGCACCCCCCTCCCCCATATTACACCCTGTACACACAGCACATTCTATAAAACACCATAATATATCACATGCAGCTTCAACCCATATTACACCCATTACATATACACAGCACTCCCCTCCCCCATATTACACCCTGTACCGTACACACAGCACATTGCACAATACACTATAGTATATTACATGCAGATTCATCCCATATTACATCCATTACATATACACAGCACCTCCCTCTCCCCATATTACACTCTGTACAGTACACACAGCACATTGCACAAAACACAATAGTATATTACATGCAGATTCCCCCATATTACACCCATTACATATACACAGCACCCCCTCCCCCATATTACACCCTGCACAGTACACACAGCACATTGCACAAAACACCATAATATATCACATGCAGATTCCCCCCATATTACACCCATGACATATACACAGCACCTCCCTCTCCCCATATTACACCCTGTACAGTACACACAGCACATTGCACAAAACACCATAATACAGTATATCACATGCAGATTCCCCCCATATTACACCCATGACATATACACAGCACCTCCCTCTCCCCATATTACACCCTGCACAGTACACACAGCACATTGCACAAAACACCATAATATATCACATGCAGATTCCCCCCATATTACACCCATGACATATACACAGCACCCCCCTCCCCCATACATGCAGCACATTGCACACAACATATTAAATTATACATAGCAGCCCCATATTACACCCAGTACACACACATGATACACCAGCCCCCATTTCCTTAGTGCACACAGCACTCACCTGGCTGTGTTGTTGCTCATGCCAGGGACTTAGGGAACCAGCCATGTGGTGAGGGAGGGAGGCAGCGCAGCACAGGGAAAGCAGAGGGGGAGAGGCAGGAAGCTGGTCTGTGTAACACGGAGCTGAATGTGGGGGCGGGCCCAGCCTCAGGGAAGCCCCGACTGCAGTGCCTGATGATCCTGTCATCCGGTCTGTGCGCACAGGAGCTGGTCACCGCTACCCATAACACCGCGGTGGCCGGCTGTGACTCCCCCAACAGGCCCCGCCCCCCGCCAGTACGGACGCGCGCATGCGCAGTCCGAATTTCCAGAAACTAATCCCAGAAACCGGGAGGTATGGGGGGCTTTGCGGGGCAGCGGGAGGGTCAAGCAAAAAGCGGGACCCTCCCGCTGAATGCGGGAGGGTTGGCAAGTATGTGTTAGGGGCAGCTATCAGTTACAGCAGCATGTGCAGACAGTGGGTCATGTGACTGCAGGATATAAATAGAAGTCATGCACTGACAGTTGGGCTCGGAGGAGAGGGTTGGAGGCAGCCATTTTTGGAGGGACTGAGATACTGGACTGTTGTGAGAGAACCCAGTGTGCTACCTTATAGCCAGATGGTGAGAGACAGCCTCCCTGTGGAGATTGTGAAGGAAAGGTGGGTGAGGAAGCCAGCACCTACAGACACACAAGGTGTGGAGTGTGGTCTGAGGAGAGACTGCCAGACAGAGCTGACAGGAGGTGCGGCCTAACTGTAAGTGATGTAACAGCCTCCCAGTGAGACCCTGCAACAGCGATGCAGTGTAAGGAGACTGGTGGAGGGCGGCTATGGAGATGAAGCCTAGAGGTAATTGACTGCTGGAAGGACTGGCAGGGAATTCCGGGATGTCTTTATAAATTGAACTTATTTACATGCAACTCAACTAGCCAGCTTTAATAGACTAAAAGATAGTACAGAGAGACTGTTCATAATTACTCCATGTCACATGGTTACTCAGCCTATACAAAGCCAGTTTGGAAGCAAAGCTTAGACTTTATTAAACAATGTATAGTCTTTATAGGTAAATTGCAATCCAGCTACAATTTCAGGCTTAAGTAAAGACATTGAGAGCTACATTCATAAGGAGTCAACTACAGCTAACAGCTATCACTAAGAGGAGGCAAAATTACCAATAGAAATTGTTTATTTATTGACTACTAGAAAGACTTATTTGCCTGTGCACAAAGGAAGACAATTCATCTGAAACATTTAAGCTTAAATGTATAGTTCTTTTACAAATACAAAGGGACAATTATAAATAGCTATTTATATAATAAACAATGCAGTTCTTCAGGAACATCTATAAGGATTACAAAGGTGTATAATATATAAATATATATATATGGATATTACTTCAAAAGATTAACTTTCTGTGGATTACAAAGTTCTTTACCAAAGGAGTCAGCATAGTTTTCACTCCGCGGACGAACTCTTATAAGTTAAAGAAGACTAAAACCAGAAAGGGTTTATACACAGCTGACATCTAAATAGGACTGTATGCAGAAGTGAAAGGGTTTATTGAGACACTGGTATAGTATAGACACTGTAATTGTTAAAGTGTTCAGAGAGAAAGAGTTACATATTTGATTGCAAATGTATTTGTTACTTTTTTTTGCCAAACTCAAAGCAGCTATTAACTGTTTTAGCACTTGTTAACTGTTTTCCCACTGACAGTATTAACAAAGATAGCATGTAATAAACCATTTGGATACGGCTAAATAGGAATGCAAAACCAAAATAGGTACATCATCAGCATGAAAAAGCTCCACTTGGATACATGTATTTTGTTTGTCAAGGTTTATTTATAATTTGTGAATTGTAATTTGTGCCATAGAATTTGTTGTAATTTAATAAATTGTTTATGTAAAATCTGCAAAGAACCTCTACTCTGTGAAGAGAACGAGAAGACACTAATTAAGGTTAGAGTGACACCTGAATGCTACCATCAAAATTGAGAGATACTTACCTGACTGCCACTAGAAAGCTAAGATAAACTTACCTGTATATTACAGGGGAGAGGGGGGCTGGGATTAGGAGTTAAAAATGATGTGTGTCTCCTTTCAACCCCCCCCCCCCCCACCACCACCACACACACACACACACACCTACCTCTCCCCTCTCTCTTCTATTTTTGGGGCCCATTTACTTCTGGGTCACATGCAATGCAATATGGGTGGCATTTACCACCCAGGATTGCATTGCAATATGCAATCCATTTCCTGTATGTATCTCACTGCAAAGACAGGGGCTTGTCCCTGTGCTCTGCTTCACTGGGTTGCCGGGTGTCTGCTGACCTCAGTGCCCCGCTGGCAGTTTGGTCAGTTGCCTATAGGTTACAATGGGCTACCACCATCTCAGAATGACGGGTAGCCCAGGGACCCACTGTTATACTGCCCATTATTGATACATCCTTGAGAAACAAAATATTTTTGGTTAACCCCTTAAAAACTGGGGTTTTCGGGGAGTTAGTCGCAAATATTATGTGACACATGGGTCCCTTATGTGTGCACTCCTTTGCTTTTATCCCCACTCTTTCTCTCCCTCCACCTCTCTCTCCATCCCAGTCCTTCTCTTACTCCTCTTTTCTTTTCTCTCTCTCCCCCTCCAACCCCCTCTCTCTCACTCCCCATCCCTGTCTATCCTCTTTCCTCTATTTCTCTCCTGCCCCCACCAATCTCTCTTCTTTTTTCCACTCTCTACCCTGCCCCCCTCTTTACTCTCTTTCTCTTGCTCCCACACCCCGCCTCTTACCCCCTTCCCAACTCATCTCTCCCTCCTCTTTTTCTCTACCTCCCCAGCCAATGTCTCTTATTTTTCGTTCTGTCTCACTCACTTGTACTGTCTCACGTTCTCCTTGACATCCTCTCTCTCTCCTAACTCTCTCTTCCTTAAAACCCTCTATTTTTCTCTCTTGCTCTCTCCCCACCTCTTCATCACTTCCCCTCCCCTCTTGCTGTCTCCCCAACATCTCTTTTAACCCCCTGCCCCCTCTCTGCCTATTTTCACATTCTCCTTTCTCCCCTTGCTCTCTATCCACCTGTCTCCTTCTCTTTCTCTCAACTCTCTCTCTCTCTGTCACTCCCACTTCTCTCTGCCCCTAGTCTCTATCTTTATTTCTCTCTGCCCCTAGTCTCTCCCCTAGTCTCTCTCTTTATCTATCTCTGCTCCTAGTCTCTCACTCTCTCTCTCTCTCTCTTTACCCACACTCTCACTCTCTTTCTCTTTTCTTCATATCTCTCTGTCCCTACTTTCTATATCTCTCGCTCTGCCCCTAGTATCTCTCTCTCTGTCTCTCTCTATCTTTACCCACACTCTCACTCTCTCTCTTTTCTTAATTTCTTATTTTTTCACCCCCCTCTTTCCCTAATTGGCGCTGCAATATTCTCTCCCTGACACGGTCTCTCTCTTGCTCTCGTTTTCTCTCTCCCTGAAACCCTCTCTCTCATTCTCTCAATCCCTGTCTCTCCCTGACACCTCTACTTTCCCTGACACCTTGTCTCTCATTCTCTTTCTCTCCCCGTCACTCATTCTTCTTCTCCCTGATACTCCCCTCTCTCTCATTTTCTCTCTCTGACACCCTCTCTCGTTTTCCCTCACTCTCTCCCTGTCTCTTCCTCTTTCTGACCTTGATATCCTTGCTCTCATTCTTTCTCCTGTTACTCTACCTATTTATCCCTGACACTCTTTTGCGCCCATATTTCCCCCTCCCTTCCTCCATGACATTATCTTTTTCTCATTCTCTCTCTTCCCCCTAACCTCCCTTACTCATCTATATTTTTACATGATGCGCCCCCTCTCTTTCTCTTTCCTTAACCACCTCTGTTGTCCCTCTCTTTTTCCGCTCCTCTCTCTTTCCTGACCCCCTTTTTGTCTCTCACTCCCCTCATTTCTGCCCCCTAAGGGGCATTTAAGTGACACTGGTAGAGGGTAGGCCCTTTCAATATTTTGCTATGGGGCCCTCGCAGTTCTAGTTATGCCCCTGCATGTGAATATGGGAGTTCACATGATATACCATGTAGACACAGGTCTATAACTACATATTACAATTATAATAATATTACTAATTACATCAAATTGGCCAATATTTTTAGCCTACCCACCAAAGTTCTTGTTTGTCCCTATCAACCTCTCCGGGTGAGTCCCTAGCATTATAGGTGTTCACCTTCAGGTCACAAGGCACACCCAAACCAGCCCAGAACACCACCTAAATAAAGGATAACAGTGAAGTACCTCCTATATGATGTGTACTTATTAAAATGATTATAATTGTAATTTCTGTATGGTGCACCTGATTTCTTATTTCTATGTTGTAGAATTTCTTAACCTGCTCCTATTGGAAGATAATTTTGAAGAATACAAGCACCAAAAAAAACTGTCTTTTTTGTTCAGTATTTTAAATATTTTGACTTTTCAAGACTATTTCATAATTTCATCAATATATACTGTACTGACCTGGGGTACTTTTTTCTTACCAGGAGCCTTATAAACATGTTTCTCTTCTTCTTGTTCAGTTTGCAGTATAATTTTTTTAGATGAATTGATTCCCAAAGATTGTCCATAGCGATATTGAAACATTTGGAGCTTTTGATATTGTCTCAGTTGAAACTTTTCTTTAGCGCCATCTGTTAAAAATGTGATGTACAATGTCTTATTATATCAGTAGACTTTTGTAGTAAACTGCAAAAAAATATGTTTTTTTCAATTCAGAAATCCAAAACAGCACATATTTGGTTTTAGTTATAAAATCTACATATGAATTGATACTTTTTTAGATGCAAGAACAAAATACATACAAAATACATCAAATCTATGTGATTCATACAATAACTCTATATGAGATACAGTAGTAGCGCAATCCCTTGAGATCACACATATAGTAGCCCAATCATATAGTTGTCCAATCAAATGAGTTCACGGGCCAAATGTAATAGGGTGTGAGAAAGAGATTTTGAGAGAGTTTTCTCATTTTTTTAAAGCGACAATCATTTACATGGCAAAATCAACCTGGTTTTGCAGTGTACATGATTGCTGCTTTAAAAAAAATGGGGCTACAGCCTAGGGCCAAATTCATTCTTTGCTTGTTAGCTATCACCCTAACCCTATTTACTGGGGGGGGGGGGGGGGTAAAATTCGTAAGGTGACTGCCAGATGGCTGTTCCAATGTAACTTACTGATCAAACCATCACTTTATGTACACTGTGTAAGTCTATAGCCAAAGTCTCCTTTGAACGCCAAAAAGCATTAGATCCTACATGCCAGTTGATATTCTTCATTACATGCACATGGGCAGTATGAATGGCACCTATTGATATGTCCATGAGCACCCATTAAAGTGTATTTAGCACCATTAAAAGGGAGCTACATATGTATTAGCCTAGGGCACCTGGAACCTTTAAACAGACCCTGGGGAGAAGTCAGGGGCCTGTGTGTTACCACACAAACTTCCAGGGCCTGCAGCCCCCACTTCCGTTGGTTAGCTAAGCAAGCTGGAGCTTACACAGATGGCCACCTGCATGGTACATCATGTTAGATGCCGGCTTGCAACATTGGTCACATTGCTGGGATCACACCTACATACAAGAGGCGTATCTTCTACTGAGACCTCTCCTGCATGCCCTTCTTCAGATCAGATCAGATTGCAATTTTCATCCATATCAGTAATTTTTACTTACTTTTCTCTTCATGTTTTGTCCTGTCGTAGTCATCACTGAGTGCCCGTCCTGTGTGCCAGTGCTTAAGTTCATCATATAATTTTGTTCTTGCACAGGGAGTAATACCAGTATGATCACTAATACAATAAGCATAAGCCAATGAAAAGGGAATAGTTGCATACATATTATAGTTCTTTAACATGGAAAGGTATTAAGGCTGTAACTCTTCCATTATAATCAGGTTCTGTGTTTGTGACTGGAAACAAATATAATCTAGACAAGTGGCATCACAACGGGGGTGCGGGCCCCACCCGGGTATCACCCACCAAGTGGTGACACCCCAATGCCGGCTCCTGCTCAGTGACAGGAGCTAAGTGCTGCACTGTAACAATACATGCTGCACCTGGCTCCTGTCATTGTGTAGGACCCACCCAGTATTTGCAGCCAGAGCAGTCCTAGGGGGCAGCCCACAACTCCTAAGGAGGTCACACCCCCTAGTGGTGAAGCCACAACCCTTTTCACTGAAGGGCACCCTTGGAGCAAAAGGTGTCAGCGAGACAAGTGATGCTTCTGTTCTGGACATGTTTATCAATTGTGATGGTTGATAGTCCCCACACAGTCAGACCATAATATTAAGATACAGACTGACAATATAGCAATGTCTAGTGCATGTACACTCAGTACTGTATATATGTTTTTTCTGTTAGAATGGGAAACTTACTCCAGCATTGCACTGCTCAGTTGAGTTGAACCAGTGACGTGCTGTGGTGGCTGTGTACAGAGAGGCACTGCTGCAGCCACTACCGCACCCCCACCCCCGGCCACCGCCGACACACGCACCCCCTCCTCTTATATTTGTGTCACTCTGGCACTCACATTAGGCAGTGGGCAAGTTGGAAGCCCAGGGTCCAACATCAGGCCATCAGCGAGGACTCCTCATCTGCAGGCTGCTGATGGCAGTTGGGAGGAACAGCGCTTCATCTGCAGCCCAAGGGACCAGCAAGCAGGGGACTGGGGAGAGGTGCTGATCCTCCTGCAGCTGAGTGAAGTGGGGACAGCTATTCTATTCAGCGATGCCGGCACCTGCACCACTGGAGATGGAAACACTGGAGGGATGGCTGCGGCTGCAGGTGGGCAGAATGCCAGACGAACTCCTCACTACTCTTGGCCGCGTATGAGGTGAAACAGTCGGCTGGCCTTTGCTGCTGCAGTGTACAGGCAGCCGAGCGGGAGCCGGTGGGTGAGCTGGCGGATGAGCTATGCAGCGGTGCCCCATCTGCAGCCCCAGGGTTCAGCGCTGGGACATGACAGGCAGGCATAGCGGTACTGGCTGGCTGCAGGCGCTGCGGCACACCCCTGTCCCTGAGGCACCTGTAAAGGTGCCTCTTGAGCTAGTTTTTTTAATGGGCTTTTACAGCCCTCTGTTTGTGCCCGTTCTCTGCTTCTAACTATTTGTACAGGGCAGCTGGAGGCACCGCTTTCATGATGCACAATTAAAAATGATTATAATAATATAAAGAAGATACTTATGACACAGAATATGTGTCATAAGTATTTTCTTTGTATTATTTTAATCATTAATGACAGGAGAGGCACTGCTTCCCCTGCATCCCCTGACTGCACCTCCCTGAGTTGAACACAGGGCTGGTGTAAGCAGGGCTATTTTTGTGCAGGCTCCAGCAGGAACTGAGGGGCAGATTTATTAAGCTCGGTAAAGTGATAAACTGTCTGGTTTTTATCACCGGCCAATCAGCTCCTACCTGTGAAGTTACAGGCTTGGTTCGAAAAATGACAGGTAGGAGCTGATTGGCCGGTGATAAAAACCAGACACTTTATCACTTCACCGAGCTTAATAAATCTGCCACTGAGGCCCTTATTCTAGTTCACTCTTTCAGACAAAATATTTCTTAGATGGACAAAACCATGTGCACTGCAGGTGAGGCAGGTGTAAAACCCCACCCAAATCTAATTATCTCTGCACAAGTAACACCTGCCTCACCTGCAGTGCACATGGTTTTGTCCATCTAAGAAATATTTTGTCTGAAAGAGTGAACTAGAATAAGGGCCTCAGTTCCTGCTGGAGCCTGCACAAAAATAGCCCTGGGTGTAAGGCTTCACTCTACCTAACTTCAACATACTGAAACTCCCCCAATACCCACATTCCAGGCCCTCAATTGAAAGTGTGAAGTGCTGTCAGTTCTGTGTGAAGTACTGTGAAGTTCCACAGCTGCCACCTGCGTTAAATAAAACAAGGATGTCTTCATTATAGACCGCCTTCACTTTCTTATAGGCTGACTCAGTGGCATTCGTCGTTGTCTCCCCCTGGATCCTGACACCTTAGGCAGCTGCCTAATTCCTACTGCTAGAACTGCCCTCTTACAATGTCTGAGTGCAAAATTTAATGCTTCTACAATGATTGTAATGTTTAAAAGGAAGTAAGTAAATAATGAGAACCTATCATATAGTCACAGCGTAAATAAAATAAACACAATCCGCTGGAGAAAGCCATCTGAAATCAACCAATCTACTCAACATTATTTAGCCAATGCTAGTGATGACCGTCATCCTTAGTGCATACTACTTCTAATAGGCACTGGAGTGGGGTGGCATGACTAAACCCCATGGCAAATCTATTCTTCAGTATAGTACATTGTCGGTTACTTTGACTTAATATTTATTATCTATCAACTTTTGTAATATAATAAATGTTAATACCTGCTTAACACTGGTAGTTCCTTTATAGTGTCTCCAACATAATCTTCAATGACATCACAATTCATTGGAATCAGCCCAACTTGGAGTATTTCCTCCTGTTCCACTTTGTAAAACAAGAAGTACAGCAGAAATTGAGCATTACAAACAGAGGAAATGATCATATATAAGAAAAGCCCAATGCTGCTCCTCACCTTTATGGTGAAAATTAAGTATTTAAAATGCTGACTAGATGACATTACTGTTATGTTGCTCCATCATTATATTTATATATATATATATATATATATATATATATATATATATATATATATATATATATATATATATATATATATATATATATATATAGACATTGTAGGGGCTCTGCACACACTAAATTAACTGATAATAAATAGTGGAGATTTGGTTCATGAATTGATCAATGCATTTAAGCCTGCAGCCCCCTTCACGGGACCCCACTTTTCTGCAGGACCTGCAGAAAAGTGGGGTCCCGTTAAGGGGGCTGCAGGCTTAAATGCATTGATCAACTCATGAACCAAATCTCCACTATTTATTATCAGTTAATTTAGTGTGTGCAGAGCCCCTACAATGTCTGTTTAAACAATGTGGTCGCAAGCCATAGGGCACCCCAAAACTAGGAAAGGTGAGTGCCGATGTTTAGTGTATATATATATATATATATATATATATATATATAGTTCTCAATTTTCCAGACCCCCCAGGGGGGAAGAAAACAAGTGGCACTCTGCGGGCTTACATTAAAGATGAACTCCTTTTATTCCATGAGTGTAGTCAAATACAGAGGCGTCATGTCGACGTTTCAAGGCCGCTTGGCCTTTTCATCAGGACGTGTATTCTCCCAAGGTGCATAAAGTGCTGTGAAAGTGCTGTGCAAAAAGAACTGCATTCACTATTAAGGAGGCACCGCGGCCATTGCCCAGTTTTCTGGAGTGCCAGACATCCGAGCCATATATATATATATATATATATATATATATATAATAAATTGCAGATAACCGCACACTTTTGATTCAATTGGTTTTGCAGGTGCTGGAGCATACACAATGATATATTCCACAGGATCCAATCCAATCACGGCATAGGACACAAGAACCAGCACACCACCATTTAGAATGCAATAAAAACTATATTATTTCATCTTCAGGGCCTTAAACATCATTTAGGTTCACATAGAGTAGGGTACTTATCGATTTCCTAGAGGGGCTGAATGTTGACAACAGCTTAGCCCCCGTGGCCCTTATCGCCCGACAGCTGTTTCGGAGGTCCTCCTCCTTCCTCAAGGGCAAGTGCGGAGGAGGACCTCCGAAACAGCTGTCGGGCGATAAGGGCCACGGGGTTTAAGCTGTTGTCATCATTCAGCCCCTCTAGGAAATCGATAAGTACCCTACTCTTTGTGAACCTAAATGATCTTTAAGGCCCTGAAGATGAAATACTAAAGTTTTTATTGCATTCTAAATGGTGGCGTGCTGGTTCTTGTGTCCTATGCCGTGATTGGATTGGATCCTGTGGAATATATATATATATATATATATAACAAGGATTTTGGGGGGTCCGGCACTCCACTTTGTAATCCTAGGGCCTCGGTGCCTTCCACAGGGCAATGTAGAAACAGTGTACCGAAGTACTGGGGCGGCTTCACTGCTAGTGTGGTCTGCAGTTTTTTGACATTGGTGACAAGCCCTCTGAGTGCCGCCCCAGTACTTCGGTACGCTGTTTCTATATATATATATATATATATATATATATATATATATATATATATATATATATATATATATATATATATATATATATATATATATATATATATACAATGGAGAAATAAAGCGGCACTGGGACTCTGGTGCAATACTGTATTAAAGCATATAAAAAACACAGTGTCCGACGTTTCGGAGGGCAACAGCCTCCTTTTTCCCTTTTTCAAGGTGTGTGAACCAGGAGGCTGTTGCCCTCCGAAACGTCGGACACTGTGTTCTTTATATGCTTTTATACAGTATGACTTCCAGTGCCGCTTTATTTCGCCACTCTAACTCTTCAAGGAAGGCACGGGAGCAGCTGAACAGTAAGCAGGAGTGCCGGACCATCTACCAGTATATATATATATATATATATATATATATATATATATCCAGAGGTAGGGATCACACTCCTCCAACCACAGTCGACTGCCGGGGTGTCACCTCAGGAAATCCTGGACAAGTTCAGTCCACCAATATAGCCACCAAGAATGAGGACACTCACCGGTCTTCTTAAGCACAAAAAGTTCTTTCTTTATTTAATCCATCTCACCAAAGTAAAGTGCAAAATGCATGACAGTGGGCCAAGGGCCAACGTTTCGGTCTGCCACCAGACCTTTTTCAAGGCCCCCACTATCTCCTCCTAAAGTTCATAACCTGCAGTATATCATGTAAGCCTTATATGAGCCCAACCAGCATCTAGCCACGCCCCCAACCATATATTGTAAAACCCGGAGATTAAGTATGTCACACTGCATATACATACAAAAGTCCATTGCCTCACTCCAGTTTACAGTGCATACTTGCACCTATATTCCCGCCTGCCACATCAGGTAATCAACCAACTACATACCTTCATGGAGCGCCAATCACGCAGGTTTACTTCCTGCTTCATTATACATAATAACCCAGTGCACCCGGCGACGGAAGCACGTCACTGTTACGTCACTTCCTGCCGGTGGAACGCACAACCCAAACATGTGCGCTCCATTGCGGCGCTAGACTTTACTGATTGTGCATATCACAAAGGAGCACCCGGCGGAGGAAATACACCACCGCTATGTCATCTCCTGTCGGTGGAGCGCACAACCCGGAAGTGTGCACTCCACAGTGGCACTAATCACTCATGACAGTTAGAAACAAAAATCAAAAAACAGCTCTGTTATAATCACTGAGGGCCACCGCGTTATAACACAGCATGGTAGGGCTGGAGCTTATGGTCACATAAAGCCATCACAGCAGCAAAATTTAGATGTAAGTCAATTATCAGGCATATATAGGCTTACATGGTAATACTGCCACCTAGTGCCCATGGTTATAATACAATAACATAAACACCCATAATATATACAAAAAAAATCTACAAGGACATATACAAAAAAAATCTACACACATATAGTGTGTCAAATGATTATATATACAAAAAATAGAACACTGTTATCAAGGTTGCTCAGACCATCCCTCATTTTTCATTTTTTTTTTGTATATATTTTTTTTGTGACGCGCTTCCGTCGTTGAAAAAGGTCTGGTGGCAGACCGAAACGTTGGCCCTTGGCCCACTGTCATGCACTTTGCACTTTACTTTGGTGAGATGGATTAAATAAAGAAAGAACTTTTTGTGCTTAAGAAGACCGGTGAGTGTCCTCATTCTTGGTGGCTATATATATATATATATATATATATATATATATATATATAAAAAAATACAGTATGGACCTCTGCTGCTACTCCGATAAGGCTCCCCTGTTAGTGGGAGTCAGACACAAGGTACACAAAAGGGGGTTTGTATCGGAGAGCGCTGAAATATGTACCACCTAGTCACTTCAGTACAATATAAAACACTTGTAAATTGGTGTAGCGACAGTTGATAATTGTCCCTTTCCCGAATGAGACGTGGAAATCTGTTCAAGATAAAAAGTTCTTCAGGGGTAAAACAGAATGTTTTTCAAGTGTGTGATTTGATCAACTTTTTAGAATTCATACAGGGTAAAATCCACTGTAGGTAAGTGGATGCCAAACTGGCTGAATAATAGGATGTCGGTGTAGATCCGTGAATGATAAAGTTATTAGGGTCCCTATTTGAAGGTTCAGGGAATAAATTCTTTTTGACTAATAAATATCCGGTCTATAGACGCTGGGGACACCAAACAGTAATTCACTAGTAGGTGACTTTATATGTAGAATTCGTTTAGTCGCATATGAGCAGGTATGATCCTGAGCTATAAAAAGGTGAATAGATGTGCAGAATCCCTTTAGTTGGGTGTGGGTAGGCGTGGTCCTAGGTTGTAGGATTTCACCATCCCGATATGATGGGCAAAATCGGATGTGGGTTATACCGGCCTTATAAGGAGATAAAAATAGGAGCAGGACTCGCTCAATCGTATCCAAGTGGGTTTAATTTTTCCAACGCCAGTGGGAAAATCAAACGGATAAAGGACTTGATTTTGGGAAATCACTTCACAATAATAATATCACCACAATGTAGCAGTTTTCAGTAGCTCCTTCACTGGCTGATAGTCTATATATATATATACAAACGAATACCACTGCGCAAACACTTCCCTTTGACTGTAGAAAGGAATGGTTTTAACCCCGGTGTGCAGCTTTTCTCCAGGACTCCACCACAGTCCACCAGTGTTCAAGTATGTGAAAAAAAGGAGAAGCGCACCATAAGCAAAAGTGTCAACAGTTCATTTACTTGTTGTATATGCTTACATACATAGGGGTTAATGAATAACAGCTTGCCAAGCCAAAAAGCAGGTAGCAGGAACAGATGTATATACAGAGACACAGTCCCAATAGATAGCCGCCTCAGCACAGTCTCACTCGCTGTAGTTCACACGGACACCGCTGTCTTCAACTGATCACCGCTCACCGCTCCAGAGAGACGTCACCACGTCAACCGTATTAGGCCACGCCCAACGCGTTTCGTACAATGACTTCGTCAGGGGGTGTCACACCCCCTGACGAAGTCATTGTACGAAACACGTTGGGCGTGGCCTAATAGGTGGACGTGGTGACGTGTCTCTGGAGCCGTGAGCAGTTGAAGACAGCGGTGTCCGTGTGAACTACAGCGAGTGAGACTGAGCTGAGGCGGCTATCAATTGGGACCGTGTCTCTGTATATACATCTGTTCCTGCTACCTGCTTTTTGGCTTGGCAAGCTGTTAATCATTAACCCCTATGTATGCAAGCATATACAACAAGTAAATTAACTGTTGACACTTTTGCTTATGGTGCGCTTCTCCTTTTTTTCGCATATATATATCTAATGAGACCAATATTGAATTTTAAAGAAGATCAACAAAACATCTGGCTGGCAAAACCGAGGTTGGGTTGCTTTAAATGCACTGGCTGTATTACATGTCAATCTATGCTCACAGGAAGCCAATTTTCACATCCACATAATGGACAAAAATTGGACATCAGACTTTGATTATCTTGCTCATCGGAGTATGTAATATATTTACTAAAGTGCCCATGTGGGTTGGCCTATGTGGGTAAAACTATCTGCTCTTTCAAAGAGCGAATGGCGAACCACCGAATGAGCATACGAAATGCATACAGCAGTGGTCAGACGGACAAACCAGTTGCCTGTCATTTCTTGCTACATCAACACCCTTTGTCTTCATTGAAAAGCATGATAATAGACCAGGTCCCTAAATTGATGTGAGGAGGAGATCGGGCAAGATTATTGCTACAAAAGGAGGATATTCATATTACCATCAATCCCAGGGGACTTAACAAATATAATTCTCTCAAATGCTTTCTGTAACACCATCGGTCTGTATACAGTATGTGCGAAATTCAAGTGTAAGCAACAAGAATAGCTATGTTCAGAAGATGAAATGATATAAGAATTATTGTGTTGTAGAGGTATATACATGTATTCTCTTGTTCATAGATCCACCTTGATGGATAAGACATTTTTAACTGGAGTGTTTTATGTTTGTTTGTCTTTAAATTTTAGTAATTATTGTGATGTATATTTGTGATATATGTAATTGGTTGCCCCCAGCAGCTTCTACAATCCAGCCACCGTAAGCCAGTCATATGGAATTAGTGTTTTCTAGTATACTAATGGCGGTGCGTTCCAGTGGGTTGGAACGCAAAGTATACCGCTTACCCGGAATAGGAATAGTAGCCGATTGGGTAACTGTTTCCTAGCACGGCGCCCATCGGGGCCCATCGCATACCTTAACTTAAGGTATGCAATGGGACCCGACGGACCCGATTTTCTGGCTTTTTTTGAGGTTTCCCGACAAATGTAAAATCGGGTCCATCGCATGCCATTATAATGGCATGCGATGCTACCGACACGACCGACCCGATTTTACATTGTAAGCATTGTATGTAATGTTAAATTCCTATGTAAAATCGGGTCCATTGTATGCCATTATAATGGCATACCATGCGACCAATGTGATGGACCCGATTTTACATAGGAACCAATGTTAAATGGCCCCCCATACCAAATTTTTGATTGTGTACCCACCCCGATGGGTAATTTGTATGTCAAATCCCCCCCCATTGTTAACGCCACCCCACGATGAACGCCAACCCGAAGCATGGCGAGCGGCGGCGGTACGCGTCCTCCGACCTTTTCATACCCCCACTATCCACGTCGGCGTGGAGTTGATTTTATATAGTGTGGCGAGCGCAGCGAGCCACCGTGCCCGAAGCACGGCGAGCACAGCAAGCCCCGCGAGGGGACGTGTAATACGTCTGAAGTAATGCGCGTCCCCTCGCCACGCTTCGGGCTCGGTGGCTCGCTGTGCTCACCACACTATATAAGTTCAACTCCACGCCGACGTGGATAGTGGCGGGTGTGAAAAGGTCGGAGGACGCATACCGCCGCCCCTCGCGGGCTCGCTGCGCTCGCCACGCTTTGGGTTCATGTTGATTGTGGCGTGGTGTTAACAATGGGGGCATTCAATGAAAAATGGGGTCTCGGGGCATTTAACATTGGGGCCAATGTAAAATCGCGTCTCAGGGACCATTTAACATTGGACGTTATGAACCCTTGGAAGGTCCTGAGGAAGCGTTCATTGTGAAGCGTACGCTGACCGACTAACACACTCAGTGTGTTTAAAACACCCTACTCCCTTCCCTGCAAACAATGTTATTTTGATCTGTACCGTTGCGCAAAATTCTGGTCATCGGCACACTCCGTGACCACGGGCAGAAGATGCGAATCTGGCACCAGACCCAGCGTTTACCTCGCCCCGAGCCAGCTGAGTGAACAAGGCAAGTGCACGCCTGCTTACCTCGTATATAGTTCAACAGCGCTCTGCCAAATGGGTACCGGCGGCTCCGGGGACTGACGGCTGCACTGTAGCGGGACCGCTACCCGTGTGTGGTGCATGCCATGACTCACTGCTGAGCCCTGCTCCCCTGAATTACATAGCACTGGGCATACGATTGTAGCCTGTGACATATTTATTCAGAGCGGAGCAGAATTACCACTGTGACCTGTGTACGATATTTAAACACAGAGAGCCCATTCCAACAGAGAGAATTCCACTCTCTTTCCTTTTGCGCACTGTATGAGACATAAACAGTTAATAAGAAGGTTTAGGTGACGTGGGGGTCACAATGAGTGAGGGGAATATCCCGCCTTTTTAATTTATGTTGTCAATTGTGTGTATGTGTGGTTTTATTTCGCAACTATTTTAAACCAAAAACGTAATAAACGTTACGTATTAGGAGTTAATTACTTCTTAGGTGCACCAGCACAAGACACTCTTTTCTGTCCCCTTCTTTTGCATTTACAAATACAGTACAGTATGTCCTTTATTACTGTGCTTCATTCACACTATATAGCCCCTGTTGCTGTGCCTGGTCCTGCTCGACTAAGGTAGGTTTCAGTAACAAGGTTTGCCTCGTGCCATATGACATATGAACACCCATTAAATGAATACACATCTGTTTCTGTAAATGTGCATGTATGTTTTCTACATATCTCCATATCCTCCTTGTTGATTAATGCTACTGAATAAAGCCATTTAAAAAGTGTACTGAAAATGTCCCGATTTTATTTGCTTAAGAACTCTATCTAAAAAATGTAATAGCCTATGACTTGCAGACATCGGTGAGATCCCACAATGTCTGGCAAAGGTTTAAAAGTGGCAATCATTTAACAGGAAAAGTCACAGACTACTACATTTACCTTTGGGATTACGGTCATTTGGTCTACAGCATGTTGGTCGACAAGCATAGGGTCGACACCATTAGGTCGACATGGAGATAGGTCGACGTGGTTCTAGGTTGAGATGGGTCAAGGTCGACATGGTTCTAGGTCAACATGGCATTAGGTTGACACAAGCATTAGGTCGACATGGGGTTTTGCACTTTTTTGAGCCGACATGTACCGACAGGCGGAGTTTTATGCCCTACCATCCGCTAAGGCATGGTGTGAGAATAAATGACAGTAGTGTGCCGAGCCCAGCGGTGCACTTCAATCTGTGTCCATGTCGACTGTGTCGACATTCTGGTTAAAAAAAAGTGAAAAACCCCCATGTCGACCTAGATCACGTCGACCTAAATGCTTGTGTCGACCAAATGACCTGTCAACCTAAAGCCATGTCGACCTAGAACCATGTTGACCTAGAAACATGTCCACCTAGAAACATGTCGACATTTCCCCATGTCGACCTAATGTTGACATGGGGTTGACCAACATGCTGTAGACCAAATGATCCCAACCCTACCCTTGTGTCTCCCAACACAAAGCCACGCCTACGATACATAGTGTAAGGTCACTAGATGTACCAATAATACAAATGTAAAAAAGGACAATATAATTATACATTTGATAATTGTACATATTACTGTGCATTCTCTTCCATTTACATACCATGTACAGATGACTCCAGAAGAAAAGGTGTTGTTGTTGTACGGAGCTTACAGGACTGTAACTGTTCTCCTTGTGGAACTAATGCCAATGTTGTCTCCCACATACACTTAAACATTTTATCTATGTCACTACCAAATTCCAGTTTGAAATCTACAATAAAATAAAACAATTTGTTTATCAATACCATTTACTTTTACTAAATCATACCTAAATGAATATAGTATCCAGTGATTTGCATGTACAGGAATACATAAAAATATATAATGAAAATGTGTTTATTCTTTAGTAAGTAATTGGGCCACAATCCCATCTCAACTTTGCAAGGAGTCTTTAATGTTAACCATAGAGAGCCAGATGCAGATTTGCAAGCAAGTTGGCAACACAATCAAACATTGAGTTTTGCCTGTATTCAGAATTAGGGCATATTTTTAATCAATATTTATGAGAAAACAGTTACAGTACTAGAAATATTAAGGATCTTTGGGTACTTATGTAATATCTGGACTCTCGGTTTTCTTATGAGACCGTGTCCCTTCGCCACGCTTCGGGCACGGTGGCTCGCTGCGCTTGCCACACTATATAAAATCAACTCCATGCGTAGTTGGATAGTAGGGGTATGAAAAAATGGGGTGCATTTAACATGGGAGTCCAGATAATACATAAGTACCGATCTTTGCAGTCAGATTTACCAATTTCTTGATTGCAAAAGATGCAGCCACTGGCTTCAGTGTCTCAGAAAAATTAGTCTGAAGGTGCCCATACATGGTACAATTCTTGTATGCAACTTGGACTAGATCGCATCCCATACATTTTGCAATGCAATGCAATCTAGTGCAAAAAGAATGTGCAGAACATACTTTCTGAGCTGTGCAATGGGATGTGCGCAGAAGCATCTCATCGCACCCGGCAATTGTACCTCGAAACAACACCGTTCTCTATAACGCTGACTGTCACAGCCCCGTCACTGCTCCTAAATGCCAGCAGCATATCAATCATGCTGCAGCATATGCCGCAGTTAATCAGGGATCTTATGTCACCTGTCTCGGCAGGGGAAACAATTCCCAAAAGCAGCTTTGTTTTTGCGCAAAAATAGGGCTGCAGTGGCAAAAACACACAGGTTTCACTGAACCTGTGTATTTTTGGGAGAATTTTTACATATGTACCTGCACAGTCTTCTTTCTCGCAGTAATATGCAATGTTTTCCAGCAGTAAATTATCTGATAGATCTGAGACATAGGTCCAGTTTATCCGTGTCATTGTTGCTTTATCTGTCATCTGACCTAATGCAAAATGTTCAGATATTTGTATCTAAAAAACAAAACAAAAAAACAATATATAAGATTTTTGAAGATTTAAAGTAGTTCTAATCATATAACAATTTTAAATAGTAACAGATTTGAAATAAAAATGGGAGTAAACACATTCTTTAATGTTACAGTTGAAGTTGAATCATAATATACTATATTTTCTTTCCATGAATATCAGATCAGCAATTTTTATGTCAAAACTGTATTTAACACCTGATGCTATAGGTTGATGGATTTTTTTTCAACACGCACAGGGGCCTCGGCCCACAGGGATTCTGTAGCATGTGCCCCTGTTTATATGTGGCACTTACTGGAGTGATGGACTTAATGAGTACAATAATGCTATAGAATGTATCACAAGGATCCAGTGTAACAAGTTAAAAGCATAACTTTTATTTGTTTTCCTATTAACATAGTTGTTAAGCAATTGAAGTGTTAATATTGAGAAAATTAAGAAAATTTTTTGTGAATGTTCTAGATTATGCGCTGATTCCCACTTATCTCCATTTGCTGACAATTGCACCATACACTTTATTAAATGCACAGCCTTATCTCATGGGGCGAGATGTATTAAGCTAAAAATGCAGTAAAACCCCTGTTTTACCACATTTTCCTATGTATTAAAACCCGGCCGCACCAATACTGCATAGTAAGGTATTGCCACCCTATAGAAGCCTATGGGCTTCTTTTTGCCACCCGCTGCCTCACCGATCCCCCTTTCCCCCTCCCTTCAGTTTACCTTCTTGCAGGTCCTCCTGGACCGCGGAAGGTAAACCCCTCCTCCCCCTAGCAAGGCAGCCGGACGTCCTTACGGCTGCAGGGGGGAGGAGGAGGTGCCAGGGACAGATATTTTACCTGTCCCCGGCGTGAGGGGAGAAGCAGGTGGCAGGGAGATGACGGAGATCCCCCCCGCACACCACAGTACAGGTATCGCGGGGGGTCTCTGTCACCGCACCGCCAGCCGCATATGTTAGTACATATGCACTGGCATCGCGGCAGGCGGCGAAGGGCTGCGATGTATTTTAATACATTCCGCCCATATATATATACAGACCTACAGATGGAGCCGGGCTCTTCTTTGCAGGGGATGGCGACACCATCCGCCATCCCCCGCCACCCGTATTTGCAAGAGGGGACGCGCATGCACGAGATGCGCGCACGTCCCCTTCCGACGGCTTTCCCTGGGTCCCCGCCAGCTTGACGGCGGTCACCTGGGGTCCCCACCGCCTCCCCGCACCCCCCCCCCCTAACCCTGTCCGTCTCCCTGAAGTGGAGACGGACAGGGTTCCCGTCGCCCCGCCGCCCGGAAACTGAGACGCGCGTGCACGTGAGACGCGCGCGCGTCTCAGTCAGATGAGAGCCGGGCTGCTGGCGGATCGCCCCTCTTTCACCCCCCACATTCGTGCTCTCTCACAGTCTTGCCGCTTTCACCTACGCAACATCTCACGCATCAGACCATTCCTCGCCACTGACGCGACCAAAATTCTCATTCACTCTCTTGTCATCTCCCGCCTTGACTACTGCAACATCCTTCTCTCTGGGCTACCTCTCACCCGCCTCGCACCTCTCCAAACCATTCTTAACACTGCTGCTAGGCTCATCTTCCTCTCCCGCCGCTCTACCTCCGCCTCCCCCCTCTGTCTATCTCTTCACTGGCTCCCCATTCCTTTCCGAGTTCTCTTTAAACTCCTCACCACCACCTACAAGGCTCTCTCCTCCTCCACCGCTCCTTACCTCTCTTCACTGATCTCTATCCACACTCCCTCCCGTCCTATTTGCTCCATCGCTGACCGCCGACTGACCTCTCACCTAATCACCTCCTCCCACTTCCGTGTCCAAGACTTCTCTCGCGCTGCCCCCCTGCACTGGAACAACCTCCCGCCACCCATCAGGCTTTCTGATTCCCTTACCTCCTTCAAGCGCTCCCTCAAAACCCACTTTTTTCGACTAGCCTATCCCTCCTCCTAACCTCTTTTGATCCTCCTATCCTGCCTCCGTTCCCCTCCGTTCCTACTTATCCTGTTGTTTTTCGTTCGTCCACCCACCTATTTTTAGCATGTTAACTCTTATGAGTAGGGTCCTCCTGCCTCACGTACTCACCCTACCTCTTTACCTCACCTGTCCTCCTGCCCTGTTCTTCCCTTCCTCTACTTCATCTTCAGTCTCCTCGACAATTTTGACACCTACTTCTGAACTGATGCTGATTTTATTTCTACCAGCTATACCCTTATTTATACTGTATTTTTCAACACACCCTGTACGTTACTTTGTCATTTGCTTTTTGTTTGCTATGTACGGCGCTGCGGACACTTTGCGGCGCCTTATAAATAAACGTACTACTACTACTACTATTCAAGACTGCCTAATCTAATATAGTATAGATGACTCAGAATTAATTGAATATAATTATAGCGTGTTCTTTTTTTTTTTAAATCAGGTATTTCTTTTATTAAAATTTTTTTTCTTTTAACAAACATACAGAAAAGAAAGAAATAACAAGCATGACAATGCATTGTAGTACAGTGCTGTAGAGTTACAGTTATATGGTCTTGTGGAATATCTGTTGTATTATACATTTCTTGAACATTCTAGAGCAAAAATTGACAAATGGGACATTGTGCACTTTGTACTTAAACATATCAATGAAACCTTTACAATAAAGAAGAGAAAAGAAAAGAAAGAGAGAAAAAGAAAGAAAAACATTGTGAATTACCCTAACAACAATTTGTGTCTTGGTCTTTTATTTGGCATGCTGTCAATTACTAAGTGGCTTGGTAAGCCCGAGTAGTAGATAGAGAAAAAGAAAAAAAAAAAAAAAGATTTTATACATTTGGATGGTTAATTAGCGAGCATAGCGTTAAAGTTAAAGTTACGAGGAGGCGGGGGGGCCACACCCAGGCCGGCGTGGCCCCAGTGAGTCGGGCCTATAGGAGGGGGAGGGGGGGGGGGGGGCAAGGGGGAGCCAATTGAATATCGTAGTGGGGCCACTTAGTCATCACCCAGATCAGGGGGAGGGCCAAGGGCCAGAGCGGAGTCATTCCAGCTGTCCCATTTGGCATGGTATTTTGGGAGGGACTCCCGTTGTTGAAAGAGAAATCGTTCGTGTTCTGAAACTTGGTTGACTAGGGCACTCCAATGTTGAACACTAGGAGCGGACACGGCACACCAGTTACGTGCTACAATTGTCTTAGCCAGAGTAATTAGACATAATATATATTTATATATAGCAGGGGAGCATGTCTCATCCAAGTCCATCGCAAATATGCACAGGGGAGGCGTGAATGGAGGGAGAGAGGGCACCGTCAAGCGAATACCACTCCACACTTTTTCCCAGAAGTCAAGCACCCTAGGGCAAACCCAGAGCATATGCCAGAAGTTGGCGTTTTCTGCACCGCACCTGGGGCAGTTCGAGTTGTCCCTGAGCCCAGCTCTATATAGTAGTGATGGGGTACGGTAGGACCTATGTAAAATGTAGAATGATATCTGTTGAAATCTCACACATGGAGTCGAGGCTTTGACCGTTTCAAGTATTTGTGTCCATTGTTCGTCGGTAATAGGACCCAGATCCTCCTCCCAACCTCCCTTTAGTTTAACTAATGTTTCGAGGTTCGCCCGAGAGTTTAGAACCGCATATATTGTTGAGACCCTTTTACGTTGCCCTAATCCCATTAGCATTTGTTTAACCGGTGAGTTAGACATAACTGGCGTGTTGCCATGAAACTGAGTCTGTACCGCGTGCCTTAACTGAAAATACCTGAAGAAGGCCCTATTCGAGACATGAAATTCCGTACATAATTGTTGAAGGGATTTAAGGGTGCCCTCCACAAATATCTGTTGTATAGAAATTACCCCCGCCCTCCGCCATATATTGTCATCGGAGATGGTAAGGAGCTCATTAAATGTAGCGTTGTCCCAGAGAGGAGCTTCACAATCTATGTCTTTCCAGTCAAACATGATGTGGGCCTGTCTCCACACTAGCCTACACTGTCTAAATAATGGAGGAAGTCCCCTTATTGAGCCATCTGCCAATAGGAAATGCAACGGGAGACGACCTATCCCCAAAAGTTCATCGCACATGTTAGGGAAAGTGGAGCCCCCTTTTCCGCTAATCCACTCCGAAATGTGAACCAACTGGGATGCCAAATAATACAAGCGAAGATTTGGAAGGCCCAGCCCACCCTCAGCGTGGGTTCTAGTAAGAGTTTTGAAAGCCACCCTTGGTGCCCTATTCCCCCAGATAAAGGAGATAATCAAACTATTAATTTTGGTAAAGATTTTTTTAGGTACATATATAGGAGCATGCTGGAGGGCGTACAGGTATTTAGGCTGGATAGACATTTTAAGTAGGTTAATTCGACCGGTCACGGACAGGGGAAGTTTTTTCCAGACATGTATTTTATTTTGAAAAGTGCTCGTAATTGGGATTATATTATGGAGAACATAGTCTTTACTAACAGGGGTTATCCAGATGCCTAGGTATTTAAAGCGGGTAGTCCACTGTAGGGGGGAGCTGATCGGTGGGTGCTCCGGTACTTTACCTGAGAGTGGGAAAATGTTGGATTTATCCCAGTTGATTAATAGACCGGAGAACACTCCGAAAGTATTGACTGTATCAAGTAGGGCCGCAAGGGAGGGGCCAGCATCATCCAGAAACAACAGCATATCATCTGCATACAATGCTACAACATCCGGATGCCCCCCTACCCGTATCCCCCTAATCGCAGAGTTATTCCTAATTAGGCAAGCCAGTGGCTCTATTGCAAGAGCAAACAGGGTCGGGGAGAGCGGGCAGCCCTGCCTAGTCCCTCTTCCCAGCTCAAACCCGTCAGACAGACCGCCATTAACAGATAACCGAGCTTTGGGCTCAAAATAGAGCAGGTTTACCCAACTTATAAAGTTGGGGCCGAAGGCAAACCTACGCATGACTATAGCGTGTTCTTAACAGTATCCCATAAACATATATTAGTGACAACTTATGAATTTGATGAATTGATCCACTTACACAGGTATGCTGAATATTCTAAACCTTCTGCATTTGAAGTTGCACCATAAAGACAATAGGTTTAAAGCAACCAATAAAGTTACACCTGAGTTTTCAGCTACATTCATCAATGAATGATTGGCAGAAACGTGTTAAGCTGGCCATACATGAGGACAACCTGCATACAACCTGATCGTATGTGCTTAAAAAGCACATACAATCTGCTTACAACCGTAATGAGAGCCGACGGATGAGACGTGCAGCATGTCTTATCTGACGGCCGACCTTACGACCTGTGAGTGCGACGTTTAGGTCCAATCTCATTCTGGTGTATGGGGGCTTTTACACTGTAAATGAATGCTGTGATAAGATGATACAATTTTAACATATACAGTAAATGAACTACTGCTACAAATATATTAAATACTGTTGTGCTATTGTAATAAAGCAGTGGTGTTACTATGATGTTCTATAGAGCGTACTACTGTAGAATATAAGTGATAATTCCATACTGAGAAGAGGATATCTTATTTATTTATTACCAGATTTTAATCTAGCGCACACATAGGGGGTGATTCTAATTGATTCTAATTGCATCGTATGTGATCGGATCGCATGCGATGTGATTTCCTGCCGCCATGAAACGACAAAAGTACCGAAACCCCAAACATACGTTTACTATTATTTACAGCTAGCACAGTGTTATAATGTATAATGTGTTTTTGTTTCCATTGTTAGTATGTTACAAGCAATTCTGGAATTTCTCACCATTTGGAGGAATGAGAGAGCATTTTTTGTCCATTCAGCATTTATTCTCCTTAACTTTGCTCTTTGGGAAAGTGGCAAAATCATCATTAATGTGGTACACAGACAGAGCATCTTACACAGGTCAGCCATTTCCTCCAATGTCAGGTACGTGTTGTCATCCTATAAGCATTGAAAACAATGCAGTTATTATTTTTCATTTTGTAAAGAATACAATCATTTGTGTAAAGAGAATTGGCATGTAGTGATTTTATGTCAGTTCCCGAACCATGCTTGGTAGGTGGGGTAAGTTTTAGGGACAGTGGGGAAAGGGATATATCCGCACAGGCAGGTGCTATAGCACCAGAGTTACCCCAAATGAGACATTATCAATTGTAGGGCTCAAAGGGGGTGCAGCCAAAGACAATAAATGTAACAACAGAAAAAGGGACAGAGAAGAATGTCTTTTTTGTTGGCGCACAAGAGTAGTTTGAGAGAATTGTATGAATTAAAATTTCAATATCTTTATTGAGACATGTTTAAAATAAGAACTGTCCAGTCAGTGAAATATCTCATATATGTGTACGAAAACTGTTTTTTTATTTAATTGGATTTGAATAAAGTTCACTTAATTGTTATCCGTGTCCTTTTATGTGTTTTTTGTTCAATTTCGGTCCTTGTCTACTAGGGAGTTTTTAAATTATTCTGTAAAGGAGTTATCCCAGGAGTTTAAAGTGAAAAATAAATGCTTTTTTTACAGAAGAAACATTGATTATCACTCTGCCTTGAATCATTGGAAAAAGAATTCCCCTTCTGTGGGCAAGAACTCTGAAATATTATTTCCTTTCACCCTATGCATACCGGGTATATGTCTGGATGAGGATCTCCCAGCACAATACCAGCAGCACAGGGCAAAAAGAAAACGCTATAGGAGTGTAAAGACTTATCCAATCGTAAGTCGAGGTACGCCGATACGACTTACATTCAGAATATTCCATCCACACGGGGTATAGAGATTTTGATCTATTCTCACCTGGTGAAGGATACCTATTCACGATTTAAGAGCACATAAAGATTCCTTTATGCACAAGCTGAAAGCACTACTCAGTGTGAGTCCTGGTACGGATGTACATCTTTCACCATAATTTTTGGTAAAAAGCTTCACTGCTTCATAGATCTTAAAAAGAGATATAGGGAGTAGCGACGAGACTACACATTGTTCTCTTTTTTTTGTTTAAATCCATATACACTTTGGACGGAGAGAAGTCTGACCACTATGAACACCTGAAAGGAAAGGCAAAGAACCTGCTACGGGCTTATACTATTCCATACTTACCGTGAGTGGGGTACGCCTACTATCTTATATATTTGATGCACTAAATTGGAAAATAAACCTCTATGTGTGTGCCTCCCCCTTGTCATAAGTGAGTGAGGTGCGCCCATGAGATTCTTCTCCCGTCATAAAGAATTCACAGTATAAATTAACAGAGTCACATATTGTTGTTTAATTTTTATTTTGTATGGTACACACATCATTGGGAGCCAAGAGGGAGAACATAGAGAAATAACCAACGGAACAAGTACCCGCTACGTGAACATACAGTGCTATCCACACTGTGAGTTGGGTACGCCCATCTATGCTCTCCTACTTCACTCCAGTAGTAGAATCATTTTTTTTGGTCTATATCTAATTGGTGGCTTTTTTCTTTTGATTTATGCTCTGAGATCCATCGGAAAAATTATCAGAAAGACTGAATGAAGTATTGACGGCCAGAAAAACATCTGGACGGTTTGCGCCTCAGAAAGTTTGGAAAATCCACTCTTGTATTTTTCTGTGTTATTATTTTAGTTATTTGGTGATAACTAGGGATAAGTACGAACTAGGGGCAGCATTGCGCCAAGGAAAGGTCATATCCTATAACTTGTTCTTGCATATCGTATTTTAAACATGTCTCAATAAAGATATTGAAATTTTAATTCATACAATTCTCTCAAACTACTCTTGTAAAGACATTCTTCTCTGTCCCTTTTTCTGTTGGTAGGTGGGGTGCCTGGAGGCTGCGATGTGGACTAAAAGGGGAGAATTGGCTGTTAAGTAAAATGTAAGTGTAAAGATTCTGGGAGTATCCCCAGCACCCTAACTCCGTTGCTTCTGGCTGGGTTTGACGGATGTGTGCGGTGCTAGGCTTCACCTGGGCCCGTCTCGGCTGAAGGGCGAATTAGGTCCTCCCCACTCCGCTACAGGCAGGTCTTAGGAAAGTACAACACATCCGCCAAGGCCAGGAGAGAGCAAGGGGAAAGCCTAACTAGACCCTAGAACCGGGGAACTCCCAGAAACCCCCTGGAAGCAATACTGCTCAATCGGAGCCACGAAATGGCAACAATGCTTGTGAGATGTTATATAAAGAAATGGGCAACAATGCTTGTGAGATGTTATATAAAGAAATGGGCAACAATGCTTATGAGATGTTATATAAAGAAATGGGCAACAATGCTTATGAGATGTTATAAAAGAAATGGCAATAATGCTGACTGATAAGCCCAATAGGAAATGATACCAAACAGCGGGAGAAGAAGCACAGGGTAACCCCTGACTTATCTGGTGAGATGATAAGTAACCAGACAAGCCAAGCCTCGGCAGACTTCTGCGACCGCTGAGTGACAGCTGGGCACAGCGACGGAACTCCAGATACAGCAGGACAAGACAGGCACGGCAAGGCAGGTAGTAACAGCAAGGGAACTTCCAACCAGGACCAGGAACACGAACGTAAGCGATGGCTGACAGAACGCTATAACCGGCGTCAGTTAGAGAAAGACGCCGGCTTATATTTGAAATAGCCGCCCCCTGTGGTGACATCACTTCCTGTCCGCTCTGCACAGTCTTCCCCGTGCAGGAGCGGCCGGAGCGGAAGTTTGGGATGTTGCCTAGCAACATCCCCTGCAACCTCCTGACGACGTGTGTTGGAAAATGGCCGCCGTTCTAGCAGCGCAGATGCTGCTGAGGGGCCAGGACGGCGGCGACGCCAGGTGCGGCGCTTAACAGTACCCCCCCCCTTGAGGAGGATCAAGGGACCCCCAACCCTGGGTTTATGGGGAAATTCTTCAAAAAATGTTCTCTTGAGAAAAGGAGCGTGGAGCTCGTTGTCCGGAATCCAGGATCTCTCCTCCGGGCCATATCCTTTCCAGTGCACAAGAAACTTGAGCTGATTACGAGTAACCTTTGAATCAAGGATCCTTTCTATAACAAACTCCTTGCGACCTTGAACAAGGATGGGTGCGGGTCCTTTGCGCCTGGGCTGAGCAGCCTGCTTGAAAAGAGAGCAATGAAACGTATTATGGATTCTCATGGCCCGGGGCAGTTGGAGCCTAAAAGCTACTGGGTTGATTTGACTGATGATTTTAAAAGGACCGATAAATCGAGGACCCAGTTTCTGAGAGGCTTGGCGAATCTTAATGTTCCGGGTTGAAAGAAAAACCCAGTCTCCTACTCTAAAAGAGCAGGGCCTCCTGTTATGATCGGCAAATCGCTTGGCAGATGCAGAAGCCGTGAGAAGAGCCTTATGAACCTTGTTCCAGATGACCCTCTTTTGTGACAACCAAGAACCACCCCCGGAAGATCCGGAATCAAAAGAGTTGGCTCTGGGGTGTTGACCAGAGACACAGAAAAACTGAGAAATTTTAGAAGCTGAGTGCCATGCATTATTGTATGCAAACTCTGCGAAGGGCAGATGCTCTGACCATTTGTTCTGACACTTGGAAGCATAACATCTTAAAAATTGTTTGAGGTTTTGGTTGACTCTCTCAGTCTGTCCATTCGACTGAGGATGATACCCAGAAGATGGACTGAGGTTGATGCCTAAAGCTGCACAAAGGGATTTCCAAAATCTGGCAACAAATTGTACCCCCCTATCCAAGACAATATCTGTGGGGAGCCCATGGAGACGAAAAACATGCAACAAAAATAATGAAGCCAATCTTTGAGCGGAGGGAAGACCAACCAGGGGAACAAAATGCGCCATCTTGCTGAAGCGGTCCACAAATACCCATATGGTATCATAACCAGAGGAAGAGGGCAATTCAACAATAAAATCCATTGAGATATGGGTCCATGGTCTCTCCGGACAGGACAAGGGAAGAAGTTGACCCGCGGGAGGGGTGCGGAGGGACTTGTTCCTGGCACAGACCTTGCAGGACTTGACGAAAGATTCCACATCCCCTCTCATAGATGGCCACCATACTGAACGGGAGATCCAATGTCTTGGCACAACCTGGATGTCCTGCCATCTTGGCCGTATGAAACTCAGCAAGAACTGCCCCCCGGAGTCTAGAGGGAACAAACAGTCTCCCTGAAGGGGTGAGGTCGGGTGCTTCCGCTTGTGCCCGTAAGACCTTGTCTAAAAGTGTCTGTGCCATACCGACATGAATCCGAGAAGATGGGATAATGGTCTCCAGTACTGACTCCTTGTCCTGAAGACCTAAAAAACTCCTAGACAAGGCATCTGCCTTAACATTTCGGGAACCCGGCCTAAAGGTGATACGAAAATTGAAACAAGCAAAGAATAACGCCCACCTTGCCTGACGGGCATTAAGTCGCTTGGCATCCTGAAGATATGAGAGGTTTTTATGATCCGTAAAAATGGTCACCTGAAATTTGGCCCCCTCCAGCCAATGCCTCCATTCCTCCAGAGCGCATTTTATGGCCAGTAATTCTCTATTCCCCACATCGTAGTTACATTCTGCGGGAGAAAATTTACGAGAATGGAAGGAGCAGGGATGTAACAGACCATCTTTGGGATCTACCTGCGAAAGAACAGCCCCAATGCCGATCTCAGAGGCATCTACCTCTAAAATAAAGGGACGGTCAGGAGCGGGATGACGTAAGATACGAGCAGAAATAAACGCCTCTTTGAGAAGACGGAAAGAGTTATGGACCTCTGTAGACCAGAGAGCGGGGTCTGCACCCTTCTAGTGAGTGCAACGATGGGTGCAACAATATCAGAGAACGCCGGAATAAACCTGCGATAGTAGTTCGCAAACCCCAGAAACCTCTGGACTGCCTTCAGGGTAGTGGGTTGCACCCAATCTTGGCAGGATCCATACAGAAGCCCTCCGGGGAAATAATATAACCAAGGAAGGAAATACTATGGACCTCAAACTCACACTTTTCGAGTTTCGCATAAAGACAGTTTTCTCTGAGCCTCTGTAAAACTCTTTTAACATGCATTCTATATTGCTCCAAAGATGAGGAAAAAATCAAGATATCGTCCAGGTAAACGACCACAAAAACCCCCAAAAAGTCCCGAAGGACGTCATTAATGAAGTCTTGAAAGACCGCCGGAGCATTGGCCAATCCAAAGGGCATCACGAGGTACTCATAATGACCAGTATGAGTGTTAAAAGCGGTCTTCCACTCGTCTCCTGCTTTGATCCTAATCAAATTATACGCGCCTTAGGAGATCAATCTTAGAAAACACAGTAGCAGAGCGCAATTGATCAAATAAAACAGAGATCAGAGGCAACGGGTACGAATTCTTAACAGAAATTAAGTTTAACTGTCTATAATCAATACAACGACGTAATGTACCATCTTTCTTGCCAACAAAGAAAAACCCCGCCCCCACAGGAGACTTTGAGGGCCTAATAAAGCCTTTCTTTAAGTTGTCAGCAATATACTCCTCCATCGTCTTAGCTTCGGGTAAGGACAATGCGTACAAACGACCCTTGGGTAATTTGGCCTGAGGAAGGAGGCTGATGGCACAGTCATAAGGCCGATGGGGAGGTAATGTGTCTGCCTCTTTCTTGGAAAAGACATCAGAAAAAGAAACATAAGGAGCAGGAAGCAGAGGATTGGCGAAACTTGAGACCCTGACAGGGAGGTGCAGACATGAGTCAGCGCATGACTCACCCCACCGCAACAGTTCCCCCGTCCACCAATCGAAATGAGGGTTATGTACCCTTAACCAAGGTAACCCCAGTACCACAGGCGCTAAGGGACTATGAATAACGAGAAATTCTACACTTTCAGAATGGGTAGAACCTATGCTTAGGTCTAAGGGCACAGTACGATGTGAAATTAGACCCTTGGGAAAGAGACTGCCATCCAAGCCAAAAACAGACAACTCAGAAGGAAGAGGGACTAATGGGATGGCAAGATCCTGAACCAAGCGAGCATCAATGAAGTTCCCGGCTGCTCCACTGTCCACAAAGGCTTGGGACTCCCATCGTTGAGCCCCCAGACCTAGACACACCAACAACAAAAGGGAATTATTGGGAGATAAACGGGACTGGCCTAAGAGGATTCCTCCCCTAACCCCTAGGCCCTGGTCGTTTCCCGGACGCTCTGGACATGTGCCCACAAGGTGCCCCTTACCCCCACAATATAAACATAAGCCTAGGGAGCGACGACGTGCCTTCTCCTGGTTAGATAAGCGAGACGCACCAATTTGCATTGGTTCTTCAGACCAGCCCACCATCTCTCCTCCAGTCTCAGCCGGAGGATAGGAAGGCAACTCTCGTTCAGAGCGTCTCTCTCTGATGCGCCTGTCAATGCGAACCACCAACTGCATCAATTCATCGAGAGAAGCTGCCGCCGGATATTGTACCAGGAAATCTTTGATCTGATCTGCAAGGCCAAGGCGGAATTGGCTCCGCAGTGCAGGATCATTCCAAGTGGTATCCCCAGCGTAGCGACGGAATTCGGAGCAATAGGCCTCTGTAGTACGGCGACCCTGCCTCAGAGCCCGAATATGAGACTCTGCGGAGGCTGCCTTATCGGGATCATCATACAGCACCCCCATAGCTGTAAAAAATGCATCCACAGTACTGAGCTCAGAACTATCTGCCCCTAACCCAAAGGCCCATGTTTGTGGATCCCCCTGAAGTAGAGAGACTATCAAGCCGACTTTCTGGGCTTCGGAGCCTGAGGAGGCAGGACGAAGACGGAAATATAATTTGCAGCTCTCCCTAAAATTGAAGAACAATTTCCTGTCGCCAGAAAAACGATCGGGTAGATTCATTTTAGGTTCTTTGACAAACTGAAGGCTAGCAGGAACTACTCTCCTAACCTCCTCCTGTGTCTCCACCCGCAGAGACAAATCCACCATCTGCTGCGTGAGGAGACGGACCTGATCAGAGAGTACTTGAGCTGGACCCCCTGCAGAGGGATCCATGATGGTAGAAAAAGACAAAAGACACCTGAGCACAACAAGTGAGTACAGGAAGATCCTCCAGCACCGCTGGGGAATCTTAGTCTTTTTTGGGCCGGTTATAATGTAAGGATTCTGGGAGTATCCCCGGCACCCTAACTCCGTTGCTTCTGGCTGGGTTTGACGGATGTGTGCGGTGCTAGACTTCACCTGGGCCCGTCTCGGCTGAAGGGCGAATTAGGTCCTCCCCACTCCGCTACAGGCAGGTCTTAGGAAAGTACAACACATCCGCCAAGGCCAGGAGAGAGCAAGGGGAAAGCCTAACTAGACCCTAGAACCGGGGAACTCCCAGAAACCCCCTGGAAGCAATACTGCTCAATCGGAGCCACGAAATGGCAACAATGCTTGTGAGATGTTATATAAAGAAATGGGCAACAATGCTTGTGAGATGTTATATAAAGAAATGGGCAACAATGCTTATGAGATGTTATATAAAGAAATGGGCAACAATGCTTATGAGATGTTATAAAAGAAATGGCAATAATGCTGACTGATAAGCCCAATAGGAAATGATACCAAACAGCAGGAGAAGAAGCACAGGGTAACCCCTGACTTATCTGGTGAGATGATAAGGAACCAGACAAGCCTCGGCAGACTTCTGCGACCGCTGAGTGACAGCTGGGCACAGCGACGGAACTCCAGATACAGCAGGACAAGACAGGCACGGCAAGTCAGGTAGTAACAGCAAGGGAACTTCCAACCAGGACCAGGAACACGAACGTAAGCGATGGCTGACAGAACGCTATAACCGGCGTCAGTGAGAGAAAGACGCCGGCTTATATTTGAAATAGCCGCCCCCTGTGGTGACATCACTTCCTGTCCGCTCTGCACAGTCTTCCCCGTGCAGGAGCGGCCGGAGCGGAAGTTTGGGATGTTGCCTAGCAACATCCCCTGCAACCTCCTGACGACGTGTGTTGGAAAATGGCCGCCGTTCTAGCAGCGCAGATGCTGCTGAGGGGCCAGGACGGCGTACAAATACCTCAAGGGTACAGGGAAAACCGTTCATTGCATTTTACTGTTAAAATGTATTTTTATTTTTCTGTAAGAAAATCTTTTATGAGATCAATTAAGCACCATTCAATGGATTACAGCAATGGTACTTGTTTCCTAGCAGGGCGCCCACTAAGCAAATTGCTTACTGGGCGATTCTGCGTAGGAAAATCGCATTGCATCGCATGGGCCATTTTAGTGCTGTGTGATGCGATGCAATTTTTTAAATGTAATTTATTCACTGCTGTGTTGGCCCCGGGGGATCGCATCGCACCTCCCGCAAAATCGCATGCGATCGCATGCTATTTTATAGGGTGCGATGCCATGCCATTAGCTACAGTATACACTGGTATGAGACACTCTCACAGGAGACGCTGACGGCTGGCCTGCTACCCTGGTGAGTGAGCAGTGGCACCGCTTAACTGGGGGGGAGCCAGCACCGGCGGAGAGAGGTCTGTGCTGGCTTTAATGTTTGTCCTGTGGGCGGGCCTCCCCGGCCTGCTGCCCTGGTGAGTCCTGTCCAATCAGAGCCCACTCATGGGCCCTTATTCTGATCGGTGCGGATATTCCCGAATTCTGACGGTGCGGTCCGCACGCCACGCTGTGCGGCAGCGTGCGGCCATCGTCCGTAGAAACGCCCACGTGTCCTCCGCATTCGGACGGACTCACTCTTTAATAACAGGGCGTGTGTACGGACGACATACAAACCGTGCGTGTGCGGTGGAAACGTACAGATTCTTGCACGGTCTTCCCGCACAAGCACGGTCTTACCGCGTCAGAACGTACGGGAAGCTGTCCGTACGCCCCGATGCGGAGTATTTACGCTCAATCCAACACTTTTGTACTGAGTACACACAGCGATCACATGACCCACTTAGGCAATTAGGCAACCTCCTGGAAAAGGGATTGTTAGCAATTTCAATCAATTAAATGCTCATCTATACTGACCCACATTCCTACTACATTCATGACACACATTAACCCTTACAGCATGTGACCCTAACATACATCTAGATACACTATCTACATTTTGCTTATTTGAAACATTTTAAACAACTTACACATATACTTTAGCATGTTAGGAAAAAACACTGACAACTTTGAACTTTAAATAAATATTTATTCAAAAAAACTTTTCACAAACATAACATTAATTTTCGGCATCAATGATGCTGTCCATGAGTGCCATCATTTGCCGCATCAGGCCTCGCAGTCGAAGGAGGGCCCCACGGCGACCCTCCTCTGCTTGGGCAGGCTCATCTGTGGAGGAAATTCAAAATCCAAAATGACTAATGATATTCATGCATACATTTAACATAGTCAAACCTACTTTTTAAACATGCATTGTGACAGCTGTGTGTGTATATATATATATATTTTTTTATATATATATATATATATATATATATATATATATATACACACATATCTAACTATATATATGAGACATACACCTATACATACATGCATACATACTACATGGAAAGCCTGATTTTGGCCCTCTACCCTTTACTCTGTCGAACACCTCACAGTCATACTGCTCCTTCTCAATCCAAACCCACCCATGACTAAGCTCTGAGAAGCATGTCACGCGCTGCACCAATCACAATTCGGCAAACAAAGTTCAGTGTCTCTTATATGATGGAGCCTGGCAGGGGAGTTACACAACTCTCAGGAATGCTCAGTACATTTGTGCAATCAAGCATGGCTTGCCTGCTGATGGTGTGCTCCAGAAATCATTGTCAGAATGCCAGTTAGGGGAAGCTGCAGCACTAACCCACTCACATGCTCAAAAGCATTACTAAGACCAAATACACACACAATTATGGTGCAAAACATACATGCAGGCCGCAGGGGGTGGTTAGCTAGAGGAGGGCCCAGGGGCACTGACCACTTGTTACTCCAGTCTAAGCCACGCCTGTCCATACTCCATTTATGCCATACTGAATCTAGTTTACAAAGATCATTCACCAGTAAACTCTACTCACCCTATATGAGGCTACAGATTGTAGGCAAGCAGCAGGGACATTAACCCCTTCCTGACAGAGCTAGTTTTGGCGTTCCTGACAGAGCCATTTTTTTCAAATCTGACATGTCTCACTTAAGTGGGGATAACTTTTTTTTGCTTTTACTTATCCCAGTGATTTTGAGATTGTTTTTTCGTGACACATTGTACTTCAAATTAGTGGTAAATTTGGGTCGATACAGTCTGTGTTTTTTTGTGAAAAATACCAAAATGTCGTGAAAAAATGGAAAATTTAGCGATTTGCAAAATGTTAAATTTTCTGCTTGTGAGACAAATAATCATACCACTCAAAATAGTTAATAACTAACATAGACCATATGTCTACTTTATATTTCCATCATTATTTCAACTTCCTTTTCATTTTTTTGGACACTAGGAGGCTTACAATATGAATAGCAAATTCTCAAATTTTCAAGAAAATTTCAAACACTGATTTTTTTAGGGACCAGTTCAGTTCTGATGTGACTTTGAGGGACTTGTATGTGAGACACCCCCATAAATGATGCCATTTCAAAAACTGCACCCCTCACAGTATTCAAAACAGCATTTTGGAAGTTTGTTAACCCTTTAGGTGTTTCACAGGAATTAAAACAAAGTGTAGGTGAAATTTCAAAATTTCTTTTTTTTTGCAGATTTGCAATTTTAATACATTTTTCTAAGGAACACAGTACATTTTACTAGAGAAATGTGACTAAAAATTGATTCCCCCAATTCTTTTGTTTTCATAAATATCCTATATGTGGCCCTAGTGTGCACGTTGACCAAACCACAGGCTTCATAATAGAAGGAGCACCTACTTGATTTTGGAGACTCCTTTTTCTGAGATTATTTTTTAGGCACCATGTAGGTTTCTAGGCACCATAAGATGCTAAAATTTAGGAACCCCCCCACAAGTGACCCCATTTTGCAAACTACACCCCTCAGGGAATTCATCTAGGGGTATAGTGTACATTTCAAACCCCCAGGGGTTTCACCAATTGTGGTACAACTGGGCATTGAAAATGAAAAATTAAATTTTTTACACAAAAATGCAGTTCTGGCTCAAAATTTTTCATTTTCACAAGGAATGAAGGAGAAAAAGCACCCCAAAATATGTGCCCCAATTTCTCCCGAGTACGGCAATGCCTCACATGTGACCAAAAAATACCAGTTGGGTGCATGGCAGGACTCCGAAGGGAAGGAGTGATTTTTGGATTTTGCAGCTCAGATTCTGGTGGAATTTTGGTGGGTGCTATGTCGCATTAGCAAGACCCCCCAAGCACCAATACAGTGGAACCCCCCCACAAGTCACCCCATTTTGCAAACTACACCCCTCAGGGAATTCATCTAGGGGTATAGTGTACATTTCAAACCCCCAGGGGTTTCACCAATTTTGATACAAGTGGGCAGTGAAAATGAAAAATTACATTTTTTTACACAAAAATGCAGTTCAGGCTCAAAATTTTTAATTTTCAGAAGGTATGAAGGAGAAAAAGCACCCCAAAATCTGTGCCCCAATTTCTCCCGAGTACGGCAATGCCTCACATGTGACCAAAAAATACCAGTTGGGTGCATGGCAGGACTCAGAAGGGAAGGAGTGATTTTTGGATTTTGCGGCTCAGATTTTGGTGGAATGAATGGTGGGTGCTATGTTGCATCAATACAGTGGAACCCCCCCACAAGTCACCCCATTTTGCAAAGTACACCCCTCAGGGAATTCATCTAGGGGTATAGTGTACATTTCAAACCCCCAGGGGTTTCACCAATTTTGATACAAGTGGGCAGTGAACATGAAAAATTACATTTTTTTACACAAAAATGCAGTTCTGCCTCAAAATTTTTAATTTTCAGAAGGTATGAAGGAGAAAAAGCACCCCAAAATCTGTGCCCCAATTTCTCCCGAGTACGGCAATGCCTGACATGTGACCATAAAATACCAGTTGGGTGCATGGCAGGACTCAGAACGGAAGGAGTGATTTTGTGGATTTTGCAGCTCAGATTCTGGTGGAATTTTGGTGGGTGCTATGTCGCATTAGCAAGACCCCCCAAGCACCAATACAGTGGAACCCCCCCACAAGTCACCCCATTTTGCAAAGTACACCCCTCAGGGAATTCATCTAGGGGTATAGTGTACATTTCAAACCCCCAGGGGTTTCACCAATTTTGATACAAGTGGGCAGTGAACATGAAAAATTACATTTTTTTACACAAAAATGCAGTTCTGGCTCAAAATTTTTCATTTTCAGAAGGTATGAAGGAGAAAAAGCACCCCAAAATCTGTGCCCCAATTTCTCCCGAGTACGGCAATGCCTGACATGTGACCAAAAAATACCAGTTGGGTGCATGGCAGGACTCAGAAGGGAAGGAGTGATTTTTGGATTTTGCAGCTCAGATTCTGGTGGAATTTTGGTGGGTGCTATGTGGCATTAGCAAGACCCCCCAAGCACCAATACAGTGGAACCCCCCCACAAGTCACCCCATTTTGCAAACTACACCCCTCAGGGAATTCATCTAGGGGTATAGTGTACATTTCAAACCCCCAGGGGTTTCACCAATTTTGATACAAGTGGGCAGTGAACATGAAAAATTACATTTTTTTACACAAAAATGCAGTTCTGGCTCAAAATTTTTCATTTTCAGAAGGTATGAAGGAGAAAAAGCACCCCAAAATCTGTGCCCCAATTTCTCCCGAGTACGGCAATGCCTGACATGTGACCAAAAAATACCAGTTGGGTGCATGGCAGGACTCAGAAGGGAAGGAGTGATTTTTGGATTTTGCAGCTCAGATTCTGGTGGAATTTTGGTGGGTGCTATGTGGCATTAGCAAGACCCCCCAAGCACCAATACAGTGGAACCCCCCCTCAAGTCACCCCATTTTGCAAACTACACCCCTCAGGGAATTCATCTAGGGGTATAGTGTACATTTCAAACCCCCAGGGGTTTCACCAATTTTGATACAAGTGGGCAGTGAACATGAAAAATTACATTTTTTTACACAAAAATGCAGTTCTGGCTCAAAATTTTTCATTTTCAGAAGGTATGAAGGAGAAAAAGCACCCCAAAATCTGTGCCCCAATTTCTCCCGAGTACGGCAATGCCTGACATGTGACCAAAAAATACCAGTTGGGTGCATGGCAGGACTCAGAAGGGAAGGAGTGATTTTTGGATTTTGCAGCTCAGATTCTGGTGGAATTTTGGTGGGTGCTATGTGGCATTAGCAAGACCCCCCAAGCACCAATACAGTGGAACCCCCCCACAAGTCACCCCATTTTGCAAACTACACCCCTCAGGGAATTCATCTAGGGGTATAGTGTACATTTCAAACCCCCAGGGGTTTCACCAATTTTGATACAAGTGGGCAGTGAACATGAAAAATTACATTTTTTTACACAAAAATGCAGTTCTGGCTCAAAATTTTTAATTTTCAGAAGGTATGAAGGAGAAAAAGCACCCCAAAATCTGTGCCCCAATTTCTCCCGAGTACGGCAATGCCTGACATGTGACCAAAAAATACCAGTTGGGTGCATGGCAGGACTCAGAACGGAAGGAGTGATTTTTTGGATTTTGCAGCTCAGATTCTGGTGGAATGAATGGTGGGTGCTATGTTGCACCAATACAGTGGAACCCCCCCACAAGTCACCCCATTTTGCGAAGTACACCCCTCAGGGAATTCATCTAGGGGTAGAGTGTACATTTCAAACCCCCAGGGGTTTCACCAATTTTGATACAAGTGGGCAGTGAAAATGAAAAATTACATTTTTTTACACAAAAATGCAGTTCTGGCTCAAAATTTTTCATTTTCAGAAGGAATGAAGGAGACAAAGCACCCCAAAATCTGTGCCCCAATTTCTCCCGAGTACGGCAATGCCTCATGTGTGACCAAAAAGTGGCAGGACTCAGAAGGGAAGGAGTGATATTTGGATTTTGCAGCACAAATTCTGGTGGAATAATGGTGGGTGCTATGTCGCATTAGCAAGACCCCCAAAGCACCAATACAGTGGAACCCCCCCACAAGTGACCCCATTTTGCAAACTACACCCCTCAGGGAATTCATCTAGGGGTATAGTGTACATTTCAAACCCCCAGGGGTTTCACCAATTTTGATACAAGTGGGCAGTGAACATGAAAAATTACATTTTTTTACACAAAAATGCAGTTCTGGCTCAAAATTTTTCAATTTCACAAGGAATGAAGGAGAAAAAGCACCCCAAAATCTGTGCCCCAATTTCTCCCAAGTACGGCAATGCCTCACATGTGACCAAAAAATACCAGTTGGGTGCATGGCAGGACTCAGAAGGGAAGGAGTGATTTTTGGATTTTGCGGCTCAGATTCTGGTGGAATGAATGGTGGGTGCTATGTGGCATTAGCAAGACCCCCGAAGCACGGTGAAATTATGAACCTAATATTCCATAGATGTGTGGTATAATTTAAAACACTCCTTTATACATAGGCCGGGTTTGTCGGGGCAAGTGTCACACTGGAAAATAGTTTGCTTTCTTATTCCCTTTTTATAGCAAACTTTGCACCTTTTTTGTGTCCTGCCCTTTTTTCCAGTGGAGGGGATTTCATCAGGAAAATGCTGCCCTGGTACAATACGGGGGCCAGTACTAGAAGTACTGGGGCCCTCTGCCTGCTGGTTCCCAAATATTAGGCCCTTTATGACTTCCTCTTGAAAGTGCATAAATGTCCCCCTCTGGCCGGTAGAACGGAATAGCACGTAAGCGTTATACAGTGCCATCTGGATGATATACACGGCCACCTTCTTGTACCAGATTTTTGTTTTCCGCAGGGCACTGTACGGCTTCAGTACCTGATCTGAAAGATCCACTCCGCCCATGTACCTATTGTAATCCAGGATACAATTAGGTTTTGAGGTGTGGGTACTGGTACCTCGTACAGGGACGGAGGTGGTACTGTCTCCGTGAATTGTTGTCAGTATAAGGACATCCCTCTTGTCCTTATATTTGACCAACAACATATTTTCGTTGCATATTCCCCTGCTTTCACCCCTTCTCATTACTTGGGCAATGTGCGTTTTTGGGAGGCCTCTTTGGTTCTTGCGCACAGTACCGCAAGCTGCTGTACCTCTTGAACCAAGGGCCTTAAACAGGGGGATGCTAGTGTAATAGTTATCCACATAGAGGTGATAACCTTTATCCAGGAAGGGGTGCACTAAATCCCAGACAATTTTCCCACTAACACCTACGAGGGAGGGGGGGCATTCTGGCGGTTCAATTCTTGAATCCTTCCCTTCATATACCCTAAACCTGTGAGTGTACCCTGAGGTGCTTTCACACAGCTTATACATTTTTATGCCATACCTTGCCCTCTTATTGGGAAGGTACTGGCGGAATTTAACCCTTCCTTTAAAATGTATAAGGGACTCGTCGATACAAATAAATTTTTCAGGGATGTACACCTCTTCAAATTTGGCACTGAAATGATCAATGACCGGCCTGACTTTGAATAGCCGGTCAAAGGTGGGATCATCTCTGGGTGGGCACTGTGCATTATCGGTGTAATGTATGAATTTAAGAATTGTCTCAAATCGAGTCCGGGGCATGGCCATACGGTAAAATGGAGTACTGTACAGAACATCTGTACTCCAATATTGCCTAATTTCTGGCTTTTTTACTATGCCCATATGAAACACCAGACCCCAAAACGTCATCATCTCTACTGCATCTACAGGGGTCCACCTAGCAAATGATGACGTGGGGTTTTGAGCAATAAACTGCTGGGCATATAAATTAGTTTGGTCCACCATTAAATTTATAAAATCATCAGAGAAAAATAATTTGAAAAAGTCAATTTCTCTGAGACCTGTGGAATCAAATTGGATTCCTGGCATGCCCAAAAACTCAGGAACCTGGGGCTCAAAATTGTCTGGTGGTGGGGTCCATACTAGATCAATTATTGGGGGGGGAATCTCAGCTGATCTACGGGGGCGTCTTTGAGGGGGTCCCTCATCAGCAGAGGAGGAAGAGGAGCTTAAGGCAAATCCTTCAAATTCCCCGCTTGCATCACTGCCTGTGTCAGAGTCCGAAGCAAGCATGGCATATGCCTCCTCCACTGAATACATTCTCCTGGATGATTGGGAGGACATTTGGGAGGACATTTGGGAGGACATTTGGGATGCCATTTTTATTTTTGTGTTACCGGTAGTGAAATGTTTCAACACGTGTATAGTGTAGGGGGGGGCACAAACTTTATTTCAATCCGGGGGGTATGTAGTGTGTAGTGTGTATGTGGTGCAGAAAAAAAAAAAAAATGCTTTATACCAATAAAAAAAAAAAAAATGAAGGGGTTAAAAAAAAAAAAAAATGAAGGGGTTAAAAAAAAAAAAAGGAAGGGGTTAAAAAAAAAAAAGGTCCTGCGCCAAAAATTGAGCACAGATGTTGGTCAGTAACGTCTGTCACTGAACAGCGCTCAAAGGCAACAGGAATTTGATCAAAAAAAAAAAAAAAATAGATCAACCCTGTGCCGAAAAAGATGATCAGTGATGTACGTCACTGATCAGCGCACAGCGGCCACAGGACACCCACAAAATCACAGTGTGTGTAAAAAAAAAAATTAAAAAAATACCCCACAGCACACACACAAAAAAAAAAGGTGATCAGTGATGCGACACTGATTACCAGTGAGGTGCAGCAGGTGCACAACCTTTGGTGCAACTGACAGGTATATATAAAAAAAAAAAAACCTCTGTACCCCCAAAAAAGTTGCTGATCACCTCAGATATAGTGATCAGCACAAAAGGCGGGGACAGCAGACACAAAATTTAGCACTCTCTATCACTATCTCTCTCTATCTCTCTATCTCTCACTATCTAACACTATCTAACACTCTATGACACTGCAGCAGCAGCACTCACAGGTATATCTATATATAAAAAAAACCCTGCGCCCCCAAAAAGTTACTGATCAGTTAATTTATACTGATCAGCACAAAAGGAGGGGGCAGCAGTCAGTTATATAAAAAATATATAGCACAATCTGTCACTATCTCTCTCTATCTCTCTCTCTCTATCTCTCTATAACTATCACACTGCAGCAGCACAAAATATAGCACTCTGTCAGTAGGCCTCTCTCTCTATCTCTCTCTCTCTATCTCTCTCTCTCTATCTATAACTATATCACACTGCAGCAGCACAAAATATAGCACTCTCTGACACTATCTCTCTCTCTATCTCTCTCTATCTCTCTCTATCTCTCTCTATCTCTCTCTATCTATCTCTCTATCTATCTCTCTATCTATCTCTCTATCTATCTCTCTATCTCTCTATCTATCTAGCTAATACAGTGCAGCAGCACAATTTCACAGGCACAATTATTGAACAGGATCCAGTAATCAATCAGCAGCGATCAAGTAAGTATTGCAGGCAGCAAGGTTCTGGTCAGTATGGCGGCAGGGGGGTACGGTGACCGCACTGCACGCTTTCCAGACCGGAATGGCGTCTGCAGTGCAGTCACCGTTAGTTTAAATCCCCCTCCTTGGCTGTGATTGGTCCGTCGGTCCGACGGACCAATCACGGCCTTTGGGGGCGGGCGGGGTGAGGTGGGGTGACACCAGTGTCACCCTTACACCCCGCGGTGATTGGTGCTGTACTTTACAGCACCAATCACCTCTGATCCCGTGTCACCGGCGAACGTTATTCGCCGGTGACACAGGAAAACGCTGTGAATGGCTGTTCACACTGAACAGCCAATCACAGCGATCGCCGACGGGGGGGCGGCATCGCAGCCCCCCCGGGGCATGCACGGACATGTCTGCTGTCAGGGACAGCAGACATGTTGAAACTGTCACCGCGTCTATAGACGCGGTGACAGTTTAAAGCCATGACGTACATTTACGCCATGTGTCGGGAAGTGCTTCCCGGCCATGACGTAAATGTACGTCAAATGTCGGGAAGGGGTTAAACACTTACATTAGCAAGTCATCCCTTTCTTCCAGGATACAGATTAACTACACAGGTTCAGTGGCACTTAAAATCGAGATGAAAGACATCCTCACAACCTGTGTCATTAATATGTGTCCTGGCTGAAAGGGATGGTTTGCCCACCCTATCTAACCCCAAAGTGTGTCTGTTGCTATCCCGTTTGTTTTGTCATTTTATAGTATTGTAAAAATCAATTGAATCACCAGTGCTACATAGCAAATAGTACATGCCAAACGGATAAATAAATCCTTATGTATACATACCAATTCCGGCCGCCTGGACAACCTCATCGGGCTCCACCTCCTCCTCAGGGGCCTCCAATGCGCCATCCTCGGCCTCGCTGACGTCCTCCACGGGTGGCAGTGCCTCCACAGCCCACCCCTCGTCATCGTCAATTTCCTGGGCCCCCTCCTCCGGCCTCCCTTCCTGCGGCTGGTCCTCCAGGGCCACCGCTGCCTCCTCCTTCTCCATTTCCTGCGCCCCCTCCTCCGGGCTCCCTTCCTGGGGCAGGTCCTCGAGGGCCACCTCTGCCTCCTCCCGGGCCTGTCTTGCGCGAGCACGTGCTGTGTATGTGAAAAATCAAAAAAGTGGCAATTAGTGTTAATTACTATTAAGCCTTATCAAGCTATAAATGCAAAGGTTAGAAGTACAGAAAATTGTACAGGCAAACAGCTCCTTAGTGGCCTTTACAAAACACAGCCTGTAACATGGCAGGTATGCTGTGACATTTGGCCCATTGTAAGCATCACAAGCATTAATCCTCCCCAATAACATATTTTATGACCATTACAGGGTGTCAAACAGGAAGTAGCACTCATATATTGTATGCCATGTTTAACTCATGGATCAGGCAGGTTACCTTATTGGTTGAAAAATGGTCATGTCAGCAATATTGTATAATTGGGCATTTAATGGGTAAACACTTACATCGAGCAATGCTGGCCCGTATTTGCTGGAGCTTATCAGGCTGGCGCCGCCTGAGATCAGACCATCGCCGCTCCAGCTGTGCGATGGTCCTGCGCACCTGGGTGCGCGCGAATATGCGCCTGCGGGCTGATGCATATGCCTGGTGCTTCTGCCGGTTTGTAATAAAAGGGCCGGCACGCCCCAGCCTGGTCTCCATAACGGAGACCAGAGTTCGCAGCTCCGCGGAAGAGAATGGGGCTGCTCTCCCATAGGCCGCCATCTTAGCAATGGCACAAATCAAACAATCATGTGCTGTCATTGGTTGATCAGAGTGATATTTGGTATTAACTTTATTGTTCATTTTTACACTAACAGCGTGTATGCGCCCGAACAGACGGCTAACCCATTGCATCGCACACCCATCCTAAACAGTGTAAAATAAGATGGAAACACATTATATCTAATCTATAACATTCACCAAACATGGGTCTAAGCAACAGGTGAAATAGTGTGCATCTCTAGACACTTACACCTAACTCCACAAGGTACTAAACAGCTAATTTATAATGAAGGCAGACCTTTTCCCAAAATTAGGCCATGCTGCCATGTGTACACTTACCTTCTACTGGCCCCTACTACAGAGGTGGAATGAAAAGTAGCTAGCATCTAACCTGAATGTGGAGTGCTTTCACATGTGATTTGGATGCTAGCACTGATTACTTGTGGCTAAGTGGTGGACTGGATTGACATATGGAATGGGTAGTGTCAGTTGTACTACATAGCAAACAAGTGCACAGTACAGAAGTACATTCAAATATACATTGCATGTCTGACCTCAGTTGTATTTGGTCATTGGTGTTGGAATCTGCATTTAGCAAATAAATCAGACTTACTGAGTTTGCCAGTTTTTTTGGAAAAAATTTTCAACACCAAGGGGCGGGACGTATGCGCCGCACGGTTGACGCTGGCGTACGGGACGCGGCCGTACGGAACGCAGGTTGCAGCTGATTAACGCCAATTACAGAAATAGTATTTAAAGTTGTCCTAGAAAGGCAAACAGTTGTTGCAAACATGCCAGGCTCAGAGTCAGAGGAAGACCAGGTGGTGCAGAATCTCTTGGCACGCATGGAGGCCAACACCACCTATGTGCCCCTCAACCCAGAGCACCCAGATGGCCCATCCACATCAGGCCAATCAGCAGCAGGGCCATCCTCAGCATCAGCAGAATCATTGGGAACACAGCAGGTGGCTTCCCAACAGAGTAGCCAGGCCAGCACTTCAGGTACAGCAACCAGTGGCCGTGGCAGTGGCAGTGCCCGTGCCCGTGGCCGTGCCCGTGGCCGCAGTGGGGCAACAGAGGAACCAACCACAAGAAACATGGCATATGAACCGCGGGAGCTTGACATCCTGGTGACCCGGGCACGTGATTTAATTGAGTGCCAGCGGTGAAGTTGACACACACAAGGAGATGGAAGATCTGGGAGGAGATAACGGCGGAGATTAATGCAGTGGCTCCACAAGTTCGTCAGACGGAGCACGTTAAGAAGAGGCAAGTACATGTGTGTTACATTTGAGTAGGACAAGTCCAGTAATGTTAACATTCAATATTAGATGGAGTTGGTCAATGGGTGTTCACGTTGCTTGGAGGCACAGACATGTTGGCCATGACATAGAATTGATAGTTATTGGAGGGTGACTGTTTTTGTATCTTCTAAGGGTTGGTTTGAAAAATGAATATAATGTAAGTTTGGTGTCAGTAGTCACATGTTGTATTATGTTTCAGATTGCAATGGGTGCTACAGCAAACATGAGTAGTTACATGTATTAATATGTACACTTTGATTGCAGGTGGCACGACTTCAAAGGCAACCTCAAGAAGAAATTGACCCAGCGGTGGGAACACAGCCACACCTCTGGGGCTGGCCCCATGCCATCCAAGCTGGAGCTCACCCCCCTGGAAGAGATGGCCCAGTGCTGTATAGCAGTGGAGGAGATCCGGGGGGTGAGCACTATAGACAGCGAGTCCCCAGCGGAAGTGATGGCTTCTACACTTTAAGGTAATTATTTGCCAGGCCATAAGTAGATGTTTAACATTTGGCACGGAATGTGTGGTAATTGGTAATTTCTCGTTCAACAGCATCCCCACCGCTTGGTCCAGATTCTCTTGAGGAGGCCGTGGAGTCTGTGCCACCTGGCCCCAGTAGCAGGCCCGTGCAGCAGCCGCCGGGATTGTCCGCGGCTGAATTGTCCATGTGGGGCCGTGTGCTGGATAGTATTGTGCAGCAGGGAGAGTCTGCATTCGAGCGGGTGCGTAGGGCCGAGGAGGTGCTGCAGGGTTTGACCACCAGCCAGCAGAGTATTGCTGAGAGCCTGCAGGCTATGAGTGCCAGCCAGCAAGCGATGAGTACCAGCCATCAAGCTATTGCTGCTAGCCTGCAGGTGCTGGCTGATCAAGCCCTGCGGCAAAATGACCTCCTCCTCCGCCATAATGAACTTATGGTGGAGCTAGTTACCAGCAATAGGGCCCTAATGTCACCCGCTTCGGGTGCATTACCAACACCATCACTCCCTGCTGCCAGAGGGGGAAGAACATCCACCCCCTCACCAGCATGTGCTCCACATGAGGCACCATCTGACTCTGGCCGTGGACGAGGCCGAAGACCTGCTGCACGTGGCAAGGAGCCTGCCAGGGGCAAACGTGCTCGCAAATGAACTTGTGTCCCCATTAATCTCCACCGTTATGTCTTCCCAAATCTTCCATTGAGCTGTGTGTGTCAGCATCCTGTGTCAACATCCGTGCCCAGGGTCACCACATTTCCCTGCGGTTCAAATGTCATGTTTGGTTCCCCTGTTGCCCTGTTTCGGCTACCATTACTGTGTGCTGTACTTGAAGTGTTGGTGCTGTACTTTTGTTGTGAAGCCACCTGATGTGTTCCTAATGATTCTGCTGTGGCTATTTCTTCTATATTATTTCTTTTTTGGCCTGGTATGGTCCCATTTGTTTTGTGTTGTTTTTTACATTTTTACCAAAGTGTCTTTAATAAATATTATTTTGGCCCCACAAATGTCTGTATTAATTGATACATGCAGAAGTGCCATGTGTATTAGTATTAATAATATTAAGCTGTGTTCATTATTTGCAGTGTAAAAGTGTGTGACAAGTGCAGCATGTAATGTTCCCTTTAAGCTGCAATGCTTCCAATTGTAGCAGTGAGAAGCGTGTAATTAACAAGTAATGGGTAAAGTATGTGATTGTATTGTGTTCAGGTGACATTGGTTGAGGTGCGTCCGTCCTGATTAGGCGTTCCGATTGCCTAGCGCATGACCGAGTGGTGTCCGCAAAGCAAGAGTAGCCTTTTGGACACCGCACATTTCTTCCCTTTTTGTTCGCGTGCATTCGGCGTGCTGTCCGAATGCACGCCTACCCAAATATGTGTACTCCCCCGTGTCCGCCCATGTTTCCGCCCAGTTTAGCCCACTTTGAAACTACGCCCCTGTGTCATTCCGCATGACGCCCATAACACACCCATATTGCCCGAGTGATTGCGGTGCACATTTCTGTACGGTATTAGTGAGAACAAGTACGGAGACCATGCGTGGCACATGCGCGTCGCGTTCTCCACGCATGCGCAGACGGCTAAAAAACGCCATCCGAAAGAATTCGGAAAAGTACGCACTATCAGAATAAGGGCCATGGTCCGGCAGCCAATCTGTAGCCACCACTCCTGATTGGCTGCTGGACCGTGCTCTCCGATTGGCTCGCGGACCCGGCAGCGTGACAATTCAAATCACCGGGACCTGCTGAGCAGTGCTCTGAATAAAGCCGGGCAGCTCGCCGCTGTCTGCCTGGCTGTCAATGCATTATTCCAGGCGGAGGCTCAATGGGTATCCCGTGCAGTGCTCTCAATACAGCAGGGCAGCTCGTGGCTCTAGCTTTCTTCCTGGCAGCTGCTGGCAACGTGCATGGAATCGCCTGGCAACGTGCATGTAGGTAAGCAGCACTTATGTAGCATAACTTGTAATAAGCATATTGTGAATTTTGGCTTAATTTGTGTGGCATTGTGTGAATATTGGTTCAATCCGTGTGGCATTATGTGAATTTTGGCTCAATCTATTTGGCATGATGTGTAATGGGCAAGTATAATGGGGTCTACTATTTTGTTGCATGTAGTATGACGAAAATGGGGTAAAACCTTTAAAACATTTTCAAATTGACCAAAACCAGGCCACACAGTCTTCGGCAGGCATGGTATCGCCACCTATGGGCTTCTATCGCAGCCCGCTGCCCTCCCCGTCCTCTGTGCTACTCCTCCTCCCCCAGCAGCATTTCACTGCCGGGGATGTCCTTCCGGATGCATGGGGGGAGGAGAAGATGCCGGAGATGCCGCAGAGGCCAGGAGGTGATGGAGACCCCCCGCAAACCACATTACAGGTATCGCGGGGGGCCTCCGTCACCACACCACAATGCCAGCCGCATATGTTAGTACATATGCCCTGGCATTGGGGCAGAGGCGTGGTGAGGGGCGGCGATGTATGTTAATACATCCCGCCCATAATGTGTAGAAGTGGTATATGTTGTAGAACACTACACTGAGGGAGAAGCCCCCTATTGAGTGGCCTGGCCACACCCCTTCGGCGCATGCACAACTACATCCTTCACTTTTGACACCAAGGTGGGCCTGTGTACTTTAAATGCCAGGGCCTATTTTTAATCCCATTCCTGCCCTCTCTCTTCTCTCCTCCTCTCTCTGAGCGTGCACACTGGCACCACTAAAAAACATTGAATGAGTGTGACCAAACTTTTGACGAGAGAGAGAGAAAGAGAGAAAGAGAGAGAGAGAGATGCACTAAGCTTCAAATGTGATAAAATGGAGAGCGATGAAGCACCAGCCAATCAGCTCCTACCTGCCATGTCACAGGCTGTGTTTACAAAATGTCAGGCAAGAGCTGTTTGGTTGTTTATCTCTCTCCATTTTAGCACTTTTCAAGCTTAGTGCATCTGGCCCAATGAGAGAGAGAGAGAGAGAGAGAGAGAATACTCTACATGTGATATTACTATAAGAAGATCATACCTGCACATTATCAGTGTATTACCTGTATTCCCAGTGCTATGGAGCATGAAACAACACAAGCGATGGCTCTTATGTCTGGTCGCCCATTCAGACATGTGGCAAGAAGTGAAATACATTCTGATATCTACAAAATAAACAAAAAGTTTCAACTATTATTACAAATTTTATTTTATTTAAACACCTGTTATTAGATCTTGATGATTCAGCTTTCTCTATAGCAATTATATTAAGGGAAATAACATTGGATTCCGCAAATAATGGGATATATTTAGTATTTCCTAATGGACGGCTTGTCAGAGCTGCCAAGGATCAGAGACTTTGACAGATCGTTTTAAAACACTGACACTTTTACTACTTCCTAAGGCACCTGTTGGGACTGCTGTATATTTGCCTATACTAGGGAGGTTATTCTAGTTGACATGCAGCGCTGCATGTCTTTTTAATCTTGCCCGCCGCTCGCACAGGCTGCCGCCCCCTTTCACAGGCTGATTTCGCCCACACGGCTGCGAATGGATGTTTTGCATAAACATCAATTTGCAGCCTACGGGGCCAAACCCACATCATTTGATGGTCGCCGACCATCGAGTGATGTGGAAGGTACATGCAAAACTAAGACACTGTCAGGTGTGTTCTGGAATGGGACCTGGCAGGGAGCTGACATCCGGTGATGTCAGCTGGCTGCCCCTGACACCCGCGTCACTGGGTCATACCTGCCGCTGCCACACGCCCCCCGCCTGCACTAGTGGGTGCGAGTACCTGTGAACACTGTTCGCAGTGGCCGATCGCACCCGGCACATGTGCAGAAATGCGCATGCGCAGTTCTGAAACATTGCTCACTGTTGAGAATTCGCAATGGTGCACATGAACTAGAATAAGGTCCAGATTCACCCAACCCTTCAGGTAAAATACGCCACCCAGCTCAGTATCAGTAAAGCCAGATGCAGTCCGAGACTGCACTGGCAGCTATGTGACTGACAGTGCTTTCATATTGGAAGTCCTACCTGTCATTCTCAAACAAATAAGGCAGTATCATTGGAAGGTGTTCCCTCTCTCCAGGACTGCCAGTGCAGGCTGTGATAATTAGAGAGCTGGCTCCCTAATGGAATCCACTCCCTTCCTTATCATGCAGCTCAATCTGGCTTCTATAGGCTGCATATGCACCCATTCCCATACCTCCCAACAGACCCTATTTTCACAGGACGGTCTCATTTTTTTGGGATGGCCCCGAGTGCCGCTGAGTGTCCCACGTGGGGGGGGGGGGCGGGGCAGTTGGGAGTCTCTGGCCGTATACAATGTAAGGGGCAAATCCTCACCGATCTCCTTAAAATGAAAGGTTCGCCACAAATGCAGCGAAAAGGACATAGGGGGGGAGGACTGCGCTGAGATATTTGGTGTATTGTTTTTTTGTATATTTTATGTAATTTGTTGTATTGTTTTTTTATATATATTTTTTATGATTTAGGATTAAAATTATTATTTAATTTTAACAAGTCTAGTGTGCATATATGGTCCTAAACTAGAACCTTGCTTCAAACTCTGCGACAGGTGTATCTGTCATATAGAGGGACCCAGGTCTCAGTGCAGTCCTCTCCCCCTATTTACTTTTTACTACATTTGCTGAGGTAGAGTACCCACAGCTTGACTGCTGCTCAGATTTGAGTTCCCTCAATATAATAGATCTAATAAGTGTGGAGGGTCTTATTGATCCATATTTTAAGATAAATTGATGAGTCATTAATAGAATAAATTGTTCATTTTTTAAGAGTGTACACTAGCGCACAGCCACAATTTTTTTTTCTGTTGTTTTACAAATGCAGCGAGTCTGCCACATTTTGTGGTGAGCCCCGCCGTTTTAATGGCCACACTCAACATTTTAGGTAACATGCAAGGTGGAAACAGCGAGTGAAGGGGAAGGAGTTGAATACACTGACGGCGAGCTATCGGCACTTTTTGCCATCATAGCTCGCCTTCAGGGCATTGGACCTCCCACATCCAAAAATATACTGTAGGTTATTTGGCTTCTAACAAAAAATTAACCCTAGAATGAGTGTGCATGTACATGTGGTAGGGAATATACACTGGTGGCCAAAATTGCAGACACTTTTTGAAATTTGAATGTTTTTCAACTTTGAATGCTTATAAAAACTGTTACACTTCATGCAGTGCAGTGATTCATATATCAAATGAGAGGGAATTTAATGCTAAATTCAACACAATAAACGAGAGGTCAAATATTTGCATTACAAGAGTAGTTATGCAGTAAAAACTACCCTTTGGGTGAAAATCCCTGTGTACTTATGATGTCACTGTCATATCAGTCTTTCATTGGGTATATTTTATTTTTCAAGACAGCAGCACAGTGACGTGGCATTGAGCCAACCAATGTCTGGAGCTCTTCCTTCTTTATTATGTGGTGCCATGAGTCAATTATAACCTCAATTAATTCTCTTTTATTGGATAGACGCCTCAGGTGTCCCAGTTTTTTCAAACGGAACCACAAATGTTCTATGGGGTTCAGGTCTGGGCTGTTTCCTGGCTAACCTGTATGTCATTCTCTGTGAACCACTGTTTGTATATCCGTGCATTGTGGCAGGGAACTGAATCCTGCTTGGAAAAAAATGGGGCATTATGTGGAAAAAAATCCCCGATAGAAGGTAGAAGTTTTGGCTGTAGGATGGTGCCAATGTACTTTCTACTGTTCAGTGTACCATCTATGACATGAAGGCGGCCTACTGCATCTGCTGTCATACATGCCCAGATCATAACACTTGCAGGATTCTTTGTTGTCGCTTGAATGCAATCTGGATGTACCTCTTCCCCGATGCGACATCTCACATATTTTCTCCCATCACTACCAAATATCGATATCTTAGTTTCGTCACTACATATTACTTGTTCCCACTGAACTTCTGTCCATGTTCTTTTGTCCACTGTATTCCTTTTTGCCACTGCTTTTTATTCAGCAATGGCTTTTTTCGGGGAATCTTATCTTTTAGGCCAACCTCCGTTAGTCTTCTCCGTACCGGTCTTGCACTGACAAAAACACTAATTGCATTCAGTTCACTGCTAATGGCTGCAGATGACATCCATCTGTCCCTGACACAAATTTGTTTTATTGTACTATCATCAACAGCTGTTGTGCACTTTTTCCGGCCTTTTCCTTCTTTGTTTTGTATAGATTGTGTTTCCTCATAGCGTAAACAAAACGTTTGTACTTCTGATGTTGTCACATTCCCACCAACTTCTCTCACAATTGCTGCATACAAGATCATCTTCACATAAAACAACAATCCTAGATCTCTTCCTGGGTGACCAGTCACCACTTTCCCTGGACGACATTGTTTTATTTATTTTTTACACTGTCAATAGCACTAAACAATACACACAAACATCCAACCATAAATGCACTTCAGTAACCAACTTTATTCTGCAAAATGAAACAGCCAAACTGACCTTTCCCACCTTTGAACATGACCTTGCACCTGCTCAAATACAACAGCTGATCAATGGTCCTCAGAACGACGATTCCGATTGGCTAGTAGTAGCTGTTACTACAATCTGCTTTTTGAATCTCACGCATCTGTGCTTCTTTGTCTGACTTGAAAGTAGCATACTGTAACTTCTCTTGTCATGCAAATATTTGACCTCTCTTTCTGCAGAATTCAGCATTAAATTTCCTTTAATTTGATATATGAAGCATTGCTGTGAGTGAAGTGTAACAGTTTTTATAAGCATTCAAAGTTGAAAAACATTAATATTTCAAAAAGTGTCTGCCACTACATATTCAAAAATTATCAAAAGTTACAATTTACACTGGTGCCCAAAATGGGCACCAGTGTAGATTGTAACTTTTGATAATTTTTTCCATTTATTAGCTTTTATTTTATTCTTAGCGAGTGTGAACAAGATAATGGGGTGACATTTATTAGAGATCGATGGTGGGTTTTTGGCGATTTTTATCGCAAAAACGGCCGTTTTTTCATTTTTTTCCCAAATCGATTAAAAAGTAAAAAAAAAAATGGCGTGAGGTCCCCCCTCCTGTACATAACCAGCCCCGGGCTCATTGAGCCGGACCTGGTTCCAAAAATACGGGGGACAAAAAGCGTAGGGGTCCCCCGTATTTCTGAAACCAGCCCCGGACTCTTGGACCGGTCCTGGTTCCAAAAATACGGGGGACAAAAAATCTGGGGGTCCCCCGTATTTTGAAACCAGCACTGGGCTCCAACAGCCCGCAGTGTCATGCCACAGCCGGGGGACACTTTTTACACAAGGTCCCCCGGCCGTACCATGAGCACCGTGGCTGGTCAGCCTTGGACGGGGTACCTGGAGGAGTGGGGACCCCCCCAATAAAGGGGTCCCCCCCCTGGCTTCACCCGTCCAGGGCTGAAGCCCGGGGCTGTCACCGGCATCCCTGGCCATTGGACGCCGGCCTGATAGGGTTAAATTCTCATTCCTAACATTGCTTAATACAGGAGAACTGCAAGTGCCAGCAGACCTCCCCCCGCAGGCTGGGACTTGGAGAACCACAAGTCCCAGCATGCGGGGCATTAATGGGCCCGCTGGGACTAGTAGTCCACCTGTAAAAAGAATGTTAAAATAAAGCACACACACAGGAAAGTAAAACTTTATTACACACACATCCACACACACCTCACTTTTACACCGCTATACAGATGGGTCAGGTCCCATCCTGGCTGGCGGGTCGCCAGAACATCCGCGCTGGCGACCCGCCAGCAGCCGCGCCAGCGAATACACTGAGACGCCGGTGACAGCCCCGGGCTTCAGTCCTGGACGGTTGAAGCCTGGGGGGGGGGATCCCTTTATTGGGGGGGTCCCCACTCCTCCAGGTACCCCGTCCAAGGCTGACCAGCCACGGTGCTCATGGTACGGCCGAGGGACCTTGTGTAAAAAGTGTCCACCGGCTGTGGCATGACACTGCGGGCTGTTGGAGCCCGGTGCTGGTTTCAAAATACGGGGGACCCCCAGATTTTTTGTCCCCCGTATTTTTGGAACCAGGACCGGTCCAAGAGTCCGGTGCTGGTTTCAGAAATACGGGGAACCCCTACGCTTTTTGTCTCCCGTATTTTTGGAACCAGATCCGGCTCAATGAGCCCGGGGCTGGTTATGTACAGGAGGGGGGACCTCACGCCAATTTTTTTTTTTTTTTTCAATCACAAAATCGCACATTTTAAAAAAATCGCACCTTTTCATGACTAAAAAAATCGCACTTTTCATCCCGAAAATCGCCCTACATCGCACTTACTCACACTTTTCATGCCGGAATACACACCTCATTAAATATTCGCTTTGTGGAAAAAAATGCGATTTTAAAAAACTGCGATAAAGGGCGATTTGAGCAAAAATCGCATTTTCGGAAAAACGGTCAACACAATAAATCTCGCCCAATGTTTTTAGAACCATTACACCCTTTGGACATCTGTTACTATGCAGCTATTATAATCATGTGTTGCCTTAAACAAAACTACTTTTTTAATTATTTTAGGTTTTATAAATAAAGTTTTTTTTTTTTTTTTTTTGCACTGTAAATTTGAGAGCTCTTTTATTAATGTAGATTATAAGTCTGCAGCTTTATCATCATTATCACTCAAATAGCGGCTGTTAATATTAGAATGTAGTAAAAGTAAAAACAACTGTACCTGATTTTTGTATTGCTTTTTTTCGAATTCTTGGAAAGCTTTTTTGAATTTCATCTCAGCCTGCTTTTGTAAGGTAATAATTTTTTCAAGACCAGCCTTAAAATATTTGTCATTCTAGGAAAATTAAGAAAATAATTATGAGTTGCCAGTAGAACTGAAAACATAGTTACCTCAGGGTTGCCGACTTTTACAGTCTCCTCTCCGGGAGAACCCCGGAGAGGAGACTGTCAGCATCACTTCTGGGGGCGGGGCCTGATTGAGACATCATCAGTCGCTGTCCCCAGTGATGCAAATCCCACAATATGCGGGTCAGCGATGAGGGGTTGGAGCTAAATATGCAGGTAAATGAGGGGGGGAAGGGGACCGCCGGAATACGTGAGGGGGACCCGATTTTCGGGATCCTCCCGGCCATCCCGGGACGGTTGGCAACCCTGAGTTACCTACCCTCCTGCATTCTGCAGTAGACTCCCTGAAATAGTAGCAATCTCCCTGATTTAACCTAACCCACATTATGCAGCTGTTACATTTTTGGGAGAAAAAACAAAATCAGGGATATATACATTCACATGTAAAACACAATACAGCAACAAGCCCTGACATGTACCAGTGTCTATTCTATAACTAGTACAGTAGATCTTACTGACTGCTTTGGGGCTCATCTACATTTGGCTGTAAATCCCTGTACACATGGGGCGGCAAGCGCTCTATGCTGAGTGATGTGCTCAAACACAGATCGATCACCGCACATCACTGACACACATGCAATGCACCAGCGATGTATGCTGAGTGATCTGTGATGACCAGTGTTCTCTGGATAGAACACTGGTGATCTGAATAGATTTTGATTGCAGGGCCAAGCATCGCCCTCACCTGGGAGTAAACAAACAGAGTGATCTGTGCTTAATTACTCAGGGCCTTATTCTAGTTCACTCTTTCTGACAAAATCCTTCTTAGATGGAAAAAAACATGTGCACTGCAGGGGAGCATATGCAAAATGTGCAGAGAGAGTTAGATTTGGGTGGGGTTTTACTTCAAAGTGAGATCTATATTGAAGTGTAAAAATAAAGCAGCCAGTATTTTCCCTGCACAGAAACAAAATTACTCACCCAAATCTAATTCTCTCTGCACATGTTACATCTGCCCACCTGCAGTGCACATGGTTTTGTCCATCTAAGAAGTATTTTGTCAGAAAGAGTTAACCAAAATAATGCCCTAAGTGATCTAGTCAGATGATTGAAAATTAGGCAAAAATTGCTACGTGTGTATGGGCCTTAACTCATTTAATGATGCGCCTCTCAGATATAACAGGAGATGTCCAGAGGCAGAACTACCATTGAGGAATAAGGGGCACACTGCTGTCTTTGTCACCCTTTTTCTGTCACACAGTTTTTCCCTGCCACACTCTGCATCCCCTGCCTCTCCCTGTCACTCTCTGTCTCACTCTGTCACCCACTGCCGTGTTGTATATTATGAACTTGGGTTGGAGTGGAGGAGTGGGGCCCATATTATATTTTCGTACCTGGCTTACCACCCACAAATTTCGCCAATGTACACATGCACTGCACTTATAGGTGCCACATTCACAATCTCTTTGACATGCTTTTTCACAAATAGGCAAGTATGGCTATGTTTGCATTTAGAGTTTATTGCATCACATTTATTACCCTGTATATTGTTCTGAGTGGGAAGAAAATAAATATAAGTTTAGCCAGAGGGCCCAGAGGCACTGACCCCCTGGGCCCCCACTTTATCTGGCTCTGGTCCATTTATGGAACCAGATACACCTTTTGGGTGGCGCATGCAAAACTATAATCTCCCTGAAACTAGTTTTTAAAAGTATGCAAGTATGACTGAAGATGGATATATAAATGATGGTGTGCGATATACCACAGTAATCCTGCATCATTTTGACAGGAACTTCACAAACTGTAATTACTCTGTATTGTTATAAGGCTTGTAACTTAAGCCCCATACACACTACATGACAGGGGCCACAGACGATATCCAATATTTTTCATGCATACTGAACGATATCGGCCACCAGTGATCTCAGTGACATCACGGGGGACCGCTAAACATGCAGGTTGTTTGGCTATATTGCCAAGTTGTAAGATATCAATCAAAGTTAATGACGTATGGGAGTGCGCATCGTTAATGATATTGAGTGTACACACTAGACGATATTGTGAACAATATTGCTCAGAAGCCCCTTTCTGAATGATATTGTTGACAGTATAGCCTAGTGTGTATGGGGCTTAACTCTTAGAGCCAAATGTATCAAACCTTCTAAAGAAGACATGTTGGTCATACTTAAGGCCCTCCACACTAGACAATGTGTTCAGTGAATGGTATTGTTGTACAATTACCCTTGAACTTTCCAGTGTCCGGGACAAACGATATTGTGCATACACATTGAACAACATGATGATTGAGGAACGATCTAGCTAGGGTACGGTAATATGCAGCTTTTGCGTGAATGATATAGCCAAAATTGACCTGCCTTTACAGAAGACAGAAACTCGTGTTAACAACCTGCGGGAGCGCACATCATTCATCCTTCACTGCATACACACTGGCCGATATTTTGAACAATATCCTTCAGAAGGGCCAAAATGAATGATACTGAAAATATCGCCCAGTGTGTAGGCACCTTTACTCTTTTGGAACGTCCATGAGACTCCTAAATTTTCAGGTAGACCCCCAAACCCCATAGAATGTGAATGGTTCTTACGCATCCTGCCCACTTGCTAGTAAAGTGGGCAGTATGAGGAGAATATTATATTACCAGAAATTGTGTGTCTGTGGAAAGAAAGTGAGGCCAATATTACACAAATCTATGGGAATTGCCTATCCCTTCACCACAATCCTGCAATTTGTTGCATTATGCCACAACGGGCCACATCCTCATCCTAATGATGAGGATAGCAAGGCTCTGCTCCCCAGAGTTATCATCAGCATCTCCTCTCTGGGTTTCTCCTGGAGAGGAGAAGAAATGCCAGTAAACATGATGTGGATAATTTGCCCCTAAAAACCGATCAGCTTCTACCTATCATTAATGTACAGTATCACACATTTATAGCTAGAAGCGGATTGCTAGAGTATAGGCAACTTCTCCACCTGTCCACTTTAGAAGGTTAGATAGATCCACTGATGATCCACTAGTGATCCACTAGTGTGGCTTTCTTCTAGCTTCTGTTCTTTTTCTCACCTCACGTTGCTAACTTGTTTGCTACAAAGCAATGACTATCTCTACACTGTCAAAGGCAAAATACACCTTGCTATGGGAATAACCTTCTAAAAGGTTCTTTTACTACAAAAATATACTTCATTTGCTCTCACCTTTTTTATAAAATGTGTGTGAAAATGTGATGATTTGGCATGAAATCCATACACTCTGAGGTGGTCAGACTCTTGTCCAGCAATGAGCACAACATCAATTCGGCTTCCCAGAGTACTTAGCATTAGCATATCTAGAAAAAGGGTCTGTTTAAAGCTCTTTCCTGTATCAGAGACCATTAAAAAGTAAGGTGGTTGTTCCTTGAGAAAGTTTTTCCATTCCTCAGAAAGAAAGTTGGAAAATGTGTGTACAATGTTATTTGTATTTTGCTGTAGATGCAGCAGAAGCTTGGTACGCAGGGACATCAAATGAGGCCACTGGAAATACATTCGTTCCATATCCTACAAACATAAAGAAAAGTTAAATCCTATATAATAAAACGCTAATATTACTCCTCACCTCTAAGTGGAGAAGTCAAGTGCCTTGCACAGCAGCAACCGCTAGATGGCGCTCGACAAAGCAATTCATGTGACGCTCCGTATGGGTTTGCACAGCCACCAGAGTTGACAATACTGTTATGTTTTGTTATTTTGTCTGGACATTATCTACTATGTTATAATTGTGATGGAATATTATTTATACATTAACACAGTAAATAATACATCAGATCTTCACATTAAAGCTGATTAAAAATAGGATATTTAATAACTTACCGTTGAATCCATTTTTCTGCCGCAAACTGTGGGACTGGACCATGGGATTGCAGATTGGGACGGGAGCTGGCACTTAAACTGTAACAGAAAGAAAGCTCCTTCCCCCAGTATTCCCATAATGCCAGTACTTTTTTTAAAAGGAGGAGCACTAACCCAGCAAAACTATTGGTTTCATTGATGGGGCATGGGAAATGTCTCGTTATGGTGCACTAAGACGTAGTATGGCAAAAGCGTGTAATTACACTCATGGGTGTGCGCAGCCCATTTTCTTAGGGGGTGCACCATGGAAAGGGGCGTGTCCATCACGCCTACTGGCCGTGTCCATCATCACCTATTATTAAACATAATGCCACACACTGTAATGCCCATTATAAATAATGCCATGCACAATAAAGGCCATCACATTTGCCACACACAGTAATGCCCATTCCACATAATGCCACCCAACATTATGCCCATCACACATAATGCTGCACAACGTAATGCCCATTCCACATTAATGTCAGGGTTCAACAAATTTTTGTAAAACAGGGACAGTGCAAAAACTTTACACCGTAATGCATATTACATATCACACAGCCATTACATAGTACTGTATACCAGGGCAAGTACAGTATAGGCAAGTACAGTATAACACACAGTATACATGCAGACAGCTGATACACACTCACACACAGCATGCACATATACATACACATACAGGCACAGCATGCACACACAGAGATGTACTGTAGTGTACACAGAGTCCAGCGGCGTAACTATAGCACCGCCGCCACCGCGGGGGGGGGCGCTATGCATGTGGGGGCGCCGGGGGCTGCTGTGCTATAGTTACACCCCCCCCCCCCCAAACCCCTGCAGACTTATCTATCTCGCTGGTCCCGGAGGCTCCGTTCTTCTGCTGAGGACCACCACAAAATGGCCGCCCCCATATAGCACACAGTTCTCTGAAACTGTCTGCTGAATGGGGGCGGCGATTTTGTGGTGGTCCTCAACAGAAGAACGGAGCCGCCGGGACCAGCAAGATAGGTAAGGCTGCGGGGGATTGGGGGGGGGGGGGTTTGCAGGGGCAGCGTGCTTGGCAGGGCGGCGGCGGTGGGGTGCTTGGCAGGGCGGCGGCGGGGGCGCCCCCCCTCCTAACGGCGGGGGGGCGCCCAAAACGTAGCTACGCCACTGACAGAGTCCCCTCCCACACACATACATATTATACATATATACAGCCCTTCTATACAGTATACATACAGACAGCTGATACACACTCACTCACTCACTCGCACACACACACCTTTTTGACATAAAAATAAAAAGTAGCCAGCATCATTAATGAATAAAAAAATGTTAAAACATCATTAAAGACCAATATAAGAACAACTTTTTACACACACCCCCGCCCCCCAAAAAAAACAAGTCATAGACTGCCCATATACTGTAACATACCTGTACCCCCCTGTTCCAGCATCTCCCGATAAGCAACAGCCCTGCGGCACATTCTAATCACCAGGCAGGAAGTCCTCCAGCCCTCACACAGCAGTGTTCAGAATTGCCTGAGACAGGCTTAGAGGAGATGTGCACTTCAGCTCCCCCTACAGGCAGCCATGGTCGTCACTAAAAATTGAGTGTGTATCATGCTGCCACATCTTTCACTGCAGCCAGCCCTGCTCTGCTCCCGGAAAAAAAAAACACTGTTGGTACTCTTTACTTATCACAGCGCCCATCGCGGGCATCGCATGCACTAAAAAAACGGGTGCGATGCGACCGGTACGCGTCCTCCGACCTTTTCATACCCCCACTATCCACGTCGGTGTGGAGTTGAGAATAGAATAGTGTGGCGAGCGCAGCGAGCCACCGAGCCCAATGCGTGGCGAGCGGATGCGGATACCTTCACAGGTAAACGCGTCCCTTCGCGGGCTTCACAGGTATCCGCGTCCCCTCGCGGGGCTCGCTCGCCACGCTTCAGGCTCGCCACACTATTCTATTCTCAACTCCACGCCGACGTGGATAGTGGGCTATGAAAAGGTCGGAGGACGCGTACCGATGCGCTCGCCACGCTTCGGGTTCACGTTGATCGTGGGGTGGCGTTAACAATTGTGGGGGTCATTTCACACTTCAGGGTGCCTATTTGGGCTCTGTGGCCCATTTAACATTGTTTCCTAAGCAAAAATCGGGACCATTGAGGCACTGAACAGTAAAAACGGGTCAATTGAGACTTTTAACATTGTTCCCTATGGCAAATCGCGGGCATCGCGTTGGTCGCATCGCACCCGTTTTTTTAGTGCATGCGATGCCCGCGATTTTTTACCCGCGATGACCGCGATCAGAATCGTGGGCGCCGTGATAAGTAAAGAGTACCACACTGTTCAACTGCGATGTCGGCCCTGGCTACAATCATGCAGGGGGGGTGCCGGTCATTAGGAGGTGCCTGTGCACCCCTGGCACACCCTGTGCGCAAGCCTATGATTACACTGCTTCACAGCTGGGTGGTGACTGCTCCAATAATGAAAACTACAGTACAGTGCTGCAGATGGATATGTGAAGCACCATTGCCATTTACTGTCAGCCTTTTCTTCCACTTTAATTGTGTACAGTAGGCAGAGCTTACTGTAGTTCCATTAGGGTGGATACCCTTGTGGCCGATAGTCTCGACCCGCCACCGTGTTTACAGTAATTATGCTATAGACGCTCATTCAGCCCCAGGTACTCGGTGTAGAAATGTATGCCGAGCTTAACTCCGTAAGAGTGGGTTAATCTCTGCATACATTTCCCCGAGTCCCTGGCACTGACCATGTGCTGGTCTAAGCTCAATGTGTGAGCAACTTTTGTTAGCTTCTCTTCCGCCGTAACCTCCAATCTGTCTGTTTGAGAAAGGGAACGCAGGATACCACAGACTGCTTCAGCATGTGATGAGCTCCACCAGAGCTCAGCACAAGCCTCTCAGCCTCTGACCTCTTGGGAAAAGTCTCATGGTACTTAGGGTGGTATTCTTGTTGAATACGTTCGCAGCCCGACCGATGGTCAGACTGTGCGCATGCGCATTTCTGCACACGTGCATGCTGGGTGCGTGCACCCACTGTGAATAGTGGGATCACTGGGTGCATTCACCCAGGACAGCGGGCGGGGGAGGGCAGCTCCGTTAACATATGGGAATGCCCATCATTTCATGGTGATGAGGCCATGATGGCAGCTGCCCGCCCATTTCCTCCTGAGGGTGCATGCATATGTAAGGCTGCTCAGTGCATCGAATGATGTGAGTGTTTCCCCACAGCATGTGAATGGATGTTTATGTTAAACATCCATTCGCGGGGGGGGTGGCGCATGGCTACGGAGAGCAAGGAGTGCTGCAGGAGGGACGAGGCATGCTAAACTTGCCGTGGTTCTCTCTGCTGCAGTTGAGCCGGACAGTGGGTGTCGGAGAGAAGGGAGGCAGCATGATGGAGGTACCAGGGGGGAGCCGGATCACTGTGAAGGCAGAAGCTGAGACGGCTGTGGAGGTGGGCACTTTGGGAAAGCAGTTGTACCGCTGCTAACTGAGAACAACGGTCTGGCAAGGAAGAGCTGTGAGAAGCTGAGTAATACACAATCTCTGCTGCATTTCTATTTTTGTCCACTTGGACTGGCCAGTTAGTGATTGGGGACTGTAAGGCCAGCGAACTGAGAACCAAAGGCAAATTTGGGAATATTCTTGACGTTGACAATTGTAAAAAGCTTGGTGGTATTGATCTAGCTGGGGTAGTGGACTCGCTCAAAGACATATAGAGCAGTGGCCACAATAAGACAGTTCTTATTATCAGAGACCCCCTACCTCCTCTGATATATAAAAAGCCTGTCAAATACCTAGCAATTTATAATGGGGAAAACCCAAAATGCAGCAGCCTCAAACCGGCTTGAAAAATTTGCAAGACAACCTGTCACTCCAACACCCTCCACTAGAGAAGAGAACTCCCCTCCGGTCACTCCCCCAGAACAGCCTAATCCTTCTGTACAAAAAGTGCTAGATGCTTAAGCAGCAAGCGAGGGGCGTTTAGCTAATAAAATTGAGAAGGTCCAAGAGGATTTGGACGTGATTAGGCAATCAGTGCAAAAGGGTTAAGGATCGGGATAAGGAAGTAGAAAACCTTACCTCAACGTTGGAGGATACGGTTACCCCTCTGGTACAGAAAATTGAGAACATGGCTACCCAATTGAAGCTAATTAATACAAAGATGATAGATTTGGAAGGGCGCTTCCGGAGGAACAACTTGAGATTTGTGGGATTGCCAGAGAAGACAGAAGGTTCAAACCCAGAGTTGTTTTTGGAAAAATGGTTAATAAAAGGTGTATGGTCAAGAGGCCTTCTCCTAATATTTCTCCGTGGAAAGAGCACATCGGGTCCTCATGAGAGCACCCCTACTGGGAGCACCAGCTTGCACATTTATTGCTAAAATGCTACACTACTCAGATTGTGATGCAATTCTTAAGCTGGTCAGAGCTAAAGGCCCATTGGTCTGGGACAATACAAATATTTTGGTGTTCCCAGATTATGCTGCGGGAGTACAGCGGGAAAGAGCACAATATTATCAAATCAAGAGGCGTCTGAGAGAGCTGGAGCTTCAATATGCTGTACTCTTCCAAGCTAAGCTCCATGTGATACACAAGGGAAACACCAATTTTTTTTTAACACCAAAAGACGCAGCAGCATGGCTGGACGCTAACTTTCCAAGTGGACGTACAATGAACGTTTCCTAAATACCCGGGCAAGGAATAAAGAAAGTTGGGACTTGGGTTAGATATTTCTTTTTTTTTTTTCCTCCGTCCCCTTTCTCCTGTCCCAGGCTCTTTAATTTTGTTATTCAAGAGAGGATATAGGGAGAATGGTTATTAGAAGACGCAAAACGTGAAATGTGTAAAAAAAGGGGGGGGGGGGTATTTTTCCTTTTTTTTTTTCCTCCTCTTTTTTCCTTGTGATGTATATTGTTTACCATTGTTGCATCGATTGGGGAGCCTATTAGACAGTAGGAGGAATACTGTTAAGCCACACTGACATATCTATGCCCTAGGTTGAGACACCCCCTTTAATAGGACTAAGTTGGTCGCAGTCACATGGGGGGATTAATGTCTGTGATGGCGTAAGGAGCAGGAGAGGCCCTCCAGCTGGTAGCCATTACATTGATTGCCCTCTTTTAAAGATCAGGATGTGTGTTTTGGTAGAAGGGATGGGATTAAGGGAGGGGGGGGGGAGGCATGTCAGTAGGAAAAGGAGGCATGCAGGGTGGGGGGATGAGAAGGGGAAGATGGGAGGGTTTGATAGGTTAAAGTTTTACTTTAAAAGATCAGCTATCTTATGGATCCCAGTTAAAGTGAGATATGACCCCTTTGTGATCAGTTGGAATCATGGTTTCAGCTAAATATAGCCTCCTCACATGTTATGTGAGTGGGATGAATAATAAAGTTAAACGAGCTCTGGTTATGCGACAAGTAAAACAATACATTTCAGATATTATATGTCTCCAAGAAACACACCTGGTGGGTGGCAAATTATTATTCCTTGAGAAAGCATGGATAGGTTGGGCATATCACTCTACCTTTACCCCGGCATCCAGGGGTGTCTCAGTGCTAGTTCGTAAGGGTATACCTTTTTCTGCCGACTTGGTACAAATTGATCAGATGGGACAGTATGTCTTTATTAGATGCAGCATAGGATCCTTTAAATTTCTAATAATGGTAGTACAGGTTGAGTATCCATTATCCGAATTATTCCAAAAAACGTGTTGGTTTTTTTAATATTTAGATTTTTTTTCTCCCCCCCCCCCCTGACCCTTTTGTATACTTACCTAGTCCTCCGGCATCCACTGCAGGCCTTCAGCTTCATCTCCAGCATCTCCAGCGGTCCCAGGAGTGCATTGCGCGATTTTCCAGGCGCGCCGGGGTGATATTGCCGGCGCACCTGGGAACTCACGCAATGCACTCCTGGAACCGCTGGAGACGCCGGAGATGAAGCTGAAGGCCTGCCATGGACACCGAGGGACCATCGAGGGACCATCGGGGACCCACCAGGGGACAGGTAAGTATGTAAAAAAAAAATATTCCAAAAACCGTAAAAATCCCTTATTCAGAATGCTTGTGGTCCCGAGCATTTCGGATAAGGGATACTCAACCTGTATATATACCCCAACCCTTTAACTACGAGGTTCTTAAGAAGGTGGCAGAGTTTATGGCCCTAGCTCCTGATATTCAAGCTGTTGTAATGGGGGGACTGTATTGGATCCGCTACTGGATAGGAAAAGTTCCACAAGTATGAGAGGTAGAACCCCAAAATCAGGTTTCGCGAATATGATCAAGGAGATGGGCTTGAGAGATAATTGGAGGACGCGGCATCCGGGGGAACAGAAATTTTCGGTACTTATGTATTATCTGGGCGCCTGATTTTTTGAGCGGGTCGGAAAAATCGGGTCGATCGCATCGCATGCAACCAAATCGCATGCGATGCGATCAACGCGATTTTTACATTGGATTCAATGTTAAATGGTCCCTGAGACCCGATTTTACATTGGGTCCAATGTTAAATGCCCCCCAGACCCCATTTTTTATTGTATACCCACCCTGTTCATACCCCCACTATCCAAGTGGGCATGGAGTTGATTTTATATAGTGTGGCGAGCGCAGCGAGCTCTTTAGGGGACATGCAAAATACGCGAATGCAGATAGGCCGGGTAGCTTTCTGGAGAATATTGCAAAAGTGGATCGCCTAATAAACACAGTGACAGAAATTCGGAATATGGAGGAAGAAATGGTCCAACAGACTCCAGAAATAGCTGAGAGCTTTAAACAGTACTATCGCCAACTATATACAGCCCAACAGAAGTATACTCCTGATAAGATCCATACATATCTGTCCCATATAAAACATCTAACTCTATCAACAGAATCAAGACAAATGTTGGATGCCCCCTTAACCCTATTAGAAATAAAGGAAGCAATCTCAGTGATCCCTCGGGGTAAAGCACCTGGCTTGGATGGAATCCCTCAAGAAGTTTATAAAAATAACAGTGAATTTTTCTCCCAGAAATTGCTAGATTTATTTAACGAATTATACAAAAAGGGGACATTACCTATCTCTATGACCGAGGCCCTCATAATAATTTTATTAAAAAAGGATAAAGACCCTGGGTCAATGGACTCTTTTAGGCCTGTTTCCCTTTTGACCAATGACATCAAGATCCTGGCTAAGGTTCTGGTATCAAGGCTTAATAGGGTTATTGGTAAAATCATACACCCAGACCAAACAGGCTTTATGCCTGGGAGGTCAACAACATCTAATTTAAGGAAATTACACTGTCACCTCCAGATTCAACAGGGGGGAATCAGCAGTGATTTCACTCGACGCAGCCAAAGCAATTGATACCATTGAATTGGGATATTTATGGGAAGCCTTGGAATGGGTAGGGATAGGCCCAGTATTTATCATTTGGATAAAATTGTTATATAATGAGCCGAAAGCAAGGGTATCGGTTAATAACTTTATTTCTCCAGGTTTTAATGTTGAGAGGGGTACCCGACAAGGATGCCCAATGTCACCAAGCCTAATCGCAAAAACGATAGAACCAATAGCATGTTTAATAAGAGAAAGCCCAGTAATTAAAGGCCTAAAATTAGGGACAAGGGAAGATCGCATTGCCTTGTATGCGGATGATATTTTATTATTTGTACAGAATCACTATGAGGCAATGCCTGGAGTCCTGGAGATAATTGAAACCTTTAGGAAGTTCTCGGGCCTAAAAATTAACTGGAGTAAATCCTGTATCCTCCCTCTGGAAGGTACTTGCCCCCCCCCCCCCCGGTCTCGATGACATCAACTCCCCTAAAATGGGTACAAGAATTTCAATATCTAGGAGTATGGGTTACAAGGGATATTTCAAGATTTGAATCTCTTAATATAGCACCTCAACTAGATTATATTAAGTCTAAAATAGGACCATGGGGAAGGCTACCTCTAACCCTGATGGGCCGAGTTAATTTAGTAAAGATGATTATCCAACCTAAAGTGCTATATATATTACAGCACTCCCCACTGTATCTCCCCCAACGAATATTTAGTACAATGGAAGGATTAATATAATCTTTATTGTGGGGTAACAAAAGACCCCGACTAGGGATAGACATCTTAGCTAGACCAAAGAGCGAGGGAGGCTTGGCACTCCCAAGCTTTTGTATATATTATTTAGCTACACAAATGGCACATTTAAGAACGTGGGTAGAGAAGGAAAATGAGAAGGATTTAGTACATGCAATGATAGGGTGTATTTCTCCGGGACATACTCCTCAGCAAATGTTGTTGTCCGGTAACCTGCATCGTAGTTGGCCCACGATATAGCCAGACAAACAGTTATGGTGTGGAGACAAACTGAGGCGCTGTTGGGCAGTCAAGGAATAGACAAAGAAAAACCACTATACAAAGCCCGCAGTTTATCAGAGTTGAAAGATTTACAAATCCGGAGGATATGGGGGGTAAAGGGCGTTTTAGAGGTGGGACAGTTGTACTATGAAATAGGGTTCAGAACATTTCAATTGTTAAAGACGGAATTTTCCCTCTCTAATAAATACCTCTTTAGATACTTCCAACTACGCCATGCAGTGGAGACTCAGTTCAATAGAACGAGACCCAATCTGAAAGATTCACTGACTAAAAAACTACTTAAAAAATCCCCAATCAGACATGAAGTTTCCTTCTTTTATAAAGCCCTTCAAAATACAAGACAAAATGACAGCCTGCTGGGATTAAAAACCAAATGGGAAAAGGATGTGGGGGAAATATCAGGGGATGAATGGAGGGAAGCTTTGATTAATATAAGCAAAGCAACAAACCAGGCAAAGTTTCAGCAAGTCCAACTTTATTTAATACATAGATCTTATTTGACTCCGGAACGCATGTTTAAGTTCGGAGGCAGGGCTGATACCAGGTGTCCTAGATGTCCAGGTGAAAACAGAACATTTTGGAACCTGTTGTGGGCTTGCCAGAGTGTGGCCAAATTTTGGGCTGCAGTAATAGAAGTAATAAGTACAATGGGTATCCCCAAAAAATAGCTGCACACCAAAAACATGTGTGCTTTGTATAATTGAGAATATGGTAATGGAAAGGGATACTAGAGCATTTTTAAACAATGTGTGTACCCTTGCCAAGATATGCATAGCCAGGAATTGGATGGCAAAGGCAGGACCACAAGTAGATATCTGGATGGCCCTAGTAAATTCGACTAAGAAGCACGAAAAATATATATATTTGGCTAGGGGGACAGAAGTGAAATTTCATAGGATCTGGGACAGATGGGTTAATCCGTTGGCAGCTTAAATAAGTCTATTTTCAAACAAGACTAGAAAATTGAGATAGAAAAGGGGGGCAATATGAGCAGCACCCTTTTTTCTTTGAGGAAGGATATATAAGAAGGATAGAGAGGTAAACACAGGGACGTGCAGTCAGGGGAGGCAGGGGAGGCAGAGTCATAATGATGAAAATAATAAAAAGAAGATATTTATATATCTTCTTTTATTATTTTCATCATTTCTACCTCTCCGGCTGCCTCCCACTGCTGCATGTGAGGGTGGGAGGCAGCGGGAAAGGTGCCTCCTGCTGTTAACATTAAAACTCCGGGCAGCGGGGGGCGGGTAGGGGTGGGCAGGGGGCAGGGTGCAGCAATGTAAAAGCCCATTGAAAATTGCCGCAATGACAGGGGCACCAGTATAAATGCACGCCCCCAGATGTGATTGGGCCAGCAGATCCAGTGCTGGATCCTCTGTCCAATCACATACATGCAGGGCCCTGGAGAGGAGATGCAGCAACGCGGGCAGCGGGGAGTTCGGCGCCTGCAGGGAGAAAGCAGATGTCACTCACCCGTCTCACCGCTGAGAGGACTGGCCGCCGCCACCGCCGAGGACAGGTGAGTCCGCCGGGTGGTGGGAGGGGAGGGGGGGGCGCATGTACCAGTGGCCGCTGCATATGTAGCACCGCCATGTCCGGCGGGGGGGGGGTGGTGGTGAGGTCAGTGCACAGGCAATGACCTCAACGCACATCACTGGGTAAACATCTGGTGAGGTTAACCTAACAGGGCGGGGTAAGTGTGGGGGGAGGGAAGGGTTAGTTTAAGAAGCATGATGGTACAGTTGGTGAAACCAAGGCAATAATGTAATAACTTGATATCTGGTGTATGAAAGAAGAGAATGTTTCAGCCTGATCAACGTGCTCATAATACAAGCAAATAGATAAGTAGAACACATACATGCACTATGGATTATGAAATTGCAAAACTAAAATAATAGGCACAAATCAAGAATAGTACTAAAGGAGACTAGATATATTAATAGATTTGATTATTATCACAAGATTGTTGAATAGCACGAATATTTAAGGTAGAATAATTTAAACTAAGAGTATAATATAAACATGAAGATTCACAAAAGCACCTTATACCCCTTTCACATCGCACTTTTAAAACGGTATATTGCCGTTTCTTTTTCCATTTTAAAACGTTTAAGGCTGCAATGTGAAAGTGCCAGAGTTGATGAGTTGATTTACCGGTTAAAGTTAACCGGTATTTCAACACGGTTAAAAAGCAGAGTACTACACCTTTTAAAGCCGTTTTTTTGGCAGTTTGAACAGCTCTATTTCAATGGCTTGAAACGTGTCCCTTGGGGGTTAAACGGGTTGAATGTTTGAATGGTATTAAATGATTTTTAAAACGGTTTTCACCTGCAATGTGAAAGGTCTCAAGGCTCAGACCTGTTTTAAAGTCCCATTTAAGAATACCGTGTCATTACCCATTTCTGCAATGTAAAAGCAGTATAAGAGGTCGGAGATAGTAGAATTGATATAGATATAGAAAAAGCACGGTAGATATAGGTAAAGGAATATAGACGATATAGGGATAAGGAGAAGATGTTAATTACATAAATGGAATGTATAGACCACGTTGATCAAGGAAGGAACATCTGGGAAAACGTTTAAGACATTTAAGATAAGATAAACATACACTATGGAAAACGAATATTGCTATAATGTTTGACCACGAACTGTAACCAGAAAATGTTTGTTTATTTATACGTTTTAAACATGTGGAAAAAGTTAAATAAAGATGGAATTAAAAACAAAACAAAAAAAATCCATTCGCAGCCTGTGCATGGGAACACGCGCGACTCGCAAGACTGCGAATTTGCAGCCTTACGAATCAACCAGAATAACCCCCTCAGTCAACTCCCAGTAATGCACTGCACACTTGTGCAGTCAGTGTGCCTCAGCTTCCGATGCTCAGCACCATTAATCATTGTCACATAGGCAGATAGGTGAAGTTGCAGCACTACCCACACTTCCATGCACAAAACCTTTAGAAAAAAACTTTTTTTAAATACATGCCAGCCAAAGGGGGGCCTAGATAGAGGGGGGCCCAGGAACCCTGACACTCCCCGTCCCCGTTAATCGGGCCCTGGTGCACACATTCCCCTGGTCTGGGAAGAAGGGGGGGAGAAGCTTCCTTTTAAAGTTTCAGTTAACGTGCTAGCTCCAGCCCCAACCTGCAATCCCATGGTCCAGTGCCTCACCAGTCTTGCTGACATAGAAACTATCAACTTAAAAAAGTGCATGTTTTACAAAATACCATAATTCTACAGAAATGCTTCTCAGCCCCAATCCTCAAGTTGTCTGTAATCATCCCATTTGTTTCCACAGAAAATGAGACAGGGAATAATCCTGCTCAAGGTTAATAGTGTTGATCTCTCTGATGCAGAACGAAGATGAAAAATAAGGAATAAAGTGATACAATATATATCTCATATATATGAGATAATGCACTCCATACTATAAATTTATACTGTAATTTTCTTCGGTTTTCTTAAATATTCATAAAGAAAAAAAAATACTTAGAACCACTAGGGTTAAAAATCGGCCCCAGCATTCAAGAAAATGGAAAAATGATGCTATTGCTGACAGGGACCTAGCATGCAGGGCTTCCTTGTCCTATGCTGGGTGGCCCCCGCACATGCTACTGACAAGTTGTAGTTTTGTGAATCTTTACAAAATTACAACTGATTCTGATTTAGGCATATTAACAGGAACAAAAGTTGCAAGGTATAAATCTACAATACTAGCAACTGTACAGAACATCAGTAACAGCTAAAGAATGAAATACATACGATGAAATGCTTTCCCATAGACCACAGGATGTTGTGGAACTACATGTCCCAGCATGCACTGACAGTTTTGTCATGCTCTTATAGGAAAAAATATGGCAATGCATGTTGGAACATGTAGTTTCACAACATCTGGAGGGCCACAGGTTGAAGACCCATGCATAGACAATGGTGCCTGTTCATGCATTGAATATTGCTGAGCATTTAAGGCATCTGCTGGGCTGTAATAAACCTCTTAACTTAATGCATAGTATAAGGTGCATTATTAGATACTTTAAAAACGAACCAACCTTAAAGAAAACAATAACATATCTTGCTCCCTTGGTTGTTAAATTAAGCAGGAAACGTTCCACCAAGAAAAAGAAATGTAAATCTTGTCCTTTCTTTAGAAAATGATTGGTCTCATTAGCTATTAGCAAAGAATCTCCATCAATGACAAAGAACTCAGATTCTACATAATCATTAAGTAGACTTGCAAAGCTGAAGGAAACAAAATGAGAATTACTGTTCATGATAAAATATGTATCCGTTCACTTATTTTATGACATTTTGTAAAATATTATAAAATACTTTTATTTTGACCACATATAGGGGGTATCCTATTAGCCACTTACATTTTTTGTTTGAAAAAAAAAGGCTTTAATGAGGATATATGCCTGATGGTCATTATTAGGCTATCCAATTAAAGTCCTTGAGCTATACAATTATATACTTTTTTTGGTACTTGTGTATTATCACGGCGCCCAGAATCCCTACGTACGGCACCATAGGGAAATCGCATCACATGGGCCAATTAAAGTTAATTTATTCACTGCTCATGTCCCCAGGCCATCTCAACGCATGGCATCGCACCTCCCGAAAAATCGCATGCGATCGCATTGGGGTGCCATGCCACCATGGCAGACACTTGGATGGTATGCAATTATGTTTCAATGACCCCCCCACTATCCACGCCAACCCGAAGCGTGGCGAGTGCAGCGGAACACGTCCGTCTGAACTTTTCATTCCCCCACTATCTACATAGTGTGGCGCTGCGCTCGCCACGTTTCAGGCTCGGTGGCTTGCTGCGCTCGCCACACTATATAAAATCAAATCCACGCCGACGTGGATAGTGGGGGAATGAAAAGGTCGGACGGCTGCACTCGCCACGCGTTTGGTTGCCGTGGATAGTGGGGGGGTCATTCAAACATAATTGCATGCCATCCAAGTGTGGAAAAAAATTGCATACGATCGCATGCCACTAAAATGGTATGCGATGCAATTTCCCTACGCAGAATAGCCCTCTACGCATTTGGCATGGTGGGCACCGTGATAATACACAAGTACCCTTTTTTTCACGCAAAAACTTACCTTTTGTGCAGAAACATATAGGGGGTATTCAATTAATCACTACTGTATTCAATTGCGGGTGTTTTTTGGAGACGAAAGGCATGGGTGAAAAATGACTAAAACTTCCACAATTTCACAGAAAAATAGGTGAAAACATTTTGCAATCCCCGTAAAAATTGCATGCTGCTCAGTGCTGTGTGCTGAGCTGGGGAGAGAGGCCACTGCAGCGGCAGCCTGTCCGCTCTTTCCCTGAGTGGGTGTGCGATCCCACCTGCACCCTGCCACCTGCCGCCCACTGCTCCTGCTGTTTTTGTCCTTTTTTTTTTTTACAGGGACATTGCCACGCCTCCTATAATTAGTCACGCCCCTCATTCTTATCAGGGTCCGGCAGAGCTATCAGTGCCCCTGCCAACTGACACATGCTTCACTGCGATCTGCATGTGGGGGATGGGTATATATGCCCATTGGGGTGGGGATTGGGGAAGTAACCCCCTGGCGGGGGACCTCAGTGGAGGTGGGGAAGGGATAATAGGTAATATACAGAACTATGATGGGCTTTTTACAGGTGGGGGGTAGTTATTTTCTAAAACTTTTGTTTTACTGCTAAGGGGGTGAGGTGGGGGTTGGTTATGGGATGCCGGTGCTTGAGATGCCAGCAGTCAGGAGACCATCAGCAGCATCATGATTTACAGAATCCCAACACCTGCTACAGTATGTATATATGGAGAAGAGGATGAGGTGGTCAGGATGCACAGGGGGCCAGAAGGTTTACATTCCTTACATATATAAGAGGCGGTGGGTGGACATATATAATCTCTGGTGCATATCACTTGTTAAGAATCTTAAATGGTGCTCATGAGTCATGACAGTTAGATGCTGATTGGTGGAAGCACCATTTAAGATTATAAATGAATGATGACAAGAATATTGCTCATTGTTATATATGCCCCTATATTCATTAACAAGTGCAGTCTGGTGAAGAAATACTTACATTGACCTTGATATTTGCTTCATGAGAAACTGAGACATTTCATCAAAAAAGTGTTCAATCTCTGTTTGATTAAATAATAACAGTTTAGTATCAAGCTAACATACAGCAAATGTGAAATTTGGCTCAGTATATTTAACCTTTTGAATACCAACATCTCTGTAAGAGATGGTCCAATTATCCGCTAAAAATGCCACATTTGTTATATCAATTCAAATAAAAAATATTGTGCAAAAAAAGATTATATTTCCTGTATAAGGTAAACATTACAGGTCATTATTATAAATAAATATGTATTCTTGCCAGTGGCCATTTTTACCTATGGGCTGCAGCTCCCCCAGGTAAAATCCGCTTTCCTTTCTATAGTCTGTTGCGAAACAGCCAATAGAAGCTGGCCGCATGCGCAGTACTGAAGTCGGTACTGCGCATGCATCAGTCCTGGTACTTGTCATTATAGTACAGACATCGGGAACGCAAAGAGGCTGGAGGAGCGCCGGCAGGGGGTTGTGCCGGCATCATGACCAGCGGCAGCCCCGCCTCCTGCAAAAAGGTACCAGACGCCACTGATTCTTGCCAATTTTCACATACATTTTGACTTGGCACTCAAAGGGTTAATTGCATGCTATATTTTCATTTAGATGTATGTCAAGGGGCATCCAGATCAAAAACAGTATCATACTGTATATGCAGAGTATATGTCAGGTTTAACATGTGTATATTACTCATTTGACAAAGAGATGTTATTAAAATCCCATTACTTAATTTTTCATGTACAGTACATAAGACAATATAGTATTTTTACAGCGTTATTAATCAATGTGTTAGCCCCAGAGGAAGAAGGGGTTAATGGGAGACCCAGCTGCCCCCTCCAGCGCGTGTGGGGTTAATTCCCCCGGCCTGCGCTGCATGAGTGACAGGCCAAAAACGCACCTGATTGGTGCCGTGAAAAGGAAGCAGGGAGAGGAGGAGGTGTCCGGGGGGGGGGGGGGGGGGGGCACGTGAGGAGCAGCGTGAGGGACGGAAGGAGATAGACGGCAGCAGGGGAGATGGTGTCGGGTGAAGTGCCCGCAGCCAGCCGCAGGAGACACCCGGAGACGCGCTGTACGTCGGGTGACCCCCGCCGACCTCTAGAAGGGGGAGGGAGAGATAGGAGAGGCGGCGCGCCTCCTCCCTTCTCAGCCGGCCACAGAGATTTGTGCGGCACTGCCGTGACGCCCGCTGACCTCCCCAGCAATCAGCCACCTCCAGCCAGAGAAGGACGGGGCGGTCAGAGACCATGACCCCCCACAGTGAGTAGCCGCACACACCGCGCGGCCAGCCCAGTGACCCCCGCTGACCTTCCCCGCTGTTCAGCCGCATGCACAGCGCGGCAAGGACCCGTGGCCCCCGCCGACCTCCAGCAGCATGAGGAGGAGATGCGGCGCCGGAGACTGCCACAGCCAGGCAAAAGAGGGAGTGCGGAGGGATCTGTGACCCCCGCTGACCTCCCCGATCTTGCAGCGCCAGAGACACGCCGGGAGCAGCCTGGAGGTGCCCGACCCCTGCACCCCAGACATCCACCAGAGGACAGAACAGCACACAAGAGTGTGCTGCCCCAACAACAGAGAGGCCACAAGGAAGGCGCTGACTCCACTGCCGCAGCCAGCCAAAAAAGTGAGAGGGACCCTGCAGGTGGCCGCACTCATCTGGCTAAATCCATGAGGCCATTGAGGGAGATGGCCTCCATCTTGAAGTTCTAGGAGGGAGAAGGACTGGCCGCCATCTTGCCACCTAAACGTGAGTGTTGCCTTTGAGGCCCTTTAGGGATCCGACACTACACCTGCTATAGTCCCACCAGAGCCATACCCAACACAGAGGTAGCCCCTGCATCCTTGGAGTTGGGCACTCCCCCGTTAGTGGCCTGCCCGCAACTTCCAGGCCATCGGTCTTTCTTTCCCCGGGCCGCCCTACCCAGTGAGGAAACTCGTTCACTATAAGGGCCGAGAAGGCCTCCTCACTGCTGCTAAGACTGCATACCCTCTTCCCCCGAGGACTACGTGGAGTACTCTTTGTTCCAATTTAGGATACCCTGGGTAGAGGGCCAGTAAATACCCAAGACATTAGGCAGACCCTACCCCTGTCCCACGACTGGATATGTGCACCACCATGGGCCCCAGCCAAACCCCTGTGCACAGGTCGGGCCATTAGAGCCTGCGAGTTAGGACATTATACAATTGTTGCGAAGGGTTGTCAGGTGTAAGTTGAGTAGGTTACCGGTAACTTTAGCTTAGTTTGGGATACGTCACTAGTACAGAGAAAGGTGTCGTAAAACATTTCCCTTTTACTTGAATGTTTATTGCATCGTAAAACATTTCCTTTTACTTGAATGTTTATTGCACTGTGAAACATTTCCCTTTTACTTGAATGTTTATTGCACCGTAAAACATTTCCTGTTACTTGAATGGTTATTGCATAGTAGAACCTTTCTACACTGTTGCACGTTGCCCACTTGTAGTGGAAATATTGTGACGCATTTACAAAAAGGGGTTGATGTCCTCAGTGACTGCTTTGAAAATAAAAGGTCAACCTAATCTGATAGTGGAGTGTTCTGTGCCCATTCCTGCATCCTGAGAAGACTTCTGACTGAGATCCGTAAATTGGGGAAACACGGCCCCCGCCGCATCCATAAGGTAACCCCCTGTTGGGTGCTTACAAATGCAAAAGTCATCATTTCAATTTAAAATGGAAGTAAATTTAAGTGGGATTTGGGTCACTAAAATACAAATGTGTTATTTTTTTCCCTTGAAAAATTTGGTGTGGATTAATAGCTTGACAATGTTATGGTTGGCAGTCAATAGGTCAACAGAAAATGCTAACATGCACTCGGTCAACAGGTACAAAACGTCGACAGATGAAAGGTCAACAGTGGTTAAGCACGACAGGTACAATATGCCAACCAGTTGAAAAGGTCAACATGAAAATGGTTGACATGCAAAATAGTCAACATAGTGTTTTGGGGGCCAAAACTGGGATATTTCATATTATCTAACGAACAGCAATACAAAAGTACAGTATATATAAAATGCATATTAATGTGTAACTGAATTGTGGCGACGAAGAACATGAGTCTTGCGTCGCTCACTGTGCTTCTGGCAAAGTGGCATGCTTCACTCGCCACAGGTTACTATTCCCAATAGCTGTCCACGTGGATAGTTACGCTTTTTAAAACATTTGCTATGTTACAGTGTTTTCCTGGAAATGCTAGATTACAGTGTTTCCCTGGTAATGGCATGTTAAAATGTTTCCATGGAAACAGGGGCGTAACTACCATAGGTGCAGGGGGTGCAGCTGCTATGGGGCCCAGAGCTGAAGGGGGCCCATCTTTGCTCTCAATCTAATATGTTTTGCATACATTTATCACCATCAGCTGCTAAATAGGGGGCCCTTACAAACTTTTGCTATGGGGCCTACGAATATCTAGTTACGCCTCTGCATGGAAATGCTACAGTATGTTACAGTAGTATCCTGGAAATGCTTTGTTACAGTGTTTTCTTGGTAATGGTATGTGTTTCCCTGGAAATGGTATTTTACAGTGTTTTCCTGGAAATTCTAGGATACAGTGTTTCTCTGGCAGCACGCTGATTGGCTGAGATCAGCGTGCGCCGTGCTGCCAGAGTTTTCACACTAGAAGCGCTTCCGCATAGCCCGGCGGATAGCGCTCGTGATTTTTAATAGACTGCAGGGACCCCCGCTGCCTCCGCCGCCAGATTTAAATAGACAGCGCCGGTAGGACAGGTACCCGGGCGGCATTTTCCGCCCTCCAGTGGCCGGCGCCCTAGGCAAATGCCTAGGTTTGCCTAGTGGTGGCGCCGGCCCTGGACACGCCCCCTTTTCACCACTGAGAATGTACCAACAGTCCAGAATACTCCCCTATACCTATGTAAAAATTAATAGACAATTTGACCTATTATTTGCAACAATAGAAGACAAATGTAAATAACTTAAAACAGCACCTGTAGGCTTCTGTCTTTTTTTAGTGGTCTTAAAAGTTCCAAGGTCAGCAGATTTAGAACTTCCATCTTCCAGTTCCTCTTGGGATGACCTACTATCTGCAGGACATGCGCCAATGTCATCAACTGTTATAATGCCCTCTGGGTCAGATCCTCCTGAGGCCATGATGGATATTAGAAAATCTTTCTATGTAATAGAAAACCATTTGAAAATGAGTTCATAGGTCCACATATCAGTATTTTGGAAATGATCATGGTTGTGGAAAATAATGTATTAAAAAAGATTGCATTTTCATTTGCTTGTATTAATAGACATATTGAACTGCATTGAGGAATTCCTGTCCTTTCATTTATGAATTGCATTTACTGTAGGTGCCACAATTGTTACTGGATCACAGCAACTAAATTAGTTGTTCATTTTTAACTGCAAGTTAGACACTGAAAGAAAGTGTCTGGTCCCAAATACTGGTATAATCTAGTTTTCTTGCTAGTTAATATTATTAATAGCTAGGGGTGAGGATGGAGCCCTTCCCATAAGATTTATTTACTAAGGGCTAAACAGATGCTGATTAATGGGGGTTGTTAGATGTTGGGTTGTTACAGTAAAATATGAAAAAGTTCAGGGAGGGGGGTTGAAATTCTTTAATAAATATTATATTTGAATAGCATGTTTAAAGCCTTGGAGACAGATAAAGTGCATGGAGATGGAATGCCAACCATTCAGCCCCTAACTGCTTTTTATAGAGGCTGTGTCTGAAAACTGACAATTTAGAACTAGTTGGTTAATACTTTGGGCCTGATTCTAGTTTGCTTGGGATCGTAGCTTACCGAGTGTTGCCCCGCTGACAACACATTCCTCCCCCACTGCCGATTCCCCTCGCTAGCATGCGAGGGGATGTGTAACGAAAACACATCCCTCCCATGACTCTGATACAGGATAAATCATTCAATTGTTGCCGACCATCAAATGATTTCTCCTGGCTTCGCAAACAGAAGTCAGTTGGAATAAAATTACTTATATTTGCAAGCGCCAGGATGAAGATGAACTGGAGGCTGAGGTCCTCTGACATGAGCAACCAGCCCCTGGCACACATCGTCCCACCCGTGTACCCATGGGAATGCATAGTGTTTTCATGGGGATGCCCAGAAAACGCTGGGCGTTCCCATGGACGGCTCCTGTTCCAAAATATGTCTGCCCCCAGCCCGCCCCAATCCTTGCCATTTACATAAGGGAGCTGTACTTACGCATAATATACAATGAGCATGCGTAGAGCCCCAAACATCAAAAAAGGGCCAAATTCACCCCGTTCTGAATAAATTAGAATAAGGTCCTTTATCTCTGTCCACTTTATCTTTTCTCCAATGATTCATTTGTAGACCCCATAATAGCGCTCAATTTAAGTGAATAAAGGATTGTATAAGTGGTGTTTAAATATAGGTACTTAGTCTGTCCAGGGCACCAAAATGGCCTCTAGTTTGAAAGTATGAGAATTTGAGTTACATGAAGTGTAAGGAAGGGCTGGGATCTAGCAATGATCCGGAGCTGGAAGTGGCAAGATCCAGAGATAGCCTTAAAGTGGAGATTGAAGGAGAGATTTTAGTTTGTCCTTGACCATGTAAAGCTTTAGGAATTTCAAGGACATCAGGAGGAGATGGCAGACAGGCAAATAGTGATGTGTGAGAGGATGGAGGTAGACAGGTCAGGGACAGAAAGGTAGATTTGGCTGTTATCAGTTGGCGCCCCAAATTTTTTAAATGTATAAAGAGGGGGTTGCACATTTGCTACTCTTTAGCTAGAAGGGCGCCCACGATTTTGATCGTGGGCATCGTAAGGAAAAAAAATCGCATGCGATGCGACCGACGCGATGACCGCAATTTTCCATAGGGAACAATGTTAAATGTCCCAATTGACCCGATTTTCCATAGGGAACAATGTTAAATGGCCCACAGAGGCCAAATAGGCACCCTGAAGTGTGAAATGGCCCCCCCAATTGTTAACGCCACCTCACGATCAACGTCAACCGGCGGTACGCGTCCTACGACCTTTTCATACCCCCACTATCCACGTCGGCGTGGAGTTGAGAATAGAAAGTGTGGCGAGCGCAGCGAGCCACCGAGCCCGAAGCGTGGCGAGCGCAGCGAGCCCCGTGAAGGGACGCGGACACCTGTGAAGCCCGCAAGGGGACGCGTATACCTGTGAAGGTGTCCGCTGCGCTCGCCACGCTTCGGGCTCAGTGGCTCGCTGCGCTCGCCACACTTTCTATTCTCAACTCCACTCCGACGTGGATAGTGGGGGTATGAAAAGGTCGTAGGACGCGTACCGCCGCCCCTCGCGGGCTCGCTGCGCTCGCCACACTTCGGGTTGGCGTTGATCGTGGGGTGGCGTTAACAATTGGGGGGGCCATTTCACACTTCAGGGTGCCTATTTGGCCTCTGTGGGCCATTTAACATTGTTCCCTATGGAAAATCGGGTCAATTGGGACATTTAACATTGTTCCCTATGGGAAATCGCGGTCATCGCGTCGGTCGCATCGCATGCGATTTTTTAGTACATGCGATGCCCGCGATGGGCGCTCTTCTAGGTAAAGAGTACCGTGCATTTTTACCTGTTCGCACTGGGAACCAAAGAGTCTAGCAACAGCTCTGTATGCAACTCCACAGGAGCCCTTTAGTATTTAAAATATATAAATTAATTTACAGCATCTACAAAACTATATTGTATAACACGAGAGAGAGGGAAGAGAGACAGGAGGGGGGTGAGAGATGGTGTCAGTGATAGAGAGAGAGGGGCGAGAGGTTGTAAGGAATAGAGAGGGAGGTAAGAGAGACGGGGGCAGATCCTGAGAGAGAGAGAGAGAGGGTCGGATGTACTAAGCTTGAAAAGAGATAATCTGCTTTTGCAATTGAACTAGAATCAGGCCCCTGATCCTTATAAATAGAGGATCAGGTTACAGACTGATGACCCCCCCCCCTTCCCAGGCAATGGAGCCACCAGGGGTTTCCCCTGTGCCCCTTTGGGCCAGTCCAACCTTGTGTTTCCTTATATCTACAGAAGTTGGTATCCAAAACTACTACCTTATTTAAGAGACTAAGCACAAATAATAGATACTCACAAAAAAAAGGAATCTTCTGCAAAGTGGTCTTGGCCTCACTCTTCAAACATGGTTTGACAGCCACAAAATTTGACATGGAAAATGAATTCTGGAGGCAGAAAAAGAAAGTTCTATTTTAGATAACCTAGCTGTTATACTTGAACATAACTTTTTAAATTAGAGTGGTTATTTTTACGTAACTCACATTTTGCACCCAGTTATACAAATCTTTGTATTGGGCATTAGGAAAACTACCAACTGGCAGAATAATCCACCCAAATTAACACTTGGAAATTATACTTTGGAGAAATCTTTTTATAGTTTTTAAATCTTGATGTTTGCAACCTCAGCTTTAAATCTTTTTTCTAGACCATGATATTTATGTTATTACAGTAACAATACGATTAAGACTTCCGGATTTCAATGCAAACCAGGTTTTTGGGGAAAAAAAGTCAGTTTCAAAAACGCTATAATAATAATAATAGTAATAATGTTATTAGGCTTTGATTTGATTTATTTCATGTTTCAATGAAACCATTTTTTACAGGTATCATTGCTATTACATCATATAGTATACAACGTTTATATACATTTAAGCATTAATTATACATTAGTCCCATAAATTATCAATATATTACAGATGAATACTATGTTTATCCATATTACTTTAAATATGTCCTCATACTGTTTAATACAAGTAATTTATCCATGTAAGTATTTATAAGTCTGCTTTACTATATTTATTTTACTGCTATCAGATGCTTTATTTATTTGCTGACACCTCTATTTAGTATGCCACCTTCTTCCTAACAACTGTTCCCAAATACACTGTCAGCCCACACTGTTATCACGTGATCTGCATCTATAGTGTAGTTTTTTTACCCCCCTAACCCTCTTTTCATACTTACCAAGTCCCCGGGCATCCACAGCAGGCCTCCGGCATCTTCTCCAGGGCCTCCAGCGGTCCCAGGAATGCCTTGCGCGAGTGTGCGCGCGCGCCGGTGACGTCACCGGTGCACGCGCACACCCGCGCAAGGCATTCCTGGGACCGCTGGAGACCCAGAGATGCCGGAGGCCTGCTGTGGACGCCCGGGGACTGCGTGGACGCCGAGGGACCACCGGACACCATCAGGGGACAGGTATGTATGCCTTAAAAAAATTATTCCAAAAAACGAAAAATTCCCCTATCCGGAATGCTCGTGGTCCCGAGCATTTCGGATAGGGGATACTCAACCTGTACCTGTTATATTAGTCACTGTGATGTCATCACATAACCAGACTGACTGAACTACAGAATCTCTGCCTTTCTTAAACATTGCTGGGAATTACAGTTTACCATCAGTAACATTACAAAAAAAAGAAAACATTGCAAAGGAATGTGTAAAGTCTGAAACGGTGGATGTCAAATGGGGGTGACACCAACCTTAGTGATGCCACTAGGTATTAAAAAATATTTTCTAAGCAAATAAATAGTAAATGTGTACAAAAATGATTAGAGGTACAGTACTTACTTTTTCTCTTTGTACAGCTTAATGTCAAGTAGAATCAGCTGACAACAAGTAAAGTGGTGCGCTCCTTCCCCAGTGTTTCTATGACTTAACAGTTCTCTATGCTCTGTGTGCAATCCATAAATGAAGGGGTGTGTCATGCACAGTAGCTGTCAGACTCACATTACAGTTTCATTTCTCTGTCTGAGACCAAAGTAACTTTCATTTCTAATCAGTTGTTCCTTAGAAAACTTTGGACCTGGCAACTCAGCACATATACTATGCTCTGTAGCACCACCAGGAAAATGTAGAAAGCTTTAGAAACAATATTTGTGATGTCCAGCCTCGTATATAGTTTTTTCACAGTTTCCTTGTATCTTGGCTTTTTTACAGATCCTGTATACACTGCCGCAGGGGAAAAGATAGAAAAGGAATGAATATTTTATTTTCTGGAACAGTGCAGAGAGGATATTTCCTTAATAGAACATGAAAGGAATGTGTATTTCTGACCTTAATTTCATTCCAATCAGCATACTTGCCTACCCTCCCGCATTTAGCGGGAGTCTCCCGTTTTTCCAATCATTCTCCCGCCCCCCCGCAAATCCCTGGGTTTCTTCCGCTTTTTTGTCCCCTTTCCAATAAAAACGTAATGCGCATGCGCGAACGCGTCATTGTGGGGGCGGGGCCTAAATGCGCGACGCCGTGACGTAATTAGGAAGGCCACCGCGGGGCTGTGTGGGTAGCGCTGGCCTGAGCGTGCAGGAGCGGCGCTGGCAGCGGCAGTGGACTGAGGCATTGGCAGACAGTGAGTCGGGCAGCGGGAGCCGGGAGCACACAAGAGTGTCAGACTCGTCTCAGCTGTGTAAGGAGCAGCAGCCGCAGCAGCCAGTAAGTAAAAGCTTAAAGTTAACTGACTGTTTCTGACTGTAAGCTGCATTCCTCTCCCCCACTCACTAAGCCTGCTTCTTATCGATCACCTCTACCCCCACCACTGGTCCCCGACTGGCTCCCGTCCCAAGACATGCTCCACTACTCCTGTCGTCATGCCCCATTAATTTTCTAGCTGCCTGCCTTCCTACAAGGGGCACTTAAAAGATATATATATATATATATATATATATATATATATATATATATATTATGTATAAGTGTGTATATATATATTATATATATGTATATATATATATATATATGTATACGTGTGTGTATGTATATGTGTATATATATATATATATATATATATATATATATGCGGTGTAAGTGTATGTAGGTTGCAGTGTGTGCCACTGACAAGCTTTCATACAGCTTGTCACCTGTTTGTCATGTTCCCATGACTACTGTTAAGTGAAATAATAATGAACATGGGATAGCTTACTATAGTCATTCTGTCATTTCTGCTTTTTGGGCGGGCACGGTCTAAGCCACTATATCGCTAAACTTCTCAAATCAGTAGGGCAGCTGTTGGCAAGAACATGTGGTTGACTACCGGAGCCGTCTATTTTGGTATGTTTAATAAGCATCACGGTGTGTGGCATGTGTATAATGGGCATCACGGTGTGTGGCATATGTATAATGGCCATCACGGTGTGTGGCATATGTATAATGGGCATCAGGGTGTGTGACATATGTATAATGGGATTCACGGTCTGTGGCATATGTATAATGAGAATCTCTGTGTGTGGCATATGTATAATGGGAATCTCTGTGTGTGGCATATGTATAATGGGCATCACGGTGTGGGGCATATGTATAATGGCCATCACTGTGTGTGGTATATGTATATTGGGCATCACAGTATGCGGCATATGTATAATGAGCATCACGGTGTGCGGCATATTTATAATGGGCATCACGGTGTGTGGCGTATGTATAATGGGCATCACGGTGTGTGGCATATGTATAATGGCCATCACGGTGTGTGGCATATGTATAATGGGCATCAGGGTGTGTGGCATATGTATAATGGGCATCAGGGTGTGTGACATATGTATAATGGGATTCACGGTCTGTGGCATATGTATAATGAGCATCACGGTGTGTGGCATATTTATAATGGGCATCACGGTGTGCGGCATATGTATAATGAGCATCATGGTGTGCGGCATATTTATAATGGGCATTGGTGTGTGGCATATGTATAATGGCCATCACGGTGTGTGGCATATATGTATAATGGAGCATCACGGTGTGTGGCATATGTATAATGAGCATATGCCACATACCATGATGCCCAATATACAGTACATATGTGGCTGTCTGTGTCCCTGCTGTCACTCTCTCTGTGTTCCCACTGTCTCTCTGATGTCACTCTCCCTGTCCCTTTGTCCTTGAATTTTGTCTCATACTGTGTGGTACAATGTGTAAGGGCACTAGTACTAGATAGTATAAGGAGTCCGACTAGTGTGGTGTATAAGTGGTATGTGGTGTGGTACACTTCACATAAAGACACGCCCCTTTTCCCATGGCCACACCCCCTTTTGCAGAGCGCGCGCGCCTTCGGCGCGCGCAGAACTAAGTCCTCTGGTTTGTTCCATACTCCGACTTTATAATTTCCTCTCTCTCTCTCTATATATCTATATCTATATCTAGTGTAGCTGGGGCGGCACTCTGATGGGCAATCCAGTCCCAATGGGGATACTCAATTGAACGCGGTGTAGGTGCTGCGGTGCCTTCCAAGCTTGAGCTCACAGCCGTGGGTCAAGGAGACATAGAGATGTAGGGACGGCGGCACTCGCAGAAATAAAAACTCTAGGCAAGCTTGGTTTTAACCAACGTTTCGTGGCTGGTGTCGCCACTTTATCAAGGTGCCAAAGAACAAGTGTACAAATGAAAAAACTTACTTAAATAGCCCTGGACTCGTTCGTGACGCCCGGCGTCCGTCTCTGCAGCGTCTAATGATGACGTCATGTGTCCACGGCAACGACGTGAGTCACGAAGGAGACCCATATCACGTGATCTGTGCATATAATGAAAAAACAATTTTCATTATATGCACAGATCACGTGATATGGGTCTCCTTCGTGACTCACGTCGTTGCCGTGGACACATGACGTCATCATTAGACGCTGCAGAGACGGACGCCGGGCGTCACGAACGAGTCCAGGGCTATTTAAGTAAGTTTTTTCATTTGTACACTTGTTCTTTGGCACCTTGATAAAGTGGCGACACCAGCCACGAAACGTTGGTTAAAACCAAGCTTGCCTTGAGTTTTTATTTCTGCGAGTGCCGCAGTCCCTACATCTCTATATCTATATCTATATATACTGTATGTATGTATATATATATGTAGATTGCTGTAGAAAGCGTCACTTCAGAGCTTGTGATCAAGGGGAAATTTATTGTGTTAATGCAGTTTCGGGCCTCAGCCCGTCATCAGGAGGCCCGAAACGGCGTTGACCCAATAAATGTTAACTTGATCACAAGCCCTGGAGTGACGCTTTCTACAGCAATCTACATTGGCGCACCTGAACACATGTACACTGAAGCAGGCACCCAGGCAAGCATATTGACCCCGACAGCAGAAACAGAGTGCCGGTCCACTGATCTCTATATATGTATGTATATAATGATGCGCGACGCTGCTCTCAGTGCATTTTGCGATCATCTAAAATCTCCCTCATTTTGCTTTTCAAAAGTAGGCAAGTATGCCAATCAGTGAAGAGGAAACACGGTAGCCACAGACTTTTATTTAAAATACATACCTCCCAACTGTCCCGATTACAGCAGAACAGTCCCGCTAATTGGACATTGTCTTCCTGCCCCACCCGCAGGCGGCAGTGTCCTGCGGATCAGAGGGATGAAAGTTGGCAAAGCCAGTGATAGCGATTGTGTGGAGATCAATCGCACAAGACTAGTTATTTGGAATCTTAAGGATAAAATTATGTGTAGATGTGGTGCCCCCAAAATCCCTTCAGGGTCACCAAGGGTTAAATTAACTCACACCTCAGCCGGGACACATGGGGTTAATATTCCCCCAAGACTTTTGTGCCGAGACAGGACGGACAGGGGAGAGTGAGAGCCTGGGATTGGCTGGTTGTAGGAGGAAAAAGGAGGAGGACTACTGAGGGGAAGGCGGAGAGAGGACCCACGTGTGGGTGGTGGAAGCGTCGTGTGAGAGCCGAAGTGCCGGGAGGACGGGGTACGGCGTGCCCTAGACCTGGAGGAGTGAGGTTCCGAGGCTCACACCGCCCAGCCGGACAGAAGGATAGTGTGACACGGGAGGACGGAGGACCCCCGTGAAGCGTGGAAGGAGACAGCGCCGAGTCCCGGCGGCGAGGGGAAGAAGCAGCAGCGCCTGGAGGGAGCCGACATCGCGACAGCCAGCGTCCAGGGAGGGGACCGGAGGAGCCACCGAGTACGGCAACGCCACGGCTGTGGCACCCACACTGGTGTGCTGCCGCCCTGAAGAGGAAGACGCCACCCCCACATAGCCGAGCGCGACGGGCAGGAGCCTGCACCAGAGAGCTGTATACAGGTATCCACACCCTGCCAGGCAGTCACCCTTGCCCACCTGAGCCCAACGTCTGGCCACATAGCCTGCCGTCCCAGCTATCTTCCAACTCAGATCCCATCTGTGCCCAGCGCCTGATCTCAAGGGCAGTGACCTCAACTACTCCTTTGTGTCCAGACTCTCACCCCAAGAGACGGCCACCTTGGTTACCCACCTGTGCCCACGCCAGGGTATACTCCACCGACAAACAGTCTACCCCTAAGCAGAGGAGGGAATTTCTAAAGTCAAGCTGCAGGACTTAGCCAGCTCCCATTTCCCTATCAGCTACCATTCTCCATTAGTGAGGAAACACCTAACTGAAGTAATGCACCGCAGTGCATTGATTGCTGAGCCTCCAGGTTAGTGGGCCACTTGCTCTACGTGCTACTGCCCAGCAGGAAGGAGCAGGCCCAGCTCAGTTCACTATTCATACCGGACGGCTCCACTGGACAGCTATCTCCTAAACCCCTGTGCATAGGTTGACAGGGACTGAACTCCATAGAAGGTGACGTCACCTCAGGGTTATAGTTAGGATCCTAGACTGGTGCACCAGCTATCCGATTATTGTTTACTGTTATAACCATTGTTGTGGTATACCGTGCACGATTTCATGTGTGAATATGTCCAAAGCCGCCTTCAATGTTAATGGTGCTGTGTCGACTAATTGACCCAGTAGTAACCTCAAAGCGGGGGTGTTTGACTCCGAACACTGTCACAGTACCTGGAACACGTGGAGTCGGTAGGCCCTAGTGGGCACATGCGTAGTGTGATTAGGTTGTCACACTTTATTGTCCTATTCGGTAAATACTAATAGTGCCAGTTCATATTTATAATTATCGTTACTTGTTAATGTGCCTTAAGCCCCCGGTGTTGCCGTGCCGTGAGGGTCAGTGGGCACAAGTTGCCTTTATTTCATAATAAATCTGAGTTGTACCGCAGTAAGTTGTCCCCTTCATTGAAGTGTCCCTCCCCAGTCCACCAGAAGACAGAAGAACGGACGAACCTGAGTCGCCCCTGAAGTATCAAGGTAAGGGGAACCCCCTCCCTTCAACACCGGCCACCACATAGACCCCACTATTTATTTATTTATTATTTATTAACAGTTTCTTAAATAGCGCAGAATATTCAGTTGAGCTTTACAAAGGAGACAGTGATACAACAAACTGGGTATTTACAGACAGTCAAAGGTATGAGGGCCCTGCTCGCAAGCTTACAATCTATAGGAAAATAGGCATTGATACACAAGGATAGATATTCTTTATTGCATAAATGTATTGCAAAGGGGCAGACTAGATGGGCCAAGTGGTTCTTATCTGCCGTCAAATTCAATGGGTGACATTTAATAGAAAGAAAGTTTTTTCGCACTGTCAAAATCGCCCATAATCGCACTTTTGGAGGAGTGCGTCCAGGGCTGAAGCCCGGGGCTGTCACCGGCGTCCCTGGCCAGTGGACGCGGCCTGATAGGGTTCAATCTTTCAATCCTAACATTGCTTTATAGAGGAGAACTACAAGTACCAGCAGACCTCCCCCGCAGGCTGGGACTTGGAGAACCACAAGTCCCAGCATGCAGGGCATTAATGGGCCTGCTGGGACTTGTAGTCCACCTGTAAAAAGAATGTTAAAAGAAAACACAAACAGAGAAGTATAACTTTATTACATCCACATCCACACACCTCACTTTTACACCAACATACTTACCGATCCAGGATCCAGCGCTGGTCTGTCTGCAGCAGAGCAGGCTCAGCCCACACTATCAGCGGGCTGAACCGGCTTTCTCCCGTGCAGATAACAGCCTGTGTAGCGCTGACTCCCTGCGCTACACAGGCTGAGAGCTTCTTGGGCGATGCATCTCCATGGAGACGCATAGCTCAGCCAATCAGTTCTCAGCTATGCGTCTCCATAGAGACGCATCGCCCAATCAGGCTCTCAGCCTGTGTCGCGTTGGGACAGCGCGACACAGGCTGTTATCTGCATGGGAGAAAGCCGGTTCAGCCAGCTGATAGTGCGGGCTGAGCCTGCTCTCCTGCAGACAGACCAGCGCTGGATCCTGGATCGGTAAGTATGTTGATGTAAAAGTGAGGTGTGTGTATGTGTATGTAATAAAGTTATACTTCTCTATTTGTGTTTTCTTTTAACATTCTTTTTACAGGTGGACTACAAGTCCCAGCGGGCCCATTAATGCCCCGCCTGCTGGGACTTGTGGTTCTCCAAGTCCCAGCCTGCGGGGGAGGTCTGCGGGTACTTGTAGTTCTCCTGTATAAAGCAATGTTAGGATTGAAAGATTTAACCCTATCAGGCCGGCGTCCACTGGCCAGGGATGCCGGTGACAGCCCCGGGCTTCAGCCCTGGACGGGTGAAGCCTGGGGGGACCCCTTTATTGGGGGGGTCCCCACTCCTCCAGGTACCCCGTCCAAGGCTGACCAGCCACGGTGCTCATGGTATGGCCGGGGGACCTTATGTAAAAAGTGTCCCCCGGCTGTGGCATGACACTGCGGGCTGTTGGAGCCCAGTGCTGGTTTCAAAATACGGGGGACCCCCAGATTTTTTTGTCCCCCGTATTTTTGGAACCAGGACCGGTCCAAGAGTCCGGGGCTGGTTTCAGAAATACGGGGGACCCCTATGCTTTATGTTCCCCGTATTTTTGGAACCAGGTCCGGCTCAATGAGCCCGGGGCTGGTTATGCTCAGGAGGGGGAACCCCCCACGCAATTTTTTTTTAAATAAAACACTTTAACACATTTTTAACCACAGGACCATGCACATATGTCAATGATCTGTGCAGGGTTCTGGCCAACTCGCATATCAGAACCTGGTCTGATTTTTTTTGCAAATTTAAGACACATTTCCCAAATTCGCATCTCATTAAATATGCGATTTGTATACTTTTCAATGGGAAAACATGGTACTCTTTACCTAGAAGGGCGCCCATGATTTTCATCATAGGCATCGCAGGTAAAAAATCGCGTTGGTCGCATCACATGCGACCAAAAAATCGCATGCGATGCGACCGACGCGATTACCGCGATTTTACATAGGGAACAATGTTAAATGGGTCAATTGACCCGATTTAACATAGGGAACAATGTTAAATGGCCCACAGACCCCAAATACCCATCCTGGGCCCCCCCAATTGTTAACGCCACCCCACGATCAACGTGAACCCGAAGCGTGGCGAGTGCAGCGAGCCCGCGAGGGGCGGCGGTACGCGTCCTCCGACCTTTTCATACCCCCACTATCCACGTCGGCGTGGAGTTGAGCATAGAAAGTGTGGCAAGCGCAGTGAGCCATAGAGCCCAAAGCGTGGCGAGCGCAGCACGCCCGCGAGGGGACGCGGATACCTGTGAAGCCCGCGAGGGGACGCGGATACCTGTGAAGGTATCCGCATCCCCTTGCGGGGCTCACTGCGCTCGCCATGCTTCGGGGTCAGTGGCTCGCTGCGCTCGCCACACTTTCTATTCTCAACTCCACGCCGACGTGGATAGTGGGGGTATGAAAAGGTCGGAGGACGCGTACCGCCGCCCCTCGCAGGCTCGCTGCACTCGCCACGCTTCGGGTTCACGTTGATCGTGGGGTGGCGTTAACAATTGGGGGGGCCCAGGGTGGGTATTTGGGGTCTGTGGGCCATTTAACATTGTTCCCTATGTTAAATCGGGTCAATTGGTCGCATGCGATGCGACCGACGCGATTTACATTTTTAAATGCATTTCTATGTAAAATCGCGGGCATCGCATCGGTCGCATCGCATGCCATTATAATAGAGTACCGAAAACATCTGGATGCAAGTTCCAGCGCGAGTAAAAATCGCACTTTCAGAAAGTGTGATTTCGCAGCAAAATCTGCAATTTTTGCCGTTTTTCGCATCTCATTAAATATGTCAAACCGTTTTTTTAGAAAATATCGCAAAATTGCCATTTTCGCATCTCATTAAATGTCACCCTATGTTTCTATGTTAAAGTCCACCAGAATGCAAAGGATCCTGGTGTGCTGTAAGATATGGTGACCCAGCAGTTTGGCCATGGGTCAGGGGGATGGAAAATGTGAAGAAAAGAGTGGATATGTGTGGACTGTATAGTGGGGATGTGATTAGATAGGAACGGTATATGAAGGTTAAGTGGCTGGTTCTGAAATTTGATAGCTTGACTTAAGAGGTGAGTTTTCAGGGAACACTTGTAGGTCGTTATAATACACCATTAGGTTTTTTGATTAGCATACAGGCCAGGTGTGCTACCACTAGACAAATATTAAAGTATTCAGTAGGACATACAGTAGGTAAAGTTTATATTTGTGTGGTGCACCTATTAGAATACAAGAATAAAATAAAACTTTTTTTCATTATCATAAATCTGCGAAAAATAAAATCACAAAAGTTAAAAAAGGAACAAACACAGTGATTTATATATGAGAATTAAAAGAGCCTGTGCAGCGATTCCATTGTGCTAACGTTTATCACCTCTGTACAGAGGTGCCGATTTATGTTTTTGCTGGTGGTTGCTCAAGCCTGTTGAAAGGCTCAACAAGCAAATACAGTGGCCCGGCATTGGGACTCTGGAGTTACGGGCACGTGGGTGCTCATTAATTCCTTGAGCACCCACAGAATCGGCGCCTATGCCTCTGTATATATATTATGAAGTATATTAGTCAATAAAATATTATTAATTTGTATAAAGTGCGTGATTGATTCTGTTATCAAAGAGCCTGCATCCATATATAGGGGGTTATTCAAGTTTGTTCGGTCCTGCGTGCATTCACACGCAGGACCAATGTTATTTATTTATTTATTTATTTACAGTTTCTTATATAGCGCAGCAGATTCCGTTGCGCTTTACAATAGTAGACAGTGATAAGACAAACTGGGTAATAACAGACAGACTTGGAGGTAGGAGGGCCCTGCTGCAAGCTTACAATCTATAGGGATATAGGGGGGAAACATAAGGACAGGCACCAGTAATAGCATAGCAGTTACAAGTCCAGAAGGGAAGCTATATAATACATAAGTGCCTTGGAGGGTTATGCATGTAGAACTTAAATATGATAGGCTTGCCTGAAGAGGTGAGTTTTCAGGGAACGCTTGAAAGTTTGGAGACTTGTGGAGAGTCTTAATGTGCGTGGAAGGGCATTCCATAGGATGGGAGCAGCCCGATAAAAGTCCTGTAATAATGAATGAGAGCTAGTGATCCGTGCAGAAGAGAGACGCAGATCTTGTGTAGAGCGAAGTGGTCGAGATGGGATATATTTTGTGATAAGTGCAGAGATATATGCTGGTGCAGTATGGTTAATAGCTTTATAAGCAAGTAGAAGTGTTTTATATTGAATACGGTAATATACAGGCAACCAATGGAGGAACTGGCAGAGCGGATCAGCAGACGATGAGCGTCTTGCAAGGAAGATCAGCCTAGCAGCAGCATTTAAAATTGTGCATGTTGTGCATCTGCGCATGCGCAGGCAGGTTTCTGCGCATGTGCAGACGTATGGTGCGTGCACCCACGGCGAACTTTCGGTTCGCCAGGTGTACGCACCCATGACGGCGTGTGGGGAGCGGAGAAGGGTGAGGGGCGCCGGCCTGCCACATCACCATATGAGAACGCCCAGCGTTCCATGGGTGTTCCCATGAGAACGCTGGGCATTCTCATGGTAATGAGGCCGTTATGCAGGAGCGGGCAGATGACATCACCGGATGTCAACTGTCCGCCCATATCCGTGCCAGCGTGCACACATATGTAAGTAACTTAAGTCACTTATATATGCGTGTACCTTCCACATCTTTCGATGGTCGCCGACCATTGAAAGATGTAGGAGGTTACCTGCAGGCATACGAATGGATGTTTATGCTAAACATCCATTCGCAGCCTGTGTGGGTGAACATCCATTCGCAGCCTGTGTGGGTGAACCCGCTTTGTGAGGGGGGGGGGCAGGGGGCATTCATTCACCGGACGGGGTTTGGTGGATTTGCAAGGCTGCGAATTCGTAGCCTTGCGAATCAACCAGAATAACCCCCATAATTTCTATGTGGCTCATTGGACTATTCAAAGGAGATGGAAAATGTGCAGGATACTGTGACATATAGCACAAGAGTCACAAGCACAAGTACAGAGTCACAAAGTTGGATATTTAATATAGTGCTTAATTTGAATGTCTCCAATAGGGATATATATATCATGATATATAGTTAATTTGAGCTCTTAGTTAACCCCATGAGTGGTATGCCCTGAACTTTTCTGGCCTCAGCTGCACTGCCGCAGCAGACTGTCCCGGAAAATTTCTGGGCATACCACAAATGTGTAATAGGTGCGAGCCAGTGGTGTCCAGGTGTGCACCACTGGTGCACCACCTCTTCAGCCCCCCGTTACATCCCCCAGCCCCCCCAATCACCTGTGCTTCGAGCTCTTCTAACCCCTGCCGCTCCACCCAGCCTCTAGCCGCATGCCGCCATTCATTTTGCAGCAATGACATAGGCGGAAGGCTCGGGATGTTCGGGGGGACTCGGGAGCACTCAGGTGCCCGAGTCCTCCCATGCCGCCGCAAAACATCCCCGAGCCTGCCGCCTGTGTGATGACTGACAGGTGGCTGGGGCAGCGGCGTCAGGGGAGCTCTGGTGTACTAACGCCGGAGCGAAGGTGAGGGGGGGGGGGAGCTCCTAATGATTTGTGGTGGGTTTTGCTCGGGCAGGACAAACCTGCACTATTAGGTTTGTCCTGCCCCAGCAAAACCCACTACTCAAGGGGTTAATGTAGTCATGGATGGGGAACCTTCAACTACACATCCCAGCATGCCTTGTTACAGTTTTGTTATGTGGCCATGCTACAACTGTTGCAGGGCATGTTGGGATGTGTAATTCAACAACAGCGTGTGGGCCGAAGGTTCCCAATCCCTGATTTATAGTTGCAAATTATACTACTAAAGTAGCTTATTTAAGGGAAACATAAGCTGACTGTTACCGTTGTTTAGCTTCAAAGGTCAGTATATGACCTAATAAAGGCAGTTTTATGTTTCTGACAACTAATAGGGCCTTCATACAGCGATTTAGGGGCATTTTCTAAGCGATCTCAATAGATGTGTGTAGGGGCATAGTGCATACTTGCCTACTTTTGAAAACTAGTTTCAGGGAGATTGCAGTTGGTAGTAGAATTTTGCAAAGCGCCCCATTGAGTCATGCTCCACCCAAAAGGCGTGTCTAGTTCCATATATGGAGAGATTGTGAAAAGAGATTGTGAACGTGGCACATAGAAGCATTAGTGTGCACTGCTACATCTGAGAGTAATCTTCTAAAATGACTTATACACATATGAAGATGAGCCCCAAAGCAGTTAGTAAGAGCTACTATACTTGCTAAAGTGCTGGGAAATGGCGCTGATGATCAAATGTAAATTGATCTATCTCTCATTCCTTTTTCCCCAAAAATGTAACAGTGTAACGTGGGCTAGGAGAAATAAGGGAGATTGCTAGACTAATGATGGAGAGAGGGCCTGCTACAGCTTGAGGCTTTGACCAGGGGCGGATTGGGAATTAAAAGCAGCCCCGGAAATATTTTGCTTTTGGGGGGGTGTGGCCTAGTGATATGGGGGTGTGGCCTATTTCAACTAGGCCACACCCCATTTTCGCTGCTGTGGTGGCTTTAAGCTAGAAATATTCTTTGTAGCATTGCTCGCACAGGCCAAGCTTCATTCGCCAAGCAATTGCTGAGGTCAGCACTATTGTTAGCAAACTCATGTAATACTGGGAGACAACTGGAATGGTCCAGAAGATTCGGTGCCAAAGAATAGGGTGATAGCAGGGACAGAAAAAGCTGCTCTGCCCAAAGTGACTGGAGTATCAAGTCAGAAACCACTGACCCCTGACCCCTGTGTGTCATCAGGGAGCCATTGGGCACCCACACAAAGCAGCAAACACATTAGGGAAGCCGCAGCATGCATCATGCAAAGTGCACAGTACACAGGGATCAGCTCTATAAAGGAAAAACTGCAACAAAACTACACAGCTATGTGTTGTGCACTGTACGTACTTATACACACTTCCCTACTTAGGTTGCAATGGATACATTCATACCATACATATACGGGATACGGTCATTTAGCAGACCACACTTAGGTCGACAGTCATTAGGTTGACCACGTTGGGTCGACAGGGGGGAAGGTTCACAGGGTTGTAGGTCGACATGGGTCAAGGTCGACATGGGTTTAGGTTGACAGTAGTTAGGTCGACATGGGTTTTTCTCTGTTTTTTGAGCTGACATGTGCCGACAGGCGGTATTTCATGCCCTACCATCCACTAGGGTGTGGTGGGAGAATAAAATAGTGTGCCCGAAGCATGTCGACCGTGTCCCATGTCGACCTACAACCCTGTCGACCTACAACCATGTCGACCTTCCCCCCTGTCGACAGGGCAGGCGACAGGGGGGGTCAAGGGGGACAAGTGTGACGGGCCCCAGAGATCTGAAGGGCCCCAGAGCTTCCATGCCCCGGCATGGCCACTGCCTGTACTAGCCGGCCTGTCAGTGACCCTTGCGTCCCAGCCTTACCCACCGCTGGTGCTGACGCCTCAGTCACTGGCTCCTGTACATTTACTGCGTGGGTCGTCTGTTCCGCACTCTGTGAAAGACCTGCCCTGTCTGCTCGTAGTGCTCAGCATTCTTTTGTGAAAGTGACAGGCCAGCAGCAGCCGGAGCCAGCAGGAAGCAGCAGCCAGGAGCCAGCAGGACTGAGAATGAGAGAAGTCCGCACCTGAAAACAGGATCTGCAGCAGCGAAAGGTTAAATGAAGCTCATGCAGAAGAGCATTGTGTGGATTTGGGATTAGGTGGGGGGCCCCAGAAATATCATTGTACAGGGTCCAAAGATTTCTGTTGCCGGCCCTGCCTGTCGACCCAACATGGTCGACCTAATGACTGTCGACCTAAGTGTGGTCTGTTAGATGATCCACACTCACATATACTACTGTACATTATAGCACTATGCAGTCTGTACTCCTTCCATAGAGTGTACTGTTACACAGCTAACCCCCTCTCAGGGCAGCACATTCCTCAGGTACACTTATACAGTACTTAAATGCAAAGAAAACCAGAACGCTTCCTCTGCCTACACGAGAAGAGGTGCAGCTACACACAGATTGTGTACTCACGGGGTTACACACAATCAGCTGCTGCAGGCGAGTCTCTAAACCAGCACATCCGTGTGTGCACAGGGGAGGGGGCGGGGCTTCCCGGGAGGTAACTCATTTACTTCCAGGCACTTTTTATCTGCTCATGCTCAGGCTGAGCCCACATAGCTGCCTGTGCCAGCGTATAGTGATATGCCGATCCTGTTGTTGATCCCCAGCATGAGAAAAACTCCTGCGCTGCTCTGGGGATCATGTGAGCATGAGCTGTGGGAGGAGCTGCTGAGCTAGTAAGTTCAGCTGCCGGGCGGAGGGGGAATGGGCTGGGGAGGTGCTGCGCGCGTATGCGCAGCAGCCCTCCCGCGGCCATGTTTGCTGTGGGCAAAGTGCCGGGCTGCAGCCGCTAACCGCTGAGATCGCGGTGAGGAGGCGGCACGCGGCCCAGCCAGAGGTTAAGGCGGCCACTTTATGTCACTTACGGCCGGCCCACCGGGAAATGGCCCGGTTTCCCGGTGGGCCAATCCGCCCCTGGCTTTGACAACACGGAGGTAACTTGAACACCATTCTTTGCTTCTAGTCCGGACAATGTGGCAGATGTATTAAGCCTTAACAAGAGATAAATGCAAGGGTGATAAGGAGAGATAAACGTCCAGCCAATCAGCTCCTTACTGACTTTTTTTAAACACAGGCTGTAACATGGCAGTTAACAGGTGATTGGCTGGATGTTTATTTCTCCTTATCACCCTTGCACTTATCTTTTGTTAAAGCTTAATACATCTGCCCCTTTGTGTGGGTTCTTGCTGCTTTTGTTACCTCCCTGGTCATTTTTTTTTAATCTATTTTATGAAATTTGAAGAAACCTTTTGAATGTACTGTATTTTTTCAGTACAACTATGGACAATGGCCCTTATTCAGATCTGATCGCAGTACAATTTTGTTCTCAAAATGGGCAAAACCATGTCAACTGCAGGTGGGGCAGATAAAACATGTATAGAGAGAGTTAGATGGTACTTGTGTAGTTTCACGGCACCACTATAATCGCATGCGATTTGCATGTGATATCTAATGCCATTTAGTACATGTAGTACCCCACTATCCATTACGGCATGGTGTTGATTTTATATAGTGTGGGAAGCACAGCAAACCACCGAGCCCGAAGTGTGGGAGTGGACACAGATTACTTCACATGTATTCCACGACCGCTCGCCACGCTTCGGGCTCAGTGAATACATGTCAAGTAATCCGTGTCCCCTTGCGGGGCTCGCTACGCTTCGGGCTAGGTGGCTCGCTGCGCTCGCCAGTCTATATAAAATCAACTCCATGCCATAGTGGATAGTGGGGGTATGAACAGGTACTATATTGCATGGGATATCGCATGCTATATCGCATTCAAACCTCATGCAAATCGCATGCGATATTGGGTGGTGCCATAAAACTGCACAAGTACCAGTTAGATTTGTGTGAGTTATTTTGTTTCTGTGCAGGGTAAATACTGGCTGCATTATTTTTACACTGCAATTTAGATTTCAGTTTCAACACACCCCACCCAAATTTAACTCTCTCTGCATATGTTACATCTGCCCCACCTGCAGTGCACATGGTTTTTCCCATTTTGAGAACAAATTTGTACTGCGATCAGATCTTAATAAGGGCCGAGGTACTTATATGTTAGTTGGGCGCCCACTAAGCTTTCTGCTTAGTTTTCCGCATCCCCTCACGGGACTCGCTACGCTTGCCACGTTTCGGGCTCGGTGGCTTGCTGCGCTCGCCACACTATATAAAGTTAACTCTGTGCAGACATGGATAGTGGGGGTATGAGCATACTAACTATAGTGGGCGCCCAACTAACATATAAGTACCAGGTCCAATATGTATGTCAAATATATCTTGTGCCAAACATATGGGTTTTATGTATCTCCCATTTTTTTTCAGTTTTTTTTTTACTGCACATATGTGTGAATTTGCATCAGACATACATAAAAAACAAACAAGGGAAATCAAGATAAAAGATACCTTTATGCAAGTTTATCCAGTTCAATAATCGTGAGTCTGATTCGCTACCTGTTTTGAAGCTCACCACAACCTTGAAAAAATATACCTTTATGGGTTTTCATCCCTCTTTGTGAATGGGAGTGGGGTTATGCAATATCTTAAAACACACCTTTTCTTAAATCTCGCCCCTTCTGTTGTTGTTGATATTGGAGGAGTGGAGTATGTAGTTCCCTTCTTAAATCTAACAGAAAACCGTAGAGTTTATCAGTATACATACATTAATATTCTTTATTGGGAACACAATCATTCCGTATCAACAAAATGCAGAGACCTTTGGGAGACAACAGATACAAGACCAAAGATACCTTTATGAGATGTCCACAGCATTCCTGACAGTGAGTCGGTTATGCTTTTCCCTTTGGTGATTCTTTATCATTTGGGGCACTCAAAAGAAACCTTTTTGGGCTTTAATTAAATATATTTTAATGAAACAAACCTTTCAACATCTAATTTTTTCAATTTATGTGTGAGTGGGGTACAGTCTTTCTGAAAAAAATACTCTGCAAACAAGCCACTTGTTATTTGACTTTATTTCAATTAACATTACTACACATTGTATGTTTCACATTTTTTTATTTGTATATTTAGACCACTCTGAGTTACTCTTCTTGAAGTTCAATTACACGTCAACAAGTCTATTGGAACCACATAACAGACTTATTAACACATAAAAGGAAAGTATTTGATTTATTTTTTTTCATATGTTTGTATCACTATTATTGTTACACTACTTTTTTATTGAGTTTATTGTCACAATTTACATTTTAATCACAATGCCGATGATTGTTTCCCTTTTCCCAAAAAATATTTATATTGTGTTGATTCTGAATTGGGAAAACTACCCATTGGCTGCTTTTGCGCAGATTTTTAGTTATACAACAACAAAAAATGTTGTATTTGTATTGTGTACACATATTATTAGTGGTACTTAATATTTGCTCTTTGTATAGCTTAATGTCAAGTACAATCAGCTGATAACAGGGTCCTTCCCCAGTGTTTCTATGACTAAACAGTTCTCTATGCTCTGTGTGCAATCTATAAATGAAGGGATGTGTCATGTAGCAGTCAGACTCACATTACAGTTTCATTTCTCTGCCTGAGACCAAAATAATTTCCATTTCTAAAAAGTTGTTCCTTAGAGGACTGCGGACCTGACAACTCAGCACATACACTGAGGTGTAGCACCACCAGGATGAAGAAAGCTTTAGAAATAATATTTGTCATGTCCAGCCTTGTTGTATCAGTAGCGCACGCAGGGGGGGTTTCTGAGTACCCAGAAACCCCCACCAGGAGTCTAAGGGCCCTCAGCTGAAAGCTGAGGGTCCCCTCTTTCCATGGGTATAAGAATTGTAAAAATCGGCCCTTGGGAACCGGAGATATCTGACTTCAAAACAGTGGTCCCCATCCAAGCCTGTTAATTAATTTCCAGTCAGATATTTCAGGTTCTGTCTGACAGAGTTTTTCTGATGATATATTCCAAAATCTGGGACTCTCCCTCTTTGATGGACACTAGTAGCTTGTCTCTACTGTTCCCAGAACTAGAGATATCAGCCTTCCAGCAGCTGGTTACTGCTCCAGCTCCACACACCTGGTATGTTGTTTTATATATTCGTTGGCAGATTGCTCTGCCCCCTGAACTCTGACCCCCTAGTCCCCACTACCATTTGGTAGGTGGGATTCTCTAGTTTATAATTCCATTCAAATCTAAGCAATCTATTTCCAGGAACTGGAGATATCTGCAGTCAAGCAAGCTGTCCTCCCACCAGAAAATTATGAATAATAAGCCCACTCCACTATACACCCCTCCTCTGCATATTAAACATCCTCTACCACCCTGGAAGTTATGTATCAGGACCCCTTCATTCAGCCCAATGCCCCCTTCTCCCACCCCATCTCCCACCATCTGTGCAGTAAAAGGGTAATTAGTGGAAATTACTGATCCAGGCCCTACATGCTGAGCTGTTGATATAATACCCCCTAACACCCGCCGGACATCAAAGCTTCCCCCACCCCTACCGCTGGAGGATCGGTAGGGGCCCCAATACATTGCTATGCGCAGGGGTCTACACTGCTGTTGACGCCCCTGTATGTATGTATGTATGTATGTATGTATGTGTATGTATGTATATATATATACAAAGCAGGGTCCCAGGAGAATCCAAGAACAGACACGGCACTGCAGCTTCTTGATGAAAAAACAAACTTTGTTTATTTGCCTCGACGGGCCGTTTCGGGGCATACACCCCTTTCTCAGGAGAATGCAAATAGTACAAAGTATACATGCATCATACAGCGTTTAAAAAGGAACATTTGGCGCCACACTCACCTCATTACCTGCAGAGTCCACTCCCAGCCCACCGCAGATGACACGCGCGCCCAGCAGTGACGTATCTGGCTCACACCCATCTACGTCACGGCCATAGCAACGCGTCTCAACCCACGGTAGTCATGGTAATGGACACCGCTACCTAACACCGCCGTAGGACAGCGCACGGAGTACCCGCATCGGGAGGGCATACACGGAGTCTCTCACTCTGCCGCGCACGCCGCCCCGTCACGGACATCCATGAGCCATCCACCAACACCACAGCCAAGCCCCCGAGTCGTCCCCCCAGAGACCTCACACGCCTCAGCAGGGACTCACCGCGGGCATGGCAGGCAGTTGGCCACAGCGATGTCGGTATTGGCAACCAGGAGGGTGCCGCGCCGACAATCCCACAAATACATAACCATCTTTACAATATTGCACCATGTAAGTATCACAAATACTGTATTCAATAATTGTAACGTGTATGGAAACTTTTACACCAGAAGGAAAACTGGGGAATAGGGCTACTGGCGAAACCCCAACAAAAAAAAAAACGACACTCAGCAGCCACCCCATGGGTGTGTTGGAAGAGCTGCCAATTATTTATAAATGATAACCGTTATATCCAACTCATTGATAATTTAATAACTCAAAGGCTTAAACCAGGACAATGCCAGGTACGTCAGTCAGTTATACATAATGTGTGCTGTTAGTGGTTTTATTGTATTCTTGTTATGTAATACGATCCACAAAAAATTCCTAGTGTGCACAAGCACACATGGCCAATAAAGTTGATTCTGATTCTGATACATAGATCTTTTAATAATTATGCTAGGACACTACCAGTAGATGGGTGATGGGGCTTCATAGCACATTCCTGACAGGGGCCCCAATACATTGCTATGCGCAGGGGTCTACACTGCTGTTGACGCCCCTGTATGTATGTATGTATGTATGTGTATGTATGTATATATATATATATATATATATACAGGTTGAGTATCCCGTATCCAAAATGCTCGGGACCAGGAGAATTACGGATAACGGATTATTCCGTATTTCGGAATATTTTAATATTTCAATGATGTATTTTGAAGTATCTTGCATTTATGCTGTATAAACACATAATATACACACAAATATATTTTATTACCACATAAAATACACACAAACATATTTTAATTGTTCAAAAAACAAGGTTTCAAAACGTGAAACAAAATGTGTGTACTATCTCAGCACTGAATTTGAATGCCAAGCAATCATTGTCTTGCACATATATAGTGGCAGTTACATATCATGTCCCCAGTGATGCTGTTACATATGTCCCCAGTGAGTTTTTAGCAAAAAATTTTTTTTTTTTTCACTTTCTGGAATGTCCGTATTTCGGAATAATTCGGATAACGGATATTCGGATACGGGATACTCGACCTGTATATATATATTTTTATTATTAATATTATTTATATACATTTGGTCTATCTATAATACTTTAACTGACCCGGCATATACTGGGTCACCTAAGTGTCCATCTCCGTGCTTTGCTCCGCCCCTCTGGAAACCCCCTTCTGAAAATCCTGCGTTTGCCACTGGTCGCATATTATTATGGTTATTATACTTTATTTATATGGCACCACAAAGGATCCCCCGGGCCCAATTACAGAGTACATATACAAATGAGGGAAACAGTGACCTACAGCTGAATACAATAGAGGACAAGTACAGGGCACATAACTATAGCTACATTCGCAGGGTATCAGCGTGGTAGAAAACCACAGGGTTTGGTGCTATCAAAGATGGCTTAAGTAAAGGCCCCCATGCACTATGCAAATTCTCTGAAGGGAGAAGTCGTACCTGATCCCCCGCCGAATGTCCAACCTCCGACTCCGCTCCGATGAACACAGGACTGTGCATCAGAACGGATATTATACACATGCGATTTGGACCGATTTCACCCAATATCTCAGCTTGATCTACCGGAATTGGCCCAAATCGCATAGTGTATGGTACATTAAGAGAAGGAAAGCACACAAGGGATGAAGGTCCTGCTCATCTATTCATGAAAATCTTTATCAATATTTATAAATAATACAGACAATATAAGTAAGATTTTAAATCAGTTTTATTTTTCAAAAAGTTTTTTTTTTTTTACGTTTTGGCATTGAGAAAGCAAATAGGTAATGTAACATCATGCCAAATACTGTAGGGAAATGAGAAACCAGTACAGTGGATTTGCAAACCAATATACCCCATTATATATACTCTGCCAAGTTCATAAAAGCTACTTCATACGTTATATTACATTATATATATTCTTACATATTACTTCAGTAGTAACCAGTAATAATGCGTTTGTAAATAAACTTTTCCAGTGGCATGAACCTGGCCTGCCATTGGAATTCTGGGATACATGGCGCACCTATAGTTCCTGATTGGACCGCTCTCTCAGTATTGGCAAGTGTTTAGGTTTTGATCCCGCACTAGGGTCTGCACGAATTTTGGGGGGACATTTACCAAAATGGATTCGTAGAAAAAAGGTGTATTCGTAGGGAGAAATACACCTTTTTTTTACGAATTTGTATTTTCGGGATTTACAATCCCAAAAATACAAAAATTCGTAGTCCTAAAGATGGAACATTCGTATTTGTATTTACAAATACGAATGTCTACACCATCGATAGAATACGACAGAAATCACCATTCAAAAGAATGGTGGTTTCTGATTTACTAAGCAGCCGTACTGATAATACGGCTGCTTAGTGGTGTAAAACACCCACGCAAATACGACAGGAAAATAGAACACCATTTTCATGTCGTATTTGCGTTTTAGCCTGCACGGATCAGTCAGATCCGTGCAGGCTTCAGTGTAAAAAAATAGAAAAAATAAATAAATAAAAAAAAAAAAACGGCGTGGGGTCCCCCCCACAGCCGAAACCAGCACCAGGCTGACAGAGCCTGGAGCCGGTAATTAAAAATCAGGGAACCCGACAAATAGGGGTTCCCCGATTTTTAACAACCAGCCCCAGGCTCCTGCTCTGGGGCTGGTTCCCAAAATACGGGGGACAAAATGACTAGGGGTCCCCCGTATTTTAAGAACCAGCCCCAGGCAAAACCAGCCAGCAGGCTAATGCCACAGCCGGGGGGAGACTTTTTATGCAAGTCCCCCCGGCCAAAGCATTAACACTACCGACCAGTCAGCCTGGCCAGGGGCCCTGGGGGAGTGGGGACCCCCCCAATAAAGGGGTCCCCCCCCTCCAGGACTTACCTGACCAGGCTGAAGCCTGGTGCTGTCCTCGATGCCCCTGGGCGGTGGGCATCGAGCTGATAGTTGTGTAAAAAATAGAAGAAACCATTGTTTTTTACTGTGGCACTACAAGTGCCAGCAAGCCTCCCCAGCAAGCTGGGACTTGGAGAACCACAAGTCCCAGCCTGCTGGGCATTAAAGGGCCCGCTGGGTCTTGTAGTGCCACAGTAAAAAAAATAGTTAAATAAAACACACTGACACACATTTTAAATAAAAGTTTAATACATACAAAACACACATACTGATACTTACCTAGCTTGATCCCGTTGGTAGGTCGCTGGCTCCGGTGTCGGCGGCTCCGTGTCGGCGGCTCCGTTGTCGGCGGCTCCGTGTCGGCGGCTCCGGGGTCGTCGGCGTCCTGTCCGAAGATAATCCATGTTGGACCTGTGGAAGGAAATCCTACTCACCCAGGTCCTGCATGGATGGTCTTCGTTCTTCATCCGTCGACATCCCGGTCTTCTGACAGCTGCTGGCGACTTCCAGCAGCTGTCGGCATCTTCCGCGACGCTCCCCGGCTTTCAGAGCCGGAGAGAGAACCTTCCTGGTCGGCGTCTGGGCTCAGAATGAATTCTGGCCAATCAGGAGCCGCCTAGCCGCCTAGCGGCCAATCAGGAAAGGTCTTTCCTGATTGGCCGCTAGGCGGCTAGGCGGCTCCTGATTGGCCAGAATTCATTCTGAGCCCAGACGCCGACCAGGAAGGTTCTCTCTCCGGCTCTGAAAGCCGGGGAGCGTCGCGGAAGATGCCGACAGCTGCTGGAAGTCGCCAGCAGCTGTCAGAAGACCGGGATGTCGACGGATGAAGAACGAAGACCATCCATGCAGGACCTGGGTGAGTAGGATTTCCTTCCACAGGTCCAACATGGATTATCTTCGGACAGGACGCCGACGACCCCGGAGCCGCCGACACGGAGCCGCCGACAACGGAGCCGCCGACACGGAGCCGCCGACACCGGAGCCAGCGACCTACCAACGGGATCAAGCTAGGTAAGTATCAGTATGTGTGTTTTGTATGTATTAAACTTTTATTTAAAATGTGTGTCAGTGTGTTTTATTTAACTATTTTTTTTACTGTGGCACTACAAGACCCAGCGGGCCCTTTAATGCCCAGCAGGCTGGGACTTGTGGTTCTCCAAGTCCCAGCTTGCTGGGGAGGCTTGCTGGCACTTGTAGTGCCACAGTAAAAAACAATGGTTTCTTCTATTTTTTACACAACTATCAGCTCGATGCCCACCGCCCAGGGGCATCGAGGACAGCACCAGGCTTCAGCCTGGTCAGGTAAGTCCTGGAGGGGGGGGACCCCTTTATTGGGGGGGTCCCCACTCCCCCAGGGCCCCTGGCCAGGCTGACTGGTCGGTAGTGTTAATGCTTTGGCCGGGGGGACTTGCATAAAAAGTCTCCCCCCGGCTGTGGCATTAGCCTGCTGGCTGGTTTTGCCTGGGGCTGGTTCTTAAAATACGGGGGACCCCTAGTCATTTTGTCCCCCGTATTTTGGGAACCAGCCCCAGAGCAGGAGCCTGGGGCTGGTTGTTAAAAATCGGGGAACCCCTATTTGTCGGGTTCCCTGATTTTTAATTACCGGCTCCAGGCTCTGTCAGCCTGGTGCTGGTTTCGGCTGTGGGGGGGACCCCACGCCGGTTTTTTTTTTATTTATTTATTTTTCTATTTTTTTTTACACATTGCAGCCTGCACGGATCTGACTGATCCGTGCAGACTGCTAGAAATAATTCGTATTAGCGGCCGTATATACGGCCGCTAATACGAATTCCTACGACATCGGTGGGTTACAAAGCAGTCGTATATGACTGCTTTGTAAATCCCCCTCCGGAACACGACTTTGCATACGACTTAAACAGTCGTATGCAGTCGTAGGGAAAATACCAATACGAAAAACTAGGTTTTTCATATTGGTAAATTTCCCCCTTGATATTAACAGATGGAATCAATACCATAGGAGTATGTCATACTTGCTGACAGCAGCAAGTCAGGGGGGCGGGACAGGCAGACGTCATCAAGCCCCACCCCCACGACAGTCAAACAACGTAATTCGCGGACCCGCAAAAAAAGGTCATTTTGTGCTACAGGGAAGGGGGTGCGGGGGCTGCCTGGCCAATGCGGGAGGATTGCCCACCTTCCCGGGGGACCCGATTTTCGGGAGCCTCACGGCAATTCCAGGAGGGTAGGCAAGCCTGGAGTATGTAATACAATTAGGAACAAATAGAAAAATAATATAATACAAGATAATTAATTACCTCTAAGTAGGAGACTGCTTTGTCCACAGCCTCGTGCCAGAGTAACATGAGGCCCAAAGTGGAGCCAAGTTGGTGGGGTAGAAGTTTGGATTGTGTCTATGATCCTCTATATTAAAGTCCAACCAGACTCCTATTTCCTTGTCCCACAGAACAGCCTGCACAGCATCCAGTCGCTCCGGCATATCTGTAGCAAATAACAAGAACAGAAATGATACAATATAGAAATTATAATACAGCCAATTGGAAAAATGGTGAAATAAACTTTAAGAAAAGACCAATTGTTCTGATAATGTTGTTAAATAAAATGGATTGACCTAGGCCCTTATTCAGATCTGATCGCAGAACAAAATTGTTCTCAATATGGGCAAAACCTTGTGCACTGCAGGTGGGGCAGATGTAACATGTGCAGAGAGAGTTACATTTGGGTGGGGTGTTTTGAAACTGAAATCTAAATTGCAGTGTCAAAATAATGCAGTCAGTATTTACCCTGCACAGAAACAAAATCTAACTCTCTCTACACATGTTACATCTGTCCCACCTGGAGGGCACATGGTTTTGCCCATTTTGAGAACAAATTTGTTCTGCGATCAGATCTGAATAAGGGCCCTAATTTGTGTGAATGGCCATACAGCACATGTTGTGATCTTATCAGTGAGAAACACTCTGCGTCCTCCTAGCAGCACAATGTCCATTCTCAAACTATAGCCTGTTACCTCTGCCCTGGTGATGAGAATTTGGATAAACATATCCTCATCTGTCCCAGTCCCCATCATGGTTTTTGTAAGGATCCTTGGCATAATATCCTTGGCGGTCCTTAATGCATTGTACTGCAGAAAGAGAGGACATGAGCTGGTTTATTACAAGGTAACTGTACATGGTTAGTATATTTCTCCTGATTATAAAACTGCAGCGAGAGATGAAGCAGTATTCACACTATACTAAAGTAATTAATAATTTGGCCACTGGAGGCGCACTTCCACTGGCATCTGTGGGCAACATATATTTTCTTTCAGAACTAATACAATTGCTCCCACTGCTGTGTATGGCTACAAACATGCAGAGATAAAAGGTTCTTTGTGCCTATTAACTTTTATCACGTAAATAAGTAAGAGGTAAGACATCCCAGGGGGACCAGAAGACGATTCCACTTCTGTAACAGCAGACCCTGGATGAGATACATAGCAGTGCCCTTCTGCCATATGGCAGCTAGTGATGTCACAATGGGCCGATGATGTCACAATGGGCCGATGATGTCACAATGGGCTGTGATGGGTAGAACACTGGCAGCTGACTGCTTCCTGAGTCATATCTAATATTGCTGGACTTGTGCCAACACAGATAATTTTTCACTCTTTTCTGAAGATTGAAGTTTGATATAAAATGAAGAAGGCGAAAGCTAATAAAGCTATAGACCACCAAATGACTGTCGCTCTGCGCATCCGTCCCGTTAATTTGACGGAGACTAAGAACCGCGCCCGATGCATCACACACCAGCTCGGACCGCAGACAGTGCTATTGCAGGACCCCGGTGAGGATCCTAACGATGTCCTGCGCTCCACCAGGACAAGAGAAACAACATTCCAATTTAACCAGGTGTTTGACCAGGCAGCTACCCAGGAGACTGTGTATGATTCCACAGTGAAGCCCTTATTGGGTGACATCCTGTCCGGGTACAATGCTGCCATATTTGCCTACGGCCCCACAGGCACCGGAAAGACCTTCACCATGATGGGTAAGGACCGCGAACCTGGAGTAATATATCGCACCCTGAAGGACCTGTTTAAAGCCATTGAGGAGACTGGGGAAAAAAAGAATTTCTCCGTATCATTATCATACGCGGAGATCTATAATGAAACCGTCCGAGACCTATTAAGACCTTCCTCTAGGTCTTTGGTCCTCAGAGAGGATCCCAATGGCAACACCAACATAGAAGGGATTTCTACATTCTCCCTTAGCACTCCTGAGGAAGCCATGACCCTGCTGAAGAAGGGCAACAAGCGGCGCACAGAAGCTCCCACAGCCGCTAATAAGACCTCATCCCGCTCACATGCAGTATTGCAGGTCACCATAAAGCAGACAGCCAGTGATAGTGTGAGCACAGGCAAGTTGTACATGGTAGACCTTGCGGGATCAGAACGAGCAAGCCAGACTAAGAACAGCGGCCAGACCATGAAAGAAGGAGGATACATCAACCGATCCCTTCTTACCCTCAGGATGTGTATCATGGCGCTGCGTGACAGACCAGGCAGCCATATAAACTATCGGGACAGCAAGCTGACCTGGCTGCTAAAGGGAGCACTGAGCGGGAAAAGCCGATTGGTTATGATCACGCACATCAGCCCTGCGGATAGTGCTTATGAAGAATCCCGCAGCACAATGACCTACGGAAGCAAGGCCAAGTTTATCAAGACGCGAGTGGAGAAAAACCGTGTCTGTGTCCCCAATAAGACTTCCGAGGGCGTCAGAGGGACCACAGTGCTGCCGGAAGTCCCTCATCCTCCAGAGCATGGCCGTGGGATCCTGCCCAGGTCTGGGAATATTTATCAAGTGAGAAAAAGTGCAAGGCCGCTGCGTGATTTTCCTCCCTGTATCCAGCAAAGAATCCCCAACCGCAATTTGAGACCAAAGCCACAGCATCTTACGGTGTACACTCCTTTCAAGGTTGGTCATTACACATTGCACACATGAACAGCAATCGGGCTGGCAGTAAAGGTACCCATACACGTTACAATTATTGTATACAGTATTATATACAATACTGTATTCAATAATTGTAACGTGTATGGAAACTTTTACACCTGAAGGAAAACTGGGGAATAGGGCTACTGGCGAAACCCCAACAAAAAAAAAACGACACTCAGCAGCCACCCCATGGGTGTGTTGGAAGAGCTGCCAATTATTTATAAATGATAACCATTATATCCAACTCATTGATAATTTAATAACTCAAAGGCTTAAACCAGGACAATGCCAGGTACGTCAGTCAGTTATACATAATGTGTGCTGTTAGTGGTTTTATTGTATTCTTGTTATGTAATACGATCCACAAAAAATTCCTAGTGTGCACAAGCACACATGGCCAATAAAGTTGATTCTGATTCTGATACATAGATCTTTTAATAATTATGCTAGGACACTACCAGTAGATGGGTGATGGGGCTTCATAGCACATTCCTGACAGGGGCCCGAATACATTGCTATGCGCAGGGGTCTACACTGCTGTTGACGCCCCTGTATGTATGTATGTATGTATGTGTATATATATATATATATATATATATATATATATATATATATATATATATATATATATATAATGTTATTATTAATATTATTTATATACATTTGGTCTATCTATAATACTTTAACTGACCCGGCATATACTGGGTCACCTAAGTGTCCATCTCCGTGCTTTGCTCCGCCCCTCTGGAAACCCCCTTCTGAAAATCCTGCGTTTGCCACTGGTCGCATATTATTATGGTTATTATACTTTATTTATATGGCACCACAAAGGATCCCCCGGGCCCAATTACAGAGTACATATACAAATGAGGGAATCAGTGACCTACAGCTGAATACAATAGAGGACAAGTACAGGGCACATAACTATAGCTACATCCGCAGGGTATCAGCGTGGTAGAAAACCACAGGGTTTGGTGCTATCAAAGATGGCTTAAGTAAAGGCCCCCATGCACTATGCAAATTCTCTGAAGGGAGAAGTCGCACCTGATCCCCCGCCGAATGTCCAACCTCCGACTCCGCTCCGATGAACACAGGACTGTGCATCAGAACGGATATTATACACATGCGATTTGGACCGATTTCACCCAATATCTCAGCTTGATCTACCGGAATTGGCCCAAATCGCATAGTGTATGGGACATTAAGAGAAGGAAAGCACACGAGGGATGAGGGCCCTGCTCATCTATTCATGAAAATCTTTATCACTATTTAAAAATAATACAGACAATATAAGTAAGATTTTAAATCAGTTTTATTTTTCAAAAAGTTTTTTTTTTTTACGTTTTGGCATTGAGAAAGCAAATAGGTAATGTAACATCATGCCAAATACTGTAGGGAAATGAGAAACCAGTACAGTGGATTTGCAAACCAATATACCCCATTATATATACTCTGCCAAGTTCATAAAAGCTACTTCATACGTTATATTACATTATATATATTCTTACATATTACTTCAGTAGTAACCAGTAATAATGCGTTTGTAAATAAACTTTTCCAGTGGCATGAACCTGGCCTGCCATTGGAATTCTGGGATACATGGCGCACCTATAGTTCCTGATTGGACCGCTCTCTCAGTATTGGCAAGTGTTTAGGTTTTGATCCCGCACTAGGGTCTGCACGAATTTCGATATTAACAGATGGAATCAATACCATAGGAGTATGTCATACTTGCTGACAGCAGCAAGTCAGGGGGGCGGGACAGGCAGACGTCACCAAGCCCCACCCCCACGACAGTCAAACAACGTAATTCGCGGACCCGCAAAAAAAGGTCATTTTGTGCTGCAGGGAAGGGGGTGCGGGGGCTGCCTGGCCAATGCGGGAGGATTGCCCACCTTCCCGAGGGAACCGATTTTCGGGAGCCTCACGGCAATTCCAGGAGGGTAGGCAAGCCTGGAGTATGTAATACAATTAGGAACAAATAGAAAAATAATATAATACAAGATAATTAATTACCTCTAAGTAGGAGACTGCTTTGTCCACAGCCTCGTGCCAGAGTAACATAAGGCCCAAAGTGGAGCCAAGTTGGTGGGGTAGAAGTTTGGATTGTGTCTATGATCCTCTATATTAAAGTCCAACCAGACTCCTATTTCCTTGTCCCACAGAACAGCCTGCACAGCATCCAGTCGCTCCGGCATATCTGTAGCAAATGACAAGAACAGAAATGATACAATATAGAAATTATAATACAGCCAATTGGAAAAATGGTGAAATAAACTTTAACAAAAGACCAATTGTTCTGATAATGTTGTTAAATAAAATGGATTGACCTAGGCCCTTATTCAGATTTGATCGCAGTACAAAATTGTTCTCAATATGGGCAAAACCTTGTGTACTGCAGGTGGGGCAGATGTAACATGTGCAGAGAGAGTTACATTTGGGTGGGGTGTTTTGAAACTGAAATCTAAATTGCAGTGTCAAAATAATGCAGTCAGTATTTACCCTGCACAGAAACAAAATCTAACTCTCTCTACACATGTTACATCTGTCCCACCTGGAGAGCACATGGTTTTGCCCATTTTGAGAACAAATTTGTTCTGCGATCAGATCTGAATAAGGGCCCTAATTTGTGTGAATGGCCATACAGCACATGTTGTGATCTTATCAGTGAGAAACACTCTGCGTCCTCCTAGCAGCACAATGTCCATTCTCAAACTATAGCCTGTTACCTCTGCCCTGGTGATGAGAATTTGGATTAACATATCCTCATCTGTCCCAGTCCCCATCATGGTTTTTGTAAGGATCCTTGGCATAATATCCTTGGCGGTCCTTAATGCATTGTACTGCAGAAAGAGAGGACATGAGCTGGTTTATTACAAGGTAACTGTACATGGTTAGTATATTTCTCCTGATTATAAAACTGCCGCGAGAGATGAAGCAGTATTCACACTATACTAAAGTAATTAATAATTTGGCCACTGGAGGCGCACTTCCACTGGCATCTGTGGGCAACATATATTTTCTTTCAGAACTAATACAATTGCTCCCACTGCTGTGTATGGCTACAAACATGCAGAGATAAAAGGTTCTTTGTGCCTATTAACTCTTATCACGTAAATAAGTAAGAGGTAAGACATCCCAGGGGGACCAGAAGACGATACCACTTCTGTAACAGCAGACCCTGGATGAGATACATAGCAGTGCCCTTCTGCCATATGGCAGCTAGTGATGTCACAATGGGCCGATGATGTCACAATGGGCTGTGATGGGTAGAACACTGGCAGCTGACTGCTTCCTGAGTCATATCTAATATTGCTGGACTTGTGCCAACACAGATAATTTTTCACTCTTTTCTGAAGATTGAAGTTTGATATAAAATGAAGAAGGCGAAAGCTAATAAAGCTATAGACCACCAAATGACTGTCGCTCTGCGCATCCGTCCCGTTAATTTGACGGAGACTAAGAACCGCGCCCGATGCATCACACACCAGCTCGGACCGCAGACAGTGCTATTGCAGGACCCCGGTGAGGATCCTAACGATGTCCTGCGCTCCACCAGGACAAGAGAAACAACATTCCAATTTAACCAGGTGTTTGACCAGGCAGCTACCCAGGAGACTGTGTATGATTCCACAGTGAAGCCCTTATTGGGTGACATCCTGTCCGGGTACAATGCTGCCATATTTGCCTACGGCCCCACAGGCACCGGAAAGACCTTCACCATGATGGGTAAGGACCGCGAACCTGGAGTAATATATCGCACCCTGAAGGACCTGTTTAAAGCCATTGAGGAGACTGGGGAAAAAAAGAATTTCTCTGTATCATTATCATACGCGGAGATCTATAATGAAACCGTCCGAGACCTATTAAGACCTTCCTCTAGGTCTTTGGTCCTCAGAGAGGATCCCAATGGCAACACCAACATAGAAGGGATTTCTACATTCTCCCTTAGCACTCCTGAGGAAGCCATGACCCTGCTGAAGAAGGGCAACAAGCGGCGCACAGAAGCTCCCACAGCCGCTAATAAGACCTCATCCCGCTCACATGCAGTATTGCAGGTCACCATAAAGCAGACAGCCAGTGATAGTGTGAGCACAGGCAAGTTGTACATGGTAGACCTTGCGGGATCAGAACGAGCAAGCCAGACTAAGAACAGCGGCCAGACCATGAAAGAAGGAGGATACATCAACCGATCCCTTCTTACCCTCAGGATGTGTATCATGGCGCTGCGTGACAGACCAGGCAGCCATATAAACTATCGGGACAGCAAGCTGACCTGGCTGCTAAAGGGAGCACTGAGCGGGAAAAGCCGATTGGTTATGATCACGCACATCAGCCCTGCGGATAGTGCTTATGAAGAATCCCGCAGCACAATGACCTACGGAAGCAAGGCCAAGTTTATCAAGACGCGAGTGGAGAAAAACCGTGTCTGTGTCCCCAATAAGACTTCCGAGGGCGTCAGAGGGACCACAGTGCTGCCGGAAGTCCCTCATCCTCCAGAGCATGGCCGTGGGATCCTGCCCAGGTCTGGGAATATTTATCAAGTGAGAAAAAGTGCAAGGCCGCTGCGTGATTTTCCTCCCTGTATCCAGCAAAGAATCCCCAACCGCAATTTGAGACCAAAGCCACAGCATCTTACGGTGTACACTCCTTTCAAGGTTGGTCATTACACATTGCACACATAAACAGCAATCGGGCTGGCAGTAAAGGTACCCATACACGTTACAATTATTGTATACAGTATTATATACAATACTGTATTCAATAATTGTAACGTGTATGGAAACTTTTACACCTGAAGGAAAACTGGGGAATAGGGCTACTGGCGAAACCCCAACAAAAAAAAAACGACACTCAGCAGCCACCCCATGGGTGTGTTGGAAGAGCTGCCAATTATTTATAAATGATAACCATTATATCCAACTCATTGATAATTTAATAACTCAAAGGCTTAAACCAGGACAATGCCAGGTACGTCAGTCAGTTATACATAATGTGTGCTGTTAGTGGTTTTATTGTATTCTTGTTATGTAATACGATCCACAAAAAATTCCTAGTGTGCACAAGCACACATGGCCAATAAAGTTGATTCTGATTCTGATACATAGATCTTTTAATAATTATGCTAGGACACTACCAGTAGATGGGTGATGGGGCTTCATAGCACATTCCTGACAGGGGCCCCAATACATTGCTATGCGCAGGGGTCTACACTGCTGTTGACGCCCCTGTATGTATGTATGTATGTATGTGTATATATATATATATATATATATATATATATATATATATATATATATATATATATATATATATATATAATGTTATTATTAATATTATTTATATACATTTGGTCTATCTATAATACTTTAACTGACCCGGCATATACTGGGTCACCTAAGTGTCCATCTCCGTGCTTTGCTCCGCCCCTCTGGAAACCCCCTTCTGAAAATCCTGCGTTTGCCACTGGTCGCATATTATTATGGTTATTATACTTTATTTATATGGCACCACAAAGGATCCCCCGGGCCCAATTACAGAGTACATATACAAATGAGGGAATCAGTGACCTACAGCTGAATACAATAGAGGACAAGTACAGGGCACATAACTATAGCTACATCCGCAGGGTATCAGCGTGGTAGAAAACCACAGGGTTTGGTGCTATCAAAGATGGCTTAAGTAAAGGCCCCCATGCACTATGCAAATTCTCTGAAGGGAGAAGTCGCACCTGATCCCCCGCCGAATGTCCAACCTCCGACTCCGCTCCGATGAACACAGGACTGTGCATCAGAACGGATATTATACACATGCGATTTGGACCGATTTCACCCAATATCTCAGCTTGATCTACCGGAATTGGCCCAAATCGCATAGTGTATGGGACATTAAGAGAAGGAAAGCACACGAGGGATGAGGGCCCTGCTCATCTATTCATGAAAATCTTTATCACTATTTAAAAATAATACAGACAATATAAGTAAGATTTTAAATCAGTTTTATTTTTCAAAAAGTTTTTTTTTTTTACGTTTTGGCATTGAGAAAGCAAATAGGTAATGTAACATCATGCCAAATACTGTAGGGAAATGAGAAACCAGTACAGTGGATTTGCAAACCAATATACCCCATTATATATACTCTGCCAAGTTCATAAAAGCTACTTCATACGTTATATTACATTATATATATTCTTACATATTACTTCAGTAGTAACCAGTAATAATGCGTTTGTAAATAAACTTTTCCAGTGGCATGAACCTGGCCTGCCATTGGAATTCTGGGATACATGGCGCACCTATAGTTCCTGATTGGACCGCTCTCTCAGTATTGGCAAGTGTTTAGGTTTTGATCCCGCACTAGGGTCTGCACGAATTTCGATATTAACAGATGGAATCAATACCATAGGAGTATGTCATACTTGCTGACAGCAGCAAGTCAGGGGGGCGGGACAGGCAGACGTCACCAAGCCCCACCCCCACGACAGTCAAACAACGTAATTCGCGGACCCGCAAAAAAAGGTCATTTTGTGCTGCAGGGAAGGGGGTGCGGGGGCTGCCTGGCCAATGCGGGAGGATTGCCCACCTTCCCGAGGGAACCGATTTTCGGGAGCCTCACGGCAATTCCAGGAGGGTAGGCAAGCCTGGAGTATGTAATACAATTAGGAACAAATAGAAAAATAATATAATACAAGATAATTAATTACCTCTAAGTAGGAGACTGCTTTGTCCACAGCCTCGTGCCAGAGTAACATAAGGCCCAAAGTGGAGCCAAGTTGGTGGGGTAGAAGTTTGGATTGTGTCTATGATCCTCTATATTAAAGTCCAACCAGACTCCTATTTCCTTGTCCCACAGAACAGCCTGCACAGCATCCAGTCGCTCCGGCATATCTGTAGCAAATGACAAGAACAGAAATGATACAATATAGAAATTATAATACAGCCAATTGGAAAAATGGTGAAATAAACTTTAACAAAAGACCAATTGTTCTGATAATGTTGTTAAATAAAATGGATTGACCTAGGCCCTTATTCAGATTTGATCGCAGTACAAAATTGTTCTCAATATGGGCAAAACCTTGTGCACTGCAGGTGGGGCAGATGTAACATGTGCAGAGAGAGTTACATTTGGGTGGGGTGTTTTGAAACTGAAATCTAAATTGCAGTGTCAAAATAATGCAGTCAGTATTTACCCTGCACAGAAACAAAATCTAACTCTCTCTACACATGTTACATCTGTCCCACCTGGAGAGCACATGGTTTTGCCCATTTTGAGAACAAATTTGTTCTGCGATCAGATCTGAATAAGGGCCCTAATTTGTGTGAATGGCCATACAGCACATGTTGTGATCTTATCAGTGAGAAACACTCTGCGTCCTCCTAGCAGCACAATGTCCATTCTCAAACTATAGCCTGTTACCTCTGCCCTGGTGATGAGAATTTGGATTAACATATCCTCATCTGTCCCAGTCCCCATCATGGTTTTTGTAAGGATCCTTGGCATAATATCCTTGGCGGTCCTTAATGCATTGTACTGCAGAAAGAGAGGACATGAGCTGGTTTATTACAAGGTAACTGTACATGGTTAGTATATTTCTCCTGATTATAAAACTGCCGCGAGAGATGAAGCAGTATTCACACTATACTAAAGTAATTAATAATTTGGCCACTGGAGGCGCACTTCCACTGGCATCTGTGGGCAACATATATTTTCTTTCAGAACTAATACAATTGCTCCCACTGCTGTGTATGGCTACAAACATGCAGAGATAAAAGGTTCTTTGTGCCTATTAACTCTTATCACGTAAATAAGTAAGAGGTAAGACATCCCAGGGGGACCAGAAGACGATACCACTTCTGTAACAGCAGACCCTGGATGAGATACATAGCAGTGCCCTTCTGCCATATGGCAGCTAGTGATGTCACAATGGGCCGATGATGTCACAATGGGCTGTGATGGGTAGAACACTGGCAGCTGACTGCTTCCTGAGTCATATCTAATATTGCTGGACTTGTGCCAACACAGATAATTTTTCACTCTTTTCTGAAGATTGAAGTTTGATATAAAATGAAGAAGGCGAAAGCTAATAAAGCTATAGACCACCAAATGACTGTCGCTCTGCGCATCCGTCCCGTTAATTTGACGGAGACTAAGAACCGCGCCCGATGCATCACACACCAGCTCGGACCGCAGACAGTGCTATTGCAGGACCCCGGTGAGGATCCTAACGATGTCCTGCGCTCCACCAGGACAAGAGAAACAACATTCCAATTTAACCAGGTGTTTGACCAGGCAGCTACCCAGGAGACTGTGTATGATTCCACAGTGAAGCCCTTATTGGGTGACATCCTGTCCGGGTACAATGCTGCCATATTTGCCTACGGCCCCACAGGCACCGGAAAGACCTTCACCATGATGGGTAAGGACCGCGAACCTGGAGTAATATATCGCACCCTGAAGGACCTGTTTAAAGCCATTGAGGAGACTGGGGAAAAAAAGAATTTCTCTGTATCATTATCATACGCGGAGATCTATAATGAAACCGTCCGAGACCTATTAAGACCTTCCTCTAGGTCTTTGGTCCTCAGAGAGGATCCCAATGGCAACACCAACATAGAAGGGATTTCTACATTCTCCCTTAGCACTCCTGAGGAAGCCATGACCCTGCTGAAGAAGGGCAACAAGCGGCGCACAGAAGCTCCCACAGCCGCTAATAAGACCTCATCCCGCTCACATGCAGTATTGCAGGTCACCATAAAGCAGACAGCCAGTGATAGTGTGAGCACAGGCAAGTTGTACATGGTAGACCTTGCGGGATCAGAACGAGCAAGCCAGACTAAGAACAGCGGCCAGACCATGAAAGAAGGAGGATACATCAACCGATCCCTTCTTACCCTCAGGATGTGTATCATGGCGCTGCGTGACAGACCAGGCAGCCATATAAACTATCGGGACAGCAAGCTGACCTGGCTGCTAAAGGGAGCACTGAGCGGGAAAAGCCGATTGGTTATGATCACGCACATCAGCCCTGCGGATAGTGCTTATGAAGAATCCCGCAGCACAATGACCTACGGAAGCAAGGCCAAGTTTATCAAGACGCGAGTGGAGAAAAACCGTGTCTGTGTCCCCAATAAGACTTCCGAGGGCGTCAGAGGGACCACAGTGCTGCCGGAAGTCCCTCATCCTCCAGAGCATGGCCGTGGGATCCTGCCCAGGTCTGGGAATATTTATCAAGTGAGAAAAAGTGCAAGGCCGCTGCGTGATTTTCCTCCCTGTATCCAGCAAAGAATCCCCAACCGCAATTTGAGACCAAAGCCACAGCATCTTACGGTGTACACTCCTTTCAAGGTTGGTCATTACACATTGCACACATGAACAGCAATCGGGCTGGCAGTAAAGGTACCCATACACGTTACAATTATTGTATACAGTATTATATACAATACTGTATTCAATAATTGTAACGTGTATGGAAACTTTTACACCTGAAGGAAAACTGGGGAATAGGGCTACTGGCGAAACCCCAACAAAAAAAAAACGACACTCAGCAGCCACCCCATGGGTGTGTTGGAAGAGCTGCCAATTATTTATAAATGATAACCATTATATCCAACTCATTGATAATTTAATAACTCAAAGGCTTAAACCAGGACAATGCCAGGTACGTCAGTCAGTTATACATAATGTGTGCTGTTAGTGGTTTTATTGTATTCTTGTTATGTAATACGATCCACAAAAAATTCCTAGTGTGCACAAGCACACATGGCCAATAAAGTTGATTCTGATTCTGATACATAGATCTTTTAATAATTATGCTAGGACACTACCAGTAGATGGGTGATGGGGCTTCATAGCACATTCCTGACAGGGGCCCCAATACATTGCTATGCGCAGGGGTCTACACTGCTGTTGACGCCCCTGTATGTATGTATGTATGTATGTATGTGTATGTATGTATGTATATATATATATATATATATATATATTTTTTTTTTATTATTAATATTATTTATATACATTTGGTCTATCTATAATACTTTAACTGACCCGGCATATACTGGGTCACCTAAGTGTCCATCTCCGTGCTTTGCTCCGCCCCTCTGGAAACCCCCTTCTGAAAATCCTGCGTTTGCCACTGGTCGCATATTATTATGGTTATTATACTTTATTTATATGGCACCACAAAGGATCCCCCGGGCCCAATTACAGAGTACATATACAAATGAGGGAAACAGTGACCTACAGCTGAATACAATAGAGGACAAGTACAGGGCACATAACTATAGCTACATCCGCAGGGTATCAGCGTGGTAGAAAACCACAGGGTTTGGTGCTATCAAAGATGGCTTAAGTAAAGGCCCCCATGCACTATGCAAATTCTCTGAAGGGAGAAGTCGCACCTGATCCCCCGCCGAATGTCCAACCTCCGACTCCGCTCCGATGAACACAGGACTGTGCATCAGAACGGATATTATACACATGCGATTTGGACCGATTTCACCCAATATCTCAGCTTGATCTACCGGAATTGGCCCAAATCGCATAGTGTATGGGACATTAAGAGAAGGAAAGCACACGAGGGATGAGGGCCCTGCTCATCTATTCATGAAAATCTTTATCACTATTTAAAAATAATACAGACAATATAAGTAAGATTTTAAATCAGTTTTATTTTTCAAAAAGTTTTTTTTTTTTACGTTTTGGCATTGAGAAAGCAAATAGGTAATGTAACATCATGCCAAATACTGTAGGGAAATGAGAAACCAGTACAGTGGATTTGCAAACCAATATACCCCATTATATATACTCTGCCAAGTTCATAAAAGCTACTTCATACGTTATATTACATTATATATATTCTTACATATTACTTCAGTAGTAACCAGTAATAATGCGTTTGTAAATAAACTTTTCCAGTGGCATGAACCTGGCCTGCCATTGGAATTCTGGGATACATGGCGCACCTATAGTTCCTGATTGGACCGCTCTCTCAGTATTGGCAAGTGTTTAGGTTTTGATCCCGCACTAGGGTCTGCACGAATTTCGATATTAACAGATGGAATCAATACCATAGGAGTATGTCATACTTGCTGACAGCAGCAAGTCAGGGGGGCGGGACAGGCAGACGTCATCAAGCCCCACCCCCACGACAGTCAAACAACGTAATTCGCGGACCCGCAAAAAAAGGTCATTTTGTGCTGCAGGGAAGGGGGTGCGGGGGCTGCCTGGCCAATGCGGGAGGATTGCCCACCTTCCCGAGGGAACCGATTTTCGGGAGCCTCACGGCAATTCCAGGAGGGTAGGCAAGCCTGGAGTATGTAATACAATTAGGAACAAATAGAAAAATAATATAATACAAGATAATTAATTACCTCTAAGTAGGAGACTGCTTTGTCCACAGCCTCGTGCCAGAGTAACATAAGGCCCAAAGTGGAGCCAAGTTGGTGGGGTAGAAGTTTGGATTGTGTCTATGATCCTCTATATTAAAGTCCAACCAGACTCCTATTTCCTTGTCCCACAGAACAGCCTGCACAGCATCCAGTCGCTCCGGCATATCTGTAGCAAATGACAAGAACAGAAATGATACAATATAGAAATTATAATACAGCCAATTGGAAAAATGGTGAAATAAACTTTAACAAAAGACCAATTGTTCTGATAATGTTGTTAAATAAAATGGATTGACCTAGGCCCTTATTCAGATTTGATCGCAGTACAAAATTGTTCTCAATATGGGCAAAACCTTGTGCACTGCAGGTGGGGCAGATGTAACATGTGCAGAGAGAGTTACATTTGGGTGGGGTGTTTTGAAACTGAAATCTAAATTGCAGTGTCAAAATAATGCAGTCAGTATTTACCCTGCACAGAAACAAAATCTAACTCTCTCTACACATGTTACATCTGTCCCACCTGGAGAGCACATGGTTTTGCCCATTTTGAGAACAAATTTGTTCTGCGATCAGATCTGAATAAGGGCCCTAATTTGTGTGAATGGCCATACAGCACATGTTGTGATCTTATCAGTGAGAAACACTCTGCGTCCTCCTAGCAGCACAATGTCCATTCTCAAACTATAGCCTGTTACCTCTGCCCTGGTGATGAGAATTTGGATTAACATATCCTCATCTGTCCCAGTCCCCATCATGGTTTTTGTAAGGATCCTTGGCATAATATCCTTGGCGGTCCTTAATGCATTGTACTGCAGAAAGAGAGGACATGAGCTGGTTTATTACAAGGTAACTGTACATGGTTAGTATATTTCTCCTGATTATAAAACTGCCGCGAGAGATGAAGCAGTATTCACACTATACTAAAGTAATTAATAATTTGGCCACTGGAGGCGCACTTCCACTGGCATCTGTGGGCAACATATATTTTCTTTCAGAACTAATACAATTGCTCCCACTGCTGTGTATGGCTACAAACATGCAGAGATAAAAGGTTCTTTGTGCCTATTAACTCTTATCACGTAAATAAGTAAGAGGTAAGACATCCCAGGGGGACCAGAAGACGATACCACTTCTGTAACAGCAGACCCTGGATGAGATACATAGCAGTGCCCTTCTGCCATATGGCAGCTAGTGATGTCACAATGGGCCGATGATGTCACAATGGGCCGATGATGTCACAATGGGCTGTGATGGGTAGAACACTGGCAGCTGACTGCTTCCTGAGTCATATCTAATATTGCTGGACTTGTGCCAACACAGATAATTTTTCACTCTTTTCTGAAGATTGAAGTTTGATATAAAATGAAGAAGGCGAAAGCTAATAAAGCTATAGACCACCAAATGACTGTCGCTCTGCGCATCCGTCCCGTTAATTTGACGGAGACTAAGAACCGCGCCCGATGCATCACACACCAGCTCGGACCGCAGACAGTGCTATTGCAGGACCCCGGTGAGGATCCTAACGATGTCCTGCGCTCCACCAGGACAAGAGAAACAACATTCCAATTTAACCAGGTGTTTGACCAGGCAGCTACCCAGGAGACTGTGTATGATTCCACAGTGAAGCCCTTATTGGGCGACATCCTGTCCGGGTACAATGCTGCCATATTTGCCTACGGCCCCACAGGCACCGGAAAGACCTTCACCATGATGGGTAAGGACCGCGAACCTGGAGTAATATATCGCACCCTGAAGGACCTGTTTAAAGCCATTGAGGAGACTGGGGAAAAAAAGAATTTCTCTGTATTATTATCATACGCGGAGATCTATAATGAAACCGTCCGAGACCTATTAAGACCTTCCTCTAGGTCTTTGGTCCTCAGAGAGGATCCCAATGGCAACACCAACATAGAAGGGATTTCTACATTCTCCCTTAGCACTCCTGAGGAAGCCATGACCCTGCTGAAGAAGGGCAACAAGCGGCGCACAGAAGCTCCCACAGCCGCTAATAAGACCTCATCCCGCTCACATGCAGTATTGCAGGTCACCATAAAGCAGACAGCCAGTGATAGTGTGACCACAGGCAAGTTGTACATGGTAGACCTTGCGGGATCAGAACGAGCAAGCCAGACTAAGAACAGCGGCCAGACCATGAAAGAAGGAGGATACATCAACCGATCCCTTCTTACCCTCAGGATGTGTATCATGGCGCTGCGTGACAGACCAGGCAGCCATATAAACTATCGGGACAGCAAGCTGACCTGGCTGCTAAAGGGAGCACTGAGCGGGAAAAGCCGATTGGTTATGATCACGCACATCAGCCCTGCGGATAGTGCTTATGAAGAATCCCGCAGCACAATGACCTACGGAAGCAAGGCCAAGTTTATCAAGACGCGAGTGGAGAAAAACCGTGTCTGTGTCCCCAATAAGACTTCCGAGGGCGTCAGAGGGACCACAGTGCTGCCGGAAGTCCCTCATCCTCCAGAGCATGGCCGTGGGATCCTGCCCAGGTCTGGGAATATTTATCAAGTAAGAAAAAGTGCAAGGCCGCTGCGTGATTTTCCTCCCTGTATCCAGCAAAGAATCCCCAACCGCAATTTGAGACCAAAGCCACAGCATCTTACGGTGTACACTCCTTTCAAGGTTGGTCATTACACATTGCACACATGAACAGCAATCGGGCTGGCAGTAAAGGTACCCATACACGTTACAATTATTGTATACAGTATTATATACAATACTGTATTCAATAATTGTAACGTGTATGGAAACTTTTACACCTGAAGGAAAACTGGGGAATAGGGCTACTGGCGAAACCCCAACAAAAAAAAAACGACACTCAGCAGCCACCCCATGGGTGTGTTGGAAGAGCTGCCAATTATTTATAAATGATAACCATTATATCCAACTCATTGATAATTTAATAACTCAAAGGCTTAAACCAGGACAATGCCAGGTACGTCAGTCAGTTATACATAATGTGTGCTGTTAGTGGTTTTATTGTATTCTTGTTATGTAATACGATCCACAAAAAATTCCTAGTGTGCACAAGCACACATGGCCAATAAAGTTGATTCTGATTCTGATACATAGATCTTTTAATAATTATGCTAGGACACTACCAGTAGATGGGTGATGGGGCTTCATAGCACATTCCTGACAGGGGCCCCAATACATTGCTATGCGCAGGGGTCTACACTGCTGTTGACGCCCCTGTATGTATGTATGTATGTATGTATGTATGTGTATGTATGTATGTATATATATATATACATATTTTTTTTTTTATTATTAATATTATTTATATACATTTGGTCTATCTATAATACTTTAACTGACCCGGCATATACTGGGTCACCTAAGTGTCCATCTCCGTGCTTTGCTCCGCCCCTCTGGAAACCCCCTTCTGAAAATCCTGCGTTTGCCACTGTGTATCGTATAGTTTTTCCCACAGTTTCCTTGTCTCTTGGCCTTTTAAAGCGCCTGTATACAAGGAACTGGAAGTGCAGTTATTTTGCACTGCCGTAGGGAAGAAGATAGAAAAGGAAATGTTTTCTTTTCTGGAACAGAGCAGAGAGGATATTTCCTTTATGGAACATGAAAGAGTTAGAGCATACTTGCCTACTTTCGGAAACTGGTTTCAGGGAGATTCCATACCTCACAAGTTGTGCACGGTTAAAACCAGGACCTGCACGCCAGAGGCGTGGCTAATCCGGGATGGGGGCGGGGCTACAAAGAAGGTGGGTGTGGTCTCCAGTAAAGTGGGCATGGCCCAGTGCAGCGACACCCATTTTCTTAATTTTTTTCTCTGGTGGCTGGCTACTAGCAGGCTTTGCTGGCCTGGGTGGCTCTTGTGCGGACTACGGGCAGCGGTGCTTGGCAGGCCTCTTAGGCATGATTGTGCCAGGCTCTGCTGTGCTGTCCAGATTTTTAGATGGGGATTGATTATTCTGGGGGTATTGGGAGGGCTATGCGGGGCATTGGGGGTTAAAAGCTGAGCCTCCTGCCAGCTACCAGCCTACACATAACACACGCGCACACACACAAATACAGACAGGCACAGGACAGTGTTCTATACACAAACACACAATGCAGTGTACTCACACACACTAACATGGATCAGTACCTAACTATATACACACACACATACAGGGATCACTACCAGCCTACACACACACACAGGGGTCACTGCCAGCCTACACACACACACACACACACACACACACACACACATATATACACACACAGGGGTCACTGCCAGCCTACACACACACACACACAGGGGTCACTACCAGCCTACACACACACACACAGGGGTCACTACCAGCCTACACACACACAAACACACAGGGGTCACTACCAGCCTACACACACACACACACACACACACACACACAGGGGTCACTGCCAGCCTACACACATACACACAGTGGTCACTGCCAGCCTACACACACACACAGGGGTCACTACCAGCACACACACACACACATTGGCCACTACCAGCCTACACACACACACACACACACACACACACACACACAGGGGTCACTGCCAGCCTACACACACACACACAGGGGTCACTGCCAGCCTACACACACACACACAGGGGTCACTACCAGCCTACACACACACACACACACACACACACACACACACACAGGGGTCACTACCAGCCTACACACACACACACAGGGGTCACTGCCAGCACACACACACACACACACACACACACACAGGGGTCACTACCAGCCTACACACACACACACACACAGGGGTCACTACCAGCCTACACACACACACACACACACACACACACAGGGGTCACTGCCAGCCTACACACACACAGGGGTCACTACCAGCACACACACATACACACAGGGGTCACTACCAGCCTACACACACACACACACACACACACAGGGGTCACTACCAGCCTACACACACACACACACACAGGGGTCACTGCCAGCACACACACACACAGGGGTCACTACCAGCCTACACACACACACACACACACACACACACACACACAGGGGTCACTGCGGACCTGACAACTCAGCACATACACTGAGGTGTAGCACCACCAGGATGAAGAAAGCTTTGGAAATAATATTTGTCATGTCCAGCCTTGTTGTATCGTATAGTTTTTCCCACAGTTTCCTTGTCTCTTGGCTTTTTAAAGCGCCTGTATACAAGGAACTGGAAGTGCAGTTATTTTGCACTGCCGTAGGGAAGAAGATAGAAAAGGAAATGTTTTCTTTTCTGGAACAGAGCAGAGAGGATATTTCCTTTATGGAACATGAAAGAGTTAGAGCATACTTGCCTACTTTCGGAAACTGGTTTCAGGAAGATTCCATACCTCACAAGTTGTGCACGGTTAAAACCAGGACCTGCACGCCAGAGGCGTGGCTAATCCGGGATGGGGGCGGGGCTACAAAGAAGGTGGGTGTGGTCTCCAGTAAAGTGGGCATGGCCCAGTGCAGCGACACCCATTTTCTTAATTTTTTTCTCTGGTGGCTGGCTACTAGCAGGCTTTGCTGGCCTGGGTGGCTCTTGTGCGGACTACGGGCAGTGGTGCTTGGCAGGCCTTTTAGGCATGATTGTGCCAGGCTCTGCTGTGCTGTCCAGATTTTTAGATTGGGATTGATTATTCTGGGGGTATTGGGAGGGCTATGCGGGGCATTGGGGGTTAAAAGCTGAGCCTCCTGCCAGCTACCAGCCTACACATAACACACGCGCACACACACAAATACAGACAGGCACAGGACAGTGTTCTATACACAAACACACAATGCAGTGTACTCACACACACTAACATGGATCAGTACCTAACTATATACACACACACATACAGGGATCACTACCAGCCTACACACACACACAGGGGTCACTGCCAGCCTACACACACACACATATATACACACACAGGGGTCACTGCCAGCCTACACACACACACACAGGGGTCACTACCAGCCTACACACACACACACACACACACACACAGGGGTCACTACCAGCCTACACACACACACAAACACACAGGGGTCACTACCAGCCTACACACACACACACACACACACACAGGGGTCACTGCCAGCCTACACACATACACACAGTGGTCACTGCCAGCCTACACACACACAGGGGTCACTACCAGCACACACACACACACACATTGGCCACTACCAGCCTACACACACACACACAGGGGTCACTGCCAGCCTACACACACACACACACACACACACACACACACACAGGGGTCACTGCCAGCCTACACACACACACACACACACACACACACACACAGGGGTCACTACCAGCCTACACACACACACATACACACACACACACACACACACACACACAGGGGTCACTGCCAGCCTACACACACACAGGGGTCACTACCAGCACACACACATACACACAGGGGTCACTACCAGCCTACACACACACACACACACACACACAGGGGTCACTACCAGCCTACACACACACACACACACACACACACACAGGGGTCACTGCCAGCACACACACACACACAGGGGTCACTACCAGCCTACACACACACACACACACACACACACACACACACAGGGGTCACTACCAGCCTACACACACACACACACACACACACACACACAGGGGTCACTGCCAGCCTACACACACACAGGGGTCACTACCAGCACACACACACATACACACAGGGGTCACTGCCAGCCTACACACACACACACAGACACACACACACAGGGGCCACTACCAGCCTACACACACACACACTCACAGGGGCCACTACCAGCCTACACACACACACACACACAGGGGTCACTGCCAGCTCTTATAGATACACCCAGGTCACCTACACACATATTGGTGTCAGTGGCAAGCTACAGTATATAAACACAAAACAAACACAGAGCTGCCTGCACACACACAGTACCAGCCAGCTTGGAGGTAGAAATACTGTCATCATGCACTAACTTGAGAACGGAGCACTCCTGCTTCTCCCCCGGCCAGCCTGTCCTCTGAGCTGCTTCCTGTTCTAGCTCCCGGTCACTCCCCCTGCCACTGTCTTCAGCCTGCCCTGCAGCTTCCTCAATGTGGGGGTGAGGTGAAGACTCCGCAGCTGCTGCTGGTAAAGTCTCCCTGCCTGGAGGCTCTGTCTGCTGGGCGCCGTGGCAGCGCTGCTTACTATGCACACTAGTCGCATACTTGCCTACCCTCCCGCATTTAGCGGGAGTCTCCCGTTTTTCCAATCATTCTCCCGCCCCCCCGCAAATCCCTGGGTTTCTTCCGCTTTTTTGTCCCCTTTCCAATAAAAACGTAATGCGCATGCGCGAACGCGTCATTGTGGGGGCGGGGCCTAAATGCGCGACGCCGTGACGTAATTAGGAAGGCCACCGCGGGGCTGTGTGGGTAGCGCTGGCCTGAGCGTGCAGGAGCGGCGCTGGCAGCGGCAGTGGACTGAGGCATTGGCAGACAGTGAGTCGGGCAGCGGGAGCCGGGAGCACACAAGAGTGTCAGACTCGTCTCAGCTGTGTAAGGAGCAGCAGCCGCAGCAGCCAGTAAGTAAAAGCTTAAAGTTAACTGACTGTTTCTGACTGTAAGCTGCATTCCTCTCCCCCACTCACTAAGCCTGCTTCTTATCGATCACCTCTACCCCCACCACTGGTCCCCGACTGGCTCCCGTCCCAAGACATGCTCCACTACTCCTGTCGTCATGCCCCATTAATTTTCTAGCTGCCTGCCTTCCTACAAGGGGCACTTAAAAGATATATATATATATATATATATATATATATATATATATATATTATGTATAAGTGTGTATATATATATTATATATATGTATATATATATATATATATGTATACGTGTGTGTATGTATATGTGTATATATATATATATATATATATATATATATATATGCGGTGTAAGTGTATGTAGGTTGCAGTGTGTGCCACTGACAAGCTTTCATACAGCTTGTCACCTGTTTGTCATGTTCCCATGACTACTGTTAAGTGAAATAATAATGAACATGGGATAGCTTACTATAGTCATTCTGTCATTTCTGCTTTTTGGGCGGGCACGGTCTAAGCCACTATATCGCTAAACTTCTCAAATCAGTAGGGCAGCTGTTGGCAAGAACATGTGGTTGACTACCGGAGCCGTCTATTTTGGTATGTTTAATAAGCATCACGGTGTGTGGCATGTGTATAATGGGCATCACGGTGTGTGGCATATGTATAATGGCCATCACGGTGTGTGGCATATGTATAATGGGCATCAGGGTGTGTGACATATGTATAATGGGATTCACGGTCTGTGGCATATGTATAATGAGAATCTCTGTGTGTGGCATATGTATAATGGGAATCTCTGTGTGTGGCATATGTATAATGGGCATCACGGTGTGGGGCATATGTATAATGGCCATCACTGTGTGTGGTATATGTATATTGGGCATCACAGTATGCGGCATATGTATAATGAGCATCACGGTGTGCGGCATATTTATAATGGGCATCACGGTGTGTGGCGTATGTATAATGGGCATCACGGTGTGTGGCATATGTATAATGGCCATCACGGTGTGTGGCATATGTATAATGGGCATCAGGGTGTGTGGCATATGTATAATGGGCATCAGGGTGTGTGACATATGTATAATGGGATTCACGGTCTGTGGCATATGTATAATGAGCATCACGGTGTGTGGCATATTTATAATGGGCATCACGGTGTGCGGCATATGTATAATGAGCATCATGGTGTGCGGCATATTTATAATGGGCATTGGTGTGTGGCATATGTATAATGGCCATCACGGTGTGTGGCATATATGTATAATGGAGCATCACGGTGTGTGGCATATGTATAATGAGCATATGCCACATACCATGATGCCCAATATACAGTACATATGTGGCTGTCTGTGTCCCTGCTGTCACTCTCTCTGTGTTCCCACTGTCTCTCTGATGTCACTCTCCCTGTCCCTTTGTCCTTGAATTTTGTCTCATACTGTGTGGTACAATGTGTAAGGGCACTAGTACTAGATAGTATAAGGAGTCCGACTAGTGTGGTGTATAAGTGGTATGTGGTGTGGTACACTTCACATAAAGACACGCCCCTTTTCCCATGGCCACACCCCCTTTTGCAGAGCGCGCGCGCCTTCGGCGCGCGCAGAACTAAGTCCTCTGGTTTGTTCCATACTCCGACTTTATAATTTCCTCTCTCTCTCTCTATATATCTATATCTATATCTAGTGTAGCTGGGGCGGCACTCTGATGGGCAATCCAGTCCCAATGGGGATACTCAATTGAACGCGGTGTAGGTGCTGCGGTGCCTTCCAAGCTTGAGCTCACAGCCGTGGGTCAAGGAGACATAGAGATGTAGGGACGGCGGCACTCGCAGAAATAAAAACTCTAGGCAAGCTTGGTTTTAACCAACGTTTCGTGGCTGGTGTCGCCACTTTATCAAGGTGCCAAAGAACAAGTGTACAAATGAAAAAACTTACTTAAATAGCCCTGGACTCGTTCGTGACGCCCGGCGTCCGTCTCTGCAGCGTCTAATGATGACGTCATGTGTCCACGGCAACGACGTGAGTCACGAAGGAGACCCATATCACGTGATCTGTGCATATAATGAAAAAACAATTTTCATTATATGCACAGATCACGTGATATGGGTCTCCTTCGTGACTCACGTCGTTGCCGTGGACACATGACGTCATCATTAGACGCTGCAGAGACGGACGCCGGGCGTCACGAACGAGTCCAGGGCTATTTAAGTAAGTTTTTTCATTTGTACACTTGTTCTTTGGCACCTTGATAAAGTGGCGACACCAGCCACGAAACGTTGGTTAAAACCAAGCTTGCCTTGAGTTTTTATTTCTGCGAGTGCCGCAGTCCCTACATCTCTATATCTATATCTATATATACTGTATGTATGTATATATATATGTAGATTGCTGTAGAAAGCGTCACTTCAGAGCTTGTGATCAAGGGGAAATTTATTGTGTTAATGCAGTTTCGGGCCTCAGCCCGTCATCAGGAGGCCCGAAACGGCGTTGACCCAATAAATGTTAACTTGATCACAAGCCCTGGAGTGACGCTTTCTACAGCAATCTACATTGGCGCACCTGAACACATGTACACTGAAGCAGGCACCCAGGCAAGCATATTGACCCCGACAGCAGAAACAGAGTGCCGGTCCACTGATCTCTATATATGTATGTATATAATGATGCGCGACGCTGCTCTCAGTGCATTTTGCGATCATCTAAAATCTCCCTCATTTTGCTTTTCAAAAGTAGGCAAGTATGCACTAGTGCCAAGCTCCGCCCCCCATCGCGCCGGACTAGCGCACGCGCAGTCCGGATTTTGAAACTGGACTTTGAAATTCCGGGGGATCGGGAGGGCTTTGCGGGGGACCGGGGGACTGGGGGCTAAAGCGGGAGGCTCCCGCAAAATGCGGGAGCATCGGCAAGTATGAGTTAGAGCAGGACAGTCCCACTAATTGGACATTGTCTCAGTGTCCTGTGGGCCAGACTCGAGGGGTGAAAGTTGGGAGAGCCAGTGCAGGGGATCTGCCCAGCACAACTCCCAAAATGAAGAATATGGGGTTCCGTAAGACATGCCCCTGCACTTGGGGTCCCGCAAAATGAATTTTGGGAAACTCCTTCATCAGAGAGTCACAAGGGTTATTTTGGGGTCCACGCCATCCTCCTGTGTCTATTACCTTCAGCAAACTTGTGGCGAGCGAAGCGAAATCGCACATTAACGACAACTTAATGAGTGGCAATTTTTCAATTCGCATCCAGATGTTTTCCCATTAAAAAGTATACAAATCGTGGGGGGGCGTGGCTTGGATGGGCGTCTGAACAGTCGGGGAGGGTGAGTGGGCTCCGCGATACATTTGCTAAATATCCTGCCTGTGTGACCCTGGGGAGCCCCTCACCCACTCACCAGTGCCCCGGAAGGTCCCCTGCATCTGCTGAGCTGTTTGGCGACTGTGTGCGGGCCTGGAGTGTCCAGGTCCGTCTCCCTGGCCTGGCGTCTTCTTCTCTGGACGGATCCTGTGCGGGCGCCATCTTGGGGATCCTTGTCTGCGGGTTCTCCTGTAGTCGGAGGACCCGCGGGTGCTGATGGGCAGCGGCTGCTCGCTGGAGGGGTCTGGATGCCTGACCTTGTCCCCTGATGCCTGGAGCTCCGTGGGTGATCCGTGTGGAGCAATATTGAGCGCGGGCGGTGTGCCCGGCAGACTGGGCTGACGTGTGGGTGCTGGTGCAGAAGAGCTGCAGTGTGGTACACGCAGCTTCAGTACATAGCATTCAGAGCCGTCCCCTATACAAAGAACTCCGCCTACTTGCTGAGCGGTCAGCTACAAATGTGTTTATAACTATGCTGCACTTGTCACCTGTACCTTATACCCGCAGTCAGGGAGCACCTTGGTCATACATCATTTAAAGGCACCCTTGGGCTCACTCTGGTGATATCCTCATAGCTGCTGTGTGCTACCTTACAAATACAATCTATACCTATTCTGTGTGGCCATACTCTGCCTGCAGGGCTACCCTGTGCACTATTGGTGCCTCAAGATATCCATTATTACTGACCAGGCTCTGCAGTCTGCCTGATACCTGATTGCTGGAAACCTTGTATGAAGTCGGGATAACTGCTCCTTTTCCATTCTGTTGTGTGGGCGGTTTGTGGTGTGCTAGCCACCACTTATCTGCCATATACCTTGACTATACTACATCAGTGATGTCTGCCTGTTTTCAGCAAATACTTGAGGCCATTACTCTCTCCACGAGGAGGATTCTTGCTGTATTTGGAGATGTGGAGATTGTATCAACAACTCTGGTAACTTATCTCTTCTGCGTCCTCTACACCTATGGAACCATCCTGCCATGAGGAGATATCCCCTATTTCTCATGCTACGGTTCAAGCCCCTCATTTTGGGAACTCCTTCAAGATAGGCCCTATTGTTTCGTTAGCTATGTCATTGTTAGATGGCTCCTTATTTGCCTATGTCTATTTGGATCCGTACCCTTGGATGGATAACACAATCCTAGTGCTACTGTTCCAGTGCTATCAACTCCTGTATCTGTGTCCTAAAGTGTATAAGGGTGGGACTGCTGTCCATATGCCTCCACAGAAGAGGAGAGCTTGGCCGGACTAAAGTTTTTCTTATACTTCTGAAATTCCTGTATTCATATGTTTCTGTTCATAGTGTACCAGTGCCCGATGATCTGTTTATCCCCTGACTGGACTTATATTCCAGTTTAAGTGTCGTCCAGTTATTACTATGCTGTGGTACTTCTTCTTGTTGGGACCGGAGGGGCAACAGCTAAATACTTTGCCCTTATGTCTTAAACTAATTTATCCTGCTTTGTACTGCCCCTGACAGGCATTCATTCTTTCTATCCTTTATGAGGTTGGGTGGGTGGGGGGTTCTTAGATAGATTTTGTAGTGTAGGAAGTAGGGGGTGGGCTGGGAGGTAGGGGTAAATTAGGATTTGTAGGCTAGCCTAGCTCAAATAAGCTGGAAGCCACAAATGTATTTCCTTTTAGTGATAGTTAGTATAGATAGCTGGGGGGAGTGGTGTTTTTTTCGGGATCTAAGTATACCTAGATTGGGGTTAGGTCATACAGGGTGGGGGGTTAAGGGGAGGTTTTTTTTTGGGTTCCTTTTGGGAGGTTTGCTTTGGGTAGAATAGGTAGCATAGTTAGGTATGCCTTATTTTATATGTTGTATGCTTAAAATGTCCTCGTCGGAGCTTGTTATTTGTTTTTGAAAATCCAATAAAAATTACTTAATTTAAAAAAAAGTATACAAATCGCAAATTTAATGGGATGCAAATTCGGGAAAATGTTACTTAAAATTGCCACACAAACAGACCAGGTTGTGATGGGCAATTTTGACAGAACCATGCACAGCTCAGTGCAATCTGTGCATTGTTCTGTCCAAAAAAATTTAACCAGGACTATTCTTACAGCCAAGTCCGAAACTAGGGGAAATTTACTTGTATTTGTACTCTATAAATATATTGTTTTTATTATTTGATTGTCCTTAATTATTCTGGCTTTTTCTCTATGCATTCTCTATGCATTAATAAATGTATACATTTTATCACCGTGTTATAATTTCTTACTTAGACTCTGTGCATGCTTCTGTCCCCAAAAAATTGTATAAAAAAAAAAAAAAAAACACGTGGGGTTCCTGCTCCTGAGCATAACCAGCCCGGGCTCAAAGAGTCAGCCCTGGTTTCATAAAATCACGGGTCAAACCGAGTAGGAGTCCCCCGGATTTTATAAAACCAGCACCAGGCTCAAGGGCCAGTCCTGGTTCCCAATATACGGGGGACAAAATGAGTAGGAGTCCCTCATATTTCAAGAACCAGCACCGGGCCCAACCAGCCAGCAGGGTAATGCCACAGCTGGGGGGTGACGGGGGGACGGATCATTTCTAATTTTCTCCATTCTAATATTCCATTAATCATTTTTAATTAAACATTGAAACACAGGAAGGGCAATGTTTTGTTGTTTTTCTATAAACATGTATAAATACATAAGCATGTTGTGTTACTACTGTACAATGCAATTTTATTCTTGAGAAAAATAAAAAAAATAACGATCATCTTCAATCGTGTCACTCATCAGACTTTAGAAGTTGGTCAACATTTTCATATATATTATCTGCAGTCCATAATGATGTCAGATACGTCCTGAGGTAAAACAGAAATAAATGTTTAATTGCACAGTAAACAGTAACAAACAAAAAAAATGATTACCTACAATACAGAAACCTTATATGCCCCTACATTAAAGTTAGATTTTGGGGGGAATTTTGTATTAAATATGTATAAGCTCATTTTTAATTTTAGGTGATTTTAAAATGACTTGATAGTCATTATGGTACTTGTTTCCTAGAAGGGCGCCCATGTACATCGCATGCCATTACAATGGCATGCAATGCGACCGATGCGATGGCCGCGATTTTACATAGAAATGCATGGTAAAATGTAAATCGCGTCGGTCGCATCGCATGCGGCCAAAAAATCGCATGCGATGCGACCGACACGATTACCGATTTTACATAGGGAACAATGTTAAATGGCCCAATTGACCCGATTTTACATAGGGAACAATGTTAAATGGCCCACAGACCCCAAATAGCCACCCTGAAGTGTGAAATGCCCCCCCCCCCAATTGTTAACGCCACCCCACGATCAACGTCAACCCGAAGCGTGGCAAACGCCGCTAGCCCGCGAGGGGCGGCGGTACGCGTCCTCCGACCTTTTCATACCCCCACTATCCACGTCGGCGCAGAGCTGAGAATAGAAAGTGTGGTGAGTGCAGCGAGCCACTGAGCCCGAACCGTGGCGAGCGCACGCGGAATACGAGCCCGAAGCGTGGCGAGCGCACGCGGAATACATGTTAAGTAATCCGTGTCCCCTCACGGGGCTCGCTGCGCTCGCCACGCTTCGGGGGCGTGTTCCGTGTCCCCTCGCTGGGCTCGCTACGCTTGCCACGCTTCGGGCTCGGTGGCCCGCTGCTCTCGCCACACTTTCTATTCTCAACTCCACGACGACGTGGATAGTGGGGGTATGAAAAGGTCGGAGGACGCGTACCGCTGCCCCACGCGGGCTCGCTGCGCTCACCACGCTTCGGGTTGACGTTGATCATGGGGTGGCGTTAACAATTGGGGGGGCCATTTCACACTTCAGGGTGGGTATTTGGGGTCTGTGGGCCATTTAACATTGTTCCCTATGTGAAATCGGGTCAATTGGGCTATTTAACATTGTTCCCTATGTAAAATCACGGTAATCGCGACGGTCGCATCGCATGCGATTTTTTGGCCGCATACGATGCGACCGACGCGATTTTTTTCCTTGCGATGCCTAAGATCAAAATCGTGGGCACCCTTCTAGGAAACAAGTACCATCATTATTTCAAAATAGCATTTCCAGGTGCTTTTAGCACTAACCCCAAGACTATCCTGATGCTTACCCTAACTGCAGCCTCAACCTCGTGAAAAAAATGCAGAAAAAACAAAAAGAATAATTAGGTGTATCACAGAATATATGAAAATAAATATTAAAAAATATTTAAAAATGTCCACAAATTTCTGGCCCACTGCCGCGGTGCCTTCTATCTAGGAGCCTGTACATTGCCCACCCACTCACAGCCACCAAGCGGTCATCTGGCGGACAGCCTAAGCAGCCGGGAAAGCACGGGTCCCAGAAAGCGGTGCCTTCTACCTACGAGTCTGCACATCACCCACCCACTCACTGACATATGAGGCAGATTGGGAGATGGGAATCCGGCAGCTGCAAACTAAACCCCAGTGCATTAAACCTGCTACAGCCTGCAGGTGCCATATGGGAATCTACCCTCCAGCCATTTTCAGACCGAAATTCCCATCTCAGTCATAAAGATCTCTAACAGGCAGCATGGGCAAACGGGGCACAGGTGAGCTAATTATCCCACATATTACATCTATACCTTTCCAGCGGAATCAGTCTACTGTAATGCTGGGGACGCCCAGTATATCAGGATATTACTTTTCAATTTGTTAATGTGAATTTGCGCACTTTTTCGCCCTTTTTTATAACAAGGACATATCCCTTTTTAACCAAGACTATTCTTACAGCCAACTCCAAAACTAGGGGAAATTGACTTGTATTTGTACTTTATAAATATATTGTTTTTATTATTTGATTGTCCTTAATCATTCCAGTCATACACTGACTTTTTCTAAATGTATATGCATTAATAAATGTATTCATTTTATTACAGTATTATAAGTATTATAATATTATAACCAGTACAGTCAGTGCCGAAACTAGACATTTTGGTGCCCTGTACCATAAAAGCAAATTATACCTTACTAAAAATCAGGGTCAAATTTAGGGGTGTGGATTTATGAGGAAGGGGCATGGCCACATAAAAGTAACAATAACACTTGTAATGCCCCTTAAGCCCCCTAGTCGGACTTATCCTAAGGAAAAGTCAGACCAGGTTCACTTTGAGCTCCCCCGGCAGCTCGCTTACATGAATGGGCAATGTAGGTGAGTATCGGGCGGCCACCCATAGGGCAGATGCACTATGGGCAAGACATCCCTGGCACACACCTAGTTATTGCCCTGAGTACAGCCTAACTCTAAATCTACCCTTAACCGCACCTTAACCCTTACTCTAACACTAAAATAGTCTGTTGACATTCTGCCTGTGGACATTTTCAATGTAAACATTATGATCACATTGACCTTATGCCCATGTCAATAATGTTTTGAATATCAACATTATGGTCAGTGTCAACTTTCAGAACATTTTGAGATTCTTGAGCTGACATTCTTATGTCAATGTTTTGTACCACACCTGGTTCTTGATCCCAACCTGGGCAAGTTTAACTTTAATATGAAAAGGGACAGTACATTATTAAATAACTGGAGAGTGCTCCAACAAATTATGGATAAGTATGATTCATTGATGTCTGCATGCAAGCCATTCAACTCGTCGTGGAATTAGTGTCAATGCAGCTGGCCTGCCTCAAGGAGGAGCCATGTAACCAGTGGCAATGTAATGCATAAGATTGAATCATTATAGTACAGCACCTCTCTCTTGTTGGCAATAACAAAGAATGGGTGCATTTCTGCCTGTTACCCCCACCATGTTACTAACTACCTCTTCCTTTATCTCCCTCTGCTTTCCCCATTGCTATCTATGTCTCCCATCACACTTTATCTCTCTCTCTTCTCTTGTCACCCACTCCATCTTCCTGTCAACCGTTATCTCTACCCGTCACCCTCTGTTAACCACACTCTGATTCTCCCTTTCATCCACTCCCCAATACCCTGTGCCTCTAGATGTCACCATCTCCCTTTTGCCCACTGTCTTTCCTTGTCACCCTCTCCCTGTTACCCAATGACTCTCAATAACTCTCTGCCTCAACCCTTCACCCACAGCTTGTCACACTCTGCCTTTCTCTCTCATCCACCGTACATCACACCCTGCCCATTTCTGAAACCAGGACTGGCTCAAAGAGCATTATTTTTCTGTTTTTTACACAGAGAAGCCTGCACAGATCTGAACGATCTGTACAGGCTTCATGCTCATCCGTATTTGGCTGCCAGGAAACTCAGCAGCCAAATACGAATGACTGCACCATCGGAAAATAGGAATCCTGAGAATTTGGCAGCTTAGTAAATTTGCCCAAATTCTCGTGTCATATTTTTGGGCTGATTACAGCTGTTCCGGTCGTACCTGTTCGTACCGCGGATCGGCCGTAATGGTCAATCTTAATAAATTTCCCCCCAAGTGTACACACACACTGCCTCTTCTCATTCTCTCAAACTTACCCACAGCCTCTCCCCATCAAACTCTGAATCCCCTTTCACTCATCTAAATAGAAAGTGCAAGCATTAAAGCAGCCAGTCTCATTCCCTAGTGGTTTTAGAGCACCAGCCCCCAAGTGTCTTTCTAGTTCCATCCAGGCCTCTTCTGTCTCTCTAGCCATCCCCGTTCTGTCTCTCCAGTATCTCCAATGTCCCTACAGCCAGCTCCCCTCTGTCTTACCAGCTAGTCCCCTTCTATCACTCCAGCCAACCCCTTTCTGTCTCTTCAGCCCCTCCAGTGCCTCATCAGCCAGTCTCCCTTCTCTCTCCATCCGCTCCAGTTTCTCATCAGCCAGTCCCCCCTCCTATCTCTCCAGTCCATCACATTGTTTCTTCAGCAAGCCCCCTTCTATCTCCAGCCCTGCAGTGTCTCCCCAACCAGCTCGGCAGTTTCTCCAGACCTGCTGTGTCTCTCCACATCACCCTCGTAATGTCACTGTCTGCCACTCCCTGTCATCCTCTACCTCTTCTTGTTACCAATGGCCACGTGGTATATTATGAACTTGGGGTAGGATGGAGGAGGGACGCCCAAAGAATATATATACACATGTGCCAACCACTTACAAGTTCTAGCATTCTATCTATTGAAAATTATTTAACCTTCTATTCATATGTACTGTACAGAAAACATATTGAAAAATAAATATGACCATAACACATAAATGCATACTCCAGCAGATAATCCTTATAAAAACATTTTTTTTTTCACAATTTGAATCAAATTGACCGTTTACTACATTGTGTATGGTCCCATCCTGACAACAAAAGCCAATATCAACAGGCTGACGGAAATCTGTCTATAATTCATGTTGCACAATAATCTTATTAAATGATTGCTCATAATAACCTTATTAATAACAGTACTGGGGGGAGGGATGATTTGATAATAGGAATGAGGCCACTGGAACTGAGGCTGGTAGTGTTAACATCTTACACCTTTGTACCTTTTTATCTTGCCAGCTTGGTGCACTGAACATATTTACTGTATCCCATCTCTGGAAATGCATCAACAACAGTACATGCACATTGCAGTGAGATAAGATATGCACAAAAGGAGTGATTTAGACAGGAATGTACACTTAGGGGAAATGTACTGATTGCTGAGTACGGCCGAGCAGCGGTACAAACGGGTATGATTGGAATTAGCTGTAATCGGCCCGAAAATACAGGCTGTTTGAGATGCTCCTGGTTGCAGAAATACAGGGGACACATTTCATAGGGTCTCCCTTTATTTCTGTTACCAGCACAGGGCTCTTATACCGGTCCTGGTTACAAAAATACGAGAGACAAAAAAATGTGAGTCCATCATATTTTTATAACCAGCACCGGGCTCCAACAGCCAGTGGTGTCATGCCACAGCCGGGTGAAACTTTTTATACAAGTTCCACCAGCCAAAACATGATCACCCTGACTGTTCAGCACTGGCCAGATCCCTTGGAGAGTGGGGACTCCCCATGAAGCAGTCCCCCCTCCAGGGCCACTCCAGGCCTTAGCTGAAGCCAAGACTACAGTATCCCCGGCACTCCTGGGCAGTGGGCTTGGGGTATTGGGTTTTGTAGTAGAAATACAAACCCCAGCAAGCCTCCCCCACATGCCGGGACTTGGAGAACCACAATTTATTGCATGCAGGGAACTAATGGGCCCACTGGGACTTGTACTCCCACCATGGAACCAATACCCAAATCTCCATGGAGATGCCTACAGCCAATCAGGTATCAGCTCAGGACTGATTGGCTGTAGTCTCCATGGTGATGCTTTCAGCCATTCGGGGCTGAGTGTGGTCCCCAGCACAGAGTTTGGTGGATGTCACAGGGACTCCATACCAGAGACTCCTCTGAAGAACCAGCTGGTTCTGCCACTGGAACCTGGAACAGTAAATATGTGAAGCGAGGGTGTGGGTGTGTATATTAAACTTGTTCTGTTCTATGTGTATTTGCGTGTGTCTTTTTCTTCATTGTCATCACCAGTGAACTACAATAACCAGCAGGTCCATTAATGCGCATCATGCTGGGACTTGTCATTCACCAAGTCCCAGCATGCGGGGGAGGCCTGCTGGAACTTTATAGTTTGACTGTGAAAACAAATGTATTTTTACCCCTTTTTTACACAAATTCATCAGTCCCTGGGGGGGGTCTTTATCCCACTCCCCCAGGGACCTTGTCTGGGGCTGACCAGCTAGGGGACCCAGCATAAAAAGTGTCCCCTGGCTGTGGCATGACACTGCTGGCTGTTAGAGCCCGGTGTTGGTCCCAAAACATGGGGAACCCCAGTATTTTTTACCCCAGTATTTTTGAAGCAAGGACCGCCCAAGAGCCCGGAGCTGTTTTTTTAAATATGGGGGAAACCCCCCCCCCCACCCCTGTATTTGGGGATCCAGGACCGGGACTTTTCTTAAAATCACACATATTCGTTAATAAAAATAGCCCAAAATTGCATGAAATTCTGACTTCGTCTTCAGTAGAACTCCCATCTTAGTAAATTCACCCCATAGTGTTGACCATAAATGCATGCTTAGAGGCATATAATTTCCATCTAAAGTAACCTAGACGCAAGGGGGTTCTGATAAGGATGATGATTAGAAGCGTCTTTATTTCTCCATGATCACAGTTATAGGACACTTCTTTCTATCTCAGCATCAGACCAATTTTTAAAGAAAAAAAGTTGCAGTAAATAAATAAACGGTAATATTAAATATTATAATACCTATGCTTTAATGTTTCCTAGCGGAATGCCTGGATCTTCTTGAGCTTTGAGGTCAAATGAATACCTTTTATTCTGTGAAAGGAACAACTAATTAGAAATTAAAGAAATAAAACATAAAACATAAAAATGTTTTCTAGCTCACTGTTTGGATTGTGGTCATGTAGACTCTACAGACATGATTGTTGCTTGTCTATCTGTGTGTTATGCGCTAATTCAACCTAACAGCTAGCTGCTCCTCTGATAAGACTCTCCTGTTAGTGAGAGACACAAAGCAACAATGTAAACAAAGGGGGATAATCGGAGTGCGCTCAAATGGTACCACCTTACATAACCCAATGCTATATATCACATATACATGATAAAACAATCACATTTCAAAAAGTCAAATTTATGTATTCAGGAAAAAAACTTAGACTTCCTTCAGGAAAGTAGTCCTTTATTTAAAATCCAACGCGTTTCATCAAAAAATCTTCATCAGGGGCATGGCAAAAAAAGAAAGCACACCTGGGGAGAGGTGTTTGAGGGGGCGCTCAGCAAGAGGTGCAACTCCAGCAGCTGCAAAAACGGGTTCGTCATACCCGGTAATGTGGACCGGCAAAAAGGTGAACCTGGCGGTTCTGTGCAGCGCTGAAATAAAATTTGGAACTTACAAACGTCCTCAGCTGCTTACCAATTGGAGGACAATCCACCTCTGCCATGGAGTGGTAATTATAAAACTTCAGAGATTTGCTTTTGGATACAGTTCCCATGCATTCCTAAGGCATATAAGAACAGACCCATTGTGTGCAAGCCTTTTATGTTCATGTATGTTGAATTTGTGCAGAATCCAATGCTATTTTTCAGCAGGAACCAGCAGGAACTCAGTTCCTGAACCTCTAATTAAATATGACATCATCAGGAACTGAAAATGTACTTTTCATAAGATAAGTTTTATTTTAAAGTCACCTGTGAGTGCCTTGTTTCTAAATACAATATATACATCTATCTCTCCCTCCCTCTCTCTATTATATATGTTTTTTTTTATTTAATTGATCCACCCTCATACCTGGAGTTCCTGAACCTTTTTTTCCAGAAAAACAGTACTGGCAGAATTTATTAGGCGGCATTATTAGCCCAGTAATGTTTTTAATTATATTTTACAACTAAACAATTTTATTATATCCAAATGTTGTAAAGATCATCGAAACAATTAGTTAATTTTTAAATTTGTGCACTGCACAGAACCGCCAGGTTCACCTTTTTGCATGGCGAAAAAGGACCTTATATCAAGGTCTTAACAATGGAGAGCATTCCCTATACTGTAAAACATATTAACATCAATTTCGGTAAAAGTATTCAATTTACTGACAGTCAAAATACCACCAACCATTGGCTGACAGCCAAAATACCAACACGTTTAAAATGCCGACATTCATTATGCCAACATGGGCAACATGCAGACACGTTCAAAATGTTGACAAGTCTTGGAGACGAAAACTGTTGGGTGATTTCTTATTCCGGCATTCCATCACTCTCAACTAAGTTATACCTGGTTTTATAATCTAGCTGCCTACACTGCCACTTTAGGGAATTTACTTTTGGATTAACTCTTCCCATTTCTGTTTTTATAGTCTACATATAGGTTTATGCATCTCATTTTTTTTTATTATTATTGGTGTGGATTTTTTTTATTAAATGGTGTTTTTGAATATATCTTTTTAGTGAAATATTTATATTGTTGACTTAGCCGCATTATGAATTGCCACAATTAGTCGCCGTCTAAGTCCAATACCATTGTTCCCAGACTTTTAGTGACTCACCATAACTAAACTTGGACAGAGCTGAAGCCCTTGCATAGTTGTACGCAGAGTACTTGTTAGGCACCATATCTTTCCAAGTCTTGGCGTTTGATATGCTAATAAAAATGTATTGTCCTATAGCCATGCTCCACCCAACTGGCATGTCTAGTTCCATATATGGAGAGATTGTGTAAAGACATTGTGGATGGGGCACTTAGAAGTGTGGGTGTATACTGCTACATCTGAGAGGAATATTTTAAAATTACTTATATACTAATATACAAATGTAGATGAGCCCCAAAGCAGTTAGTAAGAGATACAATACTTGCTAAAGTGCTGGGAAATGGCACTGATGATTCCATGTAAATGTATCTATCTCTCATTCCTTTTCCCAAAAAAATGTAACAGTGTTAATGTGGGCTAGGTGAAATGAGGGAGATTGCTAGAGTAATGAGGGAGAGAGGGAGATTGCTGCTATTTCAGGGAGTCTCCCACAGAATGCAGGAGGGTAGGCAACTATGATATATATTTATATATACTGTATAACATATAGCGCAACAGGAAAAAAGATTCAGATTTTATTTTTAAAAGGAAAACAAAATATGTCACGATTTAATTATATTTTATATGGAGCATTGTCAAAACAATATTCTCTCTTATGTTTTTTTTAATATCATTACATTTTTATATTGAGAACATATAGAATAATGGACCTAATTCAGACCTGTTCTCTAGGCTGCGTACACTTGCAGTCTAGCGAACAGGTCAGCACCGCCCCTCCAAAACACCTGCCGCCCGCTGTACATATTAAACATGTATGAGCCATAATTTACCAACACAACGAGAGTACTGCAAAAAACATTACACCTCTTCAAGGGTTTCCTCTCCCTCTTTCTAGACTGGAATCACATAAGAATGAACATTTTTGAGATAATAAATAGACCCCTTATTATTTTATACACTACTAGTAAGACGGCTTGAAGCAAATGCTACGAAAGCTAGTAGATGTAGTTTGATTTGCTACCAACAGATGGCAGTGTAAGCACGCTCGATGCAAATGCTTCAAGAGCTAGTAAATGTAGTTTCTCAGTGTTTCGGAGTCACATGGACACAAGACACATATAAATATATATAAATATATATATATATATATAGAGATGATTCTAACAAGTATTGCACTTTTATTATATTTTAAGGTTATTTTAAACACGTACTTTTTTTCTTTTTAGTATGACTGTCAAAGAGATGATGATGATTACAATGAATACAAAAACAAAAATCCAAATGAGACCAGCTACGAAAAAAGGAAAGAGAAAGCAATTATTTACACTTAATACATAATATATAGTTGTATAAATCTAATAAATTTGATTTCCTGTATTAATCCTCTGTACAGTCTGTAAGAAAAGGTAGATCTACAATGTAACTTACAGGAAATAGGCAGGATATTGCCTAGAGCTATTAAAAGAAAAAAAGTGCAGAATTCACTAAACATTAAAAGAAAAAAAAACTGGATAAAGAAAGTAATAGGCGATATCCAATTACATACAATCCATTTTCATGCAATATATGTGAAAATGTCTGAATTCCATTAATTCATCCCCAGAATTAATTTCCAAATGCTATCATATAAATGCTCTCAGACAGTGTTGGACTTAGTCATCTAGGGTCCACCAGGAAGGGATGCAATGTCAGGGGGTCTATTCTTATGGGTGTGGCCAGCTACCAGATGTGTTCTGGCCAGCCCCATACAGGCTTGGCTAACTATTATAGAAGGCATGTTCTTGGCCCCTGATATAGATATATAATGAAATGTGTAGCCTGCTCCAGTGCCTTCCACAGCTGAGGAAGAACAATTATCTACCAATACACGATACAATGTTTCGGCGCTTAGTATCCTGATGATGGGGAACTAAGCCCCGAAACATATAGTACTGTGCAGTGTAATGTATGATTCAAGTGCACAGTCTGGGACCTGATCCCTAGAGAATCCCTGTACCTCTGTGGTCCAGTCGGACCCTGCTCTCAGAACTTCCCACACCTTGACTACCACAACCCTGGGGTACCAGCGCCACCAGACCCAGTAAGCAGAAACTGGGTTCTGGCATGCTGTGACCATGTCTGTGTTATATATGTGCAAGCCCAGCATCCCTGGCATTGGTTGTGGGATTGCTAAGTATATAAACAGTTTGGCAATTAATACTTCACATTACTGTATGCAGTTCATAATGTACATAATGTAAGGTACTACAGTAATGACTTGTAAAAGACTTACCTGTGGATATTCCGCTTTCTCTATTTTTAGGTGCTATGCAAAAATAGAAGAGAAAAAATATGTGGTAAGTTCTGTAAAAGCTGTAAAATGTTTTAGCTGCAGTCCTTATATATGTAACACATGCCACACTGGAGATGATTAAACATGGTCCACATTTTGCATCCAAAGTATAGTAAGACATATTTCTCATCTTAACTTCTGTCTATGTACTGTTCATATTGATTTGCCATTGATCCTATTGGAGGGCATTGATGTTTGGAATAAGGGAGCATGGGTAAGTGGTACCTTGTCAGTGTATTGATAGCACATAGTAGGTGGTGTATATATATTAGGTATGTACAGTACATAATTGTCATTCATAAAAGTTACCTGAAACCTTTGGGCCCTAACTGATGTTTGAAATCTTGATTTGCGCAGTTATAATCAAGATCTAACTACATGTGTGGTGCGGTCAAAATACAGAAGACTGACAGCAAGATCCAGACAGGCAGAATCCCTACAAATTCCAGAGTAAGTATAGGTTGTTAGGGTTAGAGTTAGGCATTAGAGGGAGGGTTAAGCTGTGGAGGTGGGGGAAGTTAGGGTTAAACTGCGGGGGTGTTAGGATTCTGCGGGGGAGGTTAAAGTAAGGCTTTGGGAGGGAAATTTTAGGGTTAAACTATGGGGGGGGGGGGATTTAGGATCGAGATGTTATATCAGGCATGGGCACACTGTGGCTCTCCTGCTGCTGTGAAACTGCACTTCCCAGCATGCACTGACACAGTTTTAGCATTCCCTAATAGGAGAAATGTGGCAAGGCATGCTTGGACTTGTAGTTTCATAACAGCTGGAGAGCCACAGGTTGCCCATGCCTGGGTTAAGGTAAGGCTGCTGGAGGGGGATATTAGGGTTAGGCTGTGTAGGTGGACGAAGTAAGGATTAGGTTGTGTGAGCGGATAGGATTAGGCTTCTGGAGGGGGATGATGGAGATAGGCTGCGGAGGGGGAGGGTAGGGTTAGGCTGTAGTAGGAGTAGGTTAGGGTTAGACCGTAGGAGGGGTAACATAGAAACATAGAATTTGACGACAGATAAGAACCACTTGGCCCATTTAGTCTGCTCCTTTGCCCATCTAATCTGCCCCTAGGGTTAGGCTGTAGGAGGGATAGGTTAGGGTTAGGCTGTAGGAGGGTGAGGTTAGGATTAGGCTGTAGGAGGTGGAGGTTAGGGTTAGGCTGTGGGAGGGGGAAGTTAGGGTTAGTCTGTAGGAGGGGGAGGTTAGGGTTAGGCTGTAGGAGGGGAGGTTAGGGTTAGGCTGTAGTGGGGGGAGGTTAGAGCTAGGCTGCAGTAGGGGGAGGTTAGGGTTAGGCTGTAGTAGGGGGAGGTTAAAGCTAGGCGGCAGGAGGGGGGTTAGGGTTAGGCTGTAGGAGGGTAGGTTAGGCTGTAGGATGGTAAGGTTAGGGTTAGACTGTAGTAGGGGGAGGTTATGGTTAGGCTGTAGGAGGGGGAGGTTATGGTTAGGCTGTAGGAGGGGGAGGTTAGGCTGTAGTAGGGGGAGGTTAGGCTGTAGTAGGGGGAGGTTAGGGCTAGGCTGCAGTAGGGGGAGGTTAGGCTGTAGTGGGGGGAGGTTAGGGTTAGGCTGTAGGAGGGTGAGGTTAGGGTTAGGCTGTAGGAGGGGAGGTTAGGGTTAGGCTGTAGTGGGGGGAGGTTAGAGCTAGGCCGCAGTAGGGGGAGGTTAGGGTTAGGCTGTAGTAGATGGAGTTTACAGCTAGGCTGCAGGAGGGGGAGGTTAGGGTTAGGCTGTAGGAGGGTAGGTTAGGCTGTAGGATGGTAAGGTTAGGGTTAGACTGTAGTAGGGGTAGGTTACGGCTAGGCTGTAGGAGGGGGGGTTAGGCTGTAGGAGGGGGAGGTTAGGCTGTAGTAGGGGGATGTTAGGGTTAGGCTGTAGTAGGGGGAGGGTAGGGCTAGGCTGCAGTAGGGGGAGGTTAGGCTGTAGTGGGGGGAGGTTAGGGTTAGGCTGTAGTAGGGGGAGGTTAGGGTTAGGCTGTAGTAGGGGGAGGTTAGGGTTAGAGGTAGTGTAAAAATACTTAGCAGAATATGTTGGGATTTTGTCCTTCGGCATCCTGCTGTCAGTGTCTGACTGTCGGGATCCCGACTGCCGGTGGCGTTCTCTTAGTAATATTCATTTTTTTCTCTTGTGATGTTCGGTTATTCAACCAAATGCATTAGCACAATTATGGTAAATGTGTTATTTTGATTTCTTTTATCCATTGAGCCATAGTAAACTGAGCTTCTCTATAGCATTTGTCAGTCACATTTATATCTTGTTATTTATGTATTTTTAATCATTTTTTTGATATTGCACTTACATTATGTGGAGCTTAATTGGATATTTACTCATTCTCATCAATTTTGGTCTGTTTGGAATTTATAGTCTATTCTATCATTTGACAGTGAACACAAATTAGGGTTCCCTTGGCAGAAGCCATATAACCTACCTGGATGTGTTTGGACAATGGAAAGAAACCACAGCACACAAAGGAAATCCACGTAAATGTGGGATTAATATATAAACTCACACAAATCATACCCTGGTCAAAACCAACTCATATTCCAGTATTTACTCTAGTGAATAAACATCTAATTGTTTTGCAAGGGAATGGTTTATCTTCTAAATAAGCCTGATACAAAAATAATGATTTTGAAAGTATTATTGTGGAAATGTGAATTGTGCACTTACTGTGTGTGGAAGTTGGTGGTGACATTGTGGTGATAAAAGGTCTTCCCTGATGAATGGTGGTTATTTCTGCAATTACTTCTGAAAAAAAGCAACAAATAGACTTGGACAGTAACACAAAGGCACAGAGGATATCAAATCAAAGCCAATCATTAGCATAATTATGGTAAATGTGTTATTTTTGTTTCTTTAAATTATTGAGCTACAGCATAGTCAACTGAACATCTCTATAGAAGAATTCTATTAGGCAAATTTGTTGGTGTATTTCTGTATGGGAGAAAGGGGGAGGGACTGGGCCGCTGCTGTATTCTGCATGGGAAAAAAGGGCGTGAGGCTGGTGGCTGCTGGAGATATATATATATAATAGTGAATTTAATTGTTGAGTTAAGAGCATTGATGGAATCAATTACACGGGTCAGCTGCTACAACATGTAGCTACATGTTCCAAATTGAACATGACATGTTCTTTACCAATGATTCCATTGCAGGTAAAATTAAACTCTTCCTACGCTACATAGATGACCTTCTGATCATCTGGACTGGCAGCCGTGGGCAGCTGACCCTTGTAATTGATTCCATCAATTCTCTTAACTCGACAATTAAATTCACTTATGAGATCAGTGAACGTTCTGTCCACTATCTGGACGTACAAATCACCATTAGTAACAATGCTATCTCCACAAGTCTATATAAAAAGGAGACGGACAGGAATACCCTGTTACATTTCTCGAGTGCCCACCCCATGTCCACCAAAAAGGGACTCCCTTTTCCCAATTCCTCAGGGTCAGACGAATCTGTGATGACGATGATACCACAGAAAAGGAAATTGACCTCATGATAGATCGCTTCCTTTGTAAAGGCTATAAACCAGAAGAGCTCCACTTAGCCAAACAGAAGGCACTCCGCACGCCAAGAACAGATACTCTCAAACCCAAGAGTCCAGCCGTTGCACAAGACCAGATGGTATTAGTGCAAACGTACAGCCCTGTGGCCCCTGCCATCACCAAAATAGCACGCCAACTTTGGCCCCTTGTTACATCAGATCCCGACCTTAAAACACTGTCACGCTCCAAAATCTTACCCAGTTACAAACGCCAGCGCAACCTTAAAGATTACCTTGTCCATAATGACATTTCTGACTTTGCCCAGAGCAAACCCGGTTTATTTACCATCAGAAAACCTGGATGCTACAGCGTGCCAGTTGCACCACTTGTAGTTTTCTTGAAACCGGTGACAGTTTTCTTCATCCACATTCAGGCGAACGCATCCGCATAAAGCATGTGCTAACATGTAGCACCACGCATGTAATCTATTTTATTCGCTGTCCCTGCGGCCTTATGTATATAGGGAAGACCAAATGCCCCTTTAAAACTAGAATGGCAGGACATAGATCTGCCATTAGAGCCTCATTTGAAGGAAAAATTGGCCAAGACACTTCAGGGAATGCAAGCACAGCCTTGCTACCCTGAGGTACAAAATGATTGACCATATTCCCAAAAAGGTCAGAGGAGGTGACAGAGACAAATTGCTGTTACAGCGGAAGACCTGGTGGATCAATAAATTGAAAACGATCCACCCGACAGGCCTCAATGAAGCCTGCAGTTTTCACTGTTTTCTTTAATCAGATTTCCTGATCCCCTGCATTGACATTCGCACGTCCGCCGACTTCTTAAGCATGTACTGTTTATTTTACTGTCATGTATCCATTATGTTATGTATCCATTATGTATTTACATATGTTGCCTGGTTCCATTATTTGGTTCTCTGCACTTGTCACTTTCACCGTAACTCATGTATATTTTTTATTTTTTGTTTCACAGGGTTGCCTAGCAACCTCTCTGACGGCCGTGACACACCGGCTGGTGTGCACCGCCGGAAGGTGACGTCATTGGATCCGGCCCGACGGGGGCGAGCAGGCTCCCTCTCACTCGTGGTGTTGTAGGCTATATAGGTAAGAATGTTTCTTTTTCACTTTGAGCTTGACAAAGGTTATTAAAAAACCGAAACGTTGCTACACTTTATGTGTCCCGTGTTCCTTTTGAAAAATCCCCCGAGTGCCATCAATTACTCCTCCGTATATATATATATATATATATATATATATATATATATAGGGACACAGTACCCCAACCGCGCTTCTACAAATATATGGCAGCAACTCTGAGGGGCCCCCTGTTAGACAGGACCCGGGATAGAGATAGAAAGAGATAGATTCTCAGAATGCGCCCTTCTTACAGTACTAGTAATGGGACAATTTTTTGTCCAATATACAACAGAATTATAATAACAATTTATGACTTTAAAATTTTGACAATAAAAATTCTTTATTAAAAGATGTCTTCTCAGTGGTGGTATAAGAACAACGCGTTTCGTCAACAACTTCACTTCATCAGGGGCATTTGACAGCAAAAAAATACACAGGAATTTCACACCGAAATAGGTTCCTTTAGTAAGGCTCATATACAGCAGACATTTCTCATATGGTGAAGATAGTTTCAACAATAGGATCGCTGGATACTTTTATGAAAAAATATATGTGGAAATGGTGTCCACTGATCCTCCTATAATTGTCAATAAATACTGAGGGAGATTTGGTAACCTCAGGGACAATGTAGAGGAATTGGCACCAATTGATATTTTATAGAGTGGTGGCAAAACCGGATGTGAACTCCTGGATTCCAATCACTGAATATATATATATATATATATTGTGTGTAAGGAGTACGGGCCGCACCTGGGTGTCACCTGCCAAGGGGGGACACTAAAGTACAGTCCTGACTCCTGTCAGTGTGTGGGAGCCTGCACTTGCAGCCACTACACTCCCGTACCCCCGTAATGATGAAAAACAGGGGTTCAATAAGTATGCCAGGGTGGGATAGACCAGAGAGTGTGGAGGGTTAGGTTTAGGCACTAGCAGGGGACTTAGAGTTTAGCTTCAAAAGGGGGGAGGGTAGGGTTAGGCATGTAGGGTTAGCCATGTAGGGTTAGGCATGTAGGGTGGGAAGGTCAGGTTAAGGCAGCGGGGAGGTTAGATTTTCTGGGAGAGAGGGTAAAGGTCCTTACACACTGGGTGTTTTTGCCCTCGGTGTATGGATAACAATTATGGGGAAAATTACTGGGCTGAAAAATGCTCAGTGCATACACACTAAGCGGTTTTCGCCCATTTCAGCAATTTTCCCCAGGGTGGACAATTTTCCATAGCGGCCAGGGTGCACCCGCATCATCGCTGCCCTGGCCATTTATCTGCTGGTATTAATGGCCCACATGCTGGGCTTGTGATTCTCCAAGTTCTCCAAGGACCTTTAGTTCCACAACATTACAAAATAGATTATTCTATATTTTACCATATATCAGCCTGATGCCCACCACCCCAGGGGCATCTGGGATAGCCCCCGGGCTTCAACCTAGGCAGGGGTCACTCTGGAGGGGGGATACCTTTATTGTGGGGTCCCCACTCCTCCAGGGTCCCTGCCCAGGCTGACCAGCCACAGGGATCAATGCTTTGGCCGGGGGAACTTGCGTAAAAAGTGTCCCCCGCCTGTGGCATTACCCTGTTGGTTGTTTGGGCACGGTGCTGGTTGCCAAAATATGGGGGACCCCCTAGTTATTTTGTCCCCTGTATTTTAAGAACCAGGACCAGCCCTTGAGCTTGGTGCTGGTTTTAGAAATCCTGGTTATGCTCAGGAGAGGGGACCCCATGCCGTTTTTTGTTTTTCCATTTATTTACACAAAACGCACATTAATATGTCTACAAAATCACACATGTCCACTAATTCATCTACTGAAACTCGCACATTTTCATGAATAAAATCGCACCCTATTGCACGTTTTAACTGCAAATTTGCATCCCAGTAAACAGTCAATTTCTTCAAAAAAATTACGGAAAAATTACGGAAAATGCGATAATGTGCAATTTCAGAAACTTGCTAAAATTCACATATCATTAAATGTCACCCATGATATTTTGCATTATGCACTTACTATGTTGGGATGTTTCTTCTAGTGATTTTGTGATCACAGTGCTGCTGTCATGACTTTTTGCTGCTTTTGTTATTGCTTCTGGAAAAAAAAAAATAAGTAATAAAAGAATAAAATAGAGAAAAGAGGACAACAAAAATGAATCTTCCCAAAATAAAGGTCAGATATTTATCTAATATAGTGTCTTGCCATATGCCAAATGCCATATATCCCGTTGATGATCGCACTGATGCTAATTGTATATGTGCAAACGGGCATGGGTCCATGGGTCGACCAATATTACGTCAACATGCATGGAGTCGACCACTAAAGGTCGACATGACTTAGGTCGACACATGTAATAGGTCAACATGGCTGACAGGCACGCTATTCTATTCTCCCTCCATGCCATAGTGGATGGTAGGGCATGAAATACCGCCTGTCAGCACATGTTGGCTCGAAAAAAGTGAAAAACCCATGTCAACCTTATGACTGTTGACCTAGCCATTGTCGACATTCCAATAATGTCGACCTCAGCCATGTCGACTTATTTCATACGTCGACCATCAGTGGTTAACCCAATGCATGTCAACTTTGTATGTGTTGAACTAACAAACGTATAATGTGCACACATATGGGATTAGCAACGCAAAGGGCAGCTCTCCCGATAATAGATTTAAGCACATGGCTATGAATCTGCACAGCGGGTGATTATTGATACACTGCGCATGCGCGAGGCCATCCTGCGATGAAGTCCTGCAACTTTTTCTAAATGCGCTGTTCCTGAAATTACAGGAAGTAGGCCCCGGAAACCGGTCATTTAGTGGGAGTGCTAAGAAAAACGCAGGTGTGCCTAGAAAAGTGCTATGCGTGTCCGGGAAAATGCAAGGCGGGTCTGAGCATTTTATGAGAGGGTGTGTGACATCAGCTCCAGGCCAGATATGCCTTTTTTCCCCAACACACCACTGAGTAAGTCGGGGGCTACGCGACACCTGCGATGAGTTGTGCCCAGTGTAATAATCATTAGATGTGATCCTGTTACGATGGGTTTGGGACATTTTCATAATAACGGATGTGTAGCTGTACACATCTATACGTACAGCATACACATTGATTCATAAGGTGGGATTTCACTCTAGCGGGCGTTGGCTTAACTGAATGCTGGCCACTGAATTTGCATCCCTGTGTAAAATGTACAAACCGTATAACCTTTTTACAAAGCTTTTTTTATATGAATAGGACTTTTTGTAACTTACCCGCAGTTGCAGCTTTATCAGTATTTGGCACATGCGACATCAATGCATCCGTTACATTACTGATACCTGCATGTTGGCTGTTTGAAATTCGCACAAGAAGCCCTGTAAAATAAAAACAAATAAAAAAGTTAACTTATGATTCCTGATATAAAAGGCATCAGGCCTGATTTTCTGCAGGCTACTGAGATGCCCACTGGCAACGTCACGATTCTGCTTATGGGCATGTATAAACTGGGTACACACTGGCGTTCATGCAGATGGCTGATATATCGCGAGCTCGTCAGTTTGTGTGTACCTCCAATATGTTATTTTTAGACTTGTTGCTACTAGTTAACTCTCAGCTTGAGTATTTTTGTATTTTATTTTCCCTGTTATGGAGGATGGTGCTACTTATCTCATACACTGTACGTAACAATTTCTAACAAATAAAAAGAGAGGAAAGATGAGATTTTTGTAGTGCCCTCTAAGGCCCTTATTCTGGTTGACACGCAAGGCTGCAAATTTCGCAGCCTTGAGAGTCCACCAAAGACCACCCGCCGGCAGCAGCCGCGCCGACTGCCGGGATTTTGGCATCCTGATTATTTGATGTTCGGGCATTTCTTCTGTAGGCAGTCAGGATGCCAGCGATAGTATACTGACCACCAGGATGCTGACTGCAAAATAGCAGCACTCAGCAGACATTGAGCCCGGTGGGAGCACTAGTTGCTTGTCTAATCCACATGTAAAGGACAAGAGTGGACAGAGGACGAGATGGGGGATCAGATGATGAGAAGATTGGGGTTGCCTCTACCCGGCACCGGGTTCCCATTGCAATGCAGGGCTTCCTGTTCCCGGCGCCGGGTCCCCCACTCTCGCAGCGCAGGGATTCCTGTCTCCGGCTCCTAGTCCCCCCTCTCTGAGAGCGCAGGGCTTCCTCTCCCTTGTGCCCAGTCTTGTGCACCCAACCAAATCACTGGGCGCCATGGCAATTGCATCCCCTGCACCCTCTATAGTTACGCCACTGAGAGGATTGTTCAGTAGTATAACATTTCCTGTGTATGATATAGCATACTCTATGATTGCTAATTATACTAGTTGTTTTCTAAAAACACATATACTGTACTAATAGCACTGAAAACATAACTGTAATAAGAAGTAAAGAAAAGCTGTACACTTAGTTATCTGTGTTCTACCAGCAGTCACACCCTGTGCATCCCGGGCACTGATAACAACTAAAAACTGAACAGAAAACAAATTTATAAATGTAGGATTCATGCTTATTTTATGTGTCTAATCTGAATTTATACTTGGATACAAACAATCTAATTAAGATCTTAGCAGTACTTCATAGTTGTATAATTATATTTGTATTAAATAAATACCATGCATAGGAAACGCAAATTTTATATTCAAGTACATTAAGTATTTATATATTGCTAATAATTATATGATAGCTACGGTACTCTTTACCAAGAACGGCGCCCGCGATTAGCATCGCGGGCGTCGGGGGTAAAAAATCGCGGGCATCGCGGGCATCGCGACGCGGACACCTGTGAAGCCCGCGAGGGGACGCGTTTACCTGTGAAGTTATCCGCGTCCCCTCGCGGGGCTCGCTGCGCTCGCCACGCTTCGGGCTCGGTGGCTCGCTGCGCTCGCCACACTATTCTATTCTCAACTCCACGCCGACGTGGATAGTGGGGGTATGAAAAGGTCGGAGGACGCGTACCGCCGCCCCTCGCGGGCTCGCTGCGCTTGCCACGCTTCGGGTTGACGTTGATCGTGGGGTGCCGTTAAAAATTGTGGGGGCCATTTCAGACTTCAGGGGGACTATTAGGGCTCTGTGGCCCATTTAACATTGTTTCCTATGGAAAAATCGCGGACATTGAGGCATTTAACACTAAAATCGCGTCCAATCTGACTTTTAACATTGATCCCTATGGGAAATCGCGGCCATCGCGGGCATCGCATCGCACCCGTTTTTTAGTGCATTCGATGGTCGCGATGGTCGCGATGGGCGCCGTTCTAGGTAAAGAGTACCATAGCTACTTCTATAATGAAAGCAAAGATAATTGGGTTTAGCACCTAGGCACAAAGGTGCTAATTCTGTCGGACGCAGTGGCGTATTTATAATGAGTGCAATGTGGACAGGCCCCTGAATGCCAGGGGGGCCCACACCTCGCACACTGCACCTGTTTTTTTTCTAATACTTACCCTCCGGATTCACGTGATGAAGACAGCATCGCTGCCAGAATAGCCGGAAAAATGTCCACGGTGCAATGTTTTGGAGGTCTGTGCCACCCCCATCTCATACTGTGCTGCATGGCAGGGCGTTACAGCTAGGAGAGAAGAGGGAGCCCGAATGGAGGATTCTGCACACATGCCGCTTCCTCTCTTAAGGTGCCCCTGTTCAATGTTTATGTAATTTGTCGATATTGCCTTTTGAGTGTGTTATAAGGGTGTTTACAATGTGTCATAATAGTAGTACACTTAGGGTTAGATGCACTAAGCTTCAAAAGTGATAAAATGGAGAGTGATAAACAGCCAACCAATCAGCTCCTACCTGCCATGTCACAGCCTGTGTTGTTTATCACTCTCCATTTTATCACCTTTGAAGCTTAGTGCATCTGGCTCTTAATCAGATACATTGAAGTCCATACTCTGATGGATAGTGAAGAGCTCAGGAAAAGTATGAATGAGAAAGGTGTTTTACACTGCCGAAAATAGAGCAGAAAATACACAGTGATTATGACTTGGAGGTTCCAGTGAAAGGTACAGTGAAAGTGTGACATTTTTTCAGAAACTAAAAATGAATAAGTTTGCAAAAACTAACCTCCTGCCCACCCTTCCCCCCCAACCCCACAACCTCTAATACCCACTTTCCAGCCCCTCAAGTGAAAATATGGAGGTGGCATTTAAGTGCCAGAATTATGACATTGTAAATGTCGACAGTCATTTCGAGAAATGCAAAGATTTCCCACTACTTTTATTGTTAATAAACCGAACTGTGCCTGTAACTGCACCTAACACTAATCTAAGACTTATCCTAAACCTTATACAACACATCAAAAACATTATAAACAACTATCTTAAAGCATCAATCTCAATATAAAATGTGTAAAATATGTATCTGTAGCAAGTTCTTGCATTTAATAATTTAAAAATGGATAATGCTGACTAAGCTCATCCACTGACACATCTTACTAGGTGACTCCACAGCCTATTTTATTGAAGTTTCATTGGGGTTTTTTGGTGGAGTTTTGAATAGAATCATAAAATATATAATGCAATACTTCACAAATCCAAATTTACCAGCCTCCATAAAGATTATTATGTTCAATTTTGCAACGTCTTATTATTATTGAATATTGCAGAAAGCCTGCGACGTTGATACTAGATTAAAAAATTCATAAAAAATATAATCATTTTAGTTTATTGACACTTTATATATATTCCCAAATATGGGCATTATATATTTTTCTAAAACATCAAAGAAGCTCTGTAAAATGCTTTGGATAATAAACATTACTAGAAGGATTTCTAAATACTTAATACATAAAAGGTAAAATGCTTCCACTATTTTAAAATGAAATAATTTGTCCGTTCTTACCTGAATGCAAAAGTAAAATATATATTGTTTGGCTCATCCTTAATGCATACATTATTGTTATATTTCACACACAAAAAAACTCTAAGAAGATAACCGCTTTTCCCCTACCAACAGATAGAAGATGATCACCGAGTTCTGTTCAAGCCTAAAACCTCTTATCAACATTTGTGAAACCTGGCAGCCAACCACTTGGAGTTTGTGAACAACCACAGAACAGGGCGTGTAAAACGTGCACGGGTGTGCATGCTTACAGAGACACAGGAAAGATGAAATCATATTGTATTATAGAGCTTGCAGTTTGTTGTTGTAGCTTTCAAATATGTTTATTTTGTTCAGGAGTGTTTTATGCATTTATAAATGTGGACATAGGATACTGTAATATATTTTTGTATTCCAATTATAATTAGATTAAAGACAGATAAACACAGATACTGTAACCAGAGTATTTCCAGTTTGTTGTAACTTAAAATAAGATGCAAATGGAAAGGCTGTGCTCACCTTGAACATGAACACCCTTCATCTGCCTCTCCAAGTGCAAGGTTTAGGTTATAAGGGCAAGTTACATTCAACTTTAAACAATAGTGCATTTAATATCCATGTGTACAGTAGTACAACAATGTTACACTTATTATGGTGCATACACTCTGTACGATGTATGCACTGAAAGTCATTGGTGACCAATTTCCCTTTAACTTCCCCAGTGTCTGTGGTGCATACACAATGAACGATTTGACAAACGATGAATGATCTACTGTAGCTACAGTCAATAGGCCTTTAAAAATAAAAAATATATCCAAATAGAGCTGCATGCACGGTCAATGAACAACCTTGATGAACGACTGGTGGGTGCGCGAATTATCATTTGCTGTTCATAGCATACACACTGAACATTATTTTGACCAATATCATTCAGAAGGGCCAAAATGAACATTATTGGTCAAAAAATTGTAGAGTGTGTATGCACCTTAACCATTTGAGAGCAAAGGGGATTTGTCAAAATAGGTATAAAAATTGCCAAGCAAACATTTTCATTCATCACCTGTAATGTTTGTCTTATATATGAAATATAATCTTTTTTGGTACTTGTTTAGTTTCAGGGCTGCAGTTACGTAGTGCTGTTTTGAGAATACCAATACAGCACTATGTTGCCTACGTATACTACTTAAGTGCTTCTGGAGCCCTGAAACTGCACAATGGTTAATATCCCCACTATCCACCTCATACCCCCACTATCCACAGTGGAGTTGATTTTATAAAGTGTGGCGAGTGCAGCGAGTCACCGAGCCCGAAGCATGGGCAGCGCAGTGCGCCCCGCGAGGGGACGCGTATTAGCGTCCGCTCGCCACGCTTCGAGCTCGGTGGCTCGCTGCGCTCTCCACACTTTATAAAATCAACTCCATACCGACGTGGATAGTGGGGATATGATTGTGTTAGTGTGTGAAATGTGTGTTGATAGTGTGTCTGTGTGTACTGCAGTGCTTTATACTTACCTTCAACGATGTCCCCGGCACTCCCTTCCTCCACAAGAAGTGCACAAATTTCCCTGGTATGCAATCTCCTGCCCTGTGGAGGCCCTCCGGTGCGGGTGGGTGTGGCCTGCGGAGCCAAGGTCCCGTCCTGCAGGTTGCGGCCTTCACGCAGCATGAAGCCGCGGCCTAAATTTAACATCCAGCCCGGCGCCCAGGATCCGGAGCCCGAATCGCAGGCGATCGTGACCGTCTGAAGCTGCCGGACGTCGGGACCCAGCTCTGGTAGGCTGAGTGCCCCCTCCCCACCCGCCGCCCCCTCTCGCCTGCCACGGAGGCGCCCAGAGAACACCGGCGCCAGTGTTCCCTCTAAGCTGTGTGCGCGCACACAACTCAACAAGCGTGCGCACAGACATTACAACAGAGCAAAAAGATATGTGAAATTGGTATACAATGAGGCGCAGAGGATACTTAGAAATATAGCAAGGTATGATCTTCCTTTTTTCTAAGTATCCTCTGCGCCTCATTGTATACTAATTTCACATATCTTTTTGTTTGTATAGTAATTTAAGTGTGGGTGACACTTACGTGAATTGTTACAACAGGGCAGCACAGCGCCATATAATATTTCTGTCACTCTCTATTGTCCAGTATTACAACAGAGCGCACAAAGCAGCGGTGGTCCCTTTTTGCAGTTGTGGACTCAATTAATGTGTGTTTCACCCATTAACTACATTGTGTGCTGTGTTTTGAATGTTTAAATGTTTAATATCATTTTGAAGTAAAGTTAACACAAATGCTGAACGTCATTTTCCAGTTATATATAAGTGACGCACAAAAATTAAAATTTCCTTCCAAAGTTGCACAGCCAAAATCTTTTGCCGCACACAGCCTTCGTAAAATTAGAGAGAACATTGACCGGCGCCCGGGCTCCAGGGCCCGAATCTGCCGGATGTCGGGACCTGGCTCTGGTAGGCTGAGTGCCCCCTCCCCACCCGCCATCCCCTCTCGTCTGCCACGGGGGGGGCCCCGGAGGACTAGATAGTCGCTGCTCATCCCCCCTCCTGCGGCAGCCACTTGTTTAGTTTCACGGTGCCGGCTACGCTGACAGCTTAGGCTACGTTGTCAACGTAGCGTAGAGCTGTCACCGTGAAACTAAACAAGTTTTTTTTTAAACACATTTTTTATCTGAATTTATATAACAAATGTTAGCGACACTGGCATTTTTACAGGATATTTTGAACATATGGCACTCAAAGGGTTAAGACACCACTCTTACATCATAGACTCAAACAGATTCAGGAATTCTTACCACTAATTAATGCAAATAATCTGTAGTATAAAGCAATAAATACTTCTAGAGATTTTAGACATAATGATAAATTAAAAATAGACAATAGATAAGTTTTCAAAACCAATGTTTTCATTTTCAAGTTCATTTGGCAATTCCAGCTGTTAACAATGCTTCTTGAAGTATTGCTCAAACAGTCCAGTCCTTGCACAACTGTTATGATGGCCACCAGGTGGTACTATTGCTCTTGCCAAGCAGTCCTTAAAGCCTCCTGTGTGCTAAAACTTCCCCTTTAACAGACACTTTTCCCCCGCTGGATTAGGTCCACCTGGTTCTGGGGTGCCGCCAGGACTTACTAGGGGACCAGGTTGCTACAGGAGGCTGGGCAAGGAAAGTATGGAATTGGAGTTAGGCTGGGACACAATGGAAGAGTCACACAGACAAGACAAAGAAGGAACAAGAATACACTACTGTGTGCGACTGGCACCGGACCACTGCGGTGGATGGTACACACTAGCGTCACTGTACTGCAGATTATAGTGCAAGTACAGGGTACTGGACCGCAACAGCCGAGGTGTATTGCAATGGTCGCTGATAGCGTCTAAGTGCAGTATAGAGGAACTATACTGGTTACTGGCAGCCAGAGCAGACTGTGGAGCTGTGCAATTGCAATACACAGACATACAAGGCCAAACTAAATAAGCAGCTAATACCAGTAACACACTGACAGACAAACATTTGGCTACAGAATCCGCAAGAGCAGAATAGATGCTAGAACAACACAGACAGGACAAACAGATACAGGGACCAGACTGAGGAGCAGTTTTCAGATTTACAGACAGGACACGGGTATAATCCCAGGATACAAACAGAAGCTCCAATGGAACAAGTGTGAGCTGGGAAAAACAGGACCAAACACATCACAGGCACATAAAGCGTTACGCAGACTCTGGGAAACAGGATCCAGGTAGGTGAACACAGGGCTGGAAAAGATCAGCGTATGCAGGCAAGGACTGAGTCAGCATACAGTATAACACAGGCTTGGTCAATATGCACTCAGACATGATCAAGGTTTGTCAGGATATAACCATCACTGAGTCTAGGGCAGACTGGCAGGGCCGGACTGGGACCAGAAATCGGCCCTGGCATTTTGAGCACACAAGCCCACTTGCAGCAGGTGGGACCCTTGCGCGGCGAAAGGGGGTGTGGTTTCATGGAAAGTAGGCGTGGAATCACAAAGAGAGCAACCATATATGGAAAGTGCAAAAAGGGTCTGATGAGTAACAATGGAAATAAAGCGGAGCAATAGTATTTGTGCAACTTTAACCCCTTCCCGACATTTGACGTACATTTACGTCATGGTCGGGAAGTACTTCCCGACACATGGCATAAATGTACGTCATGGTTTCTAACTGTCACCGCGTCTATAGACGCGGTGACAGTTAAGAGATGTCTGCTGTCCCTGACAGCAGACATCCCCCCTCGCCGCCCAGGGGGGGCAGGGGTGCCCCCCCCGGTCGGCGATCGCTGTGATTGGCTGTTCAAATCTGAACAGTCAATCACAGCGTTTCCTGTGTTACCGGCGGCTAAGCCGCTCGGTAACACAGAAAACGGTGGTGATCGGTGCAGCACCGATCACCACCGAGCGGCAGCACCCCCCTCCCACCCGCCGGGCACTCACCCGGCAGCAGCAGCAGCTCCAGCGGCTCCACCGCTACGTCCGGAGCGCACGCTGCGCTCCCCTCCTCCCCCCTCCCCCCCGCAGCAGCAGCAGCAGCAGCAGCAGCATCATGCTGCTGCTGGAAAAGTGAAAAATAAAATAAAATAAAAAATAATGGGCAAATGTGTATATATATATATATATATATATATATACACACACATATATATATATATATATATATATATATATATATGTGTGTGTATATATATGTATATATATATGTATATATATATATATATATATATACACATATATATATATATATATATATGTGTGTGTGTGTGTGTGTGTGTGTGTGTGTGTGCGTATACCGCACCGATCGCCAGCCCCCCCCCCCCCTCCCACCCGGCAGCCCCCCTCCCTCCCACCCACCCGGCTGCCGCAGCGCCAGCACCCCTCCCACCCCCCCGCCAGCCGCAGCGCCAGCCCCCCTCCCAAAGCTGGTGACCAAAATGGGGTCACTTGTGGGGGGGTTCCACTGTATTGGTGCTTCGGGGGTCTTGCTAATGCGACATAGCACCCGCCATTCATTCCACCACCAAAAATCACTCCTTCCCTTCTGAGTCCTGCCATGCACCCAACTGGTATTTTTTGGTCACATGTGAGGCATTGCCGTACCCGGGAGAAATTGGGGCACAGATTTTGGGGTGCTTTGTCTCCTTCATTCCTTGTGAAAATTAAAAATTTTGAGCCAGAACTGCATTTTTGTGTAAAAAATTAAATTTTTTTACACAAAAATGCAGTTCTGGCTCAAAATTTTTCATTTTCACAAGGAATGAAGGAGACAAAGCACCCCAAAATCTGTGCCCCAATTTCTCCCGAGTACGGCAATGCCTCACATGTGACCAAAAAATACCAGTTGGGTGCATGGCAGGACTCAGAAGGGAAGGAGTGATTTTTGGATTTTGCAGCACAGATTCTGGTTGAATGACCCCTGAAGCACCTATACAGTGGAACCCCCCCACAAGGGACCCCATTTTGCAAACTACACCCTTCAGGGAATTCATCAGGGGGTATAGTGTACATTTCAAACCCCCAGGGGTTTCACCAACTTTGATACAACTGGGCAGTGAAAATGAAAAATTACATTTTTTTACACAAAAATGCAGTTCTGGCTCCAAATTTTTCATTTTCATAAGGTACGAAGGAGAAAAAGCACCCCAAAATCTGTGCCCCAATTTCTCCCGAGTACGGCAATGCTTCATGTGTGACCAAAAAATGGCAGGACTCAGAAGGGAAGGAGTGATATTTGGATTTTGCAGCTCAGATTCTGGTGGAATTTTGGTGGGTGCTATGTCGCTTTAGCAAGACCCCCGAAGCACCAATACAGTGGAACCCCCCCACAAGTGACCCCATTTTGCAAACTACACCCCTCAGGGAATTCATCTAGGGGTATAGCGTACATTTAAAACCCCCAGGGGTTTCACCAATTGTGGTACAACTGGGCTGTGAAAATGAAAAATTACATTTTTTTACACAAAAATGCAGTTCTGGCTCAAAATGTTTCATTTTCACAAGGAATGAAGGAGACAAAGCACCCCAAAATCTGTGCCCCAATTTCTCCCGAGTACGGCAATGCCTCACATGTGACCAAAAAATACCATTTGGGTGCATGGCAGGACTCAGAAGGGAAGGAGTGATTTTTGTATTTTGCAGCTCAGATTCTGGTGGAATTTTGGTGGGTGCTATGTCGCATTAGCAAGACCCCCGAAGCACCAATACAGTGGAACCCCCCCACAAGTCACCCCATTTTGCAAACTACACCCCTCAGGGAATTTATCTAGGGGTATAGTGTACATTTCAAACCCCCAGGGGTTTCACCAATTTTGATACAACTGGGCTGTGCAAATGAAAAATTACATTTTTTACACAAAAATGCAGATCTGGCTCAAAATTTTTCATTTTCACAAGGAATGAAGGAGAAAAAGCACCCCAAAATCTGTGCCCCAATTTCTCCCGAGTACGGCAATGCCTCACATGTGACCAAAAAATACCAGTTGGGTGCATGGCAGGACTCAGAAGGGAAGGAGTGATTTTTGGATTTTGCAGCACAGATTCTGGTTGAATGACCCCTGAAGCACCTATACAGTGGAACCCCCCCACAAGTGACCCCATTTTGCAAACTACACCCTTCAGGGAATTCATCAGGGGGTATAGTGTACATTTCAAACCCCCAGGGGTTTAACCAATTTTGATACAACTGAGCTGTGAAAATGAAAAATTAATTTTTTTCATTTTCACAGCCCAGTTGTATCAAAATTGGTGAAACCCCTGGGGGTTTGAAATGTACACTATACCCCTAGATGAATTCCCTGAGGGGTGTAGTTTGCAAAATGGGGTCACTTGTGGGGGGGTTCCTAACTTTTAGCATCTTATGGTGCCTAGAAACCTACATGGTGCCTAAAAAATAATCTCATAAAAAGGAGGCTCCAAAATCAAGTAGGTGCTCCTTCTATTATGAAGCCTGTGGTTTGGTCACCGTGCACACTAGGGCCACATATAGGATATTTATGAAAACAAAAGAATTGGGGGAATCAATTTTTAGTCACATTTCTCTAGTAAAATCTACTGTATTCGTTAGAAAAATGTATTAAAATTGAAACTCTGCAAAAAAAAAGAAATTTTGAAATTTCACCTACACTTTGTTTTAATTCCTGTGAAACACCTAAAGGGTTAACAAACTTCCAAAATGCTGTTTTGAATACTGTGAGGGGTGCAGTTTTTGAAATGGCATCATTTATGGGGGTGTCTCACATACAAGTCCCTCAAAGTCACATCAGAACTGAACTGGTCCCTAAAAAAATCAGTGTTTGAAATTTTCTTGAAAATTTGAGAATTTGCTATTCATATTGTAAGCCTCCTAGTGTCCCAAAAAATTAAAAGGAAGTTGAAATAATGATGTCAACATAAAGTAGACATATGGTCTATGTTAGTTATTCACTATTTTGAGTGGTAAGATTATTTGTCTCACAAGCAGAAAATTTAACATTTTGCAAATCGCAAAATTTTCCATTTTTTTCCGACATTTTGGTATTTTTCACAAAAAAACACAGACTGTATCGACGAAAATTTACCACTAACTTGAAGTACAATGTGTCACGAGAAAACAATCTCAAAATCACTGGGATAAGTAAAAGCAAAAAAAAGTTATCCCCACTTAAGTGAGACATGTCAGATTTGAAAAAAATGGCTCTGTCAGGAACGCAAAAACTAGCTCTGTCAGGAAGGGGTTAAAGGCAAGGGGCAAGTAGTTTAACCTTCTGATGGCTGCACAACTTATACTAGGAGAAAGGATCCATCTATTATGGAAGCAGCTGGATAGTGCTGGGCAGAGGGAGGCAAGTGGGCTGCAGTGTTCAGGGCCGCATGAAATCTCCGGTTCTCTAGCCTCCAGCCGCGGCAAGACACAGGGCGGATCAAATGCGTGGCGGTCGTGTCATGACATCATGATGTGGCCGCCTGGCGCTCCGCAAAGGATACAGTGCTGTAAGCACTAAATCCAGAATGTGTAGCAGCACAAAAGCGGCCCACAAGGCCATCGGCCCATCTAGCATTTGCCAGAAGTGCCCGATGGCCAGTCCGGCCCTGCAGACTGGGTAATAGAGGGAGAAAGGGCCTGATTATGGTTGGTTTGCAAAAGCAAACTCCTTCTTTAATGGACAAAACCATGTGCACAGCAGGTGGAGCAGATATAACATGTGCAGAGAGAGTTACATTTGAGTGAGGTGTGTTCAAACTGAAATTTTAATTGCAGTGTAAAAATAAAGCAGTCAGTATTTTTCCCTGCACAGCAACAAAATAACTCACCCAAATGTAAGTCTCTCTGCACATGTTACATCAGCCACACCTGCAGTGCACATGGTTTTGACCACAAAAAGAAGCACTTTGCTTTTGCAAACCAACCAGAATCATCCCCAATTCCCAATCAGGATGGCTGGGAAAGGACAAGTCTCCTGATACACATAATTACTGCAGCTGTACAACCAGACACAAAGAGCTAATGGCCTAATTATGTAGCAGCTGAGACTGGACAGGCCACACATGCAGGAGTCAGGCTGCAGTTACACAGACCTGCTAGAAGTGGCTCGTAAATACATATGCAGTATAATAAATAAAAAAAAAACAAGATGATTGTTTTTACATTTATAATTTCCTGTGACCACACCAACTACAGCAATTGGCTTCTATTGTTAAAGATTGAACAATTAGGCTGCAGTCAGCCTTCATTTCTTTTAATATTCAAATTTGATTGGCTTTAATTCATCCGGACCCGACACAGTGCATGTTTTGCAGGTCTCCTCACAGAATCAAGTGAAATAATTGGTACTTGTGTATTATCACGGCGCCCATCGCATCGCAGACCATAAGGCATGCGATGGTATGCGATGGTGTGTGATGCGACGCAATTGGCACCCGATGGTATACAATTAAAAATTGTATACCATTGTATATGGCATACAATGCCATACAATGCGATGCAATGCGATTTTAAATTGTATAAGCTCCCTAATGGGGGCTTACAATGTTAAATGAACCCCCACGCCACCCCCACTATGAACTTGAGCACGAAGCGTGGCGAGCGGCGGCGGTACGTGTCCTCCAACCTTTTCATACCCCCACTATCCACGTCGGCGTGGAGTTGATTTTACATAGTGTGACGAGCGCAGCGAGCCACTGAGCCCGAAGTGTGGCGAGCAGACGCGGAATACATGTAAAGTAATATGCGGCCGCTCGCCACGCTTCGGGCTCAGTGGCTCGCTGCACTCGCCACACTATGTAAAATCAACTCCACGCCGATGTGGATAGTGGGGGTATGAAAAGGTCGGAGGACCCGTACCGCCGCCCCTCAAGGGCTCGCTGCGCTTGCCACGCTTTGGGTTGGCGTTCATAATGGGGGTGACGTGGGGGTGCATTTAACATTGTAAGCACCCATTACAATTACAATTTTACAATTTTAAATTTTAAATCGCATTGTTGTGCATCAGGTGTATGGCATGCGATGCGATTAAAACTCATACGACTTAATATCGGGGGCGCCGTGATAATACACAAGTACCAAATAATTAGCTCCACCTGTGTATCTTTTGAAACGTGCCAGTCAGTAAGATACATGAAACATACAATTTATGATATTTGGGCAAATGGTATCCAGGTGATAGGTCAACGGTCATAATGATAAGAACTACACTCAACAGCTTAACACCATATGGTCGACATGATCAAAAGGTTGACATGTTCAAATCGTTTTGGGGGGGATTTTTTGCAGTTGTGTAACTTTATCATACTTTACCATCTACATGGACTACGATTGGGAATGGTAACCTGTGTGAGGTACCTTGCCTAAAAGCAAAGGGACACAGTACACCAGTACCACAATTCCACACAAACATAAAACAAACTTGTGTCAACCTTTTCATGTGTTGATCTCATCCTTTCCATGTTCACCTCTTTATTACAGCAAATATTTCACATGCTGGCATTGTATGTTTTTCTAGACACAATCAACCATTTAACTGTCAACTAATTATACCACAACCTGGGCAAATTGCTTTTTATTCCATACATATAGAAAGTGGCAGGAGCTCATTTAGCTTAGTAATACCATTCAGGTGCATGGAAAGGAGGGGTAATACTGAGTAATGCCGTGTTCACACTGCAAGTGTGAAATACCCAGTTTTTACCCGGCATTTTAATGCCGGGGACTGCAGCAACGGACCCCCGTTCTCACTGCTAAGGCAAATTTCCAGGTGAGGCAGTTCTACCCGGTAATTTGCCTTTTAACATGTTTTTTTTTTTTTTTGCAGTGTGAACGGGTCAACCCATGTCTGCATACCCGGGTCTCAAATCCGGGTAAAAAGCAGGGTTGAAGACCTGGAAATTTCGACACGGGTTGACCCTTTCACACTGAAAAAAAAACCTGTGTTAAAAGGCAAATCCCATGTCGACATACTAAACACGGGATTTGCCTTGCAGTGAGAATGGGGTATAAGTAAAAAAATCCATGGTTTCTCCCAGCTCACTAAATGGTATTAGTAACCAGTCTAGAACACTACATGATATACTTTTCATTCCATGTCTGCTGTAACTGCAAATGAGGAAAGAAACCTAATGTAACTACAAATTCTACTTGTCACATGCTCATTTTATATGTAAATATAATGTTTGAGGTAATTTCTGTACTTCTCTGAAAGATTAACCTTATTTCCATTTCCTGCTATCCTACAAAGCCACTTCCTTTGCAGGCGCTCATTGGTAAAGATAAAACATATAACAAATGCTTTCTGAAAATGACATTTAGCCAGTGTTCGTTTCAAGATAAGCAAATCTGGCTCATCACTGTTTTCTTCTCAGTAGTGCACGCAGGGGGGTTTCTGAGTACCCGGAAACCCCCCCAGGAGTCTAAGGATGCCAGGCTGAAAGCTGAGCGTCTCCTCTTTCCATGGGTACAAGAATTAAAAAAATCGGCCCTTGGGAACCGGAGATATCTGACTTCAAAACAGTGGTCCCCATCCAAGCCTGTTAATTGCTCTTCCCAGTCAGATATTTCAGGTTCTGTCTGACTTAGAGTAAGTAGGGTATATTCCAAAAGCTGGGACTCTGCTTCTTTGATGGACACTAGTAGCTTGTCTCTACTGTTCCCAGAACCAGAGATATCAGCCTTCCAGCAGCTGTTTACTGCTCCAGCTCCACACACCTGGTATGTAGTTTTATAACCTCGTTGGCAGATTGCTCTGCCTCCTGAACTCTGATCCCCTAGTCCCCAATACCATTTGGTATTTGGGATTCTCTAGTTTTATTTCCATTAAAATCTAAGAAATCTATTTCCAGGAACTGGAGATATCTGCAGTCAAGCAAGCTGTCCTCCCACCAGAAACTCCACTATACCCCCCTCCTCTGCATATTAAACATCCTGTATAACCTTGGAAGTTATGTATCAGGGCCGCTTCATTCAGCCCAATGCCCCCTTCTCCCACCCCATCTCCCACCATCTGTGCAGTAAAGGGGTAATTAGTGGAAATTACTGATCCAGGCCCTACATGCTGAGCGGTTGATATAATACCCCCTACCACCTGCGGGACATCAAAGCTTCCCCCACCCCTACCGCTGGAGGATCGGTAGGGGCCCCAATACATTGCTTTGCCCAGGGGTCTACACTGATGTTATTTATATATATATATATATATTTATATATATATATATATGTGTGTGTGTGTGTGTGTGTGTGTGTGTATATTATTATTATTATTATTATTATTAATATACATTTGGTACTGTATAGCTATAGTACTTTAACTGACCCGGCATATACTGGGTCACCTAAGTGTCCATCTCCGTGCTTTGCTCCACCCCTCTAGAAACCCCCTTCTGAAAATCCTGTGTTTGCCCCTGCTTCTGCTCATTTGTAATCATTAGAAGAATTTACAATGCTTGAAATGCTATACAAGAACCCCAAAAAATCACATGTACAGTAAAATATACTGTAGCAAATTAAAGGCCTACATATATTCGCTGTATAGTGATCAGGTAAATGCCACCCTGCTGAACACACACACACACCCATCGCAAGCAAATGCCCTCACTAGCATGCAAGGGGATGTGTACACTAACAGGAGGAGAAATTTCTCTACCCTTCGCTCTGAAAAGTAAGTCTATATTTACAGATGCCCGTTATCCGACAAATCTGGGGTGGGCGCTGACATCATGTGGTGTCAGCTGCTCACCCTGAGGATGCATGGGCACGCTATGAGTGTGCAGGAGTAGCGCTAGCATTTCTGTGGGCACTCCCATAATACTGGATCCGTGAGGAAATGATGGTGCAAGTGCTCATCTAACATCACTATGCATTACTACTGAGTACAGCAGATCATCACTGTCAGCCCAGAACATAACTGAGAATTTGTTTCTCAGTTGCTGCTTCCATTTGATTAGGATTAAAATTAATAAGAGAATTCCTGGTCTCTGATAACAGCACCCTCCTTAAGTTTTATTACCGAGTTGGTAATTGGCTTACAGTTACATTGCACAGTGTCATCAGGGGAATCTAAAGCCTGGTACCATACCTCCAAACTTCTTCATCTGTCAAAGAGGGACACTGGAATGGTGGAGCGGGACAAAAGACCGTCCCAGAAAAACAGGACAGACCCGTGAAAAATGGGACAGTTGGGAGGTATGTGGTACTCACTAGGCGATGTGTATATCTAGCGATATTGGCGGAGGGGACCCAGCGTGGTGAATACCCCACTTGCCGATGCTGGCCTGGAGGGAGTGATGGTGGAGCTGGGGCCATGCTGCAGTTGTAGCATTACACAAGACGACAGTCAGTATGCACAATGGATATACAGTACAGGTACACTCACTGTAATTATTTTTAGCATCAATTACAGATTTACAACTAACTGACAAGTGGTAATGCGGTGAATACAGTATTTGCGTTGTTTCATCAGAATAATCTACAAGGATGTAATGAAGATATTGTGGTCTCTTTCGCAGCACTTTTTTCAGGATCCGCCAGTGCAATTTTGTGGTCTGTTTTCTCACAATAACACAACAGTCGGTGGGGGTGGGCAGGATTATAAGTGGGGACAGTGTTCACAAGATGTGGAGGGCCCAATGTGTGTATTAAGTGCGCTGGGCCCCCACATGGCTTATTCCAGCCCTGCAAACAGGAATGCAAAATGTATATGAGCACAAATAAAGACAAGTGAATGTCATGAGTATAAAATGATACTGTCATTCTTAATATGAAATGTTATAATCCACAAACTAGATGCAAAAGCTCCCTTTCTTCTCATTCTCGTTAATAACACAAAATGTTAGCAATGAGTCATCAGTAATACAGTATGAGATATAAATGTGTCATATGAAACTAACAATGAATCACTGCGGCAGACTGCAACCTGCAGGAGTAATGTTATTAGTCACTTGCGTGTGCGGGTAGTCACCTAGATAGCATAGTATAACATTGTTCTGCTAATAATTACCACAAGAACCGCTAAACTGTTTGCTTACAATAACATTGCAAGCACATCGATTTCAGTTGACCATTACTTTGTTTTGACATAAACTCATAGTTGCCTACCCTCTTGCATTCTGCAGGCAACTGCCTGACATAACAGCAATCTCCCTCTCTCCCTTAAGCAGAGTACACACAGGGGCGATTTTGTCTAATATTGCGGGAAATATATTGCTGAGCATTGATCCAGTCACAAAGCCACAAAAAAATTATACTGCTTTTACATACCTCCCATCGGTCCCACAGTGGGGGGCAGTTGGGAGTCCCCGCTGTCACTTGCTGAGCAGCGGTGAATAGACACTGTGCTAATGCACACAGGGTCTACTCCTGCAGCCCAAGGGGCTAGGGGCATGGCTAGAAGCTCACAGAGGGCCAGATTTACTAAGCCTTAAAAAGTGATAAAATGGAAAGTGATAAACAACTGACCGATCAGTTCCTACCTGTCATTTTTCAAACCCATTCTGTGACATGGCAGGTAGGAGCTGATTGGCTTGCTATTTATCACTCTCCATGTTATCACTTTTTAAGCTTAGTACATCTTGCCCAGAGCCTCTTGGGCATGCCCCCACAACAGCAAAATTGGGGCGTGGCATTTCAGTCACGTGCGCAGATGTCCCGCTACAGCAGGGGTCTTCAACCTTTAAGACAGCGTGGGCCACCTAATAAAATCCAGTGAAGCCCGAGGGCCACTATACTCTACTGCGGTATTTCGAACAGCCTCATAGAATCACAGCTCCCCTATAACGTCAGCACAGTCCTTCATAGATAGTTGGCACAGCCGCCCATACTCAGCACATAACCCCCCCCACACACACACACACACACACACACACACACACACATACCCCAATAGTTATCAGCAGCCAATTTGGGTTCCAGTTCCCCCATATATAATTTGATATTGAATAAATTGCACGCGTCTTAGGCGCGCTCCCAAAAAGGGGTGTGGCCTAATTATAAGGAGTGTGAACTAGCAGGAAAACAATTACCTGACACCTCTTTTGCAACCTGCATGACCAGACATTGGTTACCGCAGGAATGGTCGTTGTCCTCACACGCTTAAGTTGACTGAAGACTGCACAGTGACATATAAACATGAAGACCCACACAGTGACCTAGTACGCCTCACAGATCAAACCCAAACAATGAAAGGCTACTTAAATCAATATACACTGTTACACTGTTTATCCGTAATGCCCATTACACATTATGCTGCACACTGTGATGCCCATTACACATTAATCCACACAAAATTATGCCCATTGCACATTATGCCCCACACTGATGCCCATTATGCCACAGACCATAATGCCAGCAGTACTCCTGCTTATACATATGATGCCCCAGCAGTTCCCCTCACACAATGCCCCAGCAGTGCCCCTCACACAATGCCCCAGCAGTGCCCCTCACACACAATGCCCCAGCAGTGCCCCTCACACACAATGCCCCAGCAGTGCCCCTCACACACAATGCCCCAGCAGTGCCCCTCACACACAATGCCCCCAGTAATGCCTGCAGCATTGCCAGGTCCCCTGCTCCCGCCAGCTGTACCTCCTCATCCTGCAGCTTTGCCGGGTCACCTGCTTCCACCATCCATGCCTCCTCCTGCAGTTTCGCCGGATCCCCTCCGCCAGCTGTGCCTCCTCCTCCTGCAGTTTCAGCACCGGGTCCCCTGCTCCCGCCAGCTGCGTCTCCTCCTCCCGCAGCTTCGCCGGGACCCAACTCCCCAGCTCGTGACCAGACGTGCCTTCTACTCCCTCAGCCGCGCTGGATCCACTCCTCTGCCCTGCCTGGAGCCAATGGAAATCGGGTAGGAGGCACCCGGGGGGACTCCATTACGCTGCCTCCCTCGGCAGCTTTTTCTTTTACTTAAAAAAATAAATAAAAATCCTGTGCATGGCTGGCTGGCTGGTGGGCAGGGGGCCTCTGAGATCAGCTCCCGCGGGCCATGGGTTGAAGACCCCTGCGCTACAGCAATACTTGAAGTTGGGAGGTATACTTTTATAGTGCTGCATCATTGCTGCAATGTTCTTTTTTATGAGTCAAAAAATATAATAATAGAAAAATAATAATAACAAAATGCATGAGGCTTCTACCTAGTACTAATTCGGAAGTCTATGGTGTTAGTGTAATAATTGGGGAGACAAAGAGCATGGGGTCCTGCCAAATTTTCCAGCTGATGATACTGTAAGGGTCCATTCTCTTTAGTACCAACAAGCTTTAAGCTGGGTACACATTAGATGCCCTGTAAACGATGAAATGTCGTCAACGATTTCCCTTGAACTCCTGGACAATAAGGTAAAATGAAGTTCATAAATAAGACATTTACATATTTTTTTCCGGTTGCAATGATACAACAAAAGGAGAACACTAGATGGCAGTGTGGTGCTAACAATAAACATAAACGGCTCTAAATACAGACCTACACAAAATGGGTTTAAGTAACTGCTTTCTTGAATTTATTTGTTCCAAAATCTGATGTATTTCAATTGATATTCACACCATGAATGCATCACTTGGTATGAGAAACACTATACTGCCTATTCGGTTTAAAGTTCATGAATCACAGCAAGATGATGTATGCTTTAAAAGGGTATGAATCTCCTCTCCTCTTGCACATCATCCTTCCTCTACCCCTGTATATTATCTTTCCGACTTTCTGACTTCCCTGCACATCATCACTCCTCTTGCATATAATCACTCCTCTCTGCTGTCCCTGCAGACCCTGATGCTCCAATCAAGGCACTGAAGCGCCCCCGACGCTCACCCGCTCCACCGGGGGGATGTGATTCCACCGGCCCGTCGCTCCACTGGGGGGGGGGTAGGTATGCGGCTGCATCGCTCAACGGGAGGGAAGGGGCTTGTGGGTGATGCGGGCGGCACCGCATCGCTCCACAGGGGAGGGGTTGGCGGGTGATGTGGTAGTGGCCGCTGAGTCGCTCCAGGGCCGGGGGGGGGGGGGAGATTTGCGCCGCTCACCTCGATCCAGGGGGGGGGGGGGAACCTGCTCCCAAGTGCAGCCCTCCAGTGGCCGGCCCTGGCTCCAATGTCATCTATCATCTATAACTTGTGAATGCTGTGAGGAAAGTATATAGTCAGCTGGCATTATAGTATTAGCACATGTTCTTTTACCTCTATTATTTAAGGAACCTAGGTAAATTGTAAATGGAAAAATGGAAAATTAATTGAATTAGTTATTTTCAGGGCTGTATTGGCTACAGATCCCCACAGTGGGCTGAGGTACATCTAAGGCCAGTTTTGATTGCTGACAAGCGGCCCCGTATGGCAGACCGTATATGGTCACTAGGTTGACATTGAAAAGGTTGACATGCATTAGGTTGACAAATGAAGTTCGACAGGCCTAAGGATCGACAAGGCTTTAGGTCGAGAGGTTCTTTCGATTGACATTGGTAAGGTCAACAGTCAAAGGGTTGACATGGGTTTTTCCCTTCTTTTTTGAGCCGACAGGCAGTATTTCATGCCCTACCATTCACTACGGCGTAGAGGGAGAATAAAATAGTGTGCCGAGCATAACAAGTGCACCGATATGGTGTCCATGTCGACTGAGTGGACATTCAGGTCAAAAACCCGTGAAAAACCTATGTCAACCTTTTGACTGTCAACCTTCCCAATATCGACCTAATTACCCTGTCGACCTAAAGCCATATGGAACTTTTAATTGTGTGTTGACCTAAGGCCTGCTGACCTTCAGTGGCCCACCTAATGCATGTCGACTTTCCTGTGGTCGACCTAATGATCCACACCCTGACAGACAGCCCACCGCATTCATAACACTCACTGGTGTATTTATAATGGGCGCATGGTCCCCATGGGGAGAAATAGTGCTGTGGACAATTTGCATGTGCGCAGTAGACTATGGGACAGTGTTTGGGTCCCCTAGTGACCCTAGTACCCAGAGACATGGCATGTTATATCTCTGGTGCTGCCCATGTTAGGCCACTTTTAGTTCTCAATCCTCCTCTGGTGATTTTTCAGTGTGGAACATATTTAACCCTTTGCAGTCCAAATTTTTTTTTGTAATTCAAACAGTCTGGTTTAAATGTTTAAATTAATTGTAATTTTTTTTTTATATCCAAAAATGGTCTACATTGAATGTTGAAAGATCCTAATCTTCTTATTTTAAAGTGGCTCACCATTGGATCTGCTACTAACACTAGGGCTATTGAGCCTGACTAGACGTTGGACTTGAAAGGGTTAACTTTTGACTGCTGTGTCTAATCATTCTGACAAGTATGTAGCCTCCTCTCATCAGGCTGGTTTTACACACTCCGGCTCCTGCCGGACGGTGAAATCCCGCACGGCCCTGGAGCTGTGCCGCACACATTAGTTGTGAATGGACACACGCACGGCTGCAGCCGGATCCCGCCACTGGAAGGGACGGCTGCCGGGCTGTGGCCATCCCCTCCATGATAAACTACTGTGTGCGGCACGGCTCCCTGGTCGTGCGGGATTTCACCGTCCGGCAGGAGCCGGAGTGTGTGAAACCGGCCTCAGGCTCCATGAAGCACCAGTGCAGTCACAGCAACAGCCTAACCCTGTGGGGAAAAGTTCAGCATGTAGTAGCTTCCTATTGGAAGCTGCTACTGCTCATCATACACAGGGCTGGAAACTCCTCCCCCTCTTGGGCTGCCAGTACATGGCTTGATGACAGCAATAACTTCCAACAGGAAGCCACAAGAAAAAGGAGTGGGAGGTGCGCTACTATCAGGCAGCTGGTACGGGGGTTGTCAGCCCCAAGATAGGTATAGCAATAAAAAAGGACCATGTGTGTACCAGCGCCGTCTGTACAATAATAAAGTGAACGTTTTTTTCTAAATGTACAAATTTATTGCTATAAAATATATAACAGTATTAATAATAATGAATAAAAAGACATGGAATTCCATCTATATACAGCGAAAACTAATAGAACATATTAACACTGATTGTCCAATGGGATTGGTTTATGAATGGGGCTCCAGTCCAAATGGAGTAGGTGGATGTGTAGGATGGTATAGTGATCCACAGTCCCAGATGGTGGAATGAAGGTGTACCTGGATGAACAAATGGTTCTGTATAATCGCCTCGGATCAGCCTCCGGATAAAGGTGGATAATTTGGTAGGAGCAATCCAATATATGATGTCCTGAATGGATCCAATATGGTAGTAAAATGTTGTTTTGCTCTAAATGTAGCTCCAGCAGGAAGCCATTCTGTGCAAATCACCAGAGCTACAGTCCTTCGATGGGCTGCTGCCTGTGCAGCCTAGAAGCAATTCCTCTGCAGTGAGCATGCCCAGATTTCAGTGAATTCAGTGTGATGCAGGAAGGTATGCATGTAAGTTTTTTCTACTTTAATAATATTTCAGTCACTGTGAACAATATTTATTTAAACTGTTATTTGTGTGTAGATATTTATTAAGAGTACAATTTTGTGTACTTTAATTAATAATAATATTATTAAAATGTATTTTTCTCTGTACCTGTGTTTGTGTGCATATGAGTACATCATTTATTTACAGTAAATCCACACAAACACTGGTACAGAGCAAATCAAACTAATCAAACTAATAACCTGTAAATAATTAATGACTATTTGCAACGAGCAGTACCCAGGAAATTGCAGCCCCCCTTAAGTCTAAAGCAGTGGTTCCCTTTTACTGTATAATTACTGTAGCTACACCTGTGGATCTTTTCAAATGTGCCTGAATAATGAGTCCACCTGCCGGGTGACCTGGAAAGCGTGCACTGTTGGGGGTACTTGAGGACCAGGGTTGGGAACCACTGGTCTAAAGACAGGAGCCGCCCCTTGACATTTCACATTTGTTGACACCCTGATTGGCTTCTTTACGTTCCATGCACTCAGATTGGCCATATTTTCATATATAAATCATATGACAAATAAAAAATCGGTACTTGTTTCCTAGCACGGCCACAAATCGCGGCCATCGGGGGTCATTTTAGTGGCCTGCGACGCGACCGACGCGATGCCCCCGATTTTTCCATTGAAATGCATTGAAAACAGTGAAAATCGGGTCGGTCGCGTCGTGTGCGGCTAAAAAAGCTTAAATGGTCCACACGCGATGGCCGCGATTTCCCCATAGGGAACAATGTTAAATGTGTAACTTTACCCCCGATGACCGCGATTTCCCATAGGAAACAATGTTAAATGGGTCAATTTACCCAAATCATCATAGGGAACAATGGTGAATGGGCCAGAAAGGCCAAAAAACACCCCTGAACATTGACATGTCCCCCCAAAAGTAGTTCACGCCACCCCGCGATGAACGTGAACCCGAAGCGTGGCGAGCGCAGCGAGCCCGCGAGGGGCGGCGGTACGCGTCCTCCGACCTTTTCATACCCCCACTATCCACTAGGGCGTGGAGTTGAGAATAGAATAGTGTGGCGAGCGCAGCGAGCCACCAAGCCCGAAGCGTAGCGAGGGGACGCGGATACCTTCACAGGTAAACGCGTCCCTTCGCGGGCTTCACAGGTATCCGCTGCGCTCGCCACGCTTCGGGCTCGGTGGCTCGCTGCGCTCGCCACACTATTCTATTCTCAACTCTACGCCCTAGTGGATAGTAGGGGTATGAAAAGGTCGGAGGACGCGTACCGCCGACCCTCGCGGGCTCGCTGCGCTCGCCACGCTTCGGGTTCACGTTGATCGTGGGGTGGCGTAAACTACTTTTGGGGGGACATTTCAATGTTCAGGGGTGTTTTTGGCCCATTTACCATTGTTCCTATGATAATTTAGGTAAATTGAGCCATTTCACATTGTTTCCTATGGGAAATCGTGGTCATCGCGGGTAAATTGAGGCATTTAACATTGTTCTCTATGGGGAAATCGCGGGCATCGCGTCTGGCCCATCGCAGCCGATTTTTTAGTGCATGCGATGCCCGCGATGGCCCCGATTTTACCCCCGATGCCCGCGATCATGATCGTTGTGGCCGTGCTAGGAAACAAGTACCAAAAAATCAACCAAATCAGGTCACCTATTTCTTTTCCTGTTAACTTTCTTATATATAACATTTCTTATTTATTCTAGTAAATTCAGTATTGATTTACATTTTTTTTCTAATGGTGTACGCCCAGATATTTTTTGGTATTTAGGTTTTGGATCTGGATGTCCTCCGTGTTTTGGATCATGGCAGCATCCCAGGAATTATATGGCACACATGGCGGCACATCTGTAATTATACAGCACACTTAGCATCAGCTGTGCAGTAATAAAAAAGGGCAGCACCCCTGGACTGATAGGGCACACTTATATGGCACCCCTGTACTGATATGGCACAATTATATGGCACACTTATATGGCACCTCTGCAGCAATAAAAAAAAATTTAAAAGTCCCCCACAGCAGCCCCAATAGCACCCCAATGCACCATAGCAGTCCCCCATAGTAATCCCACATAGTTGCCCCCATAGCAGCCCCCAACCATGCAGCAGACAGGAAGGACACATCCATGCTGTCTGAACTCTCAGCTGGTATGAAGATGACGCCATTCACCGGGACTTATATAGAAACCAAAACTCGGCAAATCTGACAGCAAGATGATGACACTTAGCCTCCTTCTGGATCTGCAAAATGGCACCAAGGATCAAACCCTCATCGAGCCGGCCTCGGATCAGGTAAGTTCTGGGGGGGGGGGGTATCGGTTCATCTCTATTTTTTTCTGGTAGTCTCTGTGATTTCAGGATTATCAAGGTGGCCATTTGTAAACCTTAGCCATAGTGTGGCAAAAAAACTGTAGTTGCATAAGAGACATGCAAATCCCTACCGAGAGATGTGGAGTAAACTGCAAGTTGCCCTTCTATTTGGTTGTTATGCTGTACTGTAGATAGATGAGAAAATAAAGGAGATATACACTAAGTGGTTGTGGTATAGGGCTCCGACAGTCGGGATCCCGACAGTCATTATCCCGATGTCGGGATCCCGACTGGCCGGACCCAGACAGCATGGCGAGCGCAACAAAGCCCCTTGCGGGCTCGCTGCGCTCGCCATGCTGCGGGCACGGTGGCTCGCTACGCAAGCCACCTATTCTATTCTCCCACTATGGGGGTTGTGGACCCCCACGAGAGAAAATAGCCGACGGCCATCGGGATCCCGACTGTCGGGACCCCGTACGGCACCCCACTAAGTCATAATAAAATGAGATTCTATGGAGACATCTGGCAATGATGCTGTGTGTGCAATGGGTGTAAGATGAGATGCACTGCTATGTATATCACAGAAAGTATACAGTATGAAACAGTGCCCACTTTAGCTGGACTTTAAACATCTTGGGTGCTGAAAGCTGAAATGTAAAACATTCACTTCTGCTTTTGATGGGATGATATAATAAGTTTAACTGATATATCAGATTACTTTAAGTAATAAAATACTTTAAATAGCTAAATATATATTTGGAGATCACTGTCTCTTCTAGAAAACACCTGTCTGTAATAGAGTGACAACTGTTCCTTCATTTGATTCTCTTACAATATTTTTATTACTTTGTTGGAGCCTACAAGTTGTTATGGCAAATGACTGCAGCCAGACTTACTGTACTATGGATAGGGATGATCAAATGCATTGGAGATGCTGCTTCCAGGGCAGCTTGTTTGGTGATCATTTGTTGTTACCTGAAAGGTATTCTCCCACATTTATATCTATATACAGTCTATCTATCTATCTATCTATCTATCTATAGCTATATATATATATATATATATATATATATATATATATATGTGTAGATAGATAGATAGATAGATAGATAGATAGATAGATAGATAGATAGATAGATAGATAGAAGGAGCAATAGGCAGGCACACATCCTTTGTGCTGAAATGTATGCAGTGCAGGTAACATCACAGTTATTATGGTGTTTATGTGACTATTTTATAGCCTAATATATATATATATATATATATATATATATATATCCTTATGCTAAAAGTTTATACTGTAGTAGAGGTTTTCTTGGTTGCTTTATTTGACATCTCCTCACAGAATCACATGTGAAATAATAAGCTCTACCTGTGGATCTTTTAAAATGTAACAGTGAGTAATGGGGTTGCATTCAACATCCTGACAGTTAAAAAGGCCGGCATTCACTAAACCGATACCAGCATTCAACTACTGTCAGGAGACCAGCGTTTGAATCCCGACATCAATTGGGATCCCGGCACATGAATCCGAACTGCCATGATGCTGAAAGGTGAATCACCAGGGCAGGTTATAAATACACCAGGAATGGGGGGGGGGGGTGTAATGTTAGGCACTAGAGTTCCCACCACGGTCACGGGACTGGCGCATGTGCAGTATCAAAATAGCTGGCCCCCAGCTTCTATGGGCTGCTGCTGAAGAAGAAGCTAAATCACGGCCCGGCACCTGTACACTGCAGATGACAGGTACCGGCCTCGGTACTGCAGATGCCCAGACCCTGGATTCTATGGGCCGGTCGCATTCCAACTGGAAATCACTGCCAGTCACAGTGAAGCCAGGTACTTACTCCCTTACTTTATTTCCATATCATTTTAAGTATTATTTGCTTCAAATATTTTTACAAACTTTCAAAACAAATCTAAAGAAAAAATGCAGTATAGAATGTAAGGACAGGAGAACCTGGGATAATCTAGTTAATAATCACATTAGAGACCAAGTGATAATGAAAATTACCACATTGAATATAAATACATAGAGCTATATCTGTCATTTTTACAACGTTTCAAAATTTGCATCACTAAGAAAATGTTACTGATCGCTGACAAATAATAATATTATAAAATAAATCTTCAAATAAAATGTTTAAGTATGTGAGCTCACATACAGGACTTTACATTGAATATGGCATACAGCTCCCTTAATTGCTTCAAACAGACACATTCAGTGGAAGACAGTTTGTGGCTAGACATAGCCAGCACACTATTATAGTTCTCTATTTGTTACACAGGAAATGGTTACAGTAATGAAGTCAATGAGGCTTGAAATAATGTTCCACCTAATAATAAATAAGCACTAAATTACCTTTGGTAAATAACATTATGCTAGTAAATAGCTAAGGGCTTTCCCAGTAGTGAACTTTCATGCAATGGGTCAACTGCCATTTTGAACGTATGACCAATAGCAATGCTTGTTTTGTTTTGTTTTTAAAGTAAGTTTATTGAAAGCACCAAAAGAAAAACAAGTGTAAAGATAATTCTCACACCAGTACAATAACCTTGGGATATCATTTCCATAAATGATATGCTTCAGTTATACACAGGGGAAACACAGGTGAAGCCTGGAGTAGATTTACTAAAGCTTCTAAAATAGACAAGTGGTGGTGTTGCCCGTAGTAACCTGTCAGGCATGTCTATTTTTTAGAATGCAATACAGAAATAGTACTAGAACCTGATTCGTTGCTATGGGCAACACTATCCCTGGTCAGTTTTAGAAGTTTTAGTAAATCTGCCCCCTGGATCTATTGCACAATCTGGTTTAACACTTTGGGCAGGGCTGTCTTAATAGCATTTTAGGCTCCTGTCAAAGCAATGCATTTGGGGCCCCTCCACACTAGGGAAGCCAATCCCGGAGCATTTTTTCAATCCCGGATTTCGGGATTGAAAAATGCCCAATCCCGGGATTCCCGGGATCCCGGGATTGGCTTCCCTAATTTAAAAAATGCACCCCGGCCGCCCCGCATATTTACTTACATGTGGGCTGGGGTGCGGTGCGGCCGGGTGTGTGGGTGGGCAGCCGGCCAGCCGGCCGGGTGTCTGTGGAGCCAGGCAGCCGGGTGGGTTGGCGGGCGTCAGGGGAGCCGGCGGGTGGATGGGCGGGGAGCCGGCCGGATGGATGGGTGGGGAGCCGGCCGGATGAATGGGTGGATGGGCGGCTAGCGGGGCGGGCAGCGAGCTGGGGGTGGGGGCTTCTGGGGAGCCAGCCGGGTTGGTGGGCAGGGGCAAACGCATGCTGCACAGAGCCACACTGGCTCTGTGCAGCTGCTTGGCCTGCGCAGCGTGACCTCTGTACTCGTCACGCTGCGCAGGGATGTACTGCCGGAGAAGCCGGGCAGTGTCTGAGCACACGCTCAGATGCTGGCCGGCATTAGACTGCGCATGCGCAGTCTAATCCCGAAATCCCGGGATTGGAAACTCCAATCCCGGGATTGAAATCCCAGCGTTTTAGGGGCCAAATCCCGGGATCCCGCCGATCCCGATCCCGGGATTGGCCACCCTACTCCACACCCATTCACAGGAAAAAAATTGGAAACAAACAAAAAAAATCAATCCTGTGGTCCCGTGCCATCTCTCCACTTGCTTCCATACATCCAATGGCTGCCAGCACTCTGATTGGTGGATATCTACAGCTGCCTGGCTGTAGGCTGGGAAGCAGGAAGAGATGTTTGTGTGCGATTCACAATTATGGTGACCAGGCAGCGTTCTCTACTGCCTCCTAAGAAGCTCAAGAGGCAGATGCCCACAAGCCAATCTGCCCCAGTTTGAAGGCCCCTGGAATTAGGGGGCCCTTGCGCAGCTGCCCATTAAGCCCATACATTACGTTGGACCTGACTTTGGGGGAAATTTACTAAGATGGGAGTTGCCATGGGCAACCAATCAGATACTATGAAGACATTGTTAGTATCTGGACCCGCCAAACACCCCTCTGGTTAGGAGGACCTTGACGCTTCCACGTCAACTCCCCAGGAAAGAGGTACCCAGCCCACAGAGGCTTTCATTTAAATGAATATTTTAAACACCACTTGCTTCAAGGAGCATTGGACTCAACCCCAAGTGTATAATCCCCAGTGTGTCTCCCCTTTCCCCATACTTTTTGCAAAGAGGGCCAGATATGGTGACTCCAAAATGTGTGGGGGCCGACCATTCAGCCTGACATTCTTTGAATTATTAATCACATCAGAATGGTCCCCCACTCTGCCCCCATTCACTGTTTGTCACCCAGCGTGCCCCCATTCAGTGTATGTCCCCCAGTGTGCCCCCACTCACTGTATGTCCCCCAGCGTGCCCCTTCACTGTATATTCCCCGCCTGACCCCTTCTCTGTATTTCCCCCAGCCTGCCCCCATTCACTGTATATTCCCATAAACTGCCCCTCCTTCGCTGTATGTACCCCATTCACTGTATGCCCCCCACTCTGCCCCCGTTCACTATGTCCCCCAGCCTGCCCACCCTTCTCTGAATGTACCACATACTGCCTCCCTTCGCTGTATATTCCCCTGCAGCAGACAGATGCTTGAGCTCCCACCGTCGCCCTTCTCCCCTCCCATAGTATGGGAGCAAGTTTCCCCTTTGCTGCTCCCCCCTCCCCACACACTGCTGTCACTATGATCGCAGTGGAGGATGATATATAATTGCAGCAGCAGGAGTTGGACACATACTCATCTGAAAGATGCCAAACACGTCTCACAGTGGCAGCCTCACTAATGCAGACAGCAAGGTAAAGGCACGCTCGCCGGGGTCCCACCTCTAGAGTCCTGTGCTGTGCGTCTCACATCAGCCTCCAGCCGCCTGCTTCTGCCCCTGGGCTGGACTTTAGACATGCCTGCCTTAGAGACTTACATAAGACTACTCCATGGTTTCTATTTATTACATGCAATGCTTTGTTATAATCTGCAGAGGTAACTCTATGTTTATTTTTGTAAAATGTCTGCTTACCAATTTAGGATTTTTTAGTATCAGGGGCAATCATCATTGAAATAAATAAAAGAATGTGCTTATATCAGCATCTAACTGACATAGACTCATAGAAACAGAATTTGATGGCAGATAAGAGACAATTGGTCCATCAGGTCTACCCCTTTTTTTTTTTTTTTTTACTTTTAAGCAACTTCACTCCAATTTGATCCTTAGATCTTTTGTAAGGAAATCCATATGCGAATGACATGTCATGGGCCGTCAATGGTGTTTCCTAGGGACATTCCTTCCCTGCAATGGGTCTCTGGCAGCAGGTGTCCCTTCTGGCTAGAGACGCCCCTGGGTGGCAGCAACTCCGCGGCTCATGAGTGTGGCCATGAGAGTGCAGGCAGGTGGTTACTTAATTGCTTAATACCAACCACATGCTACCAATCCCAATCTGGCCAATCAGGAAGACTCTTAAAGATTCTTCCCAGCATGCTTTGACACCAGAGCAACCCTTTTCATATCTAGCCTAAGTTATAGTACCCCAGACTTCTTTTCTATGTGTTTCAGCCATTGGACTTTATCAGTACCGTCTTCAAGTTTTGTCCAACAAGTAATTTTCCAGTTCTGTACCATCTTCAAGTTGAAATTACTACATGGTAATTCTCTGGTCCCGTATTATCTCCAAGTTCTTCAAATCTGGTCCAGTCCCATTGGTAATTCTCTAGTCCCATACCATTTTCAAGTTTAAGTTTGGTCCATCTCAATCGGTATACTTAGCTTTCCAAGTTTTCTTCTGTTCTCAGCATCATAACTCCTCAAGTATTCTACTTCAGTTCAGGCCAGTCTCTAAGGATCATATTATACATATCCGTCTGCACTACAGTATCAGGCAAGTTTAGAGGCCTGGACAGGGGGCCGCGACCTGCAAGTCGAGTGCTGCAGATTTCTATACCTCCTTGCAGGAGTTCCTGGTGAACACCCCTGACATGTTAGACTCCGAGCCCCTGTTCCAGGTCACGTCAACCTATATCTTTTGTTCATTCTACTCTCAGGTCCATGAGCAAGCAATACATCAAGACTGCAGTCTTCCAACCTCCCAGGTCTACATCTGCTGAGCCCCAAGACTGTTGATGGATCCACAAAATGTCAGCCCTGTGACATGACAAGCATAATTAAATTGCTGTACTGACTTATGCTTCAACCACCTCTGGTGGGAGGCTATTCCACTTATCCACTACCCTTTCCGTGAATCATCCAGGTTTTCTAATACTTCTCTCCCTTTGAAGAATTTTTCTTGTTAAAACCAAATGTAATAGGGTGTGAGAATTAAAAAGTGAGAGATTTTAGGAGAGTTTTTCCATTTTTTTTAAAGCGGCAATCATTTACACTGAAACAACAGGTTGATTTTTCCATGTAATTGATTGCCGCTTTTAAAAAAAAAAGGGAAACCTCTCCCAAAATGTCTCACTTTCTAATTCTCACACCCTAATACATTTGGTCCCGGATGTTTAAAAGTTTCTATTATGTCTCCCTTTTCCCTTCTCTGCTCCAAATTATACATGTTCAAATCTTTTAGTCTTATTATAGACTGTGCTAGGTCTTCTCCACTGTGATACAACTCCCCTACAGTGTTTTATATGCTTTTTTCCTTGTGAGAATAATCTCAGGCCCTTATTCAGATCTGATTGCAGTACAAATTTGTTTGGAAAATGGGCAAAACCATGTGCACTGCAGGTGGGGCAGATGTAACATGTGAAGATAGAGTTAGATTTGTGTGAGTAATTTTGTTTCTGTGGAGGGTAAATACTGGCTGCATTATTTTTACACTGCAATTTAGATTTCAGTTTCAACACACCCCACCCATATTTAACTCTGCCCCACCTGCAGTGCACATGGTTTTGCCCATTTTCCAAACAAATTTGTACTGCAATCAGATCTGAATAAGGGCCTCAGTGTTGTTATTGGCAGAGCACCCCAAAACAACTTGTGTAGTGGCACCTAGATGATCTACCCTGCACAATTGGCAGCATTGAAGGTGCATAGGTATGCGAAAAGGCACACTGGGCAAAAACTAAAATATCACATAAAAGTCTATTATTCTATAATTTTAGAACATTTCTCTTTTTCTTCATAAATACTGCTCAGTTTAATCCGTTATAACATAAAGAATACACCAGAACTTTACTTTGTGTTAATTATGTTATTTTTTCTATGGTGTAAAGGTTTTTATTATACAGTAGTGCTTGAATAGTGTCTAGGAAATGTCTACCAAACATGAAGAAGGTCTAATACTGTATAAAACCCATTAAAGTAGAGGAGGCCTAAAGTTAGTCAACTAGTGGCTAGTGCAAAACAAGTCATTGTGTATAGGAAAAATTGCAATGTGACACTCCATATTGCACGAAACACCCCTAACTATGGCCCTTATTCTGGTTGGTGCGGTAATGCCCGCTTGCGTTTGGGCCGCCGATGTTTTGTGTCTGCGCATGTGCAGAGGCGTCTCTGCGGATTCAGTATTGAATCCCGGCGGTCGGGATCCCGGCGTTCAGAATCCCGACGCCGGAATCCCGACAGCCGAAATGCCGACAAGGGGGGGACGTGGATCGCCCCCCCTTGCGGGCTCGCTGCGCTCGCCACGCAGCGGGCCCGGTGCCTCGCTACGCTCGGCACACTAATTTATTCTCCCTCCAGGGGTGTCGTGGACACCCCAGGAGGGAGAATGTGTCGGCATTTCGGCGGTCGGGATTCCGGCGTCGGGATTCTGAACGCCGGGATCCCGACCGCCGGGATTTTAACTGCATCCCGTCTCTGCGCATGTGTGAACGGAACGCACGTCCAAATTCCGCATGAAATGTGTTCACTACGAACAGGGGGTGGAGAGGGGCGTGAAGGGCTATTTGGGCTCATTACCATATGCATACGCCCCGCGTTTCATGGGCGTTACCATGCAAACGCTGGGCTTACGTATGGTAATGCAGTCGTGACGCACGTGTAGGGGGCGGACATATGACATTGCCGGATGTCAGCTGCCCGCCCAGATCCATGCTTTTGCATGGAGAAATGCCCGTGTGGTCTGAGGTTGCGGGAGCTGCCTGGCCACTCTGTCCTGCATTCAATGGTCTGCGACTATCGAATGATGGGGGAGGTTCCCTGAGAGGGAGGAGGTGTATTCATGAAAAATACACGTGCGGTCCGTGCGGACAGCTTCTTACCGCGTACGGACAGAGTTGGCGATCCGTATGGAAGGCGGGGTTTCGGACGCACGGTCCTGGCCGCATATTCGGATCCGGCCGCACCGATCAGAATAAGGGCCTATATTATCTCCCCAAGTGTGGGGTAACTCTTCACCTCAGTAAATCCCTGAGCGGTTGTGGAAATTGGCCATGTTGCACATTGTAAATGACCTCCCCAAACTATCAGTCTCCCGTGTAACATACACACAGGGCGTTTTTGCCAAGGTTAATCATGTGAATCTTGCTGGCTGGAAAATCGATCAGTGCATACATACTGAGCATTTTTTTCCCGGTCCAGCAATTCTAATGGGGAGGGGGAGGGGGGTGGGGGTTGGACCACTTTCCACAGTAGGAGACTGTGGAAAGAGGACCACTCGGCCAATAAAACAGCACTTACCGCTCATCGCCTGCCCATACACACTAGGCGATTTTAAACTCAAATGCCAAGAGTGAGCTACTTTGAGCTCAAAATGGCCTAGTGTGTGTGGATCTTTAAGGTTCTATATTATTTAGCATTGACCAACTTTCCTTGCCTGACACATTTTTTCTAGGAAACAATTAACTTGGCCTAAGGCAGAACTCCTTTGTTGGTAATAGCTGATATTACAGTGACTGAGTCTTCACATAGAGGAAATTAATTGAAGGTTTCACCAGGCAGATGTGGTGTCTGTGCAAAGATAAATTGCAATTCCAGGTGGATGCCAGAAGTTGTTTTCAATTAAAAAGTGCATTTTCCATATAGACTGTTCACAGCCTGTCTTATCTCTGTGTAAAACTATTCCTTCTATGTTACAGAAGGTACTGTATATTCATACTCAACATCTGCTTTACAAACTATATGGCATTATTATAATACAGTTTTCTGTTCAGCCTTGAAATTATTGCATACATCTTTTAATCATTAAGTTAAATATGCCTCCTGGCAACAACACGATTTCCCAGAAACCTTTTGGAATATGTTGTTTGCAACAATAGGGTAGATGATTCAATATATAATACAGCTTGAGAACAGTTACCTTAAAGTTTTCTGTCAGTTTCTGTACTATATAGTCTATTTTTCTATTCGACTTCGCATCGGGATCGAATCAAAATCAAATGCGTTCGATCTCGATTCGATTTTGCTTATATAAGCAAAAATTGACTACATCAAACCAATGTTCCATATTACAAAGTAGTTAAGTATGAGGGTAGTATATTTACAAAATACAATGGAGTGTGAGCCGTTTGCTCCCAGGGTTTGCACATGCGTATAAATGTGCAGGCACAAATCCCAAAAAACGGGGAACGGGATATGAGTGGGTCTGAATCGGCCCCATAATACTATGTGGGCAGCAATGATACTAGGTCTGGGAGGAGCTGTGTCTTTCAACTAATGTAGTGTTTTAGTGCTAACTCGGCACCTGGTTGAACCATATTACATATACACCAACAGTCTAGTTTTATGTGAGCCAGGGCTGGATATAAGGTGGGGCGTGGCAACGATGATGGAATTATACTGGCCACTCCCCAAAACAATGCTTTACCTTCATAGCTCCGCCCCCACCCTTTTCTTGTCATGCAGGCTGCTCCTTCCCCCTGCCTCACAGAGCTGGCTGCCCTCTCCCAGAAAGGGCATCCAGAAAGTAGGCAACCCTGAGGTATATATTTCCATTGTTAGAACTGCACATGCTCCAGGACCAAGAGCATATGCTCCAGGACCAAGAATTGACAATGCAGAATGTTAAGGTGGCCATACAGTAGGGTAATTTATCTGAGGCTACAAATTACCTTGGAGTCCTGCATGTCAGATTTTGTAATTGAGTTTTTATTTCACTCAAGATATATTGCATGCAATTTATCAACCAATGATAAATCACATGCAATTTATCTTGAATATACACTTGTACCATACAATTTATAAGGAAGACATGACAGAAAGGCTGAATGACTGGGAATCAGTGAGGATGGAGGAGACTTCAACTTCTACTGTGTCTCCTCCATCCTCTGCTGCTGCTGGTGCCACTAGGAGGGAGAAAAGAAAACGGAGGACAGAGGAAGCTTCAGCATGTGTCTCCTCCATCCTCTGCTGTTGGTGTTGCCGGGTAAGTGGAGGGAGCAGGGAATGGAGGCCAGCTGTCACGACCACCATAGCAGCTGATGCGCAGTGTCTTGGCGTTCTGGCTCTGGGTAGAGTGAGGCTCGATCCGCCATGATGGTGTCCGCGTCCTTCTAGGCCTCAGGCTGGGAAGCGCCGGCTGCAGCGCCTCCGCGTAGTATTCCTCGCCGGCTGGTTTGTGTCACCACAATGGGCGGTGGCCATCTTGTTGGTTCCCAGAGCCTATACTTCGCAGCTCCAACCGTGATGTCATCCCTGCGGCCAATCACAGTACAGCTCAGCACTTAAATACTGACTAGCTGGGCCAGACCGGCAGTCATTACAATGTTGTCCATTTTATAGCATCCCCGTGCATCTCTGGCAATTCCTGCAGTCTCCGCTGCAGCCTGACTTCTAAGCCTCTGGGTGAAGTCTCCTCTTTATCCACTCCTGCTGGTCGTCCACTGCAAATCCATATTCTACCACGGAACCTTCATTGCCGCCAAAAAGGATACAAGGACATAAGGTTAAACACCCCAAAGGTGTCATCTTCCTCCCTCTGATCCTGACGGTCATTATCCGTGGCCAGTGTCCCTGGTGTCCTAGCAGCCACGACCTCATTCAGCAAGACCCCTTCCATCGACTTCATCTTACTCCAGTCCTTTCATTATTATCTTCAAATCATCAGTATCCTCAATTCTTCCAATAACATCTTCTGTCGTCATTATCTTCAAACTCCTTCAGCAAGTTCTTCATTATTATCTTCAACAAGTTATTATTATTATTGTCTTTATTACTACTCATCCAATATCTACAATTATATCATTGTGCCATCACCAATACCATTGTATCACAGTATCTTTTATTAAAAAAGGTTTAATTTTATCCAATTGCCTCATTCCGCTCTTTTGTCCATGCAACAGCCCTACATCAAAGCACCCAGCCTCCGTTACACTCCGGCTGGTGCTTCACCGAGCTCACGAAACGTGACACCGGCACTGCAATCTTTTGCAGTTACCAGGACAATGGCAATGCACGCCTGATGACCCGGCCAACGGCGACTGATTCCTCCTGCTGCAGGGGCAACCTTTTAGGTGCGATGCAATGCGCATAGGAAGTGGAACATGCATTGCATCGCACCTCTTGTCAGATACATGCAATCTGGGCATTGTACATGCAGTTTATCTCTGAAATTGCATGACAATTGCCTGAATTGCATGTACAGTATATCGCCAAAGTGTTTAGGGGCCTTTACTTAATTCCGGCACATCTCCATTACTGCAGGGTTGACGACTTTTAAAAGTCCCTCTCCGGGAGAAGCCCGGAGAGGAGACTTTCAGCAGGAGTTCGGGGGCGGGGCTTAAGCGTGACATCATTAAGCCCCGCACCCATGAAGGAATGTTACTCAATTTGCCTATCTCGGTGGACGGGGCGAGGCTAAATGACGCGATTATGACGCTTTAGCCCTTCCCCCGAGATCACTGCAGATATGGTAATGTACGCCGCGGTCAGGGGGGGAGGGGCGCAATAAGGGGGGGTAGCGGGGGGCCCCAGAATCCGGGAGGGTTGCCCACCCTTCCGGGGGGGCGGGAGGGTGACCCGATTTTCGGGAACCCTGCATTACTGGCAGAGTGGCTTTTGCAGGAACTGTTCATTTGTATGATGATTAAATGACTTTTGGACTCGTGGGGTAACAATGAACACAGGGGGAGTGATTCTACAATTCTGGTAATTGGGCGAATTACTTTTTTATTAAATTGAATTAGAAGTGTCAATCCAGGCATACAGGATAAAAAAACTAATCACAACCCACTCTTTCAAAAGTAAAACAAAAAATCATTCCACACAAAAGAAAAAAAAACACTATTCCACTTCAGTATAAATGAAGCATCTAGTTTTCATTGCAATGTCTGAGGCCGGATGCCGTTTTATATGTGAACAATCAGACCATGTTGGAATCTAGCTAATTGTAAAACAAACTATAGATATAATGATATGACATAGGTGAACGAACTGTACAGGATGCAAATGTGCCTGTATCTGTATTATTTGGTGCATTCAATTTGTGTTTCTTCTATTAGACTACCAAAATCAATTTACCTATAGCACAATCTGCATGTACTAACTGGATGCACACAGTCTTTGAAACTTTTTTATTATGTGAATGAATACAATTTTTTTAATGAAATCTGGATGTATATATTTCATTGAGCTGTTGAAAGAAAAATTGTTGTGTCTTCTTATCCCACAAGTATTTCTGGCACGTAGCATCACTGATATTCATGTAAAAACCATGAGATAAGAGTAATAATGCCCCCGGAGCACCTCCTGTTTGTATGTTCTCTGATGCACCTCTCTTATAAACAAAGTGTACTTAAAGAATATAGTAGTCCATTATCACCATCCAATTTATTACCGCTTTATCACCACTTTATTACTTTACCAAGCTTAATACATCTGCTCCATATTTTGATAAGTACAAAATTAAGTAATATACAATGGGGGTAGGTGTGAACCAGCATAAAGTGCATAGGGACACAGAGTCTGCCTGTCACAAATTAAGGATGTATACGTCTACGTAAGGGGGGGGGGGGGGGGTGGCAGTATATTGAAAATTTACATATGGTTGAGAGAAGACTTATACTGGCCCTGGGTAGAAACTGCAACCCCCAGTGATAGCAGAAACTTCCAGTTTTGATGTTTAACTCGTAATGATAACTGGGTTTCAAATTTGTGTATAACAAGAATTAATATATAAGAGGCCATCTCAGAATTTGATAACCAATATCAGATGTTCCAAAATGTAGTGTAGGGTCGACCTAGTTACTGTCGACCATGAATAGTCATGTGATCACCAATATTCTGCTTCTGTATTGGAACCTTTTGGAAGTTCGAGTGCTTAAAGGTCCCAAGTGACGCATGATTTTTGGTGCTATTCAAACTATCAATAATTAGCATAATAATATGCAGTCTGTGAGACTGCTCTAGCTTCACTATGACTGACAGTGACTTCCTATTGGAAGTACGACCTGCCAGTCACCAAAAGGCAGTCCCATTAGGAGGTGCCCCCTCCCTCTGGGTCACCTCTCTCTGGGACCTGCTCTGGCTTCACTATGACTGGCAGTGACTTCCTATTGGAAGTACGACCTGCCAGTCTCCAAAAGGCAGTGCAATTGAGAGGTGCCCCCTCCCTCTGGTTCACCTCTCTATGGGCTGCCGTGTGGCAGCCCATAAAATCCGGAGTCCGTGCATGCACAGTACCCATGTCTGAACAGCGCATGTGATTGTGATTTCCTTTCTATTAGCTGTTGCGAAATAGCCCATAAAAGCTGGCCGCATGCGCGGTGCCAAGGTCATCATTGTACAGGTGCCGGTAAGGCAGGAAGAGCAGCGGCAAGGGGGGGGGGGCGGGGATTGTGCCGGCATCGTGACCAGTAGCAGCCTCTCTCCTGCAAAAAGGTACCAGTCGCCACTGATCATTTAAAAATGTATTATTTTACATAAAAAATTTAGCCAAATGCTTTCATTAATTCTAAGTCAACTGTTTTCTTACATATTCCAAATAATACATAGTTATAGCCTAGTACAACAGATGGTTGTTCACCTATCTGTAAGTCAGGCAGTATTGGCTCTTTCCAGTCAGTTTCCTCTCATGATGGTATGATGCAGGAATGTCATCTATTACCACAGACAGGTTAAAGCCTGCATAGGGCATAATGATAATTGTCACTGTAGCATTACCCACTTATATCCTTTCAAGACATATTCTTCCAGATTATTATTTTATCTGATTAGATAATAAACACAGAAGGCAGATAAATCACACAGTGATTTGAGAATTACTTTCTTAATGCAAGGAACAAATTGTAATGCAGTTTTAATACCTTGATAATAATGGACGTAATCCTAAAATCTAAAGGCTTCTAAATTTCACAGCTGGAGGAAAACTATATTACTAAAATATATTAAACTTAATAGGACTTAATATAACTTAAAAATACAAAAATTGCATCCCTAAAAAACAGTGCACCACAACAGAAAGACATTCAATTAACATGGTCAGTGTAATATTTAATTTATACTGTACACCGTTAATACTTAATTCACATCTTTTAGATGTCAACACAGGTTCAGTATGATTTCCTGACATTCAAAATACAGATGATCAAAATACTGACAGGCGTTGGCAGACAGTCAATATACAGACATGTCCAAAATGCCGACATTAATTATGCTGACATTGTCAAAATGCCGACACGGGCAAAATGCCAACATTTAAAATATCAACATGACAAAAAGTCACCATTTTTTTGTGTGTGTGTCTATGTAGACATAGGTCAAAATGGTTGCTATAGAAACCGTATAAGTGTACTGCACTCGCCATGCTGCACTCGGCACACAATTATAATCTAACTATATGCCCATTCTGATCCTGAATTAAGAACAATTCAGTTTAAAAAAAAAATCATTAAATCTCATGTCGACTTTTTGACATGTCGACATTTAAAAGCATTTTGATCTTGTCAGTATTTAGGCTTGCTGCCAATGGTTGTCAGTATTTTGACCGTCGGTATTTTGACTGCTGGTAAAATGACTGCATCCTGCCAAGACATTATTATACACTGTACAATTATACAATTTGTAAAGAATAAAACTATGCTTCCAAGGCTCTACTATATTGATAAGACCACACCCAGGGGTTAAAGTGAGCCGGAACGGGGCAGAACTGTGTTCTGTCAGTTCCATTTTGGAGGTGGAACGGTTCAGCCTCTGTCCGCTAACCTTGCCCCGCTCAGGCCCAGCCCTACCATTAAGACACTGCAGTGATCAGGGTATGCCAACGGTAGCAATGCAGGATAGGGACAGCGCCATTACCTTTAAAATTTGGCACTGTCCATAAGCCAATCAAAGCTCGCAAGCCAATCTGGCAGCAGCAGCTCCTGACTGACTGCCGAAAAACGAGAGCTCCGAGACACAGGAGACTAGTGGCCATAGAACAGGCGAGCAGCAGCGGTAGCAGAGCAGAAAAGCAGACCAGTGGCGGCCAGGGAGCAGGAAAGCCGGGAGGCCTGGGGAACGGGAGGCCCACTGATCATGGTAAGAATGAGACCTGCCTTCTCTAACCCACCGCCACCTCACCCCCTCTCGCCACCATCACTTTGCACCCCAAACACTTCATCCCCTCTTGCCCCCTGTCAGCTCGCTTCCAGCCAGCTCGCCCCCTCTCGCTCCCATCACCTCCTGTCAGCTCACCCCTCCTCTGGTCATCTCACCCCCTCCTTCTCCCCTGTCTCCTCACTCCCTCTGGTACTGAGCATGTAACCCCTGTCAAAAAGCATGAAACCCCTGGCCCTGTGCATAAAACCCCTCTCCCTGAACATGTAACCCGTGTCCTGAGCATGTTACCCCTGGCACTATGCATGAAAACCCTGACACTGTGCATGAAACACCTGGAATAGAGCAAGAAAACCCTAGCAACATGAATGTGGCATAATATGAAATGGGCATTACCGTGTGTGGCATATTGTGTAATTGGCATTACAGTGTGTGGCATAATTTGTAATGGGCATTGCGGTGTGCATAATTCTGCCCCACAAAGCCATGCCCTACATTTTTGCTGTTCAGTTTTTTTTAAGGTGTTGGGTTGTTTTGCACTATGGAGCATAATTTGTATTAGGGGTGGTATTATTTGGCCCACATAATTATTTTTATAGGTGTGCGGGATAGGCCACAAATATAAAACTTGCAGGGGGGTGCCGAACACCATGGCACCACCCTGGCTGTGACATATAGGATGGGGGTGGGGGGGCGGAGGAGGAGAGTTACACCACCTCCTCCAGGACCACTAAGCACTGACCACTCCTATCAAAAACAATTCTCACAGGTACCATTTTTCCATTTGAATTTTTTTATTTAATTGTAGTCCTGATTTCGACGCACGATCCATTTTGTTCTGCGTGTTATGGTAACCTTTGTCCAGAGCAGCATGCAGAAAGACTGCCTTTTTCTCTATATTGTTCTTTAGGAGACTCCAACTCTTTAACTCCTGTATCCAACGAAGTTTGTTACCATGTCTGTAACATTGGCCCAGTGCCAGTGTTTCCCTGACTCAGGAGTTGACACCATTGTACTAAAGACCTCACAGGAAAGATGGTAGCAAGTAAGAAAGGCGGACATTGTAGATCCTCTCCTGTGTAACGCAAGGAGTCCCTGAACCAATGGACCCATGTGAACCTCAAACCACCCATAGGGGGTAATGTAGTAGCACTTGCTAAGCACCGGTCCTTCGCTGCTTATATACATACATATATATATATATATATATATATATAGATATAGATATAGATATATATAAATATGTTACCTTTTAAAAATGTGTAATTCTATCACTGTTTCCAGAAGAAAAAAGAATGTAATTGTGCGACAGCATTAAATACACTGACATTCCATAGCTGTGATAATGGTCTAGCTGATGTGTGAGGCTAATGTACACTTCTAGACAGAGAATGCGCTGCACAATTAGGCACAAATACTGTAACAACACTGCTGTATAAATATCACAGTATTACTGTTATATAAATTATCTTTAGGATTCCCTTCATTACATCTGTTTCTGAATAGTTACTGTAACCGCCATAACATTATACACAATAAAGAAGATATTTCAGCATTATTATTCCAGAATGACAAAGGCAAATTTGTGTTGCGTGTGACAATCATCCAATGTTTTAGATTCAATCAAAATATTGTTAAGCATGATGTCACATGGTTATTACAGGCAAGAATGGAGTATATCACTTTGTGAGCAGTTAATTATCAGCATTTTAATCAATTAAAATCGGTTTAGACTCTATTATAGATAATATATATATATATATATATATATATATATATATATATATATATATATATATATATATATATATATACTGTATATAATGTGCAGGAATTAGTGGCTTGTTAGAGAACCAGTACTTATGCCTACAGTTCTATGTTTGATGTACAGTATGTACAGGGCTGTCTTAACAGTACTGTAGGCCCCTGGCAAAGCAATGCATTTGGGGTCCCTCCACACCCATTCATGGGAAAAAATGGAAACAAAAAAAAAATATGAATCCCGTGGTCCCATGCCATCTCTCCACTTGCTTTCATACAGCCAATGGCTGTGAGCACTCTGATTGGAGGATAGCTACAGCTGTCTGGCTATAGTCGCTATGTTTGTGTGTGATTCTGCCAGGGCCGGTGCAAGGCATCTAGGCGCCCTAGGCAAACCTACAGGATGCCACCCCTGTTTCCACGGCCGCCACGCCCACCGATCATAATCCATGGGCTGGGCGGGCTCCCGGGGTGGGTTGGTTGCGGCCGATACCCCCGCCAAAGATGTCTACCAGCGAGAAAAGGGGAAGGTGGGGGTGTATGGCACACTCACCTACTGAATAGCTGGAGTCTTGGCAGCTGCTGCAGCTTTCTCCTGCTCCCCTCGGCGGGAGCTCTGCTGCTGCTGTTGCTCCTCATGCGACGGGCGGCACTGATTGCGGCTCAGTACCGCCCTCCAGTGGCTGGATTCTGCCTCCTGTTGCTGTGGGGAGAGAGGCCAGAACCATGGAGCAGAGAAGCAGGTTAATGTCAGGGTCATGCATGGTGTGAGGCACTGCAGTAAGTGTGTGCAGTGACAATTTCTCCCATTCTTGCATACAGCACCAATATATAGTACACATATTTCTGTCTACTTACAACACTGGCTATACCCCCCCCCCCCCCCTCATAGGTCAGCTGGAAGGTCGGTGACAGCTGCTAGACGCATAGTGGCATTTGCTAAGTGGCAGTTGGTCTGAGGAGGGAGTGGGGAGAAGAACTGCTGTGAAGGCCATCTTGTGAGGTGGAGATATTAGGGCTTAAGGGCCCCATACATCAGCAATTAATTGTGACAATTTTCAGATATGGAGATGATTGCCACAATTAATTTTAGATGTGTGGGCTCCCCCTTTTGGCAATCCCAATCAAAATCGCCAATCGATTGCTTAATCAGGTTTTTAAACATGTTTAATAATCTGGTATTATCTGCAGATCTTTTTTATATGTGTGGGCATTCCCAATTCGTCTTCTTCATCTATCTACATTATGAACAGCTGAAATGACAATGAATTGGGCAATTTCCAGATATGAACATGCAATCTTTAGATGGAAAAATCTGCCGATCACTGAAATAAATCTGTAATGTGTGGGCAAAATCAGATAGATTGTAAAATCCATTTATCTGGCCAAAAAATCCCTGTATCTGGAAATCCATAAATTGTGATTGCTGATGTATGGGGTCCATTAGTGAAGTCAGTCTGAAAACCAGTAACAGAGACATTTAGAAAAAGCCACTGGGATATGGCAATCAGGGCTAATGTTCAGAGACTTGTACCCATCTTCACTGCTATGTCTGCATTTGGAGGAATAGTCTGATTCTGAGGAGAATACTGTATATTGTTCATGAGAATGCAGACTTTTTGCACAAAATAATGGCCTTAAGGCAGGCATGTCCAAACTATGGCCCTCCAGCTGTGGTGAAACTACAAGCCCCATCATGCCTTGCTACAGTTTTGCTATTAATGAATGCTAAATCTATGGCGAGGCATGCTGGGATGTGTAGTTTAACAGCTGGAGGGCCATAGTTTGAACATGCCTGCATTAAGGGGTGTACACACAGAGCACTTTTTGATAGTTATGGACGTCACCATGAAAACCATGGGCCTTCCCCTGGGAACGCAGGCGGATTGATACCCAGCCTACCCATTTCTGCAATCTGCGGCAGAAAAAAAAATAAGTTTAGACTGAGAAGGGGAGTTTAGGGGAGAAAACTCATTCCATGGTCGGCGACCATCAAATGATTTCTCTCCCCTTCAGGCTCATGTGTGAGGGAATGTGATCTCATACACATCCCCTTGCAACCTAGGGAGGGGATGCAGGTGGCGCGGGCAGGGGGGCGGGCGTTTGGGGCAGTGGGCGGCACTGACCTGTTCTCTAGGCTGCGAGTATGGACAGGTCTGAATCAGGCCCAAAATGCATTACGCATTATCAGTGATACTATAGTGATAAGTAAGTATTGTAGGCCAGATAGCCAAAAGTACCAAACACAATGATTTCACCTGTCAAAACAATAGGCAACACAACCAAAACAAAGTCACTCTTGGCCAAAGGCTATTTACAATATTTAAATAATTATCCTTTTCAATTCACATTCCAGAGCTTCTTTGCGTCTCTAACCAATACATCTTATAGCAAAGGGACGCTAAGCCGAACATTATAAACTTAACTCAATAAACAGCTTTTAGCATTTAGATTTGTTATCTACTGTAGGAAGCACTGCACCAGCTCTGTGTATTAACATTGTAGTGTAAAGCTTTGATCCTTCGCTGGGGTGCTCGCTGCCTGATTGACATGCAGGGGGCATTCTGGGTGGACAACCATCGTTCCATGGACGCCCCACAATAATTGTAGGGGCACCCATAGTAAAGGTGGGTGTTCCCCTGGGTGGGCAGCTGTCGTCACACGATGTCAGTGCCCTCCCCCATCATCAGAGGATCACACATCGAGGTCTGAATCAGGCCTGTACTCAGCAACATTGTGGCTACAAACTAGATGATGATCAGACCACAAGGCCGACACTACCCGCTCAGCAAAGGATGCAAAGCAGGGAGGCACCAGACTAGAGAGGCGCTCTCCCCGCTCTGCATCCCCGTAGATGTGTACTCTGTTCAGCTGTTCCTGCTGGCTGCTGCTGCCTGTCCTAGGGTAGGACAGGCAGCGGCGCCAGCATATAGAAATAGAAAATCCTGTCACCATACTAGTTCCAATTAAACAAGCAAGAGACAGTGGTGGCTTCCAAAAATGGCGACTGCAAAACTTTATAAATTTATTAATTAAGTGGAGGGACAATCAGTGAGAGAATGAGTGTGTGTGTGTGTTTGTGTATGTGGGGGGCATTATTTATAGAAGTGGTGAAACTACTGGGGGCATTATACATGTAAGCAGCCCTGCTACTGGGAACATTATTCATGTAAAGGGCACTGGTCTGCGGGCATTATGCGTGTATGTGGCGCTGCTACTGCAGGCATTGCGTGTGTAAACAGCGCTGCTACTGTGGTCATTTTGTATGTAAACAGCACTGCTACTGAGGGTATTTTGTGTATAAACGGCGCTGTTAATGTGGATATTATGTGTGTAAATGGCGTTGTTACTGCGGGTATTATGTATGTAAATGGTGCTGTTACTGCGGGCATTTTGTGTGTAAACAGCACTGCTAATTCTGGCATTGTGGGTGTAAATGCTGCTGCTACTGCCAGCATTTTGTGTGTAAAAGGCGCTGTTACTGCCGGCATTATGTATGTAAACATGTGATGTATGGACCTGAGTCGAGGTGCGTTATGAAAGCATCACAGCTTATATCCCGGGTCGACCAACCCGGTAATTCGACACGGGTTTTAAGAAGGGTTTAACCCGGTCTGGATTTAGTGTGAAATGGCTGGATCCTGGTCCGACCCGGGATCGCAATTCCTGTTCCGACCTGGCTTAATGATGGGAAGGGGGTATCAGAGAATTATAGAGCTTCCAGTTAACAGACTGTATGGAGGTTGTGCGGAAGTCCATGCAGTTCTGTAATGAGTCACTGCTAGACTGACACCATAGAAGATTATACAGTATAAATTACAGTTTAGCATATAAAAATGTTATCATGCTCCAGTAAGAAATGCCTACTATTGTTTCATTTCATTCTAGATATAAAGACGTGTGAGAAATCTTATATATTAAGCAGCCAAGTTTATGTTATGAGTGCAGTCACAGTGATGGTTGGCAGATTTGACGTGTAGAAATGAAGGGGAAATGGACAGAACAGACTTTTGACTGGTTCTTCATGGATTTTCCATGACCTTGGGATTGCTACCAAAATCTCCATTGGAAGACAAATTACTACTGTATGTGCTCCACAAATGCTGGATTCCTGCTGACTGTCATTAACAGGCTGTGCACACATTCTGTGAGAGAGTTATATAAATATTTTAGGGTTTTGCTGAGGACACATTTCTAAATTCCTGCTTTCCCATGCATTCATTATTAAAAATAACCTCTGCTCAATCGATGTTAAACATATGCATTCCAATCAAACACAAATTTAGTGGGTAAAACTGAGATGAGCAAAATGTCATTTTGGATAATATGCAGTAATAATGGGAGACAAATAATGCTGGGTACACACCTAAAGAGTCATCTGTCCAATATATCTGATGAGAACAAAAATCTGGTAAGGTATAGGAGCAACTGACATTGAGGGGGACATTTACCAAAATGGATTCGTAGAAAAAAGGTGTATTCGTAGGGAGAAATACACCTTTTTTTTACGAATTTGTATTTTCGAGATTTACAATCCCAAAAATACAACAATTCGTAGTCCTAAAGATGGAACATTCGTATTTGTAGTTACAAATACGAATGTCTACACCATCGATAGAATACGACAGAAATCACCATTCAAAAGAATGGTGGTTTCTGATTTACTAAGCAGCCGTATGGATAATACGGCTGCTTAGTGGTGTAAAACACCCACGCAAATACGACAGGAAAATAGAACACCATTTTCATGTCGTATTTGCGTTTTTGCCTGCACGGATCAGTCAGATCCGTGCAGGCTTCGGTGTAAAAAAATAGAAAAATTAAATAAATTAAAAAAAAAACGGCGTGGGGTCCCCCCCACAGCCGAAACCAGCACCAGGCTGACGGAGCCTGGAGCCGGTAATTAAAAATCAGGGAACCCGACAAATAGGGTTTCCCCGATTTTTAACAACCAGCCCCAGGCTCCTGCTCTGGGGCTGGTTCCCAAAATACGGGGGACAAAATGACTAGGGGTCCCCCGTATTTTAAGAACCAGCCCCAGGCAAAACCAGCCAGCAGGGTAATGCCACAGCCGGGGGGAGACTTTTTATACAAGTCCCCCCGGCCAAAGCATTCATCCCTACCGACCAGTCAGCCTGGCCAGGGGCCCTGGGGGAGTGGGGACCCCCCCAATAAAGGGGTCCCCCCCCTCCAGGACTTACCTGACCAGGCTGAAGCCTGGTGCTGTCCTCGATGCCCCTGGGCGGTGGGCATCGAGCTGATGGTTTTGTGTAAAAAATAGAATAAAAACCATTGTTTTTTACTGTGGCACTACAAGTGCCAGCAAGCCTCCCCAGCAAGCTGGGACTTGGATAACCACAAGTCCCAGCCTGCTGGGCATTAAAGGGCCCGCTGGGTCTTGTAGTGCCACCGTAAAAAAAATAGTTAAATAAAACACACTGACACCCGTTTTAAATAAAAGTTTAATACACACATTACATACATACTGATACTTACCTTTCTTGATCCCGTAGGTAGCCCTGGTCCTGATGTCCTGTGTCGTCCTCCAGGTCCATGTCGGCTGTCTGCGTCGTCCTCCAGGTCCATGTCGACGGTCCGTGTCGTCCTCCAGGTCCATGGCGGTGTCCGGGTCCGAAGAAATCCATGTTGGAGCTGTGGAAGGAAATCCTACTCACCTGTTCCTGCGCTGAAGAAGTCTTGTCTTGATCCGACGTAGTCCAGGTAATCTTCCTGCTGTCGCCGGTCCCCGCTGTCTCCGCTGTCCGTGCATCACGCTGAGGAGAGATGCTGAAGTTTCATATTCGGCGCCTCTCCTCAGACTGAATTCTATTGGCCGCCTAGCAGGCCAATCAGGAGCCGAGAAAGTCGGCTCCTGATTGGCCTGCTAGGCGGCCAATAGAATTCAGTCTGAGGAGAGGCGCCGAATATGAAACTTCAGCATCTCTCCTCAGCGCGATGCACGGACAGCGGAGACAGCGGGGACCGGCGACAGCAGGAAGATTACCTGGACTACGTCGGATCAAGAGAAGACTTCTTCAGCGCAGGAACAGGTGAGTAGGATTTCCTTCCACAGCTCCAACATGGATTTCTTCGGACCCGGACACCGCCATGGACCTGGAGGACGACACGGACCGTCGACATGGACCTGGAGGACGACGCAGACAGCCGACATGGACCTGGAGGACGACACAGGACATCAGGACCAGGGCTACCTACGGGATCAAGAAAGGTAAGTATCAGTATGTATGTAATGTGTGTATTAAACTTTTATTTAAAACGGGTGTCAGTGTGTTTTATTTAACTATTTTTTTTACGGTGGCACTACAAGACCCAGCGGGCCCTTTAATGCCCAGCAGGCTGGGACTTGTGGTTATCCAAGTCCCAGCTTGCTGAGGAGGCTTGCTGGCACTTGTAGTGCCACAGTAAAAAACAATGGTTTTTATTCTATTTTTTACACAAAACCATCAGCTCGATGCCCACCGCCCAGGGGCATCGAGGACAGCACCAGGCTTCAGCCTGGTCAGGTAAGTCCTGGAGGGGGGGGACCCCTTTATTGGGGGGGTCCCCACTCCCCCAGGGCCCCTGGCCAGGCTGACTGGTCGGTAGGGATGAATGCTTTGGCCGGGGGGACTTGCATAAAAAGTCTCCCCCCGGCTGTGGCATTACCCGCTGGCTGGTTTTGCCTGGGGCTGGTTCTTGAAATACGGGGGACCCCTAGTCATTTTGTCCCCCGTATTTTGGGAACCAGCCCCAGAGCAGGAGCCTGGGGCTGGTTGTTAAAAATCGGGGAACCCCTATTTGTCGGGTTCCCTGATTTTTAATTACCGGCTCCAGGCTCTGTCAGCCTGGTGCTGGTTTCGGCTGTGGGGGGGACCCCACGCCGTTTTTTTTTTTAATTTATTTTTTTTTCTATTTTTTTTACACCATGCAGCCTGCACGGATCTGACTGATCCGTGCAGACTGCTAGAAATAATTCGTATTAGCAGCCGTATATACGGCCGCTAATACGAATCATTACACCATCGGAGGGTTACAAAGCAGTCGTATATGACTGCTTTGTAACTGATCCTCCGGAACACGACTTTGCATACGACTTAAACAGTCGTATGCAGTCGTAGGGAAAATACCAATACGAAAAACTAGGTTTTTCATATTGGTAAATTTCCCCCTGAATCCCTTGCTCCCAAAAAACAGACAAAGGTCATTTAGACAAATTGGTTAAATCCATTTGATTTAACAAACTTTTAAGCTGTGTACACACGCTTCAAATTTTCCCTGTTTTTGATTTGATTTTGCTTATAGATGCAAAATAGAATCCACATCGAATGGTTTTTAGGACACTTTCGATCTGCATTCGATTCGTTGCACGCTCCCGTTTTCTCAAAAAATCTAAAGTGTGTGTACATAGCTATACTTTGAGCATTCCTTTTTGTCTGTTTTACAGCATTTGTGAGCAATTGATTGATCGTCATATGTTCCCATACATTTCCAGATTTATGTTCCCACTAATGGATTGGACAGATAGATCTTTAAGTGTGTACTCAGCTTAAGGGAGGAGAAAGAAAGGTGGAGGCAAGTGCTAAGTAATATAGAAAGGTCTGGTACTCTTTACCTAGAAGGGCGCCCATCGCGGGCATCACATGTACCAAAAAATCGCATGCGATGCGACCGACGCGATTACCGCGATTTCCCATAGGGAACAATGTTAAATGTCCCAATTAACCCGATTTTCCATAGGGAACAATGTTAAAAGGCCCACAGAGGCCAAATAGCCACCCTGAAGTGTGAAATGGCCCCCCCAATTGTTAACGCCACCCCACGATCAACGTCAACCCAAAGCGTGGCGAGCGGCAGCGGTATGCGTCCTACGACCTTTTCATACCCCCACTATCCACGTCGGCATGGAGTTGAGAATAGAAAGTGTGGCGAGCGCAAGGAGTAACCGAGCCCGAAGCGTGGCGAGCGCAGCGAGCCCCGCGAGGGGACGCGGACACCTGTGAAGCCCGCGAGGGGACGCGTATACCTGTGAAGGTGTCCGCGTCCCCTCGCAGGGCTCGCTGCGCTCGCCAAGCTTTGGGCTCGGTGGCTTGCTGCGCTCGCCACACTTTCTATTCTCCACGCCGACGTGGATAGTGGGGGTATGAAAAGGTCGGAGGACGCGTACCGCCGCCCCTCGCAGGCTTGCTGCGCTCACCACGCTTCGGGTTGACGTTGATCGTGGGGTGGCGTTAACAATTGGGGGGGGGGGCATTTTACACTTCAGGGTGCCTATTTGGCCTTTGTGGGCCATTTAACATTGTTCCCTATGGAAAATCGGGTCAATTGAGACATTTAACATTGTTCCCTATGGGAAATCGCGGTAATCGTGTCGGTCGCATCGCATGCGATTTTTTGGTCGCATGCGATGCGACCGACGCAATTTTTTTACCTTACGATGCCCAAGATCAAAATCGTGGGCGCCCTTCTAGGTAAAGAGTACCAAAGGTCTTGATCATAGTCTGCATTACTGCCTAGTCCCATAGTTAATAGACTACGTACTATACATACTGTTTACACATACTGTTTATTGATAGTTTTCCAAATGAAGTGTCATTTTACCTATGTCTGTCACCGTTTCCGCAGCTGTCATTTAGTTAATGTGCCTGTGAACAGTGGTAAATCTAAAAAAATTCCATTGAGGTTTTCATTTCTTTTATCTCAGGTGCAGCTGAAATGTATTCACTTTCTCAGTCATCTGTGCACTCTAGCATGACGTCTGAGCTAGAGACAAGATGAGTTCCGGAGATATTCTATCCTAATCCCAGGACTAAATCTGCTGAATGCTCTACAGCTGTCAGGCCATAGACTTAGGTGCCAGGTACCAATTAAACCAACATTTCTCAGTTAAGAAATTAGTTGGAACTGTGGAAAATAATGGAAAACATACGCATTATGGGTATCACTCTAATTGTGTTTATTTTCACAGCTTGGCAATCAAACTGATACAGAAGCATTGCTCATAATTTTATACAGAAATGATGAATGTCACTGATGTATTAGCAGGTAAGACAATCAGCAAGCAGAAGGACAGGATAAAGGACTCGGTATCCGGGTGGCAAATAGACAATATCTAGGTCCACAGTCAAGAGGTTGATACTATGTGGTCAGTTTACTAAGAAGGTAGTTTAACTGAAGATGGGATGTTTCCCATAGGCCAAATACACACAGACATGTGGCTAGTCAAAATTGCCTTGCCTACACTGTCTATATCGCTGAGCAATAGCGATGCCGTGGGGTCGCGAATTACGATCGCCCATAGTGTACACATGGCGCTATTGGCTAACCTTCAAGTCGATTCTGATTATTTAGTCAAAGTTGCCTAGCCAAATCAGACCGTGTGTACACAGTTTAAGGAAGAACAACCATCTGGATTAACATTGTTTATTAACATACTAACAAAGTTGCAATTTATTATTGGCTAGATCTTTTGGAGCTTCAAGAAAGAACTGTGAATACCCCAAATAGCGCAGGCTATGTTCAATTTGATTTTTTAATTACTGCTTTCATTGGGAGTATGCAATATATATGTGTTGTTGGTTTATTATATTTATTTAAATATATTTCATAATAAAAGGTTAAATTAAATTTTATTGAAAATCAAAGTTTTCCAAAATTGTTTAAGCAGTACAGGTTGAGTATCCCTTATCAAAAATGCTAAGGACCATAAGGATTTTGGATAAATGATTTTTTTTCGCATTTTGGATTTTTTTTCATACTTACCTGGTCTTCTGGTGGTGCCCCGATGGTCCCCCGATGTCCGCTGTGCCCCCCCCCCCTCCCCGGTGCCCACTTCAGGGTGCATTGTGGGAGTGCACACATTTGTGCAATGCACCACTGGGGCCAGAGATGAAGAGGATCTCGGACGCCGCTGTAGACATTGGGGGATGAGGTAAGTATGCAAAAAGGGGCTGTTGAAGAAACACCACCCCCCCCCCCTCACCAAAAAAAAAATATCCGAAACCCTGAAATATTCTGAAAAATGACGGTTTTTGGAATACACAGATAAGGGAGACCCGACCTGTATTACATATATATATATATATATATAAATTTACAATAAAATGAGATGCATTATTTCTAAAAACTTTTTATACAGTTAATCTGGCATGGTGAAGGACATAAAATAAACTTGATAAAGTTGCAGCAGCCAAGGGATAATGGTGGGCTGGAATTCATTTTTTTTGTTATTATCTATTATTGATCTATTTGTTCTATTGAAATTTACAAATACAGTCAAACTATTGTAAAGCAATTGAATATGTACTTTAATACCAAGTTATTATGAATACCATCTGAGAAAACCAACCTCACTTGCATACCAACCAACATATCTTTGATGTATATTAACTTTTTTGTTATGCATTATAGATTTGAAATAATGAAATTGTTCACAATGTATGTTTATATAAATAGTTTTATTGTATGTCATACAATGCCTTAATAAAAATTATTTTGAAAAAAAATTAGAATAAATAAGAAACACTAAGCACAGTGACTGATTACTTGCTTTTATAAGGTTTGGGGTATGAAACTTTAATCTATGACATAAGCAGTGACAATTTTAGTAAACCAGCTCCTAAGTGAAGTTTGCATATAATTTATTTATTGGATTTATTTTGAACATTCTAGCAATGTTATCCATTTCCCTCACGGTGAGCATAAAAATATCTTCCTAATGCTTAACACGTGGACTAGTTTTCTGTTTTAGAAAGCCAGCTTATTTCTATGAAAAAGAAATGTACAGGTATGCATGCCTGACGTGGAAGTGATGCCTAAGATATGTGTAAATAAAGATAAGCTATTGTACCAGGCCTTCCTTATGTGTAGATGATTAATGGGCTTTGTTCATGAACTATTTTACAATAATCAGCTTGTCAATAAAGAAGTTCAGCTTCTTTTAAAAAGTCATGAACAGGAAGAGAAGACATATCTCCCAATAATTCCAACAATAGTTTTCACTGAGTGTTTACTTTGCACAGCAAATACAAGACTGTTTACTCACGGCTAGAATACCAATGGCTTCTCGTACTTGTCAACATCTGGAATAGTCTTGGGTGTAATTAAACTTTTCCTGGAGGAAAAAAAGACCATTTTCTACACTCTTTTTCTACTTATCTGTAAAGAAGTTATAAATTTGGAAAAGTTGTAGAAAGTCATGTGTTACAAATGATACTACATGGGCTGCCGCGTGACCCACCAGAGTCTATGTGAAAAAGGCCAGGCCAATATATAAAGTCAAGACATGGTCACTGATACATCTCCTATAGCTCGAAGCAGGACAGGTCTAGAAAGAAGATAGAATATAGGTACCCACCAGAGATATATATATATATATATATATATATATATACTCTGGAATCGGCGGCACTCAGTCCAAATAAGTCACCAAACAGACGCCTTTAGACGCCAACGTTTCAATACTTTTTTATAGTATTTTCGTCAGGGCAGCAAATACTATAAAAAGTATTGAAACGTTGGCGTCTAAAGGCGTCTGTTTGGTGACTTATTTGGACTGAGTGCCGCCGATTCCAGAGTGTATATCGGAGTGTCAATTGTGCACGCCGCACGGAAGGCACCAGGAACGCTACCCTCATTAAGCAGTGAGTGCCGGTCTCCTGATAGGATATATATATATATATATATATATATCCATATGTTTTTTTGGATTGTGGAAGAGAAACAGTACCCAGAGGAAACCCACACAAGCACGGAGAACTCCACACAGTGCTGAGGTAGTAATATTAACCATTACACTATCCGTGCTGTCCAATGACTGCGCAGACTGGCAGCAGCAGTAGCAATGCTAGCAGGGACATCCCTACCTTCGGAAACACCTGGCTTGGGAGACCACAAAGTGTGCACATCTGCAAAAAATGTCAATGTCCTTACAGGAAGGGGAGTGGCTTCATACATAGGGGGTGTGGCCTCATGGGCCAAACCCCTATTTTCATCACTCTGATGGGTCTAGGAGTCTGCCCCCTGAGAATTCTCTGGCTGCAGTGCCAGCTCTTACTCTATGACAGGTGCGTAATAATGTTACATTGTAGCACCAGGCTTCTGTCACTGGGAAGGAGTTGGCCCTTGAGGGCTGTTCTTTAGGATCTGAATTTGTTCACAATGTTTGGGGTTTGCGCATACGTGAATATGTAAACCCTGGGAGCAAACGGCTTTCACGCTCACCGGGCCATTTTTTCCAGGAAGGGAGGGCTGGAGTCAGGCAGGGGGAGGGCCTGGGGGTACGCCCAGCGCTACATGGGTGTATCCCTGTGAACGTAGGTGGCACGATGCATGCTCGGGGCAAGCGGCTGATGTAACATGACATCAGCCCCCCTCCATATTCGTCCATCTCCGTCCAAAGTAAAAGTCAATCTTGACTGATTTTTATTAGTGAATGGAAGAGAACTCATTGGATGGTGAGCAACCTTAGAATGATTTCTCTTCCGTTTGGCCGAATGTGAATGGATGTGTATGCGAACACATCTACTCAAATGCTAGTGATTGGACTCCGGGCAGTAGGGGGGCAGGTGTTTGGTGGCGCATTATACAAACAGGTCTGAATCAGGCCCTTGGTGTCACCCTTTGGTGGGTGACACCTGGTTGCAACCTACACCCCAACACCCCCTTATTGACATCACTTTAGGCAGATACATTGTACAAGCAGGTTGTATGCCTCTTAGATGCCTCATGCCATCTTTTGTGATCTGCTGCAGCATTCGAAGGTTTGCCATGTTGACTCTCAGGTGGCTAGTGTTTTCACGCAGGGTGACTACTGCTTTTTGTGCATGGTGGCTAATGTTTTCATACATCCAGGCTCAGTGAAACTGTATCAGAAGATGTAGCCACTAGCTTTTGCAGCCCAAAAAATGGGGCCAACTTACCCCTATTTTCTGGAATCCTGGCCTTCGCCGAATGGTCCAATGGTCGCACAATATAATTTTTCCCAGTGTGACTGAGCTATTTACACTTTTGCTTTCTGATGATTCGATGGGCCTGACTCAGACTGCTCTGCTGCAAAGTCACAGCCCGAGGAATTATCTAACGACCACGCATGCACATGGTCCACAGTTTGCATGCGCTAGCCATTTGTGTCATCACAGCAAGTGATGCCTAGCCATCCCTGGCCGTTCTCAAGTCGAGTGACAGGGGGCTGCACGTCGGCATTTTCTGGTATCCTGGTGTCCTGAAAAACGCAAGCGTTGACCGACTGTTGGAAAAGAAGGGCAGCTGATGTCAGCAGCAGCCTCCTCCCCACAACCATTGCAGCGCGGAGTAAGTCTAGAATTACTTGGTACAGTAGCTGCAAACATGGGGGAAACCATTCAATGGTGAGTGATTTTGAATAGTTTTCCCCCTGTGTGCATGGCTGCAAACATATTCGCAGTGGTGCATAGGGGTGGGGGGGGGGGGACCATGGTGGGTGGCGTTTACCTGATCGATGGGATTCGAAGAATCGTAGCACAGCGATTACGCATGAATCAGGCGCAATTTGCACAAACTCTTTTTCATGCAAAAAATGATTAATAAAATTGTGTAAAATGAACTTAAAGCTATATGCGCACTGTCTCTATTACATATGAATTCATTGCTTGTTAGACTTGGTCCCACCCCCATTATATCTTATTATGGTATGCAAGTACTCCAAAATACAGAAAAATCCAAAATTCTAAATACTTCTGGTCCCAAGCTTTACAGACATAGGAGAATAAACCTGTAACATACTGTACTTCTCACTTGTGCCTACTTAATGAGTCAGTAATACTACAGTTTAATTGGTTCTAGACAAGTAATAAATATTGCCAGACGTCTATTTTCTCTACATGTCTCCAGTCTGCTGTAGCAAAAACTATCTCCCATTGCACGTATCGCCGATTTGAGAACAGATTGTTGCTGTTCACTCACATGTAAAATCCAGGGGATTTACATTCCAACTTTAAACTCCTTATTAACTTATGCTTTTTCAAACATTATTTTGTTCTGTCATTTGCAAGTCTCAATATAAATCAGCCAAGTCAATATTTATAATATGTAATTACTGTAATCTGATTTTTTTTTCAAATAGAATATATATAAATGTATATGTTCTTTTCTCAATGTTAAATATATATATATATATATATATATATATATATATATATATACATAAAACATGCTGTATGTATAACATGTTACAACACCATCGTTACTACAGTTTGCTAATTAGTTACACATCTCTCCATTTTAAGTCACCCACAAGTATCACTCTGTAGAAGTACCAGACATTTACAGTTTTCCAGAATCTGGCTAAGAGTTCTCAATTGAAATCAGGGCAGTAAATCACAAAATATGCAATGCAACTTGGCCTTTATCAGCCTTTCAAGGAACACTACACATTTAGGCTTGCACTGTCTTTAAATCAGGACCAGCTAGGCATTACAGCAGGCAGTTGCAGGCAAGCAGGGCGATCATCCGTGGCTCTGTGGCCACAAGTGCTGTGCCACCTTACCGCTCGTGCATTCTGCCATGAGCACAGCAACACTGTCTCTCCTACCCCTTGGGAATCCCAGTCTCCCAGAATGCCAGTGTCAAGAAGGTTTTGCATGGCATTATGGGAGTGGCCACGGGGTAAAGAGGGTGGAGGAGGACCAGCAGCTTTCTTCAACACACTTCAGCCCTCATCAATCAGAAAGCCTGCCCACTATTCATGACACAGAGGGTCAGGTGGGTGATCATTACTAATTTCAGAGGAGCATTACATATTTTTAAAGAGGCATGACCCATACTTACAGGGGCCTTACTTATGTCTTATTGTGGGGCACCAAAAGAACTATGGGTTTGGCATAATGGGAATAAAAAGCATTAAATGGTGGTGTAATGTGAATAAGGAACACTAAGGGGTGGCATAATGTGAATATGGAGAATAATGGGGTGGCATAATATGAATACAGAGAAGTATGGGGTGGCATAGTATAAATAGGGAGCACTAAAGTGTGAAATAATGTAAATATGGAGAATTACCGAGTGGCATAATGTAAATATGGAGAATTAATGAGTGGCATAATGTGAATATGGAGAATTATGGGGTGGCATAATGTTAATATGGAGAATTACAGAGTGGCATAATGTGAATATCAAACACTATGGGGTGGTATAATGTGAATTTTGAGAAATACAGGGTGGCGCAATGTAAATAAGGCATAATATCGCAATACGGTTTGGTGTAATGTGAATATTGAGAATTACAGGGTAGCTTAATGTAAACAAGGGAACAAAAGGATGACATGATGTGAATATGGAGCAGTATGTAAAGACATAGGAGGTTATTCTGATCGGTGCGGCCAAACGTGCGTACGTTCGCAATTAACGTACGCTAGCCGCACGCGGCCGTTGGGGTTAAGTCCACCCACAACTCTGCCGCATACGTACGGGCATAAACAACGTAGAAGGGGAGTGGCGTACTAATGAGCGTACGCCAACGTACACGGACGGGCCAGCCCTTACACTCCGACAACTGGCGTACAACTGAGCGTACGCCGCCGTTTACGGACGTCTCTCGTCCGTCTTCCCACCGCCTTCTTGCGGCTATCTGAGCGTACGCCAGCTTGCACGGACGGGTCCCTATTGTTTTCAATAGAAAAGTCAGCTTATGTCACCGCTCGTGAGAGTGAGCGTACGTCCGTGTACGCTGACATACCCTTCATATATATGGACCTGCAAATGTTGCCTTTCAACTATAATTATGAAAATTAATTAATTGATTGAATTAATTAATGTGCAAAATAGTGGCCATGGGATTAAAACATTGCTGAAACATCCTTTGTAGGTGTTAGATGTGGTTTATGTTATTGTATCATAAATACAAAACCTATGTTTGTATTAGAGTGAACACGTCGACACATGTCGACTTGTGTCGATTGAGTGTGCTACTGTGTAAAGTCTATGAAAGCACGTAGTGAATGTGTATAACTGTTTAACAAATACCTACCTTAGCATATATATAAGCAGGTCTTACAAAGATTCTTACCTTAAATTAAACAAACCTTTAAATGTAGAGAAGTATAGAAAGATAAGCTTCCAATGTGTTAGAGTGATGTGTGTGGCTTGCAGGTAGTGAAATCATGGTTTGGACTTAATAGACTGCAGCATTGCTTATTACATTCAGGTGTATGTGTTTGGTAGTAATCCGCGTAAATTAGCTAACCCAGGCGCACGCTGGCATGCGGTATCTGTAGGGGTGGTTTGAGATGGCGGTTGGCGGCCGCCTGTTTTGTGTCCGAAATGAACGGTGCTTTAGTCGATCGTGCGGTAGTAGCACCGCTCATTTTTGGTGCACACCCCCGTGTACGCCCATATTTACGCCCATTTTCCCTCATTATTTCGGCCGCTCCCCTCATCACGCCCCTATGCCGCCCCCAATGCCCGTACACTCGCGTACAGGTTTTTTCGCACGTAGAGACCCGTCCGTAAGCGTTGTGGAGTGTTCGCGCCTGCGCATTAGCGAATGTACGCATGCGCAGATCATTAAAAACCCCGGGACGTGCGCGTACGGCCCGGCCGCTCCAACCAGAATAAGGCCCATACTGTGAATAAGGAGCAATGCAGGGTAGCGTAATGTGAATATGGAGTGATGTGGGGAAGTGTGAATAAGGAGCATTGAGGGGGTGGCAAAATGTGAATAAAAATCAATGCAGTTGGCGTACTGTGGAAAAGGAGTAATGCGGACTTGCATAATGTGAATAAAGAGCAGTATTGGAAGATGTAATATGAATAAAGAGCAGCACATGGTGGCATAAAGTGAATATTGTGTAGTACGGGATGGTGTAATGTGAATAAGGCCTAGCACAAGGTAGCATAATGTGAATAGGGTGCACTATGGGGTGGTGTTACGTGTATATGGAGATTTGCAGGGTAGTGTAAATAGAATAACAGGCACTACTATTTAAAGTACCATGTATAAGATAAAAGGTAAATACTGAGTGAAGAAAAAATGGTTTGTACCGGCGCTGGCTGAAACACACACTTGAGACGGTATAATGTTATAAATTTTACTAGTTAAATCACAATAAATTTCAAATAAATAAAAAAATATACATTTTTAATAAATGTGATTGTGAAATTTATTGTGATTTAACTAGTAAAATTTATAACATTATACCGTCTCAAGTGTGTGTTTCAGCCAGCGCCGGTACAAACCATTTTTCCTTTCTTTCCATAAAATATTAGGGACTGACAATCCCTAGTACCGGCTGCTGTTAATTGCGCACCCCGCAATTCCCATTTTTTCTTGTAAATACTGAGTGAAGTAATGTAAATAATATGGCATAATATGTATAATGTAAAGGGGTACTACTGTGTGAAAATGTAATGTGAATAAGGGACATTACTGTGATGTAACATGATATAGTGTAAATAAAGTTGCACTACTGTGTGTGGCATAAATTTTAATTGGGATTACTATTGTAATTGTATTGTACTACTATAAACTTTGGAAAACCCCATGTCGACCATTTGACTGTCGGCCTAACCCATGTCGACCTAATGACCCTGTCGATCTAATGACCATGTCAACCTAACCCATGTTGACCTAGACTCATGTCGACCTTCCTGCATGTCGACCTAGACACATGTCGACCTAAATGCATGTCGACCTTTATGGTGTAGAGCTAAAAAAACTGTCTAACAACTCGATGGTGACCAACTGATCCACACCCCTCAGAAGCAGCCCCATTATCTCTGAGCTATATGAATTAACTATAAATGTTTATCAAAAATAATTGTTTTTCCTGTTTTTAGGTAAAGTACTGTATGTGTGGGCTAAAATTCCAGCACGATGTTCAGATTGTTGTCCAAACAAGGATTAGCAGAGATCTGTCAGGTGATACTGTGGCAACAAAAGACAAAAATTCATGGAATTAGATGGGAAAAGAAAAAGTAACTACAATATTGTGTGTATGTGATTTTCCATGAACCTGCTATTTGAGTTCTTTGACGAAAGCAGTGCCGCAAATAATCTTACATTTATTATTTAAGCATGCTCACGTACCATAACTACAATTTATCATTTCTCACGCGTTAGCTTAAATATGAGTTACTAACTATTTTCATTTTATTAGTTTAACATTAAAAAAAAAAAAAATTAATTTTTTATGTGAAACTAGTAATTGACAAGCAAAAAAACATGTGAACTCAAACAGAATAAATTGTGGTACAGCTTACCATAGCCATTGAGAAGTTCATGTCACTACATTTTGTCAATTTAGAAAATCGAAATCACAACTTTTTTAAGGGCAAAACCAAACTTGCTTTGCCTAAATACAATTAGCACCATAATACTCTATCTTGCAGCTAAATGGATGAAGTTTGGGCACTTGGTCTATCTCAAACTATTAAGGGGCCTACACACATTGCAATTTTAGCCTATTTTCTTAGCGATATCTCCTAAGTGATCTAGATCGCTTCGAAATTAATGTACATTCCATAGCGATGGCAATGCGCAGTTCCGTGCGTCACTATCGCACACTATTGTGTGCATACAGTCGAAATTTAGTTAAGGGGTGTACACACGGTGCAACTTTTCAGACAATCTTCATTGGATAGTCAAAACTGTCTAATAAGTTAACCAAAATTGCACCAAGTTTTCCCTGCGGGCGATAGTGATGCGCGGCATTTGCATATATGATACCTTTCTACCCAGGAATATTGCTAGGGCGTTTGGCACCCCATTGCACACTATAAATTTGCACCTTCCCATACATTGTGAAGTGACATTGCATGCTGGAAGAAAGGGGCATGGTTTCACAAGGAAAGGGCATGGCCACACAATAGAACCCCAACTTAAAATGACACCACACAGTTGCACACTCTTGTTCACATTACACCTCACGTAGTGCCCTTGATTTCTATAACACCACATAATAGCTTATCATTATTTACCTTTGCTTGCCACTATGCTAGCCTGTTATTCCACTTCTCTGACATACAGTAGGGATGTTTACATTTCTTTTTGTCTGAGTTTAATATAAATCAGTTACAGTTAACATATTTTTTAACCCTTTTAACTCAGGTGAATAGGGTCAAAAGCCAAAACTGAACATTTTGAATCTGGCAGAAAAAGGCAAATAAATGTGTGATTAGGGAGAACCCTGGGAGAGCCTATAGTCATGCAACTCAAAGGGTGGGCTTATTTGAGCCTTAAGCTATCCCTTGTAAAAGCACTTGCTACTTTTTATTGTCTTGCTGTTTTACAACCAAAGCAATAAATATAGAAACAAATCATCTTGTCACGTATCTCTTTGCTAGACTCAGTTCTCAAGTTTTACTTGCTTTGCCACAGATGTTATTTTAGTAATAGCTATTTTATAGAAATAAATTTATCTAGCCTGGAAGCCACTGACCTAACATACGCTATCAGTCTTATGGTGTGTACACACGGTACAATATGGCTTCCGATGTTGCCGATATAGTGAACATCGGAAGCCATATCGCATGTTGATTGTGTACTTTTTAGGGCTTGCGAGCCCGATGCGCTGCCGATGCGCGCTCCCTTGTGAGTGCAAATCGGCAGCAACCTAGTGAGGGCAGGCAAGACTATAAAGTGCAGATCTGCACTATATAGTCTTTGTGCCTTACATACTCCCATAGCTCCGGCGGCCAGAGGGGCTTCTTCTGGGGCCGCAGGGCTGATGTGCAGTGACCCGGATGCCCGCCGTATACTGTAGTGTGGCCTCTGATGTATGCATGGGGGGGGGAGGGCGGCGGGGGGAAGCTGTTGCTGTGCCGTGTCGCAGCACCCTGCCATCTGTGCCCCTGCCCGGCACCTGGTGACAGGTATCAGTACTGTCCTCTCTTCTCTCCTTCATGCCGTGCGATGCGAGTCAGATCGCATCGGGACTCGCATCGCACGGCATGTCGACCGTGTGTACACACCATTACACAGATTGATCAATATGTGTGTTACATTAAATATGTTAACCTGAAAACTGTAAGAACATTTTCACTTTATGGCTGAACTGTACTCAAACTATGAATTTCTCTTCATCAGAGTTCGTGAGGTCTTACTACACAAATAAACATTTTGTTTATACTGCATATTTTGACCATGGCTCAGGAGGATAGAAAATGTGAAAAATTAAGAAGGAGGTTGTTTTCCCCCTGTTATCTGCAAAATGTACTCAATAAAAGGTGATAAAAAAAACACTTAGGGGTAAATTTACTAAGATGAGAGTTCTATTGAAGTTGGGATGTTGCTTATGGCAACCAATCAGATTGTATCTAGTTTCTTCTAGAATGTGCTAAATAAATAAGAAGTAGACTATGATTGGTTGCTATGGGCAACATCCCATCTTCAATTGAACGCCATCTTAGTAAATTTACCCCATAGTATCAGTACATCCAACTGCAAAACAGCCCCCATGGAGACCTATAGATTCAGATACAACACATATTTGCACACCCAGTAAACGAGTGTGCAGTCTGCAATGGTCGAGTAAGCCTGACAGGCTCGTGAGTTTATTAATAGTATTTGCAATATGTTTTGTCTTATTAAGTTGTAATGCTGTTATTTTCCACTTACATATAGTATATAGATATCGTAGCATTGTATTATGGGCTTTATTTATAAAGAGTAAATTGTTCTCTGCATTTATATGCTATGGCATCATATCAATCTTGTAAACATGTTAAAATGTTCATGAACAGACCCCCATCCCCCCCCCCCCCCACACACACACACACACAACTTATGTGGTGATGAATTGAAAAACCCATGCAAAGGGCATCTTTGAGGCCAATTCAAACCTGTTCGGACAGGTCCAAATTCAGACCCTCTGGCGATGTCGTGGATCTGCGCATGCACATTGGCGACAATGCCCATATGCAGGTCCCAGCTGCGGGCGCCTTTGGCAATTTTTTCCCTCGCAGTGGTGCTCACTGTCTGGCCATGTAATATAATACACATGCATTTATTTGCTATCACTGTGAAGCTATCCCCTCCTGTCGTACACATCTGTTCATATTGTGTGCTGGAGTACTGATGCCCATGTTTCTAGCCATTCTAGGTTGGACACATCTCCCATTTGTGGGCAGCTCTGCTGTCACAAAGGCACTGGAATGTGGGGGAATTCATTCTGAAATCTTTGCCTTGACAATACTTTTTACAAGGAGTGCCGTGCTGCCACTAAGAGTAGAGTGTTTTGCTTCACAGCTTCTACTTAGCAGAGTGCATGGCTGGAATTGCACTTCCCAGTGCTATGACCTCTTCCCTGCTGTGCAACATCATGATGTCATGTGCCTCTAGGGAAGGGCCAGCACAGAGTGCTCCGGAGCCTTGTTCCGGCACTGCACTGAGCCCAAAATCCAATGGTGAATCAGCAGAATACTGATCCAGAGTACTTGAGTGAGCATGCAGGGCACAATGAAGGCACTAGAGCACAAAACACAACGTGGTTTAGTACTCTGCAGCCACACATAGGTGTGATTTGGAATATTGCAATGCAGCAACAGAAGCATTTTTGCAGATGGGCAAAACCATGCTGCACTGCAGGTGGGGCAGTTGTAACATGTGCAGAGAGTTAGATTTAGGGGAGGTGCATACCACCCGACATCTGCCTCTGTTGAGTCAGGTTAGTTGCGTGAGCCAGAGAAGGCATGGCATTGTGATAAGGGGGTGTGGCCTATTATTGCAGCTCTTCCTAAAAAGGCCACGCCTCTGTTTTCACTGCTATGGGGGCATGGCCAGCGCTCAAGGAGCTGCTGGCCATGACTCCTGCCCCTCTCTTCAGCATCTATTCACCGATGCCACTGCTGGCTTCGTGGGCAGTTTTGCGGTATGGAGGTGTGTTCAAACTGAAATGTAAATTGCAGCGTACAAAATAAAGCAGCCAGTATTTGCCCTGCACAGAAATAAAATAACTTCCCCAAATCTAACTCTCTCTGCACATGTTACATGTCCAATTTATATTTCAGAACTCTGGAGGATGGCACACAATTATATAGTCAGCAGGCTGGGAAGGTGAGAGTGACAATAGGCTTGCTGACTTTGGAATATCAGACTGGCCTCCTACATAAACACAATCAGTAAAACCGCTGAAACAGTTATATATGAGATGGACGAATTCCAGTGCCAGTGTCATACACAAAGTATCAATATACAGATTATGCATAATATCAACTGCTGCTATCCTGAACACAGTATAGCACCATCATCTATTACATCCCAGACATACTAGTGAATTCATTGACATGCAACTTCTCTTGCGATGCAATTCGCTAATTAGTTTTATTTATCAAAGAAAGATATCAAACCCTCAGTCTTCTTAGCTGCTCTGAAAATAAATTGTAGTCAACATATAATGGCACCATGAAGAATTTATACCACCAATCTGTTTAATAGGACAATAAAGGCAATTTCAAGCCTACTTAGTAGCCTAGAGCAACAGATCTGGAGGCTACAAATGTTATTTAAGGATTCAGTGTAAGCATGAAGCATGGATAACTCAGCAGGCAAGGGCGTAACCACCATAGGTGCAAGGGGTGCAGCTGCTATGGGGTCCAGAGCTGAAGGGGGCTCATCTGTACTGTCTAAGTAATATGTTTTACATACATTTTTCACCATCAGTTTCTAAATAGGGGGCCCTTAAAATCTTTTGCTATGGGGCCTATGAATATCTAGTTACGCCCCTGTCAGCAGGTAAGTGTTTCCCGTTACAGTATTTCACAACAACTTCTGGAAATCATATTTTTATGTCTAGTAATTGAACTATATAACATAGTGGACAAGAAGAAAACACCTGGTTTGTCAGACATATGAGGAACCTTAATAGGACAGAAGTGTTCAAAAGAGAACATCTGTACGGAGCTAATTACAATAAAGCAGCTGTTAGTAATACTTTAACACTTCCATAAAACTTCTAGAGATTAAATTAATTAAACATACATACATACATATATACATTATATATGTAGGATTGTGCTTTGAAGAAGGGGGTCAAACCCTGAAAGCTTAGCTTTATATACACATCCTTTATTTTTACTTTACTTTGCCTCCCAAGTGCCAATTCTTTTTGGAGTTGAGTTATGTTTTCAAGTTGGGGCACCGGGGCCCGTTGCTGTATTAACCTCTTGAGTGCCGGCAGGTTTGGACACATATATATATATATATATATATATATATATATAGGTTTTTTTTTATTATTAATTTAGCAAAATCTCCAGACACTTCACTAAATTTGTGGCCAGAGCTTGCTTTGATAAATAGATTTTCAACTCATAGGTCGACTTCATTTGGTCGACATTCTTTAGGTTGACAGGTAATAAAGGTCAATATGGTCAAAAGGTCAAAATATTAAATGTAGTCAGACCGTAAGGCCCCCATAATTAGTCCGACTTGTCCTAAGGACAAGTCGGACCTGATTTCCCCCTGCAGCTTCCCGGGAGGGGGACACACGATTTGGCACTTGATGTGCCAAGTTTTGCAAATGATACATCGCATGCAATGTATCATTTGCAACTCCCGGGGAGCTGCAATGTGGAGCGAGCAGGGGGGCCGGGGACATCGAGGTGGTGGGCGGGGGATGCTGCAAGGCAGCTGGGGGGATGGACGGACGCACGCTGCTAGTAGTGCGGACACTGCGGGGGACACAGGCGGCAGTAACATAGAGCCGGGCGGGGGGAGCCGGGAGCTGTCAGTACTGAAAAAAAAAAGCCCATACAATGAATGGGCAGCCTGTGATTGGCAGAGCGCTCTCTCAGCCAATTGCTGACAGGCTGAGAGAGCGCTCAGCCAATCACAGGCTGCCCATTCATTGTATGGGCTTTTTTTTTTCAGTGCTGACAGCTCCCGGCTCCCCCCACCCGGCTCTATGTCACTGCCGCCTGTGTCCCCCGCAGCGTCCGCACTACTAGCGGCGTGTCCCCCCCCCCTACCCAGATGGAGCATGACAGCTCCCTGCTCCGGCTCCCCCTGCCGCCCCCCTCCCTTGCCGGCGTCTCCCGCCCCCCTCCCTCGCCGGCGTCCTCAGAGTCCCCACGGCTGCACATAACATTTATCTTATGTGCAGCCGGTCCGACGTCTCGACTCTGACCCGATGCGCACGGGACCGCGCATCAGGTCGGACCGGGTGTCAAAACCTGCGATTTGGTCCGATTTCACTGCCCGATCCATCTGGATCGGGTGAAATCGGGGCCAAATCGCATAGTGTATGGCGGCCTTAAAGGTCATCAGGCACAAAAGGTTGACAGGTTCAATGTTGGACATATTTTTTTTCAACGCCTTCTTCATTAACCATCCACTATGACTGGGAATAGTAACCTGTGCCAAGTGCAGTGCTAGTGGAGTGAGGCACCTTGCCCATAGCATGGCAAGCAAAGCTGTACACGAATTAAGGATTAAAATAATAATAAGTGGCACTCAAGAAAAAAACTGTAAAAAAACTTATATCAACCTTTTCACATGTCGACCATTGACATGTCGACCTATTGTTTATATTGACCTTTTGAAGATTGTTGACCATATCGTTGTTGAGATATTGACTTTTGAAGATGTAAAGTTACAATGCTCAACAATGACAAGATATACATGTAAAATAAGTGCTATAGTTCCAATCACAAGGAGCCAACATTTTCCATGCTTCCATATTTCACAGTGCAAATGTTGGCTAAATATGGGCAGTAATATATTAGTATTTTATAGTTGAATTCATGTTCATGTTTTCTACTTCATTTTGAATATAGTTCTTACTCTTGTTGGACCAGTTCCACATGCATATCACCCACATTTAAACAACTGGTAGCCACTTTGCTTAGAGCTGGTAATTGTTCTGTACAGTATATATCTTGTTAAGTGTAATCACACCAGTTGTAGGACAATAAAGCTATTTTTCCTAACTACTGTATGGATGTAGACATCTCCCAGCTGTTCAAATAATCTCTCGTAACAGCTGCGGTGGCAATATGAGCATCTCATATTAGTGAGTGTGTTAACAAGGTGCCTCGCAGCCCATAAAACATGGCACCTTTTTGAAGTCCAAGTGGATTCCAGACAATGTGTTCATGTGTTATCTCCACATAATGGCAGATTTTGTCTTAAACTGCAATTGTAAAAAAAACAGAAAAAGAAAAGGAAATGCTTGCATGCTGCTTCATGCAACAGCCATTTTATTGCCCGCACAGCTCAGAGGAAGGTCAGATGAGATGATAACTGTACTGCTGGAAATAAAGCAGCCTACACTGGGATAAGTTCCCCTTCCTCAGCCATTAGGAATGTTTGGCAAGTAGCAGCATGGCATTCATTCCTTAAAGTGGCCTGTTTTCTCCTCAAGCCTGTGTTGCTGACAGAAAGCAGCTATTATCATTCTTCTGTGGTGTTTTGCATCAGGAAATGTTGTGTTTCCTTGAACCTCTTCACCAAAGGAGATACAGATGTCAACTCAAGCTGATAGACAGTAGAAGGAGGACAGTGTCTCAGGGAGTCTGTACAGGTTATGAGGTTATGCAGGGGCGGGCTGGGCCGGGGGGCAGGGTGCCATCTGCCCCCCAGGCCGCTCTGGCAGGTGTGCTGCGGGCCGCGGCCGTATCCGCTGCCGCCTACCGTTTTTCGCTGCCGGCGGCCATGTTCCTGTAGTCTTTTAAAAGATGTCGGAGTTTGCGGCCACAGGAACATGGCCGCCGGCCTCCACGGCTACGTGGAGGAGGACCCGGCCGCCTGTTCCCTGCAGGCTGGTGCAGCCCACACAATTCGGCTGGGTCCCTCATCATCATTACACACTGTATAGCGGCAGGCGGCAGCCAGAGCCCGTCTCCCTGGGCGGCCCCGCCTCCTCTGACTGCATAGAGCTGGGGTGGCTAATCTGCGGCTCCCTCCAGTCTCCTTATGCAGCTGCGACCCTTCAATCACCTGACCCTCCCTCACTTCCCCCGTCGCAGAAGCTTCTTCCCGATCACTGTGGGCAGCAGTGATCGGGAAGCCCATGCCTCCCCACACAGTTTGTCGGTGCATAGCGTGCGGAGCACCCCCCCTCTCAACATTTAGAGGACGACGCCCCCCCCCACCTGCACAGCGTGCGGTCAATGCACGGCATCCTCCTCCCCTCCCAGATGCAGCAGGAGTCAGACCACTGAGCCGACCACCGGCAACAGAGCCCGCGGCAAAGTTGAAAGTGGCCAGTCAGAAAGAAGTCAGTAAGTTACCCTTTTTTAGCTGGCCATGTCGCAGGGTAGCAGGGGCTTGCGTTGGGGGGTTGGGGGGGGGGGGGGAGAGGATAATTTGAAACGTGTGGATAATGTAGCCGCAGTAAAGCTGCGGGGGAGGGGAGGGGAGGGGGGGGGTGTATATATCTATGTAGCTGCACTATGTTGTGGGGGTAGAGTTTGTGTATATATATATAGCGTTGGAGGCAGTGTATGAATGAGAGTGGTGGTGTATGTACTGAATGTACATAGGGCGGTGTATAAATGTATGTATGAGGGTGGCGGTGTATAAATGTATGTTTGTATGAGGGTGGCTGTGTATAAATGTATGTATGAGGGTGGCGGTGTATAAATGTATGCATGTATGAGGATGGCGGTGTATAAATGTATGTATGAGGATGGCAGTGTATAAATGTATGTTTGTATGAGGGTGGCGGTGTATAAATGTATGTATGAGGATGGCGGTGTATAAATGTATGCATGTATGAGGATGGCGGTGTATAAATGTATGTATGAGGATGGCAGTGTATAAATGTATGTTTGTATGAGGGTGGCGGTGTATAAATGTATGTATGAGGATGGCGGTGTATAAATGTATGTTTGTATGAGGGTGGCGGTGTATAAATGTATGTATGAGGGTGGCGGTGTATAAATGTATGTATGAGGATGGCGGTGTATAAATGTATGTTTGTATGAGGGTGGCGGTGTATAAATGTATGTATGTATGTATGACGTTGGCGGTGTATAAATGTATGTATGAGGGTGGCGGTGTATAAATGTATGTATGAGGATGGCGGTGTATAAATGTATGCATGTATGAGGATGGCGGTGTATAAATGTATGTATGAGGATGGCGGTGTATAAATGTATGTTTGTATGAGGGTGGCGGTGTATAAATGTTTGTATGAGGGTGGCGGTGTATAAATGTATGTATGAGGATGGCGGTGTATAAATGTATGCATGTATGAGGATGGCGGTGTATAAATGTATGTATGAGGATGGCAGTGTATAAATGTATGTTTGTATGAGGGTGGCGGTGTATAAATGTATGTATGAGGATGGCGGTGTATAAATGTATGCATGTATGAGGATGGCGGTGTATAAATGTATGTATGAGGATGGCAGTGTATAAATGTATGTTTGTATGAGGGTGGCGGTGTATAAATGTATGTATGAGGATGGCGGTGTATAAATGTATGTTTGTATGAGGGTGGCGGTGTATAAATGTATGTATGAGGGTGGCGGTGTATAAATGTATGTATGAGGATGGCGGTGTATAAATGTATGTATGAGGATGGCGGTGTATAAATGTATGTTTGTATGAGGGTGGCGGTGTATAAATGTATGTATGTATGTATGACGTTGGCGGTGTATAAATGTATGTATGAGGGTGGCGGTGTATAAATGTATGTATGTATGTATGTATGACGTTGGCGGTGTATAAATGTATGTATGAGGGTGGCGGTGTATAAATGTATGTATGACGTTGGCGGTGTATAAATGTATGTATGAGGGTGGCGGTGTATAAATGTATGTATGAGGGTGGCGGCGTAAATGTATGTATGTATGATGGATGAGGGTGACGGTGTATAAATATATGTATGTATGAGAGTCGCGGTGTATAAATGTATGTATGAGGGTGGCGGTGTATAAATGTATGTATGAGGGTGGCGGTGTATAAATGTATGTATGAGGGTGGCGGTGTATAAATGTATGTATGAGGGTGGCGGTGTAAATGTATGTGCATATGGCGGTGTATAAATGTATGTATGAGGGTGGCGGTGTAAATGTATGTGCGTATGACGGTGGCGGTGTATAAATGTATGTATGTATGAGGGTGGCGGTGTATAAATGTATGTATAAGGGTGGCGGTGTAAATGTATGTGCGTATGACGGTGGCGGTGTATAAATGTGCATGTATGAGGGTGGTTGTGTATAAATGTATGAGGGTGGCGTTGTAAATGTATTATGAGGGTTGCGGTGTAAATGTATGCATGTATGAGGATGGCGGTGTATAAATTTATGTATGTATGGGGGGTGGTGTTGTAAATGTATGTATGAGGGTGGTGGTGTATAAATGTATGTATGTATGTATGTATGTATGCGTAAAGAACAGGACACCACAGGCTGCTCCCTCTGTATAATAATAATGCCATGATGCCACAGGCTGCTCCCCCTGTATAATAATAATTCCCTGACACCACAGGCTGCTCCCCCTGTATAATATAAAAGTAATGCCATGACACCACAGGCTGCTCCCCCTGTATAATAATAATGAAATGACACCACAGGCTGCTCCCCCTGTATAATATAAAAGTAATGCCATGACCCCACAGGCTGCTCCCTCTGTGTAATACAATAATAATAATAATGCCATGACACAAATTATTATACAGGGGGAGCAGCCTGTGGCATCATGGCATTATTATTATACAGAGGGAGCAGCCTGTGGTGTCATTGCATTATTATTATACAGAGGGAGCAGCATGGGGTGTCCTGTTCTTTATTTATGCAAGGGGTGTCCTGTTATTTACGCAAGAGAGCAGCCTGTGGTGCCCTGTTCTTTACGCAAGGGAGCAGCCTGTGGTGCCCTGTTCTTTATTTATGCAAGGGGTGTCCTGTTATTTACGCAAGAGAGCAGCCTGTGGTGCCCTGTTCTTTACGCAAGAGAGCAGCCTGTGGTGCCCTGTTCTTTACGCAAGGGAGCAGCCTGTGGTGCCCTGTTCTTTATTTATGCAAGGGGTGTCCTGCTCTTTACGCAAGGGAGCAGCCTGTGGTGCCCTGTTTTTTACGCAAGGGAGCAGCCTGTGGTGTCCTGTTCTTTGTGCAAGGGAGCAGCCTGTAGTGTCCTGTTCTTTATTTATGCACAGAAGAGCAGCCCGTGGTGTCCTCTTCTTCTTTTTTTTTTTTTATGCAGGTAAAGAGCCCGTGGCAGGGGCGGATTGGGAAGCCGGGGAAAATTTCCACTGTGCCGTGTCCCGCACCCCTCTCAGTGGCCGTTCTCCTACCAAACCTTGGCTGCCACAATTGGAGCTTCTGCGCATGCGCAGAAGCTCAGTTAACCCAGAGCCACACGAAAATGGCGTGCTAGGCGAGGAGGCAGTGTCACTAGCTCCCCTGCATCATATATTAGGCTGGCTGTAGGAGGCTGTCAGTGTGGCAGCTGTGGCCACTCTCACTGCCATAGGCAAGCAGCTCTGCCTCCTTCAACAACGCGCTGTTACTTATGGGCCAGTGCTCTGGACTTGCCCCCCAGGCTAAAATCTGCCAGCCAGCCCCTGAGGTTATGAACAGTAAATACATGGGCGAGATGTCCTAAGTGATAGAATTGAGAGTGATAAAGTACCAGCCGACCAGCTCCCAACTGTCATTAAAAACACAGCATGTTACTTGGCAGTTAGGAGCTCCTAACTGTCAATGTATTTATTTACTATTTATAACCTGTACAGATCTGAAACACAACCGAGTCCTCCGGTGAATATGGGTCCGCTCTGTAGGCTGTGGTTATCCCTGTGTGCGTTTACATTCTTGGCCCCTCCCCAGAAATGAGAGTTAGTCCCACCCCCCAGCCAAGAGTGGAGATTTCCCAAAGCCCGCTACTGATTGGCTGGTGGGTGGGACTAACCCCAAGTTTGGAGGAGGAGCAGAGAATGTAAACACACACATCTTGGCTCCTGTCCCTGGGATGACTGCAGCCTATGAAGCGGACCGATCTTCGCCAGAGGCCTCGATAAGTCATATTTGCTTCAACAGGTACCCACAATTGGGTTCTACTGGACAAGGGAACAGACCTGCAGTGGACCTGTAGGTGGGTATAGTATGTGTGATTGTAGAGTGGAATAAAGTTTTACTTTTCTGGTGTGCGTGTGTGTGTGTGTGTGTGTATGTTTTTGTCACACGCAGCCGCGACGGAGCGCGGCGGGTACAGTACTCACCCGTCCGCGCCCGCCGCCGGCTAGCGTGTGCAGGCTCCACTCTGAGGCGGGCAGGTGGGGGCAGCGCTGGGTAGAGGCGGCAGCGACGGAGCATCAGGTAGCAGCGTCCTTGACGATTGCGGCGCCGGGAGGCCGGCGGCGCCATCTTGAGTAAGGGCAGGTAGCGGATTGGGCCAGAGTAGAGAGTTCCTCCTCATCCTGCACGGACAGCCAATGGCAGCCACTCCCTGGGGATATATTGGAGCTGCCCAGGCTGATCCGTGTCAGTGCAATGAGTCTTCTGAGTCGTTCACATCTCCGAGCTGACTCCTGGATCCTGGTTCTCTCTCCTGACTCTGGTGCCTTGCTCCCTGCACCTTATCCAAGGAAGGTTTTCTCCTGACACCAATGCTGCAAGCGCTATCTAGTGCTGGCTCCTGCTTGTTCCAGAATTCCCTTTCTTCATCATCCACCCATTCCATCCTCTTCCAGTCTTCCGGATCCATTTCTTCCATCATCAAATCAACCTCTTCCTGCATCTTCTTCTATGTACTCTGGCTCACCTAAAGACTGGTTCCAGAATTACCACTGGCAGTATATTGTGCTGGACTTATTGATTTATTCTTTTGCCACTTAAAGAAGTATTTAAGTGAACTTATTATTTATGAAACCAGTTATTAAACCTGCACGTTTCAATCCTACTCGCCCTGGTCCGTCTCCAGCTTCTGTGCACCACACGACTCCATCCAGCCCTTCTGCCGTGACAGTTTGCACTGACCCGATGGAATCGGGTGAAGCACAGGCTTCCATGACGGATGTTCTTCAAGGCATCATGGCTCGCCTGGAACAAGTAGAAACCACCCAGCGTCAAGTGGCTCACTTCCTCCAGTCCTTGTCACCACCTCAGGCGGCTCCCTCAGCTTCGGCCGCACCCACTGCTGGAGTCTCTGCCCCTCCTGCTCCTGCGAGTCCATCTGTTCCTCACCATCTACAGCTGTCGACACCCAGTAAATATGACGGGTCTCCGAGAGGATGTCGAGGATTCCTAAATCAATGTGACGTGCATTTTACCCTCCAGCCTTCCAATTTCCCTTCGCCCAAAACCCGGGTGGCCTACATCGTATCCCTACTGGCTGGTCCAGCCCTGGAGTGGGTGTCCCCCCTCTGGGAGCGTGCGGACCCTCTTCTCAATAATTATGAAGAGTTTGTGGCCTCCTTCCGTCGTATATTCGACGAGCCCGGCAGAGTGTCCTCTGCAGCCACGGAGATCCTGAGGATTCGTCAAGGCAGTCGCCCAGTGGGACAATATGTCGTACAGTTCCAAACCCTGGCGTCCGAACTTCGATGGAACGAAGAGGCTCTCGTATCTGCCTTCTGGAACGGTCTGGCTGGGCGCATCAAAGACGAGTTAGCAACTCGCGATCCTCCTTCCACCCTGGCAGAACTCATCTCCCTATGTACCAAAGTCGACCTGCGACTCCAAGAACGCCAACTTGAGAGGAATCGTTCTGATCGCCTTCGTCCTCGTTTCTCTCCCAATGTTGCTCCGGGTCCCAAGGCAATTCCTTCGCCTGCTGCACCAGCTGATGAACCCATGCAAATCAATCGTTCCCGCCTGTCCCTCGAGGAGAAGTTCCGAAGACGGCGAGAGAATTTGTGTATGTACTGTGGCTCATCTGCTCACCTATTGGCTGCCTGCCCACTGCGGCCGGGAAACGACCGCTCCTAATCCCCCCGAGGGAGGTCCGATTAGGAGTATTGTTTTCATCTCCCTCTTCTACTGACTCTATTATTCCAGTGACTCTTGTGTGTCCCCAAGGCGAGAGAAGACTTCAGGCCTTATTGGATTCTGGAGCAGCGGGGAACTTCCTTTCTTCTTCTTTTGTCAACCAGCATGCCCTGCCTGTGCAACCTCTGGATCATTCGCTGGTCCTCACGGCTGTGGATGGGAGTCGAATTCGGAGTGGACAAATCACTCATCAAACCATTCCGCTGAAGTTGCTCATCGGAGCCTTACATCAAGAGACCATTCAATTCTTCATTCTTCCACAATCTTCTCATCAAATGGTCCTGGGTCTTCCCTGGCTCTCCAAACATAATCCACAAATTGATTGGACCACTATGGAGATCAAGGCCTGGGGAACAGTCTGCCAGTCTACTTGCATTCCTCAGATCCTTCCGGTCTACCAGACCCATCCACAATGTGAGGATAACTGCTCTTCATCTTCTTCAGCTCCACCCTTGTCTATACCCGTACCGTATCGTCCATTTACAGATGTCTTCAGTAAAGGAGGTGCTGACACTTTACCTCCCCACCGGCCTTGGGACTGCCCAATAGAATTGATGGCTGGGAAATTTCCTCCTCGTGGCCGCATCTATCCTCTGTCGCTACCCGAGACTGAGGCCATGTCCTTGTACATCCAAGAGAACTTAAACAAGGGGTTCATCCGACCTTCTACCTCTCCGGCCGGGGCTGGGTTTTTCTTTGTGAAAAAGAAAGATGGCGGTCTTCGGCCTTGTATCGACTATAGAGGCCTGAACGACATCACTATAAAGAATCGCTATCCCTTACCCCTTATCACAGAACTGTTTGATAAGATCAGAGGAGCGACTGTCTTCACCAAATTGGACCTACGAGGGGCCTACAACTTGATACGAATCCGTTCCGGTGACGAGTGGAAGACGGCTTTTAATACAAGAGACGGTCACTATGAATATCTGGTGATGCCCTTCGGCCTTTGCAACGCCCCTGCCGTCTTCCAACAGTTCGTGAATGATATCTTCCGGGACTTGCTGTACCATTCCATTGTAGTCTATCTAGACGATATACTCATCTTCTCCTCCAATCTTCAACATCACAGACAGACCGTGTCCGAGGTGCTACGACGTCTTCGTCAAAATCAACTATTCTGTAAGTTGGAAAAATGCGTTTTTGAAGTCACCTCCATTCCATTCTTAGGCCACATTCTCTCTGCTACTGGTATCGAGATGGATCCAGAGAAGGTGAGAGCGATCCAAGACTGGGCACCTCCCACGACACTCAAGGGAATTCAGAGATTTTTAGGATTCTCAAATTATTACCGGCGATTCATCCGGAACTTCTCTACCATCGCTGCTCCCCTCACAGCTCTTACCCACAAAGGAGTTGATCCAAGTCAATGGCCGCCAGAAGCATTCTCAGCCTTCCAACAGTTAAAGAGGGCGTTTATGACGGCACCCATTCTCCTCCAACCAGATCTCGACAAGCCCTTCATCCTCGAGGTGGACGCATCCTCGGAAGGTATTGGGGCCATCTTGTCACAAAAAGGAGAGGATCAAGAATTACATCCTTGTGCTTTCCTCTCCAAAAAATTCCTTCCGGCAGAGAAGAATTACCCCATTGGGGAACAAGAGTTACTTGCTGTCAAAACAGCGTTAGAGGAGTGGCGATACCTTCTGGAGGGTGCGCGGCATAAGATCACCGTGTATTCAGATCACAAGAATTTGTCCTTTCTCAAACAAGTTCAATGCCTCACTGCTCGTCAAGCCCGATGGGCTATGTTTTTCGAACGTTTTAATTTTCAAATTAAATTTCGACCTGGCACCACTAATATTAAAGCTGACGCCCTATCCCGTTCCTTTGAAACGACTTCTGATATAGAGATTCTTCCTCGTCCAATCCTTGATCCAGTGGTTTTTGCTCAACTGTCCGTACAGCCAATTCCTCCTCCAGGCAAGACGTTTGTTCCTCTCGAACTGCGAAAAAAAATATTATCATGGGCACATTCCTCCCGTTTCGCAGGTCACGCAGGAATACAGAAGACCTTGATGTTCCTGTCACGTTCTTATTGGTGGCCAACCATTCGTCACGACGTCACCAACTTCATCGCGTCTTGTGTAAAATGTGCTCAGCATAAGGTGCCCAGAACAACTCCTGTTGGTCCTCTCCGTCCTCTGGCCATTCCCACAGAACCATGGACTCATCTATCTATGGACTTCATTTGCGAGTTGCCTCCTTCCAAAGGTCATACAGCAATCTGGGTAGTGGTTGACCGATTCTCAAAAATGGTCCATTTCGTCCCACTAAAAGGTCTTCCCTCTGCTCCAGTACTGGCTCAGCTATTCATTTCCACCATTTTTAAATTACATGGTCTGCCCAAAGAAATTGTGTCTGATCGCGGAGTACAGTTCGTGGCGAAATTCTGGAGAGCTCTCTGTGCCACGGTAAAGGTTATCCTCAAGTTTTCTACTGCCTTTCATCCCCAGACCAACGGCCAGACGGAACGGGTGAATCAGGACTTGGAGGCCTTTATTCGATTGTTCATCTCGTCCTCTCAAGATGACTGGGTAGATCTCCTCCCGTGGGCAGAATTTATGCATAACAACTCCTATCACTCTTCCTCCGGAACCACGCCCTTCTTTACCGTATTTGGTAAACACCCACGATCTCCAGACTTCTCAGAATTACCCTCTTCTGAAGTTCCTGCAGCGACCACTTCCCTCCAACGCTTTGCGAAGATTTGGTCGGATGTCCACACCGCTCTCCTTAAATCTTCTGCTCGATACAAGAGAATGGCGGACAGGAAAAGAAGAGCAGCGCCCAGATTAAAACTCGGGGATCGGGTATGGCTATCTACCCGTCATATACGCCTCCGTCTGCCTTCTATGAAACTGGCTCCCCGGTACATTGGGCCATATGCCATCACCCAAGTCATTAATCCAGTCGCTTATAGACTTCAACTTCCTCCTTCCCTAAGGATCTCGAATTCCTTTCATGTGTCCCTCCTCAAGCCTTTAAGATTGAACTCTTATCAGAAGACGGTTCCCAAACCACCCAAGATTAACTCCGAGAGTGGGATCGAATTCGAGGTAAGACGTATCATAGACTCTCGTCACCGCAATGCTCGTACTCAGTATCTGGTGGAGTGGGTCGGTTTTGGTCCTGAAGAGAACTCTTGGGTGGACTCCGTTGATTTGCATGCTCCAAAGCTGATTAAGCAATTTCTGCAGCGAAATCCTCACAAGGCCCATAGGCGTCCTGGGGCCACCCTGAAAAGGGGGGGTACTGTCACACGCAGCCGCGACGGAGCGCGGCGGGTACAGTACTCACCCGTCCGCGCCCGCCGCCGGCTAGCGTGTGCAGGCTCCACTCTGAGGCGGGCAGGTGGGGGCAGCGCTGGGTAGAGGCGGCAGCGACGGAGCATCAGGTAGCAGCGTCCTTGACGATTGCGGCGCCGGGAGGCCGGCGGCGCCATCTTGAGTAAGGGCAGGTAGCGGATTGGGCCAGAGTAGAGAGTTCCTCCTCATCCTGCACGGACAGCCAATGGCAGCCACTCCCTGGGGATATAGTGGAGCTGCCCAGGCTGATCCGTGTCAGTGCAATGAGTCTTCTGAGTCGTTCACATCTCCGAGCTGACTCCTGGATCCTGGTTCTCTCTCCTGACTCTGGTGCCTTGCTCCCTGCACCTTATCCAAGGAAGGTTTTCTCCTGACACCAATGCTGCAAGCGCTATCTAGTGCTGGCTCCTGCTTGTTCCAGAATTCCCTTTCTTCATCATCCACCCATTCCATCCTCTTCCAGTCTTCCGGATCCATTTCTTCCATCATCAAATCAACCTCTTCCTGCATCTTCTTCTATGTACTCTGGCTCACCTAAAGACTGGTTCCAGAATTACCACTGGCAGTATATTGTGCTGGACTTATTGATTTATTCTTTTGCCACTTAAAGAAGTATTTAAGTGAACTTATTATTTATGAAACCAGTTATTAAACCTGCACGTTTCAATCCTACTCGCCCTGGTCCGTCTCCAGCTTCTGTGCACCACACGACTCCATCCAGCCCTTCTGCCGTGACAGTTTTATTCAACTATTTGTAATGTTGTAGAACTACAAGTACCAGTGGGCCCTTTAATGTCCCGTATGCTGGGACTTGGGTTTCTCCACGTCCCTGCATGCGGTGCAGGCTTCTATGGGCAACGCTGATTTTAAAATCACGCTGTCCACCCCATCAAAGCCCCGGAATGTACCGCATTACGGGCTTGGTGCATATATGGCTGCAGCCCAACTTCTGAAAACTACATTTTCGGAGGTTGGGCTGCATTTTTTACTTTGCTGCATGTCACGCATTGTATATCAGCTCATTTTAAAAAAGAGGAGGCTTGTTTGATTAATAGTGTTTCTAGTTTTAAAATGATTGATCAAAGAAATTTGAGGAAAAGTGAAACCGCTAATACTTTAGCATCTGCAGATATGCGGTGGGTATATGAGTTACACTCATTGCAGCCAAAAGTAGAGAATTTGAATTGAAATGTGTTTTTTTATGTAAATGTGACTTTTTATAGGTTTTATTATTTAATGTAAAATTATGCTGTACTTCGTATATAGTATAAACTTTCAGAGCCCCTGTCCCTGTGTCTGCAGGTTCATACAGTCACCCAAAAGGATAGCACATTGCAATGCGATCCTGGGTGGTAAATTCCACCCAGATTGCATTGCATATGCGATCCAATGATAAATTGGCCCCTAAGTGCTGCATAGCAAGTAATACCAATGGCAAGCCACACATGAACTTTGGGAAACTAGGGGCTCTGGGCGATTGACATTGCTGGAGCTATAGGACAGCCAGCAGTGGAGATGTTTGAAACATAGAATTTGATGGTAGATAAGAACAGTTTGGCCCATCTACGCTGCCCCCTTTTTAACCATATTGTTACCTCAAACCCTATGTGATCCTTATATCATTATTTCTATCCAATGCATGTTTACATTGTTCTACTGTCTTAGCGTCTACCACCTTGTGTTCTAATACTTCGCTTCATTTAAACAAAGTTTCCCTAATGGACCTTAATTAAACCTTTGATTTATTTGAAAGTTTCTATCATGTCCCCCCTTTCTCTTCTATGCTCAATCTATAAATATTGATATTTATTAGTCTTTCCAAGTAATTTTTGTGATATAGGCCATGCACCATTTTAGTTGCCCTTCTTTGTACAGTCTCTAATGTATTTATATCCTTCTGGAGAAATGGCCTCCAGAACTGAACACAATATTCTAGGTGAGGTCGTACCAATGACCTATACAGTGGCATTATTACTTCTTTCTTTCTACTGCTGATACCTCTCCCTATGCAACCAAACATCCAACTTGCCTTCTTCATTGCTTTGTTACATTTCCTACCTGCCTTTAAGTCCAGTGAAATAGTACCTACTAGATCCCTTTCCACCTCAGTAGTTTCCATTATAGTGCCATTTATACTATATTTAGCCTTTGAATTTTTGAGACCCAAGTGCATGATTTTAATTTGTTTGGCAATAAACTGTAATTGCCATGCTCCTCACCATTCCTCTAGTCTACCTACTGTATATCATTAATATAGTGTTCCAAGTGCAAATGGTAAACAGCCCCTAAGCACTCAGGGAGGAATGCTGGGAGGTGAACTTAGAAATAATCTTCCAAACAGTAAGTATCTTCAATTATGAATGGGGCGAACTTAGTGCTATTAAAAAGGTAAGATCAAAAATATTAAAAGGTCCCCACATAAACAATACAATAAAATAAAGAGATATATTAGATTAGGTATGTTTCGGTGATGCTGTCAATGCAAAAGCAAAGCAAGACTGGCACATATTGAATGCAAAGGGGGAACCTCATATTTATTTTAAACAGAAGCATAAACACAGGGACTTTCAGAGTTGTAAAGAAACCCAATGGATTGCAGCTACATCTACTGACAGTCTTCATGAAAATTAAAAATTCTGGATTTGCCAATATCAGTGTCTGCGTTCTTGACTTGCAGCGTATATGTGGCCATCCTGAGTAAACTTCGGAATTTTCTCAGATGATCGATGTTGAAGCATTTTTTTTAAAGGAACTATAAATGAGGATATGTTCATAAAATCCATAAGTGTCCAGTAATGCCCATGTCTTAATTATGTAGACAGCGATGAAATCAGTGGCATATTTATAATGGGTGCAGTTTGAACTGTGAAAATGGGCCTCTAAGTCCTAGGGGGGCCCACATCGCACACACTGCATCAATTATTTTTAAATACTTACCCCTCAGGAGTTCAGTGATGGTGGTAGCGGCGATGCTGAAATTGCTGGTGAAATGGCCACTGTTCCATTTTTTCATAGATTTGCACATGCACAGTGGAGTCTGAGCACTCTATTGCACAGACTTCATAAGGTTGCTGGTGCGGAAAGTGCCAGAAATATGTAGAGATCTGCACATGCTACTCCCGGCAAAGAGGAGGGAGCCTCTTTGCCGGGAGTAGCATGAGGCTGAAAACAGACCTCCTCCTATCCTAAAAATGCCCAAGAATGAAATATTTACATGTTTCTAATATAAGAATATATCGGTCCTGGTTGCACAGTGGTGACTTACCTGCTTCTGAAGGCTGCAGCAGCTCTTACACGAATTCTAGGTCCAAATGGTCATGTGATTATGAGGGTCAGAGCTGCGATCCTCCCGCAATCCAGTGAATATTTCTTCCCTATACCGAATCCTTTTCTCTACCGCTTATCCTAACCATTCCCCTAGAAACTAGCCATAGCCTCTTCAATTCCCCTAAACCTAACCCTATTCCTCCCAACCACAACCTAACCCTAATGTTGACAATTTGACAATGTCAACATTTCCCACGTTGAAATTTTGAAGATGTCGACCATTTCCTGTTAACCTCATAACTATGTTGACATCCTAACTAACAAAACTGTGGTATCAACCTTATTAATGTCGACACTTATTGTCTATCTTTTTACTACATATCTGATCAGCCCCTGTGAATGAGAGAATGGCTGTATTTTTAAAGTGGCAATCATTTAAAAAAAATGAATAGATTGCATTATATCAACAACATTCATCATATAGTTTACACAAATCTTATCACAATAGCCGCCCCCCGCTGTTCCTGTATTGAGCTGCACCCTAACCTTTTTATAATTGGAAGGCATGGCACCTTCAGGTCCACCACTCACCAAAGAGTGAGCGCAGTCAAATCCAGTTAAAAGACAAGTTCCTGACAGTATCTGTTTTCAGTAGTATTTGACCGAGGATTCTTGCAGTGATAAAGAACATTCTTGCAGCAGTAGATTGATGTTCTGTAGGTCTATCTGTACATCAGCAGTTTGTTGCACTTGATTTGTAGAGTCTGTGACCCATGTACCAGCATGTGGGCATGTTGATAAGCGATCCCTCACTTTACAGATGTGTATATAAAATATAAAATCACTTTGCTAAGTTATCACTGCAAGAATCCAACTGCTTTGTTCTGAAAACAGATGCTGTCAGGACGTTGTGTTATGTTATGCGTGTATCTGATGCAGGTGTGCATGGCCTGGTACCTCTTGCAGATTGGCTGTTATAGTGTGATAGTTTCTGAAGTATAACATCATCTGGGAGCTATAACGAGAGGTAAATACAAATCATCAGCTGTGGAACATAAAAATCCATTAACTATACAGCCATGTCTATAAATGTCACACGTCTTACCTGGGTACCAGTAGAAAAGCAGTGACAAGCATGTAGTCCTGATAATCTTGATAGATCACGTGTCTAGATTCTAGAGTCATTTTGACTGCAATATTTCCATTGACAAAGTCAAAGCATATATTGGGAAATGAGACACAAATCAATTAATCGCTCTACAATTAATTATCTGCCGTAATTCTAGAAATTTACTAAAAGCATAAAAATGTTAACATTTTGTCTTCCCTAAGAACATCTGCCCCCTGGTGCCTCTGGAGCTGCTTGGAAGGCTGACAGAGAATGCTGACTGGCTGTTCTGATTGTGAATTACACAAAGTCAGAGCCCCCAGGCAACATTCTCTAACTACCTGCCTTCCAGCTTGCAGTAGACAGTGAATCTCTGTCAGTGTGTTGATTGGTTGATGACTGGAGCTATCCACCAATCAGAGTGCTGAAAGCCATTCACTATACGAAAACATGGGGAAAGACTGCACAAGGCTGCAGGAGGTGTCTGTTATTATTGTGTTTTTATTTGTTCACATGATTGGGTGCGTAGGCCCAGGTCCTACAATGCTTATAAAATAGGCCGGAGATGATTATTTTATTGTGAATTAAATATTTGCTATCCTGACAAGTCAATCACAATTAGCCACTATCAGTTGTAAACCTAAAGTGTTTCTATCATTCTTAAATTTGATGGCCACAGACACAAAAACTTTAGGTTTCTATTCTGCTCAAGTAATTCTGCTAAATAAACATCTGCCTTTATCATATGAATAATATACTGTATGAGACAACCAACTTTGCAGATAGGCACTAGGTTTGGGAACCACTGCTCTAATGTTTAAATTAAACACATTAGAGCAGTAGTTCCCAAACTTAGTGCCTTGTCACCCTGGGGTGCCTCAGGCCACTTGCAGTGGTACCCTAGGCTAGTGGTCCAGGATCAATTAAAATTATTAATGTTCAATGTATTAACCAAAACCAGAGCTGGTGGTTTCCCATCATAAAGTATACATATTTGTGTATGATATATATATATATATATATATATATATATATATATATATATATATATATATATATATATATATATATATATATATATAATCCTTATAGTCCGGCAGCTCCTGTGCTGACAGGTTCAGCCTACAGGTACTTGCCCGGGTGCCCGCTTGGAGGGTTGATGTCCCCCCACAAACAAGAAATAATAAACAAGCATCACTCCGGGTCTGGTGTCAAAAGTCAAAAAACTTTACTGAGCAATGCCTATGCCGTTTCGGGCCAAGCCCGTCTTCAGGACATTTGGCCCGAAACGGCGTAGGCATTGCGCAGTAATTTTTTTACTTTTGACACCAGACCCAGAGTGATGCTTGTTTGTTATTTCTTATATATATATATATATATATATATATATATATATATATATATATATATATATATATATATATATATATATATATATATATATATATATATATATATATATATATATATATATATATATATATATATATATATATATATATATATATATATATATATATATATATATATATATATATATATATATATATATATATATCCCGCACATTGAAACACAGCACACAATCTAAATTGACAAGATCTGTCCAACAGATATTTAACCTCACTCGCGAGCAAAGAGTTGCTCTAAAAAATTGTCATACAATTGTACGCACAACCAATATGGGTGGTGGTTCTTGGAGTACTACAAAAAATATATTTACCAACAATTAAATGACAGCAATGTTTTTGAAGCTCTACCTCAGGACCAGATCAGTACTTACATTAAAGAACTTGATCGCATACTCATCATCAATACTTACATCTCTAAATATCTGTTCCAGAATTTCACATTGGATCATTCAATGTCACTGTTCCTTTACACTAATCCCAAACTTTACACTAATCCACCCGGAAAGGCTGATCGATGCTGCCAGAAACTCACTGTATTTCAAGATTTCACAGTTCTTCGAATTTCATATCCAACCATTGATATAAACACAACCTACTACCAGGGTGAGCTGGTAAAACCAATAACAGAATTATTCAACCAGTCGCTAGCTACTGGAGTAATCCCAGAGGACTGGAAAACAGTGAATGTAGTCCCACTGCACAAAAGTGGAAGAAAGGAAGAGGTAAGCAACTATCGACCAGTGAGCCTTACATCAGTAGTAGGGAAATTGATGGAAACACTCTTAAAACTTACAGGATCCACAACAGCATGGGTTTACTGGGGGAAGATCATGTTAAACAAATCTTATTGACTTTTTTGACTGGGTGACTAAAGTAATAGATCAAGGTGGGGCTGTAGATGTAGCTTATCTAGACTTTAGTAAGGCTTTTGACACTGTCCCACATCGCAGACTGTTAAATAAACTTGAAAGCTTGGGATTGGATTTTAAGATAGTTGAATGGATAAGAGCGTGGTTGCAGGACAGAAAACAGAGAGTTGTAGTAAACGGAGTACAGTCAAAGGAGGTAAAGGTTACAAGTGGGGTACCCCAGGGATCTGTACTTCTACCAGTGCTTTTTAATATCTGTGTTGGTGATATTGCAAATGGAATTGAGGGTAAAATGTGCCTTTTTGCAGATTACACAAAGGTATGCAACAGGGTAGACACACCAGGAGGGGTAAAACAAATTATTGATGATCTAGGTAGATTAGAGGAATGGTCAAGAGCATGGCAACTACAGTTTAATGCCCAAAAATGCAAAATCATGCACTAGGGTCTTAAAAATCCAAAGACTAAATATAGTATAAATGGCACTATAATGGAAACTACTGAGGAAGAGAGGGATCTAGGTGTCACTATTTCAGGGGACTTAAAGGCAGGTAGGCAATGTAACAAAGCAATGAAGAAGGTGTCAGATGCTTGTTTGCATAGGGAGAGGTATCAGCAGTAGAAAGAAAGAAGTAATAATGCCACTGTATAGGTCATTGGTACGACCTCATCTAGAGTACTGTGTTCAGTTCTGGAGGCCATAATTCCAGAAGGATATAAATACATTAGAGACTGTACAAATAAGGGCAACTAAAATGGTGCATGGTCTACATCAGTGGTTCCCAACCCTGGTCCTCAAGTACCTCCAACAGTGCACGTTTTCCAGGTCTCCACAGAGAATCACATGTGACATCATTAGCTCCACCTGTGGTTCTTTTAAAATGTGTCTGAATAATGAGTGCACCTGCTGGGAGACCTGGAAAACGTGCACTGTTGGGGTACCTGAGGACCAGGGTTGGGAACCATTGGTCTACATCACAAAATGTACCAGAAAAGACTAAAATATCTTAAAATGTATACTTTGGAGCAGAGAAGGGAAAGGGGGGGACATGATAGAAACTTTCAAATATATCAAGGGTTTTAACACGGTACAGGTAGGAGACATTCTTTACAGGAAGAGGAGCAACAGAACATGAGGACATGCACTGAAACTAGAGGGAGGAAGATTCAGGGAAAACTTGAGGAAGAATTACTTCACAGAAATTGTAGTGGATAAGTGGAATAGCCTCCCATCAGAGGTGGTAGAGGCAAACAGTAGAACAATTGAAACATGCTTGGTATAGGCATATTGATATCCTTACAAAGAAATAAGGATCAAATATGGTTTGAAGTAACATGTTTAAAAAAGGGGCCAAGTGGTTCTTATCCGCCACCAAATTCTATGGGCGAGTTTTAGTGAACTGCATACTTTCAGAAATTGCACCAAATCGCACTTTTTAAAACCGCATTATTGGCCCGATTTTCGTATATTTAATGAGATGCAAATTCATGGCAAAAAGTGCGATAATGTTCGATTTTCAGTCATGAAAATGTGCAATTTTCAGTCATAAAATTGTGCATTTTCAGAAGTGCAATTGCGGTAAAAAAAAAAGTCGAAAAAAAAAACGGCATGGGGTCCGCCTTCCTGAGCATAACCAGCCCTGGGCTCAAAGAGCTGGTCCTGGATTCATAAAATAACAGGGCAATACAAATAAGGGTCCCCAGGATTTTTTAACACCAGCACCAGGCTCAAGGGCCGGTCCTGGTTTCCAAAATACGGGGGACAAAATGAGCACGGGTCCCCTGTATTTCAAGAACCAGCACCGGGCCCAACCAGCCAGCCAGCAGGGTAATGCCACAGCCGAGGGGAGACTTTTGATACAAAGCCCCCTGGCCAAAGCATTCATCCCTCTGACCGGTCAGCATCGGCAGGGGTCCTGGGGAAGTGTGGACCCCCAAAGAAGGGGTCCCCCCCCTCCAGAACTTACCTGCCCATGCTGAAGCCCGGGGCTGTCCTCGATGCCCCTGGGCGGTGGGCATCAAGCTGATTATAGTGTAAAAAAAATAGAGAACCTATTGTGTATTGCTGTGGCACTACAAGTCCCAGCAAGCCAGCACCGCATGCAGGGACTTGGAGAACCACAAGTTACTGACATTACAGATTCTAGCCAATCTCCATGCAGCTCCTCCTATAAGTATAGTGGGTTGAGACCTGGGAATTCGCCACTACAATGATGTTTTTAGAGTAAGCTGTGTGTCTCCACAGCTCCAGTGAGATCCTGCTGTCTGTGTACACTATCCATCCTGCTGCACAGTCTGGCTTCATCCAGCATCCCTGGAGGCTCCTCTTAGTTCCAGCAGAGTTCGACATTCGCTTTCTTCAAAGTCATCTATCCACTCCTGAAACATTTATAGTCATCATCAATAGTCATCATCGATTGTCACCATTGATAGTCATCACCGATTATCATCATCAATTGATATCATTGATCATTCAAACATCGATTGCAATTGACCGCTAGCTTCAAGGGCATTGCTCTAAAGCGCCAAACTAACATTCACCTATCAATTAAGTGCTACTTTTTGCATCTGCTGATTTTAAAGTTCATTGCTGTACTTCTACATTGCTACCCTCTAAAGTAACTTTCCTTTCCCAGTCACCTTCAGAGAGTCCACGCTGATATCAACCACCCTCGGTATCCAGTATTGGTACCCATCATCATCAGGTGTACCCCACTCGGTATTGTCACTCCAAGTCTCCTGTAGATTACAGCATATTCCCTGCCAGTGGCTTCCAAGATACTCACCTCTTCTTCATCCATCGATGGTCATCATCGGACATCAGTGACAACATCCATTCTGCAGCTTCTGCTGATTCCATCCCCTACCGGTTCCACTCCAGTCAGAGACTCTACTCAGGCAAACCCAAGTCCAAAGACTTTTACAGTTACTACTGTTTCTTTCTGCTAAGTCTAAGACTTTCTAAAAGTAATTGCCATTGTCTAAGTTACTGTTCAATAAATAACAACTGCTGTAGTGTGCTTAAACAGGGAAATCCTATTAACCCTTCACGAATATATATATATAGGTGCCCACAGACGCACCAATTTTACTGTGCAATGCGTTTTTGATTGTACAATGGTTCTATACAATTTTTCTTCCAGCTTGCGACGCGATGTGCACTTGGATGCATGCGATGCGATGTGATGAACCCATGTTTGTAATGTTAATTTTCAGATGTATTCTAAAAAGTATGTGTAGCACGTACTTTTTTAGACATACAATATCGGGCTCCCGGGAACGCGCATCGCACAAGCCCATAAACACCACCCGATAATTGTACATAAGTTGCGTTTTGTACTTAAAAAGTACAAAACGCATTTGATAATTGATGCGTCTGTGGGCACCTTAAGGATGATAGATAAACACAATTCACTTAATTTAGTCATTGTATTTTTCAAATTTCCCAATAAGATACTTAGGGATGCCAGGTGCTGATACTCTAGGATGCCATAATTCAGTTTGGGATCCACCACATTTCAGTGTCTTCCTTTATCAGACACCATTTGCTTATCACTATATTTCCCATTTATATTTTGCTTGCCATCAGTGGCTGAATTTTAATGTATACCAATAAACATGTAAACACATTTTAGAAAATTAACCCTGTGAGTGAACAAACAGGAATATTGTTTTTCTCTTTTTTCATGATCTCAGATACCATAAACACTTCCTGAGTATTTCATTTCATCCGTCTTTTATTTACCCAATGGGACAGAGAACACTATTGTGCGAATTCTGACTGCCATAAAGTGCATCCGCTGCCTTGTTGATTCACACCTATGAATTAATCGCATTTAATAGTATCAACCCCCTTGAGGCTAAATATGGTATATTATGTATCCAATTATTACTATATGTCAAACATTAAAATCATGCATATATTAAAATAAGCATTATTATGTAAAAAGCATATTTATTATTGTTGCTGAGGCAAAAACATAAATAATTAATCATTTGTATCTTTTTTTAATTATTATCCATGCACTGTAATTTCATCAAGGAACTGATAAACTATTACTGCTTTCACAATGCAAAATGCAGGGTCGCACTGGGACTTTGAAAATGTTCAGTCCCTGCATATTGCACTTTCCGACCCCTTCAGCAAACCAGCAATATTTCCGGTTCGCTGCCGTCATGCAGGGGTGGGGCAAAGCAGGGGAGCATCATCAGTGGGGGGGAGGAGGCAGTGCTTAGAGCTGGCGCTGCTCCAAGCACTGCCTCTTCCATTAGTGTGAACGGGAACTGGGTCGATCAACTTGAATAACCCGTTCACAGTGCACAGCAACCCGGCAATGAACTGGTAACAACCTTTTTTTAATGGTAGGTAATGCCGGGTTGGTACCGGTTTGCTAGAACTGGTAACCCCTTTCAGATTGCACCAATTACCAAGTCGAACCGCCAACAAACCGGCATGAACCCGGTAATAAGGTGCGATCTGAAAACTGTATAAGTGTACTATGATAATCTGATATTTAAAATTCTGTGGACTGTCACAAAGTATACAAAATGTTTAAATAAATACATGGTAATTCTATGTTACCATTGGTGAACTTTGTCCCAGATTAGAACTACCATTATAGGTAATAGAAAAAAAAATTGCAGATTGTTATCTTAAAAAAGCTTTGAGTATGTGAATCTCCTGAATTTGGACAAGCATACACAGACAGATAAGGCGTTGACAGATATTGATAAAGCTGAACAAACAATTTTTATCAATTTTTTTTCTAAATTGATCTTTTCTTTAATGGACATGCACCTATAAGTCACCAGTTAGTTTCCAACTGATTGTGTAGATCAGTGGTAGCCAACCCTAGCCCTCGAGAGCTACCAACAGTTCACATTTTCCAGACAACCTAGCTGCTGCACAGCTGCACTCAATAATCACTGACACATTTTAAAAGATACGCAGATGAAGCTAATTAGCTTACTTGTGATTCTGTGAGGAGACCTGCAAAACATGCACTAGGGTTGGTTACCCCAGGGGTAGATCAATCTTAATGCATAGATCATATGCACATCATACTTCAATTGTGTTCTGAATAAGATAAACTAGTTTTAAGAGCTTATCTTGAAACTTAAATGCCCCTGTAACCTGAATATATAGCATAATTAATAAAGTGCATAAATTAATTTTTACGCAGTTTGCATCATTTTAAAACACCTTGAATATGTGCACTCCCGATACAAGTGAAAAGTGATAAAAAATTTTTTTTGCGAGTGTGGAAAGTTTTTTAAATTAGTATACATTGGACGGCATTCTGCCGATGTTGTGTGTGGAGAAGTAGAACAGGTTTATTGTAGTGTATGCTGGGAATAGGTATAGGGTTAGTGGGCATGTGCTGGGTGCACGGTTAGTAATATGTAGTGCAGTGTATGCATTGGCGTAACTAGAAATTTTGCTCCCCGTTGCCAAAATAAATTCTGGTGCCCCCCCCCCGGGCATCCCGCCAGCCGCATTAGTGCCCCTGCGTCCTGGCGTACACAGTGGAAGGCAGGGGCATAACTATAACCTTGTGGGCCCCATAGCAAAATCTTGCTATGGGGCCCCCTCCACAGGGACCAGGGGCACACTGACACACACCCATACATTACACAGGGACCAGGGGCACACTGACACACACCCATACATTACACAGGGAGTGGGGGCACACTGACAGTGGCACCCACACATACATTGCATAGGGACCTGGGGCACAATGACTCACACACACACCCATGCATTGCATAGGGACCAGGGCCCCACTGACACACACACACACACACTCATACATTACACAGGGACAGGGCACACTGACAGTGGCCCCGTCATTACACAGGCACACTGACAGTGGCACCCACCCATACATTGCACAGGGAGCGGGGGCACACTGACACTGGCACCCACACATACATGGCACAGGGAGCGGGGCACACTGACACACACCCAAACATTACACAGGGACTGGGGGCACACTGACAGTGGCACCCACACATACATTGCACAGGGAGTGGGGGCACACTGATACTGGCACCCAAACATACATTGTACAAGTGCTTGCACACAATCTCCTCCTCCCTTCCCCCTGCGCTTCCGGGTCCAGGAGCAGTGCTTTCATCTTCTGCCAGACTGCTGCCAAGGACTCCTGCGGTTGCCTCCGGCTTCATGAGAGCGGTGAGCACCGAGACTCTGCGCCCCAGTGGCACAGGCTTCCCCCACCACCGCTAGGGCTGCGGAGCCCAATTTATGCCACAGAGTGTATGTGGGGTAAGGGCTTCTATGTGAAAGGTTGCACATGTGCCCAGTATTTGGAAGCCCTCAGGGGCATATTTAGTGTGGGTGCAGTGTGCACAGTGCACACAAGCACCTAGGGGGCCCACACAGCACACGCTACAGCAATTGTTTTTAAACCTTACTGTGCGGAGTCCGGCTCCAGCTGCAGCAGCCCCACGGAAATTGCTGGAAAAATGGGCACTGCACCATTTTCCAGAAATCTGCGAATGCGTAATAGGGTCTGAGCTCAGACGCGACTGCGCTGCACTAAATCCTGGCCTGGCCGTAAGAGACTCATCTATTAATATGCCCCTGGAAGCCCTGTTGTCTGCAATGCTAGAGAAAACAGAACAGTCTAGCAGGACAGTCTGACAAGGCAAATAGTTATGGACTATGGAACCCATGTACCATTGAATATTTGCAGCTAAGTTAGCCGCATATATTAAGTATTCCTCAAAAGTATCTAGGAGGGCCCGCAGCATGAATCTCCGATACCTGCTACAATCCCTCTGGCACTGCCAGCAGCCGCATCCCCCATAAGTTTCTACAGTACTGTTTACCTAGAACGGCGCCCATCGCGGGCATCGCATGTACATCGCATGCCATTATAATGGCATGCGATGCGACCGATGCGATGCCCGCGATTTTACATAGAAATGCATTTTAAAATGTAAATGGCGTCGGTCGCATGACATGCGGCCAAAAAACGCATGCGATGCGACCGACGCGATTACCGTGATTTTACATAGGGAACAATGATAAATGGCCCAATTGACCCGATTTTACATAGGGAACAATGTTAAATGGCCCACAGACCCCAAATAGGCACCCTGAAGTGTGAAATGGCCCCCCCAATTGTTAACGCCACCCCACGATCAACGTCAACCCGAAGCGTGGCGAGCGCAGTGAGCCTGCGAGGGGCGGCGGTATGCGTCCTCCGACCTTTTCATACCCCCACTATCCACGTCGGCATGGAGTTGAGAATAGAAAATGTGGTGAGCGCAGCGAGCCTCCGAGCCCGAAGCGTGGCGAGCGCAGCGAGCCACCGAGTCCGAAGCGTGGCGAGCGGACGCGGATACCTGTGAAGCCCGCGAATACCTGTGAAGCCCGCGAATACCTGTGAAGGTATAAGCGTCCGCTCGCCACGCTTCGGGCTCGGTGGCTCGCTGCGCTTGCCACACTTTCTATTCTCAACTCCACGCCGACGTGGATAGTGGGGGTATGAAAAGGTCGGAGGACGCGTACCGCCGACCCTCGCGGGCTCGCTGCGCTCGCCACGCTTCGGGTTGACGTTGATCGTGGGGTGGCGTTAACAATTGGGGGGGGCATTTCACACTTCAGGGTGGCTATTTGGGGTGCGTGGGCCATTTAACATTGCTCCCTATATAAAATCGGGTCAATTGGGCCATTTAACATTGTTCCCTATGTAAAATCGCGGTAATCGTGTCGGTCGCATCGCATGCGTTTTTTTTGGCCGCATGCGATGCGACCGACGCGATTTTTTACCTTGCGATGCCTAAGATCAAAATCGTGGGCGCTGTTCTAGGTAAACAGTACCGTTTCTACCATCCAGTGTGTACACATCCAACAACATACAATGCATGCTACAGTGGGTCTTTAATGACTCGCCCCGTCGTCTGAGCATGTACAGACGAAGGTACGCATTGTTAGTGCTATGGCAACATTCGCAACAAACAGACATGATAAAACCACAAGGACCTTTTGACTGTCAACCTTCCCAATGTCGACATAATGCATGTGTCAACCCTTTGACCCTGTCGATCTTAGCCATGTTGACCTTTTGTCTACATTGACCTAAAGCCTGTCGACCTTTAGTGGTCCACTCATTGTATGTCAACCTTTTTTTGGTCGACCTAATGACCCATACCCTTATAATTCACTATATAACTGGACACAGGGTTTTCCTGTAGACTCCAGTAGGTATGATGATAATAATTTGCATGTTTTATAAGGTTGCTTTTTCTGTATTGTGCAATACATTGTAAATATTTAGAATCAAGCTTGTTATCTTGACAGCAGCATAAAAATATATATGCTATAAACCAGAGGTTCCCAAACTGTGTGCCGTGGCTCCCTGGGGTGCCTCGGGACACATGCAGGGGTGCCCTGGGTTGGTGGACCAGGACTAGCTCAAATTATTAATGGTTAGTTATTTATGAGCAAAACCAGTGCTGGTGGCTGCCAATCATAAAATGTGTACAAACAGAAGCAAATCCTACCATTTACCACATAACTCACCCTAAGAATCGCATATAAACCCAATCTAATTAATTTATTTTTGGCCTAGGGGTGCCGTGAAAAAAATCTGAAACTCTAGGGTGCCGTGATTCAAAAAAGTTTGGGAACCCCTGCTATAAACTATAAAAGTGTACACCTTAATTTCCTTTAAGTTGCATTATGCACTGAGATCTCATACATAAAGCCTAGCATTGTATATTTTACCTGTAGTCTCATTTATTCGTTCTTGCCTCTTTTCAGTAATTGGGCCATACATCGTCACTTCACCTCTTCCCTGTCATTTCTTTTTTTTCCCACTGACCCTCTGCTATCTTTCAGGTGTTCTACCTTCATTTTTCTGTCAACAATGCTAATTTATCTTTTTTTTTTAGAGACATCTGGAAAAATCTGGAAATGTGACTAAGAACATTTATAAGATGAACATACTTTACCCAAACCTATTGTATAATAAAGAAAAATGAAACATTAAGCAACATCCTATTATTACTGTACAAATTGTACAGTAGATTATACATATACAAGCCTAGTGGTTGTCCAGTCTTATTGACAGGTCTGCACATAGCAGTGGAAAGTTCTCCTGTGTATTAAACCCGGCAGAAATGACGTTAAGGTTTTGCAGACAGGGCAGCCATCAGGGTGGGTCTGCGGAGTCTCCAGTCTGGGGCTCAGGACTGGAGTCTATCAAGTATAATTTGTCATAAACACATTTCCCTTGAAGCAATGTAGAGGTTGAATAGTGCGGCCAGTGCTGCAGACACCGGCGGTCTTACCAGGCATGCTTGGGTTCAAGAAGGGGAAAGGGGTCCATGCCTATTATGTAAGTCCCGGGCCCCACCATTTCTGATGGCAGCCCTGTTTTGCAGACACAAGAGTGAGCATGAGCCTTAGGACATGAGAACCCTGTAGCTGTGTGTCTGCTGTGGAACAGTGTTGTAAAAAACTTATTTTCACGCAGGTGTTATTTCCATGCTTCCAAACACTCTTGAAATGTCTGAGATCAGGGCCGTAAGGGGATACGGTCTTAGGTCGACCTTTTTCCATGTCAACCTTTTACATGAGTCGACCTTTTGACTGTCGGCCAATAGTGGTTGACCTTTTGACTGTCTAACTAGACACTGTCGACCTGACAACCATTACCGGGCCATAAGGAGGGCATTGTGGCTGCTGCAATCCCACAGGGTGGAATGCCCTGGGTGCAGCATCCAAGCTACTTCTGCATCTGGCTTGCCAGTTTCTCTGCTGCAGTGCCAGCTTGTGTGTCCTTTGGACATTCTGACCACACACCCTGCAGGCTGTAAAGATTCTCTGAGTGGGGGAGGTGCAGCAGTACATGTAAGCTGTCAGACGGCTGAGCAGGGGGGAGAGGATGGCTCTGGGGCCCCTGGAATCGTCAGGGCCCGGGTCAGCTGTCCCCTTCGACCCCCCCCCCCCCTGTCGCCGGGCCTGCTCACATCTGAGCAAGGCTTTTCAAAAACTGTGAGGGTATATATATATTTATATATATTTATAACAACAATGGTAAGATGGCGCCCAATATATATATTTATATAAAGAAATTAACACTGAGCTTATAAATTATGTGTTTACCACATAAATCTAACGCTTGTTCTCACTGTTCAGCTGTATCCTGGGATAACTGTCATGGAATGTATTTTAGGTAGCTTTGTGCACTTTAATTAAGTTTACACTACTTTAGGGCTTTTTAATTCTATGGTATTGTCTGGAGGACATGGCTAATTATCACTTACAATGCATCAGCCGTACTATTACATTTAAGTGTTTCTTTTTAGTATTTATCTCCTCCATTCTGGAAACAGGCTGTTAACCTAGGGGTCCATTTATTGTGGATGGCATATTGCAATGTGATCAGGGTGTAATCTTACCGCCCGGGACATTGCAATATGAGATCCTAATGGCAGGATGTAGTACTGTGCAGGCGCTGGGACAGGAGCTCTGAAAGTGGCACTTCCCTGTGATCTGCTCTGCCTGATGCCACGGCTCTGCGCATGTGCGGTCACAGCTGACCACCGGCTGACCACTGGCCATGGCCAGGTCTGCTTAGGGTCGGCTTGTGTGTATGGGGTATACCTAAGAAAAAAAAAAAAACATTTGGAGGATCACAACTAACTTTCCCCCAAACGTGAGCCAATTGTCATTGCGACAGCTTATAAGTGCCAGCAAGAGCATCAGAAATACATATTTTTCTTGTAAATATGCCCATTACTCACAGGGTGAGAACATTGGGTACTTGTGTAGTTTCACGGCGCCACCGCGGGCACAGTCTGTGTTTGAAACTTGGCAGCTTGCCAGACTCTGTGTTTAACTGTGCGCATGCCGCTCTAGCTGTTCTCAGCGCAGCACGTGGCTGCTTTACATATGTAATCTACGTTATCAGCGTAGCGCTGGGCTAAAGCGTCTAAATCCAGACTCCCTGGAAACCACTAAGAAGGGGGCATCTAAATTTAGACGCTAAAGTGTCTGAATTTAGTTGGGTATAGGGGTACATAGGGGTGCACTGTGCAAAACGCTCTTAAACCTGTTCACAATGACACTAGTCGACGTAACATCTGTCGACCTTGTTAATTCCACTATCCACGCCACCCCGAAGCGTGGCGAGCGCAGCGAGGCCCGCGAGGGGACGCAGTACGCGTCCGACCGATCTTTTCATACCCCCACTATCTACGTCGGCATGGAGTAGACTTTATAAAGTGTGGCGAGCGCAGCGAGCCACCGAGCCCAAAGCGTGGCAAGTGCAGCGAGCCCCGCGAGGGGACGCGTATACCTGTGAAGTAATCCGCGTCCCCATGCGGGGCTCGCCACGCTTCGGGCTCGGTGGCTCGCCACACTTTATAAAATATACTCCAGGCCGATGTGGATAGTGGGGGTATGAAAAGGTTAGTCGGACGCGTACCGTATCCCCTTGCGGGGCTCGCTGCGCTCGCCACGCTTCGGGGTGGCGTGGATAGTGGAATTAACAAGGTCGACAGCTGTTACGTTGACTAGTGTCATTGTGAACAGGTTTAAGAGTGATTTGCACAGTGCACCCCTATGTACCCCTAGATCCAACTAAATTCAGACGCTTTAGCGGCTAAATTTAGATGCCCCCTTCTTAGCGGTTTCCAGGGAGTCTGGAATTAGACGCTTTAGCGTCTAAATTTTAGCGTGTGCCGGGGTGTCTAGTTTAGAAGCCCCGTACATTAGCGGTGTGCCGGGGTGTCCAGTTTACATACCCCCGTTGTCAGCGGTGTGCAGGACTGTCTATTTCACTGTGGAACTACAAGTACCACAGTGACCTGTCAGCGCGCGCTGCTGCTGCCCAGCGCTACGCTGATAACGTAGATTACATATGTAAAGCAGGCACGTGCTGTGCTGAGAACAGCTAGAGCGGCACGCACACAGTTAAACACAGAGTCTGGCAAGCTGCCAAGTTTCAAACACAGACTGTGCGCGCGGTGGCGCCGTGAAACTACACAAGTACCGAACATTGCTACTAATACCCCTTTCACATTGCAGCTGTAACACGGTATATTGCCGTTTTTTTTGTGCTTTAAAACGGTTCCAGCTGCAATGTGAAAGCTACATTGTCAATTTACCGGTTACAGAAAACCGGTATTTTGACACGTGTTAAAAGCAGGATCCTACACGTTTCTGAGCCGTTTTCCCTGCAGTCTGAACAGCTCAGAAACGGTATTTGCTACAAATGATAACCACACTTGATCCCCGCCCACAAGCAGGAAAAAAACATTTAAAATTACATTGTATGGCTTTCTATGGGTGAAAGGGGTTGAATCTGAAAGGTACAAAACGGTATTTAAACTGCAATATACCTTTACATCCTGCAATATGAAAGGGGTTTAACTGGCTTTTGACCAGTTTTAAGACACGTTTAGAAAATCGGGTTGAAAGCAGGTTTTTGCAATGTGAAAGCAGTATAACTTAGTCCCAGAAACAGCATAGGTTGCCTAGTGATTCTCCATCCGTTGCAGAATGAATATTCCCAGATTGTCATGTCAGCTGAAAGTGCAGCCTGGAACTTGTAGTTCCACCACACCCAGGGGTACATTTACTAAATATTCTAAAAGTAAAAAGTGTGGATGTTTCCCATAGCAACCAATCAGTTTCCTACTGTATCTATGTAATGCAAAACATTGTGTTAGTAACAAGATTTAACATATCAAATTGTGTCATTTTCAGCTTACAGCCTTTATAAAATTCTAGCTTGACCTGAAGCTTAGTATATTTTGATATAATAGAAGGGTCCAGTGTAGAGCTAAGGAGAAGCACAAATGCACCTATTTCTGCACCACTTTAGCCCACATCCTCTGCTGGCTGCCCCAGCCACACAACAAGGAGACTGAATACAATAAAAGCTTTCAGGTGGAAGCTTTATAAGTCAGAAGTATATTTAATAGGCATGTAGCTGTGAAGATGCTGTTTGATCTGAAGAGCTATTATGCTTTCATAGCCAGACCCCTGTTCTAATCTCCAGACAATCAAAGGAGCCTTTTCAAATAGCAGCTTCTTGTGAGTTTAAGCTACTTCTTTATTATTACTGAAATGTGTATTATTTGCATTGGTTTCATATATAATATTCAGTAGGTCATCTAATGAATGTTCAGTTATCATTAGAGTTTTACCACATATAAACTAAATGCAACACGTATGCCGGTTCTGTGCCAATGCTGGAAGAAAGCAACCCTTCACATGTAATAACTATTATTCAAGTGGATTTAATGTTACATTTACTTTAATGCATGATTGTATCCTAAAACAGATTTCAGACATATATGGGAATGCAGCAATGCCCTCTATGCACTAAGCTAATAGGGTGCTGCCATGGTTGTGACTATATGCCCTTCGTGGAAAGGAGGTGATCCTTATGGTGAAGGGTAAATAGCTAAATCACTAGAGAGCAGGCTTATTCCCCTTCACCGTAAGGACTTTTATGCCCCTAGTGGTCAGATCCTGCATACGAAGGGAAATTAGCCAGCTCTATAAAGATAATGCTATATTCCCTTCGCCATAAGGATATTATGGACCAAAAGATGTTAAGACCTTATGGCGAAGGGAATATAGCCAGCTTTACAGTGATAATGCTATATTCCCTTCGCCATAAGGATATTATGGACCAAAAGATGTTAAGACCTTATGGCGAAGGGAATATAGCCAGCTTTACAGTGATAATGCTATATTCCCTTCGCCATAAGGATATTATGGACCAAAAGATATTAAGACCTTATGGCGAAGGGAATATAGCCAGCTTTACAGTGATAATGCTATATTCCCTTCGCCATAAGGATATTATGGACCAAAAGATGTTAACACCTTATGGCGAAGGGAATATAGCCAGCTTTACAGTGATAATGCTATATTCCCTTCGTCATAAGAATATTATGGACCAAAAGATGTTAACACCTTATGGTGAAGGGTATATAGCCAGCGTTACAGTGATAATGCTATATTCCCTTCGCCATAAGGACATTATGGACCAAAAGATGTTAAGACCTTATGGTGAAGGGCATATAGCCAGCTTTACAGTGATAATGCTATATTCCCTTCGCCATAAGGATATTATGGACCAAAAGATGTTAACACCTTATGGTGAAGGGCATATAGCCAGCTTTACAGTGATAATGCTATATTCCCTTCGCCATAAGGATATTATGGACCAAAAGATGTTAACACCTTATGGCGAAGGGAATATAGCCAGCTTTACAGTGATAATGCTATATTCCCTTCGCCATAAGGATATTATGGACCAAAAGATGTTAAGACCTTATGGCGAAGGGAATATAGCCAGCTTTACAGTGATAATGCTATATTCCCTTCGTCATAAGGATATGGCGAAGGGAATATAGCCAGCTTTACAGTGATAATGCTATATTCCCTTCGTCATAAGAATATTATGGACCAAAAGATGTTAAGTCCTTATGGTGAAGGGAATATAGCCAGCTTTACAGTGATAATGCTATATTCCCTTCGCCATAAGGATATTATGGACCAAAAGATGTTAACACCTTATGGTGAAGGGTATATAGCCAGCTTTACAGTGATAATGCTATATTCCCTTCGCCATAAGGATATTATGGACCAAAAGATGTTAAGACCTTATGGCGAAGGGAATATAGCCAGCTTTACAGTGATAATGCTATATTCCCTTCGTCATAAGGATATGGCGAAGGGAATATAGCCAGCTTTACAGTGATAATGCTATATTCCCTTCGCCATAAGGATATTATGGACCAAAAGATGTTAACACCTTATGGCGAAGGGAATATAGCCAGCTTTACAGTGATAATGCTATATTCCCTTCGTCATAAGAATATTATGGACCAAAAGATGTTAACACCTTATGGTGAAGGGTATATAGCCAGCGTTACAGTGATAATGCTATATTCCCTTCGCCATAAGGACATTATGGACCAAAAGATGTTAAGACCTTATGGTGAAGGGCATATAGTCAGCTTTACAGTGATAATGCTATATTCCCTTCGCCATAAGGATATTATGGACCAAAAGATGTTAAGACCTTATGGCGAAGGGAATATAGCCAGCTTTACAGTGATAATGCTATATTCCCTTCGTCATAAGGATATGGCGAAGGGAATATAGCCAGCTTTACAGTGATAATGCTATTTTTCCTTCACCGTAAGGACCTTTATGGTCCCATAGATGTTATGTACTTATGGTGAAGGGGAATAGGCCAGCTTTCTAGTAATAATGTTATTTTTGTCACCATAAGGATCCTTATGGTGAAGGGTATTTAGCCAGCCTTACTTTGTCTATGCTATTTTCCCTTCACCATAAGGACCCATAGATGTTAGGTCATTATGGTGATGGGGAACAGGCCAGCCATTTAGTGATACTGCTATTTTCCCTACACCTTAAGGCAGGGCTTGACAAATTTCTCTCAAAACTAGGAGCCAGCATGAAAGTAGGAGCCAGACACACTAAAACACTATATCACCCCTCCTCCAAAAAATGTTTTTGCTTCATTCTAGAAATGCTGCATTTATAGCTCATCTCAATAATTTAGTTGACATTACCTATTCTGTTACCAACATTAATAATTACTTGTTTGACTACTAGGCAGGGAGTATTGGCCAGGGGAGGATTTAAAAAGGTGGACTGCCATACAGCGTACTCATGGAGGCTGTTTTGATGGCGCTGGGTTCCACAGCTGTGACTGCCGCACTGTGAGGGTGGCATATGAGGGCTGGTAGTGGCCGCAGCCAGGAGAATGACAGCAGCAGCGCATGATGGACTCTGGGCTACTAACACCGGCTGTGCACAGGTGCTCACCCCGACTCCGGCGGCAGACAGGGCGCAGCTCCAGATGACCCGCTCCCAGGAAACCATGGTGGGTTCCAAATCTCCCAAACTATACATCACTTCTCCATCACTGCATTGCTGACATCCAGCTGTGCCAGAGTGACGCTGCCAGTGCACTACATCCATTGCCCAAATAACTTTCCCTACTTTCTGGACACTCTCCTGCACCCTGATCCCTCTTTCTGTGTTCCCTGCATACATTGATAAATGATTGTCCCTACTTTTTGGACACTCTGGTCGGTCTTCCCTAATGATTATCCCTACTTTCTGGGCACCCTTCTGCAACCTGATCCCTTGTTCACATTGTCCCTTAATAATTATCCCCTTTCTGGGCACCCTCCCCCCTGTGGGCAGCTTCCGACTGGTCACCCCTTGCCCTCCTAGGTCCCATTGGCTGGTGCATTGCGCACAGAGTAGGGGCACCATCTGCCATGACACAAGCAGATAAAAGCCAGGGATGGGACAGCCTCAACGGCATGGCGGGCATTGTGTATCTCCCCGCTCACCTTTTCCAGTAGGGGTGCAGGAGGAGAAAGCCACCCGCCGCCGATGCCCGGCACGCACTCATCGTCTGCAGCCTGATCTGGCAAGCTCCCTGGGATTACTGGGCTGCACAGCCCCCCTGTCCCTGGTGCTCATCTTCCCTGCAGAGCACATGCCTTCCATAATGCGGGACGAGCACTACCTCTACTGCCCGGCCCCTCCGCCAGGACGGTCATGGACAGTGGCAGGTGGGGAGTTTGACTGGGGCAGTACACCTGTCAAACCGTAACGCAGGTGTCCTAAGGACAGAAACCTCCCGTGTAGCAGAAGGGCATCACCGCTGATACCATTCACCAGCAGCAGGGTCCTCCGCTCTAGCGAGCCGCCTGCTCATCATCCTCCGGGTGCTCCTGCAGGCGCGTGTGCTGGCTGGAGGTTCATAAGAGCCGTGCCAACACATCAGGGGCTTCCAGGGATTGGGGGTGTGGCAGGCCCCAGCGTCTGAGAGCATAACGCTACTCAGAAGGATCCCCTTCCCAGATGCTGCAAGGAGTTCACCTACGAAGGGGCTACTATTGTCAGCTGGACCGTAACACTGGGTATGTGGGCTACAATGTTATAAAAGGAGCTTAGAGACACTGCCACGTCTCCACAGGATCTGGTCGCCAGGAAGGAAAATCTGGTCGCCATGGTGACCTGGCTCCCGGAGTTTGTCGAGCCGTGCTGTAAGGACCTTTATGGTCCCATAGATGTTAGGTCAGGGCTGGGCAATAGCGGCCCATCAGCTGTTGATGAACTACACATTCCAGCATGTCTTGCAGCAGTTTTAGCATGGACACATAGCAAAACTGATGCATAGCATCCTGGGATGTGTAGTTCATCAACATCTGGATGGCCACTATTGTCCAGCTCTGTTAGGTCCTTATGGATGGGCCCAGGAAAACACTGGGCGTTTCCATGGGAATGCAGACAGGCACTTGCCTTCTGGGGGTGGGCAGCTGATGTCACAGTACATTAGCCACCTCCCCATTCTCGGACCCAAATGCCACAAGTCTAGGTCAGTCCAGATTGACTTTGGTTTGCAAGCAGGGGAAAAAGTAATTTGATGGTTGGCAACCATGGTAGTTAAGCTACCCTGCAAATGGATGTTAATGCAAAACAACCATTTGCAAAGCTGCGGGGATGGTACTTGTTTCCTAGAATGGCCACAATCGGGCCGATCGCATGCCTTAACTGTAAGGCAAGCGATCGTCGCGATGTCCCTGATTTTGTGTGAATCACTGGGCTATTTGCCGGTGAAAGACGAAATCGCATTGATTGCGGCCATTGGAATCAATTTAAAAAGCCCCAAAACCCCACATTTGTATAGGAAACCCCCCCCCTGATGGTTGTAAATGCCCCTCCATTGTTAACGCCACCCCACTATTGACGCCAACCCGAAGCGTGGCGAGCCGGCGGTACGCGTCTTCCGACCTTTTCATACCCCCACTATCCACGTCAGCGTGGAGTTGAGAATAGAAAGTGTGGCGAGCGCAGCAAGCCACCGAGCCCGAAGCGTGGCAAGCGGACGCGGATACCTTCACAGGTATCCGAGTTCCCTCGCGGGCTTCACAGGTATCCGCGTCCCCTCGCAGGGCTTGTCACGCTTCTATTCTCAAGTCCATGCCGACGTGGATGTATGAAAAAGGTCGGAGGACGCGTGCGATGCCATCAACGCAGTTTTTCCGACAAGATGTCTGCAACAAAAATCGTTGTGGCCGTTCTAGGAAACAAGTACCGTGTGGATTGTGGCAGTCAGCTTTGGAAGGCTCGCCAAGCAGCGAAGTTTCACTGCTTAGCGAATCAATCAGAATCATATGAATTTTAAGTTACATTTTATTCATTATTATAGGACTTTCACCCATATCTCTACTTACTATTGTTGTATGGGTGTTTTAGGAAAGTGGGTAGCACCTTCAAATTGAATTATAAGGCATTGCTCCTTCAAATATATATTATGCAATGGAATATGCAGCGCTATATAAGAAGCTGTAAAGAAGTAAATTATATAGGTCGGGGCGCAGACCCCGAAACGTTCTCCTACCACCATAAATATTTGCTGCAACTATTTACTTGTCTTGTGAGTGCCGTTTGTTCCAGCACTGGGATTGGATGTATTGAAATCAATAGTCTGGAACCGCAAGCAAGTTGATTTGTCATATGGAGTGCCGGGAGAGTTAGATCTGTGTGTATATATATATATAAATGTGGAGTGAAGAGGGTCTCTTGTATGAAAAATTAAAACTGGAGCAGGATTCATTCTTGTATCTGTCTTTAGCAGCCTGCCTGTACACGCAGCACGATGCGCCAATACATCTGCTGCCTATACACCCAGCACCAATACATAGGCTGCCTGTACACCCAGCACGATGCGCCAATACATCTGCTGCCTGTACATGCAGCACCAATACATAGGCTGCCTGTACACCCAGCACAATGCACCAATACATCTGCAGATGGGAGTCCTATGATTTAGCGCCATCCAGGATGCTTGTTATCAATTTAAAGACAACAGCATTCCGGCATCAGGCAAGCGTGGCAAAGTATGGGAGCTGGAAGCCACGGCTGGCGGAAGACAACAGCTGAATCAGCCGCATGCTACCAATGCTCCTACCAACAGCAATATGCAGGGCCTCCGTGGTCCCCTCCACTGCAACTGTGCGACTTATTATAAAGTTTGCATCCCAGACTTACGTGATGAGACCAATCACCCCAAACCTGTGCCCATGTGGGTTCCACCAGAGCAGGGCCATGGGCAATTGCCTTAGTGCAACACAAGACCAGGTGTGACATTCCATGCACAATGACCCAGTATCAAACTGTCCACAATAACTTTCTATTACATTGGCCACATGTAGAAAAAACATAAAAGTGATCTTCCATCATAATATCCCAGAGTTCTCTCTAAAGGGCCGTACACATGGAGAGATTTGTGCCTGAGATTCATAATGGGAGCGTCTGTGAGAGATTTCAAATCTCTCACAGAAAGTGTTTCGGCAAATTCAGGGGAATAAAGTCTCTTCATATTGAAATAATGGTTTGGAATAGAGCCTGGGGAGTGACATCTTCTTTGTGTAAAATAGAAAAATAATAATAGAACAAGCATAGGGTCCGCCCCGCCCCCCCCCAATCATATTTCACCCCGGGCTTTTGGAGTGGTCCTGGTTCCCAAAATACAGAGAAAATGAATAGGGATCCCCCGTATTTTGGGGACCAGCACCAGTCTCCACACTTGATGGAGTCCCGTAGCCAAAGCATTACCCACCCTATCTAGTCAGCCCAGGCCGAGAGTTTTTGGTAAGGTGGGAACTCCCCTGGGCGGTGGGTGCAGGGTTGATAAAGCTTGTTTAAACAGTAATATTGTCTTTTACAGTAGGACTACAGGTCCCAGCAAGCCTGTCCTACATGCTGGTACTTGGGAGAACCACAGGTACCAGCATGTGGGGCATTAAAAGCCCACCAGCACCTGTAAAGGAAATATTAAAATAAAAACACAGATTTGTAAATATTTTATTAAACTGCATCTTGTCTTCACCCAGGGGAGCCTATGCCCCCCCGGGCTTCTGCAGAGTCTTCACCTGGGGCGGCCTTTTAAGCTCTTTTGCATGGCTGCTGCTTCCCAGGGCTTCAGCCTCTTCCTCTGTGTTCTTCGCCTGGGTGCGGGGCCTTTTGAGCTTTTTTTTGCATGGCTGCCACCTCCCAGGGCTGGTTCTTCTGGAGCTTTTCTCTGCTCCTCCACCATCGGACTGGCTACCTACTGTCTGGGGCTGGCTAATACAGCCAGCTCTAAGGGTCAGGGCATTGACACAGCAAGCCGTGATTGGCTGGCCACGACTGCAACCAGGGTGAATGGGGAGGGGGTCTAGGTTCCGTGAGTGGGGGAGGGAGATCTACACACAGCGGTTTATATGCATTTTCTGAGTGATTTAGTAAAATAAACCCTGTTTGTGGCGCCCATTACCTAGAGTGATACACTAAGTGTATGTGACCTGAGAGGGTCACCAGTGACCTGGTGTAGCTTGGTTCCACGGTGCCCGGAGCAAGGGCATGTTTCGCGCGCCCCCCCCCCCCCCCCCGTCGGCACATGTACCCTTGGAGATAGGGCCACACTGGCCAACTCACATGCCCTGGGGTGGTCTGGAACCTTCTGTTTCCGGGCGACACTTGGTACTGCGAGCAGGTGCTGGTTATATAGGCTGGGTGCGGGGCCTGGAGAGGAGAAGTGCCTGGTCCCGGGAGAGGAAGCCCGGGGTCGGGGGTCAGTGCAACAAGGAGGAGAATGAAGCTGCCCGGCGAGGGGCAGGAGGAGGAAGAGCAGCAGTGTGGCCAGCAGCGCATGAGAGGAGAGCAGAGAGTGGGAGGGACGGAGCGGAGATTGACAGCTCCAGTCCCCGGCACCAGCGCCCGATACCCGGGCCGGCAGCCGCATCACCGCACCAGTCCACGGAACCTTTCTGCGGTCTGATGATGCCAGGTGCCATGGAATGGTGCGGTGATGCGGCTGTCAGGTATCGGGCGCTGCTGTCGGGTGCCGGGACTGGAGCTTTCAATCTCCGCTCCGTCCCTCTCTCTGCTCTGCTCCCACGTGCTGCTGGCCACGCTGCTGCTCTTCTTCCTCCTGCCCCTCGCTATGCAGCTTCAAGTTCACTCTCCTCCTTCTCGTCGTCGCGCTGACCCACGACCCCGGGCTTCCTCTCCAGGTACAATGGGAAGCCACTAGCAGTCTTGCACAGAGGGGAGCGGGCGAGCAGGGCGGGGGAGCTGGCGGCAGAGCTCCGGCACCAGATGACATGTCGGCGACCGGAGCTGGTGCTCCACTGGCTCCGCCCTAGCTACGCCTCTGTCTGTGAACAACGTGTAGATAGTTTCACAAGGGAGACTGTACCTGCACTCTGGTAGCTCTGGCCTCGTGCTGCGATTCCTGCTGATCAGAGAGAGGCAGTAACAGGATAGTACAGCTTCCTGGGCAACAGATCTGCAAGCGATTGGCACCCAAAGCTGGAGGACGTTCAGCAGGCTAAGCACCATCCCCTCTGAGCACCACTGCTCCTGATGAAGACGTCCTGAAGACGTCGAAACGCGTTGAGCCAAGCCACATCCAAGATCCTGAGATCCATCCAAGCTTATCCCCTGACTTGGACCATCCAATAGCCTGAACCACCTTGCACCAGGCTCCAGCACAACAAACCGATTCCGGACCAGCTATCACCACCTTGGGCGGTCAGCCCCTTTTCTCCCTGGGCAGTGATCCACGGCGGCGCTATACCATCCTTCACCACCACTCCTGCCTCATTTCCATCGGAGAACCAGGTCCACACCTCCCGGACAGAGATTCACGGCGGTGGCCATTCCATCTCCCACCCACCATTCCTGTTCCACTAACATCTTGAGGCAGTTGGACCCACTAGCTGGGAATTAACCGGTACATTCTCAGGTTCCCAGATGAGATCCTGATACTTCCCAATCCATCGGTGGTAACTATAACCATATATTGGCATACGAACTGTCTTCATCATTTTTTCTTGGAGCTTAGTGCAAGCAATATTCCCATTTTTCATCTTCTTTACCCCTGCCCCATTTTTTAATACATTGCGCAATTTTTTAACATATTTTTTTCTTAGAGAGTACTCTCTTTATTGTTATACTGTACAATAAATGTATTTTGTATTTTCTTAAACCAAGTGTCTAATTGTCATCATTCAGAAAAACCCAGCGCTGTATAACCCCCCTTTTTCTGTTCTATATTCTATACGGGGAGACTTACACCCTCCCTCATACAGCAGCTTTAATTGACTTCGAGGTTCACTTTCTTCTTTCTAAGCACCATCCCCTCTGTGTTGGTCTTCCCCCACTGGAGCAAAAGGATCCCCATTAAAATGGATCCCAAGAGATCCAGGCTGTGCTCAGGCCCCAGTGGTCTAATGGAGTCCCTGCCGCAAGCAGCATTGTCCACCCCAGCTGCTGCGGCATACTCCCATCATGCGCAGCAGCTGTTTGTGCTCTCACAGAGAACCTTACCTTCTCCAATGCTCTGGCCAAGCTGCCTGGGGGAGATGTCTGGCAGTGCTAGGCGCTGTGTCTCTCCCCCGCCGAGTACCCCTCTGACACAGGTCGTGGGGGAGTTCCGGCACGGCAGCTACATCACTCCCGTCGTCAATGATTGACAGCGGGGGCGGCTCAGTGTAAAAAAGAAAATATATATTTTTATTAGCTTCTTATGGGATTACCTCAAAGAGGATCCGGGATTGGAAAATTCTCAATCCTGGGATCAGCATCCATAGTTGTGTCAGGGGTGTATCATACCCACCCCCACACTGGCCGACCCGCACATTTACTCACATTAGCGGAGCGGGTGGCTGGGAGAGGAGTGGGTTCGGAGGTGGACGGTGCCTCCAGGCTCATACACCTCCTCCTTAGTAGACAGCACAGCAGCCGGAGAAGAGGCAGGACGGAAAGGAGGCAGGCGGCCAGGCAGAGGAGAAGAGGTGGGCGTGCGGAGGAGAGTAGAAGGGGGCGGGCACAGGAGAAGGCTGCAACAGAGTGGGCGGTGTGGCCTGCGCAGAGTGACCTCTACTGTCACGCTACACAGACCGCACGCAGGTGTCAGGATTCAGGAACAGCCGGGCGGCGTATGAGCGATTGCTCAGACGCTGCCCAGCATTACACTGCGCATGCACAGTCTAATCCCGAAATTGGATATTTTAAAATCCAAGACTTTTTTGGGACCAAATCCCGGGATATGGAATATGGAGAATCAGGCTTCAAGGAGGAGGAGGAAGGGGAGGGGGGGTAATAGGGCACACTGAAGGACACAGGGGAAGAAGACTGCAGGTCGAAGAAATGTTGGGGCAATAGGGCACACAGAGAGCATGTGGGGAGTCAGGCTGTGCAGGGGAAGGGGGCAGGTCAGGGAGATCCTGGGGGCAATAGGGCACATGTGGGGAATCAGTCTGCAGGGGGGAGGAGCATGTCGAAGAGTACCTACACACGGCCAGTAATCCTCTGCTGCTTGAAAATGTCTAGTCACATGGGTGTGACGTCATCTGAGGACAGCGGGTCACATGGGTGTGAAGTCATCTGAGGACAGCGGGTCACATGGGGAGGACATCAAAGATCCTTTCCACAAAGGGAAACTAGCCGCTACCCTTCATGCTGGCACCAAACAAAAAATGAGGAGATGAGGATGGAGGCAGGGTTATAGGGGATAGGGATCAGGCATCCTGAGAAACTTTCAAAGCTTTGCTGATTGGTGCACAGTCCTCTAGATCCACCTTCAACCCCAAGGTCACCCTGTGGGTGCCATGGAACACGAAGAAGAAGAAGAAAAAAAAAGACAAAATAAAAAGGGGAAGGAGCAGATGGAGTGAGATAAAAAGGGGGAGAGAGGAGAGTCAGAGAAAGGATTGAGATGAGAGGGAGGAAGGTGATGGCGAACTTAGAGTGGATGAGGTGAGAGGGCACAGGCTAAGGGGGTCAAGAGTTTACACGAGAGGGAAAAGGGGACAGGGAGAGAGCGAAAAAATAGGAAAGATGAGGTGTGGTGAGATGAGTGGGGCGAGATGAGGGGGTGGGTGATGGTGTGAGCTGGTGGGGAGCAAGAGAGCGAAAAAGAGTAAAGATATGGGGTGTAAAAGTGAAATGAGAGGATGGGGGGGGGGGTGTGAGCAGACTAGAGAGAGAAAGGAGGGGGATGGGGGGTGTGTGGAATCATGGAAAAAGAGGGAATGAGAGAAAAAAGCCAACAGGGCAGAGTAGGGTCCGCAGGAGCCAGGCACCTATACCAAAGCTTTTGAGAGGTAGGCTCCTCCCACTGCATCCCAGAATCCTCAGTTCAAACATATGCACAAACATCAATTTAACCAACAACAACATGATATATCATGAATACTGGCATACTTACTGAGCATAATGGAGGGATTGCTGTGTCACCAGGACCATTTCAGAAAAAGGGATTCGAACGGTGAGTTCTTACAAAAATCTTCTTTTTCATTTTCAATGGTCCTGGTGACACAGCTTCACATTGGGACGTACAAGAGCCGGTCTTTTGGGAGGGTAAGCTCAGATCTGCAGCTCTCATCACTGCTCGCCCGAATGATGCGAATGATTGGTAAAAGTGTGAACAGATGACCAAGTGGCGGCCCTGCATACTTGCTCAGCTGTAGCCCCATGGCAAACCGCCCAAGAGGTAGCAACAGACGTTGCGTTTGTGCGTTTATCCTGGCCGGAACAGGCCTACCAACCTTAGTATATGCAAAAGCAATAACCGATCTCAACCACCTGGCTATTGTCTGTTTAGAAGCGGGCCGGCCTATCTTGTGTACATCATACAAGATTAATAAGGTATCTGTCTTCCGAAAACCTTTTACCTTGTCCACATAAATGCGCAAGGCGCGCACCACATCCAAATTCCTCAATTTGTCCCTTTTTCTAGAACCCTCCCTCTGGGGGTTGAAACACAGGCAGAACAATCTCCTGATTCAGATGAAAAGCAGAAACTACTTTTGGAAAAAATTGGGGGTCTAAGAACGGCCCTATCGTCATGAAAAATAAGGAAGGGAGCCTTACAGGACAACGCTCCCAACTCCGAAACCCTCTTTGCAGAGGAAACAGCCAATAAAAATACCAAATTTCCACATAAGGAAGGTCAGCCGACCTTAAAAGGCTCAAAGGGAGGCAGTTGAAGACACCAGCACCAAAACCAAAGACAAATCCCAGGGTGCCACTGGTTGTTTATATGGTGATTTCAACCTGGAAACCCCCTGAAGGAAAGTTTGCACCTCAGGAAGTACAGCCACTCTCTTCTGAAAGAAGATCGACAGAGCGGATATCTGTACTTTAAGCAAATGGAGACTGCGGCCTGAAGAAAATCCATCCTGAAGGAATTCAAGCAATTTTGACAGTCAAAACCTTGACTTATGAGACTTCTGTCGCTCACACCACCTAATATATGTCTTTCAGACGCTGTAGTAGTTGGCCGAAGACACCGACTGCCTGGCCTTAATCATGGTATTTACCACTGCCTCAGAAAAACCTTTACAAAATGGCGGTTTCAATAGCCAAGCCGTCAAAGTTAGTCAAGCTAAATCCAGATGGAAGAACGGTCCTTGGCTTAGTAAGTCTGGCCTTTTGAGGTAGGCGCCACGATTCCACTGACAGTTTCCGAACACTCGAATACCAAGACCTCCTTGGCCAATGCGGAGCGATTAGTATTACCGGAATTCCTTGGGACCCGATTCTCTTCAGAACCCTTGCAATCATCGGAAACAGCGGGAAAATGTATGCCAGATACCCTGTCCAGGGAACGGTCATTGCATCCACAGCCAACGCCAAGGGATCCCTCGTCCTGGAAAAGAATCTGGGAACCTGATTGTTGGAAGCCATTAAATCCACCTCCGGGGTCCCCCATCGAGATGCAATCTGTTGGAATATCTGTGGATTCAGCATCCATTCCCCTTCGAGCAGCTCCTCCCTGCTCAAGAAATCAGCCTCGACATTCTTCACCCCAGGGGTGAATATCGCTGATAGGGCCGGAACATTCTGCTCCGCCCAACCAAAAATCTGGGATACCTCCCACATGGCCAGCTTGCTGCGTGTACCTCCCTGATGATTCAGGCACGCCACAGCCATGGCGTTGTCCGAATGGACCTTGGGGAGACCCCTCAGCCTGTCTTCTGCCAGGGACAATGCCTTCCAAACAGCCCTGAGCTCCAGGATATTTATCGGCAGTGCTGCCTCCCCCGCAGTCCATAGGCCCTGAAGCCTCAAGTCCAGGACCACTGCTCCCCAGCCCGAGACTGGCATCACTAGTGACTACCAGCCAGTCCCAAGACTGAAGAGACCGACCCCACTGAAGGGAATCCACATCTGTCCACCATTGTAGGGAAAACCTGGTTTCTAACATCAGCTTCAAACTCTCAGTCTTCATGGTCTGTGTGTTCCCCAACCAAGACGTCAAAATTTTCCATTGGAAGGTCCGAAAATGGAACCTGGCAAAAGTTTGCCCAGCAATTTTAAGCACTTCCAAACCGAGGGACCCGGTGCTTCCAGAATCGACCTCACCATGCGAGACATGTCCTTGGCTTTTGTCTCCGGCAGGAATACTTGATGTAGAGGAGTATCCAGGATAACTCCCAAGAATTGGATCCTCTGAGATGGGACCAGTTGAGACTAAGTTTAAAAGCCAACCGTGAACTTGCAAAAACTGAATAGCCTCCGCTTTTCTGCAAGGTCTCTGCTAAATCTGCTTTGAACAGCAGATCGTCCAAATAAGGTATCACAATGATAACCCTCAATCGGAGAATGGCCGCCATCACTGACATGATCTTGGTGAAGTGGTGAATACCCTTGGAGCCGTGGCCAGTCCAAAGGGTAACGCCCGGAATTGAAAATGCCAGTCCCCTATTGCAAACCTTAGGAGTGTCTGCTTCCCCCGGGAGAATAGGGACATGCAAATATGCGTCCTGGATGTCCATGGACGCCAAAAATTCTCCCTGGTCCAGGCTGAGAAGCACAGACCGCAGATACTCCATTTTGAAGTGGTCTACCCACAGGTGGAGATTTAAAGATGTTAAAATTAGGATCGGTCTGAAAGTACCGTCCAGGCTGGGCACTAAAAACAGAATGGAGTAAAAACCTTTCCTCCCGAGGCACCGGGATCACCACTCCTTTTTCTAGAAGGGAGTGAGCCGCCCCCAAAAGAGCAGTTCGGAGTCGTGACTCCTTTGGGAGTGGTGTGGGTAAAAACCTCCTCGGAGGAAGAACTTTAAAAGGAATTTTGTACCCCTGTGATACAATCCTCCACCCCCAGGGCTGAGGAAACCTTTAGAATCATCACCCTGGTCCCAGGGAATGTCTGACGTGCATTCTCCTTCCTCTCCTGACTCCACAGTCAGTAAAGGCGCCGAGTAAGACCGTTTGGGAGTCCCCTCGGTATCATTATCAAATCTATCCAGCAGCACATTAAATCTGCTAATACACTTTGCAGTATCCTGCATCACCTGTAACAGGCCCGGATCTGCTTGAGTCAGAGGCAAGGAGCCTGAGGACTGCTGAGAGGATGACATAGGTTTAGGGGAAGACACCACAACATCTCTGTCCAACAACTGCACTAAGGCATTCACTGACCTGCCCAGGGCACTAGCCCACGCAGGCTCTGCTTGCTCTACCCTCTGGGGTTCACTGCCCATGGGTCTCACAACTGTGCAAGCCGGGCACAATTCCCCCTTGGCCATCTGTTCAGGGGAAATTTAAAGTGCACAACCACTGCACACTCAATGCAAGTGGGGCTCCCTCCCCCAAAGCTACAGACTGTTGCTCTGACATAGTATTCCCGCGCTAGGGTGTTTTAGCGGGGCGCTGCGCCCGGCCAATTTTTAAAGGGCAAAATGCGCCCCGCTAAAAGAGCCTGCTGCTTGTCTTGCTGGTGTACCCGGGAAAGCTCAAGACATCTCAATCTCTGCGGTGCTGGGCTTCCCTGGCAGCTCAGGGACTTCGGTGTAGCTAGGTCCGCCCCCCTTGAACGACGGTGGCAGCCCGGGCACGTCCCCTTTAGTGACGCGGCGGCCCGGCCCCTTTAGTGACGCGGCGGCCCGGGACCGCCTACAACAATGACGTCGGCGGGCCTGGTCCACCCCAATTGCGCTGCCCCTGTGCAGCGGCGCCCTGCCCACAAAAATTCCTAGAGGGAACACTGACATGACACAGCAATTTCACATAGTGCAAAGTGACAGGCGTTTTATACAGAGTCAATGTATAACACAGCACTTATCTGTCTGAAGCTCTGGAATTCTCCTCCAGAAGGGGGTAGCGATGCCCAGGAAATCCAGTCACTCAGCCAGATACAGCTCTTCAGCTCCACAACAGCGTCTCCCAAAACGGCGCCAAGCAAAGTGAGGGAAGTGACCAAATGTCCCTGTTGCTGCAGGGTCTGTAGCATTTTGGCGCCAAACCACCCCCAGCAGCCGCTCCCACTATAGGATTTCCTATGTCCAGTGTCTCCCCTTCGTATGGGGACCACTTGGACTGATCCTGTAACAAGCTGCTGTCCTTTTCAATAAGGAGGTCATCTTGTAAGCTCCGCGTAAAATGGCCGCCACCATAACGGAGTGCCCGTCCCCCATTACCCTCACCTGCGTGAAGCCAGTTCAGGGACGCTCCGGAGCCCAGGAAACTTCTTAATAGAAGTTGTCAGCGCCGCACAGAGAGACCAGACAGCGTCTCCTCTGTGCGCAGGAAAACTGACAGGACACGCTTCTGTCAGCACCTGCCGTGCTGGCAGTGTGAGGATTCTCATAGAATAAGTGTAAAATTTATAAAATAAAAAATACCTATCTCTCTCTAATCTTCGGCTGCGCAGCAGCCTCTTCAGTATAGCACCCACTCCAGTGGGCACCTAAACGAAACTAAGGATTCTGGGATGCAGTGGGAGGAGCCTACCTCTCAAAAGCTTTGGTATAGGTGCCTGGCTCCTGCGGACCCTACTCTGCCCTGTTGGCTTTTTTCTCTCATTCCCTCTTTTTCCATGATTCCACACACCCCCCATCCCCCTCCTTTCTCTCTCTAGTCTGCTCACCCCCCCCCCCCATCCTCTCATTTCACTTTTACACCCCATATCTTTACTCTTTTTCGCTCTCTTGCTCCCCACCAGCTCACACCATCACCCACCCCCTCATCTCGCCCCACTCATCTCACCACACCTCATCTTTCTGCGGACCCTCCTACATCCCAATGTGAAGCTGTGTCACCAGGACCATTGAAAGGGAAAAAAAAAAAAAGGAGAAAAGGGGAAGGAGCAGAAAAGAGGACAGATGGGGTGAGGGGGGTGAGAAAAAAAAAAGGGGAGAGAGGCAAGTCAGAGAAAGGATTGAGATGAGAAGTAGGAAGGAGGTGATGGCGAGCTTAGAGTGGAAGATGAGGTGAGATGGGATAGGTGGGGTGAGCCGACGGGGGGGTGGACAGACAAGGGGTGAGCCGACGGGGGGGGTGGACAGACAAGGGGTGAGCCGACGGGGGGTGGGTGATGGCGTGAGCTTAGTGTTCCCGCTAGGCTGTTTTAGTGGGGCACTGCGCCCTGCCCGATTTTTAAAGGGCAAAATGCGCCCTGCTGGCTATAGAAAAAAAAAAAGAGTGAAAAGAGCGAAAAAGAGGAAAGATGGGGTGGCTCCCTATTAATGGGCCCCCCATACATTAGCCTGACTTGTCCAAGGGACAAGTCGGACCTGATTTCCCTGGCAGCCTCCCGGGAGGAGTCACACATGATTAGGCATTTGATGTGCCAAGTTCTGCATATGATATATTGCAACTCCCGGGGAGCTACAGTGGGAGCTGTGAGGCAGAATCAGCAGGCGAGGGACGCTGGGGAGTAGCCGGGTATGGTAACTTGACAAATAGGCAGCGGGGCATGCTGGGGAGCCGGGCAGGGGACACAGAGGCAGCACGCGGGGGGACGCTGGTGAACTGGCGAGGGATACGAGAGAGCTGGGCAGGAGGATTGGGGACTCACTTTGAAAGAAAATAAATAAAAAATACAAATAAATGGTCAGCCAGTGATTGGCTGAGAGCTCTCTCAGTTAATTGCTGATTGGCTGAGAGAGCTCTCTTAGCCAATCACTGGCTGCCCATTAATTTGTAATGTTTTTTTTTTTTTCCTTGCAGAGACTAGTCCCCGATCCTCCTGCCCAGTTCCCTCGTTTCCCTCGCCGGTACACCGCCCCGCCCCCCCACTGCCTGTGTCCCCTGCCCAGCATTCCAGCGCCCCCCCCCCCCCCCTATTTGACAGCTTACAATGCCCAGCTCCCCCCCCTGCAGCTCCCCAGCATCTACCTGTCTCTTCGGCGTCACCGCTCGCTACTACTGCCTGCCTCTGTCACTGCCCTTGCAGTGTCCCCCACCCGCTGATCCTGCCTGGAGGCTGCACATAAGATTTAGGAAATCTTATGTGCAGCCGGTCCGACTGCCGACTCAGAGGTGCACGGGACCGCGCATCAGATCGGAGATGTCTAAACATGCGATTTGGGCTGATTTCATGGCCCGATTCATCTGAATCAGTTGAAATCGTGCCCAAATCGCATAGTGTATGGGGGCCTTAAGAGTGGGCGACAGGGCACAGTGAGTAAGAGAGAAAAAGAGAGAAGAGTGGGGGAGTGAGGGGACAGTCAGAAGACAGAGGTGACAGTGTATATACATACTTAGTGGCTCTGCTTGTGCTCCACGTCCTCTGTCCTGTTCAACCTCCCAGCGGCGTGCAGCTCTGGCTTCCCGCAAGAGGTAGCAGACAAGTCCCAGCAGTGCGCAGCCTCGGACTCCCATGGGAGGGGGCAGGTGGGTCCAGGCGGTGCATGGCTCAAGCTCCCATGGGGTGAGCCAACGGGGGGTGACACACACGGGGTGAGGAGGGGTGGCGGGAGCAGCTGCGGGTGAGAACTGAGGAGGGAGGAGTACGCAGCCATTGGGTGGATGAGATGGAGAAGGGAGGGTGCGTGGGTGAGGGGTTCGCGGGTGGAGGGTGAGTGCACGGATGAGGGGTGCGAGGGCGTGCGTGGGTGAGAACTGATGGGGGTGGCCGGGGTAATCATGGGTGTTGTGCACGGCCGCCGGGCGTGTGCGGGGGCTAGGTGCAGCCATGGGTGTAAAACGTGTACCTGCAGTGCTTATAGCGCAATCTCCGCGCTCCCGCTGCTACAGCTATCCCCGATTCCCCACGCTCCTGCCGCTTCAAACTTCTTAGTCAAATGGGTGTGACGTCAACTGAGGGAGCGGGTCACATGGGGGACGACGTCATCAAGGCTCCTTTCCACGAAGGGAATCTAGCCACTACCATACTAGCATGGACTGAGGAGAGCCAGAGGATGTCTATATACAACCAGCGGCTCCTCCACCCAAATTGGTTAATTGACCGCCTATTGGCCAATCAGGAGTCGCAAGGCCGCTAGGCAGCCAATAGTGCTAATCAGCTGCAGGAATATGCGGGAGGGTGCATGGAGGGCAGCAGGAGGGTGCAGGTGGGGGCAGCAGGAGGGTGCAGGTGGGGGCAGCAGGTGGGGGCAGCAGGAGGGTGCAGGTGGGGGCAGCAGGAGGGTGCAGGTGGGGGCAGCAGGAGGGTGCAGGTGGGGGCAGCAGGAGGGTGCAGGTGGGGGCAGCAGGAGGGTGCAGCAGGAGGGTGCAGGTGGGCAGCAGGGGGGTGCAGGTGGGCAGCTGGAGGGTGCAGGTGGGCAGCTGGAGGGTGCAGGTGGGGGCAGCAGGAGGGTGCAGCAGGAAGGTGCAGGTGGGGGCAGCAGGGGGGCTCCATGGAGGGCGGCGGCATGGAGGTGGCAGGGGGGCAGCAGGAAGGTGACGGTGGGGGCTGCAGGAGGGTGCCGGTGGGGGCTGCAGGAGGGTGCCGGTGGGGGCTGCAGGAGGGTGCCGGTGGGGGCTGCAGGAGGGGGCAGCAGGCGGGGGCAGCAGGCGGGGGCGGGTGCAGGTGGGGGCAGCTGGCGGGTGCAGGTGGGGGCAGCTGGCGGGTGCAGGTGGCGGGCTCCATGGAGGGCGGCAGAGGGGCTGCATGGAGGGCGGCATGGAGGTGGCAGGGGGGCGGCATGGAGGGAAGCAGGGGGTGCATAAAGGCAGCAGGGGGGTGACGGAGGGTGCAGGTGGGCAGCAAGAGGGTGCAGGTGGGCAGCAGAAGGGTGCAAGAGGGTGCCGGTGGGGGCAGCAGGCGGGTGCCGGTGGGGGCAGCAGGCGGGTGCCGGTGGGGGCAGCAGGCGGGTGCAGGGGGGTGCCGGTGAGGGCTGCAGGAGGGTGTAGGTGGGAGCAGCAGGCGGGTGCAGGTGGAGGCAGCAGGCGGGTGCAGGTGGGGGCAGCAGAGGGGCGGCAGGGGGGCGGCCTGGAGGGCGGCAGGGGGTGCATAAAGGCAGCAGGGGGGTGACGGAGGGTGCAGGTGGGCAGCAGGCGGGTGCCGGTGGGGGCAGCAGGCGGCTGATGCAGGAGGGTGCAGGTGGGGGATGCAGGAGGGTGCAGGTGGGGGCGGCATGGAGGGCGGCAGGGGGGGCAGCATGGAGGGCGGCAGGGGGGGCAGCATGGAGGGTGGCAGGGGGGGCAGCATGGAGGGAAGCAGGTGGTGCATAAAGGCAGCAGGGGGTGACGGAGGGTGCATGTGGGCAGCAGAAGGGTGCAGGTGGGCAGCAGGGGGGTGCAGGTGGGGGCAGCAGGAGAGTGCAGGTGGGGGCAGCAGGAGGGTGCAGGTGGGGGCAGCAGGAGGGTGCAGGTGGGGGCAGCAGGAGGGTGCAGGTGGGGGCAGCAGGAGGGTGCAGCAGGAGGGGGCAGCAGGCGGGCTGCAGGCGGGGGCAGCAGGCGGGCTGCAGGCGGGGGCAGCAGGCGGGCTGCATGGAGGGCGGCAGGGGGGCTGCATGGAGGGCGGCAGGGGGGCTGCATGGAGGGCGGCAGGGGGGCTGCATGGAGGGCGGCAGGGGGGCTGCATGGAGGGCGGCAGGGGGGCTGCATTGAGGGCGGCAGGGGGGCTGCATGGAGGGCGGCACGGATCAATACATTGCAGCTGGCGGAGAGCAGGCAGCGGCTGCAGGTACAGGGGATGTGTGCACCCCGAGACCCAGTCTGAAGTAGGGAGTGACGGGGACACAGCCGCCGGGTCAGGCTGTCTGAGGGGGGAGCGGGAGGGTGTCCCTGCAAGAAGCCCGGAGAAGCAGCCAGTCCCCCCGCCCGCTGTCCTCCCTGCATACCTGCGTGTATGCTCACCGGTCCCTGTTCCAGAGCTGCCGGGATAGCGGCACTGACAGCCGCATGAGTACTGCGAGCTGGGTCCCCCGCTCATTACTTATGCGGCAGCTCTGGAACAGGGACCGGTCAGCATACACGCAGGGAAGACAGCGGACGGGGGGCTGACAAGCATTGGGACAGCATATGCAGGGGGACGGCTCCCGGGGGACTCCTAAATCCCCCGGCGGCACACAGGGGACGTCAGACGGGGGACACAGTCCCCCCTTCCCTTCCAAACCACGCAGCAGTGCACTCTCTCCCCCTCCACCCATCTAACACACCAGGGGCATAGATGAGGGGAGAAGAGTGTAAACGTGTAATAAACCCCCGGGAAACTGTACCTGACGCCGCTGTGGGACTCACGACACGAACGTGCTGCCTGTTTCCTGCAGCGTGCTGACTCCTCCCCCTGATGACGACAGCAGTCACATGGCCGTGACGTCATCAAACCTCCTTTCCACGAAGGGAATCTAGCTGCTACCGTGCTGCCATTGCTCAGAGAACCAGGGCACAGGACACAGTAGGGCACAGGAATGGGAGGTCAGAGGGTTGCACATTATTGGTGGAAGCAGACTTGGAAGAGAGAGGTGGGTGAGAGGACATGTTACAGATGGCACCCAGCCCCTCCCAGGTGTAATATTACCTGCAGCTCTCACTGTCCCACCCCGCACACTTATGCTGGGATGCTGAGTTCACAAGCAGCAGCCCTGGTGTCCTGACATCACCTGCAGCTACACGTTACATCGCCCTGCTCTGCTGCTGCACTACAGATGCTCTGACACTCCTGCAGCCCGGCACCAAGCACTGTGCCCCGACCAACAGCCGGACTGGTACTCTGCATCCCCGCACCAGGGACTCTGCCCCGGGCAACAGCCGGACTGGTACTCTGCATCCCCGCACCAGGGACTCTGTCCCGGGCAACAGCCGGACTGGTACTCTGCATCCCCGCACCAGGGACTCTGCCCCGGGCAACAGCCGGACTGGTACTCTGCAGCCCCGCACCAGGCAACAGCCGGACTGGTACTCTGCAACCCCGCACCAGGGACTCTGCCCCAGGCAACTACCGGACTGGTACTCTGCACAGGGCAATAGCCTGACTTGGACTTTATAGCCCCGCACAGGGCAGTAGCGGACTGGTCCTCTGCCCCGGGCATCAGGATGGCCAGCTGGTCGCTGAGCCGCTGCAGTGACAGAGGGGTCCCGGCTCTCCCCTACTACGTGACGGCTATGCTGGCGTTCCTCTCCTGCGGGCTGGGGTCCCGGGCGCTGAAGCCGGATGACATTATCGCCAGTAACCGGGGAGTGCGGGTGCCCTACGGCCGCTCCGTGTCCCTGGACCCGGTGTCTGAGCTGGCGATCCGCGTGCAGCCGGGAGACAGGTGCGTGGTGAGCGTGCTGGACAATGACCCGCTGTCCCAGAGACCGGGCACCCTGACGCCCAAGAGGTTCCCGTGCGAGTTCGGGGCGGGCGAGGTGACCTACACCCACCTGGGCGCCCGCAGCCCTGCCCGGGACCGGGTGCGGCTGCAGGTGCGGTACGACTCCCCGGCGGAGACGCTGATCGTGGCGTGCGTGCTGGAGGTGGAGGTGCTCTTCCCGCAGCTGGAGCTGGTGTCCCGCAACCTGCCGCTGCCGGTGCCGGAGCTGCGCGGCCTCAGCGCCCCCATAGACAAGCAGGTGCTGGCCTTCTCCTACGACCCGGCCAGGGAGAGCTGTAGGGTCACCCCGCTGCCGGGCACCGGCGGGTCACCCCGTTACGGGCAGCTGCTGGGCGCCGTCCCCGGCCAGAGCGTGGACTGCCAGGGCTTCACCAGCTCGGGGCTCCGCTACCAGCACACCGCCCCGCAGCCGGCCCCCGACCGGGACTACCTGCCCATGCTGGTGGAGGTGACCGGGGGCGGCGGCGGTCCCAGGCGGGAGCACTTCCAGCTGGCTGTCAGCATCCAGGCGGGGGCAGAGAACAGCGCCCCCCGGCCCAGCTTCGTCTCCATGCTGATGATGGAGGTGGGACAGTTCGTGCTGACCGCCCTGACCCCGGACATGCTGGCGGCGGAGGACGCCGAGTCCGATCCCGGGGAGCTCATCTTCAGCCTGAGCAGCCCCATGGACCCGGAGGCGGACGGCTTCCTACTCAGCACCGACGACCAGACCGCGCCCATCACCGCCTTCACCCAGCGGGACGTGTCGGAGCTGCGGATCGCCTACCAGCCGCCGGCCGGGGAGTCCCGCCTGGAGCGCATCCTGCAGCTGGAGATGCGGGTGGTAGACCCGGACGGCGCCGCCTCCGACCCCTTCGCCTTCATGATTGTGGTGAAGCCCATGAACACGCTGGCACCGCTGGCCACACGCAACGCCGGCCTGTGGCTGCTGGAGGGACAGTCGCGGCCGCTGTCCGGACCTGGCTCCGGGATGGACAACCTGGTGATCAGCGACGAGGACAACCTGGCCGATGTGAGGGTGAGCGTGGTGGGCGGCCTCCGGCACGGGCAGCTGCTGCTGCTGGAAGAGGGGGGCACTGAGGAGGCCCTTACCTTTACCCCCCAGCAGCTGCACTCTGGCCTGGTCATCTACCAGCACGATGGCAGCGACACCTACAGTGATAACCTCATCCTCAGGATGGACGACGGCAGGCACAGGGTGGAGCTGCTCTACCCCATCACCGTGTCCTCCACTGACGACGAGCCCCCCGTCCTCAATGCCAACACCGGCCTTACCATGGCAGAGAAGAGCCTGGCCCTCATCTCGCCCTTCATGCTCAGCGCAACAGACATTGATTCAGAAGACTCCACGATCCTTTTTGTGCTCCAGGAGCCCCTCAGTACATTGGGGCAGGTTATCCTCAGGCAGGCAGAGGAACCTGAAGAGGGTGAGGGCTGGACATACCTCCCTGATGGGGTGTATGAGAAAGGGGTAAGCCAGTGGTACCAACAAGACATTGTGGATGGTAAACTCCACTACAGGCATGTAGGACAACATAGTGCTGAGACCATTTCAGACCAGGACAGGTGCTGTTCATGGTGCAAGATGACAATGATCCCCCCAACCAATCCGGACTACAGGTGTTTACTGTGCGGATAGAACCTGTAGATGACGTACACCCAGAACTGTTCCAAGGGACAACTTTGCATATGACTGTTAAAGAATATGAGGTGACTCATTTCAAGAAGACGCACCTAAGGTACACCGATATGGACACAGATGACAAAAATCTTAAGTATACTTTGCACAGCCACCCCAGGGACACCGACCCCAATCATTCTGCACTGACTGGTCATATTGTGCTGAGTGATGTTCAGGATGTTCAGGTGACCTCTTTTACTCAAGCCCAAATTAACCATCACAAGATTTCCTACAGACCACCTGAAAAGGAACTCGGTATAGTGCCCAAAGTTTTGCAGTTTAACTACACTGTGGAAGATGCTTCAGGGAACTCGGTCAATGGAACTTTCACTATTTTCTTACAACCTGTGGACAACAAACCACCTGAAATCCTTAACACGGGGATTACTGTCCAAGAGAGGGGTACTTTTGCTTTTACCAAAACTGAGCTTGATGCCACAGATCCAGACACAGAAGCAGAAAACATTGTGTTCATCTTATCACAAGCTCCATTACATGGTCATCTGCAATATCGTGATGAACCAATCTCCCTGGGAAAATCGTTTGGGCTACTTGACATTGAGCAAGAACATATATCCTATGCCCATAACGGAGATGAATCCACCTTTGACTCCTTTTCACTAGTTGTCAGTGATGGTGTGCATGAAGTTCCTATTACAACGAGAATACGTGTGAAGCCAGTGGATGATGAGGCACCTACATTGATGCTTCCTGGGGGCCTTTTGGGATCCTCCTTAGAGGTTCTGGAGAGGGGAGAAACAGAAATCACTACAAACGTCATCCAGGGCACTGATCCTGACACTGATGACCTCATTCTTACTTTTATTGTAGAAGAGCCTCCCCAAAGAGGGGAAATATTGGTCAATGGTGTTCCCTCTGAGAGATTCTCTCAACAAGACCTCCTCAATGGTGATGTCATGTATGCCCATACAGCAGGAGAGATAGGCCTTCACAGACAGCAAGACTTTTTTAATTTAACCATGTCAGATCTGTCTAATGAGTGGGTGATTGGAGGCAACAAAGTGCATGGTGTGAAGATTCATGTGACCATTCTCCCAGTAGACAGTGAAGCACCCGTTGTAAAATTGGGTGATCTGTTCTCTGTATTTGAAGGTGGCAAACAGGTGATCATACCTGAAAACCTGGATGCAGAAGATGTTGATACACCAAAGGATGAAATATTATGTACTATTATTGTCCAACCTACGTCAGGATATTTAGAAAATATCTCCCCAGCCCCTGGCTCAGAAAAGTCCAGATCTGGAATTCCTATCAGTGCCTTCACTATAAGAGATATCCATCTTGGCCATATATATTATGTTCAAAGCATCCACCAAGAAGTAGAGCCCATAGAAGACAGGTTTACTTTCCGCTGCTCAGATGGTATCAGCTTCTCTCAGCCCCTCTTCTTCCCTATTATCATAATCCCAACAAATGATGAGAAACCAGACATTTTTACACGGGAGTTTATTGTCATGGAAGGAATGAGTCTTGTGATTGACACCCCCATTCTCAATGCTGCAGATGCAGATCAACCCCCAGATGAACTTATCTTCATAATCACTAAGCCCCCTCAGCATGGAAGAGTAATGCTGCAGCAAAGTGCCTCTCCAATCTTTAACTTCACCTTGGAGGACATAAAAGAGAGCTCTAGTATCATTTATGAGCACGATGATTCTGAGACCAAAGAGGACAGTTTTAATATACTCCTAACAGATGGAGATCACAGTGTGGAGAAAAAGATACTTGTAATGGTCATTCCTGTAGATGATGAAACTCCTAGAATGACAATAAATGATGGACTAGAGATTGAAATTGGAGAAACAAAATTAATTACAAATAAGGTCCTAAAAGCAACTGATATAGACTCTGATGATAAATCTCTCACTTATATAATTCAGTTTGGCCCAAATCAAGGACTCCTACAGTACCTTGACCAAGACGGATCAGTTTTAAGTAACATCACAATAGGAATGAATTTTACTCAAGCTGACATTGACCAGGAACTCATCCAGTACACCCACATAGGTCAAGAAGGTATCCGTGATCTCATCAAATTTGATATCACAGATGGGCTTAACCCATTTATTGACAGGTACTTCTACATTAGTATTGGCAGCATCGACAATGCTTTTCCAGATATTATTAATAAAGGAGTCACGCTAAAAGAGGGAGGAAAGGTAACATTGACGACCGACCTCCTAAGCACAAGTGACATCAACAGTCCAGATGAGAATCTGAGATTTAGCATCACAAGGGCACCAAGTCGTGGTCATCTGGAGAGCACAGATATGCCTGGGATTCCTATCACAACCTTTACCCAACTCCAACTGGCTGGGAACAAGGTCTATTACATCCATACCTCAGAAGATGAGATGAAGATGGACAGTTTTGAGTTTGAAGTGACAGATGGCTACAATCCTCTGTTTCGTACATTCAGAATTTCAATAACTGATGTGGACAATAAGAAACCAGTTCTTACAGTTCAGGACCTGGTGGTAAACGAAGGGGAAAATAAACTCATCACGCCATTTGAACTGACTGCTGAGGATAGGGACACTCCTGACCACTTGCTGCGATTTACAATCACTCAGGTCCCAGTGCATGGTTCCATTTTGTTAAACAACAGTCGCCAAATAACTTCCTTCACTAAGCAAGATCTAAATGATAATTTAATAAGTTATAAGCATGATGGGAGTGAGACTTCTGAAGATAGTTTCTCCTTTACTGTCACTGATGGGACACACACAGATTTTTATATATTCCCATACACCATGCTTGGAACACGGAAACCGCAAATGATGAGGATTAGAATAAATTCCTTGGATAATGGTGTTCCTCAAATTGTTGTTAACAAAGGGGCTGCCACATTAAGAAGTCTTCCATCTGGACATCTTGGTTTTCTCATCACCAGTAAATCATTGAGAGCAGAGGATCGAGATACTGCCAACAGAATGCTGAAATATAGAATCACACATGTGCCAAAGCATGGGGCCATTATCAACATGGCGCACGGCAATGACACTGTGAAGACATTCACACAGGGTAAGTTCATTTGATGAAATGAAATGTATTACTGCTTCTGTATTGATTGCTTAATAATGAAACATGCAGAGAGGTCAGTTTGAAAAATGTTAACATCTCTTTTAGTATATGTGTCAGATACAGAAACTATATAGTATATTAGAGAATGATAGACATATGGGGCCAGATGTTTTTACCGCATTTTCATTTGCAGCAATGCATCCCCTGCCACCTGGCACAACCCTGACGATCTGCACCGCCCAAACACACCTCTGCCGTGCAGCATCCTGCTGTGCTGCCCGGATCAGTGACCTCCTCTTCCCTGCACCTCTTCCGGGTGCAGGGAGGAGGAGGTGGAGCCCGGCACCTCTGCAGCAGTCTGAGCAGGGGGCCGCCGGGGACCTGCAAACACATATATGGGCACATCCTGCTGTGCAGCATCCTGCTGTGCTGCCCGGACCAGTGACCTCCTCTTCCCTGCACCTCTTCCGGGTGCAGGGAGGAGGAGGTGGAGCCCGGTACCCTCTGCAGCAGTCTGAGCAGGGGGCCGCCGGGGACCCGCAAACACATAGGTTGGGCACATCACAAATGGTAGCTCTTATCGCAACAGCTGCCCTTTGTGATAATAATCATATATGTTAGTGCATACGTGATTATTATCTATGTGGTAGCCGGCGATGTGGTGGAGAGGGGATGCAGATGTTACTGCATCTCGCCCTATACCTTGAAAAGTAATAAAGTGGAGAATGACAAAGTTCCAACCAATCAGCTCCTGTCATGTTACAGGCTGGGTTTAAAAACAATGACAGGAGCTGGTTGGTTGGTCATTTAAAACTCTCTACTTTATAACTTTTCAAAGCTTAGTACATCCGGCCCATAGTAATGTTTCTTTTTCATCTTTCAGAAGTATCTCTCTCCAAGCTTTGATACATATCTGTTAAAAGTATATTTTTGAGTGAATTCACTGTGATAGTGTAATGTGTGGGTGCTAAATGTACATCTCATCCATTCCTCTATTTTCCTTTCCAATAGCGGACATTGATGATATGAAAGTCTGTTACGTCCTAAAGGATGGTGAGAATGCTACCAGTGACATCTTCTATTTCTCAGTAGAAGATAACGGTAAGTTCTTGGAATTCAGTTCTGTTCATTTTTTATTTATTCTCCTTGAAAAATGCCCCTGGTGATAACACAATGGTAGCCTCATCAGAGATGGGGAAATCTATCATTTCAGATCTATAAAGATTTTAATTGATAAATTGTAGTGCTTAATGATGTAATACACAGAATTGTTTTGCTATTATTATTATTATTATTATGATTATTATTATATATTATTTATTATTAATAATAATAATTACAAATATAATCATTTTACTATAATATTAATAATAATTATCACAGGGACCTGGGTCCTTATTCAGATCTGATCGCAGTACAAATTTGTTCCCAAAATGGGCAAAACCATGAGCACTGCAGGTGGGGCAGCTGTAACATGTATAGAGGGATGTGGTCATCTATTAGAATGAACTTAGGTCTACAGTCATTAGGTCGACCCCACTAGGTCGACTGGCAGGAAGGTCGACCTGACTTAAGGTCGACATGGGCCAAGGTCGACATGACTTAAGGTCGAATTTGCATAAAGGTCGACATGCGGAAGGTCGACTGGTCATAAGGTCGACATGGGGTTTTTCACTGTTTTTTGAGCCGACATGTGCCGACAGGCAGTATTTCATGCCCTACCATCCACTAGGGCGTGGAGGAGGTTATTAAAGCTGTGGCGAGCGAAGCGAGCCACCATGCCCGAAGCATTGTGAGCGATGCGAGGACCGATTTTCATTGCCAACTGTGTCCATGTCGACTGTGTCGACATTCGGATAAAAAACAGTGAAAACCCCATGTCGACCTTATGACCAGTCGACCTTCCTCATATCGACCTTTATGCATATTCGACCTTAAGTCATATCGACCTTGGCCCATGTCGACATTAAGTCATGTCGACCTTCCTGCCAGTCGACCTAGTGGGGTCGAACTAATGACTGTAGACCTAAGTTCATTCTAACAGATGTACTGATTCCGTATAGAGAGAGTTAGATTTGCGTGAGTTAATACTGGCTGCTTTATTTTTACACTGCAATTTAGATTTCAGTTTCAACACACCCCACCCAACTTTAACTCTTTCTGCACATGTTACATCTGCCCCACCTGCAGTGCACATGGTTTTTGCCCATTTTGAGAACAAATTTGTACTGTGATCATATCTGATTAAGTGCCCTGATGCGATGCTGTCTGATGTTTATACATCGGGCAGCATCGCATCCCCCACAGAAACCTATGGGCAATACAGCAGCGAGTGGAGCAGGAGGGATCGCAGCAGGGATCAGAGATTCTCCTACATAAATTTTAAGGATACTTAATATTTGCTGCTAATCCACAAAAATAGCTGCACATATGTAAAAGTAAATGGGCCCTAAGAGGGATGTAAGTAAATGGAGGAGGCGTATCAAACCATCTAACAAGGGAAAGATGATTCTAATTACCTTTTTGTAGAAAGAACTAAATAGATTATAGCTAGAATCTGATTGGTTGTTATGGCCAACTTTTTAACTTTTTTGAAGGTTTGATAAACATCCTCCATAATCTAAAACTTTTCTGTAAGTATTTGTGAATTCACCTGCCAATGACCATACATACTTCCACACTAGGGTTGCCACCTCTCCCGGATTTCAGAGATTCTCCCATAATTGGTGGCAACCCTCCAGGACATTTTTGCAGTCTCCCGGATTCTGGGACTCCCCCGGAATCCGAGTGACTTTAAAAGCCTCCACAGTCTCCCGTCCCAACTGAGTGTTCTATTACCACCGCTGTGGAGCTGGTTGCCTGCTAGCTAGGCTGCTAGCCTGCTGCTAGTACAGATTCTGCCCCCTGCAGGCAAAGACTCGCAAGATGATCATCATCTCGCAAATCTTTGTCTGCGGGGGGCAGCGGCGTTCGCCAGGCCAGCGGAAATCAGATCCTGTGTGTGACTGACACTGACTCATGTCTGGCGTGGGTGCGGTGCAGGTGTGCGGATGGTGCGTCTACTCTGAGGAGGATAGTAGGTAAGTTATATATGGCATCCTCACCTCACAGCAATACATGTCTGTTTTAGAGGCCATGACCGCGTTTCTGAAGAGATCACACTCATTTAATAAGCCACGCCCACTTTTCCGGAAGCGGCGCACGCATTAAGATGAGGGGGGTAAAATCTCCAGGAATCGAAAATGCCTGAGGTGGCAACCCTATTCCACACACTCAAATTACTCTGTTGGTCATGTAGAATTTTAATGCCTAAAATAGGTCTATCCGAAAACCCATATAATGATTATTTTACAGCAGGAGCTATACTGACACTATCCTCAAATAATATTTATATTTATTCTTAAATACGGTGGATCAAGGTCAGGGCATAAATATGGGCATTGGGCATTGGGTCCACCAACTGAAGGTTGACATATATCGGGTTGAGGTCCACATGCCTTAGGTCGACACCTGAAACAGGTCAACATGGGTAACGTCGACATTGGGTCGACCACTGAAGGTCGACATGGGTTAGATCGACACCTGAAATAGGTTGGCATGGTTGGAAGGTCCACACAAGTATTAGGTCAACAGCATCTAGGTTCACAGTCAAAAGGTCGACATGGGTTTTTCACTTTTTTTTTTTGTCCCGAAGAACAACATGGACACCGTATCTGTGTACCACATACATGGATGGTAGGGCATGAAATACTGCCTGTCGGCACATGTCGGCTCAAACAAAAGTGAAAAACCCATTTTGACCTTTTGACTGTCGACCTAGACACTGTCTACCTAATGCTTGCATCAGCCTTCTCACCATGTCGACATATTTAAGGTATCGATCTAACCCATGTTGACCTTCAGCGGTCGACCCAATGTATGTCGACATTTACTGTGTCGACCTATTGACCATATACCATAAATATGTGGAAACATGCTGTAGGTTTGGAAAAGTTGACATACTGAAAGGAACCACAAGCAGCAAGTTTGCATCTGGAAGTGATCTGACAGCCTGTGATCTGCTAAGTGTCCTCTACATCCGGCAGTGAAACTAGAGTGGGATTATTACAAAGGGTCACAACATGTACTAAATGCTGTATTTTCAGAGACAGGTTGGAACAAGTGCGGGGTTACAATTAACATGCAGTAAATAGCAGACATGAAATCAGGGCATCAGTGTGAATAACAGGTCAAGTGATGACAGTCTGAGTTGAAAGCTCATCAAAGCATGAAGTAATTGCTTTGGGAAGCTACATTTTTTGTCATAAACAAATAATTATATTAATGTGTAATTATTCAGTTGGGCACCTTGTAAAGTTTATGGGTGAGACTTAATGGGATACGGTCATTCTATCAGACCACACTTAGCTCGACAGTCATTAGGTCGACCACGTTGGGTCGACAGGGGGGAAGGTCGACAGGGTTGTAGGTCGACATGGGTTTAGGTCGACATGGGCCAAGGTCGACATGGGTTTTTCACAGTTTTTTGAGCCGACGTGCCTACAGGTGGTATTTCATGCCCTACCATCCACTATGGCGTGGTGGGAGAATAAAATAGTGTGCCGAGCGCAGCGCGGCACTGTGCCCGAAGCATGGCGAGCGATGCGAGGGGCTGCGGGTCACCTCCAACTGTGTCCATGTCGATTGTGTCGACATTTGGGTAAAAAAATTGTGAAAACCCCATGTCGACTAAACGACTGTCGACCTAGACCCATGTTGACATTGGCCCATGTCGACCTAAACCCATGTCGACCTTGACCCATGTCGACCTACAACCCTGTCGACCTGCCCCCCTGTCGACCCATTGTGGTCGACCTAATGACTGTCGACCTAAGTGTGGTCTAATAGATGATTCACACCCGATTTAATAGGATGAGAGATTCAGAAAGTGAGAGATTTGGTAAGAAATCTCCAGTTTTTTTAAAGTGACAATCATTTACACTGCAAAATCAAATTGGTTTTGCAGTGTAAATGATTGCCTCATTAAAAAAATGGAGATTTCTTACCAAATCTTTCACTTTCTGAATCTCTCATCCTATTAAATCTCACCCTATGTCTACCTGAAAAAAGTTTATTGAATGAAGACTACTAATTATATTTTACATACAAAGGTAATTCTGTACTGGCTCCGTTATTATTATTTGTGGTGGTTACGGCTCTTCATTCATATACAGATGTGTCCACAAGCACCTCTCCAAGCATCTTGTACCGTATGGTGCAACATATTTGGTGATTGCGGACACATGTGACAGTATCCAATTTTGTAACTATACCTATGTGTTTTTCGTTACAATGTAGTTATGACCTCACAACAGGTAAGGTAACATTATCAGGCAACAGGATTTAGAGGGCATTTCATAAAAATATATTGGCCGGATTTTGAGCTGGGAGTAAAAACTTAAAAAAAAGTAATTGTGCACCCTGCAGTCATGTTGCACTGCAAGAGGGGCAGTTGTACAACATGCAGAGAGATTTAGGGTCCCAATTTATTATGGACAAATACATTGTAATATGCGATCCTAACGACCGAATGTATGTCTCTGTAGATGCAGGGACACAGGCAATGACAGGATCTCAGAATAGGGGTAGCTGCGGGAGCAGGTGCGATGATGCACGATATTGGTACATCGTGCAGCATCGCATCCCCCATGGAAAAATATGGGGGATGCAGCAGGGCTCGCAACAGATATCAGAGATTTCTGCTGCTGTCCCTCCGTGATATATGCCGGGGGGGCTTAATATTTGCGGCTTATCCCAGAAAACACCCGTATTAGCTGCAAATATTGAATGATAAATGGGCCCCTTAGAAATAAAAGAGGGGCATATCCAAACTTAAATCGCAGTGGAAATATAAAACTGGCCAGTATTTACCCTGCCTGCATTTTTTTTTTTTTACCATTCGCATTTCAATATGGTTAGTCCATGTAGTTCCTTGCAATTTATTGCTGTGTTCCCAACTGAGAATCAGGTCCTATGGTCATAATTTTTTTATGCAGATATTGTGGCTAAATTAAGAAGAGTTCTGCTATTAAATTGAATATTTATTATACTGTAATCAGTACTGAGACAGTACATATAATTTGTAATAGAACATGTTAGATCTTTCATGCTGCACATTTGCATTACATATTAATATCAACTTAAGTGAGCTTTTTTTTTGGGGGGGGGGGGGGGGGGGGGTTGCTATTCAAGCAACAGGAGTGTTATTTCATTCACTAAACAAATAGTAGGAGGAACCAGACACGTGAGACGAAGAATGCATTGCACATACCTGAATGAGAGCATTGGTATCCCTGACTAAAGAGTAGCTGGACATGTATTATCTTCATGAGGTGCTCTGTCTGTGCACTTTGTTAGCCAATCATATCTTCAGAGTGTTGTACACAGCAGCATGATATGATTTATTTATTTACAGTTTCTTATATGATCTGCTGGAAGACATATAAACTCATTTGGTTATAGTGGGGACAGGGCTGCGTGTGATAGGGGCATTGCTGTGAAGAATGTTGACATGAAAGAACAGTAGTCACATAAATAGGTTAGTGGAAGGAGCAGTGTTCCCAGTGGCGGATTCGGTGGGGGGGGGGCACCCGGGCACAAACACACGTCTATATAACACGTACATCCATTCATCTTGTAGAAGCCAGTACTCAATCTGCAACATTGTGGGGGGATACTATTAGCAGCTTCCAGCTGAAACATTCTATGACAGAAGTTGTCATTAATCACAGTAAAGAGAGAGTTATTCCCCAAACCAGATGCACATGTAGAATGTAGAGATGCAAAAATTTATTGCAATTTGTACCACTAACAGATAATTAGGATGAACATAGTTAATATTTATTTGTTATTATATTTTTATACAATTGTTTAATTGATAAATATAAATGGTGAGACTTTGCAGTCCATTCTGTTACCCTTAATGGGCACAAGGTCCTGTGGGGCTGCAAACTGAAATCTACAAGTAGCTGCACTTAAGGCCCCCATACACTGAGCCGATTGCGACCAATCGGGCCTTTAAATCGGACCAAATCGTCTGTCCCTAACCTGCTGTCCGGTCTGATGTGCGGTCCCGTGCGCATCGGACCCGAGCAGGTGGCCGGACCTGCTGCCCGTCTGACCACTCATTCTTGGGACCTCCCTCCTGGTGGCAAGATGGGCGGGAAGCAGGGACGCATGCGATCCATCACAACAAAATGTGACGTATCGCATGCGTCCCTGCCGCCAGGAAGGTCCCGGGCAGCTCGCAGGGTATCGGGTGTCCGTACACTGCTGCGAGACCTTGCAGTAGTGTATGGGCACCTTTACTCTCAGCCACTTATATTGATCTGATTTGTACACTCTGGAACGCAAACTAAAAATGTATGGCTTTTGCAAACAATCTAATATCACCTGAGGGCCTCCCCTATTGTGGTGAGTTTACAGAACCTTTGCCCTCCTGACATCTGCAGCAGCCCTGCCCTGGAGTGTTTATTTGTGTCATTTATACTATCCTTTCATGAAGCCTATGGAATAGTAATAAACTTCTGGTCTCATTAGTCCTTGTTTTGAAGTTAACAGAGGGCCTGATTGAGACCTGATTGCTGCTGTGCGAATCCCCATGAAGACAGATTATCGATAGAGTGCATACGGGTCGCAGTAAACATGCTCTGTGAGATGAAATCCTGCTCATTTTTGTTCACTGGCCGTTTGCAAGGTGCTTGACAGGAAGCCGGCGTTTGTGGGTGTTAACCGGACGTTTTACGAGAGTGACAGAAAAAATTCAGGTGTTACTAGGGAAAATGCAAGCATGCCCAAGTCTATTAGCGGAGGGTATGTGACATCAGCTTCTCTCTTGATCAGGCTGATTCCATCACAGCCGCGGGGTAAGTCCAGGGCTACACACAGGCTGCACATAGTGGGGAAATCATTCGATGCGAGTGATCTGCAAATGGCTATGCAGCTTTTTTCTGGTCTGCAACATCTTCACTACCCATTTGCAGGCTTTGCAAAGGGGGTATTACACTCTGGCAGCTAACTTTCCGCACAGTGACCGCACAGCGCTGCTAATTCGCTGCTGTGCGATCAGCTCTGAATTAGGATCATAGTCTGTAACATAGGGGTTATTCAGACCTGATAGCAAAGCTGATTTGTTTTCGCAGATGGACAAAACCATGTGAACTGCAGGTGGGGCAGATGTAACATATGCAGAGAGGGTTGGATTTGGTGGGGTAGGTTCAAAATGAAAATCGAAATTGCTATGTAAAAATAAAGCAGCCAGTGTATACCTGCCACAAAAACACAATAACTCAAATCTAACTCTTTCTGCACATGTTACATCTGCCCCACCTGCGATGCATACGGTTTTGTCCATTTGAGAAAAAAATCAGCTTTGCCATCAGGTTAAATAAATAAATTCTCCACATAGATAAATAAATAATTGAGGAGGTTTTGGGTGGACCACATGCCACCATGATAGCCACCATGGTAGATATTAGATTCACATGCTCTACAGATTTAGATTAGGCTAGGTTATCACTGGCAGTAACCGTATAGTGCAAAACATATGGGGGCTGAGCTTGATGACTGGGGAAAACAATATATTGAAAAAGTTTTATTCGTATCAAAGAATTCTGCCTGCCTGTAGTTTGCACATATTGCTTCTGGTCACCAGCCACTGGGAAGATTAAGGGCCAATGTTCAAAAAGAAAAGTTGGAGAAGTAGGAGGAGCTATTGCCAGACAGGCCATAGCTTAGGCTGTGTATGGAGAAGCCAATGACATAACGATTTTTATGGAGGACTCGGAGAAAGTGTTATAGTGGAGTAATGTAGTATAGCCTTTACTACATCTCTCCACCATGAAGGTAGTATGAAGGTATCAGTAATGGAGTCCTACATCAGTGGTTTAGGAGGTACTGATTTAGATCTAGGATATAATGCTATGTATAGAGGGAGCATTAAAGTATAGTATTAGTATGCCGAAGTCAGTAAAGGATTTCTGGCTATGGAGGGTTTCGTGAGGTATAGGGGGAAATTTACTAAGATGTGTATTCTACTTCACATGTGATGTTGCTATGAGCAACTAATCAGAATCGACTTCTTATTTATTTAGCACCCTCTAAAAGATAGTAGACAGGATCGGATTGGTTGCCCATAGCAACATCACATGTGAAGTAGAATACAAATCTTAGTAAATTTCCCCCATAGTATTCATATGGGGAAGTCATTGATGTAGTGCTGGGTATGGAGAGTTCCGTGAGGTATAGTATTTGTATTGGGAAGTCAGTGGTCTATTGCTGGTTATGGAGGGTACTGTGAGGTACAGTATTTGTATTGGGAAGTTGATGTTGTAGTGCTGGGTATGGAGTGTACTGTGAGGTATAGTATTGTTATGGGGAAGTCAGTGATGTCGTTTTGGGTATGGAGTGTCCCGTGGCATATAGTATTATTGCACGTCAGTGCAGTAATGTAGTGCTGGGTATGAAGGGTTCCGTGAGGTATAGTATTTGTATTGGGAAGTCAGTGATATAGTGCTGGTAATGGATGGTTCCATGAGGTATAGTATTGGAACGGAGAAGACAGTGATGAAGTGCAGAGTATAGAGGGTTCCATGAGGTATAGTATTTGTATATAGAGGTCAGTGATGTAGTGGTTGGTATGAAGTGTTCTGTGAGGTGTAGTATTGTTATGGACAAATCAGTGATATAGTGCTGATTGTGGAGGGTTTCATGAGGTATAGTATTGGTATGGAGAAGTCAGTGATGTAGTGGTGGATATGGAGGGTTCCAGGGGCAGAAGTCATGGAGGCAATGGAGTCATCTGCTGCCAGGCTCCTGCTCCCAAGGGGGCACCTCTCCTCCCCTGCAAGTTTAAATCAGTTAATTGAAAGGCATTGATATCCCTTCTGTAGCTGAGTTCTGAAATATATATGTGTGTTCTCTCACTCTCTCTATATATGTGTGTGTGTGTATATAAAACACATATATTTCAGAACAGACAAATATTATATAAGGTTGTGTGTGTGTGTGTGTGTGTGTGTGTATATGTGTGTGTGTGTGTGTGTGAGAGAGAGAGAGAGTGTGTGTGTGTGTGTGAGGGGGCACCAATACTGTATATATCTTGCCTACGGGCAACTGTGGCGAACTTATGCCACCTGAGGGTTTTGTGAGGAATAGTCTTGGTATGAAGAAGTCAGTGATGTAGTGCTAGTCATGGAGAGTTCTGTGAGGTATAGTAATATTGTACCTCAGTGCAGTTATGTAGTGCTGAATATGGAAGGGGCAATTTCACAGATGCTCTAGATACAGAGGGTTCAGCAAGGTATAAGTATGTTACAGTGCTGACTAGGGGGGGGGGGGGACAGTTATGTAGTACTGGGTGTAGTGGAGGATGTTGGAGCTTGGTACACAGAAATGGGGTGAAGTCTATTTTTTAAAAGGAAGTCTGAGCTTGCAGGGAGCCTGACACAGCTGCTGTAGTACCGGGCACATCAGCCTGCTTGGAATTATTATATAGTAATAATTGTAAATCTAAAATTCTGCAGAAGAATGGAGGTAGTCATGTTGACTTTATAAGAGTAGAGTTATGGCTGCCTAGCCACCCCTCCTCACCCCCATCACCTGCCAATGCCACCCCCATATTAAAAAATGTTTGAGTGCTCCTCCAGGAAATAGCTCTACCAGTAAATGAATTAGCTTCTCAGCACACTATTTACTTTTGTATCAGCCATGCTATACACTGATGAGTAAAGGAAGGGTAATTGGTGCTGCTGTGGGTAGTGTTCTGTCTCGCAGTAATCTCATTGTCAGTCAGGATTTGTGATAGGAAAAGCGAAAAAAATGTGCTTTTAAAATCATCTCTTCCAATTATCTGTTAGAAGATGAATTGTAAAATTGGATTGTGTAAAGATTTTTTTATACAGAATTTAGCTTGTTAACAAGAAACTACCATATTTGTAATTATACAGTCTATTATCCCTTGATGGGAAAATATGATGGGTGAAACTTAATAGGATGAGAGATTCAGAAAGTGAGAGATTTGGTAAGAAATCTCCCGTTTTTTTAAAGCAGCAATCATTTACACTTTAAAATCAAACTGGTCTTGCATTGATTGCCGCTTTAAAAAAACTGGAAATTTCTTACCAAATCTCTCATTTTCTGAATCGCTCATCCTATTAAATATCCCCCATTGTATCTACCAGTAGGGTATTTTATCACTACATAAGATAACTAATGGGCCCTACACACATAGGGCCTTATTCTAGTTCACTCTTTCTGACAAAATCCTTCTTAAATGGACATGTGCACTGCAGGGGGGCAGATTTAAAATGTGTAGAGAGAATTAGATTTGGGTGAGTTATTTTGTTTTTGTGCAGGGTAAATACTGACTGCTTTATTTTTACACTGCAATATAGATCTCACTTTGAAGTAAAACCCCACCCAAATCTAATTCTCTCTGCACAAGTTACATCTGCCCCATCTGCAGTGCACATGGTTTTGCCCATCTAAGAAGGATTTTGTCAGAAAGAGTGAACTAGAATAAGGCCCATAGCGACACTGCTAAGCGTTCGCTCAGAACGCTCAGCAAGATCGCTCAGCACACAGTGATGTGCCATAAAAATGTGCCAAACGTGCATAAAAATACTTGACTTGTATAATAAGAAAGTGCTAAGATTTCACTTATATGCTGTAATTGGGATTTTTACACCTATTCAAGTCTGCAGGAAGCATATAAAGACATTAAATTGTAATCCCTGTAGATTGCTATAGATAGGGATTCAAGGAATGTAACTGCTGCCAGACTCACCACCTCCAGAGGGAGCACAGCACATCATATACACATCTTGGGGCTGAATCTGGTTCATTCTTAGCGAACCGAATTTGGCCCCTGGTCCAATGGTTGGGGTTTGCGCTTGCTCATTTCTGCACATGTGCAAACCCCAACTTTGAACAGCCTCAGCAATTTACAATGTTGCTGTGCCATTCACAGCGGGGAGGGAGGGACGGGGCGGTGGTGGAGCTGGGACACGGGAACATTAGACATTTCATGGGTGTCCCATGGGGCGACGTCATAAGGACTCAGTAATCTGCGAGCTTCGCAGATTACCGAGTCAATAGAATCAGGCCCCTTGTGTATTAATATACAGCATGAGGGGGTATTCATAAAAGGCTGGAGAGAGATAAAATGCTAACCAATCAGCATCTGTCATTTTTTTGGGTTCAGTATGAACGGGTTTGAAACCGCTGTGACACAGCATGAAACCTGTGTTAAATGACCCAAGCTGGACCCAGTATTTTGGTATGATCGCTGTATAACAGAAGTGTTTGTATTGCAGGAATACCAGATAATAGCATATTAGTAATACTTTACAATATTGACATGTCAGATGTGTCCCCAAGTATGGACTTTCTTTATTTCTAGTCTCTATGTATATGTCTACAGCCATGGACACTGCACATTATAAATCTCATTGGTTGACCATATAAAAAATATCCCCCCATGGTATTCTTGACCCTGCTGAACTAACCTGACGCTCCAGAGAAATGGAGACTTTAGGAGCCTTTGTTTTCTGTGAGCAGAATGACATTCCTGTATATGAGATATAGAGATCATGGCTTTGTGTCAGCAGGCAGACAGGCTGTCTGGAGGTAAATATTTCTTGGTTTAAAATTATTGCGATCATCACTTTTCTTTTGAAAATAAATCCGCTGCAAGGATGTTTTAATCTTTTCAATGTAACACCCAGATTAAATCTGTCAATGTATGTATTAGCTGTTACAAAACATATGAATGGCTAAGATTGACATTTTATTAACAAAAGGATATGTATACGTTTATAGACTTTTAAGTTGAGAGCGGTATACAGAGGTAGAAATACTGCCATACCTGTGAAGAACATTTGTATGATGTATTTATCAGTGCAAGAGACTCATAACATAAGATCAATAATAATATTTACAGACACAAACTAGTAGTGAACATCTGGACATTTATGCCCCTTTCCCACTGCAGCCTTAAAACGGTATTTTGCCGATTTTTGAGGGCAAAATACCGTTTAAGGCTGCAGTGGGAAAGCGCCAGAGTTGAAATACCGTTTAAAGTTAAACGGTATTTCAACCCGTTTTCAGAGCAGGGTTTTGCACGGTAATCTACCGTTTAAGATGCAATGGGAATGCATCTTTAAACGGTAGAGATGATTGCTGATTTTTTTCAGCAATCATGTCCGTGTGTGTACGCTGCCGGGCTGAAAGATTAACCACTTTCAGCCCGGCGGTACGCCCCGCTGCCCCCCGCCCCCCCCCCCTCCCCCTCGCCCCCGTCCTGTTATACCCCTTTTACACCTTTTACACGGGTCCCGTGTAAATGGCGGTGTACATGGTCCCGCTGCGGGTGCAGGCACCCGCAGCGGGTCCACAGCGTGCAGCGCTGGGCAAGATGTGCCCAGGTGCTGCGGGAGGAGGGGGGTCCCTGCTGCTGCTGAGGGGAGAGGGGGTACCTGTCAGCCTGACACGGCGCTGCCGCTGCTGTATCTCCCCCCCGGCGGCCGCTGCCGCTGCTGTATCTCCCCCCCGGCGGCCGCTGCCGCTGCTGTATCTCCCCCGCGGCGGCCGGTTCTTGCGGCGGATGTACAGTCAGTGTCGGCGGTCCCTCTGGCGCAGGGGAAATAGTACTTATTTCCCCTGCGCCAGAGGGACCGCCGACACTGACTGTACATACGCCGCAAGGACCGACCGCCGGGGGGGAGATACAGCAGCGGCAGCGCCGTGTCAGGCTGACAGGTACCCCCTCTCCCCTCAGCAGCAGCAGGGACCCCCCTCCTCCCGCAGCACATGGGGACAGCTTCCCCCCTCTACCCCCACAGCACCCGGGGACAGCTTCCCCCCTCTACCCCCTCCAAGCTGCCTGTCTATCCTTGTTGATAGATATATATCTATCTATATATATATAGATCTATATAGATATATATATATATATCTATATAGATCTATATATATATATATATAGACATAGATCTATATATATATATATATATATATATATATAGATCTATATCTATATATATATATATATATATATATATATATATATATATATATATATCTATCAACAAGGAAAGACAGGCCTGACCCATTGTCACAGGCACTAAACGTTTTGAAGAGCTAAAACGTTTTACCTGCAATGGGAATGGTACTTAAATGGCATTTGAAACTGTAATCTGCTGCAGTGGGAATGCTAAATACCATTTAAGATTACCTGTAAACTAAAACGGGTCTGCAGTGGGAAAGCAGCATTACTGTAGGTTGTTTTTCCTCTGTGCAGCTTTTTTTTGTAGGAGAATCTCGTAAATGGTTCTTGCTGCATTACTCGCTCCATCTGTATAAAGCTAAATACAATTTTTCAAGCAGTACACAATTACAGTGACTGCTATAAAATATATATATATATAAATCTGTACACCTGCTCGTTATTATATTATCAGCCAAATGATGTTACTGTAGCTCATTTCATGAAAATATGCAAAGATGGTCAAGAGTTCCAGTTATTCATTATCATCACCACAGTGCAGAGACAGCCCTAACCAATTTAATACCCTAGACAAGATTTTGGTTGGCCCCCTAGCCCTGCCGCTAGTTCCGCATCTGACCCATCACCCCTCACCCATGGCGAACCTCATTTTGGGTTCCCTTGGCAGCAAGAGTACTGGCTCCCACACTCAATGTTTTAAACAGGTAAAGTGCACTACTTTGGCATGTGTTCCAAAAAGAGTTGTGTTCTTGCTGGGAATGGGTGTGGCTACACAAAGGTACCCCTAATCAAATGACGCCACACCATATTTCAACCTTATTCACATTACAGAACTATTTCAGGTTGGTTTGCAAAAGCAAAATCCTTCTTTAATCGGAAAAAACTATGTGCAATGCAGGTGGTGCTGGTATAACATGTGCATAGAGAGTAGATTTGGGTGGGGTGTGTTTAAATGGATATCTAAATTGCTGTGTAAAAAAAAAAACAGCCAGTATTTAATCTGCACAGAAACAAAATAACTCACCCAAATGTAACTCTCTCTGCACATGTTACATCTGCCCCACTTGTGTTCCTTATTCAGGTTACACCACACAGTAGTATCTGTTTTTTCACAACACAATGCCACACCGTATCTCCTCTTATTCACATTACATCCACTGGAGGGCGGCACTCGGGACGTTATTGAATACTTATGACCTGGTGAAAAAGTTGGCCAAGACTGAATACCTCCAAAGTAATGTGTGCTTCTGCTGTCTGGACTATATGGCCATTCAGGTGAGGGACCATGTGCTTTATTCAGGTCCATTCGCACCAATGCTTCGTTTACACGGGGACCAATGTTTCATTAATGCACATGTGCATTTCTGCATGCACCCAACACAGCTGGCCTGGGCGGAGAGGGGTGTTCCCATGAGAACACTGGGTGTTCTCATGCTAATGAGGCCTTGACGCGTGTGGGCAGGGCGGCAGCTGACATCACCCGTCCATTTCCTCCCCAGCCTGCACGCATATGTAAAGTTGCTCAGAGCTTCCTTACATACAGTATGTGTGCACCTTCCACATCTTTCAATCCCACCTGGCAACGAGCATGGAAAGAAACCCTGGCAGCACTTATGTGCCTAACAATGCGATTAAACACGATTATTTGAAGAAAAATCATGCGATTAATCATGATTAGAAATTTTAATCATTGCTCAGCACTATTTATATATATATATATATATATATATATCATTATTATTAATATTATTACTAAACTATTACTCAATTGCTTTACAAACCTGAAGAATGTAATATATTAAAGTCATTATATGAACAGGAATTTATGTTCCTGTCACTCTAATTAATCAATTACAGTTGGCTAAAAGCTCATTAGCCTTTTCAGATTGATTCCGTTCCCTTGTCAAATTGAAGTAAAGTTTAAGAAGATTATTTCAGTGCTGGCCACCCAGCTAAGACTACACAGGCATCATTAGGCAGAAATATAATCAGTTGTGAAATGTCATTGGGAGTCTTGTGTTCAAGCCAAAGATATAAGCTTCTGCCGAGTGCTGAAAACTAAATTCCCATGTGAATTCGCAAATGATTTTTCTCACAACTATGTTTAATGATGATTGTGTCACGTCAACATTTTATTCTGTTAACTACATATGCGCTTTGACTCTAACATTTGTACACTAGACATATTGTAGAAATGGCCATACAGAGGGGGTTATTTACTAAGTCCAATCACACTCTATCTATTATCTTCTAGAAGGTGCTAAATAAATTAGAAGTAGATTCTGATTGGTTACCGTTGACTCGTACAGAGCATGCATCCAACTGCTGGCACAAAGAGACGCAGACACCTGGACATTGTTGATATGGACAAAATGTCGACATTTGACCAGTGAAAATGTCATCATTGAGGTTATTATTAGAATTTAATGTCGACATTGTGAACATGACAAGTTAAAGTGGCATTTTGTGTGTTGACTGTACTTTGTTGATGAACAGTACATTTGTGTAACGGACATTCTGAACACTGATATAATGTATGTATCCTGGAGATACATCATGTAAGCATGGTGAGGTAGGAAATGCAGTTAGATGTTATCTGTAAATGTAACAACGTGCCTGTATGAAAGCTCCCCTGTAGTTACTGGTGGTCTCTTATGCTGGTACATACAATGATGTACTAAGCCGAAAACAGCATTTTCATATGTACTAAAACCCGGACGCCGCGTCACGGTATTGCCGTCCGCCGCAGCCTCCCTCCCCATCCTCCGTGCTGCTCCTCCTCCCCCAGCAGAATGTCACAGCCAGGTGGGGATGTCCTTTCAGCTGCAGGGGGAAGGAGGAGATGCCGGGGATGCCACATAGCCAAGGAGGTGACGGAGACCCCCCGCACACCACATCACAGGTATCGCGGGGGCCTCCATCACCGCACCACGATGCTAGCCGCATATGTTAGTACATAGGCACTAGATTCACGGTGGGGGCATGGCGAGGGGCAGCGATGTGTGTTAATACATTCCGCCCACTGTGATTTGTGTACCCAGAGACAGCACAATACATTGCACTGTGTGTACACATTGCAGGATGCAGTAGACGATGGCGTGATGTACAGTTCCATGCTGCATCATGGTGTCTTTCACTGCATCATCCCATTTACTGGGTAGTAAAGCAGATGGCTGACCGCTGGGCACACACAATATACAATCTGCAGGATAAATCGTTCAGATCTGTGTCATCTGCTTAATGTGTACCCAGCATTAGAAGGGGGCATATATTCTGCAATATAAAAGCCATGAAACAATGGGGGAAATTTACTAAGATGGGACTTCTATTTCACATGGGCTGTTGCAATGGGTAACCAATCAGATACTATCTATTATCTTCTAGAAGGTGCTAAATAATAAGTGGTTGCCCATAGCAACATCCCATGTGAAATGGAACTCCCATCTTAGTAAATTTTCACCAATATGTGTATATGTGTCAAAATTTACATAAAGCAGGCCTTACAGGAATTAAGATCATTCTTTTGTTTTATAGCTAAAAATATACAAACTGGTTGACATGAGTTTTGCACAATTTGTTTTATTTTTTGAACTTTTTCATGCTTTAACATCCATGTGGACTACAATTAGGAATGGTAAAGTACCCAAAGCATGGGGGGGTCCATGCTTCTCGGCATTTTGTTTAAGATCAAGTGTAGTATCTGTTCTTTTCAGTGAGTGTGGACTGCCCCTGGCAGAAGAATAGAGAAAGGCTGGACTGAGTAGCTGCTACAATGGGTGGAGGGGATGGGATACCTCATGCTCAGAGCAGGGAAAAGTCTGGCTGAGTAACCCCCCCCCCCCCACCCCCTCAACTGGTTGGAAGGGAAGAAGCTCAGGGCATAGTAGGTGACTCTTTTTATGGGGTTTGTAGCTCTGAAGGATGAGATACCGAAAAACCTAGTCTAGTATCCATCCCCAAGTAGCGGAGAAACGCTGGGACTGAGTAGATTGCTCCCATCCCAGTGGTTCATAGCCTCTGATGGGGAGACAGCGAAAAGCCCAGATTATTACCTTAACCTTGGGATGCAAGAAACACTGGGACTGAGTAGATTGCTCTTTTTTGGGGGGCTGCAACCCTCAAGAGAGTCAATGGAAAAGCCCGGTGGAGTATCCAGTCCCATGCCAGGGGTTGGAAAGCACCCTAGGTAGGAGCAGAGAAACACTTGGTCGGGCTCTGACTGGCCAGCTGTTTAGAGCCTGAGGTGTAGCATGCCTCAGGGAAAACTCGGAGGTGACTTAAACATATACTGGTGTCCCCACCAGCACATATTGGCACGAGCACTGAGGACATACTCTGTCCTCGCCCTGGACCTTTTGGCTGAGGCAGGATCATTTTTCACTCCGCCACCTCGGCCTTTTGACTGGGGTCCTCTTTTATTTATTTATTCTTCACTTTTTTTCCACTCATTTGTCACTTTTCACGTTTTCTGTTTGAGAGGGGTTAATGGTACGACCCTTATGGGCTTCCATTCTCCCCACATACCAAGGCTCTCTCCTTTTGGGGAGAGAGCTGAGGTTCCTCAGTCCCCAGGGTGGTGCTTTGGCTAGCCCTGGGAATGTTGGGGCGACCCCGAGCTGCAAGTCAGAGAGAAACCCTCTGAGATTTTCTCCAAGCTTTGGCGAGGAGAACCCACCGATCCCTATTTTCCCCTCTTGGGCCTTTTGGCTATGAGGAGTTAGGGGAGTAATGGGGCCCTTCTCCTTTGGGAGAGGGTCCACAAGTTCGTACTGCCCACTTTGCAGGATTTATTGCAAAATACATTTTTATTGATTTTAGGTACAGCAAATACAGTCTAATTTAGTTACAAGGTTGTCTAGTAAAGAATAATATATTTGCATAGTAAAGTACACAAAAACTGGTGTGAAAACAATGGTATGCATAAAGAGAAAAGAAAGAGTAATAGGAGAAAGAATGGATAGGGGAAGGTAAAGGGTTCTCCGGTACGTTCGTGAGTATGACATTAAAAAAGATAAAACATATAGTCATGTATGTGTGAAAATACGTGTACAAACAGTCGAACATTATCAACAGAGGAAAGGGTCAGCAGAAAAGTAAGCAAGAGGGGGGCAGAGGAGTTCCAAGTCGCTGGGAAGGGGAGATACTAAGAGGATTGGGACGCCAGAACTTCTTTATAGGTCCTGGTATCTCTGAAGAGCAGCCAACGGGACCAAGTACTCCTAAACTGGGCGTGTCTGTCATCGACAGAGGATAGGATGTCCTCCATGTCCATGTAAAAGTTTTATTTTTTTGAACCAGTCCTTTATTGTTGGAGGAGAGGACCCCTTTGCATGATTTAGTTCGCGCACTGCGTGTTTGCAGCACCACCTCGGGCTCCAAGTAAAAAAAATAAAAATTGGGGGCCCATGATGAAATATAGTTCGTGATGAAATACAGTTCTTGAAATTCACCTACAACCTAAAGGGGTGACCATATACTAATAACAATCCACAAGCAGGGAGACAAAGCTTCTGCTCACACCCATATCAGCTGCCATTTTAGAATGGTGAAAGAGAAACTATTTCTATGTATCATACTAAATAAACAGAGACACTGGGAAAACTATATAAGCATGCAGTTTCCAGGTTTCCCTACCTACAGAGAAGAAACGAGCCAGTGAAAATGTAACATTCACAGCAATTTGGTCATGTATTGTATATTACCATTTCCCCAGTTGTTTTCATTCTACCTTTATATTACAGGCGGTAATAAACTAAGCAGTCAGCCATTTCGCCTCAACTGGGCTTGGATATCGCTGGAGAGAAATCAGTACACTATTGATGAAGATGCCAAGCTCCTAGAAGTGACCCTTAAGCGTCGAGGATACCTTGGAGAAACTTCATTTGTCAGTAAGTAATTCTTGGAATAATCCTAACAGTCCTCATTGCAGCAGGAGCATCCTAATTTACATACCAGAAGGGCAGGGTTCACCATGAAGTGGGTGGGGCTTCATCAGAAAATGAGCATGTTAGGCCAGACTAGGTTCTGGATTGGAAAATTTCTTGGGGAGCAAGGAGGAGAATGTCACTTTGTGATGCACCAAAGGGTATAATAAAACATAACCTTTATTAATTTATTTCCTAAAATCTATAGCGAAAATAAAAAACACAGTACAGACATATAACATAGACATGTAAAAAAAGGATAAAGATATCCTTATAGCCGTGGGGTCCCACTCCCCAAAATGTATATAAATGTTGTTTTTATTTGAGCTGCAATCATGTATTGTTCTGTAACTTAGTAGCAAGTATTGCTGATTTTTTACTCTTAGAACTTTTTGCAGTTACTAGCGGTATGGGCTGTGCACATCACAATAAAATATATCTATTTTAAAGCTGGGAGGTGAAAAGTACCCACAAATATATGGTCACACACAATGCGATAATCTCTTAATCAGAGTGGTGAAATATACGGGCCTGCTAAATGCACCAATCGAGTACCCAGAAAGTTATCTGGTGTTACCCCGGGCTCAGGCAGTGTAAATACACCATAAAAATAGCTAGAAGCACAGCACACTAAGCGGTTTGAGAGGTGCCCTATGACCGGTACGTCAGCCGGGACAGCGGGGCTCGCAGTGTCTGAGTGAAATACACTGCGCCCACTTGTCGCGTCGGCTGGCAAATGACGTGGCCGGTTCTCAGTACCGTGTGCGGCAGTGGCCGGGTAAGCCTGTAGGGCTGTGAGCCACTACATAAAAAGCACTCGAGTCAACTGATATACTCCGTGCTAGTCTGCCGCAGATCAGTGCTTAATGCACGCCGCTCAGTTACCGCTAGAAAAAAAATACAGATCAAAATGCAATAATGTAAGGCAGGGGAAGTGGGAGCACACCACGGAGTGTACGGTCGGCCTACGCTTCGCTAGTGAGCTTCGTCAGGACCCTGGATTGGCTGAATTAGCGCAAGGTTTTAACATATTGGTACCTCAGGCAGCATTTGCATCCCCCATAGAAACTTATGGGGGATGCGGCTGAGTGCTTGACAGGAGGGTTTGCAGCAGATATCGGTATCTGTCATACATTTTGGAGGTACTTAACATTTGCGGCTAACCCATGAACCCACGGTTGTTTTCAGAGAATTAGAGCAAACATTAAATGATAAATGGGCACCTAGGTGTGAGCAGACAACATATATAAATGATGCTTCCAGCACTAGATTTTCACAATTTCATTACAGGACGGGGACATCCTGGGAATACTTATACCAAATGTATATAGATGCAACCTGTACACATTTTTCAATAAAGTAACAAAATCACCAAATGGGTAATGAGCATGATAAACTTTAATATCAAACTGAATTTTTAAATAAGATTTAAAAATCTGAATGAATAACCAAACTTTATTTTACCAGTTTCGGTGGGAGAATCTACTTTTTTATTTAACCAAATTACCTTATTTTCATTATATTATCCCTTATATTGAGATATTGGGCCAGATTCAGACCCGATTGGTGGAGCCTAGCGACCAGGTAAACGCCCCCCTGCCATAGTGTTTTCCCGCCCCTGTGCACGGCTGTGAATGCATTCACAACCGTGCGAACAAGGGGAAATACACTAACCATTGAATGGATATCGACCTCGTGGCATACTTGGTGCTGCGATGACCGTGGGGAGATCGGGGCCACTGATCGGGGCCTGCTTTTTTTTCACCTGCGCTTCCAGTAAAATGCTGAGGTGCCGCCTACAAATGTCAACTGGCTGTCAATCATTTTGCGAAAGACTGGCTTCATTTGCAAGGGGCCCCCTTGCATGCACTCTGTGTACCGTGCACATGCGTGGTTGTTCGATAATGGTCAGGGCTGCTAATTCGCAGCTCTGTGAATAGCTCTGAATCGGGACCATTATGTTATAATTTGCTCATACACATATTTTCATTGCTTTATATAATTAATGAAAGCATGACCATAATATTATTTTTATTCAGTGTACATTGAAAATTTAAAGAGGCCTAATATAAAGTACTGGATCACAAATCACAATAGAACATTTCAACTATTAATAATGCCAACATCTTGTACTTTACCTGTGTTGACTTTTATGTTTTAGGCTCTATGGGGCTTCGGTGCCCAGTAGCCACATGTCTGTATGGGCGTGATATGCATGGGTCCCCATGTTTATTTTAAATATATCCACTTCTTATAAGCACCTGAAGCTTTTATTTATACATTTTTAGCTATTTTATCAAAGGGAACTTTAGATTCAGTGGCCCTTAAAGTTATTAAATGTCAGCCCTAGCAAGTAAAAGATGATAATTTTCAAGTCATTTTTTTAAAGCTTTTATAATCTCAGGTGTCACCATCCTATATCTTTAAATGCTCGGTTTTATTTTTCCAAGGACTCCAAGAAATCCAATACTGCAGGAAGCTTTCAAGGCCATTTAACGCACATTTTTGCTTATCACTATAGTGGGGCAGTAAAGATACATTAACATAAACTTTGTTTTAAACTTTAAACTTGAAAACCTTAGCATTGGTAACAAAGAGAAGCAAAAGCCTTGTGTTAGGTGGTTCTGTCCAAGGTTTAGTTATTATTATTATTGTTATTATAAATATTCGTTATTATCATCATCATTTATTTATATGGTGCCAAAAGGGTTCCGCAGCGCCTGACAATACATAAATAAGTAAAAAACTATTAAATAACGAATTACAGTACAATGCAATTTAGGACAAATAGATGGTAAATAAAGACAGTTGCATCATGGGACAGGACACTGAAGCAATTGTTAGGGTGCAAGAGATATACACAGTATATTCTAAGAAAAGCACATGAGGAGAGAGGGCCCTGCTCGTGAGAGCTTACATTCTAAAGGAGAGGGGCAGACAGACACTAGTGACACAGAAGAGGTATAAGTAAGAAGGTGTCTGTATGTAAGTGTTCTCAACCCCCAATATGCCTTTACTAGTGTTGGGTAACACAAGTACTGCAGATGTGCAGCGATAGCTAAAGTATAATTAAACACTAGTGCAAGCATTTGGTGACCATTATAAATGATCCATAGAATGCTTAAGAAATCTGCTTTTCAGTATTAATACATAAATAGCATGGTCATTTATATGGTCATCTATAACTCAGCTACCAGAATAATGTCCAACCAAGCAGGATAGATATTGTTCTGTGTTAGTCCGTTCTCTAAGTTTGTTTTACACGTCACTCTTTAGACAGAGGCCACACAGAAAGGTCTTTTTCTCCCACTGCTTCTTTCATTGTTTCTTTGATGGGATGAATATTTAATGCTTGGGTTCATTTATCTCATAAAGGTATCAGCACAAAGGATGGAGCAGCAATTAAAGATAAAGACTTTAAAGGAAAAGCACAAAAGCAAGTCCAGTTCAACCCTGGCCAAACAACAGCCACATGGAAAGTTAGGATAATAGCTGATGACGAGTATGAGGAGTCTGAGACCTTCCAGATAATACTGTCCGAACCTGTCATGGCTGTACTGGGCTATCTCAGTGAGGCAACTGTGGAGATTGTGGACCCTGGTGATGGTGTGTATAAATAGCAATATGTGATTAGCCATTTCAAGGAATTTAAATGTATTAACTCAACCACATTTATAATAATAAGGTTTGTGGTCTAAATAGTCTAATAAATTACATTGAACAAATGATTCTTATTAGAGGTGTAGATATTTCCCGGGACAGCAACAGCTTTGGAAGTTATACCGAAACTTTATAATAAGTAATAATAAGTGGAGCTTACAATCTATATTCCCTACCACATGTACACGCACACACAGACCTTCTTGGGTTAATTTGTTGGGAGCCAAATAACCTACCAGTATATATATGGATTGTGGGAGGAAACCAGAGTACCCGGAGGAAACCCATGCAAGTACAGGGAGAATATACAAACTCTGCACAGTTAGAGCCATGGTGGGAATCAAACCCATGACCTCAGTGCTGTGAGGCAGTAATGCTAACCATTACACCGTCCGTACTGCCCCATTTTCCTATGAAATTACAGCTCCTCAGTAAGCACAATTCAAATAACCATTTACTCACTACCCTTTGGATTTAATGGGACAATCCATACAAACACAGAAACCTACAGTTGGCTAATAATTTTGTAACATTAACCCTCCTTTTCTTCTTAGTTTGATATGTTATATTCTGCGACCATCGAATGATGTGGGATGTGCATGCATATCTAAGGTCGCTCAGATGTGCGTGTGCACTCTGAGGGAAGTGGGCGGGCAGCTGATATCTGGTAAAGTCATCTGCCCGCCCCCCACACCGTCGGCCCATTAGCATGAGAACGCCCATAAAACCCTGGGCAATCCCATATGCTATGCCCCCCCCCCCCCCGCCCTCTACAATCTTTTGGCCACACGCACCCAGCGCATGCGCAAAGAGAAAACATTGGCCCCGTGCGAACGGACTTGAATAAGGTCCATAGAGAGTAACATGTTCATACGCTTGGCCATACAATCATTATATAAAGTACATGTTTTTCTTTAAGCATTCTAACAATATAAACACTTTTTTTCTTCTGTCTAGAATCCGTGGTATTTATTCCGCAATCAGAGTATAAAATTGAGGAAGATATTGGTGAATTACTTATCCCCATTAGAAGATCAGGAGATGTTACACAAGAAGTAATGGTGGTCTGTTCAACACATCAAGGTACGTTCCAAAAAGTAATGAACAATTTTGAATATCAAAATGTTAGATGTATTGTACCTCTTCTCTCTTCTCTGTTTATCAAAAATACCAAACTTTAATTGTCTTAGTATTTTAATTTCTTGTCAATGTTGTCATTATAAAAATAAAGCAATCTGATAAATTATTGTATTGTAAGGACTTTTTTTTAAATAATAGATGTGAATATAAATATTTGCATTTGAAAGCCATAGGAAGTGATCATAAACTTTCAAACAACATAATATGAAATAAAGAAGTCACTGCATACTGTGTGTTCTGCCTTGGTCCCCTCATACTGTACAGCATGTATACCCTCATACTGTACAGCATGTATACCTTCATACTGTACTGCATGTATACCCTCATACTGTACAGCATGTATACCCTCATACTCTACAGCATGTATACCTCATACTGTGACACACTGTTCCACACTGTGAGGCTGATTCTTTGGTGCACACATGGGGTCCATTCAGGATCGCTCGGTGCTATCTGAATTCGGCCCCAGTCCCGATGGTTAAAGTTTGCACATGTGCATTTCTGCAGTAACATATATATGTTCTGAGTAACATATATATGATTAATCTGCAATTGTTAGCCATATGGAACCACAAAATCATAATGACAAAACCCATAACATGCTCTAAAATTCTTTCAATAAGCCATGACAAAAGAATGTATGATTTGTAGGTCTGTTCCTCCCTGAGCAGTCCTCAGTCATATAGGCATGTGCATGACAGAAGTGATAGTAGCAGCGCAGTGTTTGGTGACACTACAACAGCTGTAGGCTATGGCGTTGATAGGCTCAGAATATTACATAACAGCTGCCTTGAAATACAGCTTGTAATTGTAGTAATCACATTAAATTTTTGCAACCAGCAGTTCGCAATCTGATTCTTTAATTAATGTTAGGTAATTAAGAACAATTTGATAATTAGTGACTAATAAAAACATAATGCATAACATATAATACACAGTAAGCTTAAAAGATAAAGACTGTGACTGGCAGCCATCCAGGGCTTTATATACCACCTTCCCCCATGCTTTCTGCACTAAGAATGGTTGCACTGCTTATGGTAAAGGCTGGCATGTAAATAGATACTGCCGGGAACCTATCTCTTACAGGACAGCAATCCATTCACAGATTCCTTTCCACAACATGTGGGATCAAATTGCTTTACAAATGTTTTCTCTCTAAAACACTTGTGCTATAGACATAACAGAACACCATGGAGGAGATTATACAAAGATGAGGATTAGACAGATAGACAGAGACTGATGCATGTGTGTGTGTGTGTGTGTATATATATATATATATATATATATCTTCTATATATTTAGCCACATCTGTCAATTGTGTGTGTGTATAACGCTGGGGGGGGGGAGACACAGCCCCCCCACCCAGCATTATACACACAGGGTGATTGACAGACTGCCTTACAATATTCCACCCCCCGGCCAGTGTTATAACACCACACTCAGCGTCATGCACACCCCAAGTTACGCCCCCCATCCAGCGTTATACACAAAGGGGCCGCCCCCAGGGCCGGAGCACTCCCTGCGCTGTGGGATGTGAGGCTCCCACTCCGTGCGCTCACTTCCTATTATAACTCCCGGGTGCCTGTCCCCGCCTCGCAAAATTAAGTAACAGATTCCCAGTGGCCTATTGCGGGGGCAGCCACAGCGAGTGCTGCCGCCTCACCCGCCTGCACTCGCTGCCTGTGCCACTCAGGATTACCGGAGCACCAGGGAGGGATGCCTGTCCCCTCCTCCCAAATTTGAGTGACGGATTCCCAGTGGGGCATTGCGGGTGCAGCCGCAGCGAGTGCTGCCACCCCGCCCGCCTGCACTCACTGCCTGTGCCACTCAAGATTACCGCAGCACCAAAGAGGGACACAGGCACCACATAACCCAGACCAGCCCCAACATATCAGCCGACAGCCTACAAGCACACCATAGAGTCCACACCAAAAGCTGCAAGCCTCTGACACCGGTAGGGGGTGTAATTACTGGTTAGAATGCCTGCTGCTATAGACAATTTACAAGTGTGCTCCCACAATTTTAAGCTGGGGTCACTAGGAAAGGTACAAGGGAGAGGGTGCTGTAAGGAGGGGGAGGGGGTACTGTAAAGAGTGTAGATTGAGGGAGTGCAGTGAGGAGGGTGAGGTGCTGCTGTGAAAAGGGGGAGGGGTGCTGTGAGATGGGTATGAGTGAGGGGGTACTGTGAGGAGGGTAAGAGGAGGTACTGTGACGAGGGTCAGAATTGAGGTGGGGGGGTGCTGTGACGAAGGTAATGACAAGGGAGTGCAGTAAAGGGGATGGCTTCAGAAAGGTAATGGCGAGTAAGTGTTGCAAGGAGGGTAAGCATGCTGGGTGATGTGAGGCGGTAATGGTGATGGCATTGCTATGCTGGCCATTATGTGTATAAGCGGCACTGCTTTAGTGGGTATTATATCACTGCTACTATGGGTATTATATCACTGCTACTATGGCTAATTAGTAATTATTTGTATGAGTGGCACTTCTACTGTAGGACCCACAGCACACTAGCTGACCTCCGTCACACACCCACATGACTACCACACCCACATGCAACACCACCGCGGCTGCCCCTCCACCACTCACAGCAACCCTGCATCCACTTTCGCTAACACACCACCGCTGCGGTTGATGGGAGGGGGGGCATTACAATAGCCTCCTGGTGCCCGCACTTACACAGCGCCTCCCTGCTATTGTTACGCCACTGGTTATAACACTACAGCTGGAAAACTGCAAGCTACTTGTGTGATAGATACATTTATTTTACATCATGAGTATTAATTACATATATTAATATATTAAGATGCTAAAATTGAAGAGTTATATCAAACACCTAACTAATTACTATCTACAGCTATATCAGACCTGTATACAGTATAAGTTTCATGTTGTGGAAACATTTCTTCCTGCACCTAATGTGCTTAGGCCGACTACCGTTTTTGTGCTGCATGACACAAGATGGTACGACTTAGTTGTGACATAATGGTTAACTTTTTCTCACCACATAGCATCTTTTTTGCATCACATCCTCATTCACCAGATTGGTAGTGTGGTGAGTCATATTTTGGCAGTCTCTTAGTATTCTCAGATTATTGTCCTTCCCACATTGTTATAGTTTGTGCCTTTATCGCATTAGCAGTGACAAACAGTTGCGCAGCGAGGGAACACATGGCGCGGCTTAGTCACATTATTTGTGGCATGCCACATAACCCTGTTTCAGGTTTTAAGGATAGGTTAGTGAGGACAAGCAAGGGGTTTCTGCCCAGATAACCCACATAGCAGTAGCTATGATGCAACCTAACTGAATCACTACCATAGATTGGACATTTTGTGAAATAGTTGTGGTGATCTGAGGAACAACAATGTAAAAGCTAAATACAAAGAGTACATATTAAACTTTTATTAGAAATGCCCCGTTTCATCACATTTTCTTCACACAAAATGTCATCCCATTTTGTTAATCTCTACCACCCACTACACTGCAAAATGGGCCTAGTTCAGAGATGGACGGAAGTTCAATACCGCATACAAGCAGCGCTGAATTTCCATCCGCTCTTTGGGAGGGGTATGAAGGATACGTCAAAGAGGCGCCTCCTGTATGTAGCTTCAATCTCAGCACTGCAAGCTAGGATCCATCACAGAAGGCTAGCTAAGTAAGACTCAGCATGTGCAGATGGCCAATGGCAGCAGGGGCTGTGAGGTCGGGAAGTCTGCACAGTGACACACAGACCCTTGGTTTTCCAAACCTACAAAATGGGGTGCGCACGCCCTTTGCCCTTACCCCCCTCCTCAATGCCACTGCCTGTCAATCATGCAAGCTAAGGTAACTATGGGCAACATCTCCTGCACTGAACTCAAAATTAGGCCTTATGTTATAAAGGCAACCATTTCTGTATTAATGCAATAAAACATTTTTTTACGTTTTTGGTAGATTTTTCTTGATCCTCATCAGATTCCAAATGTCAGTGCTTCTCTACATAAAGCTGGTCTAGATATGAGAAAAAAATTATTTTAGCTGTTGTTTTATGCAAAGTAGCCATTTCTGAAGTTTGACATGCTCTTTGATCGCTGCTCCTATTGTACCTGATGTAGGCTCAGCCACAGGCACTGTTCCCTCGTCAGTTCTGTCCTACTCCGATTACATCACGCGTCCAGATGACCACACCAGCATCATTCGCTTTGACAAGGAGGAGACAGAAAAAACCTGTCGCATTATCATAATTGATGACTCTCTCTATGAGGAAGACGAGGAGTTCAACGTCACCCTCAGCATGCCAATGGGTGGACAATTAGGCACTGAATTCCCTAGTGCCAGAGTGGTAATTCTGGCAGATACAGATGACGGTAAGAACAAGCTCTCGATGATATCCTTACAAATAGTAGTAACACAACTCTCTATAGCTCAATATTTAATATAATATACACAACTCCTGCAGGATGTTATTAACATATGTGACAATAATGGCAATTATAACAAGTAGCAGAGTGCATATAAAAATGGCCCTCAGACGTCATTAGCCGTGGTATATAGGAGATGTTATTGTCAGACCATTGTAACTTTGAAAGACTTGTTCTTAAGACAGACTTCTAAAGGAGGACTGAAATAAGGGATAAAGGAGGCCCTGCACTTACAAAGAAAGAACTGTTATTCTCTTGACCAAGACACACAATGTTGGGTTACACTGATGAAATGAAAAGTGCAATTAGCAAGAATTCTTTCAGCAGAATCAGCTTCCCATGGCTAGTCCAAACCACCAACCAGTACAAACCATAGCATTATGCCCATTGGAAGGGAAACACATTATCGCTGTTGGGATTATTTAGTTCTGCAGTGTGATTAGAAGCATTAATAATCAGGTTCATTGTTTTATTTGAATGGAATATATTTAACACACATTTATTGTCCTTCTTTTATTCTCAAAGTCTATTTACAATGTACTGGTACTAACGGGTGTGTAAACAGTTGTTAAAATAAATTAGAACAAAAGTAAAAACTATGCTAAAAAATGTTTATAAAAAAATAATGAATATAAAGATATAACAATACTAATATAAAGACCATAATGATTAATACACCACTGTGACAAAACGCAACAAACATGTACTCATAATTGGGTACAAAGCATAAATTGTAACACTCTAAATAAATGCTGAAACATAAACTATTAAAAAGCCAAAATGTAACAATGGAAAAGACAAATATTATGTTATAAATATTTTATAAATGCCAATAATTTTATTGGTAGGAACAGGTAGGAACTATATTAAAATGATATTGAAATAAATAACAAATGTATCAAGTAAAAGTGCACATTCCACATTCACTTCTGATTCAAGATATATCAATTATCAATTGGATATCTTAGGGGATTCAGAAACTAATAAGATTACCCTATTTGGGTCTGATTCTGATTAATAGTATTGCACAGCCACAAGTAAGGGGAAGTGCAATACTGTACAACTAAAAGGCTAATGCAGCAGAAGACGTGTGTAGGAAAAAGAAACCCCCTGCCAGCAAGTGTTGCAACCAAAGCTGCAGCATTGGATGGTGGTAATTGTCGCATCCCTCAGCCATCTGCATAGGCCAAAGACTACTGTGACTTGCCAACAGAGCTGGTCAGTAGGGTCCCAGAAGTCTGCATCCACAAGGCAGACCCAGGGCTTGGCATGACTACAAAACGGGTGACATTTCATTTTGTCGAACAGTCTAGACCCCCCCCCCCCCACCAACTTTTAATGGTGGACTGTGAGCGATCATGCATGACTCATTCTGCACATTCATAGAAAGGCCCTGTGCTTACACGGTCCCCCTGCCATCGGATTGTATGTAAACCATCGGGTTTATATTTCAATTGGAATCAGGTCCTTGCGCATAACAAATATGACTGTTATTCTTAAATCATAGTGTACTTATCTGCTAGTTTTTTAAGTACATTCTTAAATGCTGATCATTTTTGGTTGTTTTATTGCAACATACACTATAGGACCCACCAAAAATAAGCTGTTGTTAGTGAATGTGAAGTCTCATAATATTTAGAATACTAATACTACTACTAATAATAATGATAGTAATAAAAATAAAGATGATAATGAAAAAAATAATAATACAGGCATGGGATATATTCTGATTTGATCTTTACAAGTGATTCATTTGGAGCACCATGAATGTATATCGATGTTTCCTTCCTGATTTTTATAGTTCTCCGTAGAACAGATTTTTTACTTGGTAATGAGTCATGTTTACACGCATCTATACATGGACCAATAACACTTTGGAGCAGAAGTATAACGTCCAGCCAATCAGCTCCTTACTGACTTTTTTCAAACACAGCCTGTAACATGGCAGTTAGCAGGTGATTGGCTGGACGTTTATCTCTCCTTATCACCCTTGCATTTATCTCTTGTTAAGGCTTAATACATCTGCCCCTTTATTACCTATAAACAGTTTGTTAGATCAATGTGACATCTCATTTTCTAATATTTTACAAAAAAGTTTTATAGAGAAAGGAAACCAAGTTTATGTCATGTCAAGTTGTTTAGGTAAATGTAAAAACATCCCACCCAAATAGTACTTAGCTCATAAGTGCGCTGTATATGAATAGCAATTACATAGTGGGGGAAGCAGACTTGTGCCATTGTTCAGCTATTATATATTTGGGCTATCTAGGACCGAGTCCTTTTCATAGCCTTTAAAGCAGTGCAAGAAGCACCTGGGTATGGGAACATGATCTAATCGTAAATACCCTGCTCCTGCTCTATCCTTTACACATAATCAGTGTACAAAGACTTATTTGAAGGGCAAGGTAAGAAGAAAAGTTTTGCATCCCCTGTATACACGTAACAAAGGTAAGCTTTCTTAGGTCTCTCTCACAGACTCCTTTGAGGATTAGTGTAAAAGACCCTTTTCCAGAAACAACATGGTAAAATAAGAACATATGTAGATGGTGGATATGACTAAGACAGACAGATTAAAAAGTGGAAAGTGAATAGTATCAGCACAATGGCTGCATAAGAACTGAAAGAACGTAATGTAATGTTAAGGAAAATAATTTGTAAATAGCAAACAAAGTAAATTTAGCAAAAATAATGTACCACAATTGATTAGGAAGAGAAGTACAGATATAGCGCCGGTTATTCAGCTGGTGGCTGGCAACAGAATTGCCAGCCGCCAGCCACCACCAACCTCCAGAAGGAGGCACGCGTGCATGAGATGCTTGCATGCCCCGTTCCGAAGGAGCTCTCCACCGGTCTCCTAACCCTGTCTGTCTCCCTGAAGCGGAGATGGGCAGGGCTTCCGCTCCCGGCTGCCGAGTGACTGAGACGCGCATGTGTGTGAGACGCTTGCGCGTCCCAGTAAGATGGAGCACCTCTCCACCAGCGCTTGCCATTCTGGCGAGCCCTGGAGCTTCATGAGAGGAGCTCCATCTATAGGTAGTATAAATGAAACTCCATTTCTTTAAAAAAAAATGTGTTTATATTTTTAATGCCAAAACTCCATTTGTGAATTGATGAAAGTTGTTCTTTAATATAATGTGTTGTGTCTCCATTGACCACAGCATGATATACCCACTATCCCAGACTACTCCACTTCTAGTAATGTACTGACCAATCTCATCCTCACTGCAATATCACCCAGCCCAACATTTCTTCTGTACCAATTGATTCTTCCTTTCCTTACTATTATTATCTGTCACTCACCCTCGCTCTCCCAAAATCAAAGCATTTCCTCCTTTATACAACCTCCCAACTAGAACATATATATATATATATATATATATATATATATATATTTTTTTTTTTTTTTACTGATAACAGTGTCTACACCTTAATTAAATGTATTACCTCTACTTTTGTACAGGAGAATTACTTAGGAAGCACCTTTTTTGTTAGGTGTATGGGGTCTTGTACCATATAAACCTTTTATCCTTTGTTATTGTTTCTACAAATTACAGCACTGAGCACAGGAACCAGGCTAAGTAATTATTACAGTATTAGATTTGTACATTGGCAGAATGAATAAAGGAAACAGGGTCATACAGTACAAGCCGTAATTAGTCAAATTCTATTTTCTTTTCATCATTTGAAAAGTCTCAGAGTTTGTTTTACATTGACATTATAACCACTGAATTGCTGAAGACAACTATAATTTCACATTGGAATATATATTTATGTATTTCTTTACTTAGCTTATTTTAGCTGTTTAGACAGTTACATTTATGTTGTAGAGTGTCTGTCATTGGTTGCTGTTGTTAGGTATTAATATTCTCTATAATTCTACTTACGTGGCAAAATTTTACCCAAAAATGTAATGGTAAAAATAGGGAAAATACTGAAGTAAATTAAACTATGAAACCATGGAATACAACAAGCCCACCATACTAATTGTGGGACACAATAAGCCAATCATATAAACTGTGGTACACGACAAGCTAACCATACTAACTGTGGTACACGACAAGCTAACCATACTAACTGTGGTACACGACAAGCCAACCATACTAACTGTGGTACACAACAAGCCAACCATATAAACTGTGGGTTTACAGCCCACCATGTAAACCCTGGTACACAACAAGTCTGCTATAAAAACTGCAGTAAAAGAAAAAACTGAATTGCCATTATTTATAAATGTGTAAAATAATATACAGTATCACAATCAAAAATTGCATTACTACCTCATTGCAAATATGTTTTTATTAAGTTGTATTATTATTTTTTTTTAGGTTTTGCATTTGTTATTTGAGTGGTCAGTTGTCTAATCTCTAAATGCAGCAAATTATCAATTAGCTGCATAATGATTTCTTAACAAAAAGTGACCTTCCCTGATCTAGTCCCCATTATGAAATGTTCCCAGAGTAGAACTGCAAGGCTTCTCCTAATTATCTATTAAAACATTAGGCACAGTTTACAACATTGGAATACAAAGTGGGAGATTTAAGCCCCTCAATACATTCAACTGCATCCATTCCTATTCCAAAAAAGGTTATTAAAGCACTAGTAGCAATGATTTACATCACTAAGAATTGTCCGAACAATGGGTTTTTCAAGTTTCATAATACTTTCAGTGAAACTATCACTCAGGGTAACAGACTGGAAGACATTGTATACTTTCTTTTTTACATATAGCTATGTTTCTGGTATCTACTTTTTTTTATACATAAATGTATGAGTTTTTTACATACTTGCTTCCTAACAAAACAATATATACAAGGCAGGGGTTAACTGTACTCTGGACCACCCCTTTGTCAGTGGGCCCGCCGGCTGGAGTGCATTGCCATCTTTAGCTGTCCCTCTTATGTAGCAGCAGGACCAGAATGTGAGCAGGACAGTATGCAACGCAGGCAGAAACACAGGAGTATTAGGTTTCATGAGTTACCGATGAAGCTTCCGGACCAGAGGAAGAAGGGTAGAGAGAGCTGTCGGTTTCACAGGGATCCCAGCTTTCTCCTCCCCACCTAGGTGTCTGGGCATTAATAAACTATTAGTTTAAATTTAATATACACTATTGGTTTACATTTAATATACAAAATCCATAAATCCCAAAATATACTAGTAGGCACCTGTTTAATGAGAGCAGCGCTGCTGCAGTTGCTTAGCAGCGCTGCTCCAGAACCTCAGTGGGGGGAGGAAGCGGGGCTTGTCAGCAGTGTCAGTGCCCCCCGGCTCCTGACAGCCCTGAAGCCCATCCAGCTCTCAACCTGGTTTGATTGTACTTACTCTATATAATAAAGGAACAGTGATTTCTGTTTTCCTACTGTACATTGACTGCTATTTATTAACAGAGGAGTATAATATCTAATCTACTGTACTCTGAATGAGGCTTTAGAAAATAATGCTGGCAGGGAGCAATGAGACTTTGCCAAAAGAATGTTTTTATCATAAGGTTATTGCTTATTAATTAGGTTCCATTAGCAATGTATAGGATAAATATAAGTATGTGTTATAAGAAATCAACAGAAATGTGCTCCTATCCATAGAGCCTGCCTTCTACTTTGCTGATAGTGATTACCACGTTGATGAAAGTGCTGGATATGTTGAAGTTCGAGTCTGGAGAACGGGAACAGATCTTTCCAAACCAGCCACAATCACAGTACGCTCCAGGAAAACCGAACCTCTATCCGCAGATGGTGAGCCGAGTGAAAATATACTGAAGGATAATAACTTCTGTTTTTTTTTATGTTAATTTTTTAACAAACAGCTTAAAATATAAGATGGAATTGATGTTATAGTATAATATAATGGACTTTTGAATTCCATTTTATGGTACATGAGAGGATGTATAGAAGGGTGAGGTAATGCTGTGTATAATATTTACCGATTTGCTCTATTGATTGTGAAAGCGTGCTCATTATATGAAGCTCCACAATGATTGTTTTCCCAATCCAGCAGGGACAGATTATGTAGGCATTAGCAGAAACCTCGACTTTGCTCCTGGAGTGAATATACAGACTGTTCGAGTGACCATTCTTGATGATTTGGGCCAACCTGCTTTGGAGGGTCTGGAAAAGTTTGAACTGGTCCTCCGTATGCCAATGAATGCCATGCTGGGTGAACCAAGCACAACAACCATCACCATCAACGACACCATCTCTGACTGTAAGTGGGGCTATTCGGTCATCGGTGAACATAATAGTAAACATGAACGTTTCTATATGAACAAAAATCCTGCTTATGTTTATGCTGTCTATACCCACCCATTGTGTCAGTGCTATAACAGTTATCCTACTCCTTCTGTGTCATGTCATTTCATGACCAAATAGTAATGATCTTGAGGCAAAATAACTTTTGCAACAATTTACTGTATCTAGCGATCAGTTTGGCTCAATCTTCTGCCGCATTGTTGCTGACGGAAATCTCTGACCCTGGCATAAATGAATATATTTATACAGTGTGGCAGGGGCAGCATCCCTAAACATGAAGATAATGTGGATCCGGTCCAGGTTTTAGAGCAGCAGCAGGGAAACTGATGTGATCAGGGTTGTGCTGATTAGCAGCACCTGTGCTCTCCTGATATAAGGGTTTCCAGGGCAGAACGTCATTGCTCTTGATGGTAAATTGCTGCCAGAGTGATAGGCCGGAGTGTGGGCTACAATGGTAGGGACCACTGGAGCCTTCTGAAGAGTTTGTACTATGCTGTGGCACCTGTATGCTGCAATGCTGTAACCTAACTTGCTTATACTGATTCCTTCTCACAACTGTTATCAGCTGTAGCGGTAATAATACTTTTTTTTATAGTACCCAAGGTACAGTTCAAGGAACCTGTGTATATTGTGAATGAAAGGGAAGGTCATGTATCGGCTTCCATATACAGAAGTGGAGATGTCAGCCATAAATCTACAGTACGATGCTACACTCGCCAGGGCTCTGCACAGGTTACATTGGATTATGAAGAAAGGCCAAACACTGATGAGTCTTTGGTTGTATTTCTCCCAGGTAATGCATATAAGCTTTGTGTTATCGCATATGTGTATAATGGCAAATCATTTCGTTTTTGTCTTCGAGATTAAAACTACATTCCCACCACTTTAAAATGGCTGCAGGTGCTGTGAGACTAACCACAGAGCACATCCCATTATTAGGGCAGAGCTATAATGAGAATGGCTTTCAGTGTTGCATGCTGTTTATTGGCAATCCAATTGTGTACAAATTGGATTCCTTGTCATTTATATGATTTCCTTGGAGTAACTGATCATAGTGCCAATTTTGCTCTATTTGTATACAGTGTGTGATTTAAAAGAGTGTTGTAATTACAGGTGAGATTGAGAAGCCGTGTGTGGTGACTCTAGTGGATGATACGCTTTATGAGGAGAAAGAAGAGCTCAGGCTTGTTCTTGGAAGTCCAAGAAGTGACTTGCATTTTGGAGCTTCAGTTGGAGAACAAAATGAAACTCTGATGAAGATAAAAGATGAGGAAGACAGTGAGTTACCCTTTTCCATTATATAAACTCATTTTAAACATTATTTAGATCATACAGCTATTTCTAGTTTCTAGTTTTTTATCATTTATGTTTATAATGTGCATACAGTAACAGATTGAAAGGTTTGCTGATTGCTTTAATAGTAAAACACTGTAAATGTATAAAACATGCTTAAATATCTGTATACAAAAAATTAAGAGAAACCTCACTTAGTATCTTGGTTCCCCACCCACTTGGGTATAAATGACACCGCCCTCCTCCCAACTTCAGTGCATGGCCCCCGGGGTACTCACCCATGCTGCCTGGGAAGGGAGTCACTCTCTGGCCTCTCACTCCCTGCTGACACAGTCGGCGCTGTCAGACCATTCACCCTGCGTGGTGCTGTGCTCCTCTGCCCAGGCCCAGTCCTTTTCCCTCACTGGTTCTCCCCTGCTCTCAGTCCGGAATATGAGAGCCCAGCCAGAGTCACCACAACCACACTGGTCAACTAACCACGTCTCCCTTGCTCTCAGCTCTATATCAGCAGCAGCGCCACTTCCTTCCTGGAGACTGAGAACTGGCATCAGTCAGAGAGGGAGAGTCCAGCCTGCCCCACCCATCGCGGAGCCTTCCCACATACACTGTCTGGCCCTGCCACAGTGATTTTTCTTGGACTTGATTCACTAAAATCATCATTGCCCAGCTCTCATATGGGATAGGTGGATGGTGTGTACCTAAACCTTCCTCATACACTGCACTACATAATAGTGAAAACTGCACCAAAATTCATCCAGAGGTTTTCGAGATTACAACATTCAGACAGATACGCTTCGGGGACTTGCTTTTATACTATGTAATGATTAATTGCATCAATGTGTACATGTTACACCCAGTAATAACTGTGATGTTACTAGTGTTTCATGTATCTGTATGTTTGTTACATAGAAACATAGAATTCAACAGCAAAGAACCACTTGGCCCACCTAGTCTGCCATTTTAGCCTTTAGACAATCCCAACACTTTATTAGTTATTTGTTAGGAGTCCCCTGGGAAGTTTTTCTTTTTAATGTGGAGTGAAACACAATTTATTTTTTATAGATTTTGAATTTCGGTCATCCACATATCATTGTGGTTAGTACATATATTACATCCACATATTATGGTAGTATATATTCCCTGGTGCTGCAAGGAGTTGAAGTATTAGTAACTTAAATTGGCAGTACAGGTTGAGTATCCTGTATCCGGAGATCCATTAGTGACGTCACCGGCTCGCCTGGGTACTCGCGCAATGTACTCCTGGGACCGCCGGAGATGCCGGAGACGATGCTGAAGGCCTGCCGTGGAAGCCGGGGGACACCGTGGACGCCGAGGGACCATCGGGTCACCAGGATGTTTTTTAAAAAATTATTCTACAAACCGGAAAAATCCATTATCTGGAATGCTCGTGGTCCTGAGCATTTTGGATAAGGGATACTCAACCTGTATTATTGTTTTTAATATTTAACATGCTCAGACTTATAATGATACACTGTTTACATGGATTCAGTGCATAACATTATTAAAATAACAGTGTATCACTGAAACTGGCTAGATTGGTGAATTTGTTTGCTGTATTAAGGGCATTTTTTATATCATGCTTTCTTTCAAGTTGTTACAGCGTATGTATATACCCGTCACCATTGGGCTCACTAGAGTATCTCTCTGATCCACCTCGCAGATATTTTCCACATTCTGTAGTAACTACTGTAGCTAGTTACAGCATCATTCAAATGCACATGGACATGCAATGAGCAGGCTGTAGCGGGTTTTGCTGATGAGCTTTTTTCAAGGCAAAAAGGCAGCACTCCAAATCTGGCCGAATAGAGAATTTTTACATATTCAATTAAAAAAACCTTTTTAAATTGAACAATTAAAAAAGCACATCAAGTAATATTGAGAAGATGAACTAATTCCCATGTTTGTCACTCTGGGGGGAGGGTTTGTAGCTGCTTGGCTGCCCCGGGGACCTGTTAGTCTGCAGTGCCAGCTCCTACACTACAATGGGAGTATGGTAGTGCATGTAATGCTAACGTGCAGCACACAGCTCCTGGCACTGGGCAGGTGCAGTGGTGTCACTCCTTGGCGGTTGACACCCAGTTGTGATGCCACTGCTCTGGCATAATAACCACTTGCACATATGCACAACATAGATGTGGCACTGATACCTACTTCTTTTCTATTCTCTGTGTATTGTTTGACCATATCCCTGAAGCTCCCTGTATTGTATGGCAGTCACTGGGATGTTATATTATATTTAGATTTATAGTTCTATAAATATTTTTGTCCAGATGTACTAAGCTTGAAAAGAGATAAAATGGAGAGTGACCCAATCAGCTCCTACCTGCCATGTCACACTGAAACTCTTATAATGACACTATGCTCTTCATTTTCCATAACAAAGATTTGCTATTATATTAAGTTCCCCTAGCTTTAGTCTTTTTTCAGTTTTTTTGCCAGGAAATTAGCAATGATGGGGTGCCACTTTTAGCATGAGGTGCCGAACATCATGGCTACAAATTGCAGAGAATAAACCTCTTGTTTATTATGTTGCTTATAAATAGTGAATTATAACCTAATTACTTATTTCCACAGAACCAATTATTCGATTTTCAGAAGTTAAATATAGTATAAAAGAGCCTCAGGAAGTTGGGGGAATTGCTGTGGTGAAAATCCCTGTACTGCGCATAGGCGACAGCTCCAAAGTGTCTATTGTGAGAATCCACACAAAGGACGGATCAGCCATTTCTGGAGAAGACTACAACCCACTCTCTGAAGGTATTTATTAATACTGTATTTACAGTTGTATTATCTCAATATTAAGATTAGTGTACGTTTAGTGATTACTTCAAAATGCAGTTATTGCTGTTTACTGTGAGTACTTACATTTAGGATTCACATAGATAAAATGTTATCTGAATGTGCATACTAAAGCACAGATCTTACATACCATGAAACTTACATGCCATGAACTCTCATATGTCGCTGACATGCTGTATACAGATAAAGCCATGTTCATCTTTGCTGTGAAGCGGCATGCACGTCTGGGACTATTTGCAGCAGACGATCGCTCCAGTAATTCCCAATGGAATTAATAATGCAATCGGTGCAGGCACTCCATTTAGCATGCTGCAATGCATCAAAGATGAGCACCTGTAGATTAAAACTGCAGTGAACAAAACGTCAGTTTGGTCACTAGCTGTGACCAAAATGTAACATTCAACACTGCCACTCCTGATTGGCTGCTGGACCCCGAGCTTTGATTGGCTCGCGGTCCTGCAGGAGAGTTCAAAATAGCCGAGGACCTGCTTTGAGTATACAACTGGGTAACCCATGCACCTCTCTCTGCCCTGCTGTCACGGCTCTAAATTGTGTGCGGCTGGCGGCTGTCTTCCTTACAGTGAGCGGCAGCTGAGTGAGGGTCCATAGTAGTCTGAAGCCTTACTCAGCTGCATGCTATGTGTAACGGGTGGGCAGGCCCTGATTGTGGCTGACTGACGGCCGCCCTTAGGAGTCGGCACCCAGTGTGGCATCTCCTGTGGAATGTGCATCGAGCCGGCCCTGGTCACAATGGCAATGACCACTAGTAAAAAAAACTACTGCCATGTTTGATCTGTGAGTGTGACAATGAGGGGTTTATGGGCTTTAATACAATCTGAATTTTAGTGTTATCAGGGAGTGGGTCACCTATGACAGGATGTCTTTCCATGGTGAATTTAGTACATTCATTGCAATGTATTTCTTCCCACAGATGTTGAATTTAAAGAAGGCGAGACAGAACATTTTGTTGAATTAGAAATATTATATGATGGCAAAAGGGAAATGCGTGAAGCATTTACTGTTCATTTGAAACCCGATGATAACATGGTAGCTGAAACACAGGTACTGTGCAACAAAATGATATATTTTACAGTAAGAATATATGATGGAAAAATGCATAAAACTCTTTTAATGCAATCACATCAGGACTGCACATTAATCTACTGACAGAAAACAGAAGACTTGTGCAATTCACAGGGCGCTGCATTACCGAAAATGTACGCTGCATGCCAGTATTTCATCTGTCTTTGTGCAGTGAATGTGATAACCTAGCCTCCACAGTCACTTCTTAATTCTTTTACCACCACTTGTGGCCCTGAGTAGAGGCAAAATATTGAAACCCTGATGTGTCTGTATCAGCTTGTAACTTTACATCACCAGAATGCTTAGGGCAGTGGTTCCCAAACCTGGCACCCTGGGGAGCCTCGGGAGGTTTGCAAGGGTACCTTGGGTTGGGATTGTACAACCAAAACAAATTATTTATGCTCAAAGTGGTAAGACCAGTGCTGGTGGCTGCCAATCTTAAAATGTATCGACAAATACGTACAGTATGTTCCTCACCACATACATTAACTGAACCTGAGGGTGACAATTAAGCACAATTTACTGTATTTTTTTTATTTATCCATATGAAACTTTTTGACCCCGGGTACCTTGAACAAATGCTGATATTCTAGGATGCCCTGGTCAAGGATAATTGGGAACCACTGGCTTAGACACTTGAAAAGCCTTGACATGCTGGGGTTGCTGCATGTGCAAGAGGCATTTGCATTCCACAAGGAGGATTTAAGGGTAATTCCATGTCGCCTAAAGGTCGATACACACTGGGCGACTATGCCCAGCGTGTGTGGACAGCGATGATTGCGTTCATCGATCAGGGAAAGCTGCTCAGTGCATACACACTTAGCAGTTTTCCCCCTGCCCGGCGCAGACGACGGGGGGAGGATGGCTTTCCATAGAGCAGATGAACGGCTTTCCCAGCGATGATGCAGAAGTGCGCAGCAGCGCTCACTCCTCATTGCCAGGGTATACACACTGGGCGGCTTTGAGCTGAAAGCCGCTCAAACCTGCTGTTTTGAGCAACTTTCAGCTCAAAGTCTGTGTATGGGCCTTTACAGTACAAATATATGTAATTAAGATCTCTGAATTACCTTCTATTATGTTGGTTTTTCAAATCTTATTACTAATGCCCTTTGGTGTGCTAAGGGTTAATACCCCCTCCCATGCAGCATTACTAATTGGATTGAGCAGCTCCCACACTGTTTTTAGTTTCTGCATGTGCACAGTGTTCTGCGGCACAACGGTGATAACGGTGATAACGGTGATAAAGAAATGGCATCATGTTATGATATAAATCCTAGTGGCCTTCTAAGATATCCCAGACAAATGCCAATACTATAAGGTTACCTGTTTCTCCTTTACAGGTTATTGAACTAAAATAAATATGTATGGTAATTCCAGCAGCAGTAATGGGCAGTTACGTCATGTCTTATATTTTCAGATGAATAAAGCCATTGTGTACATTGAAGAAATAGACAGTGTTGCTGATGTGACTTTCCCATCTGTACCCCAAGTTGTTTCTCTACTCATATATGATGATACATCTAAAGCAAAGCAGAGTCCAAGTCCCCCTACTGGTTATCCTGTAGTATGTGTAACGGTAAGTACTACCATTAGCTGGTATCATTAAAAAATATGTAATATAACAAAAATATTATTCTTTGTCCATTTATACATAAGTCATAATCACACATACCCCAGGCCAAATGGTGTGAGAATCAGAAAGTGAGAGATTTTGGTATTTTCCCCTTTTTTTTTTTTTTTTTTTTAAAAGCGGCAATCAATTACATGGCAAAATCAATCTGTGTTTTTTTTTTCAATGTAATTGATTGCCGCTTTAAAAAAAATTGGAAAACTCTCCCAAAATCTCTCACTTTCTGATTCTCACACCATATTACATTTGTCCCCCCATGTCCTTTTGCCTTCCATGCTGTCCCTCTTACGGCTCTAATATGCAAAAGTCTAAAAATCTCTCTACGGTCTCACAGAAATGTCTGTCAGTAGTTGCAAATCATTTGCCCATCATTGTTCATATAAAAAATTGGGTTGATCCAGGATTTGTTTAAATCCATAATCACAGATGTGTCCACATGCACCTATCCTAAAATGGATCTATTTGTTGCACTACAAACACAACTAAGCCCATACCATCCCTAAACACAGATTCGAACCAAATATATCATAGTCACATCATTGATGTGAAAAAAATACAATGGGCAGTATTCAATGAGCCTGATTCGCCATGTTTTTATGGCGAATTTGTGCTGTTTGGCGAATTTTTGACTAAAACGGTGAATCACCCTATTCAATGACCAGATGGCGAATACATTTGAAGGTTTTTTTCGCCATGATTCACCGAGTAGCAATCGCTATCTTTTTATGGAGAAGTGGAATGTGAACTTTTAAAATAAAGTGTTTTGTTTTTTACATTTGGTGTCAAAAAATCAGGAATTTTATTCTGAGGAGGGGCATGCTATTTTTATTCATGTGCTGTAAGCACATGAATATATATTTAATTTTAAAACAAATATTTTTTTTTTTTTTTACACAGCAGCCAGCAGGGGGCGCCGGAGCCGAGCCGCTCATTAGATATTCATATATTCACTGCACCCGATCGTTACATATGCAAGATCGGGTTCGCCGCAGGAGCTCATATTTGCCGGTCAGGGGCAGCGAGCCCCTGACTCGTTGAATACCGGAGCCGGCGAGGCTCCGGAACGTGGCGAATGTGCAGCGAATCCTAAACAGGATTCGCTGCACCTCGCCGGTATTCACATTGAATACCGCCCAATGTGTGAGAACAATGGACACCTGGGTAAAAAAAAAGCATAAAACAATAGGGCAATTTATGCATTCAAGAGGCCCCCACTCTAGAATCCTTCAAAAACAGACTCAGGACTTTCCTGTTTACTCAAGCATTTCTATAATTCCCTTAAGTATCTCTATCCTCTGTAGTTTATGAAGAGCTTTTCTGTACTTCATTGTTTCTGTACTGTATTACATTAATTCTATCTGTTAAGAGCCTTGAGTTTTATTACAGAAAGAGTGCTGTATAAATAAATGTATTATTATCTATGACATTATGCCAACTGCAGGGTCACTCAGTGGACAGTTCATGGGAGCAAAACAGTAATTAATGCTGCAGTCATGATCTGTCCAGCGCTCACTCCAAAACTCTTGTATATTGCTGATGAGTTCTTCATATTTCTAAATTATTTAAATGTTTTGAAATGCTGGTGAAATTACACTCAGCAAGTGGTGAAAGCAGAGGCCCAGTGAGCCCTACATAAAGAGGAATTTATTGGAAACTGCTTGGCTAATTTGTAGCAGCCGAGCAGACGTTAAGACTCATCCACTCAGCACTCTAAATGGTTTCCTAATAACTTGCAAGTAAATGTTAATATTGAACATAAAATGTATATTCATTTATATACATGAGATGTAGTGCATGAAGCCCGCACATCCTAATAAGATAATATGGCTGGTGATGTATTTATTTTCATGTTATCTCTTGTTTTCTAGGCATGCAATCAAAAATACTCAGAGTTTGACAAAACTGCCTCCATCTGTGCTGCTGAGAATATTAATGACACCCTTACTCAGTATCGGTGGCTCATCAGCGCTCCCAGTGGCAGTGATGGTGTAACCAGTCCTATGCGCGAAGTGGATTCTAATACATTTTTCACGGACACCAAGTCAATCACTTTAGACTCCATCTATTTCCATGCTGGCTCCCGGGTTCAGTGTGCTGCCAGAGCAGTCACTGCTAATGGAGAACCTGGCCTTGAGCTACTGAGCCCCATTCTCACTGTCAGCAGAGAAGAAGGTTAGTTATTCTTGGTTTACAGTGGCAGACATACATTTTTGCTTGAACTGTTATGGAGGCCCCTTGGCAGTCAGGACAACATCCAACAAGGTCCAAATGTCTACCTCTCACAGCAGCCCCCCATTTAATAACCACTTAATGTCACCCCCAATTGTAGTCACCTCACAGTACTCTCCCACCCATTCACTAAACACCTGACAGCAGACCCTGCTCAGCACCACCAAAATGACCTAATTTGATTCCTTGTCCCAGGCTCCTTCTCACCTTTCATTGCTCCAAGTCTCCATCCTAGTATGTGCCCTCTCAGGCTCCACCATCCTGGGAATGTCACACATAGACGTTCTGCAGGCTGTTGGGAATTTGTAGCTTAAAATGGATACACATATTAAGCTATTTACAGAGCACATACCACACAGTCTGCAACTCCCAGCAGCTCCTGTGGTACTCAGCAACACACATCCAAGCTGTAATAGCAGCTATGGTGTACTAGAAGCCTGGTTATCATGGTGTTATTAGTGACGAGCAACAATAAGTTACTAGTATGTAGTTGAATTGTGGGGGAAACCAGTACATCTGGGGGAAAGCCATGCAGACATGTGGAAAATGTACATATTCTAAGCAGGCCCTGGTCGTAATAAAACCTGATTGGGCTGATTTGAGAGTGCACATAACCATAAAAACACTTCAGAAACCTTTTAATGGATAGGGATGACTCAGTTCTCAGTGATGTCAACTTTCTCCCATAGATGTGCTTAAGAAAATTGGCAATTTTGGCTTCCATAATTTTCGGGGAACATTTCAGCGGCACATTGACGGGAATTGAATTCCTCCCAAAGGGCCTGATTCTCTGTCAGACGCAAAAAAAAAGTATGCAGCAGCGTCTATTAGTGGTCACCCAGCTACATCATTATGCAAATGCAGTTACACACTCCTTCCCTTGTGTGCATTTGTGCAACCGAATGTGTAAAAACTGAGAACCCATATGAAAATGTCTGTACACGCTGTAATACTGGTTGGGACATTCTTAGATGCCACCATAACTTGCAACCATTGCAATTTGCACCAGCACTATGGCTGGAGTAGTTACTCTGTCTGACCAAGACCAGCTGGGAACCATGTCTCTTTCTTCACACAAACGTGACCCTTCCATAACACGCCCACTAAATGGACCATTTGTATGTACATTTCTAGCCACCTCTCTGTCTCCGCCGAGGAATGGCTATGGGGGGGGGGGGTTACCGCATGTGCAAAGGAAAAAGGTCAGACTACAGTCGAGGTGAGGGCGGGTAGCCCAGCCGAAGCCTGGTCATAAATAATATTCATGATGTACTATATCCTACTGATGTCATAGGTATGGTGGCTATTGTGTGCTGACCTGTAACAAAATGTGTGCTGACCTGTAACATCTTGGTCTTGTGGACACCACACATCCAATACATCCCATATATATTACATAAAAAAGTATTATTTTTCCTTTTCTCTCTTTCTCCCAGACTGTTCAATTTTCCCTTGAAACAGCCCAATCTTCTTCCCCCTATAATTCTCATCTTTTGAGGTTTTTGTATTATCTCTTAAATGTTATGATAGCAAAAGTAAAATAACATAAGTTAGTGCCCCCAAAAAAAGAGTTATCTTTTCTCTCCCCCAAAATGTATGGTGGCTATTGGAACAGCTACTGTTGCAGGGTGTAGGTAACAATTCTATGCTAGATCATTCTTATGTTTGCTTGAGAAAGCTTGAGAGATGAACAAGTATCAGCAAATAATTACCTTCTGGAATTTCAGTTGATCATTTGGTACATTAGTACAACATACAACAATATTTACGTGTAACTCTGTATGGCCCAAAACATTGTGCACCTCAAAATGGTTATTCTAGAAGCAATCTGGTCCTATAATGACAAGAATAGAATGGTCTATGTTTTAAGGGATTCAGTATTGAATCCCGGCGGTCGGGATCCCGGCGTTCAGAATCCCGACGCCGGAATCCCGACAGCCGAAATGCCGACAAGGGGGGGACGTGGATCGCCCCCCCTTGCGGGCTCGCTGCGCTCGCCACGCAGCGGGCCCGGTGCCTCGCTACGCTCGGCACACTAATTTATTCTCCCTCCAGGGGTGTCGTGGACACCCCAGGAGGGAGAAAGTGTCTGCATTTCGGCGGTCGGGATTCCGGCGTCGGGATTCTGAACGCCGGGATCCCGACCGCCGGGATTGTAACTGCATCCCGTTTTAAGCTATGCTTTATTTTAATGATCTGGCATCTGCCCTGTCAAAGTGATGTAGTCATTTTCTCAATTGCAGAAGTATACTGTATGTTTAATTCACTAACTCTTAACAGTTGGATCTAACTCAACAGTACTATACATTGATGACTTGGAAATACTACAGTAGACACATACCACATACTGGAATGGAGATCTGATTTATCTCATGTACTATAAATGATTCACCTTTACATAATTAATGTGTCTTTTCCTTCAAGGTCTTTGTCAGCCGCGTGTTCCAGGAACAGTAGGTGCTGAACCATTTTCCGCAAAAATTCGCTACACCGGCCCTGAGGATCCAGATTATCCTAATCTGATAAAGCTGACAGTAACTATGCCTCATATGGATGGTATGAAGTTCCATGTTACCTGACCTACACAGAAAATCTCCCAGTTAGCAATATCATATGTATGAATGAATATTTGAATGTATAAACCTCAATATTGTATAATGATGTGCTTCCCACAATATTCATAGAACAGGATAACAGAGCATGGTAAATGTGCATGTTGATTAAGGAATGACATAAATGTTATACAAAGAGTAAAACTGTACATTTATATAATATATGACAAACGTTTATATCACAGGTATGCTTCCTGTTGTGTCAACCAGACACATGTCCAACTTTGAACTGACTCTTAGCCCTGATGGCACTCGGGTTGGAAACCATAAATGTTCTAACCTCCTGGACTTCAATGAGATTCCTACCAAGCATGGCTTCATGACAGAGGACACGAAAAATGATGTAGTAATAGGTGAAACATCTCCGTACCAATACAGCACAGCTCTCAGATCGGCCAGGACCTTGCGTTTCTATCGGAATCTGAATCTGGAGGCCTGCCTCTGGGAATTTAACAGCTACTATGATATGTCTGAGCTCCTGACAGACTGCAGTGGAACTATAGGGACTGATGGACAAGTAAGTATACATGTGTATATTGCGTTCTTTTGTTCACAGCCATTGAAGTTTGTATAAAAGAATATTATATAGACCTTAATAATGCAGCTAGTACAAATCTAGGCATAGGGTTATGTAAGAATGAATATAGAATTCAGTTATATATTGATTATTATCGATGACAATTCTAGTTTGCATAAAGCATTGTACAATGTAAACCATAAGACAATCATAAGCTATTAAACATTGTTTCCTTTTTGGAGCTCTTTGGTTATGATCTGGATTAGGTGTCTGCAGTCCCTCAATAGTAAAACAGATCTCTATAAGTACTGTGTAAATACAGGACTTGTCTGCAGAGCCATACGGGACCCGGGACCCCGCTGCCCATCCCCGGACCCGCTGCCAGGACCTCACACTAGCGACCCCCCAGCTCCCCCTAGTTACGGCCCTGTGCATACAAGCCGTATGGCTCTGCAGACAAGTCCTGTATTTACACAGTACTTATAGAGATCTATTTTACTATTGAGGGTCACAATTATAAGGGTTATTTTTAGAAGCTGACATATTGTTTTATTCATTACATTAATGACATCAGATCATATCAAAATATCCATAATATAACCAAGGTGTCTATTCAGCATCATTATAGATGAAATAACTTTTACAGTATTTCTAGTTTGTAACATAGAGCCCTGGAAGGAAATGTTCTAAAGAGGACAAGTGGATAAGTTACCCTTAGCATCCAATCACCTTCTAGCTTTCATTTTATAAAATGTGCTAGATCAATAATAGGTAATGGAGCTCATTGGTTGCTATGGGAACTTCTCCACTTGACTTCTTTAGAAGGTGTGAATCATATCCCCCATGATGAGGTGAAGCATATCCATAGAGTATCACACTGACCTATAACCAGGGAGCACCTAGAAGGAAGAGAGAAGGCCTGATGGGAGGCTTAACCACGGCCTCCAGGGCTGGCTCTACCATTAGGCAGTTGCATAGGGTGATAGGCAGACACTGTGGCACCCTCCTAGAACCTATCACAAAATTAAGGCTGTCCATGAGGAAAACATCCTGGTTGTACTTAATGCAGGTGTCTGCGGAATGTCTAAGACGCCACCTCCACACTTTCACTTAAGTTGCCAGAAAGTGGATATTGGTGGCAGTGTGACTGAAGGTGGGGGGTTGGGAGGGGGGCAGTAGGTTGAAGTTTTGCCTAGGGCGCCCAGAAGAATTACACCGGCCCTGCATGCCTCCTTCATGCCAATGTTAAACTCCTGCAGAAGAATGCAATATTCACAATGCAGCATGGCCACATGCCTCGCCCCAGATCTCTTTACAGCCCTGTTATAATAAAACTTCTTAATATGATTGCATTTACAGTACTACATGTGTTTTACAGGTGTTGAATTTGGTTCAGTCGTATGTCACCCTACGAGTGCCTCTCTATGTGTCCTACGTGTTTCATTCTCCGGCTGCAGTTGGTGGTTGGCAGCACTTTGACCTGCAATCTGAATTAAGGTTGAAGTTTGTGTACGACACGGCCATCCTGTGGAACGAGGGAATCGGCAGCCCCCCAGAGTCTGAGCTGCAGGGTAAAGTCATAATTTACATTTAAAAAAAAAGAAAAAATGTCCATCCACAATTATCAAAGATTGGAAGAACACAATGTAAATATTTAACATGGGCGTCTATAATGGGAACCATCCATAGATGCCCATAATAACTTTTACTTGGAATTCTATGGAGCTGCGAAAAGCCAATCAGCCGTGGAGCTCCTATGGAACCCGCGGCTGATTGGCTGGAGGAGGACACGGTGTCTGACGTCACTGGCTAATCCTTCAGTTTGGGGGAGGCGCTCCAACTGTAAACACACTTGGGACTCCTCCAGATTTTTATGGTATCAGGACCACTCACTTTGTTATTTTAACCCGTGGATGCCTACATGGACCGCTAAATGTATGAAAAATACCATTGTATTTGTTTCATGCACTACACATTGACAAACCCCTTTATAAGTAATGAATAACTAACAAAATATTTATTTTACTGTTCATTTCAGGATCTCTTTACCCAACCAGCATGCGCATTAATGATGAAGGGCGTCTAGTTGTGAACTTTAAGACTGAAATTCGCTTCCGTGGACAGTTTGTCATGTCTCATCCAGGTAGGAGTGTGATACAATGTGTGTGTGTGTATTTGCATAGTAGGACAAAGAGAATACGTTTAAGAAGAAAAAAGAGCTCACTCACTCACTCACTCACTCAATTCTCCTTTCTTTCATTGCTGCTCTTTTTTTTCCTCTCCTCTTCTATACTTTTTTCTTCTTTTATTTTTCTCTAGGTGTTCCCATACAGGTTGAGCACTTCTCCCCTATAGATTGTAAGCTTGCGAGCAGGGCCCTCATACCTTTGACCATCTGTAAATACCCAGTTTGTTGTAGCACTGTCTCCTATTGTAAAGCGCAACGGAATATGCTGCGCTATATAAGAAACTGATAATAAATAAATCTCACTATTAGTTCTCGAATATTTAATTGTGGTACTTATGTAATATCTGGGCTCCCGTTTTTCTTATGAGACCGCGTCCCCTCGCGGGGCTCGCTGCGCTCACCACGCTTCGGGCAAGGTGGCTCGCTGCGCTCGCCACACTATATAAAATCAACTCCATGCGTAGTTGGATAGTAGGGGTATAAAAAAATGGGGTGCATTTAACATGGGAGCCCAGATAATACATAAGTACCTTAATTGTTTTCTATTTAAAACAAAAACTGGAAGAAGTTTGAAGCTCTATCATTTACTGTTTATTAATACACTATGTTTTTTTTTATCTTTTATTTAACTACAATGCCATTGTTATTAATTTTTGGTCTTTAGTATATGTTTTTTACTACACAATGGCTGTAAATTAATGCCTTCCAGATTGAAGTTCAGAGTTATGTTTTGCATTATCTTTTGCTGTCTTGTATACGGCATTGCTTATTTAAAACCTATCTTTTTCTTAATACAATTGTGTTTAAAAAAGACAAAAGGATTTGATGGGGAATCCTTACATAGTATACAATAAAGACCATAGTATGCATCTGTCTGTTCATTCAGGCTAATTTCAAGAAGCACTGTTTGGATTTTGATGTAGTTTTCACATTACGTTAGACCACAGGTTATCAAATTAAGTCCACAGGACCCCACATATTTCACGTTTTCCAGGTCACTTGTGATTATTTAAAATGTGACAGTTGGTGATACACAGTGACCTATATAATGTGACCTGTGTGGGGTCCTGAGGACTGCTAGAGCATTTGTTAAAAGTAAGAAGCTTACTAATATATTATCACTTACAGTTGGGAGTGCTGTACTCTCTCTCTCTCTCTCTCTCTCTCTCTCTCTCTCTCTCTCTACACATTGTTAAAGGTCTTTTCTCTGCCCCAGGTACATCTTTGTCATCCATGGTCATGTCAGTTGACCATCCAGAGCTCACTTTTACATTGAGCCTTGTCCGCAGTGAGCCAAGCTTCAGACAGCCTATGCAGCAGTGGAGTTTTGTCTCAGACTTCGCTGTAAGTATTGATACATTTATTACGCTTGCCTATTTATAACTATTGACTTACTGTATGAACCCAAGAACAAAAACCATTTAGGACCTCACATAGCGCATTGGTTTAGTTTTACACCCGTACAGAGCTTTCTGCTATTGAATTCTGCCTCTGAATACTAGATACTTTACAGGAAGGCAGAAAACTCTGAAGAGGTGCACTGTGCATAAATGTAGATCATCCATGCACTCCTGTTTGATGCATGCATAATGCTGCTTCAGTGCCGGTTACATATCATGTCCCCAGTAGGACATTCAGGAAACCATGGTTTTTGGAATAATTTGGATAGCAGATATCCGCATAAGGGGTACTCGAAAATGAACAGAACCACTATTAGCTCATGACGTGACACAAAGCAAAATAAAACATTGTTGAGCTCCATGGTTCCATCTCCTGGTCATTATAGTGAACTGTAGAGAGCTGGATCCAGTGTCACTTGCTTACTGGAACAAAATTCTGTCTCTAGGGTGTTAACTTTGGAGCTTAATTGTAAATAATAGGTATAAAGCATATCACCTTCACTTTAGTTATACAGGACACAATTTTGAAAATCACTTTGAGCTTTTAACTGGCACATATTTGTATTCCTACATTACTCCACAAATGAATACTACTGTACCTCTCCCCCCAACCATACATGGATCTAGGATGGGGGGCACTTGGGCCAGTTGTGCAATATGTCTGAGTCTAACATTTGAATGCATATAATTATATACAGTAGTGTGTATGTACAGTTAAGAGTGAAGTTGGCTACACCAGTTTTCACTGCTGTGGTGGCATGGGTAGTGGCTCTGTGAGCTGCTGGCCATGCCCCCAGCCACTCTGTCTCCGAAAATACACAAAGACGCACACCCGAAATGCACACAGCGTCTATTCACCGCTGCTCCGCTCAGCAGTGCCGGGCAGGGGGACTCCTAATTGCCCCCACTGCATGACGCAGGACCATCCCACCAAAAATGGGATGGTCCCACTAAAATTGGGACAGTTGGGAGGTATGTATTGTGTGTAATTATTTCATGCCTTATGTTGTTTTATAGAGTCTAAATTAATATGGAAAACTATTTTGCAGAAAGTAGGTTTTATAAAGTAACTAAGTAAATCAAGAGGATTATATAACTTCAGAAAGGGTTTCCGATACACATTAGAAAAGAGACGCACAACATGTCAGTTTCCTTACCAACCACCAGGGCATATTATCATTCATCACTATCATTCATAGACTTCTAATAACTTCTCTGATTTTGTTTCCTAGGTGCGTGATTACTCCGGTACTTACACAGTAAAGCTTATCCCTTGTAGTGCTTCTCCTAACCAAGAATATACTGTGACTCCCATATGCAACCCACGTGAGCCAATCACGTTTGACATAGATATTAGGTTTCAGCAGGTAAGACCTTGCTTCTAAGCCATATTTGTTCGTAGATAACGTGAATTCATGTTTGTGCCTGCACCATGATATATACATAAGTAACTCATTTTATATTGTAGGTCAGCGATCCGGTATCAACAGAGTTCAGTCTGAACACACAAATGTTTTTATTGTCCAAAAAAGAACTGTGGCTTTCCGATGGCTCAATGGGATTTGGTGAGGGCACGGATGTTGCCTTTTCTGAAGGTAAGAAAACCAGACTTCTGGAAAGCAGTGTAGATAAATGAAAACATCTGCATGTAGCTATTTTAGATTTATTAATACATTTTCTGTATCATTACACCTAATCATATATTACTTATATTTGTAAGTCATTGTCTGAAATGTAAGGACTACAAATCTCCATTTAATAGATTATTAGCAACCAGAATGTTTCACCTTATCATGTCATGTGACATTGCATGCTGAATATTCTATGCTTAACATCCTATGTAGAATATTCCATGCTGAACATTCTATGGGCAGTATTCAATGAGGCTGATTCGCCATGTTCTACAGCGAATGTGTGCTATTTTCGTGCTCTAAGGTGAATCTTTTTACTGAAAAAGTGATTCACCCTATTCAACGTGCAATATTCGCCGACGGTGAACAGTGAATGGCGGACAATTCGCCGTCTGATAGTCACCGCAATTAACTGTGGTTTTTCTAAGGGTTTTTCAATGTGAATCACCATGAGTGTATTCATTGATCAGATGGCGAATTGCTTTCTAAGTGATTTTCGCTGTGTGTCACCGTGTAGCAATCGCCATCTTTTTATGATGAACTGGAATGTGGATTTTTAAAATAAAGGTTTTATTTTTTTTAATTTGGTGTAAAAAAATCAGGAATCTTATGTGAAGGGGCGTGCTATTTTTATTAATTTTTATTCACGAGCCCCTGCGGCATTGAACACTGTGCCAGCGAGGGCTGGCAGCAAAGGCTCCAGCCCTCTGGAACAGGATTCGCTGCACATGCCGAGTATTCTCATTGAATAATGCCTTATGAGGCATATTCCATGCGCAGCATTCTATGTGCAATATTGTATGCTTAACATTCTATGTGAAATATTCCATATGCAACACTCTATGCTCAACATTCTATCTGCAATATTGTATGCTTAACATTTTATGTGAAATATTCCATATGCAATACTCTATGCTCACCATTATTATTATGAGTAGTACATCTGCCCATGTCCTTTATCTCCTTTAAACGTCAGTTGATTAGTAAATATGTATCATGGATGTGTCCTGAATGTCGTATTAGTAATCATTCATTTTCTTTTGGGTGTCAAGGATCTGTGATTTATGGGCGAGTCATGGTGGATCCCGTTCAAAACCTTGGAGACTCTTTCATCTGCAACATTGAGAAAGTCTTTTTATGCACTGGAGCAGATGGATACGTTCCCAAATACAACCCCGAGGACAAGGAGTTTGGATGCCTTGCAGACTCCCCAACTTTACTTTATAGATTTAAGATATTGGTATGTCAGAATACATGTAAATCTATATATATATAACCATCACACCCTAGTGTATTAAAGATATGTTTGTATGGAGCATATAGGATATCTTATATATTGGCTAATTGTCCTATCCTGCGAGTTCTGATATTTTCACATAAGCATAAAGTAGAATGTTTTTATACGGGTCATAGAATTTCAGGATGAATCTAATATCAATAACATTTTGAAAAAGATTGTATATCAGACCTTATGATACACACAGTTTTTCCAAAGCTAAATTGATGATGATGTCAGAACTCAATGTGGAAATCAATCTAGTTCCTATTGATACCGCTTTTATACCAAAAAGCCGGGTCGCACCCCCGGGATTTTGGACACCGCTCCAATCCGGATGCGACCTGGCTTGTGGCCCTTTCACACGGCCGTTCCTACTCAGCATAATGCCAGACAGGTGATGTCAGCGGATCCGGGTCCTGAGTAGGCGCTGGGAGATGAGAGCATCCGTGCTAAATGTTTTATAACTATTTACATTATGTTAGATTGTCAAATATTTAAATTAATATAACGTTCTTCCTATTTATTCCATAATAGGACAAGGCACAGCCAGAAACCCAAGCTAAGGTGTTTGGAAATGTTGCTTTTGAAGCTAAATTAGTTGCTGACAACCCAGAAGCATTGCCCTTGGCAAGACAACCCGGGTCTGATGGCTTCAGTCTATCATCAGATGCTCTATTCCAGGTAAGTGTAGACTGAGAGAGCAATTACCACTTCATACTTAATTGCTGAAGCAATATAGGAAAAAACATTGCAATAAATGACTTATTGTCATGTTAATAATGACAACGTTATTGTAAAGTGAAGAAATGCTGTGGGGCTTTATAGCAAGAGCTAAGGGGCAGCTGTATTAAGCCTGGAAAGGTTATAACGCAGCAGTGTCAGCTCCTAACTATCATGTTACAGGCTGGTTTGGAAAATGTCTTATCTTTATGGTGGTGAAAAAACTATGTCCGCTAGGTATAGTAGAAGCTGCCGTTATGTGCACTAGTGGGTTACCTATAACTTTCGAAAATTATTAATACTATTGCACAGGCGAAGGTGTGCACATTGGGCAATAAAATTCTGCCAAGAGAGGATAGAAGAAATATTATATTTCTCCTTCAGGGGTATTATTGTCTCGTTACTAGTCCTTTCTCTAGTAGTTACTAAGGGTAGAGGTAAAAAGTAAAAGGAGAAAAAAGGCCTTAAGTGGAAAGTTCCTTTATAAACAAATATATAACAAACTGGGTTCAGAATAACTAATACCTCACCTACATAGCAATGTGGCGAGGTGAAACTTATCAAGGTTTCTTTAGATATAGGAATTGCATTCCTTACTTATATCATAAAAAGGTAAGTAGCATTCATCAAGGTTTCTTTAAGGTCAAAAGAATGCCTACCAGTACTGACAGTTAAAGGCATGGTATCTTCCACACTGTTGAGTTTTTATTCATAAACAATTTTTAGCATAATATACAGATGAAAAAAATCTTAAAAATAGTTAATTGTTCAAAAAGTAGAGAGGGTGGTTTCGGCTCGCCTAGAGGTGGCAGCCAACCCCCTCAGTATAATAGGCCCTTTTATAGTGGAGTTGGAAAAAATAAATTAAGGTGTCCTACCTCCTCAACAAGTTGCTGATCGCCACATCTCCTATATATGTAGAAAGTCCTCCTCCCAATGCGTTTCAAGACTAAAGTTTAAAAATAAAGAGACCTTAAGGTGGCCATACACATCCCGATGCGGGCTGTGCGATGTGTGCTTTGAGGTGCGCGCTCCCGTGGCACCTCATCGCACAGTACAAAAAGTATGTGCTGCACATACTTTTTGTACTTAGTTTTCATCACATCGCATCGCATGCACAAGGCATGCGATGCATGCTAGTTAAGCACAGAATGCACGCCTTGCCTGTCATTTCTGCATCTGTCACTATGGGGGTTATTCTAGTTCATTCTTTCTGACAAAATCCTTCTTAGATGGACAAAACCATGTGCACTGCGGGTGGGGCAGATGTAACTTGTGTAGAGAGAATTAGATTTGGGTGGGGTTTTTCTTCAAAGTGAGATCTATATTTCAGTGTAAAATCATGCAGTCAGTATTTTCCCTGCACAGAAACAAAAAAAACTCACCAAATCTAATTCTCTCTGCACATGTTACATCTGCCCCCCTTGCAGTGCACATGGTTTTGTCCATCTAAGAAGGATTTTGTCAGAAAGAATGAACTAGAATAAACCCCTATGTCTTAGACTTCCAGTAGATTTTTTTAAGGTTAAGTATAATTTTTTCCCTTAACTTCTTAGGTGGCTGCAGGTCGTGAATGGTTTATTCATACCATTTATACAGTCCGCTCTAAAGAAAATGCCAATAGAGGTATTGGAAAACGTAGTCTGGATTACTACCATAGCTTGAGTAGCGCTGCAGGCCATAGTGATCAATTGCTTCTGAAGAGAAACCGGAGAGCAAATCAACAGGATTCAGCCCTCACACAAGACATTGGTACAGATAAGAACAGAGGAACAAATATTCAGCATATTACTATTACACACTCCCGTAGCGTCTCTGCCAAGGATGCATTCCCTGGAAGTGGGCAGCTTGATAAACCAGCACTGGAAATTACTGGCCAGGACCCGCAGGGCACTTTGGTGCCTGTTATTGGAGGAACGGTCGCTTTGCTACTCCTGGTTTGTACAACAGCTATTATCATTGTGCTTCTAAAACACAGAGGACGCTCACAGTCAGATAAAAAGTCTGTGTCCAGCAGTCACTGCAATAGCCATGAAACTGTAACCACTCAACCCAGCAGCAGTGACAGTTCCGAGGTATAGAAGAACGGACATGGCCTAACATACCGCCAGATTTCTTGGTGCTTATATTTTGGTATTATTATAATGGAAGCATCAACAGTTAAGCCAAGGCGATTAATGAGTATTATATAGAACTTCTTGGGGTATTGATGTTTGAGCAAGACCCTGCAGATAGATCTTATTGGAACATTGATGTTGCAAATGTCAAATGCCTGCAGGCCAGATACACCACTATGACAAGTGCCAGCAAGAAACCAACAGCAACAGCCTTCTTAATTTTTGGACTTTGTGTCATTCTGTAGTGGAACCGATGAAAACACTAAGCATTACCTTGTGCTGTAGCTCTGATCATAAAGAATATACTGTAACAGTAAATGAGTGCAGTTGGTCACATGACTGAATGCTTGCGGAGAGTGCGCCCTGCTCTGTTTTACAGAGTTGTTTAGTGCTTACATTAGTTCTGACTTCTAAGACAAAATGCACTGATGAAAATGTAATTGTTTTTGCCAAGAACATCTAACTTAACATGTGCCTTAACGCTTGTTAGAAGGAACTACAGTAGTGTTACATGTACATTTTATTTGTAGGTATTCTGTTTACTATTCATGTCTGAAGTCCTGAATGCCCTTAAGCAGGGCACATACTGGGTGATACTGTATATTGGCTGTTTAAGATGATACATCGAGCAGCCGATTGGTAAGTGTACATGCTTACCTGATTTGCTTACCTGGTCTGTTGGTGCAATGGCAGGGCTGCCGTCAAGTCGGCCTAGTGTGTACCCAGCATAAGAAACATTGGGGAAAATTTAAATGATTGCATTTGAATGTTACTTTTAACCCTTTGAGTGCCAAGTGAATTTGTCAATATAGGTGTGAAAATTGGCACACAACCCTTTTTATTCATCATAATGACCTGAAATGTTTACCTTATATAGGAAATAAAATTCTTTTTTTACACATTTTTTTATTTGAATTTATATAAGAAATGTGAGTGATGCTGACATTTTAAGCGGATATTTTGCAAATCTCTCAGAGATGTTGGCACTCAAAGGGTTAAACATGATGAAATTGTGTTTGGACAAGAAATTTTGCTTTCTCTGTTTCCTGTTTTTACAAATCTCATGAGTTCGGTGTTCTTTGAGGTTAGAACCATGTTACAAGAACACCGATATTTGGCTCTTCTGCCATCCCTTAATATGCCACTCCTTGCCTCTCTTAGCACTCCTGTCAGCAGTCAATCTGGAATAATTCATGGAGAATGAGTTTAATACAAGTCTCTAGCAGAGTGGATTATACTGCAGAGAGGGTGTTCTTCTTCTCCTGAGACATATTCTCCTCTCCCTACCTTTCTCCTCTTGGTGTGCCCACTGCAGTGAGAGGACATTGACCAAAGATGCAGGCTGCCAGTGTACAAGTACCACCATGGACTGCAGAGGTCCGATGCATATGAGATTCTCTGCTCACTTCCTCTTTCATCTATGTACAAGTGTTGTTAACATTGTTATTGTGCTCATATGGCTCATCTCCCTAGTCCATCATTGAGAATTCCTTCACCGGCTACAAGAAAACACTCTCCTTATTAGCCCTGCAATAATGGCAGCTCTGCAGTAGGCCAAACTGACTACATATGAAGCTCATAGTAGAGACGGTAAAGCCTGCATTGGGTAGCCAGTAAGGATTAATGTAAAGGGAAGAAAGCCACAGTATGTTGTATACATTAGATGCCACAAATTACAATAGCTGATATTTCTGTATAGATACTGAATATTATCTGTTGCGCAAATTGATGGCCCTTGTATGTGATGTGTACAGTTTTTGTGGACGCATATGACGATTCCTCCTCGCTCAATTTTTGCAGCGAGGGGAATCGGCATATTTTGCTGCAGAAGCAGCGAGACTCACGGCTAAATGCAGCATGCTCCCTGCATTAGGAACGTTGAACACGGAGAACGGCCGGAGCGGGTGTTAAACAGCGAGAATCGCTGGTTTTCGGCGATCCCCACCGTTTAAACCCCTCACCGACGGCTCGCACCCTCATTGAATACTGCCCAAAGCATTGCACTGCTCTTTTATTATTTGTTGCCTACAAAATACTGTTTCATATATGTCCTAAAACTGAAGCATCATTGGCTCTTTATTTTGAGTGATATTTCAGTTTGCTTTTTATACATATTGGGTTAAGTTTGATGGAAGAGTAGCATCCCTACGTAAGCAGGTACATGCCGCTAGTTAGCTAAGTATTGTACAAGATCATATGGGGTGTTACAATATCTTTCCCCCAGATCTGGTCATCGCTATGTACAGTATTTGTTCATTCCAGCAATTTTTATCTAGTAAAACATACTCATAACATTCTCACTAATATTCCTAATCTTCTCCAGCCATTCAGTAAGTATTAGGCATCTGTATGAGTTCCGTTCCACTATACCAAATACAATATATTGTTATTGTTTATGGCTTTTGTTAATTGCAATTTTTAATCCCTTCAAGTAAATAGAAATGAAAAAATCAATCCTCTAAGCAGAGCAATATATGCCATTCTGTTTTATGTACTTGAAGCGCACTAAAAATATAATGCAGAACTTTCACTTGAACATGTGTATTTATGTAAATTAATTGTCTTTAAAAAAACAAATAAATACATTTGTATGACTTATCAATGGGGTTATTGGAGGTTACAGGAGGTGCATGGAAGGATAGAGAAACCACCACCGACATGAGCGGACATCATATGCATCTTCTTTGTTGTTCCTCCATGTCGGTAATGGGCTGAGAAATACTCACAGTACTGAAAGAGTACCGAAAGCATTACTTTTGGAGATTTTAAGAATCTCAACACTATTGCGGTCAACATTGTGGTGCTGCCATTATTATTGTCCACCTTCTGACTACATCCTCTCTCCCCCTGACATCTTTTCTCCCCCTGCTACTTGCACCTTACACTAGGTGTTTAAAAACCTTTTTGAATCACGGTGTCCTACTATGCCCCTTTCACCAACACACCCCTGTGGCACCTGGGCATCATATGAACCCACAACAAGTATCACCAGCAGTTGAAATGCCACTGGGTGTCATCCTAGTGCAGTGATGGATAACCTTGACACACCAGCTGTTGTTGAACCACACATGCCAGCATGCCCTGCATCAGTTTTATCATGGAGTGTATACTCAGCTTTATTGTTCTTTTCATATTTGCATTCGGTATGACACTTCACTTTTTGTGCTGCGCAAATAGAGCATAATACTATATTACTATTGTAAAGCGCAACGGAATCTGCTGCGCTATATAAGAAACCGTAAATAAATAAAATAAATAAATATTACAGTGGTTTTCCATATCATATTTCCCAATGTGACTGTAAAAGCACTAACATTACTACAACATATTTCCTTAGTGTTACATAGTGTATGACCTCCCCCTGGTGGTTTAAAGTGGTGTCTACAAAATCTTTTTTTCCACTGCTTAATTTTTTTGCAGTTGTTTTTACTGCTACATTGTTGCCATAACATTTGTTTGTTGTCCCCATTGTCAGAAGTTGCATCCTACTGTTTTTACATTAATATTACTATTCGTTCAAATTGTGTCTTTGTAAAATCTGTTTTATTCGACGTTCCTTAACATCTGTGTACTAGCATGTTACTGTTATCTAACTGCGCTCCTTTCCAACACATGCTCCCATGGGTAATATTTGGCTGCGCAGTTTATCATTTATAACTGTCAATACATAATATCATTAAAGCAACATTCAAGACTAGCTCTGGTAACCTCGCAATAGCTACAGTATTTCTTAATTGAACAATGTGTAACTTCACATTACCTGGTGGTGCTGGGTAAAGTTAATGCTACATTTTAGCATTGGTAGTGATACTAGTTCTGATAATCAAACATCTGTTACTAATACCAGAAAGGGAGGCCAAAACCAATGACTAGTAAATCCAGCACCAGCTCCCAAACACCTTCCCCAGCCCCTGCTTGATATGTGCTGGTATACCACCTCCACCACTAAAACTGCTCAAGATCAAGTTATTATATTATATTGATAATAGACATTACAGACCAGCTCAAGTATGTTCCTACAGATTACTTCCATCTATGATGTATACTGAAGTGTTAAATATTCTACATAAAACTTACCTGTCCCCACAAGAGTTTTACAATTGGACATTCTTCTGTGCATAATTGCTATAGACATGGAGATCCTACAGTTGACTTGTATCATTATTTATGGCTATCCCCTTGATTAGAAGAGTTTTGCTGCACATTAAGCTGTATGTGGATCAGTGGCGTAAGTTCGTCACAGTTGCCCGGTGGCAAGATTGTAGTACCACATCTAGAGTCCTTGAAGAAGGAGATTCACCTTAGAAGACAGGAACCACAATAGGTTTATTTATGTGGAAGCTGGAATAACTTTTGGAAGAAAAGACCTCCTAGTATACCGCTCTGCTTTATCAGGAAGGAAGTTATTTACTAGAGAGGACAGCAAGACAGAGCTTTTATGTCCAAAACTCTCCTAGCAGAAGCTAAAGTTAGAAGCAGTACAACCTTTCAAGATAAACATTTAAACTTCACAGACTCTTAACGACCATTGTAAAGTAGGAAATATAACAATCCCAGAGAGCACTGGGAGGGAACGTTTGTTACCACCGAAATACCCAGAGAGGTTTGCAAGTCTTTCAACTGTGCAAACTTAGAAAAAAAAAAAAATTTTAAGAGAAAAAGGGTGGAAACTTGGACCTTAATGAGCCCAGACACAAGCCAGCACTTAAAGTTGCCTACAGGAAAAGGAGGAGCTGAGAGGTATTAAGGGCAGAGAGAAAAAACTTCTACCTACACAGTGGGCAAGGTAATTTTTCCAAATACGATAATGACATTACATAACCTCCATACAATGGTGAGCATTGAAGGGATGACGACCTCTCATCCTCAGGAGAGCTCACTCAACAACAATGCCGTCAAATGAAGATGCTTTAAGTCTGAAAAACCTGCTGTAACAGATCTTCCCTCAGAAAGAGGGGCCATAATTTATACACCAGCAGACAGCAGAGACTGGAGTACCAAGCCCTTTGCAGTCATGAGCTATCAAGGAAACCCTGAGTGTCTCCATCTTGATTCGCTGAAGACCAGGCAAAAAGGGGATTTTTGTAAGAACTCACCGTTCATATCCCATTCTCTGAGTCCATCCTGGTGACACAGCTCAACCGTGGGATGTAGGAGGGTCCACAGGAGCCAGGCACCTATGCTAACATCTTTGAGGCAGACTTCTCCCATCTTCATCCCAGCACTCCTCATTTCAACTTCCAGAGCATACTAGGATACATTACTCAGCACAACGCCTGAACATATTAATATGCACAATCAACAATAACATGGGAGGGTACGCTCAGGCCTGCAGTTCTCATGGAACCTGTAGAATTTGTTAAAGGTGTGAACAGAGGCCGGTGTGGCAGCCCTGCATAACTGCTCTGCTGTAGTCCCATGAGAGGAAGCAACTGACCTAGTGGTATGGGCATTAATCCTGGTTGGGACTGGCCTGACAACTTTTGTGTAAGAAAAGGCAATAACTGACCTCAACCACCATGCAATGGACTGCTTAGAAGCTGGCCACCCTCACTTATGTAAGTCATACAGTACTAGTAACAAGTCAGTCTTACGAAACTCCTTTACTCTGTCCACATAAATGCGCAGCGCGTGTACCACATACAATTTCTTAAGTTTGGCCCTATTTCTTGCCTCCTCAGGAGGACAAAACACCAGAAGAACAATTTCCTGGTCCTGGAAATTTGACACCACTTTAGGTAAGAATTTAGGTACCATACAAAGAACAGCCTTATCCTCATGAAATACAAAAAAAAAGATAGACAACGCAGAAAGTTGTACTTTCAAGGATTGTAAACTCAACCCAGCTGAATACCCATCCTGGAGTTTCTGCCTTTCACACCACCGGATATAAGTTTTCCAAACTCGATGGTAATTTGCTGCCGACACAGGTTTGCGAGCTCTGAGCATAGTCTGAATAACTGCCTCCGAAAACACTTTCTTTTTCAACAAGGAGGTTTTAAAAGCAAGCCGTCAAATTGAGACGAGCTAGGTCGTGGTGAAAAAATGGACCTTGTTGGAGCAGGTCTGAATGAAGAGAAAGACACCATGACCCTATCAACAACCTCAGTATGTCCGAATACCAGGACTTCCTGACCCAATCCAGAGCCACCAGAATGACCCTCAAACCCTGCGTCCTCACTTTCTTGAGGACCCGAGCAATCATGGGAAAAGGAGAGAAGACATATGCCAGGTTCAAACTCCACGGGACCGTCATGGCATCCTCTGCCCACGCTGTAGGATCCCTGGATCAGAACTTGGACACTTGACAATTGTGTCTGGATGCCATCAAATCCACCTCTGGCAGACCCCCAGAGAGACACAATGTTTTGAAACACCTAAGGGATTAAAGACCATTCCCCTTCCAGCAAGACCGACCTGCTGAGGAAGTCCGCTTCCACTTCCGAATCCCCGAAATGAATACAGCCAACAGGGCCGGAATATGTGACTCCGCCCATTGAAAAATCTGAGACACTTCTTGCATTACCATCTTGCTTCGAGTGCCTCCCTGATTATTGAGATATGCCACAGCCGTGGAATTGCCTGACTGGATTCTTATGGGAGACCTCGTCAGTAACTCCACCCCTTGCTGAAGCGTCTTCCACACTGCTCGAAGCTCCAATATATTTATTGGTAAAGAGGATTCCGTGCTGGACCACAGCTCCTGTAACCTGAGATGTAGAGCCACTCCTCTCCATCCCGAGGCTGGCGTCGGTCGTGACCACCAACCAGTCCCACGCCTGAAGGGAACAACCTAAATGAAGCGTTTCCAGATCCGTCCACCAAATAAAAAAATCCATTGTCTCCTGAGTCAGGACAAGTTTCCTGCTTCATGGATTTTGGATCCCCTGACCAACTGGTGAAAATGTTCCATTGAAACAGCCTTGAATGAAACCTCACATACTGTAGGGACTCAAATGTTGCCACCATCTTGTCAAGCAACTTCAAACACTTCCAGACAGAAGAGTTTGATGACTGAAGGATCGCAAGAACAAATAGACCATGGGCTTCAAACTGTGGCACTCCAGATGTTGTGAAACTACATGTTCCAACATGCATTGCCACATTTTTTCCTATAAGAGCATGCTAAAACGGTCAGGGCATGCTGGGACATGTAGTTCCACAACATCTGGAGGGCCACAGTTTGAAGGCCCATGCAATAGACGAATGTCTCAAGACTTCGATTCTGAAAGAAACACATTATGCAGGTGTGCATTCAGAACCACTCCCAAAAACTGCAGTCTCTGGGTGGGACACAAATGGGACTTTGGGATATTCAATATCCACCCATGGTCTTGCAAGAATTGTGTCGTCATTGTCAGGTGCTCCGACAACTTCTCGGCCGACTCAGCCTTGAACAGTAGGTCGTCCAAGTATGGAACGATGACAGTTCCCTTTAACCTGAGAGCCGCTGCCATAACAGCCATCATCTTTGTGAAGACCCTCGGTGCAGTGGCCAGCCCGAAACGGAGAGCCTGAAATTGTAGGTGTTAAGTGCCTATAGCGAAACGCAGCACAGACTGATGTTCTACATAGATAGGCACATGCAGATATGTATCCTGAATATCCACCGATGCCAAAAATTCCCCTGGTTCCATGCTTAAAAGCAGCGACCTTAGGGACTCCATCCTGAAGTGATCCACCCACAGATGAAGAGTGAGATTGTAGGTTTAGAATAGGTCTGAAAGACCAGTCAGGCTTGGGTACCAGGAACAAAATGGAATATAATCGCTTCTTCCTTTCCCCTGGTGGAATAGGTACCACAACTCCCTTCTTGAGAAGAGATGCCTCCCCCTTGAGGTTGATCTTGTAACCCTGGGAAATCACAGACTGAACCCAAAGATCCTGAGTGGACAAGGCCCAAGCACCCCGAAACTGCAGGAGGCAAAACGGGGACCCTCAATCCCATCATGCCGAGAACTTATCCTCTCCTTTGGAAGACTGCTTCTTCGCAAAAGGTGCCAAAACGGGACCTGGGTGCCCTTCCCTAGCCAGAGGGAAATTTCCCTCTACTGGCCTGCTCTCTAGGGGGGGGGGGGGGGGGGACTCTCCCCCCCAAAGGGAGGAACTAAAGCCCCAAACTTGGGTTCCGTATTTTGTTGCCGCAGTAGGAAGAAAGGTACTCTTTCCCGTTTGGTTCAGAGCTTGAGTCTCTGTTCAAGCAAAAGCTTGCCTTTGAAGGCCAGCGCTTCCAGCTACTTTTTTGGGCTCACCATCAGCCTCCCATGCATTTAAGCCAAAAAGCTCTCCTAGTTGCTACAGATACGGCCGACACATTTAACACCATCTTATCCAGCTTTACATACATATTCACACTTTATCTTTTCCGTTAAAAAAAAAACTTCTGTATCTGGTTGCAGTTGAGCACACAAGGCATCAGCCCAAACAGTCATAGCCTTATATACCCAGGAAAATGCAATAACCGGGCGCAGGGTAAACCCTACCCCTTCAAATGTAGCCTTAAGGCAACCTTTAATCTTTTTATCAATGGGGTCTTTGAATGCAGCACCCCCTTGAACAGGTAAAACCATTGCTTTAGACAACCTTGCCATAGGTGCAACCACCAACGGAACCTTTTCCCACAATTAATAAGCTCCTCTTGCATGGGATACAAATTTGTAAACCTTTTGGGCATAAGAAGCCTTTTATCAGGTGCCTTCCATGCCTTCCCCAGAAGCGCTTTCATGCCCTCATCTGTGTTTAAGAAGCATCACTGCGGTGCTTCTTAAACACACCTTGTTGTTGTTGCAAGGTGGTTCAAAGCCTACTTAACAGCCAATATCAAATCCTCAATACCAGGGGTAGAGGTCTCAAACTCCTCTCTCTGGCCCCAAAACATGTCCTCAGCACATTCACCTACTTCCTCCTCAGAGTCTAGATTAAGCTTAGGTTGTTTGGATATGGGGGTGTCTGGTAACCTCAGGAGCCTTAACATATTGCTCCATAAATGCATTCATTTTATGGACACTGTGCAGTGTCCTGCACAGCCTGTACTAAGGCAGGCACCGATACAGAATAATATACCAGTGCACTTATCTGTCTGCGCTGCTGTAATGGACCCTCAGCAGTCAGTTGGAGAAATGCTGATCAGAAGAAACAGTCACCCAGGTCTGCAGTGATAAATCTTCCTTTCAGCTCTGCACAGTGTGGGGAAAAGGGCACCAGACCAGAGAGAAAGGAGAGACCAAGTCCCTGCTTCAGCGGGGAGAGAAGCTGTTTTGGCACCCTCCCCCTAAAATTGTTTCTTCGGTCTTCCATTGTCTCCACACTGAACAGGATCACTTGGAAGTGCCCAGCTGCGCAGGGCTCCTGTAACAGGCTTCATCTCCATAATGGAGTTCAGCCTGTAAGCTCATTAAAAATGGCGGCCGCCATCGTGGGGGGGGGGGGGGGTGCTCAGGTCTCTCCCCAGGGCCCAGGAGACCGCTCTATAAAAAGAGGTCAAAACGCTGTGCTGAGAGACCATGTAGAATCTCTCAGCACACAGAAATCTGATAGGACACACTTCTGTCAGCCTCTGTTGCGCTGTCAGTGTAAAAAGCGCTCTCCGGAAGCTTCACACTGTAACCTGCACTAACTAGGAGCATATTAATAAAAAATAAACCCCTAGCTACTCTAAGAAACGGCTGCAGCCCACAGTCCATCAGCATAGCACCCACTCCAATGGGCACCTAAAACGAACTGAGGAATGCTGGGATGCAGAAGCCTGCCTCTCAAAGATGTTAGCATAGTTGCCTGGCTCCTGCAGACCCTCCTACATCCCAAGGTTAAGCTGTGTCACCAGGATGGACGAAAGAGAAAATGGAAAGAGATGACACTACAAGCTCATCCACTGCCACCCCATTAGGATCACAAGAGTGGGATAGATACAAGGGAAACTTGTTATTGTTCCTGGGGTCCATGTGATTGACCTGATGAACAAACTGGCAGACCCATGTCCTGCCAATTGAGGTAGTCAGTCTCACAATTCCCTGGAATGAACATGGCCGACAGAGGCGGTATGGGCCTCCACCCACACCACGATCTTGTAAACTTCTCCCATGTCCAAGCCACTTCTTTTGCCTTCCTGGTGATGGATGTAGGCCACGGCAGTGGCGTTGCCAAATTAAATCGTACCGCCTTGCAGAAAAATAGAGCTTGAAGAGAGCCAACTGGATCTCCCTCAACTTCAAGATATTTGTTGGTAACCGCACCTCTAGTGGAGACCGAGGACCCTGGAAGTGCTGCCCGCATGACACCTCGCCCAAGCTGCGCGGGCTTGAATCTTTGTCCAATTCCTCACTCTGTCTCCATCCTGCAGAGATGGCAGGAATCTAACCACCAAAGAGATAGACATCCATGTCTTTGGTGACAGACACTCCCTGGTGAAGAAAAAGATGTGAGCCCGACCACTGACAGGTCATTGAGCTGGAACATCCTGGAATGAGAACGGCCATAAAAGAAGTGCCTCGAAGGCCACCACCATCCGGGCCCAGCAGAATATGGAATGCAAGGGAACTGGAGTTATTACTGCTGCTAGCAGCAGTCTGGAAATTGCCCCCGTTAGAGCAATCCTTTTGCCTGGTGGGCAAATGTTGCAGCGGCTCTGCCACAGCCTCTGAATCCTCTACAAGTAGTTGCTGCCCCCCTCCCAGGAACGGCCCTGGAAAGGGACTAGGGGCTGAAGGACAGGCCAGAAAATGTCTAGGGCAAAGGCCACAGACAGCAAAAAAGATAGCCACCGCGCCGCCCCCCCCCCAACCAATATTCCTGATAGCGTCACCCAGAGAAACAATAGACTCCTGAATGTGCTCTGTGGAAGAGATAAGAATCTCTATCTGCCTCTCCGCTTGCAGGCCTGCAGCAAGTTGAGATATGCACGTTACAACAGTTTGATGGCCCAAACATTGGCCCTTGTGTAAATAGATTTCAGGGAGCTGTCAATTATTCCATCTTAAATTTCCTTTAAAGTGGCAGTTTCAAGAATGTAGTATCGGTTTAAAAAATATATATATTTTTATAAAGACTCAACACAGAAGGGTCAACTATAGGGGCGTTTCACAGGGTTTTCTACTATATATAGAAAAGAGGTAAGTCGACAACAGGCGACGTGACACCTGTAAGCTCTTATCAAGATGCTGCCAAGTAGAAGACAGAATGTCATCTAATTCATGCGAGTCAGCAAACTACAGCAGATATCTGCATAAAATAAAATTTTTATAAAAAAAAAAATTTGTCCAGATCATGGTCTCCTTCCAATATGCCATATCTGGCCAATAGCAAAAATGAATGCATAAATTCCCTATGAAACAGTCTTTCAAAAACAGTTCCTAGCTCAGAGTTCTGCATAAACTCACCCACCTCCAGTAAGGGGGTGGGGGATCGTCCTGACGCATAAGATTGCAGTAGAGACTATTGCTCTTTGCTTAGAAAGCTGAAGCAATGTAAGGGACCAAACCCTTAAATACACCAGCTACTGACCTACCCAATGTCTGGACCCAGGCTGGTTCAGAGTCAGAGGAAGGAGACTTCCTAGCAGATTCTCAGTCCTTTCTAGAAGGGAGCTCTGCTGAGAGACGAGATGACCATGCAGGAGAGTCTTAGCTCTATACAGATTTCAACTATCAGGAATAAAAGTCTCACAGAACATAGAGTTATTATATTGTCCCAGAGTCAACTTTGAACAAGATAGTTCCTTTGAGCCCTTTCCAGCCATGGTGGAAACGCACTGAACAATAGCATATAAGACAGTGGGGCAGATGTACGAACCAACGTTAAGTTGATTTCCCCAATGTATCACTAGCGCACCTAACGTTTGCTAGTGACAGCCCGCCGAGTTATGCTCGGCGGGGCTGTCCCCTGGGGGGGGGACAGACGGACTGCGAGTGCGCATGTGCGGGGCGTTGAGGGAGCCGTTCACGCTGGGGATAACGGCTCTGCTTAATACATCTGCCTATAACGTTTGCCCGCTTCTCCACGTTATGCTGGAGAAGCAGGACTCGTTATTCGCCAAACGCTATAGGCAGATTAATACATCTGCCCCAGTGAGGGGTAAAGACTGGCAGGTTAGGGGCAGGAACCACACTTTTGCTCTTACCATATTATATAGCAGTACTATAAATTCTAGGCACAATACAGTATCTGAAAGTGAAAGTAAAATGTACTCCAAACTCTCCTTGCAAGCTATACACCTCTGTTTTTACAACTCTAGTGCCTCAATGCTGAAAAACTAACACTGCCATCCCCAGCACGGTAGCTGTCTATTACACCATCAGTCTGTAACATGTGCTGTTGAACAAATTGTCCGCCAGCATCAGAGTACCGCCAGGGCCACTGGGAGCCAGTAAGCATCATAATCTCCTCTGCTTCCTTTTGTATAAATGAGGTCATTTGCCATTTCAATTAATCAAATTGTACTAGGCAGAGATGTATGTTTTTGCCTACTAAACTTTAGCAGCATACAGGAATACTGCCAGGTTGAATATCAGGTCTGGAGTACGAAAATTGCACTCCAAAAATAGAAAACTAATTTCTCACTGAGGGCCAGATGTATCAAGCTTCAAAAAGTGATAAAATGGAGTGATAAACAACCAGCTTCCTTACTGTCATTTTTCAAACCCAGCTTGTGATATGGCAGTTAAAAGCTGATTGGCTGGCTGTTTATCACTTGATACACCTGACCTTCACCCTATTAGTTTTGTTCTTTCCACCTGAAAGTACAGATTCCTACCTGTTAATATGCTTTCCTCTACTCCACCATGGCAGCCAACTCATGGGTTAAGTCCCAAAAGGTAGTACTCTGGAAGGAAACAAAAAAGAACACTGGCCCCTATATAAGCTCCACCTCCTTAGAGCTCAGTGTCTTGATTAAATAGCATACATATATACACTTATACTTCAACTTAAATAATTTTAACCACCAACAACCGGGCGGGATAATGCTGCCATGGTGGAGTAGAGGAAAGCATATTAACAGGTAGGAATCTGTACTTTCCTCTACCTCCCCATGGCAGCCAACTCATGGGTAATACCCAAGCAGTTACCACACTGGGTGGGCACAATAATAATAATAATAGTGGTTACATCACCTTACTTTAAACAACTGCGCTCAGCACCTTCCTACCAAACCGGGCATCTACTGACGCCGCTACATCCATTCTGTAATCTTTGGTGAAGGTATGCAGTGAGGACCAGCATGCCGCCTTACATACTTCCTGAATTGACGCCGCCTCTTTTTCTGCCCAGGAGGCCGATACTGCTCTAGTTGAATGAGCCTTTAAGCCTACAGGTGGAGTTTGGCCCCTAACTTTATATGCTTCCAAAATACAAGATTTGATCCACCTTGAAATTGTTGCTTTACTGGCCCCCTGCCCTTTATTCTTCCCTCCAGTCAGCACAAACAACCTTTCTGTCCTTCTATGAGATTTAGTTCTCTCCAAGTACATTTTTAGTGCCCTAACTACATCCAGTGTATGTAGCCTTTCTTCTTTTGAATTAGTAGGGTTCGTGCAGAACGAGGGCAGGACGATCTCCTGATTAATATGAAAAGTGGACACCACCTTGGGCAGAAACTGCGGATTTGTTCTTAGGACTACTTTGTCAGGAAAGAAGTTCAGGAAAGGCTGTTCCGCCCACAGAGCTTGGAGTTCCGATACTCTTCTTGCAGATGTGATTGCTACTAAGAACACAACCTTAATAGTAAGCATTTTTAATGACACGTCTTGCATTGGCTCGAACGGTTTTTCTACTAAAGCATTCAGGACCAGATTAAGGTCCCAAGGCGCCAGCGGGTTATGAAAGGACGGCTTTATCCTTTTAGCTGCTTGAATAAACCTCTGAATGTATTTATTATCTGCTAGCTTCCAGTCCAGCATAGCCGAGAGAGACGAAACTTGCACCTTAATAGAACTGACTGACAAGTTCTTATCTAGCCCTAGTTGCAGAAACTCCAGCACCATCGCTACATCTTTCGCCTGATTGTTCTTTGACTTACAAAACTCCACATACTTCCTCCAAATTCTATGGTACGTAATGGAAGTAGATCTTTTCCTGGCCTTGAGCAAAGTCCTTACTACTTTACTGGAAAACCCTCTTCTCTCTAGCATCTGGGTTTCAACAGCCACGCCGTCAGTCTCCAGGTAGGGGGCTGTGCCTTCCATAGTTTGTTCTGCCCTATTAAGTTGTCCAGATCCGGCAGGCGCCATGGGTCCGCTATCGCCATCTCCAGTAGTTTGGAGAACCAAGGTCTCCTCGGCCAGTACGGAAGTATCGCTATTGCCGTCACCTTCTCTTGCTGAATTTTCCTCAACAGCCTTGCTATTATTGGAAAAGGTGGGAACACATACACGAATTCTGCTTCCCATACTGACGTCAGTGCATCCTGTTTCTCTGCCCCCGGATCCCAATGCCTTGAGAAGAACCTCTGGAGCTTTGCATTCTTTCTTGTGGCCATGAGGTCCACTTGAGGTTGACCCCACATTTTTATGATTTGCTCGAACACTTCTGGGGACAACTCCCATTCTCCCGGCTGCATGAACTGCCTGCTGAGGCTGTCTGCCTGCAGGTTTTCTTTGCCTGCTACAAACACCGCCGTGAGACTGCTTACATGACTCTCTGCCCAGGATATTACTTCCGATACCTCTGACATGAGCTCTCGGCTCTTTGTCCCTCCTTGCCTGTTTAGGTAAGACACCACCGACTGATTGTCGGACCTTACCACAATATCTCTTCCCACTAGGCCTTCCTGCAGGTGTATGCAGGCCATAAGCACCGCTCTCATCTCTCGGACGTTCGAGTGCTTGATTCTTGTTTCTTGGGTCCATACCCCCTGAACCATCTGCTCTCCACAGACCGCTCCCCAGCCTGCCAGGCTGGCATCCGTGGTCACCACTTTCTGTCTCGACACTGCGAACACTCTTCCTTCTTCTAGCCTCAGTCTGACCGACCACCATGCTAGATCCTGACGAGCCTTTTTTGACAGAACAATCTTTTGAAACTTGTTTCTTCCATAGCCATCCCACTGCATAAGAAAGCAGCTTTGGAAAGCCCTCATATGGAACCGACCCCATTGTACGGTCTCTAATGCTGCCGAAATTAGGCCGAGCACTTTCATACAGTCCCCTGAAAAAATGACTTTTTTGCTTTGGAGAAGAGAGATTTCTCGTCTTAACTTCTCCCTTCTGTCCTCTGTTAGTTTGATTGTCATGTGATTTGTGTCTATCCAGACACCTAGATACTTTACTACACAGGCCGGGATGAGTTGGCTCTTCTCCTGGTTTATCAACCACCCGTGTTGTTCCAGGTACTGTCTTACTTGAGACGTGCTTCTCTCCGCCTCTTTCCTTGTTCTTGCCATGATCAACAAGTCGTCGAGATATGGCCATACGCAAATCCCTTGCTGCCTCAGATTGGCGACCAACACCACCAGTACCTTCGTAAACGTCCTTGGAGATGTAGCCAGACCGAATGGCAGGGCGACAAATTGATATGTTACTCCTCCAAGACGGAAACTTAGGTACCTGTGGTGCCCCGCATATATCGGTACGTGCAAATATGCGTCCCGAAGGTCTATCGTAGTCAGAAATGACCCCTCCACGATATCTGGTAGGATAGACCTTAGTGACTCCATCCTGAATTTTTTTGTTATGATAAATGCATTTACTCTTCTCAAATCCAGGATTGTCCTGAAACCTCCTGAAGGCTTTTTGACTATAAAAAATCTTGATTGGCAACCTCTCCATTCTTGCTCCTTTGGTACTCTCACTACCACTTTTTGATTGATCATTTTTTGTAAACTGTCTAATAACGCGGCTTTTTCTCCCGGATCCCGAGGCATTGGAGACTCCGTCCTCCAGTAACCCGGAAACTTTGCGAATTCTATTTTGTATCCGGATTCTATTATCTCCAATACCCATTTGTCCTGGACAGATTGGGACCAAATCTGCTTGAACTGCAGCAGTCTGCCCCCAACTGTCATTCCGGCGTCATTGGCTAGAGTGCCTTGCGGAATCTCTTCCGTCTCTGCCCCTTTGGCCTCGAAAAAAGCTCCGATTTGCCGCCCAGGACCTTCTGAAGCTTCTCCCTGGCCTATACGTCCTCGCTTCCTTAAAATCCGACCCTTGGGGCCTCCTCCCAATGTTTCACCTGCTCACTATCGAATGGATACATCTTAGATACCCTAAGCGGCACCGCCACTTTTTTATCCGGGTGTCTCCATTCTTCGTCCACCATTTCCTTCAATGCCTTTGACAATGGAAATGTCTTGCTCTTTTTCTTCTTGTCTTGGAAAAGCAGGTCCTGCAATTTCTCTTCTTCCTGAGTCTCTTCTATCTTCAGAGACTTATTAATAAGAACCAACAGGTTCTCCAATAACACAGGGTTAAAGTCAGCCTTTGCTTTATCCTGTGTTATTTCTCCTTCTTCCACTTCCTCCGCTCTAAATGCTGGGCCCTCTGCAGAGTCCTGGGATCCCCCTGAGAACTCGGCTCTGCTCCTTTTTGCTCGCATTTTCTCAACATCCTGCTTTGTCATAAATGTGTCAGCCAGTGCTGTCTTCAGCATAGACACCAGCTCAGTCATCTAAGCAATACCCATTTGCTGGGTGATTTTACAGGCATTGCAAGTGGAGCCTATCCATTTATCCGGCAGGGCCTTATCACACAAGCTGCACTTAGCAGGGTGATGCTTCTTGTGTTTAGCCTTTGCTTCAGACTGCCCCTTGCTTGTATCTGATCTACAATCAACATATATAAACAGTCAGTACCATTATCACTTCCTTTATCAACCAGTTCCTCTCCGGCTTACCCGGACTTCTTCTGCTGCTTTTTCTCCTCATCCATATTGACAGCTTATCAGCCTGCAGCTAAAAGCAATGACACACAATAAGGATGATGAAAGCTCCTCCAGCTAACGCTGTCAACGGAGTCTTACCGTCTGCTGGAATACACTGCTCTCTTTTCTCTGTTTTTTTCGTGCGTCCGGCTCCAATGCTCACAGGTCGTTTGCTTATTTATATTTGCCGCTTTTAACCTCCCGGCGCGCCGAACGACGCGTCCCCTGGTCCGCGCGGCGCCCCTGTGAGGTCAGACGCCCGCCGCATATGACAGGCCGGCTACGCGCCCGACGGGCGCCCGGCATCTGCGTCTCCGTGCGGCGCCCTCGTGACGTCAGACGCCACACGCCGGCACCCGACCTCCAGCTCACTCTGCATATGCTGCCGCTACCCCGGACCAGCGTTACCGCCATAGTGACCGCTCAGAAATCTCCGGCCACCAATTCCAGCAGACCCAAGGTACCCCTTACTGCCCTCGACAGCGGGGACCCGTATTTCCAAATCCTTGCCTCAACCCCAGCTGCTCTAGGCAGTGGAGAGGGCCGCAGCTCAGGGTAAGCCCTTCCACTACCCTGGAAGGAAAAAAAAAGACACTGAGTTCTAAGGAGGTGGAGCTTATATAGGGGCCAGTGTTCTTTTTTGTTTCCTTCCAGAGTACTACCTTTTGGGACTTAACCCATGAGTTGGCTGCCATGGGGAGGTAGAGGAAAGCTAGTTTAATTAATCTTACTTACTCTTCTCTATCAAACACTTCCAAAACTAAGGACATAAACGTTGTGCCTTTCACCAAGACAGTGCTAGAGAATAAGTTTAAGCAATAATCATTTCAACTTCAGTTATTATCTGGTCATCCAACTGACTAGACACAATGACCAGATCTTCTACAGTTTTCCTCTATCAATTATTGTATTCCTAGATTCCAATCCATGAACATTTTATTTAGGAAGGTGTGCATCGCCTATACCTGCCATAATCTGTAGTTTTGGCTAATGTCAGTGAGTGAAGCTTGTACCTATTGATTTAAGCAGTTAAAAGTTGCATCCATAATGGCCACCATACTGGTGACATAGCCTGAAAAGTTTACTCCCATATCATATGGCTATACACAAATTAAAATTTTATTAGGAATTTCCACAAAACCCTTTAACAATCCCACACTGATAGTTTCTCATTCTGTATTAAACGGATTACTGTCCGGAAATAAAAGGCAAAAAAAAAAAACCCACGAGGTTATTCAAGTGGGCAAGAACAAAGCACATGTTACCGGAAAGGGCAGCCAGCTCGACCATGTTGGTGCCAGGAATCTCCTTTTACTCCAAGAAATAACTGACCATTACTAATTTATTTTTAAAATGGGTTATTCCGGACAGTCAGAATATTTTGACAAGCATTTTATGAAAGAAAGAAAAGTACACAGATGAGCAATAAAAACCAGGAAGTGCATCTAAATGATGCAAGGTGAACAGCCACAATATTCAAATAGGTGGAAAATAAATATTTTGCACAATAAAAGTGCTCTAGAAGGTACCTTATATAACCAGTGAATGTCAGGAAATGAATTGAGATCATACAGTATATATAGAATTGTATTGCAGTATCAGAGATGTCCACAGGGGATATAAAGCAGCAAATTCTTCTTTAGCGGAATCACTAGATATAAAAGGCTAAATTCTCCTTATTTTTTTGACCTCTTGAGGTCACACAATGGACCAAATTATTCCTTAAAAGAAAGTGAAACCAAAATGATACGTTTCCAACTTCCTGAATATGGATAGAGGAAGATGTGAAGACAAATTGGAGGTTGGAGCAGATAGGGACTAAGTAGTCAAATTTACAGTCTTTAGTATGAATTCTATTCATTTGTGCTATATATACACAGTACCTTCTAGCAAGCATTTTGTGAACCAAATCATCTGTGTGCACATTAACCAGAATTTTCAGTTAAAAAAACACACCAGATTTCCACAATTAAGTCCGCCCTTCACTTTGCTTCTAAGCCTTTAAAATTGTATAGGCAGAGACTGGTGGAAGACTGATAATGATAATAATGTGCCAAATCTGCAAACAACTGTTTGGGTCTATATACTGAGGGAATCCCATTCCTTATTAAAAAAAAAAGGTTTCGACATTTTGTAATACTGCCCCAGAACATTCAATCAGATAAAATAAATGAGGACTGACACAAATATGTATGAAATAAATCAGACGATAACTATGTATTGCGCATGTAAATCGGAAAAGACTATACAAAAATAGTTGTTTACAGGTATTTATACAGTCTACTTTTCAATAGTAGAGCGAGAAAAAAATAAACACATTAACAATAGCACATTATTTAACGAAGCCTATTTTATTACTTCAAATGTTAAATGTAAAAAAAAAAAAAATGTCCAGCACAGCTGTCATTTAAAAAAGGAGATCTACAATAAGTACTATGTTTCTAGTTCAATAAACAGATGAACCCAATGTCTTTGAATGACATAATAGCTGATCACTGTACAGTACATCTTATGAAGACCCGTAAAGTAAAGAACTACTCCTGAAACTTAGTGATTACAAGATCTAGATTTCAAAGCTTAAGTTTCTTTCTTCTTCCTCTACCATCAGGTGCTCCATCCATTTTCCGTTTCTGTGCCTGCAATAGATAATGGTTACATAAAGTTTAGGACTGTGTACAAAAAAAAAAAAAAAAAAGCTTGTGATTCTGTATAACAGACAGAATGATCTGATTAAATAAAATGCAAATACCACATGTTATTCTGAGATTGGGGAGTATTCAATGCGTTTTTTTTCTCCATGTGCAGCAAATCCTGTTTAGGATTTGCTGCACATTCGCAGGGGACAGAGGTAGGGAGCTGCTTCACTGATCCCGCTAATAATAAGCCCCCGACCAGTGTGAAGTGAATATTTAATGAGCGGCTCCCGACCCCCTGCTAGCAAATCGATGGCGAGCAGGGGACACGCGCGCACGAGAGGCGCACTCGTTCCCTTCCAACGGCGCTTCCATCCGCTCCCCCGGGTCCCCGCCGGCTTGTCGGCGGTAACCTGGGGTCCCCGCCGCCTGCCCGCACCCCCCCGACCCTGTCAGTCTCCGAGGCGGAGACGGACAGGGTTTCGGTCGCCCCGCCGACTGAGACGCACCCGCGTCTCAGTCTGATGGATGGCGAGGCTGCTGGCGGATCGCCAGCGGGGACGTTCTGGCGATCCGCCAGCCAGGATGTAGCCTGCCCCATCTGTACTAGAAAGATCTGCGATCTTAAGATGTGCGCATAAATTAGCCTTGAAAGCTTTTGTCAGTCGTGGACAAAAGATTTCAGGCAAGTGCACATCTTCAAAGATTTCTCTTAAGATCTCATGTGCACGCCTATAGATCTTTTGCTAAATCTGATTTTTCATGCAGCATGTAAGATCAGAGGATTTAGCAAAAGATCTACGGGAGCGCGCATCCGATCGATATCAGCTGGAAATCAGCAAAAAAAACTTGTTGTAGTGTGGGCACCTTTAGACGCATTATTGGCAAAAAAAAGTGCAACAGTTTGTGCCAAGAAGGGCTATTTGGAGTTACTGCAGCAAAGATATACAAACTATCTGGATTGTCACCTGCCTTCACTCTGTTATCCTACTTTATTATTCACATTCTACTTTAAAGTAATCTAAAGTCTCCATCTCTCCCAGTGAACCAATTCTTATTCTCTTCCTAATGTCCACGGCCTTGATAACATTTGACACATTGTTTAGGGCAGTATTTACATACACCAGTCCTTGGATGCTCCAGAGGACTAGACAAATACATGTTTTACAGATCTCCTATACATCACAGGTGAAGTAATTTGCACCACCAGTGGATGTTTTAAAGCATGCCAGCAATGATTAATACACCAGTGCACCCACCAGGTCTGGAAAAACATCGAATTATACTCACCGATAATTCCTTTTCTTCTTAGAGATCCCATGGCAGCCATACTTAGGGATATTTCCCCTTTCCTCCGCTTAGACAGGGTGATTTTTTTCCACATAGGCTCCGCCCACCTCAGGTACATAAGCCTTCCCCTCGCCTTCCCCTCCCCTTCCTCTATGTCTTTTGAATGTCTCCTAACTCACTTGGAAATAAATCATCCAGTACATAGGGAGGGATCTTTTTTGTGGCTGCCATGGGATCTCTAAGAAGAAAAGGAATTATCGGTGAGTATAATTCGATGTTTTCTTCTACGATCCCCATGGCAGCCATACTTAGGGACATACCAAAGCAAAAAAGGGCGGGAGACCATATCAATGCAATATTATTTATTTAAGGCACTTTTCAGTACATTTCCCCCAAAGTGGGCGGAAGGAATGTGTAAGGCATAATGCCTAGTGAAGGTATGCACAGACGACCAAGTCGCGGCTTGACAGATGTCGGAGAGGGAAGCTTGAGCCTTCCTAGCCCATGAGGCAGCCATCGCTCTTGTCGAGTGTGCTCTTACGATCTGTGGAACAGTTCTTCCTTCTTGTTCGTAGGCAAAGATGATGAGACTTCGAATCCACCTTGCCAAGGTTTGTTTAGAAGGCACAAACCCCTTGTTTGTTCCTTCCGTAATGATAAACAAATGTTTTGTTTTTCTAATTTCTTCAACTCTTAGTAAATAAAGCGAAATAGCTCGTACTAAATCTAAAGAATGTAATTCTTCTTCCTCAGGATTAGTAGGATCATCATAGAATGTTGGCAGAATAATCTCTTGATTCAAATGGAATCTGGATACAACTTTTGGCAGAAAGTCTGGATGTGTCCTTAACACCACCTTATTTGGAAACATACTCAGATAAGGTTCCTCTGCCCATAAGGCTTGGATTTCACTAATCCTTCTGGCCGATGTTATCGCTACCAGGAAAACGACTTTCCAGGACAGATATTTAAGCTCTGCTTGTGACAAGGGTTCAAACGGTGCTTGCATGAGGGCATTTAGTACAATCATGAGATCCCAAGGTACTACCATAGATTTTCTGGGAGGCCGCATCTTCTTTATGGCCCTACAGAATCTGATCACTATCTCTTCTTTTGCCAATTTGCGATCTAGCAATACACTCAAGGCTGATATTTGACACTTCAATGTGGATACTGCTAGGCCCATCTGGAACCCCTCATATAGGAACTGCAGGATCCGAGCTGTAGCAGTCTGTGAAATGAGAGTGGAGTCATTCTTCCATAACAGGAATCTACGCCACACCCTATAATAGGCCAAGGAAGAGACTTCTTTTCTGGCCTTCAATAGAACTTCAGCAACTTGCTCAGACATTCCATTTTGCATCAGGAATTGCCTCTCAGCTTCCAAGCCCTGAGACAGAATATCCCTGGATTGGGATGATGTAAAGGTCCCTGACTCAAGAGATCCGAAGTTATTGGGGAGGATCATAGATTCTTGTATCGCCAGTTTGAGTATTGCAGGAAACCAAGGTCTTCTCGGCCAAAATGGTAATATTGCTATTACTGACACTCCGTCTTCCTGCACCTTCTTCAGTACTCGACCTATCATCTGGACCGGTGGGAATACATAGCCCAGGTGACAATCCCATTTGACTGAGAACGCATCTGTTGCTGTCGCTGTTGGCAGAGAGAACCTTGAGTAAAATCTCTCTACCTTGTGATTCATCTGAGAGGCCATAAGGTCTATATCCGGCTTCCCAAACCTCTTTACGACCTTCTGAAAGACTGAAGTTTTCAGCGCCCATTCTCCAGGTAGAACTTCCTTCCTGCTTAGATAGTCTGCCACTATATTCTCCTTCCCTGGCACATACAGTGCTGACAGGGATATCAAGTTCTTTCTCGCCCAAGGTACTATCTTTTGCATGATGTCCATCAAGTCTCTGCTTCTCGTACCCCCTTGATGATTGAGGTGTGCTACCACCGATATATTGTCCGAGAAGATTTTGAGATGCTTGCCTTCTATCAGGGACTTGAACTGACAAATAGCTCGCCATACTGCTAGGGCTTCTCTCACGTTTGATGTCAGCTCTGATTCTTCTTGAGACCATCTTCCTTGAATGTTGTGTTCCGCAATATGCGCTCCCCAGCCCACCAGGCTTGCATCTGTAGTAAGATTGATGAACCGAGGTAGTTGAAGGTCTGTTGACTTGAGTTCTAGATCTTGTGTCCACCATTTTAGAGAGTCTTTTACCTCCCTTCCCAAGACAATTCTTTCTTGGTTGTTCTTTGACAACCTCACATACGGCAGGAGCTTCCACTGAAGAGGACGCATGTTCCATTGTGCCCAAGGCACTGTTCCTATCGCCGAGGTCATCATTCCCAACAATTGAAGGCCTAGGCCTAGGTTGATCGATTTCTTGTGCCGAAGTTCTGCCGCCAAGGTTTGTATCTTTACACACCTTTCTTTGGACAGTGAGATTCGAAATTGAGCAGTATCGATTAACACTCCAAGGAACTGTATTTTCTGTGATGGCTGTAGTTGACTCTTCCTGATGTTTATAACCCAGCCATGTTTCTCCAGGTATTGTATCACTATCGCCAAACTTTGTCTTGTCTGATTGATAGAACCTCCTGCAATCAAAAGATCGTCCAGATAGGGCCATATCTGTATTCCTTTTAGTCTCAATTGTGCTACTAGGACAATCAGCATCTTTGTGAACACTCTGGGCGACGAAGTGAGGCCAAAGGGGAGGCATCTGAATTGAAAATGATGACCCAACAGGTAGAATCTGAGGAACCTTCGGTCTGACTGATATATGGGTACGTGGTAGTAGGCGTCTTTTAAGTCCAGAGAGACTAAGAAATCGTTCTTCTTGATCCCTGCCAGTATGGATGTTAGAGTTTCCATCTTGAATCTTGTCTTTTTCAGATACATATTTAGTCTTCTCAGATCTAGGATAGATCTGAAATCGCCTGAGTGCTTTTTTACTAAGAAAAGATTTGAGTAAAACCCTTTCTTCCAGTTTGCTCTTGGTACGGCTTCTATTGCTCTGGATTGCATCAATTGGTCCACTATCTTTGTTAGAGCTACTCTCTCCATCCTGTTTTCCGGAGGACGAGACTTCATAAACTTGTTTGCTGGTTGATAGCTTTGGAATTCTAAATGATAACCTTGTTTCACGACTGTGATCACCCACTTGTCGTGGATAGACTCTTCCCAAATGCTTGCGAATTCTAAGAGTCTCGCCCCCACCTGACCTGATTGACGATAGTCATTGCCTTGGATTTCCTCTGTTCGCACCTCGAAAGGAACTACGTGACAGAGCACCTCCTCTTCTATTATACTGTCGCCCCGGTCGGTAACTTCTGGCGTCTCTGAATTGCTGTCTAGACGAAGTAGGAATAGGAAATTTATTTTTCTTATCCTGGGGCAGGCGAACAGATTTTCCTCCAGTTATTCTTTGGATCATAGCATCCAATTTCGCCCCGAACAAAAAATTTCCCTCAAAAGGTAGTGACGCTAGTCGATTCTTTGAATTTGCATCCGCATTCCAATTCTTCAACCAGAGAGCTCTTCTTGCCACTACCCCTGCTCCTACGGATTTAGCAGAAAAAGCCACTATATCTAGAGAAGCCTCACAAATATATTGTATAGTCTTTTGCATAATCTCCAGATTTTTCAACAAGTATTGCCTAGATATTTTATCTTCTATATCTTTGTGCATTTCAGTACTCCATAATCTGAGCGCTCTAGCTGACGACGCCACTGCTATGCCTGCTCTCATAGAAATGGATGATGCCATGTGTGTTTTCTTCAATGAATTCTCAATTCTTTTCTCCATGGTATCCTTAAAGGAAGCACCATCCTCTAAAGGAATCGTGGTCTTAGAGGTAACTTCCGCCACCGCAGCATCTACTTTAGGTACCTCGCACCAACTTAATAGCTGCTCATCTTTAAATGGATACATTTTCTCAATCCTGGGTATCTTACCCAATCTTCTATCTACTGACAACCATTCTTTAGCAATCAGCTCCTTCATCACCCGATGAAATGGAAAGAATCTGCCAGCCTTAGTACGGTCTTCAAACAGAATATCCTGACTATCCACAGGTTTATCAGGCTCCTTATAGTCAATAGCTTTATGTATATATTTTAACACGCTTTGAACTAGCTCCAAATTAAAAGAGCTCTCCTCTTTAATTTCCCCAGATTCTTCACCTGAAGAAACATAGACCTCCTCCTGTTTATCTTCAGATCTATTATCATAATCTAAACTTGTTTGAGACCTAGATCTCTTAGAAGACTGTAACTGAGTAAGCTCTTCTTTAGTCACAAAGGATTTCTTCATCCAATCCATCAACTGGGATAACATTTCTGACTGATTGTCTTGTGTCAGAGTTTTAGTACATTCTCCACATTTGTTGCCTTTATAGGAACCAGGTAATACTTTATCACAGGTGACACAATTGATTGTAGTATGCTTCTTCTTGGAAGAACATTTCTTGCTTGGAGAAGAAGGCACACTGCAATATATATATATATATCTATTACTAACTAAAAATAAAATATTTTCCTAACGCACAAAAAACAAACTGCAGGCTCACCTCGCTAGAGCAGTATCAGTCTTATGGGGGGAAGGATCCATGATGCGCAGCAACAGCAGACACTCCAGTATACTGAAACCACCAAACAACTGAATAAACCAGCATGGGCTGCCTGATTTTTATCCCCAGCTGTATTCCCGGAAGTACTCTGTAGCACAGGTCACTAGACCTGTTAAAATGCCCCTCATTGAGCCGCCCTCTGGGCGCAACAACGGAGACCTTACTTCCGGTACACGCGCTCCGGCGTGTAACGCTGCCGGCATGTACCGCTGTGCTCCTGTGCGCTGAGACAGAGGAGACGCGCCAGAAGCTGTGTGGAGCTGGCCGCTGAACGGGGATGTGACACGCCGTCCTGCAGAACCAGACCTTACCCTGACAGACGGGGAGACATCGCCGCTGACAGGTGACTTCTCTTTATACGCCGCGTATATCCATAAGTGCAGGGTCGAGCTGACACAGGTCTCCCTGCATCTTCTTCTTCCCCCCTGCTAGGTGAGCCCTTGCAAAATAAAATAACACCCTGCCCTGTCTAAACTCAAAGGAGACAGGAAAAAAGACATAGAGGAAGGGGAGGGGAAGGCTTATGTACCTGAGGTGGGCGGAGCCTATGTGGAAAAAAATCACCCTGTCTAAGCGGAGGAAAGGGGAAATATCCCTAAGTATGGCTGCCATGGGGATCGTAGAAGAAATATGGACTGTTAGGGGTCACTGAACTGGAGTTGGGAAAACCTGGTTTAGAATATGTGAACACCTTTGATATACCTCTGCTTTAACAGTCGTGGCACCTGTAAACATGCAAGTTATTTAGGGATAACGTCTGAGTCTTCAGACACAAAAGAAAAAACCCTGATAAGTGCAGTAAAGCTAGCGGACTTTGTGGCTACTGTAATAGCCCTGACTGGTAACGTACAAGAAATGAATAGTACTAAAATTCTGTTCCCTGTAAAATTCCAGGAAGAGAAGGATGTAGTACTACTGCAGTAAAGATATACCCATTTTAATATTTTTTTTCCCATAGCACCATCAATTTAGAATTAGGAATCTATATGAAGCCATACTCACCGAAGATGATCTTGGTCCACGTTTCTTTTTCTCAGCTTTTTCCTTTTCTTCCAATTCAAGATTCTCCCTCTCAATTAATGTGATTAAAGTATTACATCTTCTCTGCAGCTCCTAAATTATTGCAACAAAAGTATTCAGAATATTGTTTTATTTGCAACTTGACATGCTTAAAATATTGTCTAAATGCATCACAAGTACATAATATTATTGTACAGAAGGTGAATTTACAATTAAATCATTGTTTGATTATGTCAGGTTCTTGGAAAATAGATTAGTAATAAGTTGACAGAAGGATTAGAATTTGGAGGATGCACGATAGAACCAAGGGATAATTAACACTTAACTGTAATTTTAGTTTTCCACAAAACATGACAATCTTCAAAGCACATGAATTAAAAGTACCAAGTTTGCTCACCATTGCAGTTCTTGATTTAAGAAACCAGTCAAATCTAAACTGGGGAGAGTTCCTGATGCATTGTCTAAGCTCATCATAGACATTTTCCTTGTCAAAACCCAGTTTGTGTAGCATACAGATAAGAAAGCGATCCTCCTCTTCTGTGTAATTTTTTCCTTTGTTTGTGCCATAAGAGATTCTCAACTGATGAAAAGGTGCCTTGTATCGACCGATCTAGAAAAAAACGTATATTATAACCTTTATGTGTGGCCAAATATTATGCATCACTTGAAACCTCAGTCTCCTTATGCAGTCTTAAGCTGGCCATACATCAGAACGATTTCAGGACAGAAAAGACTATTTCCACAGGTCGTCCGATGCATTGTGGTATTATTGTGAGGAGTTTAGGTACGATGTGTGTTTACGCGGGTTGTGAGGTCAATCCTGTGATATTATCTGCAGCACATAGCATATCAAGACGCAGCCAGCGACCAGTATGCTGGGAGCTGCAGATCTTATAATAGATCTTATGTGAAATGACACAAGTTCTACGGTGCGTCTCGGAAGCTGACAGATAGTCAAATGATCCGGATTGGAAGCTGGTCATTCTGATGTATGGGCAGATTTACAGGGTAAACTTTCCACCAAGAGACAAGTTATGTGCGGGTATTAATACAGTGATGCAATATAATTTCTTCTGCTATATTTAAAAGATTGTTCTGCTTTGATATCACTAGGTTTACAAAGACAAATTGTTTTCCCACCACTATGAACAGTACAAAATAGCATCATAAAACAAAATTGCCTTACAACACAAAACACACAAGGTCTGCAACTTCAATCAAGCACTGACACCAATATCACCTTTGTATCCAGCGCTTTTTTTATGCTGATTCTCCGCTGTATCCTTGCTTCTCCCCTTTCTATCTGAGCCATGATTTTCTCAATGTCTTGTAGCTCATTACATCTTTCCCAAAAGACAGCTGAACAAAATGAAGTTTGGATCATTAAATAAAAGATGTAGGCATATGTATATTTAGAGAAGCTTTACATTTTACAGCAATTTCTGCTGTATAAAACGTATTGATTTCCCATTTTTGGGTTAAGGATCCAGTCAGAAAAACGCGTCTAGAAGTCTGGGGACACTGGAACCATAGAGTACAAAAGGGCATGTAGGAGCAGAGGCACCCTAATTAATTGTACAGAGGGAAAGCTACGCAAGCACGGGGAGAATATACAAACTGCTCACAGTTAGGGCTATAGTGGGAATCGAATCCATAACCTCAGTGCGGTAAGTTGGTACGTTCTAACCATTACACAGTCTGTGCCTACCAGCACTGAGGTCATGGGTCAATTGCCACCATGCCTCTAACTGTGCTGAGTTTGCATATTCTCCCAGTGCTTGAGTCTGTTTCCTGTGGTACTCTGGTTTCCTCCCACAATCCAAATATAGACTTATGGAGCACATTGGACATTTATTTATTTTAGCTGATTCTGCATACATCACAACATCCCATGGTTCCAGTGAACCCCAAAAGGAGGTAGTAATATTTTGAGTACAGTAAAGACCATTTAGTGCTTTGTTCATCTGCTGACTATTTCTATCATTGCCGAGCTAACTAAAATGGGTTTACCTCTTTAATATTAAGTATCTTAGAATCCACATTATATAAAAGCATCATATAGCTCAGAAACATTTTGTATATATAACTAAAATACCAAAACCTAAGCATGTACAGTACTACAAAGACACACCCATACTGAGTTCATAGAGCCTCTCATGCCTAAATCAATAGCTTCATACCCACTATACACCCAAGATATTTTTGTGCCTCATTTCTTTACATTTCTTCTGGTGGTTTTAGTCATCTCTACACTATCTGAGATTTAAAAAAAAGCAATATAATTTAATTTGATTGAATTTGTGAGGCTTTGTTTATGAAATCAAATGTAGTTTATAGCCAATAACACTGCTGTAAATTTATAACATGAAGCCCAAAAGGTAACCAAAAGAAACTGGATCCTGTGAAATGGTTTACCATCCCTGCTTGCAAAAACATATGGGAAAAAAGGTTACCTGAATACTCCATTACATCGTCGGGAGTTTTGCCTTCCACTTCACGAGCAATATTTTCAATGTCATCTCGTCCCCATTTTTCATTAGCTTTGATGAACTGGTTAAAATCTCTCTTGTTCCAATTGGTAAAGCCCTGAAAAATGAAGACATAACTTTAGCATACATATAGTCCATAAAATGTTCATGTATTGAAAGACAATATACTGCTGTTTTACACACCTGAGTTAGTAATTTTTCCTTTTCATCCAACTCTTCATCATTAAGTGGCTCTGCTTCATCAATCTTCAGCTGTTCTTCCTTCTGTGCCTGTGCTGAATTGGGTAATTCAGGGTTGCGAGGTACCTGAGGTAGCAGAACAGTTTATTAATCACAGTCACAAATTATACTAAAGCGCCAGTTTGAAATTCATATCTTACCTTATAACCAATTGTTTTTCTATAATAAAGAATTTCCTTTTCCAATAACTCAAACAATCGTGGAGGGAAAAACTGAAAATCTTGAACATTTGGTTGTTTTGGAGGTCGTGGAGCCTAAACAGACATTAACATATATTATTTGCCATGAAGGAGGAAAGAGCTAATGTATCCAAGTTCCCCCAAATGCAACAATAGAGGGAATTCCCTTTTATTAGGATTGAAGTAAAGTCCATCTCAAACTTACTTTCGGTATTTTTGGTTCACTGACACGGAGCGCTTCACGAAAATAGGCATCAACGGCATAATTTGCTTTTCTTTCACGTTTTGGAGGTTCAATCCACTCGGTAAATGCCATCTTATAAAATATATATATACATAAAAATTCATTAGAATGTTTTAAATAATGTTGGGCTTCATGCTGCTAACATAAAGAGAGCATAAAATAGACGCCTACACAAAGGCAATAACTGGAATTCACATTTTACCTTTTGTTTTTCTCTGTAATCTTCACCTTCAAAATTATAGACACTGGAATCTGTATCCATAGAAAAGTTTCTTAATGAGCTTTCACCCATGTTTGAGAGTTTTTCTTTCATTTCTGCAGTCTAAAAAGAAAGAACAAATCCTCAGCAAGATGTAGATTTGTAGCTAAGGTATGGGAAAGACGTTAATAAAAGGTGATTCCTCTAAGAAAATTATACTATTTGGTGTATATCAGCCTACTATATTGGGGGATATTCAATGCCGCCGGCTAGCCTCTAAAGGCGAGCTATACTCAAGCAGTGCCGATAGCTCGCCATCAGAGTATTCAACAGCGTCCCCTCACCCTGCCATTTCCACCTCACTTATCCTTTTCAGAAAGGTGGAAACTGCGAGTGCGCCCGTCAAAACCGTGGGGCTCTCCACAAAATGCAGCAGGCTCACTGCATTTGTGGCGAACTTTGTCGTTCCGGGGAATCTTTGCAGTCTTCTGATGGCAACGATTTCTCCAGAACATTGAATACAGCAAGTGGCTGATAAGAGGGTTAGATGGTGAGGATGGCTTATCAGCAATCCTAGCCAAAAACAAGCCATCCTTGCCGCACAAACCCCCTGGTCGGCAGCACTGAATACTGCCCTTGGTTGGAAACGTTGTATTACTGGGCATAGTACGTAGCATTGGTTAAATATATTGTTCGATTCAATAGGCATGAGCTAGCTTATCCAAGAAGTACAGGCATATGCTGCTCTTGAGGTACTCATGAAGTCAGGAATATCTATTTACCACTTCACCAGATAGCGTTGTTGTACCACTTGCTGGCATTTGCATACCGTTGCAACACCACATCACCTGCTTTACAGCCAACTAAATTGACCACATACAATTGATGAATATGTCGTTATATATTGCACTTCATATTAAAGTTGTAAATTATATTTAAAAAATTCACCAATATATTTTATTAAAAAGCTAGGGAGAATAGAGGTCTTCCCCATTAAGAATGTTAAACTGTTAACAGGAATTTAAAACCTACCTTTTTTTCACCTCTTTCCAAGATGGCGTCAATGTCTTCATCAGTGATTTCACTATCCTTTGAAGCAAACACATGTGTGGCACCATGACGAATCATCTGAAGCATTTCATCCTTTCCCAGCTTATTTAAATTTTGGTCCACTAATCTTCCTGTTGTAGATGGAGTGGAAAGAACAGCAGCTTACTAATAGAAGTAGTTATCAATCTGTAGCAGTGTTAGGAAAAGCAGTGTAACAAAAGAAAAACAATTTGATTCTGTATGGAATATCATTATATGGCATATTCTGTGTGCCTCCGAAACACTGTCATCTGTTGGCAGTGAGTGAAACTACATCTACTAGCTTTGAAAGCATTTGTTTTGAGCAGGTTTACTAGTATTATATAAATGCCCTATAGAAAAGCAAAATAAGTTCTTATTCGAACAGTAACAAATATAATTATATATAAGGATCAAAGCAATGTTCTTCTGTTGGTAAATGGTAAAGTTGCATTATCTATTCCATAAAACTTTATACAATTTTTAATCCTAGAAGTCCTGCAGTAAAAGCCAGAGGTGTGAAGGTATTACAAATAAGGAGATGAAACCTAAAGATTGAAGCTTGTGATTGGCCAGCCAGTTACATTTCATTACCCGTTTCCACTATTTAGAGAAGTACAGGTAAAGGGTAACAAACTACATGCTTCAACTATCATGCGTAGGCTGAATGCTGTATACAGCCCAAATAGTACTCATTACCCTGGTAGAGTGTGCAGAAACCTCTGGAACTGGAGTAAGTATGGAGAATGACTGCACTAGTCAGCTTTCCTGCTGGCCAAGATAAAGTCCCAAGGTTGGAAACTAGACAAGCGATGGCCATGAATAATACTTGCAATTATATAAATTAAAGTCGCAATTTTCAGCTCAAAGCTTGACTGGCTCAAAGAGCTACGTGAATGGATAGCATGACCAGGAGCCAATCACATGGACGCTGGACACAAATCTCCAGATGGAGAGCAAAATGGTGCTGGGAATTAAGGGACTGCAAAAAAAACCTGCACTTGAGAATTTAGATTAAGTCTCACATCACAAAATGTAGATTTTACTGGCATACAAGTCCACTCCCCATGAATGTGCAGCAGAAATTGCAGGGGAGTGTTATGGAGTAACCCTCTGACAGCTAAGTTTGCAATCTGTAGCCAATTGGCTACAATGGGCTAACAAGTCTTCAATTGGCAATAGCCAAGCATCAGAATGCTTTGCATTCCAGAGCATGGAACATATGACAGAATCACATCCCTCACATAAACCTATGGAGGTTTCAGCTGCTGTGAGAAATGGAGGTACTGCAGCAAACGTCAATGATATCAGTCCACAGCCCTTTGCAATTTGGCAGGATAATTTTTCAATAGGAAAAACAAGGTGTTAGGTTGAGCACCGTATAGGGGTGTCCACCTGGGGGCGCTCAATATGTGTGGTTGATCACAGCAGCTGCACTGTTGGGTTAGTCGTACCCGATAGAAAGCAAAAGAAGATTGAAAGAAGATTGAACACAAAGTTCTGAAGCAGCACTAATGAAGAGAATATAGGTTTTTGTTTATGAAAAAATGTGGTGAGTTTTAAATAAACGGCTTGAATGATCTAATAGATTAAATTTGAAATTTTAATAAACTGATAAATCAATGGGGCCAGCTGGGATACATCCTAAAAGAGCTTAAAGTGGAGCTGGTAAAAACAATAACCAAATTATTCAACCAGTCACTAGCTACTGGAGTAATCCCAGAGGACTGGAAAACAGCGAATGTAGTCCCACTGCACAGAAGTGGAAGCAAGGAAGAGGTAAGCAACTATCAACCAGTGAGCCTTACATCAGTAGTAGGGAAATTGATGGAAACACTCTTAAAACAATTAACTTCCGTACATCATCTTTCATGGAGTGGTAAATATACCAATGCAATATTAACTGTATCACATCCATTCAACTGTTTCTTCCCCCGGGACTATCTATACAGGTCTAACAAGCAGAGTGTTTCCATTGTCATGTGTAATACCATGTTTTTTTAACATATGTAATTTTGCAATAGATAGCACCTGTCCTTGTAATTCAATAAAGACTAAGTTTCTGAGCTGTGAAATCCAACCTCTAGGTCGGTTACTAGATGGTTGTCCTAAACCGGTTTCCAATTGCAAAGCACAACCGAATATCTATGCTAGGTAAGTAATAATGCAAAACCAACTGCTTCTGTATCATTACGAGCAAACCCTGAGGTCAGAAATGTTAACCTTACATGCTAAACTGGCATACACAACCTGTAGGCCTCATACCAAAGAGAAATCTATATCATATTTACTGCAATACTAGGATTTTTATTAGTACTATATCGAAGGTGCTAATAAACCTTAAAATGGGGCATAAAAGGGAAGGTTTACTGTACCTTGCTGAATCACTATAGAATCTAATCGCAGCTTCATCTCTGCGCGTTCCACAATACGTTCTTCAACTGTGTTGTCTGTAATGAATCGGAATACTCTAACAGTTTTTGTTTGTCCAATTCTGTGTGCTCGGTCCTAAAAAAAAAAAAAAAGATGTTTGGACATTTGACTTCAAAAGCACTTGGAGAAAGTTGTAATTATATTATGTACAAAAGGACAGAACACAAAGTTCTACTCCTATGATCTATAAGATTCTCATAACATTATGTGTGGCAATATATAGTATAAGAGGAAGACCCACACTATCAGTATACATTATTAAAGACGACTGTATTTACCCTAATAGATCCAGTTAAAATTTGATCATGTAATAATCACAATACAGCGACACTACTGATAGTATAAGACCAAAAAGAAAGAAAATGACTAAGGATTAGCTAGATCTTATGCATTAAACAATTATGTTGATGTATCATATGGAATATAGATTGTAAGCTCCACTGGGGCAGGGATTGATGTGAATGTTCAAATATCCTCTGTAAAGCGCAGCGGAATATGTATGCGCTATATAAGAAACGGTTAATAATAAATAAGTATAAACATACCATAGCCTGAAGATCTACTTGGGGGTTCCAATCGGAATCATATATAATGACAACATCAGCTGTAGCAAGGTTAATTCCAAGTCCACCGGCACGTGTGCTTAACATGAAAATGAATTTTGAACTACCAGGAGCATTATAAGCATTAATAGATTCCTGTAAAATAAAGGTTTCCCGTCAGATAAGGATCCATATGCAAGAATGACAAGAAAAACCAAAACACACAGTTAAAAAACTAACGTGTCTTTCTTCATGGGGCGTTTGTCCATCCAGTCGGCAGTATTCATAATTTCTCCACATGCAATAATCTTCCAAGATATCCAACACTCTTGTCATCTGGCTGAATATCAACACCCGTGATCCTATTAGAAAATAAATCTGTTTTATACAGAACTTTCAACTGTTTGCCAACAGCAAATTCACAGTGGTTCCCAAATGTGGATGCAAAAATTGTAAAAGGACGGAATATGCTGTACTACATAAGAAAGTGTCAATAAATAATAAGGTACCCCTAAAGTCCAGGTTTTAAGTATATCCCTGCTTGTCCACAGATTGAGACAATGAGTCATCCGTGCCTAAATACGAAATATCCTTAAAATCTGTGCTGATGGTGTGCCTTGAGGATTGTGTTTAGGAACCACTGTATTAACATTGTTTCTATAGTGCTACTTAAATATTTGGTAAATTACTCAAATAAAAACACATGCACATTTTTAGCCCATAAGTCATGGAGGTTAACATTTGCTTACAAACTTCCCAGCCTGCAATCAATGAGTGCACTCTCACCTTGCTCTCTTAGCTTGGGCAGAAGTTTGTTCAGCACTACCATTTTCCCACCATTTGTAACCAAGTGCATATCTGTAGTGTATGGCGGGCCTGGCTCAGCACCATCAAAAAGGTAAGGATGATTACAACACTTTCTTAGCTGCATCAGAATATTCAAGAGTCTCATCTTATCAGTCTTCCCTGAAGAATTCAAGATGTCTATATCTTTCATTAAGATCCTTGTGTACCTGCAAAAATGACCAAAGAATAAAACAGACTCCAACTGCTGATGTGATCAAGAAATTGACTCACATTAACCTTTTGGGCAGTATTCAATGTTAAAGTTCTCCGTGCATGGAGAGCGTTTTATTTCGCTCTCCATGCACTCTCCCTGTTTTTGCGGAGATTCTCCGCATTCCGGAGCCTCCTGCTCCCTCTATTCAATGTATTTAAGACTCGCCGCCACTCGCGGCGAGTCTTAACCCCTGCAGCGGACGAGCGTCCGCAGCAGGGAGCTTTCAGGGAGCCGGGGGACGGAAGCAGCCAGAGAGAGATTAAAGTCTCCCTGGCTGCTCCAGAGGAATGTATAGGGGTGGTGGGCTCCCCGGGACCCAGGCAGCACAGGCTGCCCCCCCCTATAGCCAGCGGGGGACCCAGTATTCACTGCATCCGAACGTGCATATTAACTATCGGGTGCAGTGAATATATGAATATCTAATGAGCGGCTCGAGCGCTCGGGCCCCTGCTGGCTGCACTGTGTAAAAAAAAAAAAAATGAAATTTTTTTTTTTTTTTTAAATTAAATATATATTTATGTGCTATAAGCACATGAATAAAAATAACATGCCCCTTCACAGGAAAAAAAACCTTTCCGTTTAAAAGTTCACATTCCAGCTCTCCATCAAAAGATGGAGAATTGCTACACGGAGAGAGACGGAGAAAATCACTTAAAAAGACGGAGAATATTTCACATTGAATAGGGTTGCTCGCTTTTGGAGAGCAAAATGCTCCGTCCAAGGCGAACAAAGCACAAATTCTCCACAAAACACGGAGAACTTTTCTCATTGAATACTGCCCTTTGAGTGCCAACATCTTTGTGAGAGATGCACAAAATATCCATTAAAAATGCCAGTCGCTCACATTTGCTATATAAATAGTAATAAAAAAATGTTGTGTAAAAAGATAAACATTACAGGTCATAATCTTGGCAATTTCTCACCTATTCTGACAAATTCCCTTGGCACTTAAAGTGTTAAAGCCTTTTGTCTGAATCCACTATATCGTCAATAAACCCACCGCCACCTGTACATGCAGTCAAGTTTTAACCATCGACTGCATGCTCTGAGTAGGGGCAGGGTGATGGCATATCATTCATTGTGTATGCACTACACAGTTTGCCCATTAGTTCCGCTTAAATCATTAAAGAGATCACTCATCTAGCGTATTGTATAGTGTGAACTCACCTTTAAACTGGCCATACATCAGCAAGATCGATCTTAAGATCGATTGCGTTCATGATTGTGTACAATTTCTCTTGAAATCGCCTGCAGACCTTGGTGGTTTTTGGACACACAATCCATCATACAATCCATCTGCTGCATGATTGTGTACACAAGATGTGCACACAATCTGCATACAATCTATCTTACAATCAATTGAGATTGTGTGATTGGGTACAATATCTTTCTGATGTATGGCCACCTTAAGCCTGCAAAAAAGTTGTTTGTTTTAAAAACAATCTTCACAGGATTAAACAGAGGAATGGAACATCTGTAATCCCAAAATGGATCATAAAAAAGGGCAGTAGCACTATATATATATATATATATATATATATATATATATATATATATATATATATATATATATATATATATATATATATATATATATATATATATATATATATATATAGAAACCGGTTCATCAACAACAGGACTACATACCATTCTCTTTGCATTTTACTTAGGCCCACGTAGATTTTAATTTCTTTTTTTGGAGGTAAACTCTTTTCCACTTCAGCCTTTATACGACGCAGAAGGAAAGGTCTCAACACCTAGAAAAACATTTATATTATACTTACAATTGTAAAAGATTTCATATGTGGAAGGAGATGCCAAATCTAAATGCATGAATACTTGCCATGTGAAGACGTTCCACCAATTTTTGATCTCCAAGACAGTTGTTGGTATCAAACCAAGAATCAAAATCCTAGAACATGACCGTAAAAATAATAATGCAGTTTTTAGTTTGTTTCCAGTTTCTCTTTCACAAAAAGCAACTTGTTCTCCTAGTTTCATATTCCCATACATACTCTCAAATCCAGTCACTTCCACTTGCATGACATCACTTACCTCTGAAGAGTTGAACACATCAGGCAAAAGGAAATTCAAAAGTGCCCAGAGTTCATGCAAATTGTTCTGAAGAGGGGTTCCTGTCAGGAGGAGACGATTTGTGGTCTTAAATTCTCTAACGATTTCAGAAAGCTGGAAATATGAAAAAAAAAATATTAATAGAGCTTCTAAAATTTTGAATATGCTCTAGTTATTTAGAACAAGTGTTCCTACATTAGTCACCAACCTTAGATTTTTCATTTTTAATTCTGTGAGCTTCATCAATCACTAAATATCTCCAATTAAACTTCTTAAACACAGACTTCTCCCTAATGAGCATTTCATAGGAGGTCACACAAACATCCCATTCTCCTGGCAGAAGAACATCCCTGACAAAGGCGGCCTAGAAAGAGATGGCATTAAGTAACATAAAAATAATGTTACACTAAACAGCTGTACAAAGCTTAAAAAAAAAAAAAAAAAAAAAAAAATCGTACTCGCTGATCCTTGTCACCAATGAGACAAACTGCACGCAAGGAGGGCACCCATCTTTTAAACTCAGCCATCCAGTTGTGCAGGGTAGACTTTGGAACCAAAACCATGTGAGGACCTGGAATGTTTTTGTAATGCTTCATGTAGCCCAGAAGACTGATTGTCTGAAGAGTCTTACCAAGACCCTAAGAACAGAGACATTTCATCTTGCATTAGTTCAGATTGTATTCATCCATTAGTTTGTTAATGTGATTAGATAAAGATACAAATAGCTTAGTTTTATTTTATAAATATAAAAAAAAAAATACAAAAAAACACGATTTAGAATCTAGCAATTCAGAGAAATGCAATTAAGAGGTGACAAGTTGAAATTAATAAAATGTACACAGTACTGAATTTATCAATCTAGGAAAACATGCAACTATCTGAGCAGTGAGCCAATGGAGTCATGCTATGCACTTTATGGGGGCCCGAGTTGACTAACTTATTTACATGGCAGAATTCATTGTCCGTGGTTCATCCACCTCGGACAAAAATCAAAGCAATCACAGATCCTACGGCAAGTAACCAACACTGCTCATTTTTGAATTGTTATAGAATACTTCAAGCTGGCCATAGGCCTAATGATTTATTGTCCAATCTATCTGGTTCGGAACAAAAATCTGGTAACGTATGTCAGAAAACTAACATTTAGGCAAATTGATTAAAAACGGTTAACCAATTTGTCCAATTTACCATTTTCGTCTGCTTTTCAGTGTTTGGGAGCAAATTATCAATGGTCATTTGCACCAATATATGACCAGATTTTTGTTCCAGCCAGCCGGACTGGACAATAAATATTTGGTGTATGGTCAGATTAAAGACCACACTAGGTGATTTTGAGCTTGAAGTAGCTCACGTTTGCAATTTGAGCATAGAAATAAAATTTCTTATGTGTATGGGTGGGCAATAAGCACTGATGTGCACTCCCACATCAACTGCTCGTTGTGTATGCACTAAGCGATTTATCGGCCAGCAATTTTCATACTATCGCTCAGCATACACACTGGGCGAAAACACTTCTAATATGCACGTGGCCTATAAGACTTTCACAAGCAATTAGACAGTTGAATTTTTGCAGACCACTATAGAAATGAACACTTGATGCTTACATTTAAAAAGTCTTTATATATGTTCTAAAAATGGTCTTGTTGAACAAATACAGCTAAGCAGAATAGTATTAATGTTTCTTTTTGCACATACCATTTCATCAGCTAGGATGCCATTAATGCCATTCTCATACAGAGATATTAGCCAGTTCAATCCTCTGACCTGATAATCCCTCAATTTACCATTTTTTACATCTGTAAACATAAATAGCAATAATGAGTAACAATTTAAGATGTAGACAATTTAGGATTGTAAATAAATTTACAGCATAGAAGGCAAAGCGATTTTCTAATGCTGTGTACACACAGTGAGATTCCCTTGCTATTCGATTTAAGATTTGAGTGCTATGCAATCTTGTCTATCTCTGTACTTTCTACATACAATTCATACAATCTGCACTATATAGTCATTGCTGCCCTGTCTATCTGGGTTTCGATTTGTGCTGTCACTGGAGCGCACATTGGGATCGCAATGTAAAAAACCTGTGCGATCTGCATGCGATTTTGACTATATTGTCAAAATCTAATGTCAAATCTCACCGTGTGTAGAAAGCATTACCTTGTTACTGTAATTAACTGCATTATCCCACCACTCTAATGGTTGACACTGGTTGTACTTTCCTACCAAAATCTAGTACTGTACATTTACAGTTTCTTATATAGCGCAGCATATTCCATTGCGCTTTTCAATTGGAACAAGTGATAGAACAAACTGGGTAGTAACAAACTGACCGAGGTAGGATGGCTTTGCCTTTTGAAAAAGTAGGCAGGAATGTGCACAATCCTGGGTGGTAACACAAAGGCTGGATATTAAATTGTAGATTTATGAAATGGGGGTTTCCTTGACTAAGGGGAGTGGGGGAGTCGGTGATCATTTAACCTGTAGCACAGTGGGTGCGCGAGTCATTTAGTATGATTTTCCCAATGGTCATTTTTCAGCTATACAATTATAGCCGTTTCTTCAGGCAAAAATTCCCCTATTTGCAGGAAGACAAATACGGTCCGTGAAAATCCGCAGACCTATGCGTTTTTCCCTCCAGCAAACGCAGAAATAATGGTTACTTAATGGGAATTTGGCTTCTCATGCCTGAGGCAGGCAAAACAAAATCCATGACAAGCATCAGGGCTAATAGGATAGCCATGGGGCAATACAATTAGCTGGGGTAATTACGTGGCTAATTGTATACCACCCAATGTGGACCCTGTCCCGTTCTCAGTCTACTCAATGTCCCACCTACAACGTGATGAGAAAGTGGCATGGCCGCGAATCGGCGAGCTGCGGCCGGGAGCTCGGCAATTTCCGGCTGTGCTTGGTTGAAGGAGCCTGACTGCTTGTGAAGTCGGGCTCGTTCTGCCAGATCCCCTGCTCAATGCTGTCGACGAAGACAGCATTGAATAGGGCCCCGCAGCCATGCTGGCCACACATCAGACCAACTTTCCTCCAACTAGTTGCTTGGATGAAATAAAAATATGGTACTGGCAAAATATGGCAAAGGACAATCAGAAATGTGCTCACAAACCCAGGAAAATGGACAAAAACTTTAAGTCAAATTGTTTAACTCAAACAGGTTTAACTACAGCACCGTGTCTAAAATATTACATTTGCAGTACCATATTTTTATTCCATTCAAGCAACTAGATGGATGGTTGGAGGAAAGTTGGTCTGTGTGGCCAGCATTAGTCTTTATCAGGATACTCAGGGATGCTGGGATGTGTAGTTTGCTGGGATGTGTAGTTTGACAACAGCTGGAGGGCCATAGTTTGGACATGCCTGGTCTAGTTAAAACTGTGCCCGAAGGAGGAGAGAAAGAAACTTGAGAGAAGGAAACTTAACATACAAGTGGTGAGACAAACGAACCAACACACCATTCAATGCCAGGCAGTACACTAACCCAGAGGTTCTCAAACTGTGGGTCCTGACCCCAAAGTGGGTCCCGACCTGCTAAGCATGGGGTCGCGACTCCATGTTGCTGACCATCAGGCTGATGACTTTTCTGAAAAATCTGTTGAATTGTCTGTTATTTTAGACTCCTCCAATCATTTTGAGCCTCCACAATGCTGCTGCGCTGTGCATGTCTTGTCTGCTGACTACACATGCGATGTGATGAACTTCTGCTGTAACTTGCTGGGGTCCTGAAATTATTTTTAGTGTCTGATGGGGGTCCCAGAGCAAAATAGTTTGAGGTTCCCTGCACTAACCCATTCTGGAATATGTTCCGGCAGCGGGGATTAGTGTAGCACCTGAAGAGGCGGGTATCCGTCTCCCCCTAAGCTCCCACGTCGCAGGCATGCTGCACGTCCAAATAAATCAAAGTTTAAAATAATGAAGAAAATTCCCTGAAGCTCCAGAGTGTCAATCCTCTACTGAGGGCACATATTTCTAAACTGAGCTGTGGGAAGGGGCATAGAGGGGAGGAGCCAGCACACCCTGTTTGAAGTTTTATGTGAAGGACCACCTTTGGATCACATCTATACCCATAGTACTAAGTAAATCCCCAGGATCCCTTATGGATGATGGAGAAAACGTAAAACCATTATACACCTACTTACATGATGGGGACACTTCAAATCTGGTGCAAACATTGGTTGTTTTGGCATTTTCAGTTAAGAGCTCTTCATCCTCTTCCTGCTCTGTTCGCCGATGTCGGTAACTGAAATAATATAAGAGAAAGTGTAAGACAAAGAAGCAAAAACATAGCTGGGCGACTTAGAACTGAAAGCAGCTCAGTATGTACGGGGCAGAAACGAGTGGCGAGTGCTGATGCGCGCTCCCAGATAATCGCTGGCCCGGCCAGACATCTGCTGGTATTACCAGCAGATGAGCGTCGGACTGGACGGCTTTCTATAACATCCTTCTATGGAAAGTCGTCCACCTTCCAAAACGTGCAAAAAACACTCTGTGTACACACAGGGCATTTTTAAGCCCAGTGATTTTCCCCATCATTATCCATACACGCTGGGCAAAAATGCAGTGTGTATGGACCTTAAATTTGCGCAGCACCCAAATATTTGCAACTAATCAGTATGACTGGATTAACATTATACATAATTGAGATATAGAATAAGATCCACTTACTCTCCTACTGAAATCAAATCTTGTTTTTCATCTTTCTTTAATCTAGGGCGCCCAGGCTTCATTTTTAACGGAGAAGTTGGCGTTTTTTGAGAAGCTGGTTGAATAAAGTGCGCAAACAACTCTGTTTGTTTCAAAAGGTATTCAAATCTGTTAGTCCGGTCAGTTTTCTAAATAAACAAAAATGAAAAAAATGTAACACTTTTCAGGGCTATTTTTGAAATATATACGTACATGAAAAATGTCACATGCAGGACCATGGTCACAGTGAAATATATAGCAAAACCTGAAACTAATAAAATAGTTATTTCTCTTCTATTTTGAACATTACCAATGTTTCAATGCAAATAAGCTTTGTGAGCAGCCTCTGGTGGGAGTATGGCTTTTAATGGACATGAAAAAAAACTTCAAACTTAGTTTTGCAGATATGGAAACGTACCCTTTTTTCCTCATATCCAAATTCCATTTCAATGGATTCTTTTGATTTGTTGGGAGAGTCCTCTCCTTCATTCTCAGGTTTCCCTTCCTATAAAAAGAAAAATAAATGTGAAAAGTATAATTACCCGAAGAGAATACAAATGTCTACAGCGCGGAAACCAGCAGCACTAAGGCCCTTATTCTGGTTTAATCGCAAAGGCATATTCCTTCTCAAATGGGCAAAAACATGTGAACTGCAGGGGTTAGAGATTTAACAGGCATGTGGAGAGAGATATAGATAAATTATTTTGTTTTATTTTTACACTGCAATATAGATCTCACTTTGAAGTAAAACCCCACCCAAATCTAATTCTCTTTGCTCAAGTTACATCTGCCCCACCTGCAGTGCACATGGTTTTGCCCATTTGAGAAGGAATTTGCCTTTGCGAGTGAACCAGAATAACCATATTGCTAGCTCTTAAATTGTCAGTGTTTCTTGTGCCTACCTGGCCAGACTAATGGCCCCCATACATTAGTCTGACTTGTCCTAAGGACAAGTCGGACCTGATTTCTCCTGCAGCTCCCCAGGAGGGGGACACACAATTAGACAATTGATGTGCCAAGTTTTGCATATGATAAATTGCATGGATTTATCATATGCAGTCCCTGGGGAGCTGCAGGAGGAGGGAGCCGTGCGAGGAACAGCAGCGGGTGGGGTATGCCGGCTAATAGAGAGCCAGACAGGGAGCAAGGGGAGGCTGCGTAGGGAGCCGGGTCGGAGGAAGCTGTTGAGGTGCCAGAGGGAGAAGACGCTGGCTGCCGGGAGAAGCAGAGCACTTGAAAAAAAAAACGCCCATACAGATGACTAGGAAGCCATTGATTGGCTGAGACCTCTCTCTGATTGGCTGAGAGAGGTCTCAGCCAATCAATGGCTTCCTAGTCATCTGTGCAGTGCTCTGCTTCTCCCGGCTCCCACCACTTTCCGGAAGCCAGCGTCTTCTCCCTGCCTGGTGCCCTGCTCCCACTAGCACCGCAACAGCTTCCTCCTGCCCGGCTCTCTACACAGCCTCCCCTTGCTCCCTGTCTGGCTCTCTATTAGCCGGTATACCCTGCCCGCTGCCAACCCCCGCACGGCTCCGGGCTGCACATAAGATTTAGCAAATCTCATGCGCAGCCTGTCCGACCTCCCGACTCAGATGCTCACGGGACCACACATCGGACGGGATGTCTACAAGTGTGATTCGGCCCGAGTTCACAGCCTGATTCATACGAATCAGGTGAAAGTGTGCCCAAATCGCATAGTGTACGGGGTCATTAAGGTCTAGATAAAAAGTAAGAGCACCAGCTGCCAGTGCCTGGCATCTGTGAACAGGAGACTGCCAATGCTGGTGCGAATGAAACCTGCCTCCACTGCCTACCCTCTCACTTCACCCCCGTGTCACCTTATCCCCCCCTCCACCACCCCATCTCAGTCGACCTCTTCATCTCCTGCTGCCTATCAACTTTTTTGATCACCCTGTCCCCTCTCTCTCAATCCCATCACTGGCCCTGCATCTCACCTCTCTATCCCTAGTCTCTTTCCTCCCTTTCTTTGACAATCTCTTTCACCCCTTTCTCACTAACCCCCCCCCCCCCCATACACAAGACTTATCCTAAGGACAAGTTGCACCAGATTTCCCTTGAGCTCCCCCAGCAGAGCTCACACACAATTTGGCACTTGATGTACCATTTTTTACATGTGATAAATAACATGCGCGAGTGGTAAAAAGCACCTGCGATGCGCCGCCAACAGATGCACATACGATTTATCTGTATTGCTTATGATGCCTCGTACGCAAATAGGACCATTGTTAAACATTGTTGTCAAAAGAAATTGCAAATGGGTCATATGAAGTGAACCCTCTGCGGGTTTCAAGTGCCATACTGTTTACCAATGCTGTTTAACCCTTGCTGGACACCAGCTACTTATTCAAAATAATGAAATCTGTCACCTATGCCCATTGTATCGCCCTATTTCTGCCCAAATCCATGTTGGTCAAAAGAAATTGCAAGTGGGTCAAATGTAAGTGACCTCCCGTGTGCATTTCAAGTGGAATATGTTTTGACCAATGCTGTTTAACCCTTGCAGGACACCAGCTACTTATTCAAAATTAGGACATCTGGTTTTTATGCCCATTTTAGTGCCCGATTTCTGCCCAAATCCTTGTTGGTCAAAAGAAATTGCAAGTGGGTCATATGTACATGCGTGCGGGTTACAAGTGTAATATTTTTGACCAATGCTGTTTAACCCTTGCAGGACACCAGCATCTTATTCAAAATGACTACATCTGGAAACTATGCCAGTGTATCGCCCTATTCTGCCCAAATCCATGTTGGTCAAAATAAATTGCACGTGGGTCATACGTACGTGTACCCCTTGTGCTGGTTTCAAGTGTAATATTTTTTGACCAATGCTGTTTAACCGTTGCAGGACACCAGCTACTTATTCAAAATGATGAAATCTGGGACCAATGCCCATTGTATCACCCTATTTCTGCCCAAATCCATGTTGGGCAAAAGAAATTGCAAGTGGGTCATATGTACGTGACCCCCCTGTGTGGGTTCCAAGTGTAATATTTTTTGACCAATGCTGTTCAACCCTTGCAGGGACACCAGCTTATTCAAAATGATGAAATCTGGGACCTATGCCTATTTTAGTGACCGATTCCTGCCCAAATACTTTTTGGTCAAATTCATTTGCAGGTGGGTCATATGTACGTGACCACCCTGTGTTGATTTCTGGTGTCAAATTTGTGGCTGAAGACTCATTAACCCTTGTAAAAGTGATTGTCCTGAATAAGAAGCTGGAGCTTGAATAAGAAGTGACTAAGAAGCCGACCAAAAAAGCCATCAGCCTCGTTGGCTTAACCCATTGCATTTGTCCACTTAAAGTATCTCCTAACATTAAACAAGTTTAATATAAGTAAAAGTTCTCATGACATGCCATGATGCTACAAAGGTGTTACAGTATGTTTTCACACATTTGCCCCATATGCAGTCATATTAGATGTATCTTATTTACGCTGCTCAAAGTTAGGCCTAGTATCATATGAGACTCTTATAGGAGTATGCATTTAGTGTGCTGGTTAGATAACAAAGGAAGAGTAATAAACAAAGTGATTCTCTGAAAGGGGACACAACCCAAGTACATTTCCCAAATGAACGTAGTGACCTTGGTGACCTCACAGTATATACAGTACATAAATGTAACTAGACCCAAAGACGGTACAATCCAACTACATTGCCCAGAACAAATCGCTCTATTGCACAAAGCGAGCACACAGTCCTCTATTATGGTACGTAGTCAACAATGTTGACATCACTATGTCAACACTTAAAATGTTGACAGGCAACAAGTCAACATTGTCAGAATGTCACCACTCACCAGGTGAACAATTGGGTTAGGGAATACAGAGTGTATTAGGGGTGGGAAAGAAACATTTAGTGGTGCGCCAGATAATGGAGGTCTGACTCAGGAAGGACGGACACGCCGGCGAAATCATTCTCACATGTCGGCTTTATGCCCATGTCGACATATCGTACACTCGCAGCACCCCGCTCACGTACAGAGGCCTGAGCACAGACACTCCGGCAGCACTCTGTACCCGAGCCGGCAGCTGGGTAGTGCGGCCACGCTGCTCCATTGTTCTCGCTACGGTCAGGCAGCGCCAGGCTCAGCACCGCAGCAGGAGCTGACTCCCACCCAACAGGGAACATTACACAAAGCGCTGTCAGTGTGCGGCGGGGCCGGGAACAGCGCCGCTGACACCACGGGACACTGGCCGCGCCTGCCCTTCCCTCTGACAGCCTGCCGTGTGTGCCGCTCACCTCCACCGCTTCCTCCTTCAGCTCGGCTCCATCACTCAGAGGCGCCCGTTGCTTCCCGCCAGCATCCCCCACCGCCTCCTCCTCCACCACCGCCGACGGCTTCTCCTCTGCCCTGGCTTCCTCTTTCCTCACCTCGCCGGCCGGGTCCCGCTGCTCAGCGCCTCCCTCAGACATATTGCCTCAAATCGAGAGAGAGTGCACTGTACTGCTGTGATGAGTGGAGCCGGCACTGCTGCTGGGCGCACACACAGGGGGGCGGCGCTGTCGCTGCTGCTGGGAGCAACACGCGGTTGGCGGGAGACGCTGCCGCTGTAGTGCGGGGCAAGGAGGCGGGAGCGCGCGAACAGCAAGCCGGCTTCTTATTGTTAACTTGTGTAGCAGCAGCGCGTGGGTGCCGTGCCGGGGGAGGAGAATCTCGCGGGATCTGCCACACTGCCGCCACTCCCGCAGCTTCTATGGCGTCATTACTCACAGAACCGTGCTGTAAAACAGTATGTAATATGTGCGCCGCGCGTTCCAGTCAGCAGAGGGTAGCAGCTAGATTCCCTTCGTGGAAAGGAGGTTTGATGACGTCACGGCCATGTGACTGCTGTCGTCATCAGGGGGAGGAGTCAGCACGCAGCACAGTTTTCCCGCTGCAGGAAACAGACAGCACGTTCGTGTCGTGAGTCCCACAGCGGCGTCAGATTTAGGAGTCCCCCGGGAGCCGTCCCCCTGCATGCTGTCCCAATGCTTGTCAGCCCCCCGCCCGCTGTCTTCCCTGCGTGTATGCTGACCGGTCCCTGTTCCAGAGCTGCCGCATAAGTAATGAGCGGGGGACCCAGCTCGCAGTACTCATGCGGCTGTCAGTGCCGCTATCCCGGCAGCTCTGGAACAGGGACCGGTGAGCATACACGCAGGTATGCAGGGAGGACAGCGGGCGGGGGGACTGGCTGCTTCTCCGGGCTTCTTGCAGGGACACCCTCCCGCTCCCCCCCTCAGACAGCCTGACCCGGCGGCTGTGTCCCCGTCACTCCCTACTTCAGACTGGGTCTCGGGGTGCACACATCCCCTGTACCTGCAGCCGCTGCCTGCTCTCCGCCAGCTGCCATGTATTGATCCGTGCCGCCCTCCATGCAGCCCCCCTGCCGCCCTCCATGCAGCCCCCCTGCCGCCCTCCATGCAGCCCCCCTGCCGCCCTCCATGCAGCCCCCCTGCCGCCCGCCTGCTGCCCCCACCTGCAGCCCGCCTGCTGCCCCCGCCTGCTGCACCCTCCTGCTGCACCCTCCTGCTGCCCCCACCTGCACCCTCCTGCTGCTCCCACCTGCACCCTCCTGCTGCCCCCACCTGCACCCTCCTGCTGCCCCCACCTGCACCCTCCTGCTGCCCCCACCTGCACCCTCCTGCTGCACCCCCCTGCTGCCCACCTGCACCCTTCTGCTGCCCACATGCACCCTCCGTCACCCCCTGCTGCCTTTATGCACCACCTGCTTCCCTCCATGCTGCCCCCCCTGCCACCCTCCATGCTGCCCCCCCTGCCGCCCTCCATGCTGCCCCCCCTGCCGCCCCCACCTGCACCCTCCTGCATCCCCCACCTGCACCCTCCTGCATCAGCCGCCTGCTGCCCCCACCGGCACCCGCCTGCTGCCCACCTGCACCCTCCGTCACCCCCCTGCTGCCTTTATGCACCCCCTGCCGCCCCTCTGCTGCCCCCACCTGCACCCGCCTGCTGCCTCCACCTGCACCCGCCTGCTGCTCCCACCTACACCCTCCTGCAGCCCCCACCGGCACCCCCCTGCACCCGCCTGCTGCCCCCACCGGCACCCGCCTGCTGCCCCCACCGGCACCCGCCTGCTGCCCCCACCGGCACCCTCTTGCACCCTTCTGCTGCCCACCTGCACCCTCTTGCTGCCCACCTGCACCCTCCGTCACCCCCCTGCTGCCTTTATGCACCCCCTGCTTCCCTCCATGCCGCCCCCCTGCCACCTCCATGCCGCCCTCCATGCAGCCCCTCTGCCGCCCTCCATGGAGCCCGCCACCTGCACCCGCCAGCTGCCCCCACCTGCACCCGCCACCTGCTCCCGCCAGCTGCCCCCGCCTGCACCCGCCTGCTGCCCCCTCCTGCACCCGCCTGCTGCCCCCTCCTGCAGCCCCCACCGGCACCCTCCTGCAGCCCCCACCGGCACCCTCCTGCAGCCCCCACCGGCACCCTCCTGCTGCCCCCCTGCCACCTCCATGCCGCCGCCCTCCATGGAGCCCCCCTGCTGCCCCCACCTGCACCTTCCTGCTGCACCCTCCTGCTGCCCCCACCTGCACCCTCCAGCTGCCCACCTGCACCCTCCTGCTGCCCCCACCTGCACCCTCCTGCTGCCCCCACCTGCACCCTCCTGCTGCCCCCACCTGCACCCTCCTGCTGCCCCCACCTGCACCCTCCTGCTGCACCCTCCTGCTGCCCCCACCTGCACCCTCCTGCTGCCCCCACCTGCACCCTCCTGCTGCCCCCACCTGCACCCTCCTGCTGCCCTCCATGCACCCTCCCGCATATTCATGCAGCTGATTAGCACTATTGGCTGCCTAGCGGCCTTGCGACTCCTGATTGGCCAATAGGCGGTCAATTAACCAATTTGGGTGGAGGAGCCGCTGGTTGTATATAGACATCCTCTGGCTCTCCTCAGTCCATGCTAGTATGGTAGTGGCTAGATTCCCTTCGTGGAAAGGAGCCTTGATAACGTCGTCCCCCATGTGACCCGCTCCCTCAGTTGACGTCACACCCATTTGACTAAGAAGTTTGAAGCGGCAGGAGCGTGGGGAATCGGGGATAGCTGTAGCAGCGGGAGCGCGGAGATTGCGCTATAAGCACTGCAGGTACACGTTTTACACCCATGGCTGCACCTAGCCCCCGCACACGCCCGGCGGCCGTGCACAACACCCATGATTACCCCGGCCACCCCCATCAGTTCTCACCCACGCACGCCCTCGCACCCCTCATCCGTGCACTCACCCTCCACCCGCGAACCCCTCACCCACGCACCCTCCCTTCTCCATCTCAACCACCCAATGGCTGCGTACTCCTCCCTCCTCAGTTCTCACCCGCAGCTGCTCCCGCCACCCCTCCTCACCCCGTGTGTCACCCCCCGTTGGCTCACCCCATGGGAGCTTGAGCCATGCACCGCCTGGACCCACCTGCCCCCTCCCATGGGAGTCCGAGGCTGCGCACTGCTGGGACTTGTCTGCTACCTCTTGCGGGAAGCCAGAGCTGCACGCCGCTGGGAGGTTGAACAGGACAGAGGACGTGGAGCACAAGCAGAGCCACTAAGTATGTATATACACTGTCACCTCTGTCTTCTGACTGTCCCCTCACTCCCCCACTCTTCTCTCTTTTTCTCTCTTACTCACTGTGCCCTGTCGCCCACTCTTAAGGCCCCCATACACTATGCGATTTGGGCACGATTTCAACCGATTCAGATGAATCGGGCCATGAAATCAGCCCAAATCGCATGTTTAGACATCTCCTCCGATCTGATGCGCGGTCCCGTGCACCTCTGAGTCGGCAGTCGGACCGGCTGCACATAAGATTTCCTAAATCTTATGTGCAGCCTCCAGGCAGGATCAGCGGGTAGGGGACACTGCAAGGGCAGTGACAGAGGCAGGCAGTAGTAGCGAGCGGTGACGCCGAAGAGACAGGTAGATGCTGGGGAGCTGCAGGGGGGGGAGCTGGGCATTGTAAGCTGTCAAATAGGGGGGGGGCGCGCTGGAATGCTGGGCAGGGGACACAGGCAGTGGGGGGGGGCGGGGCGGTGTACCGGCGAGGGAAACGAGGGAACTGGGCAGGAGGATCGGGGACTAGTCTCTGCAAGGAAAAAAAAAAAACCATTACAAATTAATGGGCAGCCAGTGATTGGCTAAGAGAGCTCTCTCAGCCAATCAGCAATTAACTGAGAGAGCTCTCAGCCAATCACTGGCTGACCATTTATTTGTATTTTTTATTTATTTTCTTTCAAAGTGAGTCCCCAATCCTCCTGCCCAGCTCTCTCGTATCCCTCGCCAGTTCACCAGCGTCCCCCCGCGTGCTGCCTCTGTGTCCCCTGCCCGGCTCCCCAGCATGCCCCGCTGCCTATTTGTCAAGTTACCATACCCGGCTACTCCCCAGCGTCCCTCGCCTGCTGATTCTGCCTCGCAGCTCCCACTGTAGCTCCCCGGGAGTTGCGATATATCATATGCAGAACTTGGCACATCAAATGCCTAATCATGTGTGACTCCTCCCGGGAGGCTGCCAGGGAAATCAGGTCCGACTTGTCCCTTGGACAAGTCAGGCTAATGTATGGGGGGCCCATTAATAGGGAGCCACCCCATCTTTCCTCTTTTTCGCTCTTTTCACTCTTTTTTTTTTTTTTCTATAGCCAGCAGGGCGCATTTTGCCCTTTAAAAATCGGGCAGGGCGCAGTGCCCCACTAAAACAGCCTAGCGGGAACACTAAGCTCACGCCATCACCCACCCCCCGTCGGCTCACCCCTTGTCTGTCCACCCCCCCCCCCCCCCCCCCCCCGTCGGCTCACCCCTTGTCTGTCCACCCCCCCCCCCCCGTCGGCTCACCCCACCTATCCCATCTCACCTCATCCTCCACTCTAAGCTCGCCATCACCTCCTTCCTACTTCTCATCTCAATCCTTTCTCTGACTTGCCTCTCTCCCCTTTTTTTTTTTCTCACCCCCCTCACCCCATCTGTCCTCTTTTCTGCTCCTTCCCCTTTTCTCCTTTTTTTTTTTTTCCCTTTCAATGGTCCTGGTGACACAGCTTCACATTGGGATGTAGGAGGGTCCGCAGAAAGATGAGGTGTGGTGAGATGAGTGGGGCGAGTTGAGGGGGTGGGTGATGGTGTGAGCTGGTGGGGAGCAAGAGAGCGAAAAAGAGTAAAGATATGGGGTGTAAAAGTGAAATGAGAGGATGGGGGGGGGGGGTGAGCAGACTAGAGAGAGAAAGGAGGGGGATGGGGGGGGTGTGGAATCATGGAAAAAGAGGGAATGAGAGAAAAAAGCCAACAGGGCAGAGTAGGGTCCGCAGGAGCCAGGCACCTATACCAAAGCTTTTGAGAGGTAGGCTCCTCCCTCTGCATCCCAGAATCCTCAGTTTCGTTTAGGTGCCCACTGGAGTGGGTGCTATACTGAAGAGGCTGCTGCGCAGCCGAAGATTAGAGAGAGATAGGTATTTTTTATTTTATTAATTTTACACTTATTCTATGAGAATCCTCACACTGCCAGCACGGCAGGTGCTGACAGAAGCGTGTCCTGTCAGTTTTCCTGCGCACAGAGGAGACGCTGTCTGGTCTCTCTGTGCGGCGCTGACAACTTCTATTAAGAAGTTTCCTGGGCTCCGGAGCGTCCCTGAACTGGCTTCACGCAGGTGAGGGTAATGGGGGACGGGCACTCCGTTATGGTGGCGGCCATTTTACGCGGAGCTTACAAGATGACCTCCTTATTGAAAAGGACAGCAGCTTGTTACAGGATCAGTCCAAGTGGTCCCCATACGAAGGGGAGACACTGGACATAGGAAATCCTATAGTGGGAGCGGCTGCTGGGGGTGGTTTGGCGCCAAAATGCTACAGACCCTGCAGCAACAGGGACATTTGGTCACTTCCCTCACTCTGCTTGGCGCCGTTTTGGGAGACGCTGTTGTGGAGCTGAAGAGCTGTATCTGGCTGAGTGAGTGGATTTCCTGAGCATCGCTACCCCCTTCTGGAGGAGAATTCCAGAGCTTCAGACAGATAAGTGCTGTGTTATACATTGACTCTGTATAAAACGCCTGTCACTTTGCACTATGTGAAATTGCTGTGTCATGTCAGTGTTCCCTCTAGGAATTTTTGTGGGCAGGGCGCCGCTGCACAGGGGCAGCGCAATTGGGGTGGACCAGGCCCGCCGACGTCATTGTTGTAGGCGGTCCTGGGCCGCCGCGTCACTAAAGGGGCCGGGCCGCCGCGTCACTAAAGGGGACGTGCCTGGGCTGCCACCGTCGTTCAAGGGGGGCGGACCTAGCTACACCGAAGTCCCTGAGCTGCCAGGGAAGCCCAGCACCGCAGAGATTGAGATGTCTTGAGCTTTCCCGGGTACACCAGCAAGACAAGCAGCAGGCTCTTTTAGCAGGGCGCATTTTGCCCTTTAAAAATTGGCCGGGCGCAGCGCCCCGCTAAAACACCCTAGCGCGGGAATACTATGTCAGAGCAACAGTCTGTAGCTTTGGGGGAGGGAGCCCCACTTGCATTGAGTGTGCAGTGGTTGTGCACTTTAAATTTCCCCTGAACAGATGGCCAAGGGGGAATTGTGCCCGGCTTGCACAGTTGTGAGACCCATGGGCAGTGAACCCCAGAGGGTAGAGCAAGCAGAGCCTGCGTGGGCTAGTGCCCTGGGCAGGTCAGTGAATGCCTTAGTGCAGTTGTTGGACAGAGATGTTGTGGTGTCTTCCCCTAAACCTATGTCATCCTCTCAGCAGTCCTCAGGCTCCTTGCCTCTGACTCAAGCAGATCCGGGCCTGTTACAGGTGATGCAGGATACTGCAAAGTGTATTAGCAGATTTAATGAGCTGCTGGATAGATTTGATAATGATACCGAGGGGACTCCCAAACGGTCTTACTCGGCGCCTTTACTGACTGTGGAGTCAGGAGAGGAAGGAGAATGCACGTCAGACATTCCCTGGGACCAGGGTGATGATTCTAAAGGTTTCCTCAGCCCTGGGGGTGGAGGATTGTATCACAGGGGTACAAAATTCCTTTTAAAGTTCTTCCTCCGAGGAGGTTTTTACCCACACCACTCCCAAAGGAGTCACGACTCCGAACTGCTCTTTTGGGGGCGGCTCACTCCCTTCTAGAAAAAGGAGTGGTGATCCCGGTGCCTCGGGAGGCATGGAGGAAAGGTTTTTACTCCATTCTGTTTTTAGTGCCCAGCCCGGACGGTACTTTCAGACCGATCCTAATTTTAACATCTTTAAATCTCCACCTGTGGGTAGACCACTTCAAAATGGAGTCTCTGCGGTCTGTGCTTCTCAGCCTGGACCAGGGAGAATTTTTGGCGTCCATGGACATCCAGGACGCATATTTGCATGTCCCTATTCTCCCGGGGGAAGCAGACACTCCTAAGGTTTGCAATAGGGGACTGGCATTTTCAATTCCGGGCGTTACCCTTTGGACTGGCCACGGCTCCAAGGGTATTCACCACTTCACCAAGATCATGTCAGTGATGGCGGCCATTCTCCGATTGAGGGTTATCATTGTGATACCTTATTTGGACGATCTGCTGTTCAAAGCAGATTTAGCAGAGACCTTGCAGAAAAGCGGAGGCTATTCAGTTTTTGCAAGTTCACGGTTGGCTTTTAAACTTAGTCTCAACTGGTCCCATCTCAGAGGATCCAATTCTTGGGAGTTATCCTGGATACTCCTCTACATCAAGTATTCCTGCCGGAGACAAAAGCCAAGGACATGTCTCGCATGGTGAGGTCGATTCTGGAAGCACCGGGTCCCTCGGTTTGGAAGTGCTTAAAATTGCTGGGCAAACTTTTGCCAGGTTCCATTTTCGGACCTTCCAATGGAAAATTTTGACGTCTTGGTTGGGGAACACACAGACCATGAAGACTGAGAGTTTGAAGCTGATGTTAGAAACCAGGTTTTCCCTACAATGGTGGACAGATGTGGATTCCCTTCAGTGGGGTCGGTCTCTTCAGTCTTGGGACTGGCTGGTAGTCACTAGTGATGCCAGTCTCGGGCTGGGGAGCAGTGGTCCTGGACTTGAGGCTTCAGGGCCTATGGACTGCGGGGGAGGCAGCACTGCCGATAAATATCCTGGAGCTCAGGGCTGTTTGGAAGGCATTGTCCCTGGCAGAAGACAGGCTGAGGGGTCTCCCCAAGGTCCATTCGGACAACGCCATGGCTGTGGCGTGCCTGAATCATCAGGGAGGTACACGCAGCAAGCTGGCCATGTGGGAGGTATCCCAGATTTTTGGTTGGGCGGAGCAGAATGTTCCGGCCCTATCAGCGATATTCACCCCTGGGGTGAAGAATGTCGAGGCTGATTTCTTGAGCAGGGAGGAGCTGCTCGAAGGGGAATGGATGCTGAATCCACAGATATTCCAACAGATTGCATCTCGATGGGGGACCCCGGAGGTGGATTTAATGGCTTCCAACAATCAGGTTCCCAGATTCTTTTCCAGGACGAGGGATCCCTTGGCGTTGGCTGTGGATGCAATGACCGTTCCCTGGACAGGGTATCTGGCATACGTTTTCCCGCTGTTTCCGATGATTGCAAGGGTTCTGAAGAGAATCGGGTCCCAAGGAATTCCGGTAATACTAATCGCTCCGCATTGGCCAAGGAGGTCTTGGTATTCGAGTGTTCGGAAACTGTCAGTGGAATCGTGGCGCCTACCTCAAAAGGCCAGACTTACTAAGCCAAGGACCGTTCTTCCATCTGGATTTAGCTTGACTAACTTTGACGGCTTGGCTATTGAAACCGCCATTTTGTAAAGGTTTTTCTGAGGCAGTGGTAAATACCATGATTAAGGCCAGGCAGTCGGTGTCTTCGGCCAACTACTACAGCGTCTGGAAGACATATATTAGGTGGTGTGAGCGACAGAAGTCTCATAAGTCAAGGTTTTGACTGTCAAAATTGCTTGAATTCCTTCAGGATGGATTTTCTTCAGGCCGCAGTCTCCATTTGCTTAAAGTACAGATATCCGCTCTGTCGATCTTCTTTCAGAAGAGAGTGGCTGTACTTCCTGAGGTGCAAACTTTCCTTCAGGGGGTTTCCAGGTTGAAATCACCATATAAACAACCAGTGGCACCCTGGGATTTGTCTTTGGTTTTGGTGCTGGAGTGTCTTCAACTGCCTCCCTTTGAGCCTTTTAAGGTCGGCTGACCTTCCTTATGTGGAAATTTGGTATTTTTATTGGCTGTTTCCTCTGCAAAGAGGGTTTCGGAGTTGGGAGCGTTGTCCTGTAAGGCTCCCTTCCTTATTTTTCATGACGATAGGGCCGTTCTTAGACCCCCAATTTTTTCCAAAAGTAGTTTCTGCTTTTCATCTGAATCAGGAGATTGTTCTGCCTGTGTTTCAACCCCCAGAGGGAGGGTTCTAGAAAAAGGGACAAATTGAGGAATTTGGATGTGGTGCGCGCCTTGCGCATTTATGTGGACAGGGTAAAAGGTTTTCGGAAGACAGATACCTTATTAATCTTGTATGATGTACACAAGATAGGCCGGCCCGCTTCTAAACAGACAATAGCCAGGTGGTTGAGATCGGTTATTGCTTTTGCATATACTAAGGTTGGTAGGCCTGTTCCGGCCAGGATAAACGCACAAACGCAACGTCTGTTGCTACCTCTTGGGCGGTTTGCCATGGGGCTACAGCTGAGCAAGTATGCAGGGCCGCCACTTGGTCATCTGTTCACACTTTTACCAATCATTCGCATCATTCGGGCGAGCAGTGATGAGAGCTGCAGATCTGAGCTTACCCTCCCAAAAGACCGGCTCTTGTACGTCCCAATGTGAAGCTGTGTCACCAGGACCATTGAAAATGAAAAAGAAGATTTTTGTAAGAACTCACCGTTCGAATCTCTTTTTCTGAAATGGTACTGGTGACACAGCAATCCCTCCATTATGCTCAGTAAGTATGCCAGTATTCATGATATATCATGTTGTTGTTGGTTAAATTGATGTTTGTGCATATGTTTGAACTGAGGATTCTGGGATGCAGTGGGAGGAGCCTACCTCTCAAAAGCTTTGGTATAGGTGCCTGGCTCCTGCGGACCCTACTCTGCCCTGTTGGCTTTTTTCTCTCATTCCCTCTTTTTCCATGATTCCACACACCCCCCATCCCCCTCCTTTCTCTCTCTAGTCTGCTCACACACACCCCCCCCCCCCATCCTCTCATTTCACTTTTACACCCCATATCTTTACTCTTTTTCGCTCTCTTGCTCCCCACCAGCTCACACCATCAGCCACCCCCTCATCTCGCCCCACTCATCTCACCACACCTCATCTTTCCTATTTTTTCGCTCTCTCCCTGTCCCCTTTTCCCTCTCGTGTAAACTCTTGACCCCCTTAGCCTGTGCCCTCTCACCTCATCCACTCTAAGTTCGCCATCACCTTCCTCCCTCTCATCTCAATCCTTTCTCTGACTCTCCTCTCTCCCCCTTTTTATCTCACTCCATCTGCTCCTTCCCCTTTTTATTTTGTCTTTTTTTTTTTTCTTCTTCTTCTTCGTGTTCCATGGCACCCACAGGGTGACCTTGGGGTTGAAGGTGGATCTAGAGGACTGTGCACCAATCAGCAAAGCTTTGAAAGTTTCTCAGGATGCCTGATCCCTATCCCCTATAACCCTGCCTCCATCCTCATCTCCTCATTTTTTGTTTGGTGCCAGCATGAAGGGTAGCGGCTAGTTTCCCTTTGTGGAAAGGATCTTTGATGTCCTCCCCATGTGACCCGCTGTCCTCAGATGACTTCACACCCATGTGACCCGCTGTCCTCAGATGACGTCACACCCATGTGACTAGACATTTTCAAGCAGCAGAGGATTACTGGCCGTGTGTAGGTACTCTTCGACATGCTCCTCCCCCCCTGCAGACTGATTCCCCACATGTGCCCTATTGCCCCCAGGATCTCCCTGACCTGCCCCCTTCCCCTGCACAGCCTGACTCCCCACATGCTCTCTGTGTGCCCTATTGCCCCAACATTTCTTCGACCTGCCCCCCCTGCAGTCTTCTTCCCCTGTGTCCTTCAGTGTGCCCTATTACCCCCCCCCCCTCCCCTTCCTCCTCCTCCTTGAAGCCTGATTCTCCATATTCCATATCCCGGGATTTGGTCCCAAAAAAGTCTGGGATTTTAAAATATCCAATTTCGGGATTAGACTGTGCATGCGCAGTGTAATGCTGGGCAGCGTCTGAGCAATCGCTCATACGCCGCCCGGCTGTTCCTGAATCCTGACACCTGCGTGCGGTCTGTGTAGCGTGACAGTAGAGGTCACTCTGCGCAGGCCACACCGCCCACTCTGTTGCAGCCTTCTCCTGTGCCCGCCCCCTTCTACTCTCCTCCGCACGCCCACCTCTTCTCCTCTGCCTGGCCGCCTGCCTCCTTTCCGTCCTGCCTCTTCTCCGGCTGCTCTGCTGTCTACTAAGGAGGAGGTGTATGAGCCTGGAGGCACCGTCCACCTCCGAACCCACTCCTCTCCCAGCCACCCGCTCCGCTAATGTGAGTAAATGTGCGGGTCGGCCAGTGTGGGGGTGGGTATGAGACACCCCTGACACAACTATGGATGCTGATCCCAGGATTGAGAATTTTCCAATCCCGGATCCTCTTTGAGGTAATCCCATAAGAAGCTAATAAAAATATATATTTTCTTTTTTACACTGAGCCGCCCCCGCTGTCAATCATTGACGACGGGAGTGATGTAGCTGCCGTGCCGGAACTCCCCCACGACCTGTGTCAGAGGGGTACTCGGCGGGGGATAGACACAGCGCCTAGCACTGCCAGACATCTCCCCCAGGCAGCTTGGCCAGAGCATTGGAGAAGGTAAGGTTCTCTCTGAGAGCACAAACAGCTGCTGCGCATGATGGGAGTATGCCGCAGCAGCTGGGGTGGACAATGCTGCTTGCGGCAGGGACTCCATTAGACCACTGGGGCCTGAGCACAGCCTGGATCTCTTGGGATCCATTTTAATGGGGATCTTTTTGCTCCAGTGGGGGAAGACCAACACAGAGGGGATGGTGCTTAGAAAGAAGAAAGTGAACCTCGAAGTCAATTAAAGCTGCTGTATGAGGGAGGGTGTAAGTCTCCCCGTATAGAATATAGAACAGAAAAAGGGGGGTTATACAGCGCTGGGTTTTTCTGAATGATGACAATTAGACACTTGGTTTAAGAAAATACAAAATACATTTATTGTACAGTATAACAATAAAGAGAGTACTCTCTAAGAAAAAAATATGTTAAAAAATTGCGCAATGTATTAAAAAATGGGGCAGGGGTAAAGAAGATGAAAAATGGGAATATTGCTTGCACTAAGCTCCAAGAAAAAATGATGAAGACAGTTCGTATGCCAATATATGGTTATAGTTACCACCGATGGATTGGGAAGTATCAGGATCTCATCTGGGAACCTGAGAATGTACCGGTTAATTCCCAGCTAGTGGGTCCAACTGCCTCCAGATGTTAGTGGAACAGGAATGGTGGGTGGGAGATGGAATGGCCACCGCCGTGAATCTCTGTCCGGGAGGTGTGGACCTGGTTCTCCGATGGAAATGAGGCAGGAGTGGTGGTGAAGGATGGTATAGCGCCGCCAAGGATCACTGCCCAGGGAGAAAAGGGGCTGACCGCCCAAGATGGTGATAGCTGGTCCGGAATCGGTTTGTTGTGCTGGAGCCTGGTGCAAGGTGGTTCAGGCTATTGGATGGTCCAAGTCAGGGGATAAGCTTGGATGGATCTCAGGATCTTGGATGTGGCTTGGCTCAACGCGTTTCGACGTCTTCAGGACGTCTTCATCAGGAGCAGTGGTGCTCAGAGGGGATGGTGCTTGGCCTGCTGAACGTCCTCCAGCTTTGGGTGCCAATCGCTTGCAGATCTGTTGCCCAGGAAGCTGTACTATCCTGTTACTGCCTCTCTCTGATCAGCAGGAATCGCAGCACGAGGCCAGAGCTACCAGAGTGCAGGTACAGTCTCCCTTGTGAAACTATCTACACATTGTTCACAGACAGAGGCGTAGCTAGGGCGGAGCCAGTGGAGCACCAGCTCCGGTCGCCGACATGTCATCTGGTGCCGGAGCTCTGCCGCCAGCTCCCCCGCCCTGCTCGCCCGCTCCCCTCTGTGCAAGACTGCAAGTGGCTTCCCATTGTACCTGGAGAGGAAGCCCGGGGTCGTGGGTCAGCGCGACGACGAGAAGGAGGAGAGTGAACTTGAAGCTGCATAGCGAGGGGCAGGAGGAAGAAGAGCAGCAGCGTGGCCAGCAGCACGTGGGAGCAGAGCAGAGAGAGGGACGGAGCGGAGATGGAAAGCTCCAGTCCCGGCACCCAACAGCAGCGCCCGATACCTGACAGCCGCATCACCGCACCATTCCACGGCACCTGGCATCATCAGACCGCAGAAAGGTTCCGTGGACTGGTGCGGTGATGCGGCTGCCGGCCCGGGTATCGGGCGCTGGTGCCGGGGACTGGAGCTGTCAATCTCCGCTCCGTCCCTCCCACTCTCTGCTCTCCTCTCATGCGCTGCTGGCCACACTGCTGCTCTTCCTCCTCCTGCCCCTCGCCGGGCAGCTTCATTCTCCTCCTTGTTGCACTGACCCCCGGGCTTCCTCTCCCGGGACCAGGCACTTCTCCTCTCCAGGCCCCGCACCCAGCCTATATAACCAGCACCTGCTCGCAGTACCAAGTGTCGCCCGGAAACAGAAGGTTCCAGACCACCCCAGGGCTTGTGAGTTGGCCAGTGTGGCCCTATCTCCAAGGGTACATGTGCCGACGGGGGGGGGGGGGCGCGGCGCGCGAAACATGCCCTTGCTCCGGGCACCGTGGAACCAAGCTACACCAGGTCATTGGTGACCCTCTCAGGTCACATACACTTAGTGTATCACTCTAGGTAATGGGCGCCACAAACAGGGTTTATTTTACTAAATCACTCAGAAAATGCATATAAACCGCTGTGTGTAGATCTCCCTCCCCCACTCACGGAACCTAGACCCCCTCCCCATTCACCCTGGTTGCAGTCGTGGCCAGCCAATCACGGCTTGCTTTGTCAATGCCCTGACCCTTAGAGCTGGCTGTATTAGCCAGCCCCAGACAGTAGGTAGCCAGTCCGATGGTGGAGGAGCAGAGAAAAGCTCCAGAAGAACCAGCCCTGGGAGGTGGCAGCCATGCAAAAAAAAGCTCAAAAGGCCCCGCACCCAGGCGAAGAACACAGAGGAAGAGGCTGAAGCCCTGGGAAGCAGCAGCCATGCAAAAGAGCTTAAAAGGCCGCCCCAGGTGAAGACTCTGCAGAAGCCCGGGGGGGCATAGGCTCCCCTGGGTGAAGACAAGATGCAGTTTAATAAAATATTTACAAATCTGTTTTTATTTTAATATTTCCTTTACAGGTAGCTATAGGTGCTGGTGGGCTTTTAATGCCCCACATGCTGGTACCTGTGGTTCTCCCAAGTACCAGCATGTAGGACAGGCTTGCTGGGACCTGTAGTCCTACTGTAAAAGACAATATTACTGTTTAAACAAGCTTTATCAACCCTGCACCCACCGCCCAGGGGAGTTCCCACCTTACCAAAAACTCTCGGCCTGGGCTGACTAGATAGGGTGGGTAATGCTTTGGCTACGGGATTCCATCAAGCGTGGAGACTGGTGCTGGTCCCCAAAATACGGGGGATCCCTATTCATTTTCTCCTCTGTATTTTGGGAACCAGGACCACTCCAAAAGCCCGGGGTGAAATATGATTGGGGGGGGGGGCGGGGCGGACCCTATGCTTGTTCTATTATTATTTTTCTATTTTACACAAAGAAGATGTCACTCCCCAGGCTCTATTCCAAACCATTATTTCAATATGAAGAGACTTTATTCCCCTGAATTTGCCGAAACACTTTCTGTGAGAGATTTGAAATCTCTCACAGACGCTCCCATTATGAATCTCAGGCACAAATCTCTCCATGTGTACGGCCCTTTAGAGAGAACTCTGGGATATTATGATGGAAGATCACTTATGTTTTTTCTACATGTGGCCAATGTAATAGAAAGTTATTGTGGACAGTTTGATACTGGGTCATTGTGCATGGAATGTCACACCTGGTCTTGTGTTGCACTAAGGCAATTGCCCATGGCCCTGCTCTGGTGGAACCCACATGGGCACAGGTTTGGGGTGATTGGTCTCATCACGTAAGTCTGGGATGCAAACTTTATAATAAGTCGCACAGTTGCAGTGGAGGGGACCACGGAGGCCCTGCATATTGCTGTTGGTAGGAGCATTGGTAGCATGCGGCTGATTCAGCTGTTGTCTTCCGCCAGCTGTGGCTTCCAGCTCCCATACTTTGCCACGCTTGCCTGATGCCGGAATGCTGTTGTCTTTAAATTGATAACAAGCATCCTGGATGGCGCTAAATCATAGGACTCCCATCTGCAGATGTATTGGTGCATTGTGCTGGGTGTACAGGCAGCCTATGTATTGGTGCTGCATGTACAGGCAGCAGATGTATTGGCGCATCGTGCTGGGTGTACAGGCAGCCTATGTATTGGTGCTGGGTGTATAGGCAGCAGATGTATTGGCGATTCGTGCTGGGTGTACAGGCAGCCTATGTATTGGTGCTGGGTGTATAGGCAGCAGATGTATTGGCGCATCGTGCTGCGTGTACAGGCAGGCTGCTAAAGACAGATACAAGAATGAATCCTGCTCCAGTTTTAATTTTTCATACAAGAGACCCTCTTCACTCCACATTTATATATATATACACACAGATCTAACTCTCCCGGCACTCCATATGACAAATCAACTTGCTTGCGGTTCCAGACTATTGATTTCAATACATCCAATCCCAGTGCTGGAACAAACGGCACTCACAAGACGAGTAAATAGTTGCAGCAAATATTTATGGTGGTAGGAGAACGTTTCGGGGTCTGCGCCCCGACCTATATAATTTACTTCTTTACAGCTTCTTATATAGCGCTGCATATTCCATTGCATAATATATATTTGAAGGAGCAATTCCTTATAATTCAATTTGAAGGTGCTACCCACTTTCCTAAAACACCCATACAACAATAGTAAGTAGAGATATGGGTGAAAGTCCTATAATAATGAATAAAATGTAACTTAAAATTCATATGATTCTGATTGATTCGCTAAGCAGTGAAACTTCGCTGCTTGGCGAGCCTTCCAAAGCTGACTGCCACAATCCACACGGTACTTGTTTCCTAGAACGGCCACAACGATTTTTGTCGCAGACATCTTGTCGGAAAAACTGCGTTGATGGCATCGCACGCGTCCTCCGACCTTTTTCATACATCCACGTCGGCATGGACTTGAGAATAGAAGCGTGACAAGCCCTGCGAGGGGACGCGGATACCTGTGAAGCCTGCGAGGGAACTCGGATACCTGTGAAGGTATCCGCGTCCGCTTGCCACGCTTCGGGCTCGGTGGCTTGCTGCGCTCGCCACACTTTCTATTCTCAACTCCACGCTGACGTGGATAGTGGGGGTATGAAAAGGTCGGAAGACGCGTACCGCCGGCTCGCCACGCTTCGGGTTGGCGTCAATAGTGGGGTGGCGTTAACAATGGAGGGGCATTTACAACCATCAGGGGGGGGGGGTTTCCTATACAAATGTGGGGTTTTGGGGCTTTTTAAATTGATTCCAATGGCCGCAATCAATGCGATTTCGTCTTTCACCGGCAAATAGCCCAGTGATTCACACAAAATCAGGGACATCACGACGATCGCATGCCTTACAGTTAAGGCATGCGATCGGCCCGATTGTGGCCATTCTAGGAAACAAGTACCATCCCCGCAGCTTTGCAAATGGTTGTTTTGCATTAACATCCATTTGCAGGGTAGCTTAACTACCATGGTTGCCAACCATCAAATTACTTTTTCCCCTGCTTGCAAACCAAAGTCAATCTGGACTGACCTAGACTTGTGGCATTTGGGTCCGAGAATGGGGAGGTGGCTAATGTACTGTGACATCAGCTGCCCACCCCCAGAAGGCAAGTGCCTGTCTGCATTCCCATGGAAACGCCCAGTGTTTTCCTGGGCCCATCCATAAGGACCTAACAGAGCTGGACAATAGTGGCCATCCAGATGTTGATGAACTACACATCCCAGGATGCTATGCATCAGTTTTGCTATGTGTCCATGCTAAAACTGCTGCAAGACATGCTGGAATGTGTAGTTCATCAACAGCTGATGGGCCGCTATTGCCCAGCCCTGACCTAACATCTATGGGACCATAAAGGTCCTTACAGCACGGCTCGACAAACTCCGGGAGCCAGGTCACCATGGCGACCAGATTTTCCTTCCTGGCGACCAGATCCTGTGGAGACGTGGCAGTGTCTCTAAGCTCCTTTTATAACATTGTAGCCCACATACCCAGTGTTACGGTCCAGCTGACAATAGTAGCCCCTTCGTAGGTGAACTCCTTGCAGCATCTGGGAAGGGGATCCTTCTGAGTAGCGTTCCGCTCTCAGACGCTGGGGCCTGCCACACCCCCAATCCCTGGAAGCCCCTGATGTGTTGGCACGGCTCTTATGAACCTCCAGCCAGCACACGCGCCTGCAGGAGCACCCGGAGGATGATGAGCAGGCGGCTCGCTAGAGCGGAGGACCCTGCTGCTGGTGAATGGTATCAGCGGTGATGCCCTTCTGCTCCACGGGAGGTTTCTGTCCTTAGGACACCTGCGTTACGGTTTGACAGGTGTACTGCCCCAGTCAAACTCCCCACCTGCCACTGTCCATGACCGTCCTGGCGGAGGGGCCGGGCAGTAGAGGTAGTGCTCGTCCCGCATTATGGAAGGCATGTGCTCTGCAGGAAAGATGAGCACCAGGGACAGGGGGGCTGTGCAGCCCAGTAATCCCAGGGAGCTTGCCAGATCAAGCTGCAGACGATGAGTGCGTGCCGGGCATCGGCGGCGGGTGGCTTTCTCCTCCTGCACCCCTACTGGAAAAGGTGAGCGGGGAGATACACAATGCCCGCCATGCCGTTGAGGCTGTCCCATCCCTGGCTTTTATCTGCTTGTGTCATGGCAGATGGTGCCCCTACTCTGTGCGCAATGCACCAGCCAATGGGACCTGGGAGGGCAAGGGGTGACCAGTCGGAAGCTGCCCACAGGGGGGAGGGTGCCCAGAAAGGGGATAATTATTAAGGGACAATGTGAACAAGGGATCAGGTTGCAGAAGGGTGCCCAGAAAGTAGGGATAATCATTAGGGAAGACCGACCAGAGTGTCCAAAAAGTAGGGACAATCATTTATCAATGTATGCAGGGAACACAGAAAGAGGGATCAGGGTGCAGGAGAGTGTCCAGAAAGTAGGGAAAGTTATTTGGGCAATGGATGTAGTGCACTGGCAGCGTCACTCTGGCACAGCTGGATGTCAGCAATGCAGTGATGGAGAAGTGATGTATAGTTTGGGAGATTTGGAACCCACCATGGTTTCCTGGGAGCGGGTCATCTGGAGCTGCGCCCTGTCTGCCGCCGGAGTCGGGGTGAGCACCTGTGCACAGCCGGTGTTAGTAGCCCAGAGTCCATCATGCGCTGCTGCTGTCATTCTCCTGGCTGCGGCCACTACCAGCCCTCATATGCCACCCTCACAGTGCGGCAGTCACAGCTGTGGAACCCAGCGCCATCAAAACAGCCTCCATGAGTACGCTGTATGGCAGTCCACCTTTTTAAATCCTCCCCTGGCCAATACTCCCTGCCTAGTAGTCAAACAAGTAATTATTAATGTTGGTAACAGAATAGGTAATGTCAACTAAATTATTGAGATGAGCTATAAATGCAGCATTTCTAGAATGAAGCAAAAACATTTTTTGGAGGAGGGGTGATATAGTGTTTTAGTGTGTCTGGCTCCTACTTTCATGCTGGCTCCTAGTTTTGAGAGAAATTTGTCAAGCCCTGCCTTAAGGTGTAGGGAAAATAGCAGTATCACTAAATGGCTGGCCTGTTCCCCATCACCATAATGACCTAACATCTATGGGTCCTTATGGTGAAGGGAAAATAGCATAGACAAAGTAAGGCTGGCTAAATACCCTTCACCATAAGGATCCTTATGGTGACAAAAATAACATTATTACTAGAAAGCTGGCCTATTCCCCTTCACCATAAGTACATAACATCTATGGGACCATAAAGGTCCTTACGGTGAAGGAAAAATAGCATTATCACTGTAAAGCTGGCTATATTCCCTTCGCCATATCCTTATGACGAAGGGAATATAGCATTATCACTGTAAAGCTGGCTATATTCCCTTCGCCATAAGGTCTTAACATCTTTTGGTCCATAATATCCTTATGGCGAAGGGAATATAGCATTATCACTGTAAAGCTGGCTATATACCCTTCACCATAAGGTGTTAACATCTTTTGGTCCATAATATCCTTATGGCGAAGGGAATATAGCATTATCACTGTAACACTGGCTATATACCCTTCACCATAAGGTGTTAACATCTTTTGGTCCATAATATTCTTATGACGAAGGGAATATAGCATTATCACTGTAAAGCTGGCTATATTCCCTTCGCCATAAGGTGTTAACATCTTTTGGTCCATAATATCCTTATGGCGAAGGGAATATAGCATTATCACTGTAAAGCTGGCTATATTCCCTTCGCCATAAGGTCTTAACATCTTTTGGTCCATAATATCCTTATGGCGAAGGGAATATAGCATTATCACTGTAAAGCTGGCTATATTCCCTTCGCCATAAGGTCTTAACATCTTTTGGTCCATAATATCCTTATGGCGAAGGGAATATAGCATTATCACTGTAAAGCTGGCTATATTCCCTTCGCCATAAGGTCTTAACATCTTTTGGTCCATAATATCCTTATGGCGAAGGGAATATAGCATTATCTTTATAGAGCTGGCTAATTTCCCTTCGTATGCAGGATCTGACCACTAGGGGCATAAAAGTCCTTACGGTGAAGGGGAATAAGCCTGCTCTCTAGTGATTTAGCTATTTACCCTTCACCATAAGGATCACCTCCTTTCCACGAAGGGCATATAGTCACAACCGTCAGCAGAGCGTGCCGGTGGGAGGGGCTATGGATGAATGAGAGGCGGAGTGTGGAAGCGACTACGTTCGTCCATTCAGGAGGCCGAGTAGAAACAGAAAGTCTTGTTCGGAACTCTCGCGAGATGACCGCTTCGCGCTGGCCATATAACCTCTGTCATGCGTGCTGTGCGGCGGCTTGCCCTGCCGTGGTGTCACGTGAGCAAACGCGCGTACTGTTAACGCCTACCACATCGTCTATTGTTCAGGTTATGTAAAGCCTTTTCGAAATTTTGGCGCTCTGTGCTGCCGCGTACTGAGGGATAGATGTATGAACTGAAGCCGTTCTAAAGGTGCGTACACACGTACAGATTTTTTCTGATCTACCTGGTGGGAACAAAAACCTGGAAAATGTATGGGAGCAACTGACAATCAAAAAATTGTTCCCAAACACTTGAAAACACAGTGATCAGTCAGACAATTTGTTTAATCGTTCTGATATAACCAATTAATCAAAGCATTTGGTTGGACATCTTTGATTGTTATATGCTCCCATACATTTCCAGGTTTTTGTTCCCACCAGATAGATCAGACAGAAAATCTGTGCGTGTATGCACCTTTAGGCTGGTTTCACACACTCCGGCTCCTGCCAGACGGTGAAATCCCGCACGGCCAGGGAGCCGTGCCGCACTCAGCAGATTACAATGGTGGGGATGGCCACAGCCCGGCAGCCGTCCCTTCCAGCGATGGGATCCGGCTGCAGCCGTGCGGCCGGGCCGTGGCCGTCCCGTATGAATGGACACAATAGTGTCCATTCACCACTACTGTGTGCGGCACGGCTCCCTGGCCGTGCAGGATTTCACCGTCCGGCAGGAGCCGGAGTGTGAAACCAGCCTTAGGGTGGAGAAGTGCCTGGTACTTTACTTTATCACCGGCCAATTAGCTCCTAAGTGTACCTTTTTTAAACCCAGCCTGTATACAGTCAGGAGCTGATTGGATGGTGATAAAGTACCAGGCACTTTATCACTTCTCCTCCCTTATCACTGCTTCCTACATCTATTACCCCTTTCACACCAGAAAATGCAGGGACTTACCTGGGAATACAGTCCAGGAATCATGCAGGGACATGCATTTTCTAGTGTGAGGGGGGAAAGAGTGCAGGAGGCAGGGTGAGTGGAATGATGCTGGTGGGGCAGGCCAGGGATACAGTGCACTGCTGTGGTCGCTAGGAAGACTTGGCAATATAACATGCCGCTGTTGCTAAGCAGGGGCAAACGCAGGATTTTCATGGGTCAAGTCCAGTTACATACTGGGTCGCCGAATCGGCCCTGGCATTTGTGCGCGCGCGTGACTTTTTCCACATGTGTGCGCTGCTGATCTTGGCATGCAGGAGAGGAGAATCGCTGCATGTGCTGGGCACGTTCAGCGCACAGAGAGCCGCTGGACTCACCCCAAATCCAGCGTGTCTCTGTGTGCCGATTGGGAGGTGGTGCTTAAATCTTGTAGTGGAAAATCGGCCCACCCGGCCATCGGCCCCTTTAGCATGGCCAGTCTGGCCCTGTATGTAATATACATACATATAGTAAACATGTACACAGCTTAGATACACACACACATATAGAGTATATACAGTATACATGCACACAAAACATACATGCACACAGCATATACAAGTATATACCATTAACATGAAACTCAGCAGGACACCCAATCCCATACCCTCCAACATCTAAAGGGCAGAATCTAGTACACATTCAGAAAGGGGGCATGGTCACGTGGGAAGGGGTGTGGCCACATCCAAATATGTACTGGTCATTTCTTTACCATTTTATGCTTGCCTGCACTATGAACACACAGCTGTTGGCAAAGGCAGCCTTGAGGGCCTAAAGTGCTGAAACTTGTAATACCACACTTACTGGAGAGCCACAATCTGTCCTCCAGTAACCTAAAAAAAAACGTGCTGCTCATGTACAGACAAGCTCTCTCCCCAGACTGTCCCTGGTCACATTTCCCGCTATTTCCCCACTCACATCATCTATCTGAAGCTCCAACATCCTCCACCATCTCCTGAGGATTCCCCGGGTCTCCATGTAGCTGCACTTTGGACATAGCTCAGGACACATGCACTATTAGTGGCACAGAATATATTCCCATGCCGGGTTCAAAATAAAGATCGGCAGCACGTAGTGGAAACTGACACAGCCATTCACAGAGGTTTCCCATGCCATTGCCTCCTCTCTGCTGCACTGTGGCATCCGGGAAATTGCCACTGCGGATGCAAGAACAGAGAGGACTAAAACACACAGTCCTGGCGCCGGGTCCGCGGTGCTGGCACGTGACAACATGCCCCGTTCCACTCTGGCCTGGGACCCGCAATGCGCCCTTGCGAAAGGGTGCTTGGTCCAGGGAGCGCAGTGTCACAGCCTGGAGCCAGGAGGAGGATGACGACTGGAGTCTGTAGAGTCAGAAAGAAAGAAAAATAAAACGTTACATTCGGTACAGTTTTTATTTGCCATACAGACCATTAAAAAATGGTACTGTGGACGGGAAGGGGCGGGGTCACTACGGCATTTGCGTAGAGGAGGAGGTCTGTGCTCTCCGGCGGCTCCATGCTAGATCGATAGCCTCCCCACGCTCCCTCCCCGCCGGTGTATCATGAGCCCGTGGTTAATGCTCTGATCAGTGATACCTGGCTCTTGGCTCTCCTGCTTTGTTAGACTCTTGCTCTCCCTCCTGGTGCGAGGTGGACCGGGCTGCTCTGGGAAGCGCTGCTGTATGGTGCGCCGGAGCTGAGACGCACGGTAGGTGACGTCAGAGAAACCTCCTTCCCCGCTGTATCCTGGGTGCCGCGACCGGCCACGACTGATCGGCATCTGGAGCCCTCTCAAGAGAGAGTGGAGATACAGAACAAGTGCGCGCTGTTAAACCCCCCCTTGCAAACTCCCGGCACCGCAGATCCAGTGAAGAGGCAGCGGGTGGCAAGCGGACAGTAGCCCACGGCTGGCTGGGACTGCCTGTGTGAAGAAAGGCTGCCAGAGTTGATTCTGATTCGGTCCTCTACTAACCTAATCTCAAGCCATTTGGGTCTTGGCCGGCATGGTGGCATAAGCTGCAAAAGTGCAACAGGAAAGGCTGGCTGGGGGAAGTCAAAATAAGAAAAGTGCATGATTTAACATCCAAACCGCTGGTAAGTCCACACACATTTGAACAAGTTAATGGACTGTTCAAGGATTTGATAAGAAAGCAGGGGTGAATTGAGCTGTCCCCTCTGTTGAGACTGTCCATTAGGGGTTAACAGGTTTTCTTATGCTCTGAAAGGACTTCTTATACTGAGTTTAATTGTCTGTTTATACTGGCTAAAATAGCTGGGAAAGCTATAAGGAGCTGAATTGGATGAATTGACAATCAGTGGGGGAATACTTTGTCATTGAAGCACGCTATTGATTCAGATTATTCTCTCTGCTAGAGGTACTAGCACCTTGATAAACTGGATTAGATCATCTGTAATAATATTCAAGTGTGTGTGGTGAAGTGCAGTACAATAGATACCTTCGGACATTTTATTAAGCACATTTCTTGAAATAACTTCCAGAAGCATCCTCACGGTGCAAATTGAGTTAATACAAAGTATCTTGTATGTGGGACAGTGCATTGCCTTTACATAATATCTGGCAACGGGGAAAAGAAAGTATAAACTCCTCCAAAGTAGCCACCGCTTTAAGTGCAAACTCAGAACCCAGGCATATCTTGCGCATTAGTATGGGGAAAACAGGCCAGAACACAGCAGCCGCAAGGCTGGAGAAGTATGCACGTACGCAAGTAAAAAACCAGAGTGACTCTCGGGGAAAATACTCCACAATGTACCCCCACAAAGGGGGGGGAACACCTCCGAACAGCAAAGGGAGGTCACTCTACAAGTAGTTCTGGAAGCAGTTAATGCCTGTGAGACTCGTTTATCTGAACAGCTTAATAAAGTCCAGTCAGACATTATGCTCCTGCGAGATGATGCGCAAAAAATGCGAGTCAGGGTAGCTGAGGTGGAAACACGCGTATCGGAGATTGAGGACACGATTGGCCCGATACAGACCCAGGTCAAAACCATGGCGGGTAAACTGTCGGAGATCCAAAATAAGATGTCCGACATGGAGGGGCGGTTGCGCCGCAATAATATCCGCTTTGTAGGGTTCGACGAAAGAGTGGAGGCAAGCTCACCCGAAAAAATGGTCGAAGAGTGGTTAAAACAAAACCTGGGCACAGAGGCTCTCTCCCCCTTCTTTACAATCGAAAGGGCACATAGGGTCCCATCCAGGGCCCCGATACCTGGAGGTCCTCCACGTATTCTCATTGCAAAGATATTACATTTCAGAGATCGGGACAACATCCTGAGAGCAGCGAGAACCATTGGCGATTTATCCCACAATGGGAAAAAAATCTCTTTATTCCCCGACCTCCCATATGAGGTACAAAAGGAGAGAGCTAGATATAGAGATATAAAAGCGAGATTCAGAGAACTGAATATAAAATATTCTATGCTCTATCCCACAAAATTAAGGATCGTGACCCAGGAGGAGACCAAGTTTTTCTTAGCACCTGGGGAAGCCGCTGCCTGGTTGGACAAGAATCATCCAACTACCAGACAATTGGCAACCTAGCTAATACATCGGTCTCAGGCATCGTTTGGAGCTGGAGGTCGGAGACAAGAAGAGAACTGATATACAGTTGGACATTATGCTACGGTCCTCATAACTTATATTGTCATTCTGTGTGTTTGAATAATAGCTAGGGAATATAAAACGGTTAATAACGTTAATTTTGTACACGGGCCTGGGAAGGGGGGGAGGGGGGGTCGAGGTTGGGTGTAAATAAAATAAATAACAATAAGTATGGAGCTCCCGGAGGGCTGGGCCTGCCTAAGGTAAGTGACAAAAAGTAAATTGCCCCTAGTGAAAGTTGGAGGGTTGAAAGGGTCATTTGTTTGGGAGGGGCACGATTTAGGTATGCCTAGCTGGGTAGGCTATACAGGGTGGGGGGCGGTTAATGGGTATATGTTGTGTGTTTATGTGTTTGTGTACTTTGCATGCAGCCTTGTGAAATTGTGGACCGAAACATAGAACAACTATGTTACCACAGCTGGATTCAAATAGATCTTGTGTTCCAATCGTCACTGAGATGCTGGGGGACATGGACACCCCCAGATGAAATCCAGGGAAATCCGCTAAAAACTGTACTTGAGACGAAATGGTGACATTTTTTACTTGGAATGTGCGTGGGTTAAATGAGAAGGTGAAGCGTTCCTTGGTACTTAAACAATGTAAGACCCTTGCGGCCGATATCATCTGTCTTCAAGAGACGCATTTATATGGTGATAAAGTACTGGCGCTTAGGCGTCCTTGGATTGGAACATCTTTTCATTCTCTGTTTTCCTCTTCCTCTAGAGGGGTCTCCATAATTATTAGGAAAAATATTTTGTGTTTGAACTTATTGCATCCAAAATAGATGCCAGGGGTCGATATGTATTCTTGGATGGGAATATTGACTCTATTAGATATTGCATATTGGCGGTGTATATCCCCCCTCCTTTTTCCTATGAGGTACTCAGACTGGCGGTAGATTTCGTATCCGCATGGCCTGATAGCTTCATTATATGTATGGGGGATTTTAATGCAGTTATGAACCCTTGTATGGATAAGTGGAACAACATAGGGGGATATGTTACTACTAAGAGTAGGCTCGCTGAATTTATCACGGAGGTGGGTTGGTGGGATGTTTGGAGAGCGAGACATCCTAAGGTCAATCAATTTTCGTGCTACTCTCCATCCCACAACACATTCTCGAGAATTGATATGGGGGGAGATTCTCTAAGCTAAAAATGCGGTAAAAACCCCGTTATCTGGGTTTTTACCGCATTTTGGGATGCTATAAGCGTCCCCCGCCGGGTTACCGCGGCGGGGGGCATCGCCAGAAAAATCTGGCGATGCCCCATAGAAGCCAATGGGCTTCTATCGCAACCCTGCGCCGACCCCACCGCCCCACATCGCCCCCTCCCCTGTGTCCGGGCAGCACAGCGCAGTGCTGCCCGGACCTGTGACCTCCTCCCTGCACTGATCCTCTTCCGGGTGCAGGGAGGAGGAGAGCCCGGCGCAGCAGCAGCAGCGCCGGGTGTGTGCGGGAGGGGGGAGCCGCCGGGACCTGCTGGGACCCGGCGACTCTCACTGCAAAGGACAGCTCTTAACGCAAGAGCTGTCCTTTGCCTTAATTATCGCATATGTTACAACATATGCGATAATTAAATATGCGAAGGGGGGGCGGAGATTCTTAGAGAATCTCCCCCAGGATCCTTACTTCTAAAAATCTGCTTAAAAATATCTCAACAATAGAGTATAAGCCTCGCAGTATTTCTGATAATTCTCCCATAATAATGCAGGTAGACTCCAACTTACAGCTGAGTTTTAGGTATTGGAGGTTCCATCCCTCTTGGTTGACTCAATTCAGTAGTACACAGGAATTGAGTGTTGAAACTAATGAGTTTTTTAAGGTGAACACAGATTCTGCAAGCCCCATGGTGGTCTGGGATGTGTATAAGGCAGTCCTTTAGAGGAAGTCTCATGAAAAAAATAGCAATAGTAAAAAGAAAAACTCGAGAAATAGCTTCAACACTGGAAACTAAAATGGTAGAGACGGAACAGAGATAACTATCTGAAAAAACTGAACCAATAAGATTAGAATGGCTGGCGGTACAACGAGGGTGGGTTGAACACCTCCAAATTATGGCCAATCAAAGATTACTAAAACAGTCACATCAGTTCTATGGGAATATTGACAGAGCAGGTAGATATATGGCCTACCTCTCCAAAATAGATAAATCTTCAAATACAGTAGCAAAAATATATTCAGATAATGGAGAACTGCGGATAACCCCATCTGAAATAGCTGAGACATTTAAGGCCCATTTCAGTGAAGTATATCAAACTAGATTAATCCATGGGAGTAATGACATTGGGAACTATCTAGGTAATATAGACCTGCCCATGTTGTCACCAGAAGATAGTCTATTAGACTCTCCATTCACCATTCAGGAGGTGGAGGATGTGATTAAGTCACTCCCGTCGAATAAAGCCCCAGGGATAGATGGGATACTGGGAGAGATATATAAACAATCGGGAGGGACCCTTGCCACAAGGCTAATACATCTTTTCCAGGCAATGGAAATTGAGGGTAAAATAACAAACTCAATGTCGGAAGCCATCATCACTGTCATTCCTAAAAGTGGTAAGGACCCTGCACTGGTCGACTCATACAGGTCAATTTCTCTGATTACTGTTGTTGCCAAGATCTATGCTGAGGTCTTGGCAAACAGACTTAATAGTGTAATCAGTAAAATTGTACATCCGGACCAAAACGGATTTATGAGTGGAAAATCCACTTCCATTAATCTGCGCCGAGTTTATACATATCTCCAGATGGCAGAGATGTCTGGTAGGAACGTAGCGTTCGCATCATTCGATGCTAATAAGGCCTTCGATTCAGTGGAATGGCCTTATCTGAGACAAGTTTTGATGGCTTTCGGGTTGGGTCCTAAGTTCATAGACCGGGTATTTCTGTTATATAAATCTCCTACGGCAAGAATTCTCTTCAACGGGTATATCTCCGACTCGTTCCCTTTGCTACGTGGTACCCGTCAAGGGTGACCCCTCTCACCTTTACTGTTCGCTGTAGCGATAGAACCAATTGCTTGTAAACTAAGAGCAACATTAGGAGTGGTGGGAATTGGTGGCAATATCATCTCCCTGTATGCAGATGATTTATGATAGGAATGGCCGATTATGTAAATCAACTTCCTAGTGCTATTGAAAGTATTCAGGAATTCGGGCAGTCCTCTGGCCTAACAATAAATTATAATAAATCACACCTTCTGTTAACTAATGAGGTTGAGAGCGGGGGGACAGTATATACATCGGGCCTCCCTTGCCAGAAATATATGGAATTGGGTTTGTAGGAGAATTATGACGAAATCGACCCTGATGTGTATATCTTCTTCCTCCCCCAACTCATGAAATTGAATTTACAACAGGGGGGCAAGATATGGGGGCAATACGGGATTCAATCTGTGGGACAGATATTTGTAAATAACACTCTTAAATCTTTCTCCCAATTACAGAGTAAATTTGACCTCCCAAAGAAATGTTCTATAGATATCTCCAGTTGAGGAGTGCAACAGCTCAAAACAACAGGGATAAACCTATTAATATAAGCGAGTCCCCGATTAAAAAATGTATCAAAAAATTGAGTTGTAATAAACGATTAACAAACTGCTACAAGTTTTTGTTAGAAAATTCTCAAAGTGAAGATCTGGGTGGTTTAACCCCTTCCCGACATTTGACGTACATTTACGTCATGGCCGGGATGTACTTCCCGACGCATGGCATAAATGTACGTCATGGCTTTAAACTATCACCGCGTCTATAGACGCGGTGACAGTTTAAACATGTCTGCTGTCCCTGACAGCAGACATGTCCCTGCATGCCCAGGGGGGGTGGCGATGCCTCCCCCCCGTCGGCGATCGCTGTGATTGGCTGTTCAAATGTGAACAGCCAATTACAGCGTTTTCTGTGTACCTGGCGAATAACGTTCGCCGGTGACACAGGGATCGGTGGTGATTGGTGCTGTAAAGTACAGCACCAATCACCACGGGGTGTAAGGGTGACACTGGATAGTGATAGATAGTGATAGATAGTGATAGATAGTGAGAGATAGTGAGAGATAGTGATAGAGAGTGCTATATTTTGTGTCTGCTACCCCCCCTTTTGTGCTGATCAGTATATCTGTGCTGATCAGCAACTTTTTGGGGGTGCAGGGTTTTTTTTTTTTATATATACCTGTCAGTTGCTGCCAGTTGCACTGTCAGTTGCACCAAAGGTTGTGCACCTGCTGCCCCTCACTGGTAATCAGTGTCGCATCACTGATCACCTTTTTTTTTTTTTTTGAGGGTGCTGTGGGGTCTTTTTTTAATTTTTTTTTTTTACACACACTGTGATTTTGTGGGTGTCCTGTGGCCACTGTGCGCTGATCAGTGACGTACATCACTGATCAGCTTTTTCGGCACAGGGTTGATCTATTTTTTTATTTTTTTTTATCAAATTCCTGTTGCCTTTGAGCGCTGTTCAGTGACGGACGTTACTGACCAACATCTGTGCTCAATTTTTGGCGCAGGACCTTTTTTTTTTTTTCTGCACTACATACACACTACACACTACATACCCCCCCGGGTTGAAATAAAGTTTGTACCCCCCCTACACTATACACGTGTTAAAACATTTCACTACCAGAAACACAAAAATAAAAATGGCATCCCAAATGTCATCCCAGTCATCCAGAAGAATGTATTCAGCGGAGGAGGCATATGCCATGCTTGCCTCTGACTCTGACACAGCCAGTGAGGCAAGCGGGGAATTTGAAGGATTAATCTTAAGCTCCTCTTCCTCCTCTAGTGATGAGGGACCCCCTCAAAGACGCCCCCGTAGAGCAGCTGAGACCCCCCCCCCCCAATAATTGATCTCGTATGGACCCCACCACCAGACCATTTTGAGTCCCAGGTTCCTGAGTTTTTGGCCATCCCAGGAATCCAATTTGATTCCACAGGTCTCAGAGAAATTGACTTTTTCAAATTATTTTTCTCTGATGATTTTATAAATTTAATGGTGGACCAAACTAATTTATATGCCCAGCAGTTTATTGCTCAAAACCCCACGTCATCATTTGCTAGGTGGACCCCTGTAGATGCAGTAGAGATGATGACAATTTGGGGTCTGGTGTTTCATATGGGCATAGTAAAAAAGCCAGAAATTAGGCAATATTGGAGTACAGATGTTCTGTACAGCACCCCACTTTACCGTATGGCCATGACCCGGACTCGTTTTGAGTTAATCCTTAAATTTTTGCATTACAACGATAATGCACAGTGCCCACCCAGAGATGATCTCCTCTTTGACCGGCTATTCAAAGTCAGGCCGGTCATTGATCATTTCAGTGCCAAATTTGCAGAGATGTACATCCCTGAAAAATTCATTTGCATAGACGAGTCCCTTATACATTTTAAAGGAAGGGTTAAATTCTGCCAGTACCTTCCCAGTAAGAGGGCAAGGTATGGCATAAAAATGTATAAGCTGTGTGAAAGCACCTCAGGGTACACTCACAGGTTTAGGGTATATGAAGGGAAGGATTCAAGAATTGAACCTCCAGAATGCCCCCCCTCCCTCGTAGGTGTTAGTGGAAAAATTGTCTGGGATTTAGTGCACCCCTTCCTGGATAAAGGTTATCACCTCTATGTGGATAACTTTTACACTAGCATCCCCCTGTTTAAGGCCCTTGGTTCAAGAGGTACAGCAGCTTGCGGTACTGTGCGCAAGAACCAAAGAGGCCTCCCAAAAACGCACATTGCCCAAGTAATGAGAAGGGGTGAAAGCAGGGCACAATCCACCGAAAATATGTTGTTGGTCAAATATAAGGACAAGAGGGATGTCCTTATACTGACAACAATTCACGGAGACAGTACCACCTCCGTCCCTGTACGAGGTACCAGTACCCACACCTCAAAACCTAACCTAAGTACATGGGCGGAGTGGATCTTTCAGATCAGGTACTGAAGCCGTACAGTGCCCTGCGGAAAACAAAAATCTGGTACAAGAAGCTGGCCGTGTATATCATCCAGATGGCACTGTATAACGCTTTTGTGCTATTCCGTTCTACCAGCCAGAGGGGGACATTTATGCACTTTCAAGAGGAAGTCATAAAGAGCCTAATATTTGGGAACCAGCAGGCAGAGGGCCCCAGTACTTCTAGTACTGGCCCCCGTATTGTACCAGGGCAGCATTTTCCTGATGAAATCCCCTCCACTGGAAAACAGGAGTGGGTTTGCTACTCGCACAGGACCCTCAAAAATATTTGAGGAAAGGAGGTGGACCCCTAAAGTATTCGTATATACAGATATGTATTTATCACAAGGGGTGTGCTACCACTGGACACAAAGAGATAAGGACAATTGACAAGATAGAAAAGTGTATCCTGATGTGGTGCACCTAAATAAATTTCAACGATTAAAATCTAGCTTTTATTGATAACTTTTTAAAGGCGAAATATAAAAACACACAGACAAAACAAAATGTATGTGAATGTGTTTAAAAAGCGGTGGCTCTCCAACTCTCTACCCGTTTTGGCTAGAGGTAAAATATCAATATCCCCACAGGTGTGGTATGCCGACACTTTAATTACCAGTAATATGTCAATATAATGTAACAGTGTCAAAGTGGCTCAAATCCCCTTCATGTAGGTACGCACATACTAACACCAGTGCAATAATAAAATGTAAATCTGCACAGATTGACTGGTGACTTCAGAAAATCACTGTGATTAATATGTTAGATTATCGCTGTTGCTCTCAATCACAGAGGGCTATGGTGTCAATCGATCACTATGACATAGAGTTACTCAAACCTCTATTGTATTGGCTAGAATTGCCTTTATTGTGAGGGAGATTCTATGTCTGTCATAATGAGTAAACTGTTCTTACTTCACAAAAGTATATATCAAGGTTTATTCAGTTCAATGATTATACTTAGTACAGTGGACTTAGAGTGTTGTCAAATGTATAACAAAATGAAATAAGTCAACGCAGATGTCGGCCCACCCGGGTGTCGACTAATTCTCAATGCACCATGGGTTATTCAAACCTCTATTGTGCAGGCTATAAGTGCCCTTAAAATAAGGTAGCCTCAGTGTCGAGATAGGGTATCCTTGTCTACTTTTATTAGTAGACTGTGTGGGTTAACATGGCATTACAAAAAGAAAGAGAAAGGTTGGTACATCAATTGACCAACACTAGTAACGACATATATGAAATTTCCTCAAAATCCTCTTATTGAGCTGGAATTGCTCTTATGGAGGAGAGAAAATATGCGTAGCTCTTATACTTTAAAGAGTTTTTAATAGCCAGTGTGCGTCGACAAATATTTAAAGTTGACATGAATTATGACAATCACTCATTTGTGAAAAAGATTTAATACACTCTTTAATTAGAACAGTAGATCGATTGTTCCCAGGTACTGTTTATTTTAATTTTTAGTGTTGTTAGTACATCCGGGCAACCAACACCGGTGTTGCCTGTCAAAAAGTGTCAATTTTAACAGTCTTAACAATCATTGATTGGTGTATAACGTTTCAATACGTTCTTTGAGGCAACAGTGATTCAGTAGTGCTCAAGCACAATTTATTTTATAATAGTCAGGGACACATTGCGGACACATAGGTCGTGGGCACTGCCAGCAGCTGATAGTGGATACTTTATTAGTGATCCACATATATTATCCACACTAATACCAAAATAAAATAAGATCGAGTAAAGTATGGATTTGCTATACGTGATGGATAAATTGCAGCCTGCCCTTCTATTACCAATCTGAGCGTGAAAACCACTCCTTAAATAGCAGTATGTTTCTTTAAATAAGATCACAGATAGTATACATGTGCCCTCAGTAAATAGCTCATGGGCACTTGACAAAAATGTCACCCAGTGGTGTCTGCTATTTAGCGTACAGGCACCGTGCGTTTATAGTGGTCACTAAAACACGCTTGGGTCAATTTGAGCAGGGGTGCTGTCAGCGGCTGGTGGTGGATGCTTAATAATACACCACCTGAGTTATCTGTGCTGATACCAATTTGAAATAGAGGGTAGGGGCAGTAATCGCTGTATATGATAGATTACAGCGTGCCCTTCTCAATACAGTATGTGCATATAAGGCACAGCGGTAATACGCTGTACAAATAGCCTTAAATGGGTTTGAGATCAATCTCTAATAAGCAACAGTTTGCTCAAATCCGGTGTCTCGGTATGCCCCCAGCTAATAGCTGATAAGTGGTCACAGTGTGTCACCAAATGGTGCCTATTGCGCGATTGCACGGTAATGGAGCAGTGCGCGCTACTATGATGGGGTTCCTGTGGGTAAAAACACAAATCAAAATAACATCCTAGTCAGAGGAGAGTGAGAGAGCGTCACCGCTAGCCGGCGTACGCTTCGCAGTCAGCTTTTTCAAGGCCAACCCGACGGGCCTCCCTGAAGTGTTTAAATACCTTCTTGATTAGTAGGCGTGAGTATCTCAAAATGACGTGGCTGGTGAGTATCCAATCGTCTGTTGGCTCCTTCTCCGGAGCGACGTATGGGAGATCAGGCAGCTAGTTTGAATCTCCGTACGTATTGAAGTTCTGACGGCGCAGTGACCAATGATCGAGTCATGCAGACTGGGTGGGCGTGGTGAGTTCTACTGTCAAACAATATTTGACATATGTCTCATCTCGTCTATTTATGTGTGAAAGACATCCCTTCTAAAGCGGTAAGCAGCATTCTGGGATTTGTACGTGTAATGCTGTTTAGAACATTTACATTGCTATGTGTACTAGCACTATGTTGGATTGTCCCTGAAATGACCGAATAGGGAATGAATGGATAACATCTGTCAGGTCAGTACTCGTTAGGAGAAAATATAAGGCATAATGCGATACAGTGTTAAGCAGAGCAAAGAGTGTGGTTTGTAACTATTTTGTATCCATAGTCATCAGGCGATACAAATTACTGTAACGAGAAGAATATGAAGACTGCCTCTCTGGTTATCCTGAGTTGCTACATTGAGTTCAGTATCAATATCAATCGTGATGTAAATATCACACTGATACATAAAGTTCATGTCATCTGCAATAATAAATAACAAATTCATAATTGTCATAAACACCTAGGTTGAATTATTAATTTGATTGCATTATTATGTCCCATTATAATGCAGCGTACTGTTCATGCGAACAGTGTCTGATTGTGATAGAAGAGGAAATGAGGGTGAAGGAATTTTTATATATTGTAAAAAGACGTGTGTCTCTTGAGAGATACGTGAAATGCATTAAACATCAAATAATGTGATGAGTGCTAATAATACATATCTGACGATGTCGGATTAGATAATAAAAAAGTCACTTTTTTATCTCTCAAGAGACACACGTCTTTTTACAATATATAAAAATTCCTTCACCCTCATTTCCTCTTCTATCACAATCAGACACTGTTCGCATGAACAGTACGCTGCATTATAATGGGACATAATAATGCAATCAAATTAATAATTCAACCTAGGTGTTTATGACAATTATGAATTTGTTATTTATTATTGCAGATGACATGAACTTTATGTATCAGTGTGATATTTACATCACGATTGATATTGATACTGAACTCAATGTAGCAACTCAGGATAACCAGAGAGGCAGTCTTCATATTCTTCTCGTTACAGTAATTTGTATCGCCTGATGACTATGGATACAAAATAGTTACAAACCACACTCTTTGCTCTGCTTAACACTGTATCGCATTATGCCTTATATTTTCTCCTAACGAGTACTGACCTGACAGATGTTATCCATTCATTCCCTATTCGGTCATTTCAGGGACAATCCAACATAGTGCTAGTACACATAGCAATGTAAATGTTCTAAACAGCATTACACGTACAAATCCCAGAATGCTGCTTACCGCTTTAGAAGGGATGTCTTTCACACATAAATAGACGAGATGAGACATATGTCAAATATTGTTTGACAGTAGAACTCACCACGCCCACCCAGTCTGCATGACTCGATCATTGGTCACTGCGCCGTCAGAACTTCAATACGTACGGAGATTCAAACTAGCTGCCTGATCTCCCATACGTCGCTCCGGAGAAGGAGCGAACAGACGATTGGATACTCACCAGCCACGTCATTTTGAGATACTCACGCCTACTAATCAAGAAGGTATTTAAACACTTCAGGGAGGCCCGTCGGGTTGGCCTTGAAAAAGCTGACTGCGAAGCGTACGCCGGCTAGCGGTGACGCTCTCTCACTCTCCTCTGACTAGGATGTTATTTTGATTTGTGTTTTTACCCACAGGAACCCCATCATAGTAGCGCGCACTGCTCCATTACCGTGCAATCGCGCAATAGGCACCATTTGGTGACACACTGTGACCACTTATCAGCTATTAGCTGGGGGCATACCGAGACACCGGATTTGAGCAAACTGTTGCTTATTAGAGATTGATCTCAAACCCATTTAAGGCTATTTGTACAGCGTATTACCGCTGTGCCTTATATGCACATACTGTATTGAGAAGGGCACGCTGTAATCTATCATATACAGCGATTACTGCCCCTACCCTCTATTTCAAATTGGTATCAGCACAGATAACTCAGGTGGTGTATTATTAAGCATCCACCACCAGCCGCTGACAGCACCCCTGCTCAAATTGACCCAAGCGTGTTTTAGTGACCACTATAAACGCACGGTGCCTGTACGCTAAATAGCAGACACCACTGGGTGACATTTTTGTCAAGTGCCCATGAGCTATTTACTGAGGGCACATGTATACTATCTGTGATCTTATTTAAAGAAACATACTGCTATTTAAGGAGTGGTTTTCACGCTCAGATTGGTAATAGAAGGGCAGGCTGCAATTTATCCATCACGTATAGCAAATCCATACTTTACTCGATCTTATTTTATTTTGGTATTAGTGTGGATAATATATGTGGATCACTAATAAAGTATCCACTATCAGCTGCTGGCAGTGCCCACGACCTATGTGTCCGCAATGTGTCCCTGACTATTATAAAATAAATTGTGCTTGAGCACTACTGAATCACTGTTGCCTCAAAGAACGTATTGAAACGTTATACACCAATCAATGATTGTTAAGACTGTTAAAATTGACACTTTTTGACAGGCAACACCGGTGTTGGTTGCCCGGATGTACTAACAACACTAAAAATTAAAATAAACAGTACCTGGGAACAATCGATCTACTGTTCTAATTAAAGAGTGTATTAAATCTTTTTCACAAATGAGTGATTGTCATAATTCATGTCAACTTTAAATATTTGTCGACGCACACTGGCTATTAAAAACTCTTTAAAGTATAAGAGCTACGCATATTTTCTCTCCTCCATAAGAGCAATTCCAGCTCAATAAGAGGATTTTGAGGAAATTTCATATATGTCGTTACTAGTGTTGGTCAATTGATGTACCAACCTTTCTCTTTCTTTTTGTAATGCCATGTTAACCCACACAGTCTACTAATAAAAGTAGACAAGGATACCCTATCTCGACACTGAGGCTACCTTATTTTAAGGGCACTTATAGCCTGCACAATAGAGGTTTGAATAACCCATGGTGCATTGAGAATTAGTCGACACCCGGGTGGGCCGACATCTGCGTTGACTTATTTCATTTTGTTATACATTTGACAACACTCTAAGTCCACTGTACTAAGTATAATCATTGAACTGAATAAACCTTGATATATACTTTTGTGAAGTAAGAACAGTTTACTCATTATGACAGACATAGAATCTCCCTCACAATAAAGGCAATTCTAGCCAATACAATAGAGGTTTGAGTAACTCTATGTCATAGTGATCGATTGACACCATAGCCCTCTGTGATTGAGAGCAACAGCGATAATCTAACATATTAATCACAGTGATTTTCTGAAGTCACCAGTCAATCTGTGCAGATTTACATTTTATTATTGCACTGGTGTTAGTATGTGCGTACCTACATGAAGGGGATTTGAGCCACTTTGACACTGTTACATTATATTGACATATTACTGGTAATTAAAGTGTCGGCATACCACACCTGTGGGGATATTGATATTTTACCTCTAGCCAAAACGGGTAGAGAGTTGGAGAGCCACCGCTTTTTAAACACATTCACATACATTTTGTTTTGTCTGTGTGTTTTTATATTTCGCCTTTAAAAAGTTATCAATAAAAGCTAGATTTTAATCGTTGAAATTTATTTAGGTGCACCACATCAGGATACACTTTTCTATCTTGTCAATTGTCCTCCACTGGAAAAAAGGGCAGGACACAAAAAAGGTGCAAAGTTTGCTATAAAAAGGGAATAAGAAAGCAAACTATTTTCCAGTGTGACACTTGCCCCGACAAACCCGGCCTATGTATAAAGGAGTGTTTTAAAATATACCACACATCTATGGATTATTAGGTTCATCATTTCACCGTGCTTCGGGGGTCTTGCTAATGCCACACAGCACCCACCATTCATTCCACCAGAATCTGAGCCGCAAAATCCAAAAATCACTCCTTCCCTGTCCTGCCATGCACCCAACTGGTATTTTTTGGTCACATGTGAGGCATTGCCGTACTCGGGAGAAATTGGGGCACAGATTTTGGGGTGCTTTTTCTCCTTCATACCTTATGAAAATGAAAAATTTTGAGCCAGAACTGCATTTTTGTGTAAAAAAATGTAATTTTTCATTTGCACAGCCCAGTTGTATCAAAATTGGTGAAACCCCTGGGGGTTTGAAATGTACACTATACCCCTAGATGAATTCCCTGAGGGGTGTAGTTTGCAAAATGGGGTCACTTGTGGGGGGGGTTCCACTGTATTGGTGCTTTGGGGGTCTTGCTAATGCGACATAGCACCCACCAACATTCCACCAGAATCTGTGCTGCAAAATCCAAATATCACTCCTTCCCTTCTGAGTCCTGCCATTTTTTGGTCACACATGAAGCATTGCCGTACTCGGGAGAAATTGGGGCACAGATTTTGGGGTGCTTTGTCTCCTTCATTCCTTGTGAAAATGAAAAATTTTGAGCCAGAACTGCATTTTTGTGTAAAAAATTTAATTTTTCATTTTCACTGCCCAGTTGTACCACAATTGGTGAAACCCCTGGGGGTTTGAAATGTACATTATACCCCTAGATGAATTCCCAGAGGGGTGTAGTTTGCAAAATGGGGTCACTTGTGGGGGGCTTCCACTGTATTGGTGCTTTGGGGGTCTTGCTAATGCGACATAGCACCCACCAAAATTCCACCAGAATCTGAGCTGCAAAATACAAAAATCACTCCTTCCCTTCTGAGTCCTGCCATGCACCCAAATGGTATTTTTTGGTCACATGTGAGGCATTGCCGTACTCGGGAGAAATTGGGGCACAGATTTTGGGGTGCTTTGTCTCCTTCATTCCTTGTGAAAATGAAAAATTTTGAGCCAGAACTGCATTTTTGTGTAAAAAAAATGTAATTTTTCATTTGCACAGCCCAGTTGTATCAAAATTGGTGAAACCCCTGGGGGTTTGAAATGTACACTATACCCCTAGATGAATTCCCTGAGGGGTGTAGTTTGCAAAATGGGGTCACTTGTGGGGGGCTTCCACTGTATTGGTGCTTTGGGGGTCTTGGTAATGCGACATAGCACCCACCAAAATTCCACCAGAATCTGAGCTGCAAAATACAAAAATCACTCCTTCCCTTCTGAGTCCTGCCAAGCATCCAAATGGTATTTTTTGGTCACATGTGAGGCATTGCCGTACTCGGGAGAAATTGGGGCACAGATTTTGGGGTGCTTTGTCTCCTTCATTCCTTGTGAAAATGAAAAATTTTGAGCCAGAACTGCATTATTGTGTAAAAAAATTTAATTTTTCATTTGCACAGCCCAGTTGTATCAAAATTGGTGAAACCCCTGGGGGTTTGAAATGTACACTATACCCCTAGATGAATTCCCTGAGGGGTGTAGTTTGCAAAATGGGGTCACTTGTGGGGGGCTTCCACTGTATTGGTGCTTCGGGGGTCTTGCTAATGCGACATAGCACCCACCAACATTCCACCAGAATCTGAGCTGCAAAATCCCAAAATCACTCCTTCCCTTCTGAGTCCTGCCATGCACCCAAATGGTATTTTTTGGTCACATGTGAGGCATTGCCGTACTCGGGAGAAATTGGGGCACAGATTTTGGGGTGCTTTGTCTCCTTCATTCCTTGTGAAAATGAAAAATTTTGAGCCAGAACTGCATTTTTGTGTAAAAAATGTAATTTTTCATTTGCACAGCCCAGTTGTATCAAAATTGGTGAAACCCCTGGGGGTTTGAAATGTACACTATATCCCTAGATGAATTCCCTGAGGGGTGTAGTTTGCAAAATGGGATCACTTGTGGGGGGGGTTCCACTGTATTGGTGCTTCGGGGGTCTTGCTAATGCGACATAGCACCCACCAACATTCCACCAGAATCTGAGCTGCAAAATCCAAAAATCACTCCTTCCCTTCTGAGTCCTGCCATGCACCCAAATGGTATTTTTGGTCACATGTGAGGCATTGCCGTACTCGGTAGAAATTGGGGCACAGATTTTGGGGTGCTTTGTCTCCTTCATTCCTTGGGAAAAGGAAAAATTTTGAGCCAGAACTGCATTTTTGTGTAAAAAATTTAATTTTTCATTTTCACTGCTCAGTTGTACCACAATTGGTGAAACCCCTGGGGGTTTGAAATGTACACTATACCCCTAGATGAATTCCCTGAGGGGTGTAGTTTGCAAAATGGGGTCACTTGTGGGGGGGTTCCTAACTTTTAGCATCTTATGGTGCCTAGAAACCTACATGGTGCCTAAAAAATAATCTCATAAAAAGGAGGCTCCAAAATCAAGTAGGTGCTCCTTCTATTATGAAGCCTGTGGTTTGGTCAACGTGCACACTAGGGCCACATATAGGATATTTATGAAAACAAAAAAATTGGGGGAATCAATTTTTAGTCACATTTCCTTAGTAAAATCTACTGTGTTCCTTAGAAAAATGTATTAAAATTGCAAATCTGCAAAAAAAATGAAATTTTGAAATTTCACCTACACTTTGTTTTAATTCCTGTGAAACACCTAAAGGGTTAACAAACTTCCAAAATGCTGTTTTGAATACTGTAAGGGGTGCAGTTTTTGAAATGGCATCATTTATGGGGGTGTCTCACATACAAGTCCCTCAAAGTCACATCAGAACTGAACTGGTCCCTAAAAAAATCAGTGTTTGAAATTTTCTTGAAAATTTGAGAATTTGCTATTCATACTTTAAGCCTCCTAGTGTCCAAAAAAATTAAAAGGAGGTTGAAATAATGATGGCAACATAAAGCAGACATATGGTCTATGTTAGTTAATAACTATTTTGAGTGGTATGATTATTTGTCTCACAAGCAGAAAATTTAACATTTTAAAAATTGCTAAATTTTCCATTTTTTTACGACATTTTGGTATTTTTCACAAAAAAACACAGACTGTATTGACCCAAATTTACCACTAATTTGAATTACAATGTGTCACGAGAAAACAATCTCAAAATCACTGGGATAAGTAAAAGCAAAAAAAAGTTATCCCAACTTAAGTGATACATGTCAGATTTGAAAAAAAGGGCTCTGTCAGGAAGGCAAAAACTGGCTGCGTCAGGAAGGGGTTAATCCGGAGATGGTCCAATAATATACCCGAACTGAATGAAATAAACTGGAGGCTAGCACTGTCGGCTCCTGGGCAGGCTACAAGCTCGGCTAGAATCCAACAGATACAATTAAATATCTTATGTAGAACATATTTCACACCTGAAAGGATGTGCAAATTCTCCCAAAATGCCTGTGACAGATGCCCAAAATGTAAGAACGGGGGTGCAATTTTTGGCATCTTATATGGGACTGTCAAAAGTTGCAAGCATATTGGTTAGAAATAGGGAAAATATTGCACAGTATGGGGATTCCAAGGTAATGTATACAACCCTTAGCGCTCATTATGGGGGTCTGGCCTACTAATATAATTACTCTAGAGCTTCGAAAGCTTGCAACAAATCTCTGTGCTATAGCTAAAGTGGTGATTGCCCGTTCATGGATGGCCCAAAAGGGTCAGAGAATCCAAGATTGCATTAGCCTAGTAAATAGCACTATGGAGCATGAGAAGAACATGTTCCTATCAAGGAAATCAATTACTAAATTCTATGGGATTTGGGGGAAATGGTACTACTCAAAATATAATAATGCATCTTAGCACATTTTAATGGCATACTCCTTTGAGGATCTGATATGTATGAATAGGCACCATAGAATAGCTTTGCTCTTTATTATAAATTTGTTCTTGGTTTTTTTTTTTTTTTTTTTTTTCTTCTTTTTATTAGTTTTTGTAATGTGTTTTTGTTAATATGTGTTATTTTACTCTGTGTGAAATGCACAGTGTGGAACAACAGCAGTTGCCTGCACCTCTAAAGAAGATTAATCACTGAATTTAACTTGAGGAGAAAATCACAGGGCGGAGACACTAGAGTCACTCCACACCGTCTAAAGAAGACTAATCACTAAATTTTCATGAATAAGAAGAGATATACTATATACACAATATTTACTTAGATTTTGATTCACGAAACTTCTGAGATGATAAACCGATATATTTAAAGCAAAGAAATATGGGTCTAGGTGTAGGCCTAAACCCTTTTATACACAAATATAAATTGGGATTAAAATGGTATTGTAACACTTAACTAATATACAACTGGTAGGAGGTTTATACCGCTCCCCCCCCCCCCCCCCCCCCCCCCTAGAAAACTTATAACAGCAGGAATTGATAAGAATATATGGTACCATGGAGGACAATGTTTAGAAGGTAAATTTGAAAACTCGAAAAGTCCACAATAGGAAACTGGCTGCTGCTTTAATGTATATGTATGTATGTAGGTTTGTTAGGTATGTCATATGTTGTGAGTGTATGTCAAAGTATTGTGTAATTTTATATGAAATGTCAATAAAGATGAATTAAAAAAAAATGGTATTGTACCGGTAAGTTGGAGGGTATGGGATTCCTGGGGCCAACCCGGGAATTTTTTGGCTGGTGTGAAAGGGGGAGATGCTGTATTGTGCACAGCACAGAGAAAGGAGACAGGAGTCAAAGGAATTGAGCAAATAAATAGCTCTGGCTGCTTTAGCACAATGTACATTATTTGGAATAGTGAGAAGAAAATAGTTTGTATTTACTTCATACTTGCCTACCTGACCCTCTCCATGAGGGAGAAAATGCTCTGTTCTGGACTTCCGTGGTAATGTATGATTGCCATAACCTGTGGTGTAACACCTTTCTTATCAATAACCTAGTTCACCACAGGTGATGGCAATCTTACATTACCAGGGAAATCTAGGAACAGAGCATTTTCTCCCTGAAGGAGAGGGTCAGGTAGGCAAGTATGATTAGCAGTGACATTTATATATACACACATACCTCCCAACATGACCAACTCCAGGAGGAACACAATGCTCTGTTTCTGGATTTCCCTCTTAATATGTGGTTGTTGTCACCTGTTATAAACAGGTTAATGCAGGCATTCCCAACCATGGTCCTCAGGGCACACCAACAGTGCAGGTTTTAGGGATATCCAAGCTTCAGCACAGATGGTTTAATTAGAAACACTCAGGTACTAATTAAGTCACCTGTGCTCAAGCCTGGATGTCACTATGCACTGCTAGTGTGCCTTGAGGACCATGATTGGGAATGCCTGGGTTATTGGGTAAGAAAGGTATTTCCTCTACCTCCCCATGGCAGCCATCCTCTGGGTTCTCTCCCTATAGGTAGATATCTGGAAAGGAAAAGAAAAGACACCTCCCCTATATAAGGACTGCCCCTTCTAGGCTCCGTGTCTTTTTTCCTTTCCAGGTAGATGGGCTTACCCTGAGGCTGACTGCTGCCTTCTCCGCTGCCTAGTGCAGTTGGGGTATTAGGCCGATTAAAAAAGAAGAAATCGTCCGCCACCTGGAGTGGTAGGGGGATTACAGGTAACCCCTGCTGCCTAGCGCAGTGTAGGGAGCTTGTCCCGGGCTCTGAGTACCTTTTTGGCCGTGGAGGTCGTCTGTACCTGCCCCTGGTGTGTAGGGGAGTCGGATGGCGTGGCGCCGGAAGCTTCGGTGCAGGAGTCGAGGGCGCCGCTTCACAAGGGTGCGGCGCGTCACTAGGGCACGGCGTGTCATGGCAGCCCGGCGCGGCAGAGGCGCGTCATAGGGCTAGTACAAGCGACGCCTCATTTAAGCGCGACCTGAGCGCACGGAAGGTGCCATTGTTTGAAAAAACGCCGGCGAAAGTGATAGTTGGAGCCCGGGTGACAAAACTGAGCCACTGCTTCTCCAAACGGCAGCTGCAGGGAGCTGAATTCGGAGGTTGGAGGTAAGGCCCTAGGCTTATCAGCCGGGGCTGCATTTATACCTCAGTGCATATCTCATGGTGTGTATCCTTGTATAGATACTGTCAGCGTATTGCATTATGGAAGAAGAAAAAGCAGCCTGCTAAGACAGGGTAAGCGGGAAAGGCAGTTTATTTATTTATTTATTTTATTTACATGTTATTTTGTTGATAGTCAGACACTCATAGGTGTGTATGCTCTGGCAGGTCTGAGACAAGCAAGGAGAAGGCGGAAGGAAAGGCCAAACATAAAAAGATGCATTTGGCTAAGTGTACGCTCTGTGACAAGGCACTTCCCGACAAAGGTACAGGGTCTGTTTGCGATAATTACAAAGCTTCACAACTATTGGCACCATCCCAGATGACAGAATTAGTCGCTAAGCTTAGGACAGCACTGGCGGACACCTTTGTGACCAAGGAGGACCTAGCAAAGATGTCTGCAAAAAGGCCTAGGGAACTGGACTCTGTTAACTCAGAGGATTCAGAGGAAGGTCCCGCGGTAATAACAGAGGAAGAAGTTGAAGAAGAGGAGGTTCTGCAGGAGAAAGCAGAACTAGACTTTAACCCAGATTTATTGGATAACTTGCTTACGCTAGTAAATAAGTCCCTCAATATTGATGTTGCACAAGAGGAAGGCAAACTACAAGATCTGCTCTTTAGAGACAAAAAGAAAAAACGTAAAACATTTCCGCTATCCAAGACACTCAAAGAGGTAGTGGAAGACGAATGGGCGCACCCGGATAAAAAGGTGGCGGTCCCACTAAGAGTTAACAAAATGTATCCCTTTGAGCCTCAGGAGGTGAAGATGTGGGAAGAAGACCCTAAGGTGGACGCGGCTATCGCACGCATATCCAGGAAAACAACGCTCCCATTGGAAGACGCCAATATATTCAAGGACTCCATGGAACGCAAGATGGAGATGGGGTTACGTAAACAGCACGTGACGTCTGGAGCGGCGATAAAAGCGTCATTAGCGATCGCAATTACCTCAAGAGTACTCAGGTCCTGGTGTCAGGACCTAGAGTCGGATCTTATGGATGGCATAAAAAGGGCAGAACTTTTGAAAATAGTGCAAAACATGCAGGTAGCAATATAATTTGTGTGCGATGCATCACTGGATGCAGTCAGGCTGGCGGCAAGAGTCAACGCAAACGCAGCGGTAGTAAGAAGGGCCTTGTGGCTGAAACCATGGGCAGCCGATGCCCAGTCAAAAAATAAACTTGTTTCCCTACTGTTTCAGGGAGAATACCTCTTCGGTAAAAAACTCGATGACATCCATTACAGAGGTGTCTGGAGGAAAGTCGGTGTGGCTGCCGCAGGATAGAGGCGCAAAGAAGCAATTCAATAGGTCCCAGAGATTCCAGCAGACAGAATTCAGAGAGGCGAGAACTTACAGGCCAGGATGGAGCTATAGACGGCCTTGGTTTGGGAACCGTAGTTCCTTTCGAGGCCAAAGGAACAAGGAAGGAAGGTTCTCGTTCAGGCAGTCATCGCAATGACGCCAGGGTCGGGGGCAGGCTGTTAGAATACAAACAGATCTGGCTCCGATCCACAGAGGACCGGTGGGTACGAGAAGTTGTGTCCACCGGCTACAAAAAAGAATTCCTAGTGACGCCCGGAAATTGGATGGAAGAGTCCCCCGTGCCAATGGGCCCGAAAGAAAAGGAGGCGCTGCTGAACAGTCTGCTGACTATGATTTCTCAGGGTGTAGTAATCATAGTGCCCAAGAATCAGGAAGGACAAGGTTGGCACTCCAGATTTTTCGTAGTAAAAAAATCAACAGGGGGCTTCAGGACCATTCTGGACCTAAGAAGACTCAACACGTATGTCAGAACTCAGAACTTCAAAATGGAGTCGATAAGGTCCATCCTTCCAGACGTCAAACAAGGTTCTTTTTTGACAACGATAGACTTAAAAGACGCATACTTGCACATCCCCATATGCCAACAGCACCAAAAGTACCTAAGGTTCAAGCTCAAAGGTGTCACCTACCAATTTACGGCTCTGCCGTTCGGCCTATCCACATCCCCAAGAACTTTCACAAAGGTTTTGGTCGTACTCATAGCGAACTTGAGAAAAGAAGGGGTGACAATATGGCCATATCTGGACGACTTGCTGATTATGGCAAAAACAGAAAGCCTAGCAAGAGAACATACAGAGGGAGTAATAAAATATCTGAAGCAACATGGGTGGCTGATCAACAGAGAAAAAAGCCACTTGGAACCAACAAAAGCTGCAAAGTATTTGGGGGTCATAATAGATACAGACGCCATGAAGGTCAGACTAACACAAGGAAAATAAAGTCAGAAGTTCTCAAGCTCCTGAGAAAGAGGATGGTGTGTGCAGGAGACTGCTTAAAGGTTCTAGGCCTTATGTCGGCGGCACTAGACACCATCAAATGGGCCAGATTTCACACAAGAGAATTACAAATGTGCTTCCTATCCCAGTGGGATGGCGATGGAAAAAATCCTCTGCAAAGGATCTCCTTGTCAAAACGAGCAAAAGAGAACCTAAGGTGGTGGCTGGATGCAAGCAGGTTGCAGCAAGGAAGATCATTTGCAAAAAGAGAACAATTAGTAGTTACCACCAATGCCAGCCGGTCAGGATGGGGAGCAGTGTGCGGCAGGATGACAGCCCAAGGTCGATGGGGACCAACCGGGTCTCAGGCGCACTCAAATCTGAGAGAGATGAGAGCCGTATTGATGGCGTGCCGGGCGTTTCAGGGAAGACTGTGGCAAAAGGAGGTAGTGATCCGGTCCGACAACAGGGCAGTAGTGGCGTATTTAAACCGCCAAGGAGGTACAAAAAGCCGTGAGATGATGAAGGAGACGGCAAACGTACTTCAGTGGGCAGAACGACATGTCCAAAGCTTATCCGCAGTATTCATCGCAGGGAAAGAGAACCAGCGGGCAGATGCGCTAAGCAGGTGGTCAATAAGACCAGGAGAGTGGGAATTGTCCCCAGTAGTATTCGACATGCTGACAAGTCACTGGGGGGTGCCACAGGTGGACCTGATGGCTACCAGGTACAACGCAAAAGCCCCAAAATTTATATCGAGGCACTGGGAACAAGGGGCATGGCAAGCAGATGCCCTAACCGCCAGTTGGGGGACAGGGCTGATGTATGTGTTTCCACCCTTCCCAGTGATACCGAGGCTGCTGAACAAAATTCAACAGGAAGGGGCTACAGTTATAGCGATCCTTCCCTACTGACCGAGGCGAGCCTGGTTCACCAAATTGACCAGGATGGCGGTGGACGCGCCTTGGAAACTACCAGACATGGAGAATCTAATCCGGCAAGGTCCTCATGTTCAGCGGCAACCCGACCATTGGAATCTGACGGCGTGGCTGCTGAGACAAGAAACCTGGTAGCAAGAGGGTTTTCCAGAAGGGTTGTGGACACCCTATTGAAGGCGAGAGAACAGTCTACTTCTAAAACATATTACAGAATATGGAAAGCATATACAGAATTTTGTAAAACGAAAGGTAGGGACCACAACCTGATCGTCTCAGTGCTAGACTTTCTGCAGAGAGGGCTAGAAAAGAATCTTTCAGTAAGCTCTTTGTAGGTGCAAGTGGCGGCATTAGGAGCTATGCTGGACATTAAAATAGCGAAGGACAAATATGTTCAGAGGTTTCTACAAGCATCGAAAAGGATAAGGCATTAAAATAGCGGTAAAATAGCCCATGGCTCCAACCCCATGGCACCGTGGGATCTGAACATGGTCTTGAACGTACTAACGGAAGAGCCATTTGAGCCGTTGGAGCACATATCTACCAGGCTGCTCTCGTCAAAAGTGGCATTCCTCGTAGCAATAACATCTGCAAGGCGAGTATCAGAATTGCAGGCTCTCTGGGCTGAGGAACCGTTCCTGAACATATTCGATGATAAAGTGGTCTTAAGAACGAATCCTAACTTTCTACCAAAGGTGGTATCACAATTTCACGTGAACCAAGAGATAGTGCTACCCACCTTCTGCGCTAAACCAACAAATGATAAGGAAGCCAGGTTACATAACTTAGACGTAAAACGGGCGATATTGATATACCTGAAGAGAGTGGAGCCATGGAGGAAGACAAAGAGACTCTTTGTAGTATCAGAAGGGAAAAACAAAGGTATGGGGGCTACGAAAACAACTATAGCCAGATGGATTAAATCATGTATAGCGGAGGCGTACAAGATTAAAAAGATAGATCCGCCCGAAGGTATCGAGGCGCACTCTACGAGAGCAGTGGCGGCGTCGTGGGCGGAAAGAGGCGCAGCCTCAATGGAGGAGCTGTGTAAGGCGGCATGCTGGGCCTCAGCCCATACCTTCACCAAGCACTACAGAGTGGATGTAGGGTCGTCAAGTGACGCAAAGTTTGGGAGAAGAATTCTCAGCGCGTTGGCGCAATAAAAAAAAAAGAAGAAAATAATGAAAAGGAAGAAGAGGTGAAAATAACCTCGTATCCTTTTTCTGTTCTTTTATTCTTCCTGTTATATATCTGAATTGTATGAAGATAATCTTAAGTTAAAGCCCGCCCAGTGAATTAACTGCTAGGGTATCACCCAGAGGTTGGCTGCCATGGGGAGGTAGAGGAAAGTACGGATTATTACCTGTTAGTACGGTTTCCTCTACTCCTCCATGGCAGCATTATTCCCCCCCAAAGAATTATAAAAAAAAAAAAGTTTTATGTTGAATGTATAATCGAAAGACACTGAGCCTAGAAGGGGCGATCCTTATATAGGGGAGGTGTCTTTTCTTTTCCTTTCCAGATATCTACCTATAGGGAGAGAACCCAGAGGTTGGCTGCCATGGAGGAGTAGAGGAAACCGTACTAACAGGTAATAATCCGTACTTTCCACACAGGGGATGGCAATCATTAATTAAGAGGGAAGTCCAGAAACAGAGCATTGTGTCCCTCCTGGAGTGGGTCATGTTGAGAGGTGTATACACACACACACACACACACACACACATACCCTCGAACATCTCATACAAACAAATCAGTACAAATAAGGGATGGCCATCGATGATTAAAAATCACCAATGTGGAATACTTTTGCCATCGATGGGGGAGAACAAGATGGTTTACTTCCATCGATGGCACAGCAAAACCAATGTTATGCTTTTTTTTTTCAAAGTGCCGCGACACTGAGCATAGCTCCACCCCCAACACCCATGAAGTCCCCACCCCCATGTTTTTGTGATTGACCCGCAGGCTAATCAGTCAAACAAAATTGTTTACTATAATAGTGCAACTGGCCATACTATCGATGGCCAGTTGCACTATTGCCACCAAATATCATTGGCTATGATGGCCATCCATTGTACAAATTGGTAGAAGAGCATGGGCATGCCCCCATTCCTACCGTTTCAATAGATTATATGAGCACTGCACTCCCACCTGCTGTTGGCTACCCTACACGGATGCCCAGCATATAGAATGAGGCTGTTCTCTCTGTCACAGCTGCTGAGGGCACCATGTATGTGTGACTGGGAATAATAGGGCATTGCGATATGCACTCCTCTGGGAGTTGCAGTCATGGCATCTGTCCATACTTGCACACACCTGGCCCTCTGTCTAGGGTTGCCACACCTCATGCATCATCGATTCCTGGAGATCCACACCACCACCCCACCTTCCAGTCACAAAAATATTATTGCCGCAAGTGGGCAGATCCTAATTCAGTAAGAGGGTGGAGCTATGATCAGGATCCACGATCACAAAAAAAACCTTCATCAGGGGTGAGGTGGAGGCTGAAGGAAACCCACTTGTGTGCTACTGGAGTATAGCTAAAACGCTGAAGCCTGGAGAGTGACAGGGCTGCACATTAGCATTATACATATGATGGTCTGTACCAATACATACAATGCCCCTGTGATGCCGCTAATTCATACAATGCCCCATGGTGATGCTTATGCACATAATGTTCCATGGTTCTCATAGGTTTCAACCTCCTGTGCAGCTCTACATGAGTATTTTTGTGATGGTAGCCTTCTCCACCCTGCAACCCCTCACCTAATTGTTTGCAGGCAGGTCCGTGCCCAGTCAGCGTATGCCATCCCCCAACCCATTTTACACTACCTAGAGACCCACAATAACCACACAGTTACATACAAATAAAGTAATGTCTCACCATGTGCCATTAATAGCCACCCCTACCCAAATGCCCCTGTCCATTAGTAGTCACAAATGCCCCATCTTCCCCTCTGTGCTGCATGCAGCCAGCAGCAGGTAGCCAGGATCGGGGAGAAGAGACTTGTAAAAATCCAGTGTGCATGTAATGTGACACACACAAGCGCCTATTTCTTGGCACACTGCTGCAGGGGAGGGGTGTGCGATAGTGGATGCTGCCAGCAGCGGACACTGAGGATGAGGACACTGCCAGTGGTGGGGGGTTAGTGACACTGCAGGCAGCGGGGTTGCGGCTTTTGGTAACTCCCGGGTGGAGGCCACACACCCCTAGTGATGCCACTGGCCAGCAGGGGTTGGTCAGCGGGAGTGGACCTGCCTTATGCTATGGAGAAAAAGAAAAATCTAAAAAATTCAGTTATGCTTTGCCATCGTTGGAGGAAAACCATCTGGTATTCCCCCATCAATGGCAAAAGTATTGTACATCGACCATAAACCATTGATGATTTGTAGATGGCCATGCTTTATTCTTTACTCACCTACTAAAATTACACTCTAAACCAGGCCTAGCCAACCTCTGGCTCTCCAGCTTAGTGTAGTATGGCCATCGACGATTCATAATAATAATTGTATAAAGCGGCACTCCACAGGCTTTAAAGTTTAAAATATCAATCCTTTATTGATCTCAACAGCGTTTTAGAGATGAACCCCCATCTTCAGGGACAAACATATACATACTTAAAGCAAACTGGGACATATCTTTATATATATATATATATATATATATAATCAACAAATTAAAACTGAAAGGTTAATTACCTATATCTGTGATGCGGTGCCGTCACCCTGCTCATGTTCTGACTTCAGACGCTCCGTATGGTCGTAGCAACGTAGGACACTAACAATAGAGTGAAACCAGGGGAATATGGCCACTAGAGGTCATCATTGATGTAACCATACCTGCAGACTATATTTATTAGGGGTGTGCGCTAGCACTTTGGTTTTTGGGTCTGTATCTCCGGCCATGTTTTGTATGTAGATCTGTTCTGTTTTTTTTTTTTGCTACTATTAACCTCAATAACATAAATTTCTACACTTCACAATGTTGTTTTTAGACCAAAAGGTTGCACCGAGGTAGCTGGATGACTATGCTAAGCGATACAAGTGGGTAGCACGAACATGGGGCCCATCTAGGAGTGGCACTGCAGTGGCAGACAGGATGGCAGTTTGAAAAACAGTTACAAAAAATGTTCCAAAGAGCACATAATGCAAAGAAAATAGGTGCAAGATGGAATTATCATTAGGTCCTCCCACCCACCCTTATGTTGTATTAACAGGACAGGCACAATTTAACAAACCAATCATTTCAGCAACAGGGTATGCCACAACTGTGTCTGAAATAATTGATTCATTTGAACCCCTATCAAAAAAGAGGTGCAAGATGAAATTGTTCTACATTAACAGGATATGCTCAGTTTAACAAAACATTTGAGTGACAGGCTCTGCCATAACTGTGGCTGAAATGATTGGTTCGTTTGGATCCCCATCTAAAAAAGTGGTGCAAGTTGGAATTGTCCTACATAAACGGAACATGCACAGTTTAACCAACCATTTCAGGGACAGGGTCTACCATAACTGTGGCTGAAATAATTGGTTTGTTTGGGCCCCCACAAAAAAAAGAGTTGTTCTGCCTGCTGTATAAGCCCAGTGGGTGCTGATATGTCTGGCGTATAAGCCCAGTGCTGCAGCTAAGTCTGATGTAAGCCCAGGGATGCTTTGTATTGAAGAAAATGGAGGACAAACAATAAAAGATCAAGAAAGCAACACAAGTGGGCAGTACAAACACCTGGCACATCTAGCAGTGGCAATGTGTCACGCACGTAAAAGCACCAGCTGTAGAATATCGTAAGCTGAGTGCTTTAACGTTTGAGGATGTGTCCACGACAGAGTAGAGGAAACAATAAAGATAAAATATAATGAATTTAATAAAGATATTGCAAACAGTGATAATGATGGTATAACTGGGATATGGCAGGCATGCAAATATAAAGTCAATTGTCCAGTAAGTTATTGTAATACATGATGAAGCTTGGTCCTTGAAGAATATTGCAATATACTTGAAGAGTGGAACTTGCATAAAAGTCTTTAGATTGTAGAAGGAATTGAAGATTGGATGGGTTGAAGAACGAATGAAGATTGATGATTGGTTGAAGATTGAGAGATTGGATGATTGGTTGAAGATTGAGAGATTGGATGATTGGTTGAAGATTGAATGATTGGAGAATTGGATGGTTGCTTGAAGAATGGATGATTGGAGGATTGGATGGTTGTTTGAAGAATATTGGTAAATGAAGGATGATGAAGAAGAGTTGTCCTTTGCTGTGTGAGACCGTGGCTGCTGCCAGAGGTAACCATCGGGAGTGTAGCAAGGTGAGACCCCTTAGAGAGCCTGACCTTGCATGGTCCACATTGGCAGTAAGCAGGGTCCGATGGTACGTGAAGCAGTGAACGGCCAGCAGGATCTCTTCAGGGAGAAGCTCGGTTTGTAGTGAGGACTACAGAGCCAGATGGGAGCAATGATGCTGCAGGATGGACATCATTGTACTGACTGCCGGACTAGCCTGAGCAGTCAGTACTTACCAGGTGAGCTGTGCCGGGATTGGTCAGGCAATCAGGGAGTGAGGCGGAGCCGTGCAGGAGAGGCTGGGGAAACCAAGAAGATGGCACCCGCCATAGAGGGCGATGGATTCCAGCCGGCCCTGATGATACGCAGCTGCGCAATCCCCGGCCTTCACTCAGACGCTGACCATGCACAAACACACATGGCGGTACGCCACACACACCCTGCATGGCACTGGAGCACAATACACCGGTGTCACCACACGGTGACAACCCGGCCATATGTACCCCTGTGAAGCCAGAGACATGAGCAGAGGTGAGCGCCATGGTTTTAGTGTACCCAGAGGGTCCAGGGCTAAGCATGACATAGGGGTCTTTGGGTAAACACCATGGTGGATGTGACACAATGTAGTGTCATTAGTGTCCTTACTGAGAAATGCAGTTGTACCCACTGTCCACTTAACCACCCTAATATAGACAGGATGAAATGGATCTTATTATCCATATTCCCTTACCACATGTAATATTGTACGTAAAAACATTCATTGTAGGGATAATTTATGTTGTGAGACAAATAACTGCAAATTCCAAAAAGTCCCATGTTTTTCTGATACAATTTATTTGATATCTGAGGCTAATTTTATCCCATAAAATGACAGGGACATGCTGGAGATGCTGTCGGCAGCCTGAAAACTGTGGTCAATCTTTTGAAATCAGATCACTTTATTTTGGCCACTGTACTTAATCCCAGTATTGTAAACCTGTATCTTTGTTTCTGATGTACACAAATCTGTAGAGGCGCAAAGAGCTGTTGGTAAGAAAATGGTCAGCTCAAGCAACATTTCTGCAGAAAAATACAGAATGAAGGACATGTTTGGTATAGAGGACAGGAGGGTAGGCAGGGTTGTGAGGGGTATTTAAAATCAATAAAGCATGAATAGAAGAGAAAGATAAATAAAACCAGTGGTAAGAATACAAATAAAAAATAATAAAATAAAACAAAAATAATAAAAGTAATAAGATAAATGCGGCATGTTTACAATTCCTTTGTAGGAAAAGGTTTGGAGGATATCAGTCCCGGAATTAATTCCGAATGCTAGCTGACCCTATCTAGTCCTACCTGGAATCCGTCTGAACAGGTACTCCAAGCGGCAGTCAGGCGGCACAGGTCCGTCCCTTCAGCGCACAGAGATTCTGCGGGAGTCTTTATGATGATGGCACGGCTCCTTCGTCTCAGCAGGATAGCGACATATGGACCTCGGCGGTGGCTTTTCTCCTGATACCTTCCTTAATTCCAACCAACGCCTTTCACATCGGTTAGATGCTTTTTCTAGGAAATATAAGTATACCGGTATGCTCTCCTACTAAGCTTCTAGGCTACTGCTAAGTTGACTGATGGTACATTTGATGACTAAAGCTCCTTAAGTTGGACCGAAATGTCGGAGCATATATGGATTATATAACATTGTAAATAAATTAAGTTGGAACATATATCTACGGAGTTTCTTTACAAGACTTCAATTGGCCTAACCAACACAGATATAATTTACTAAATCCAAAGACTATATATATATATATATATATATCTCATATATATTATTTCTAAAAGGTGATTTTTCCTGAATCTCCGTTTTTCTCCCTTAGTTCTTAACCAAAATCGATAAATGAGGTATCATTTGAAAGATTACGTTCTCCCCTTTTGACAAATTGTTTTCTGGCCGATTGTCAGAGAATATGAATGAGAAGTCACAATGTTTTCTTTCACTTATGGATAGTGGTTGGGTGAAGCCATTTATTGTCAAACAACTGTGTTTACTCTTTTTAAATCATGACAACAGAAACTACCCAAATGACCCCGATCAAAAGTTTACACACCTTGGAGATTTTGGCCTAATAACATGCACACAAGCTAACACAAACGGGTTTGAATGGCTACTAAAGGTAACCATCCTCACCTGTGATCTGTTTGCTTGTAATCAGTGTGTGTGTGTGTGTATAAAAGGTCAGTGAGTTTCTGGTATCCTGAAAGACCCTTGCATCTTTCATCTAGTGCTGCACTGATGTGTCTGGATTCTGAGTCACTGGGAAAGCAAAAGAATTGTCAAAGGATCTCCGGGAAAAGGTAATTGAACTGTATAAAACAAGAAAGGGATATTAAACAATATCCAAGCAATTGAGAATGCCAATTCTGTGGAAACCAAATCACGGTCAGGTAGACCAACAAAAATTTCAGCCACAACTGCCCTGATAATTGTTCAGGATGCAAAGAAAAATCCACAAATAACTTCAGCTGTGGCTGTTTCAAGATGCACAATAAGGAGGCATTTGAAGAAAAATGGGCTGCATGGTCGAGTCGCCAGAAGAAAGCCATTACTATGCAAATGCCACAAAGCATCCCGCTTACAATACTCCAAACAGCACAGAGACAAGCTGTCTGGAACAAAGTGTTTTGGAGTGATGAGACCAAAATTGAACTTTTTGGCCACAACCATAAACGTTACATTTGGAGAGGAGTCAACAAGGCCTATGATGAAAGGTACACCATTCCTACTGTGAAACACGGAGGTGGATCGCTGATGTTTTGGGGATGTAAAAGGAACTTGAAACTTGGTCAAAATTGATGGCAAGATGAATTCAGAATGTTATCAGAAAATACTGGAGGAAAATTTGCACTCATCAGCCCGGAAGCTGCGCATGGGACATACTTGGATGTTCCAACATGACAATGATCCAAAACACAAGGACAAATCTACCTGTCATTGGGTACAGCAGAATAAAGTGAAGGTTCTGGAGTGGACATCTCAGTCTCCTGTCCTCAATATCATTGAGCCCCTCTGGGGAGATCTCAAACGTGCAGTTCATGCAAGACAGCCCAAGAATTTACAGGAACTGGAGGATTTTTGCCAAGAAGAAGGGGCAGCTTTTCAATTTGAGAAAATGAAGAGCCTCACCCACAACTACCACAAAAGACCTCAAGTTGTCATTGATGTTAAAGGGGGCAATACACGGTATTAAAGGTGCCCATACACTAGTAAGATTTATCTTTAGATCTGGCTGGTTGGAACAAAAACATGGTTATGGATGAGTGACAGTTTGTCAGTTTTCCAGCATTTCCAAGCAAATGGTCAACTGTCATTTGCTCTCATCCATAACCATGTTTTTGTTCCAACCAGCCAGATCTGAAGATAAATCTGGGTAATTTTTTTCTGTTTTTTTTTTTAACTGGATTATTAGTTAAGAACTGAGAATAGGGCAAGCTTTTTTAAGGGCTATGGGATAGAAAGAACATGCTGTTACATAACCAAAGTGTCAATTTTGCCGTTGATCAATCGGATTGTTACATCCTAAAAATGTACGTCAGTAGAGCTAAACTGATAATTTGATAACACTGTCAGTACTATTGTGATTATCTAACAACTGTAGTGCTGTCTCTAAGTTACACAAAAAAAAATCAAAAAGTCCTCTATATAACGTAAGTACAAAAACAATTATCATGTAGTTGTTTACTGGTATAAAATAACTACAGTATACTTCACTGCACTTTTGGTCCAATATTTGCTGGTAAAATCAGATGAACAACAGCACAAAAGATGCAATCCTTCAATGAGACCAGTTTTCATCCAACCAAACACGATTGCAGGTGGAATTTTGTGTATTTGAAAGAATGGAATGACCATTGTATTAGTGTGCACCCCACTTTAGGCTTATTTAAAATCTATGAAGGGAGCTTAGGTGTGCCAACAATTGCTTTTTTTTTGTTAACCCTGGGACTTTTTAATTACAGCCCCTTTCCCTCGCATGGTAAATTACATGTTACCGTGTGTTAATTTACCCAGAACTATTGGTCAACAACTCTGCGAAAGCCACAATCAGGGCAGTAAATGCGGATTTCATGGGCTATAATTAAATAGTCTCGGCAGAGCCGTTAGCCCACTGGAATTAACTATAACTAATTGAAAACACCCCATCTCAATTTATACAGGTTTTACATATAATATGGTGTGCATTGTAATATGTAGACACCCCCCGGCGATTAGGCCATGCCCCAAATTTTTACGGGGGCTCGACGTACCTCTCGGCGGCCCTGCTAAGGGAAATTGGGAGGGGTATTTAAACCAAACTAAAGTAGTCTCATCCTTCAAGTGTACAGTAGGAGGTGATGCAGGTTCATTTGCAAAGCACATTTGGTTTGCTAATGGTCATAACCATGTGCATTGCAGGTGGGGCAGATGTAACATGCAGAAAGAGTTAGATTTGGGTGAGGTGTGTACTTCAAACTAATATCTATATTGCAGTGTAAAAATAAAGCAGCCAGTATTTACGCTGCACAGAAACAAAATAACTCACCCAAATCTAGCTCTCTCTGCACATGTTATATCTGCCCCACCTGCAGTGCACATGGATTTGGGCATTAGCAAACCAAATGTACTTTTCAAATGAACCTGAATCAAGCCCTATATACACAAATATAGAGGAAAATGGGGGATGGGTGGTTGGACTTCATGCCGTGATTGTTACAAATTTCTGTATGTTTCAATTAGCAATATGCAGAATATGTTGGCGATTACTAACATACTATATTATATATATATATATATATATATATATGGCACCCACCATAACATGGCAATTCACTTGGGAATGAGTAAACACTGGAACCAGACTACACCCACCCCAGAATGCCAGACTGGACATGCTCCAGTCATCAAATTGTGCCATTCTGGAGCTGGTTAGTGTCCGGTACGGGGCTGAACCATACGGTGTGGATGCTTGTGACACGTCACTAGAGAGAGAGAGGAGAGAGATTACAGCCGTATGGTCCGTGGATGTAGTAAAAAGTAGAAAATCCAGACCATATGGGGCAGCTGTAATCTCCTTTTCCATCTTCCAGGTGAAAGATATCACAGGACACCCCCCACACTACAAGCTGTCAGTTAGCTAAACAGAGCCTCTCCGGTCCGATGTTGCAGGTTCCGGTCCAGTTCTGTTTTTTACCTAGTCCCAATTCACTTCAAACCAATGTGCACTGAGAAGTTTGGGACCGGTTGAGCATTTGCACTCCACGCCAGATATGTTTGTTCATATTTGTGCACAGAAAAGTGAAAAAAGTTTGCTTCATTTAGCAAATGGAACTGTGTGCAGGTGGATGGACCTCATCGCAATGCTGGGTGGCACATTGCTCTCAACGCAATTTTGTTGTAATAATTCTATAGTTAAATGTTTTGCATATTGTTGCGTGTACAGTATGAGTTTATATTCTAGAATTTCTAGTACCATTATGGTATGAAAGCTATATTCATTTTCAAGAATCCATAAAGGTTGACCATGTACAAAAATTCAGAAGTGTAAAACAATTTCAAATAGTTCATTTAACAAACCAAAAGTGACTTGTGTTATAGTGCCATCTGCTGGTTTCTGAGGTGCAATTTTTTGTTGAACTGAAGATATTTTTCAACGAAATCTACTGCTTGACTTAAATCTTTTGATTCTTTTCTGTGGTGTTATTTGTAACAATGTAGAAAGTTTGTATTTTGTAAGTTTGTATTTTGTTACTTAGCTTCTCCCTGCCACTGCGGGGGTCTTCGGGGGCTTTTGCTAGTTTTGCCATATTGTTGCCAAGGACCAATGCCTATTTAAATTGACTGTCAGCCATACGGATAATGCTTTGCACTACTTCTCAAAGTAAAATATCACCCAACTGCCATATAAAAGCAAAGAAAAATAGAATAAATCAATGCGCTTAGAACTACCAATAAGTCCAAGCTCCTCATGGGTTCTCTCCATATTCTTTTACTAAACAATGAATAGCATCTGACGCTTTGGAATACTTTATGCACCTGTACAATCTACACAACTCATTCTCTGTTAGTTTATATAAGCTGCCTTGTATGGTAGCACTGGTCCTTGGAGAAAGAAGTGATGAATGGGATTGTGCATCATTCTCTCAACCAAGTGTTGATATTTACTGCATAGTTATATCTGATATTATACATAATGCGTTACTCTAGAAAACATGACATAATTCACAGGAAAATGTATTCTCAAAATGGACAAAACCATGTTCACTGCAGGTGGGGCAAATGCAAATGTGCAGAGAGAGTAAGACTTGGGTGGGGTGTATTGAAACTGAAAACTAAATTGCAATGAAAAATTTAAATGGACACCATTTACCCTGCACAGAAAAAAAATTAACTCACCCAAATCTAACTCTCTCTACCGTACTATTACATATGCCCCACCCGCAGTGCATATTGTTTTGCCCATTTTGGGAAATTTGTCCTGCGATCAGATCAGGTCTGAATTAGGCCTATAACTCACATTGTAATTGTGCTCATGTAGTAAACCTTCCTACCAGGGTTCAAAATTTATTTTGAACTGTGAATGAGGGCAGAGAGTTAATGCCTACATAATATTAATAGGTGAAGATTAAACTGTATAGCATAATATAAATATATATTTATAAACAAAAATCTCTGAAGTTTATTACAGAATAGCAGGACTTGCGTGGCACGGTATATCTATAGATAATAGCATAAAAGTGGACAAGCATGTACAAGGATTCACATAGATCATTTCACATCTGATTAGTAATTACACTTTTAACCCCTTCCTGACGCAGCATGTTTTTGCCTTCCTGACAGAGCCCTTTTTTTTCAAATCTGACATGTATCACTTAAGTGGGGATAACTTTTTTTTGCTTTTACTTATCCCAGTGATTTTGAGATTGTTTTCTCGTGACACATTGTACTTCAAGTTAGTGGTAAATTTGGGTCGATACAGTCTGTGTTTTTTTGTGAAAAATACCAAAATGTCGTAAAAAAATGGAAAATTTAGCAATTTTCAAAATGTTAAATTGGTACTTGTTTCCTAGCACGGCCACAACGATTTAGATCGTTGTGGTCGTAAGATAAAAAATCGGATCGATCGCATCGCATGCGATTTGGTCGCATGCGATGCGACCGATCCGATCGACCGATTTTTCACCCGATTTTATTTTTTTTTCACCCCATTTTTTTCAATTGCCCCCCCAAATGTTACTAAGTGGGCTAGACCCCACGATAGACGTCAACCCGAAGCGTGGCGAGCGCAGCGAGCCCGCGAGGGGCGGCGGTGCGCGTCCTCCGACCTTTTCATTCCCCTACTATCCACGTCGGCGTGGAGTTGAGAATATATAGTGTGGCGAGCGCAGCGAGCCACCGAGCCCGAAGCGTGGCGAGCCCCGCGAGGGGACGCGTATAACTTCACAGGTATACGCGTGCGCTCGCCACCCTTCGGGCTCGGTGGCTCGCTGCGCTCGCCACACTATATATTCTCAACTCCACGCCGACGTGGATAGTAGGGGAATGAAAAGGTCGAAGGACGCGTACCGCTGCGCTCGCCACGCTTCGGGTTGACGTCTATCGTGGGGTCATGGCGGGCACATAAAAAATGTGAAATGGGTCATATTGGCCCATTTCAACTTTTTTTATCATTTTTCCCTATGTGAGATGGACTTAATCAAGTCCATCTCATCTTGTGCCATTATAATGGCACAAGACCAACGCGATCCTCCCGATTTCAATGTTAAAAGATTTTTTAACATTGAAGTCTATGGAAAAATCGGGTGAATCGGTCGGTCGCATCGCGGACGATTTTAATTGGTCGCGACCGACCGATTGACCCGATTTCTGTCATTCAAAGTGAAAAAATTGTAAAAAATCGGCCACATCGTGAGGATCTTGTCCCTTAATTAAGAGCCACGATCACTCACGATTGTGGCCGTTCTAGGAAACAAGTACCGTTAAATTTTCTGCTTGTGAGACAAATAATCATACCACTCAAAATAGTTAATAACTAACATAGACCATATGTCTACTTTATGTTTCCATCCTTATTTCAGCCTCCTTTTAATTTTTTTGGACACTAGGAGGCTTAAAATATGAATAGCAAATTCTCAAATTTTCAAGAAAATTTCAAACACTGATTTTTTTTTAGGGACCAGTTCAGTTCTGATGTGACTTTGAGGGACTTGTATGTGAGACACCCCCATAAATGATGCCATTTCAAAAACTGCACCCCTCACAGTATTCAAAACAGCATTTTGGAAGTTTGTTAACCCTTTAGGTGTTTCACAGGAATTAAAACAAAGTGTAGGTGAAATTTAAAAATTTCATTTTTTTTGCAGATTTGCAATTTTAATACATTTTTCTAAGGAACACAGTAGAATTTACTAAAGAAATGTGACAAAAAATTGATTCCCCCAATTCTTTTGTTTTCATAAATATCCTATATGTGGCCCTAGTGTGCACGTTGACCAAACCACAGGCTTCATAATAGAAGGAGCACCTACTTGATTTTGGAGCCTCCTTTTTATGAGATTATTTTTTAGGCACCATGTAGGTTTCTAGGCACCATAAGATGCTAAAAGTTAGGAACCCCCCCACAAGTGACCCCATTTTGCAAACTACACCCCTCAGGGAATTCATCTAGGGGTATAGTGTACATTTCAAACCCCCAGGGGTTTCACCAATTGTGGTACAACTGGGCAGTGAAAATGAAAAATTAATTTTTTTACACAAAAATGCAGTTCTGGCTCCAAATTTTCACAAGGAATGAAGGAGACAAAAGCACCCCAAAATCTGTGCCCCAATTTCTCACGAGTACGGCAATGCCTCACATGTGACCAAAAAATACCATTTGGGTGCATGGCAGGACTCAGAAGGGAAGGAGTGATTTTTGGATTTTGCAGCTCAGATTCTGGTGGAATGTTGGTGGGTGCTATGTCGCATTAGCAAGACCCCCGAAGCACCAATACAGTGGAACCCCCCCACAAGTGACCCCATTTTGCAAACTACACCCCTCAGGGAATTCATCTAGGGGTATAGTGTACATTTCAAACCCCCAGGGGTTTCACCAATTGTGGTACAACTGGGCAGTGAAAATGAAAAATTATTTTTTTTACACAAAAATGCAGTTCTGGCTCCAAATTTTTCATTTTCACAAGGAATGAAGGAGACAAAGCACCCCAAAATCTGTGCCCCAATTTCTCCCGAGTACGGCAATGCCTCACATGTGACCAAAAAATACCATTTGGGTACATGGCAGGACTCAGAAGGGAAGGAGTGATTTTTGGATTTTGCAGCTCAGATTCTGGTGGAATGTTGGTGGGTGCTATGTCGCATTAGCAAGACCCCCGAAGCACCAATACAGTGGAACCCCCCCACAAGTGACCCCATTTTGCAAACTACACCCCTCAGGGAATTCATCTAGGGGTATAGTGTACATTTCAAACCCCCAGGGGTTTCACCAATTTTGATACAACTGGGCTGTGCAAATGAAAAATTACATTTTTTACACAAAAATGCAGTTCTGGCTCAAAATTTTTCATTTTCACAAGGAATGAAGGAGACAAAGCACCCCAAAATCTGTGCCCCAATTTCTCCCGAGTACGACAATGCCTCATGTGTGACCAAAAAATGGCAGGACTCAGAAGGGAAGGAGTGATATTTGGATTTTGCAGCACAGATTCTGGTGGAATGTTGGTGGGTGCTATGTCGCATTAGCAAGACCCCCGAAGCACCAATACAGTGGAACCCCCCCACAAGTGACCCCATTTTGCAAACTACACCCCTCAGGGAATTCATCTAGGGGTATAGTGTACATTTCAAACCCCCAGGGGTTTCACCAATTTTGATACAACTGGGCTGTGCAAATGAAAAATTAATTTTTTTACACAAAAATGCAGTTCTGGCTCAAAATTTTTCATTTTCACAAGGAATGAAGGAGACAAAGCACCCCAAAATCTGTGCCCCAATTTCTCCCGAGTATGGCAATGCCTCATATGTGACCAAAAAATACCAGTTGGGTGCATGGCAGGACTCAGAAGGGAAGGAGTGATTTTTGGATTTTGCAGCTCAGATTCTGGTGGAATGAATGGTGGGTGCTATGTGGCATTAGCAAGACCCCCGAAGCACGGTGAAATGATGAACCTAATAATCCATAGATGTGTGGTATATTTTAAAACACTCCTTTATACATAGGCCGGGTTTGTCGGGGCAAGTTTCAGAGTGGAAAATAGTATCCCTTCTTATTCCCTTTTTATAGCAAACTTTGCACCTTTTTTGTGTCCTGCCCTTTCTTGCAGTGGAGGGGATTTCGTTAGGAAAATGCTGCCCTGTTACAATACGGGGGCCAGTACTAGAAGTACTGGGGCCCTCTGCCTGCTGGTTCCCAAATATTAGGCCCTTTATGACTTCCTCTTGAAAGTGCATAAATGTCCCCCTCTGGCTGGTAGAACGGAATAGCACGTAAGCGTTATACAGTGCCATCTGGATGATATACACGGCCAGCTTCTTGTACCAGATTTTTGTTTTCCGCAGGGGACTGTACGGCTTCAGTACCTGATCTGAAAGATCCACTCCGCCCATGTACTTATTGTAATCTAGGATACAATTAGGTTTTGAGGTGTGGGTACTGGTACCTCGTACAGGGATGGAGGTGGTACTGTCTCCATGAATTGTTGTCAGTATAAGGACATCCCTCTTGTCCTTATATTTGACCAACAACATATTTTCGGTGGATTGTGCCCTGCTTTCACCCCTTCTCAGTACTTGGGCAATGTGCGTTTTTTCGAGGCCTCTTTGGTTCTTGCGCACAGTACCGCAAGCTGCTGTACCTCTTGAACCAAGGGCCTTAAACAGGGGGATGCTAGTGTAAAAGTTATCCACATAGAGGTGATAACCTTTATCCAGGAAGGGGTGCACTAAATCCCAGACAATTTTTCCACTAACACCTACGAGGGAGGGGGGGCATTCTGGCGGTTCAATTCTTGAATCCTTCCCTTCATATACCCTAAACCTGTGGGTGTACCCTGAGGTGCTTTCACACAGTTTATACATTTTTATGCCATACCTTGCCCTCTTACTGGGAAGGTACTGGCGGAATTTAACCCTTCCTTTAAAATGTATAAGGGACTCGTCGATACAAATAAATTTTTCAGGGATGTACATCTCTGCAAATTTGGCACTGAAATGATCAATGACCGGCCTGACTTTGAATAGCCGGTCAAAGGTGGGATCATCTCTGGGTGGGCACTGTGCATTAGCGGTGTAATGTAAAAATTTAAGGATTGTCTCAAAACGAGTCCGAGTCATGGCCATACGGTAAAATGGGGTGCTGTACAGAACATCTGTACTCCAATATTGCCTAATTTCTGGCTTTTTTACTATGCCATATGTAACACCAGACCCCAAAACGTCATCATCTCTACTGCATCTACAGGGGTCCACCTAGCAAATGATGACGTGGGGTTTTGAGCAATAAACTGCTGGGCATATAAATTACTTTGGTCCACCATTAAATTTATAAAATCATCAGAGAAAAATAATTTGAAAAAGTCAATTTCTCTGAGACCTGTTGAATCAAATTGGATTCCTGGGATGGCCAAAAACTCAGGAACCTGGGGCTCAAAATTGTCTGATGGTGGGGTCCATACGGGATCAATCATTTGGGGGGGGGGTCTCAGCTGCTCTACGGGGGCGTCTTTGAGGGGGTCCCTCATCACTAGAGGAGGAAGAGGAGCTTAAGACGAATCCTTCAAATTCCCCGCTTGCATCACTGGCTGTGTCAGAGTCAGAGGCAAGCATGGCATATGCCTTCTCCGCTGAATACATTCTTCTGGATGACTGGGATGACATTTGGGATGCCATTTTTATTTTTGTGTTTCTGTAAGTGTAATGTTTCAACACGTGTATAGTGTAGGGGGGGTACAAACTTTATTTCAACACGGGGGGTATGTAGTGTGTATGTAGTGCAGAAAAAAAATACTTTATACAGGAATTTGATCCCAATAAAAAAAAAAAAAAATTGAAGGGGTTAAAAAAAAAAAAAAAAAAGGTCCTGCGCCAAAAATTGAGCACAGATGTTGGTCAGTAACGTCCGTCACTGAACAGCGCTCAAAGGCAACAGGACACCCACAAAAGCAACGTGGGTGTAAAAACAATTTAAAAAATAAACCACAGCACTCTTCAAAAAAAAAAAAAACCATTTAAAAAAACTGCAGAAAAAAAATTATATCAACCTTGTGCCGAAAATGCTGTTCAGTGATGTACGTCACTGATCAGCGGCCACAGGACACCCACAAAAGCAACGTGGGTGTAATAAACCACAGCACTCTCCAAAAAATAAAAAAAAAAATAAAAAAACTGCAGAAAAAAATTATATCAACCCGGTGCCAAAAATGCTGTTCAGTGATGTACGTCACTGATCAGCGGCCACAGGACACCCACAAAAGCAACGTGGGTGTAAAAACAAAACCCCACTGCACTCTCCACTGTGGGTGCAACCTGACAGGGTATATATATAAAAAAAAAAAACCCTGGACCTCCAAAAAGTTGCTGATCAGTTAATTAATTTACACTGATCAGCACAAAAGGGGGGGCAGCAGTCAGTTGCACAGGCAGCACAACCTTTGGTGCAACTGACAGGTATATATATATATAAAAAAAAAAAAACCAAAAAGTTGCTGATTAGCACAGATATACTGATCAGCACAAAAGGGGGGGGGTAGCAGACACAAAATATAGCACTCTCTGTCACTCTCTGTCACTATCTGTCACTATCTGTCACTATCTGTCACTATCTGTCACTCTATGACACTGCAGCAGCAGCACACAGGAAGTCACAAGATCCAGGAAGCATCCAGCTGCTGGCAGCACGCTACCAGCGGTGATCAGGTAAGTATCAGGCAAGGATCAGGTATGTATATCACGACAGATTGGTCGGTGACCGCTCTGCACGCAATTCCAGACCGGAATGGCGTCTGCAGCGCAGTCACCGTTAGTTTAAATGACGCGCCTTGGCTGTGATTGGTCCGTCGGTCCGACGGACCAATCACAGCCTTGGGGGCAGGTGGGGTGCGGTGTGGTCATCACCGGTGACCCCCTCATGCCCCCTCACACCCACGGTGATTGACACCTGTGTTACCGAGCGTCTGATTCGCCGGTAACACAGGAAAACGCTGCGACTGGCTGTTCACATTGAACAGCCAATCACAGCGATCGCCGATGGGGGGGAGGCATCGCCGCCCCCCCTGGGCATGCAGGGACATGTCTGCTGTCAGGGACAGCAGACATGTTTAAACTGTCACCGCGTCTATAGACGCGGGGACAGTTTAAAGTCATGACGTATATATACGTCATGTGTCGGGAAGTACATCCCGGCCATGACGTATATATACACGTCAAATGTCGGGAAGGGGTTAAAGTTGCATGAGTTAAACTAGACAAAAGGTCAACACAAAGTACTTACAGCATGTACACTGCACAGCCTCAATGTTTTTCCAATATTACTACTATTAATTTGACTCTTATACAACTCCCAAAAATAAAGGTCTTTTTCATGTGTCAAATAGTTTAATTTCCTTTTTTATATACATCGGTTACATTGCATATTCATGCACATGTTCATTATTCGAGTGTGTACATAGAATGACAAACAAATTCTGTCAATTTGTCAGTGTTTCAAAATGCAGTGCAGTTTATTCATTGTACTTTTGGTTTTGTGGCTCAATGGATTTCTGAAAACAGAAATAAATAAAAAAAGGGAGTTACCCACCTTCTATAAAAATCATCTGAAGGTTGCTATAATAGTATGTAACAGATTGAGAAATACAATGAACAAGAAAGGTTTATTGTGTTAGCTCCCGCACTGGTTTCAGTGACAATATTTAGTACCAAGTTTAACACAATAAAAATAAGACCATTACAATATTTGCATGAGTGGATACATTTGCTTAGTTCTTAAGGGCAAAAAAAAAGGATATATATTATATAAATATATATATATTTTTTTACTAGATTTTAGTGCTCTTCCATGAAAAACCAAGTACCAAGTCATTGATTTGTGTCAAAGCTTGTGCAGATAGGCACTTCCCCTGTGCCAATTGAACATTCAGTCTGTGCTATATTCAATACTTGGAGAACATAGCTCTGCAAACAGGGCTCAGGAAAGTTTCCACAATCTACACAAATGTTTACCATGAATAGCAGTACATATGATGTGATGGTTTGATTCCCACCATGGCCCTAAGTGTGTGGAGTATATTTTACCTGTACTTGCGTGGGTTTCCACTGGGTACTCCAGCTTCCTCCCACAATCAAAAAATATACTGGTTGGCTAATTGGCAAGTGTGTGTGTGTGCGCGTGCGCATGTGTTTAGGGCAGACTGGAAAAGTTCTATGATTATAATAGAGGATGGATATAAATGCAGCACACCATATCCATTTGCACCCATGCAACTGTATATCCAGGATTCACGATTATTGCCGAGTGTATGGTATGTCCTTTGCTCAAAGGGTACAATGAGATGAGTGTGCACCAAGTAACAGACACAATACCCAAAATGCCGCAGGAACAGAGAACTTGCATATGTGTAAGAGGACTAACACTCCTGATGGTATTTAAATACTACTGTATGAAACTTAGAACAATATAAATATGCAAGAATAATTTAATGCCAATTTGGGTAACATCTATGAATTTCATGTTCAACTTAAATCTGCATTCCTTACTGTAAAACATTTATAGAAAACCAATAAAGACAAATGTTTTTACATGAACAGGAAGAGAATGTACATGCCTTTACAGTAGTATCACACACTTTAGCAGAATTATATGGTAGACTTTGGAACTTGGCTTTGTTCTGATTATATTCCGAAACGGTTTAAAAACGGAATTCTGAAACATTAGTTTTCATTTTTTTTTTCAGATTAAAAGGGGATAATATTTATATTTCACTGGTTACTAAATTCATAACAGTACAAGAATATCCGGCTAAGGCCTTTGAATACACAATTGCACTGCTTTGGCTTGCAAATAAGCAAATCCATGAATGGGTAAAAGGTCAAAGCAAGCTACAGTATGGGAAATATTAAATATCATGTTAAAAAGGTAAATAACAGCTAGGATTATACAAACTAATTTGCATAGGATATTCAATATAAGGCAAAGCAGGTGTTAAGTTAAAAATTTCAATGAAAAAGGGCACAGTGGTGTGAAAACATTCTATACTTGGCTATATAACAGCAGAAGTCACAGTATTGTGCTAGCACTAGAAACATGGTAGATGTCTCAATGAAACATTACAGTATTAGAACCTTTACACATTAACATGCTTACATCTCACTGTAACCAAAAAAAAAACCTGATCAGTGTATTAAGCACAGAAGTGCTATTGAAGTACCTGATTAATATTAATCTACCTTCTGTATGCCACTTAAAAAAAAAAAATGCTACTAAGAAAAAAAAAAAAAAAAAAAAACAGAATGACAAACACCATACACGGTGTGCACGTTAATTTAATTATTTTTGTCTTTATGTAAGATCCTACCCTGCAGAATCTTTACCAAATTAACATAAAACATGTACTAAGAACCACAGTATTGAAGAAATGACTTACATAATTGACCATTACCATTAATTACATTTGGTTAAAATATTACAGATTTTAACTTCACATCACCTCCCGGATGTTTCAGTACACCAACATAAAAGGTTTCTGGAGAGATGCTGTAAGTGACAAAAGTCATGACATCACACTTTACAAAACCGCAAAAACCTAAGCTGATTTATTGGAACAAACTAATAGCAACATTAATATGTATGGTAGAAGAACAGGCTTGTCAGAACTAAATATATTTAAAATTGAACTGTAATTGCCAGTCAAACCCCGTTTCTATGAATACCAGATTCCATTTTATAAAAGAGGCTATCTAATCCTAACAATCCCCATGACTATATCTGATCATCCATTTTTAGTCAATGGAGGTTGAAGTTCCAACACCATAACTTGCCTGCTTACCAGCTGAGGATTGGACAATCACACTGCTGGCAATCCTCTCTTAATAGCTCCATGGAAATCAATTGAAGTGGACAGGATGGATTGTAAAAACCATGGTATAAGCAACAATGAGAAAGAAATGGTAGACGCTACTAAAGGTGTGTTTGGTGTAAGTAATATTAGCGCTGGTTGTCTAAAATAAACAACCCCATTAGGACAATGGCAAAGAGAACTAGGGTTTGCACGAACCTGGAAAGGGGTTCATGTGACCATCTCTTCCTATTACTGCATGGGAATTTTTACATATGTGAACCTTACCCAATTCTTGTAGGTCTTAAATCATCCTGATGTTCAGGTTTAAAGGCCCATTAATTAAAATATATTACAAATCACACCAGTCTCCAAATAATAATTTTGAAGAGGTGGGAAAATAAAATTACACTTAATTATATGTATTTTAATTTATAATCCGTAATGAAATTCTAATTACATAGGCTGTAAAAATGAATTGCACAACTGAACATATGGTTCTGCAGGTTGCAATAAGAGACTTATATGTTTTATATTCCAAATTTGGAACTGAATGTCAAAAGCTTGAGAAAAACAAAACCTACACGAAGGATGGTAATTTTCTGAAGTCCAAAGCAAATACTTGTCACACAGATGCTCATATCAATATAAAATAAAAGGAAGCGTATGTTTAAAATCAGAAGATACAACAATTAATGTTTTGACTATGATAGAAGACCAGCATTATGCTACTATGCACTGCAATGCATTAGTGGCCAATCTACCACATTAAAGTTCATCTAGCTTTTAGTTGTATTAGTGTATGAAATAAAACAAAGACATCAGCTGTGTTAATAGCAAAGCTGGTGTTAGGAACAAGAACCATTGTTTCCACCACAAAAAGTGCATAAAACATAATACTACAAAACATGGCTAAATGTGTTAAACAAATGGTCCTTGTTGGGTCATAGTAAAATATTTACATTTAAGTTTGAGGGTTACAGTGCACAAGTCAGTCTCACTGGATCTTCGTAAATGTCCTTAAAGGGAAAATTCCATTTTCACAGAATTGAATACAGAAGACATTAAGCTGCATCGATTCAAATGCAACTCGCTTGACGTGGAAGATGCTAGAAACATTCATTTGACGCTCTTAGTTGGTGTTTCGGAATCAGTAGACTGTCTCTCATCAGTCCATGCTTTTCTGGTATTAGTTAGCGCAAGGGTTTTCTCTTTGTCAACTACAACATAATCCACCTTTTCTTCTGCAGCACTGCTCCCTGATCCACTGCTCTTTTTCTACAGATAAAACAAAATAATCATCATTAACCATCATTTAAAATAATTTTTTCATATTTATAAAATAATAGTTGGTACTCTTTACCTAGCACGGCGCCCACGATTTTGATCGTGGGCATCGCAGGTAAAAAAAAATCGCAGGCATCGCGGCCATTGAATGCACTAAAAATCGTGTGCGATGCGACCGACGCGATGCCCGCGATTTCCCATAGGGATCAATGTTAAATTTCTCAATTGACCCGATTTTACTGTTCAATGCCTCAATGGACCCGATTTTTCCATAGGAAACAATGTTAAATGGCCCACAGAGGCCAAATAGCCACCCTGAAGTGTGAAATGGCCCCCACAATTGTTAACGCCACCCCACGATCAACGTCAACCCGAAGCGTGGCGAGCGCAGCGAGCCCGCGAGGGGCGGCGGTACGCGTCCTACGACCTTTTCATACCCCCACTATCCACGTCGGCGTGGAGTTGAGAATAGAATAGTGTGGCGAGCGCAGCGAGCCACCGAGCCCCGCGAGGGGACGCGGATATCTTCACAGGTAAACGCGTCCCTTCGCGGGCTTCACAGGTATCCGCGTGCGCTCGCCACGCTTCGGGCTCGGTGGCTCGCTGCGCTCGCCACACTATTCTATTCTCAACTCCACGCCGACGTGGATAGTGGGGGTATGAAAAGGTCGTAGGACGCGTACCGCTGCGCTCGCCACGCTTCGGGTTCACGTTGATCGTGGGGTGGCCTTAACAATTGTAAGGGCCATTTCACTTTTTAGGGTGCCTATTTGGCCTCTGTGGGCCATTTAACATTGTTTCCTATGGAAAAATCGGATCAATTGAGGCATTGAACAGAAAAATCGGGTCAATTGAGAAATTTAACATTGTTCCCTATGGGAAATCGCGGGCATCGCGTCACACCCGATTTTTAAGTGCATTCAATGCCCGCGATGGGCGCCGTGCTAGGTAAAGAGTACCTAATAGTTCTTCTAGGGTTTTATTTTTAGAAAGTATTTTATCAAGTACAGGGGTTAAACAAAAATGGAAAAAATGAGGTAATTTCTTAATAAGGTGAAGTGCCGACATGGCATGCAAGAAGGCATGAATTCTTCTTGGTATGGACTAATATAAATGCTAGATGGTTGACAATGGAATCTTAAACCGTTCTTCATTCAAAACTTGTTCAGGTTCCTGGAGTGACGTTGAAGGCAATAACGTGACCGGACACTGTTCTTCAAAACAGACCAGGATATTTATGTCTGAGACACCTCATCTACATGCACAGAAAACCATGGCTGGACAACACAAGCAGTATGAATCGGTATCTGATTAGCTTGGTAACAGGTGTTACCTGCCAAAAACAATGTTTCCACCATGGGATGGACCTGGTTGGCCAAAATGTCTAAACTGGCAGTGACCGAACTGTGCATAGCGATAATGGGGACAACAGAATTATATGGTTGCTCAAATCATCACCAACTCCTCTATCATACTTCACTCTTGGCACCAGACTATCCTGATCATACAACTAGCTTTGCTTTCTTTACACGTAAACTAATTTTGCGGTTGGGAACAGGTGGAAGGACAATTCATCCAACCAGATGACCATCTTCCATTACTCATCAGTCTACGATGTGAGTGTGTTATACCGCTCTCCTCGCTTTTTCGCATTAACCAGGTTTATCAGTGATTTGGCAGCTCACCCATGAATATCGTACTTGTGAATTTCCCTCCTCATTGTTATTTATAGACACAGGGTGTGGAATACAGGAATTTAGGTAAAAGTCACTGTCACAGTGGTGGTCTTCTTATAATACGCCACAAACATCCTCACCCAATTTACACTTTTGTACCTGCTGGTGTTTAGCTGATGGTATATGCCATCATAACCTTTGATTCAGTTCCTCGCGATATCCCGAATAAACAAACGAAAAAATCCCACATAAACAGCAATGTTTTTACTATTGTGGCTGTAGACACACATAGGTCCACGAACTGCTTACAGATTCCATTACTTTTGGGCCGAAATATAGAAATTTTTCAGGAAAAAAAAAAGGCTAGAATTGAACTGCCCGAAAAGAAGAAAAAACATTGGGGGAAAGAAATTGCTGCAAAACCTATTTTTTTCTTTTCAGAAACATATTTGGGCCCAATATGTCCACCCATATAAAAAAATTATTTTTTTCACAAGGCAACTACAATATAAGTAATTTCCATCATAGGGCAGACATTCTGGGGGCACCTCTGTAGTTTCTAATATTCCTACCATCACTAGCAGGTAGAATTCCAACAATTCTGACTCATGGGGGCTGTGTCATCACAGAACGAATTGCATGACTGTCGCACTTGAAAAGCACTTATGTTCTAAGCATTGGAATTCACAAAATTCTCCTGCAAGCCAATCTCTGCTAGGGGTCAGAAGGTTTAACAACTATAGAAATTAAATGGGAAAAATAAACCGGACGTTCGTAAAAAGTATTTGGGGATTTTATTGATCATGCAATTGGCTGAAAACCAGAGAGGAAAAAAAACAAACTCATGGTTTATATCATCTCTAACTGCACTATGAGAAATTGGTCACGCACTTTTCTCGGAGGTGTTGACTTGCCAGAATCCAGATCCAAGTCCAAATATTCGACCTGCTTGTCTCCTTTAGGTTTCACCATAGGACTATTCCCTCCATCAAGGTTGTTGTTCTCAAATAAATTCTGTAATTATAAAAAAGGGGGTAAATAAAATATTCCAAACAATCAGCACATGTATTTGGTCAAAGCATGAATGCAAAGAGAAGGGGTCAAATGTAGGGTGTGAGAATCAGAAAGTGAGAGATTTGGGGAGAATTTTCTCATTTTTTTAACGCAGCAATCATTTACGTGGCAAAAATCAACCTGTTTTTTCAGTGTAAATGATTGCTGCCTTAGAAAGTGAGAGATTTTGGGAGAGTTTTCCCATTTTTATTTTATTTTTATTCTCACACCCTATTACATTTGGGCCAAGGCGTTACAGAATGTACACACACATAGACAATGTATTGAAATGGACTGTGATGACACAAATTAATGGCCATAACCCCTTACTGATAATGAAATCAAGCTTTCTGAATGAAACTGAATTGTTTAACTGAATAAAGAACAAATAAACACCCCACATATTTTGTTAGTGCAATACAGTTACAGTATGTAGCAAATATTATCCATATTAATGTACACGGTTAACATTTATGCACAATAGTTGAAGGTGCTTATATAACCCAGCTATCACATTAGCGCAGTGGTTCTCAAACTGTGGGTCGCGACTCCATGTTGCTGACAATCAGGCTGATGACTTTTCTAATCTCAGTCAGTGATTCAAGGAGTCTGAAACATCTGTTGAATGGTCTAATATTTTAGACTCACATTATTTTGTGCCTCCACAATGCTGCCATGTATGTGCTGTCCGCTGACTACACATGTGATGTGATGACCTTCAGCAGTAACTTGCTGGGGTCCTGTAATTGAGGACCCCTGCATTAGCAAATAGAGTGGTTATTCTGAACTCAGCAAGAAACAGTACCCAAATTGCAAATTATAGGCCAATATCAGTTATCTAAAACTGTATGACAACATTTTAGCCAAAATACTGAGGGTCTATTTATGAAGTGAAAAAAGTGGAGAATTTGCCCATGGCAACCAAAAAAAAACACTTGATAAATGTTACTTCAAAGCTCATTGGTTGCATTTGGGACGTCTCCACTCTCTTCCCTGCTTTATGAATAGATGACCAGATCCATTTCTTACACTTTTTTTGTCGTTCCTGATCAGGTTGAATTCCTTTCCAGCCAGTAGGCATTGGACAACACCAGGTGAACTGACCTGATCCACTCAATTCATGAACAGAAATGTTCCTAGCACTAAGTACCTGATTCAGACCCACTCCCTTGGCAGCATATATATTCGCTGCCCAGCTAGTGGGTATGCAAGTGGGTAGTCACTACTAACATGCATTTTCCAGATCACCTAGCTGGAGCACAGGAGTAGTCACTAACACGCATTTTCCAGACCACCTAGCTGGAGCACAGGAGTAGTCACTAACACCACACATTTTAAAACATGTGGTCCCTGACACATTCTACAGATTCAGAGGTGGTCTGGAAAATATGAACTGTTGGTAGATTTCTAGGACCGGTTTGGCCACCACTAACCTAAGCAAATTCAGCAAAGGGACAAAATGTAATGGAAAGATGGCAGGGTTGGAGCATCTCGGTCTTGTTAGGTACTAACCACTGTATCTTGGGAACACCTATCAAAAATATAGCCCAAGAAAGACAATTGCTGTGCTAGCAACAGAGTCATTGGCACCCAAGGCTCATTGACACGTGGGGAATGAAGACTAGACTGCCTGGTCTGATCCCACAGAAGAGATACTGCAGCATAAAATCACTGGAAATGTTAATGCTAGCTATGCCCCCTGCCACATTGCAAAAATTATTCAGTTATGGTTTGTGGAAAATGAGTTCAAGATGTTGAAGTGGAATCAAAGTTCCCCAGATCTCAATCCAACCAAGCATCTGTGAGTTGTACTGGAAAAACAGGTCTGAGCCATAGCAGCCCCACCTCATAACTTACAGAAAGGATTGGTTGCCAACATCTAATACCAGATAGCATGGGACACCTACAGAGGTCTTGTGAAGCTCATGCCTCAGCAGGTCACAATGGTTTTGGTGACACAAAGGGGTCCTACACAATATTAGGCAAGTGGTTTTAAAACAATGACTGATGGGTGTAAACTTCCCAATTCAACATGATTACAAACTCTTGTACATGGTTCACACAAAAATACATGTTCTCTCTTCCATACTCATACAGTCCTCTGAATCCCTAAACCAACACTGTTGTGTAACCGGATCTCACAGTCCTAACAAATTCTTGTTCAATGCACTTTTACCTGCGAATATACATCTGTTCGTGGTTTTTCCACAGATCCTATGTATTTTCACCAGGTAAGGTAACATTACCATAACGATCAAAGTGCCAACATTCATTATGCAGATATGGTCAAAATGCGACATTTAAAATGTCATCATGAGATTTTTTATGATTTCTTTCTTTGAAACCGACCTGTTCTTACGTCATGATCCAAGTGGGAATAGAATTCGATTATAATAGTGTACTGAGCGCGAGCGAGCCTGCGAGGGGATGAGGCACAGTTATACAGTGTCCATGTCAACCTAGGCACCCCCCCCCCCCCAAAGTTAACATTTTTGACATGTCAACATTTTAAAATGTCTTTTTGACCATGTCGGCATAATGAATGTTGCCATTTTGAACCTGTCGGTATGTTGTCTGTCTGCCAATGCTTGTCTGTATTTTGGGAAATCATACTGAACCCAGTGATGCACAGCACAATGGTTTCACCTGCGTAACGAGAATGTTAGTCACAGTAACAGGTCATCCAAATACAAATAGTGTAGTTACTGTAATAATATGCACATGTATAATTAAAATATAATTGTAATTAAATTGTATTTAAACTTCCATTGGGTACTTCAGGTGGCCATGCCCCATAAATGCTAAAAACAAAGTATGTGCATCATGTTCATATATTAAACCATTTATTGACCAACAGAATGCAGATGTGGGAAGAAACCGCCTCATTTCTCCTTTCTGGCACACACAAGATTCTATTATCTGATAGAATGTAAACAGAATGGTGTGTAATTTTGCTACCAGTTGTTCTTTTATGTAAAGACACTAATATTATGTCAAGTTCATTTAAGCAAATCCATTATAAAGGAAAACTACTCATCCTAAATAATAAAAGGCTAACACTGCTCCTTGCCTCTATGGGGGGAAATTCAAGTGTTGTGTGTGCTGGCGTCCACTAGATGACCCGATGTAGCAATTCAAGTGCTGCTCTGTTCTGGTGCGCACAGCCGCTGACATTTTCTGTTCTGTTATTTTGACAGTCTGGAAACTAGTTTATAATCAAATCTAATTTCCGAGGAAGTTCTATTTCTGCTTATAACGTATTGCATCAGACTTTCAAAGTTCAAACTTATGAGACAGTACAGCTTCAGAAGGAAATAGTGAATATAGAGTATACCTACCGGGCCATCAGTGGGGAGATTTGGGTTCATGGGTACATAATTCTCTTCACTGTCCAGCGAGTCACTGCTGGAAGCTGTGCTATGAACCGAATCCGGTCTGGGAGGCATAGGGAATCTGGAAGAGCTAATAGCCACATATTAATTTACAAACATCCTGCACAATTTGTAAGGTAATGACAAAATTACTGTAGATCACTACTGATTTTAACGATTTTTAAATACATATTAGGAAACTGTTGGCAAAAAGATACTACACCCTCCACACCTCCCTTGTTGTAAAAGAATGTCAATACTTCAAACAATTTAGGCGATTAAAAATACTAGCATAAACATTAATAAAAGTTGCATGTAAACCCTATATTTTAAATGGCTGAAAACAAGGGTTTCGGTGATGCAGGCCAAAGCTGGTCCTCAATGGTAATTAGCCTGGTAATATAAAACGTACAATATAAACAATAATGCTTAACTTACTCTCGCGTGAAGCTTCTAGTGACAGGAGAACGTACGGGCAATTCTTCCCACTCAGGTACCGGCTTTATTTCCAATGGTGCTGGCTTTACTGCACAAAAACACACAAATGTGAAAATGTTTTTACTTTTTAAAATTAGTCACAAAATGGAACTCTAAATTTTGAACGCAAGTTTTCTTTATTTCTAAAGCATAGCTATTACTGTCATCCGTGTGTTTCAGATTCCATACCCTGCCATATTATTATACACGTATGGTATATATGCATAGTATTTTCCCCTATAAATTATATTCCCACAATAGTTTGGCCAAGATTGCTAAAATAGAAATTAATTCCAGTCCCTTTTCCCCAACACATGGCATTCCACGCTTCTTTATGGAGATGACTAAATCCCAGCAAGTTGTTGCTCTTTTTACTCCTTCTGCCTTTAAGAACTTTATTGATGGATTCTCTGAGGAAAAGATTCCACATTTATATCAGCTCTAAGAAGCAGAGGCCAAACTAATGTTCCAATAATTATTTTGACTAAAGGTGGCAGCTTTCTGTGCCATCAGTGGGACTGCCAATATAAAAGTCTGCTGGTACAGGAAAACATCTCTGGCCAAAATCAGCGTTTCATCTCAAATATAAAACTTACATCTTCGACTGCTTTAGAAGTTCTTATGCAAGCAAACTCGCATTTTGGGAGTTATTTAGCCTTTATGGGGTAGCTGTACGAAGCAGTGATAAGTGAGGAGAAGCGAGCCAGAGGAGAAGTGGCCCATGGCAACCAATCAGCACTGAAGTAACATCTAGAATTTGCATAATAAAAACTTATACAGAGCAGGTGATTGGTTGCCATGGCCCACTTCTCCTCCCTTATCACTGATACATCTACCCCTAAATCACACAATGTGATTTGCCATTTTATATCATTCACACAGAAGGTCTAATACTGTAAATAGTTTACAGCCTTAAGCAATATCTTATCAATAAAAGTTGCTATATTATATAAACTGTACCGCACAAACTGCAGTGCACAGATAACTCAATGGGCTGTATTCAAATGATATTGCCACCAGCATCCACTAGAGGGCATCCAGCGGACACGGGATCGACATTTAAGTTCGCCAACCCGGTCTGCAATCTCCAGTTGCTTTAGAAGGGAGATAGTGCATGATATACAGTATCAATTGAATATGGCCCAGTGAGTTAAGTCACAACCAAAAACAGTTGGTTTTGCTTTCTAATAAATACAAACCCAAGAGACCATCACTCATTTATTAGAATACAAATCAATGCAAACGTCTAAATTCACTAATCAAACCATAATAAACATACACTTCATTTAAATAGCCTCAGACTTAAAAAGACAAAGGCTACCACCCTCACTGTGCAGTACATTATCATGGCTAATTGAATCTGGTCCATAGTATGCTTTATATTTGAAAGCAACTGTATGGGGGGGGGGGATTAATAATCTACTGTATGTTTTGATTTACTTATTATGAAATTTTTATGCAATACAAGGATGGAAAACAGACAAATGAAAAACATCTAGTACAAACTTACGTAAAGTATTTCGATTTTTACTAACTGTATATTTAATATATTTTCCTTTACAACGCCAAGACTAGCGGCATTAATAACTGCAGTGGTATTAACATACGGTGCAGTGCAGGCTTCAGCATTGCTATACATGTGTGCACAACAGTTGAAAACAGGACACAGAGGAGAACTAAAGTACATACCCTTTTTTCTTCTGGGAAATTCACCTATGGTTTGTGAATCGGTTCGCTCTAAACCAGGAGGTTTAGGTCTTAAAATTTTAGGGCTTTGACCTAATTGGCAAAAAGAAGACTTTAATAAAATGATTGTCTCTGTAAAAAAAAAAGGCAGGAACGAAAAGTGGGATTCTGCATGGAAAGCAGCGGAACCCAGGCAGCACAGCAGGGTTAATTTACTCAGCAAAAGCAGCCCCGTCCAGAAACCATTTCACAGCTAAGCTGCTCTCATGCTGAAAGTGGAAGCACCAAATTGTAAAGAAAAATATGCTGCATGCCAAAAGCTTGTCTGAAGCCAGCAACACTATAAGCCAGGATTATTAAAAGGTAACCTTTATTCTCCATTTCCGTCCCCCACAGCAACTGCTTAGAGTACACACAATACTCACCTAAATCACAAAATTTTACATTTTTTTTTTTTTTTAATAGAAAACAATTTTAGTAATCACCTGCTGTAATAGAACAGAACAGGCTTGTACTGCCACAAAAATGCCAATACTAAATAAAAATAGATGTTGGAAAAAAATATGGATTTAAAAAAAATGATATACTGTACAACAATATTAAAAAAGCTTGTTGAATGGAAACCGGCATCCATTTAACATCTATTACGATCAAAATATACCAAAGACTGAGCCGTTTCAGAAAGGAAAATAAGTCATGGCATATTAGTGTACTCAGCCCAGTGGTTATGCAATAAAAAAAGCTTTCAATATAAAAATGGCTTGTTTTGCACTGAAATATTCTAGAACGTACAATATAGCACAGTCCAGAACTAAGACACTATGATGCATTCAGTTATAATGAAGACCAAGGGGCTACACCCCACCTTCCCTTGACCTGTGTGGTTGGTGGCATGAATATAATTGCCCCAACCTTAAAAGTCACTCAGCCTGGTGCTCACTGGTCACACTTTGATTCTGAAGTACAGTCACATACACATTGCTTGGCAATTAATGAAATGATACTAAGGATGAATAAAGAGGCTTAGTTTATTAAGATGCCAGAGTATCTCCCATAAAGCTGGGTACGTGCTGGGCCAATATCTGCTCAAAATGTGGGTTTGGGCCAATTCGGAATGACATAGTGGGCATATTGCTCACTATGGAAGACTTGCAGGTGCACACGTTGTGGTGCACCTCACACCTAGCAATACATTTAGTGATGTTAGGAAGGAACAATAGGTTGTTCTAACCTTCATTACATCGTCCAGTGAGCACCCAGTATCTGATGTCGGCACTATGGGCTGGGGACACAATGTCCCAGTGTATAACCAGTTTAGGCATGCAATCCACAGCATAACTAAACACCTTCAGAGAACCTCCCTCCAATTTTGCTCTAGGTATAGCAAAAGAGGAAATTTCTATATTTAAAAAAAATGTCCTTAATGTTCTTTATTTAGTGAAAAGAAAAACAAAGTCTACTTGTGTTTAAGTGGAAATGGATGCTTTAGTCAAAACAGATTATACTTTCAATACGTGTTTATTTCAAACAGTATGCTGGTAGTTACACATCTTACAATATCCCATAAGACATTTAAGCATGAGGGCTTCCCTTATGTCAACGTTCTAGAAGGTTGTAACTTTTACTTCACTTCGGATAACTACCGCTAAACCCAGTTGAATAAAAACACAAGACACTAGATGGCGGGAAGAAGGTCCAAATTTATTTTTGACTTCCATCAAGTTGGTGGCACAGGAAAAGTATTTGCAAACACACTATTCAAGTTTGATTATAGATGTGGACAATCCTACCCACCCCATCCTCGGGTAGGCACTGAGGTAACACAATGGACTGGGTTTTTCCAATCCTACTGAACAAAACTCCATCAGTAGTAGGGTGACGGCCCGAGTTTGAACTTCTATCTCTCCCTGATCAGGTTGACAGTAGCCTCCATGATTACTCAATATCACCGGAGGTCATGACACTACTACAAGTACTGCTGTCCACAAAGACACATTTGTCAAACTGACATAGATGTCCTCTACCGGTCATAAAAGAGACAACACATTCTTGATCATCCTTTTGTTCCAACCAGCCAGTTCGGACAATAAATCTGTAGATGTATGACCAGCTTTAAGGGGTGTACACACGGATCGATCCTTCTAAGCGATTTTGACTACATAGTCAAAATTGCTTAGAAGGTTAGCAAAGATCACTGTGAAGGTTAGACAAATCTCCCTATAATAATCGCTTAGTAAAAAAAGAGTTGCCAGGCAAGAATACTTTGACTAGATCGCTGGTTGTCTAGTCAAAATTACTGATATTCACTGCTGAGGGAGATATTCACTAGGCGATCTGCAATGCATACCAACCAATTATGTTAATTCTAGTATAGTCAAAATCGCCCATAGACAAAACCGCTTAGTCAAAATTGCCCATAGACAAAATCGCTTTGTTAAAGTCGCTCATTAGCAAAAATTGCTCCATGTGTACACCCCTTTAGACCTGGGATCAACCCTGAAAAGCCCTGTTCTGATTATCCATGCAAATATGTCATCAGAAATGTCATTAGAAATGGACATTTTTCTTGCTGTTGTGTCCGGATAATTCCTCTGGCTTCAAGCAGCTTTGCAATGTTTTTATAAACAATAGTATCTTTTTCCTCCTCCTTCTTATGCTGAGCAGCATTCTGATCTCCTGATCTGTGCAGGTCGCCATGCTGCCTGTCTCCTCCGCTTTCCAGGGCTCTGGATGATGACAAGAAACCTCCAAACCGAGGCATTTTTATAGTCCTGTGTACAGAATCCTGGGGTAAGGCACATTCACATTGCTCCGCATCCTGGTTCGATTCCGGATTCAACCCTGATGGCGACCTGGGATGAAATGCCGGGACGCTTGACCTGTGATATTCTTTCAGGACCCTTTAACACTGAGTAAATTCCCAGGTTGTTGCACGTTCATGTGCAATAACTTAGGAAATATTTGTCAGTGTTAAAGGGGTATATGGTACTAATAAACTCACGCCTAATCATGTATAGCCTTAAAACCTTAACTGCTGGAGTGCCTTGAGCACCACATTTTGGAACCACTGCAGTATGCATAAAATCATTCAAAAAATGAAACAAAATAATTCTGAATTGTTTTTAATAAACATTTAGTAACTATGGAACAAACAAAAGTGAAGGTTGTTTCCTTTGATAACAATTTCTACAGCGAAACACGTGTCAGGTACATTTTAAACACAAGTTGGATTTCCTGGTTCATTACCATTAGAAAAAATAGCTATGAACCAAGTTAGTCAGCCACAACATGTTTATTTTTTTTATAATGCATAACGTACACTTTTAGAAGACCAATCACGAATATACAAATAGTTGTCCATGTAACAGAGAAATATCTGTTTGGTTTAAAGACGATTCATATACTATCTGCAGATACAAATTTGTTAGAAAGCTACATTTTGTTGCTCAAGGGTACAACAAAAAATAATCATAGGTTATTCTTTAAAGATTTATTAAATCAAAAAGTAAAATACATCATAACATCAATTGCAGCAGAGAATCACACTCAAACTGCTTGGCAGCTTTCCCCAAAATTAGCTAATCTATACCCTGGAGTAAATATATACATAGTACGGTGGTGAAGATGTACTAAGTCTTGCAGAGTTATAAAGTGGAGAGAGAAAGTGCATGCCAATCAGCTACTAACTTATTTTGCAGCTGTGTTTGAAAAATTACAGAAGCTGTTTTGCTGGTACTTTATATCTCTCCACAGCTTGTCACAACCCCAAGGCTTTGGGATAAAGTACAATGTATGTGTATATGTGCATTACTGCATTGGATATCTAAATATTACTTTTGGATATCTAAATATTACTGCTTAATGCAATATAGTTGTAAAACACCTTGGGGGAAATGTACTAACATGGGAGTTCTATTTCACATAGTATCTAATTGGTTGCCCATAGCAACATCCTAGCTATTCTCATCTAGGTGTTCAACAAATAAGTAGATTCTGATTGGTTGCCCATAGCAACATATCATGCGAAGTTTTGAAGTAGAACTCACATCTTAGTAAATTTCCTCGCCTGTATCAATTCTCAGCATGACTATTTCAAATAATATGTAACCGCAGTACCATCTGCTGGAATCCTCCCTATTTGAAAATTACCTACATTAAAAAATAATAATAATAATAATTAAAAAGCACATATGTTGTGTAATCTCCCACAGCACTTTATATTGCTATATTGGCACACAAACATAACTAGAATCTCATAAGGATATCTCTTATATATATGCCCAGATCTGTCACTGACTCCGCCCAGCGTTATACACACAGTCACAGAGTGACAGATGGGGCAAATAGCCTATCACCAGCAGTTTCTGCCTAATCCTTCCCTGTAAATGGCTAGGATTACCAAGAAGAGGAGGTCCCCTGGCAGCGTCCTCAATCCCTCGGCAGAATCCCCGACCCCAGCCACCAACCCCCCCCCCCCATCTCCCAGCAGTGATCCCATACCTTCCGAAATCCCCCGCCAGCGTCCCCAGCCACTTCTCAATCCCCCCACAGCATCCCCATCCGCACCCCCCCCCCTTGCAATCTCCCGGCAGTGTCCTCAGCCCCCCCTCAGTCCCCTCCCCCACGATCTCCCAACCGCATACCCGCCGGCAACCCAATTCCCCCCACCCCCAATTCTCAGCAGGGGAGACACTAGACACAGGTGCAAGCGTTTACACTGCTTGGGGCACTGGCTCCCTCTATTTCTCCAGCTGCAGCTAATTAAATGGCACATGGTGTTATACATTTGTACAATATGCCTGTTCCACACAGCGTCGCTTCTGCGATTCCCAAATACACCGCTCATACGCCACCTTTATGAGGGCGTGTGACCCAAGCTGCGCCCCGTACGCTGTCTCTTCGCAACCGGTGCAGAGCGGTTCCTTTCTATGGCTGCCGAGGATCTGCACCAGCTCCTGGATGCGATGGACAGCAGGTACTATCCCCTGGGCCTCGAGGATGTAGCAGTGGGCGGGGATGGCAAGAAGACGCACAAAAGATTTGTTACACCTACCATACTGCCTTACTGACATGTATTTTTGGGTGCTTATAGTGATTTCTGTGGCCTTACTGACATGTATTTCTGTGTGTGTACAGTCGCCTTACTGAATTATGTGGGTTTATGGAGATCTGGGCTGTATGTGTTTTCGAATGTGATATAAAGTGATTTTGCACAAATCTGCATCCCCACCTGTTTCCCCAGCACTTCCTCAATCCCCAGACAGCATCCCCGGCCCCTCCACCACCCCCACCCATAGCACCCTTGCACCCAACCCTCTCCCATGCAATAAAATACGTTGACAAGTTAAGGGGCGCAGCACCTTACGAAGGTGTGAATCACCTAGTCTTTTATATGCAAGAACTAACTATTAGCAGAAAGAATTTATGAAACTGCGATTGTGCCAATACAGAATAGCATAGATTTCTGCATTATAAACTGCAGTGGGTTTCTCCATGGGCGGATGAGGGCGCCCGTAGGCACAACGTTAATGGCTGCCCCCCCCTGCCTAATTGTATTATTTTTATTGATTAGTTATAAGCCCTCATTTAATGATTGCCAATTTAATATAATAATAAAAAAGCCAACAACTGTAACATTTTCTTTTATAATGTATACATATTTACTAAGTAGGACAACTTACAGGGGGCAGTATCTGCATGTCCTATTCAGTTACACTCTATTTAAGATGGAATATGGTACAGAGCAGTGGATATTTTGCAGTTACTGGTACATTTCACGCTGACAGTACTATCACATGCATCAAAGTGCCGCCTCAAAACATGTGCCGCCCCTAGGCACGTGCCTCACGGGAAATTTGGCACTGGGTTTCTCTCATTTGGACAGATGTGACTAAACACTACAGAAAACTATCTGTAGCATTACCTTTGGTTTATTTGTAGGATTGCAAATATACACCAATTTAGTTAGTTACAAAACCAATAAAAAAATCATCATCATATGCAGTTTAGTTTGCAGAGCATAGCTTATGCCTTATATCTATTACCTTTAAGTATGCACATATGGATTGTCTTGGCCTGTACTTGGTGTGGCCTGGTGTAGGAACAATGCACAATGGGAAGATACTCGTTTTGGATGCAGTGAAGACAGTGAAGATGCAGTGAAGACTCATATGATTATGGTCTACATGAATTATACTTGCTGTGATTATAACCGCTCAGTATGGTACATGACCTTTAAACTGTGTGTGTGTGTGTGTGCATGCATGTGTACATGAACATGATTTCAGGTACTACATTGAATTCGGACAATGATTCAGTAGCTAAGGGGTATATTTACTCCTTTTTGATTCTGTATTCAATTTGAAAGCTCATTTAAATAAATGAAAATCATATCAACATTTTTCACTATCCAAATGGTAAATTTACCAATAGTTTTTAAAATGGATTTCAAATGGAATTGGATGTGGGTTGATTTTGGCCAGTGGTTTATGGCTCAGATTTTTTTTTTATGTCCATTTCAAAATCCAACATAAAATCATCTATAAAACTGAATATAAAATCCAATAAAATAAAATTACTAAACACTTCCTTATTGTATTTATAATAAACAAAACATATCACATGCAAGAAACTGCTGTGATTTATCGAATATTATTTTTCCAGTGGTGATAAACCTGTGTATGCACAGGACCTGTTCTGTGAATGTGCAGGAGGGGTCCTGCATGGTCACTCTGGGCCCACTGCACCACAGCCTATCACCACTTGGAGGCATAAATCAAAAGACATAGGAGCAATGGGCAGAAGGGGGGAGGGGGTGACCCCACACTGACAGCTTCTCCACAGTTACATTAGCCGGGTGCTGCAGTGGGCTTTTTTCTTGCAGCACCCAGCTCTTGACAGAGAAAGAGCCAACACTGCAAATTCCGGATTTGCAGGTGCACATAGCAACATCCCAAAACTGCCATTTTTTTCACCAATTTCTCAATCACTCTGCATAAAGGCAAGAGCTCTGAGTGGCATAGCAGTTTGACTTTGGCACACGCACAGCATTTGAATGGGCATGTTGCCAATAATCTCTAAATGGCAAAATATCGGCATGGCGTTCATCATCTCTACTTTTATAGGCATAAAATCACCTGATATTTTGGGAGTTGTATGACGATTTTGTGTTCGATTTACAAATCGAATGTTAGTAAAACAGGGGACCCCTTATTTCCTAGGTAAATGTACCAATGTTTTGCCCATGTACAATTTTGAACAAATTCAGTTTCAGTAAATCTCCAGATTGCAAATTTGAATGAAAATCTAACACAATACACACAAAAAACCTCAAGTCTACCAGGCTATAAAGGCTAAAGGTAGAAGAGTAATTATATAAAGGAATTAAAATCACTCCAAAAAGTATATATGGCAAAATAATATGTATACATTACACCAGTTACAATGTAAAAAGAATATAAAAAGTAGTTTAAAGAGAGAATTTATTTTATTGCATTTCAAAACAGCCTATATTAAAAAGATAAAAAAAAAAAAAAAGATTTTCTGATTTTAAATGTTTTAATGAAAATGTAAATGTTACAGTAAACGAGAGAGAATTCCAACATAAGAATAACAAAAAAAATTGAAACTTGTATAAATCAAACTTGACACTGGACTTCACATGGGTAAATCAAACTGGACAATGGACTTCCCATGGGTAAATCAAACTGGACACTGGACTTCCCATGGGTAAATCAAACTGGACACTGGACTTTCCATGTGTAAATCGGTACTTATATGTTAGTTGGGCACCCATTAAGCTATTTGCTTAGTTTTCCGCGTACGCTTGCCACGCTTCGGGAACGGTGGTTCGCTACACTATATAAGATCAACTCCATGCTGACATGGATAGTGGGGGTTTGAGCATAGCAACTATAGTGGGTGCCCAACTAACATATAAGTACCTGTAAATCAAACTGGACACTGGACTTCCCATGTCTAGTGGACCAGTGTTTGCTTAAGAATGCAGTTTAGAATCTCAATGAAACAGACTTATTAGGCCAATACTTACTACTGGGTCTCTCATTGGCTACTCATAATATAAGTCTATGAAATGAATACAGTAACAACACACTATAAACACTGGGGTCTGTGATCACACAACTTAGCCAGGACTGTAAAACCCCTATGACCCCAATGTTTTACCAACACAGACACAGGGGAAACACATGCTTAACCCCTTTAACCACACACAACAGTATAAATGTACATGTTAAGAAATTAAAAAGCATACTGCAATCAATTTCAACTAAATATCAAATTATTTGAAATGTAGCTAGCTAGAAAAATATATATTCTATATTGAATTGTGGTCACTTCTAGTTATGGCTGCAGCTTCTTTTCATAAAATAATCTGTACCGTCAATGCATTAGCTAAAATGAAATAAATGCTTTTCTATTAACAAAAAAACAAAAAAAAAACACTGTAAATTTCTACTGATATATTAAATGTGTGATAAATACAAGTTGCTTCTATTTAAAAAAGAATTGATCTTACATTTAAAAGCAATACCTAATAAAACATTTGAATATGATAGAATGTGTACAAACTACAAGTGCCCCATCTTTTTAGATAAAGCCTGTGTCTGCACTTAACATTTTTGACCCCATATTAAGTGTGCCCATAGACCTGAATGATTTTATATCATCGTCTGGAAGCCATCGATAGTTTAGTACTGGGGTAGCCAACCCTAGTCCTCGAGAGCTACCAACAGTGCATGTTTTGAAGGTCTCCTCACAGAATAAAAAGTGAGCTAATTAGCTCCATCTGTGGATCTTTTAAAATGTGTCAGTGATTAATGAATGCAGCTGTGCAGCAGCTAGGTTGCCTGGAAAATGTGAACTGTTGGTAGCGCTCGTAGGCTAGGGTTGGCTACCACTGGTTTAGTATATCGCAGGTGCAAGGAGCAGTGTCTGCGCTCGTGCAGCTTGGGATTGTCTCATATTTCCACCCTATGTGGCTATTTAATGTCGGTTAAAAAAAAATAATGACATAGTTGGTTGTATATTACACAACTGGGAAAACCAGCTTTATTGTAGCCTTCCCTGTAACTCCAGCTAGCAGGAATGAACCCGTAGGAAAATATTTTCACATGTGGTAATGCAGCTTTAAAATCACAATTAATTATATACGAAACCCTTGGTACACTCCAGTGACAAAGCAGGAAATTGCCTATTTATGCCAGGCCCTTGGTTAAAAGTTTCTTAGCCCTATCTCTTTGTATTTGCAAAGCTCCCATTGAGATAGAAGTAAATTTGCAGCTACATGTGCCTTATGTACGGCAACAAAACATAACGCATGTGCAGTAACTCCCAGACCCACAATGACAATATGTGCCATCTCATTTGGCATGGAGTTTTGCTTTCACTTCTGTGTTTAACTTATGGTAAAAATGCACAATTACAAAGTCATTATGTGTATGGCCCTTCAACATTAACCAGGTTAAAAACTTGCCTTGTTTGCATTTAAGGAAAAATCCATGTAGAGCCAGCAGTGTATGTGGATGAATGCGACCTCTTGGGCATGTCAAATGCTTACATATCCCAAAATCTGTATAACTCCGATCCCCTACAAAGCAGATGCCAATGCACTGTGTGCACACAATGTAGAATGCCCACAGCTGGCCTCACATCCTGGAGTGAAACTAAGATGACTGCTACCTAAAGTCTGGCATACTGAATAATATAGGCATTTAATGGACACTTTCAATATATCTTACTGTATTATCCTTTCAAAGAATTAACATGACCATCTATATGTGGTAAAAGGTTACACATTCTCTTGAACATAGAAGCAACTTGTATTTTACAGTATTTTCCTTCCAACAAAAAACAATACTCTTATTGAATCCAGAAAATTTATTTTGGTCATGTATGTAGAATGTATTTTGTCAATGATGTAGGATTTAAGATACAGATGATGTTTTTTCAGGGCTTTTTTAGATTTGAAATAAACCTGCAGCACAGTAATATTAGTACAACCTACAGATAGGTTACAGTTATCCTAAGTTATGTAGAACATTCTGCCATTCTTGGCTTATTTGAACCCGATTTAAAAAGTTTAACCTATAAAGGTCCTGGTCTACTCCTTGTCTGGTCTGTAATTTCTAGATCTCTTACCCAAGCCACCGGTGATAATACAAACAAACCTTGATGCCAAAAACAGTATTTTACGGTGAAAAATTATTTACAAAAATGGAGAATATTTGAGAATGGGACAAGCAAAACAATAACGTGAAGACCACCTTTGTAGCAGGTAGAAAAAGCCTAAATCTGTAATGAGGCCTACACACATAGCGATGAGCTTTCTGAGCGATGCTCAGCACACATTGCTGCATAGAGATGTGCCGCTGAACGATCTGTCGGGACCTGTGTTCTCCGTTGAGAACACTGGCCTGACCACAGCGTTAATTAGATTTATCCTGCATGGTGGATATCACCTGTGCTAATGTTATGCCCCTACACACGGAGCAATGCGGGGGCATTTTCCAAGTGATCTTGTGAGATCGCTTAGGAAATACCCCTTTAACACTATGTATGTAGGCCCCATAACACTTATGTATATTCGATAGCTCTGTTTAACAAATACAATAAAAACATACAGTAGTAGGGGTAGGCCATCTTTAATATTTAGAAGACCCTCTGCGATATGTAAAAGGTTTCCTCGATTTAAAATAAACTTAACTATACAGAATGACAATAACCATTAACTGTTGACCCATCTGTGCACAGATTATATTTAAACAGTGATATAGTTAGAGGTTGTTAGGATCTTAAAATATTCTAGAAGCACCTTTCCAAACCAAAAATATCACCAACAGTCTTTTAGTTGCTTTACAGAAAGCAGGTTAGACTTTTAGCAGCAGTTGTAGTATTGCTCACTAGAGGCAGCAGTTTTCTCTGAAAACCCAACCTACCTTTTCTATCTGGTTTGAGATTTCTATCCACTGGAGGAGGCCCACAGTCAGTAGAGGGAACTGACCTCCTTGGTGGGGTCTGTGGACTGGACCTGAAGCCCATATGGGCTGGTGGAGGTACTTGCATTCCAAATGCTGAGAAGTCAAATGTGCCTGGAGTCATAGGTACATAGTTGGTTTCTTGGATAGGTTCCGTGCAGCTATTGGAATGCTGCCGAGGTGGAGAATTGGGGTTCATAGGAACATAGTTTTCATCTAACTCCTCAGTGGAGAAACTTCCCACTGCTAGCATGCTTCTGTTTTTCTGCAAGAATAAGGGCATACATTTAATGGTGAATGCATGAAGGCATCCAGGTCAATCTTGCGTACATATATGGTATCAATAAATCAAACAAATACTTACAAAATGACTATGAAAGCCCTCAAGCGAGCTTGATCTGTCACTAGTAAAGGGTCGAGGGATATCATAGAAATCTTGAGAACTTATATCTATAAAAACAAATCCATAAAACCAGTTATAAACATTTAAGAATAAGATGACAAGAAAAAATAGTCAAGCTGGCCATACATTAAAATTATTTGTCTAACTAGCCACCTAGTCAGGAAAATGTACGGGAGCAATTGACAATCTATTTGCTTCCAAATGCTGGAAAACAAACAGACAGATTTAATCACTTTGGGGGTATTCAATCTTGGGTCACAGCTTTCAAGCTGGCCTGACAGCTGTGACCCTGTCCCGTTCTTGGTCTGCTCAACCAAGAATTTGCAGGCAGGATTCAATGTGCCGCCTGCAGCAGGACGAGAAGAAGGAGTGGCCATGAGCTGCAGGCCAGGAAGAGGCAAGCTGCAACCGGGAGCTCATCAATTCCCAGCCGTTCTCGGCAGAATGAGCCAGACTGCTTGTGAAGTCGGGTTCATTCTGCCAAGATCCCCTGTTCAATGTGGTCAGGTAAGACATCATTGAATAGGGCCCCACAGTCATCTCCCCCGTCGGGAGATGGCTGCGGGAGATTGAATACCCCCTTTGTCTGAAAAAACATTTTTGTCCGTGGACGATCGTCATTAAATTGCCAGATTTGAATTACAACCAACTAGTTGGATGGTTAATCTTAAGGTGTATGGCCAGCTTTTATCACCTTATAATTACTGTAATGATATGATTGGGTAAGTGATAGCTCATAATGGCACTTAAAAAGGTGCATTTAACACAATTTAATAAAATAAAAAATAAACACTTTGATCTATAGCAATGAAACATGTTTTCATATAAATCAATTTAATTTGCTGTAGACTAGATAACAAAAAATAAATTTTAGGAGTCTTAATCATTTGTTATTAAAATAAGAGACAATCATAGAATTGATTTGTCCAGAATTTCATCTTTTGGTATCAGTCAGATATTTTATGGTCCTGACCATTCAATAACAGGATAAGAATCCAGTTTGATGACCAAATTAGAGAACATTCAGCCATCTGGCGCATTGGTCAAGCAGCTAAAACCTTGAACACAGAGATACAGGGTTTGTGGCTACACACTGCAGTATAGAGAAACCACAGTATCCAGTGTACAGATGCAAGCATCTATTTTTTTAGCCAAGAGAAAAAGAAACAAGTCTGCTTGTATAACAAATCTATGCAGATAAAAGTTTGAGACCTTGCACCACAGGCATAGAAAATCTTTTTTTTTTTTTTTTTTTTTTTTTAGAACAGCACAAACAAACAATAACTTTGAAACTACACTCTGTTAGAAGAGAGGACAAACTGGCCATGCAGTATAACGCACTGAACGAAACCTCACAAAAAGCGCTTGATTCTGATTTGCAGGGTAAGCTGCGAACATCTTACAACAGCTTACTGGCACCAGAGATGCCGCCCTGCGGATTTCCCTCGTTATCATGTTGGGGGATGTGTAACAAAGCCACATCCCCTCGCAAGTCTGCAGGAGAAAAAAAACATTTGATGGTCGCCAACCATGAAATTATTTTTCTTTGCTTTGCAAATAAAAGTCAATGGGAACGGATGTTAAGTGAGGTTAATTTAATTAATCAGGCAATACAGTATATAACGGATCATCCCGCTGTGATCAGGTGTTGTGTAGGAAGGCTCATTATGGGGCATATCCAGTTAGGCACAGGGAAGAGCTCAAGGTTTCAAGCTACTCAATAATTTAGCATTTTCCACTGAGACCATCTCCCACTGATGTCCAAAAAGAAAGCCCCAAAAAAGTGCAACATAGGTACGAGAACTTATCATGTGTATTTGCCCAAAAATAGGTGATTTTTCAACGGGAAGAACAGGCTCTAATTTGAGCCCCGGCCCAGGAAAAAATTACCACAGAACTAAAAGTTTTAGACCAGTGGTTCTCAGCTTCAGTTCACAAGTCCCTACAGATCATCTTTTCAGAATATCTGTCTGTGGAAGCAGGTGGGAGTATTACTGATCTATCAAAATATATTACCTCACCTACGCAAGAATAAATACATGCAAAAAACATAACCTGTTAGGGGTACTTATTTAATGAGTTAACAAGCACTGGGACAGATGTATTCAGCCTTAACAAGAGATAAAAGAAAGGGTGATAAAGAGATAAATGTCCAGCCAATCAGCTCCTTACTGACTTTTTTTCAAAGACAGCCTGTAACATGGCAGTTAGCAGGTGATTGGCTGGACGTTTATCTCTTTATCACCCTTGCATTTAGCTCTTGTTAAGGCTTAATACATCTGCCCCAATGTATGTAGACTCTGCTATGACTTATTTATAGGAATATTAATTTGGCAAAAACCATGTTTTACCATTTGATTAGCGCATACAGAGCCTCTTTTTCCATAATCTGTTGGAGTAGTAAAAAAAGAAAAACCCACAGAAATCAAGTAGAGCATTGTTTGCTTAAGGCAACATTTCCCAATGCCTGTCCTCAGGGAAAACATAAAATTGTCAACCCAATCTGCAAACCATGGCTGAATGCTAATAATCACATAGGGTGTCATCAGCGATGATCTGTTAATTGGATATGGGGAATTGTCCAGTATGTCAAATAAACCCAATCACTTTGCAATTAACATCTTTCAGCTGATGACAGGACACATCCTATTTCTACACAAGGGTGGGGAAAGTCCACCTCCCTAGGGAAGAAAAGCAGATATCATACACTAGGAAATACCAAACAGTGTATGGTCATAATATCTGATGGGAAGGGGGAGGAGGAGGAGGGGGGAGGAGGAGGAGGAGGGGGAAGGGGGAGGAGGAGGAGGAGGGGGAGGAGGCGAAGGGGGAGGAGGAGAAGGGGGAAGGGGGAGGAGGAGAAGGGGGAGGAGGAGGAGAAGGGGGAGGAGGAGGAGAAGGGGGAGGAGGAGATGGGGGAAGGGGGAGGAGGAGAAGGGGGAGGAGGAGAAGGGGGAAGGGGGAGGAGAAGGGGGAAGGAGGAGAAGGGGGAAGGGGGAGGAGGGGGAAGGGGGAGGAGGAGAAGAAGGGGGAGGAGGAGAAGGGGGAGGAGGAGGAAGGGGGAGGAGGAGGAAGGGGGAGGAGGGGGAGGAGGAGGGGGAAGAGGAGGGGGAAGAGGAAGATCCACTGATGGCATTACTTTACTTGTTATTCCATAAATAAATCTAAAAATACCTCCTGGGATCCCTCTACTGACTCATGAAGCTGCATTCCCCCATATGTTTCATGGGGGAAGCGATGCTGTGCAGCATAACGTACAAAGTACCCCCTTCATACATTCGGGGGGAGGTACTTAATATTTGAAGTTAACCCCTAAAAATGGCTGTTTTCGGGGGTATAGCCACAAATATTATGCACTGCAAATACACCTCATACTGCAGAATTTTTAGACATGTCGCCAAATGAGGTTTAAACCTCTCTCAGGCCTACTAAAGTTCTCATTGTACAAAATGAAACAAATAATAATAAAAAGAACAATCATGCCTTACCTTTCCTATATTTATTTAGCTCTAAACTAGAAACTGTATTACTACGTGATGCTGCAATTCCACCTGTGGGGACCGAGTAGCTGCTGTCAGTCTCTGAGGCAGTGCGGTTTAGACTGTGTTCAGCTGGGGAGCGCTCAGATGAGTAATTAGGCTTTGGAGGTCTGGGTGGGGGAACATCAGCAATTGTCTCTAACTTTGATACAGATTGCCCCAAAGAGTTTTCATGTACAGTCCTGGGTATCTGGTAAGTGCTTCCAGAGCTAGGAGGAATGTCATAGCTTATAGAACAATGCCTCAGTTGTGACTCTAATAAAGATGCTCCTGACAAATTAAAAACACTCTGATCTGCATCCACATCTGTACCAGAAGGGGAAACGGCTTTTGGCAAAGTATCCTGTGAGTAGCTTCTAGGTAGGTTGTAAAAACTTGATTCTGAGGAGGAGCCAGTACGGGATGGAGAGTCATATACACTAGTCTGCTGGAAATACCCATTTAAGGCATGCTTCTGCGTGGAGGAACCTTTCGGAGTGGCAACATTGTCATTACAGTCCGTTTCAGATGGTACCGACTTTATAGAATCCGTGTGAGACCTAAAGACAAGAATAAAAATCAACACTTTTTGAAAATGGCTGTTTCTAGAGCAATATTCAAACAGCTAATCTAACGCAGCTTTGTAGCGAGAAAAATAACGAAAAGCAATACAGATGACAAATAATAAAATATATTTTGATGTGCCATCTCCCAAAACTCTATTGTCAGACATGCTTCATAGATATATTCTTTCTATCAAGCTCCAGTGATGAACAGTTTCTGTCTCTGCGCCAGTGCTCATGTGATTAGTCTTTGTATCACATCATACCATAAAAGGTCAATTGTATCAGAGTGCATTTATTATTATTATAAATGTATGGGCTGTATTCACTGTGTACTACTGCACAGTGGCACATAGATCATACAAGATTCTATAGAACTGAAAACTAATGCTGCTCCTCACCTCCATGGGGAGAATTCAAGTGTTGTGCGTGCCAGCAGCCACTAGAATTAGATGGGCTTCCAGAGTATGAAATCTTGAAAAAACATGACATGCTAGGGGTACTTGAGAATTGGAACTAAATACCTCTGGCCTAGTATGTGCATGTGTGAAAGAGACGGCAGCAAGAAAAGTACACTCTGGGCACAAGGACTCTGGGTATACATTAATGACAGGAATAACTTTATTTTCTTTCTAGTAAGGAGTTGGCACACAGAAATACAACTGGATGTGAGGAAACTTCAGTGTTAGAAATGTATCATCATTCAGAAAAACAACCACTACAAACGGTTAGTAAAACTGAACTGAGATTAATTGATGATAAATTAGTTTTCACAAGACTGTAATATCACAAGTACCACCCCTGTCTCAGACTAGATGGCTAATAAATAAGCAATTTTATTTTTTAGTGAAGACATTATTAATATGATGAAAGGAGATGTTTGAATAGTGCATTTGTTGCCGTTTTTTGATATGTGAATGTCCATTAAACATTCACAAGTGTAAACCGTGTGAACATAATGCCTGGGAGAACCCAATGGGTGGTGGTGTTCAGTAATTGGGGTGCTGAAGATCATGGATCCATGGTATTATCTGTTAAATCAGCAAAGTCATCATTCCATTTTAATCCCAAATACACAACTGGGTGAATGAATGGCAATACACATGCAGGGTGCACTTCATTGCAGCAACCTCACACTCACTGCCAAGAGAACTTTTTGCTTTCAAAATCTTCAAGTAGTAGGTACTCCTCATCTGATGCGAGAGATGAACTATAGTCAGAGAATACTGCAGCAGCAAGAGATGTGTGGACTATAGCAGGAGTCCTCAACTCTGGTACTCTGTGGTTCACACAACACAGACACACAATGTTCCATATGACTGCAAGAACTTTCAGATCACAATCATGTGTTGAAAATGTTACATTAAAATACACTTCTCAAAGTCAGTGGATTAAAAAGTGGAGATTTTTTCAAATCTTTTCTCTGTACTAGTCTACCACCAAGATCCAGCCTCAGTGGATAGTTGGGGTTATTCAGACCTGATCGTATGGCTGCTTAATTGGTGACCAGCCAAAGTGAAATCCCACCCCATGCAAGCCCTACGCATTGCTTAGCACAGCTTGAGAAAATTAGCTGGATCAGCAATTAGCTACAAGTCCATTCACAAGTTGCTCACCATCTAATTATTTTAAACGCCCCAGCATGAATGTGTTTTCCCGGACACTCCCTAGAAAACGGCTGGTTATCAGCCCCAGGTGCTGGCTTTCTGACAATCGACTTGTGTACAGCCAATGATAAAAAAAGGATCAGGATTTCATCACAGGACGGCCTTGCGCATATGTACTACACTCCGTATGCATGCACATTCTATCGCTAATTGCCCAGCCTGCGAATGCACAGCATATGGCACAAGACATCTATATAGAACGTTATTCAATGCGGCCAGTAAGGGGGTTTGTACAGCGAGGATGGCTTTTCCTCGCCAAAAACAAGCCATCTTCGCCGTCCGACCCCTCGTCGTCCCCTTTCAATATTCAATGTAAGGGGCAAATCTCATGGCCAGGTTCGCCGCAAATGCAGCGAGTCCGTTGCATTTTGTGGAGAGCCCTGCCGTTTTAATGGCCACACTCGCTGTTTCCACCTCACCTCAGGGAACAGGCAAGGTGGAAACCGCGAGTGAAGGGGATGGAGATGAATACTGGCGGCGAGCTATCGGTGCTTCTCGCCTTCCATAGCTCGCCATCAGGGGCATTGATTGTACCCCATTACCTCATCAAAATGTCCACTTGTTACCCACTGTTTTTCTTCTGTGCCCTTTGGAATACCAGTATAAACTGGCCTTGCGCTGTTCATGAACACTTCATCTCTAGCTCTTTTAAATGCCATTCAGGGATCTTCTTCTCTACTATACCCCTCAAAATGGTGACAAGCAATGTGGTGTGGGTATCCTGCTCTCTGGATTGTTTATAAATTTTCATACTCCAAGACTTCTCTCCACCTCCTGCGGTGCGGTCACGAATCACTCTCCTACGCCTCCAGCTCAGAGAGGATGGTCTATTTCCAACTATCCACATTCCTCTCCTCCCACTGACTTTTTGACACTCTTTAATCTGATTTACACTTCACAGAAACTGCCACCACTAATGACAAAACCAATGGTCGCTTCCCACCTTCTTTAGTCTGCCTCCTTTGACTCAATTATTCACACAGCTGCTCATCATAGACCCCTGCTTCACTGGCTTTGTTAATCCCCACCTTCCTAAAAATCACTCAATCCTTAAATCAAAAGCTTCAAAACGTGCACTAACTACCCATATCACCAGTACCTGTCTTGTCTCAAAGGGGTCTATTTAACAACAAGTGATAAATCTCATTGTGAATGATAAAACACATTGTGTATAATAAATGGTGCACCAGCCAATCAGACCCGGTCAGGTGTTAAACACCAAATTGTTAGGCGTTTGTACAATTACATTTGGCAGTTAATTGGCAGGAGCGCCATTTATCATACGGAAAACATTTAATCATTAATAACAAGTTTTAACACTTTTCGATAAATTTGCCCCAATTATTTATTTTAGTGACCGATAGTATGCTCGCCTTTACCTTGTGTACAGGTGTATTAGGTGCCAAACCAATTTATTCCATCTGTGACATGGTAGCACTTATTTAATTACTGTAGGTTGTTTCCAGCTATGTTAGTCTACCTACAGTTGTACTTTATATGTACTACTATATTTCAGCCCCTTAAAAATAAGATATGATATTCTGCATCCATACCTCTCACTGACAGTATGATCATTAGTGAGCAGCGTAACTCAAATAAAAAAAAAAAAGCTTACCAAGTATTTCTTCTTAAGGTGCGTACACACAGGGCAATATGATCGCTGGCAATATATTGCTAGCAATATATTGCTCAGCAATCATTTTGCCCCGTGTCCCGTTTTCATCTGCGACCAGAGATGGTCGCAGATGAAAATTTAAACACTGCTGGGTGAAGAGGCAGGGGATGTCGCTGGTCGGAGGAGCATGCTCCTCCGACCAGCGACCATTCAGGGGCTGAAAACGGGAGCGCGCACCCGGCGATTTATCGCTGGTGCACACTCCAATTACTGGCAATATGGTCGCTTAGCGACCATATTCCCAGCGATTTCAGCCCCTATCGCCCCAGTGTGTACACAGCATTAAAGTAACTATTTTCAATACTAAATGAATCAATTTGCTTTGTAAAAACAGCCCAGCTATACTAAATTAACAGGTTTAATACTTCAAAAAAAATCCAGGGACCAATACCAGATTATTGAAATGAACTAAGATTTTTGTAAGGAATTCTTGTTTTGTAAGAAAGACAGATAATCCGAGTTCGCCGTTCCCACTGTAACTGAAATATCTCTTATCCCATTAAACTCTGGCACATCGGAACAGATTTCTTACAATTAGGAAACATTTACCTTGATGGCTCTGGTTTCTTGCTTTGGCAGTTGACTAACAGCAGATAGTCCTGAGGATCTTCTTGGCTGTTTGCAGATTCTATGGGTGGTATATTGAGGAGCTGGTAGGGTGGAGGGAGTGCACCATGGTGTGACCCTGCCTGATTGGAGAGTTCAGAACTTGCAACCATAGGAATATCAATAGGGGCCTGCGAAGAAACACCATGAGGTTTCACATCTGCAAAAGAAAAACAAAAACAAGAGGTCAACATTTTACCAACTAAGATGTGCATATAATTTATTACTTGGGGCACATTAACTAATTAATCTAGAAATACTCTTCAAACAGGGCAGAATTACAGCTCACTAGGATGAAGGTGAGGCACTGTTACCTGCATCTCAGGGATTGCAATGGTTACAGGAAGTTTGTACTCTCACTTGTAATCAGCTGAGGTTTGTTTAGAAACATTGGTGATGTAAGGGTGGTAGGGGAAAGTGGACCAATATCAAGAGAGGAAAGAAAACGTTAATGTTAATCTGTATATCAAAAAATGTCCCCCTTTAGAATCGGAGACAAAAACTCCTTAAAAATGGCTGCCGTGTCCCATTGAAATCAATGAGAAAATGTAGCAAAATTTTCCCTCTAATATATAACTAGGTTGACTATACCAGTGCCTCTCCTCCTATGTTGTGATTTGCCAGCAGGGATTTGTGCCGACTGCGGCATGGACGTAGGGGTGCAGCTCTATTTGGTGTCACCCTACTGAAGGGTGATGCCGCTGATTAAAAGTAAGCCAAACACTACTGTTTCAGGAACATAAACATGTGGGGCAAGATGTTATAGCCCGAGAGGTGAAGGCTCTTCAGGGAATTTCTGTGAGTCTGTCCGTATTTTTAAAGCAGCAATCATTTATAAGGCAAAAGTCAACCTGGGTTTGCCTTGAAAATAATTGCTGCTTTAAATACAGACAGACTTGCAGAAATTCCCTAACTGCCTGCAAGTCCTCATACATATTTGCTGCACACCAGACAGCCCCTTTTAGCACACCATGTCACGCGATTTATTCTTGGGTACCCGTTTTGTTAAAAATGTGTCAGTCAAAATGCACAGTGACTCTGCTGATTAAAATATGTGGCATGTCTACATTCTGTAGAAAACTCTAACATAGCTTTTTGTATGCAGATACAGCTTCAGTCGCACACATAATATAGGCATGCCACATACTATTTGAATTAGCAGAATCTGCTTGTGTGTCTTATTTGCACAGCAATTCGAATAAGATGCATTTTCAGCAATAAAAAGATGCCCAGTTGCACGGGACCTGTTAGCTTACTCATGCCAGGTGTCACCCATTGTGTGGCATATTGAGGTAAGGTAAATGAGAACACATCTGTATGGCCCATGGAAAGAAATGTGATGTAGTTAAATAAAAAATATTGGTGGCTAACTAACACTCCAGCTGTTGTGGAACTACGCATCCCAGCATGCCCTGCTACAGCTTTACTATTTGGCCATGCTAAAACTGATGCAGGACATGCTGGGATGTGTAGTTCAACAACAGCTTGTGTGTCAAGGTTAGCCATCACTGCTCTAGAAGGTAATGTGATGTACACACGGTTCAATTTGGTCTATTATTCTATTTGATTTTGGGGCAAGGTCAGAATAAGGGACCCAAACGGACCCTGGCTGGCACAGAGGGCTTGTTCCTTCACAATCCACGCCACCACTGGTTGCCTCTAGAAACCACAGCGTGGCAAGCGAAGCAAGCACGCAAGGTCTTGTTCCGACCTTGCTCCTCCTCTCCCCGTTCCCTCCCCAGGTCCTTACGGCGAAGGGGAACTAGTCACAACCCATCCTGAACACCTGTACAGATATGGCAGAGTTTTGGAAAGTCTGCTCTAGACCACAAGACCTGTTGCAGGATAATCTTGATTTATAGGTTTTCTTTTAAATCCTTGCTATGTTCAATGCTGCCCGAACACAGCAATTCCCATTATTTGTTTTGTTTTTCAGCATAACGTTTTCTAGGGGAAAAGGTTTCCTTTCCTACAAGCTTGACCGTACCCTGGGAATACTTATCCACAAGAAAACAGCAGGTTAGAAAAACAAGCAAGATATTTAAATGCTCATAAAAGGGCAAAAACACAAACCAAAATCTACAATGGACAGCATAAAGGATACACAAAAGACAACCAAATTATATGCAAATAGTGAGGAGTCTAGGAGGTGGATATATTGTGGGGATGCCTACTTTTGAAAAATCATTTCAGGGAGAAAACAAAAAGCCAGGGGGTGGGCCTTGTGTCACCAGGGGGCGGGCCCTACAGTATTTTGATAAGCATATACTTGAGCAGGGATGGAGGCACACCTAGTCAGGGGCACACATGGCAGGAACTGGCACACACGACCAGGGGAGAAGATAGACAGTGGTAGAGGCACACATGGGCATTATGACAGTATGTCAGATAAAATGTAAGCTATTTCAGATAATGGCTCAGGGATTATATGCTACATTGTTAAATGTACAACACAGTTTGTATAATTATTTGCATGGTCTGTATTTTTTGTGTAAACTGAAACAAGGTACATGCTGGTACTGTTATATACATGCTGCACTTATAGAGGAATCTGAAGGGGAGGTGACAGCATGGAGATAAAAGGCTTGTATATGATGAGCTATGGAACTGGCTGGGAGGTAGATGAAGGATGGCATAGGGAGCAGGGCTTCCCAGCAGGATATCCCCAGCCTTCCTGCTGTCTTTGTGCTGACAGGAGACACAATATTAGGGGAAGGCACCAGCAGCATGGAGCTCATAGATGTAATGATTTGGCTCCCTCTTTGTACACTCAATAAATCACTACATCAGAAAAAAAAGCTCTCACTAACTGAATATCCTGGGAAGGTGGAGAACAAAGGATGAAGAGGGTGGGTTCATATTGGATGTTTGAGAAAGCTGAGGCCGTGCTGCCAGTATACTCAACTTACAAATGCATGGAAGGATCCCTTCCGCTTTCAGTTTCTCCCGCAGCTGCCGCTTCATTCACTTCTCCGATGGCTACTTCGCATGCGCTAGCGGCTAGATAACAGCGATAGCGCCACAAACATGATGACATAGCGTTGGCGGCTTCATCGATGTTATCTAGCACATGCGCAGTAGCCATTGTGGAAGCGCAAAGCGGCAGCTGCGGGAGAAAGGGGCCCTCTTCCGGGAGTCCGTGAGATGTTCCAGAATTCCGGGAGTCTCTCGGACATTCCGGGAGAGTCGGCAACCATGAAATATTGGTTTCAATAACTACATAAGACACCAAATTTTAATTTTAGTTGGGGCTCTTTGGAATGGTTTACCTGTGATTATTTTATACAGTACATGCATACATTTCAGTCCAGATTCAAATTTCATATTGCGCCCGATCTCCCATCTAAAGTGACGGGGAGATTACAGGGTGATATTCAAATGATGATTTGACACCCTGGTGACCAAAGCATCTAAACGTGTGACTCTTCTCGACTTTTAGCTGGCAACCCCTGGGGGGTAGCGAGTTCATTTGAATCTGGCCCTTAGAGTGTTAAAAATAGGTATTTGGGGGGTACCGGTACTTTTGGATTAAAAAAAAATTGATTTAGCGTAATTTTCAATTACAGTCAATTTCTTTCTGGGACACACACACGGGGTCCGATAAATTTGAGATACGTGCATTTCCGTGATTACAGGATACAAAATAACAATCATTTGCCAGTGAAATCACATAAAAATTAACCTACAAATAAATTATACACCGATAGTCGTAGGCTAGTCAAAATCTTAGAATTCTATTTCTGTTCAGAGAATAATATGAACTGTATCAATAGTTCAGGTTCCTATTCTGTGCAGTACATGGTATAATTAGTAGAAAATGTCTGAATGAATATTAGTACTTTCACAGTCCTGTATGTTATTAGTTATGATTGTAAGGTCATACAATATTTTTGTAACAAAGCAGTGTGTGGCCAGACAGCATTTGTGGTACCTTTAACTGGGAATAATGGGGCAGATGTATCATAGCAGCGCTTATCGCGCCGCTATGATACTTCCTGCTTCGCCTCAATAGCGAGGCGAAGCAGGAAGGGACATCGACAAGATGTATTAACATCTTGTCTGCCGAAGCGGGGGAGCGTTAACTCCCCCATTCGGCGATGTCCCTTTCTGGAGATAGCGCATCAGTTAATACTGATGCGCTATCTCCTGTCCCCCGGCCGGCCGCACTGGGCATGCGCGGGATCTCGCTGTTCACGCGAGATCCCCAGCGCAGCCCACAGCTGACAGCAGGGACAGCGCTGTCCCTGCTGTTTAGATAGGGCTTCGCCAGCCTGATGCTGGCGAAGCCAAAGCCGGCTTCGTGCGGAACGGTCAGCGATGCTGACCGTTCATACATTCGGCCTGCTATCATTTTGATAGCAGCGCCGATATGGACAGGGGCGCATAGCGCCCCTGTCCATTACCGCACGCTGGCTGCTTCATACATGGGGGAGAAGCGGTATCAGCGCACATAACGTGCGCTAATACCCCTTCTCCCCCATATCGACGTATCATACATCTGCCCCAAAAAGAGCATTCATAAACAAAATCAAATTATGTGATCTATATGCAAATGTGGACAAATGTACGTGGACATATCTATAATGACTGCATAAAAAAAAAAAAAAAAAAAATATTTATTAATGAGCGACGAGTGTAATATTGTATATATACACACACACACACACACACAGTACATTTTGGCAGCCGCCGATACCAATTCGTTATCTGCATCGTGGCAGGGCGCCGGGGGATGTTGAGGTGGGAGGAACGGGGGCTAGACTGTGCTGCACAGTATTTCTACATTTGATTCTGATGCCACGGGGCCGCGCATTGGGTTCGAATCGGGATCGGATGCTGCATAGCACCGTGCAATTTGCACTATGTGCTAGGCAATTCTGACTACATAGTAAAAACCGACAGTGCAAATCTCACTGTGTGTACACTGTACATTAAAGTGGAAAGCGATAAAGTATTCACCAACCAGCTCTGAACTGCACAGGCTGTTTGAAACATTAGTTGGAAGCTGGCTGGTTCTCTCTTGCTCTCCACTTTATCCCTCGATAAGCTTTGATAAATACCCACCTTAGTTTTAGATCCCTCTAAGAACTTCACAACACAAAACAAAAAAGCTTTCATGCTCATTGAACAATTATGCCATAATAAAGCACTGTCATCATAATGGTATTTAAAAAGCAACGAAAACTATATTTTAAGTTCAGTGGTCTGTTAAAGCATATGATAAACAGAGCTGTTCAGAATGTCACTTTAATTGTAACCTGTCAGCACACAGATGTTCGCTTCACGTGTGACAACAAAAGTGGTTGCAAAGAATGAAGACTGAAGCACAAATATACCAATGTTTATTTCTTTAAGTAGAAGTGCCAAGGCTATTATTAACTGGAAACTTACAGTATTTTAAGTATGTGTGTGCAATTGATGTACACCCTTTTCCTTTAAAAAATAAATAAAAAATAGGGATCTCATTGTGTAAAAACATTCAACAGGGATACAGCATCAAAACATATGTACTTCAATGTGAGATTAAGAAGCACCTATTACATCAATTCTGGGTGCTTCTCAGCTAGTGCCAAAGATGGCAGCCTCCCCTGACCAGATTCTGTACTTCAACGGAGAAACAGTTTTATTTAACCAGACACTGCTGTAATTCTGCCAAAATAGAAGGGCAATATCCCTCTATAACCAGGACATACCTACATGTGCTCATAATCCACAGAATCCTGCCATCCACAGAAATACACAGTCACTGAGCATAAGAAAAAAAGCAGTGCAGTCACATAAAGCTGATGCCTACATTGGTCAATAGCTTCATCTTCTGGGAAATCCAAACCAAGTAGTGGCTGCTCTTTCACCCCTACCCAGAAAACTCCTACAGGAAAATTAAGTATTGTATCCTGTGATCCGCTGTAGGAGATCTGTCGGCTGCACAAAAAAAAAAAAATACTATTCTTCTTACAGCTAACGAGAGTCCCTTACCCAGGAAACAAATAAAGGGGGAATTTAAGAAACAGTGAAAAAATGAGGAGAGGTGTGCCAGTGGAGGCATTGCCCATGGCAACCACTCAGCTACTACTTACAAGTTTATTGAACACACTTGATTGAGAGTATCTCAATGAAGATTTGTTGCCACATGCAACTTCACTACATCTCCCCCAAAATTACTATATAAATTTGTTGGGATCCCTGATGGCTTATTCGCTCTTCCCATTCTTCAGTGGGTTTATGATTGTTTGCAATATGAACTATACTATCATAGCCAATCAGCTCCCCATTGTCATTTTTCAAACACAGCTGATTGGCTGTTGTATTATCCCCCTCCACTTTATCACTTTACCAGGGTTAACACATCTGCCCCACAATGTGTTCTCTATACTGTTATACTGTTCTTAAATAACACCAGTTAGACTTATCCACCTTTCCTAGAGAGAATAGTCCATGTTAATGAGAGTTCAAATGATCACAGAGAAGACATTTTAGCATAAAACTTTACGGGCAGCCTTGAAGTGCCAGCATTACCTTGCAAATAGCTAGAATTATTAATTTTATATATGAACATATTTTTCTTCAAGTAGACCACTCCATTTGCTGCTGGCTGAATGGATACTTCTAGAGATTTCTGTATAAACACCACAGCTATTCATGTGATGGAAGGCCTAAACAACAGCTAGTTGGCTGCGGTATATTAGGTTGACCCCAAAAGGTCGAGGTGCACAAGAATAATAGTTGAAAAGGGTTGACAAGCAAAAGGTCAACTATTTTTTTGTGTCTTTGGAGAACGTGGACCCCCAATTAGTGAACCACAACTCGCCATGCTTCGGTAACTTCACCATTCTTAATCTCAAAGTCCGCATGGATAGTCAAGTATGAAAATGTTCTAAAAATCCCACAAAAACCTCATGTTAACCGTAGCAATGTTGACCATTTGACCATATGCACATCGACTATAAGGTGTGGACCTATTGTCTGTTGACCTGCAAATTGTCTTTCTTCCATCTGGATACCAAGCTAGTAAGTGGCACAATAAAAAGGTATTCGGAATGAATTGCCTGTTGTCACATGTTCTGGCTACTATAATACTCCAACACAGATATAACTTTGAATCGGTTGCCTGCAAATAAAAAATAATGTTGTCCATAGAGCCAAAATCAACTTTAAAAAGGCAGCGTGATTGACAGACGGATAAAGTTCTGGTACAGTTACTGAAAAAACAACCACCACAACAAGGGCAAAATGAATAAGACACTGTCAGTGGTTCATGAAGAGCCAGATAGGTTTCTTCAACCTTTTCAAATATGAAGCAATATGGGAATCCCCATACAAGAGACAGGTGTCAAGCAGATGTCTAGAAGTCTAGCCAGAAACGTCATAAGCTTTAACAGCACATTGCATTCATTTGTATATCTGCATTACTAGCCAACAAATTCAATTACTCTTTATTTCTTATTAACTGTAGTTCTTTAATGCGATAGTGTCGCATTTTTAGGATTTACATATTGAAAAAGGTTTGTGGTTTTGGTGCCAAAATGACAATTGGTACAATATATCTAAAACAATGCGGACGTGTGGCATTGCTCTATTAATAAAGCAGTAAAATATCTGCCACTTAGGAAAACTGTATCTACTTCCTTTTATGGAAAAAAAGAAAGAGCATTAATAAAAAATCAAATGATGTGATCTATATTGACATAATGGGGTAAAAAGGAACTAAAATTTGTGCCTCATTTCTTTACCCAGCTTTTGCCGGATCAGTCACTTTTTTCTCCGTGTGCAAAAAACCATATGACTCCCAATGGTCATTTTTGGTGAACACAATGAAATTAGACTGGGGGGGTGCAGTCTTCATTGTTTATTGTAGAAAGCCTTACCTTCTTCAGTGGGATTGAATCCACAGATGTCACATATGTTTCGAACCCACTTATTCATTTCCTCTTCACTTTCAGCCACCAAATAAAAGATACGGTCAATGGTTTTTATATCAAAAATATAACTATGTTCAAATTCTTTTTTTGGGAATACCAGTCCAGCATCAACTTGTTCACACAGGTTCAAGTCAATAATACGAATAGGTTTCTTTGCGTGGTCATTCTTATAGTATTCTAGCACGTCGGGATCTCCAGTTAGACGTCCACTGCGAAGAACGAACCATCTCCGCTTCCATGCCTAGGTAAAGGATACAAAAAATTATCTGATTACTCTTTTACTCTACACTAGTTGTGAATGATCTGCTGAACACTAGAATTGCTAATGTAACACCATGGGCCTGATTCAGAGATGTATGCTAATGTTACTGCAGCTGCAAACACGTAGGAAGCAACTGTGCAAAAATATGTATATGCCGCAGTAACCTGCATTCTTTTTAGAACCTTCTATAAAAATGTCCCACCTAAAACCCTACCAGCGTGAGAGCGCAAAGTGGTCACTACATTACTTGTCATCCTTTTCAACACAGCCTTAACGTCCCCTTCTCAGAAAAGAAATGTCTACTTGGACACATCAAAATGACTGTTAATTACACTGAACTAAGGCAGGGCCGTCTTAACAGCAGTGTGGGCCCCTGGGCAAAGCAATACACTGGGGCCCTTACCCATTCTCCCCTCCTAGGGGTGGGGGGTGCTATCAGCAGCAGCTTTGATGTCCCACGGGTGGCAGGGGGACATCAAATCTTCCACTCTATCTTCCACTCAACATGTAGGACCAGGAGCAGTAACTTCTGCTAATTACTCCTTTACTGCACAGGTGGTGGGAGGGAGAACACTAACGTGTGGAAGGGGGCACTGAGCTGAATGAAGGGTCCCTTGTAAATTACTTCCAGGGAGGTAGGGGGTGTTTTATACGCAGAGGAGGGTTGTATAATGGAGTGGGCTTAATATTCGTCATTTTCCGGTGGAAGGGCAGCTTAACTGCAGATATCGCCATTATCTGGAAATAGATTTCTTAGCCTTCAATAGTATAAAAACCTAGAGTCCCAACTTTCAGGAGGTGCTGGGGACTTGGGGGATCAGAGATCAGGAGCCAGAGCAATCCATTGACAAAAATATAAAACTGTACACCAGACGTTTGGAGCTGGAGCAGGGACCAGCTGCTGGAAGGCTGATATCTCTGGTTCTGGGCATGATAGAGACAAGCCGCTATTGTCGACAGAAAGGGGAGAGTCCCAGCTTTTGGAATATGCTCTCAGAAAACCTCTAAGTCAGAGAGAACCTGAAAAATATGACTGGGAAATGCAATTAACAGGTCGGATGTGTACTGCTGCTTTGAAGTTGGATATCTCCAGTTCCCCAGGGCCGATTTTCAAAATTCTGGTATCCCTGGAAAAAGGGGATCCTCAGCTATCTATTATACACCTGGGGCCCCTGGGCAAGTGCCCATTAAGCCCATACGAAAAGACGGCCCTGAACTAAGGGGCAGATTTATTAAGCTCGGTGAAGTGATAAAGGGTCTGTTTTTTATCACCAGCCAATCAGCTCCTACCTGTGAAGTTACAGGCTTGGTTTGAAAAATGACATGTAGGAACTGATTGAACGGTGATAAAAAACAGACACTATCACTTCACCGAGCTTAATAAATCTACCCCTAATTGCTTTACACAGTACATAGGTATAATGCTAACTTTAGTATAGACGCACCAGCTACTCCATGTTGTTCTTTTTTTCCCCCCCAACAATGAGTCACTCATTTAGCCTGGCACAGATTAAACTGGAACAAGGGAGAAAGCAAATCACTAGCAGGGCACTTTAATATGGCATATACAAAGGTCCTCTGGCTGTGAGTACAAAGAGGAGTTTAGTAGTAGCATAAAGCTTAATGCCAGACAAGCAAACTGACATCAGCAGCAATGCTAATCATAGTACAAAAGTGCCTCTGCTTTGTCAGACGCACACAACTCCACATAAATTACTCTTTGTTATTGGAGAATCTCTCACATTCTTGGAGTGCATCTATTTTTGGATTTACCCCCATTCTTCCCTGCTCATGATAGTATATAAACAGTATAAAAGCATATTACATAATTTTAAAACAATGAGGCATTTAGCAGACAGCAAGTGCCATATTCCATTATCTTAACTTGAAATTTGTGTAAACCTTAAAACTTCTATTCATTTTACTCACATTACTTTGGGACCTTTGAAAAACATAGTTTGGCTTTTATGGAAACACGCTGCTTTGGACATCGGCTTCAATTTATCTCCATATGTGACTATCACGTTAAAGCCTTTCAAAGCTTAGCGAGAGATAAAATTATGCGAGATAAAGCACCAATCCGCTCCTAAAAGCCCTGTACACACTACCGCACCCCCCCCCCCCCCCCCCCCCCCCCGAAGAAATGTCACAGCTACAAAATATAAAGTCATGTTAAAAGTAGTAAATCTGTTAAAACCAAGTAGTAAAGCAGTTCTTCATAGGTCTCGAAAAACAAAAAACAGTCTACAATGAAGGTAGTTAAAAACTTTATATAATTTAATTAGCACTTTAGGAAATAGTTTTCCAGGAAGCAAAATTGATATGTAACCAAACAAAATAAGGAAAAAACAGCCTGAATGGAAGTTTCCATTCACTGACCACCATCCTGATCATCTGTTCCGCATGCACATTTGGATAACATTTCCTGTTTTTGAACTATTGTCACCACTTGCTGGTTTTGTGCTGCTAAATCTAACTTTAGGACTAGCTGCGTAAACAAATGAAAAGTTATGATCACAGCAATTAATGTGCAAATCTAAATTAAAAGAGGGATAATAAAGTACCCTATTTAATATAATGGTTTATTTTCATTTATAATTGCTTAAAGATAAAATAATTTATGTACAGTAATGCATAAATGGCGTATGTTAATCTGATTGAGTGCTCTGTAAACATGCATCTGTTAGCTCATTAGGAGCTGCCTTTTGCTTACAAGTAGCAACTTTGCCTAGAAGTCATCATACATTGCTGTGTAATGCTGGGTACCCCCTATAGCAATGTGTGTAACTAGTGACATCACAACGTGGGGGACCTGGCATCGGCAATGGCAAACATCTTTCGATGTTGGCAACAATGGGATGAGGGTGGACGCCATGGTCCTCTCCTGCATGCACAGACACAGAGGTAGTCACTAGTGACGTGTGGAAACGTACACCGCCAGTGGCAGCAAAGACTTAAAAGAGATAATGTACATTTTCAAGAACTCTTGACAAAAAAAGCATTATTTAATGGGGTAAAAAAAAAAAAAAGTATCTATATAAATAATAATACAAAAACCTAGCATTACATATTACAAAATTGGTTAAATGGACAAAATCATGTCTTCCTATTAATCGACTTTAAGGGGATTACATCACTGTCCCCATTTATAGGAATTTTCACCCGATTTGTGGACAGCAGGGAGACCTGTCCCACTGAGTTACGCGCCTACAGCCATGGATTCCAGGGCACACTGTACATACTTTGATGGGGAGTTTTAAAGGTAATGATTAATAATAATAAATGTATTTGTATTTTCTCTAATAGGACTCAAGGCACTTAACAGATATAATTAACGTAATACAGTACTGGAACAAAGAAGTGCATAAAAGCTTTTCATAAAGGATACTTTACGGAAATGCCTGAGTAAACTGGAAACGCTTGAGTCTATTTTTGAATGATTCTAGATTGTGTGTGGTACGGGATCCCGACCGTCATTATACCGACGTCGGGATCCCAACTGGCCGGAGTCAGACAGCATGGCGAGCGCAAAAAAGCCCCTTGCGGGCTCGCCACGCTGCAGGCACGGTGGCTCGCTACGCTACACGAGCCACCTATTCTATTCTCCCTCTATGGGGGTCGTGGAACCCCACGAGGGAAAATAGCGGGTGGCCGTCGGGCACCCAGCTGTCAGCGTTTTGACAGTCGGGTAAACGACTGTCGGGATCCAGACGGTCGGGAACCCGTCCGGCACCCTCTAGATTGGGGGCCTCTGGAACTGTGCAAGGAAGTGAGTTCCATAGAGTCTGAGCTGCATGGCTAAAAGCTCAACCCCCAGATAAATTACTTAATCTACAAAGTCCTTCATCTACAGATCACAGTCATCGGGTGGGACAGTATGGAATCAGAAGCTGCTTCAGGTACCTTAGGTCATCTGATGTGCTGTAGCATGCTCATGTCTGTCAAGATCATATGTAGTGTGCTAAATATGTGTCTGAATCAGGTGTACAGTATTGCAGAGCTGCGCATGTGCAATAACATACAATACAGTGATTCTGCAGAAAGTGCCTGTAGTAAGTAGTGGTCACCTGCCTACAGCTGTGCTCCAAATGCTGCACCAGATCACTAGACCATCAGCCTCAGTGTGACGCCCTAGTGAGGGAGGACTGAAGCAGCAGAGGAGACACAATGAGTGCCTCTACACCTGTAGTGGCATAAAGGCTAAAGGGGAGATCAGATGGAAAAGTTTCCCATAGCTAAATGGTTTCTATTGGCAACTTCTACCTGTTTAACCCATACCATTACTAGGCTAGGATTAGGTAGAAGACTTATAGGGAGGGTTGGAGAAAAATTAAGTAGACAAAGTTACTGGCTTTGAAGTGGCATTTTGAGCACATTCTGTATAAATAAGCTGATTTGTTGCTATAGACAACTACTGTATACCACTTTAACTTTCTTGAAGATTGATACCTCTCCCCCCTGAGAACAGTAAAAAATAAGGAAATGTAGAGCGTCATTTAAACCTCTTTCACACCAGCCTAAATTCCTGGGTTGTGCCCTGATGAGAAAGGTTCTCGGGCCAAATTCCCTGGAACATTTGTTGGGATTTCAACCCTTCCCTGCCAGCATCATCCAACTCACCCCGCCTCCCACACTAACTCTCCCCAACCCCCCCACCTCACACCAGAAAATGCAGGGACTAGGCTGGTGCGAAAGGGACCAACCTGGGAATGTCCCTGCATGATCCCTGGACTTCTCGGGTAAGTCCCTACATTTTCTGGTGTGAAAGGGGTATTAGTAACGCGAAGCAGAGATGTGATATACATAGTAGCGTTTTATGGAGGAGAGCTGTAGAGTGAAAAGCAACTATGGGTAGCACTTGTGGAGTGTAGTAACTGCAGAAAAGTTGTGGCTTATCCAAGTACTTGCAACTGTACAGATCACAGAGGGCCTGGTTACAAAAAAAAAAATAGGGGGGGGGGGGGGGGGTGAAGGGATGGGTGTGAGGATGTGGAAGGATGGGCACTAGCAAGATGTATATATTTTCTTTACAATTACCCCAAGTACTTTGCAGGAGCAGAGAAGGAAATCACTTTTGCAACAAAAATGATCAGTGTCACTCAACTGCTAGGAAAAACCACTGGAATCCGGACCATAAATCTAGTTACAGGCAAATAAAAAAAAAAAAATTACAAAAAAAGCGATACATGCAAAAGAAATTGAGCAGCGCAAGTCAGTGCATCCAGAATAAGTGTTACTTCCCCAGTCTCAATACATGCCAGACTCAAGTGCTTCAATATAACCATTACCCAGGAACACTGCATTAAATCCATGAAAACTACAATATTAGGACACCACAAACTGCATATTGAAAAGGACATAAAATACAGAATAAATCATCGCAATTAAAGATGCTCAGCAAAACATAAAAATACCAATGCAGAAATGTGACCTGCAAGCACAGAAAACAATTGTGTGACCAGCCAGCAATACTGGGAAATCAATATTAAAAGCTAGAAATGTTGAAAACTAGAAATTGCTTTAACAAAGACAGACAGAAAGAAGACGAAAAAAAAAAAAAACACATACCACATAATACAATCCCGTAGCACACCACAGCAGAGAATCTGGAATACAAAGCAAGGGTGGAGCCCATTCAACAGCTCTGTTTTCCAGCTAAGCCAGTTATCTAGGATAACAATCAATTGTTATCTTTAGTCAATTTAGCATTTGTTCAATATGGACACGTCCCTTGCTCTTAGCGGAGGAGACCCAGCAAGACAGGCTTTAAAACCATTGCATCGCAGCATCCCTGGCAGCAATCGAGTTAGACAGGAAGAGAAGAAAGACAGCTCCATTCACTCATCAGGACATTGGCACATTTCACACAGCAACAGCATCTTCCTCAGCGTGGACTTTCTTTTCCTTTGAAACAAAAATTGCAGACACCGAGGAGGGGGCGCGAAAATTACCTTTGTTTCTCAGCACAAACATGAATTGGTGTCCTGTCTAGAAGTGCTATAAGTGTAGGTAGTTTGATCATGCAGCACAGATTTTCTTTCCTGTAAGCTTTCCATCTCCATGCAGTACCCCATCCTAATAACCTTTGACCAACAGGAAGGAGACACAATGGAAGTGGAAATAACAGTGGCTGCAATCATCTAGTATGATTTAATGTATAGAAGGGGGTGTGGGTGTGGGTGGGTGGGGGGTGCTTTTCCCTCTTGCAGCGGGGGAAGTTAATTGGAAAAAAGCCAGCTCTTCTCCCCAGCAATGCACATACTAACATTAAATGAAGTGATGGCTCTAATAGTTGTTTATAGGGAAATGATCATCTTCACCGCAGAAAGTTACAATGACTCCTGTATGTAGAAGTCTTCATAAGCAAGGCCAGCTTCATTTGGGACATTTTATGTCGGCATCTGGTTTCGTTCTGCCGGTACAGCAATAAGGAATACATCTGCTTCTCAACCACCCCTGCCAACTGTCACTTCTCGCTCATTTCAGCTCATCATCCACAGGGGGGTGTGAGATGAAATGCAGGTGCCAGCAGCTGATTGAGTTGTTACTCCATACAGGTGCAATCGTACTGTTGGGTGCCATCTACTGGCTTTTGGCAGCTCAAACAATCATATATCCTTCATGTAGCACAAGATACATACAATTTATGGCATTGTCATAAAGCTGGAGTCATTTGTCCAGTCACATGAGAACATAAGCAACTTAACCAGTGAAAACACTGGTGTGAATCTGGAACAGTCCACTAGAACTATAGTATCCCTTCATATACCCAAAGTGTGAGTGAGTAAGATGGCATCATTAATTTGCCACACAGCATTATACAGCCCATTTTGAGCATACATGACTCAAGCCTGAATATATCATTAACCACTCACTACAAGAATGCAACAACCCTCTTCAGATTTCTGTATGAAAAACAATTGCACGTAAACTTTGAAGTAATTGCATTATATATAATCCATACATCTTAAAAATACAGTCAAGTCACATTATTATGACCACTTCTTACATTTGATGTTGACAGGGCATTGAAGTGTGTCACGTGCTGGATTGATGGGTAAGGTGTGCAGTATGCAGTCTGCACAAATATTACTTGCTGCTGTTAAGGCATAAGAGACTATTTGTCAGAGTTACAAAACTGGATGATAATTGGCTTTCAGGACAAGTGTGGCAGTATTTCTAAAACCGCGCAGATTGTGGAATGTTCACGTGATGCTGTGGTGAAGGTTTATCGTGACTGGACAAATGGCACCATTGCAAATAACCAACTTGGAAACTGCGAAGCACCAGGTGCCACTGATGTAAGAGGTGATCATCAGCAACCAAAGTGCGTGGGGGCCGACTAACAAGCTACAGTGGAGCAGCTCACTGTCACAATGTACCTGAGGGCTACCATATGTGTGTCTACAATGACAGTTCAGCGAACCCTACTGCATATGGAGCACCGAAGGCCAATGGATGGTCACTGCACCTATGCTAAATAAGGTGTAATCGGCAGAAAAGGCTTTAAGTTCAACGGCAGTATCAGAATTGGACTTCCGCTGACTGGAGCAGGGCTGCCTTCTCGGATGAGTAATTTTCTGCTTTACCAAAACAATAGACGTTGGCATGGCAGACGAGAAGCATCGGAGAACAAACCCCCTGCAATCATTGTTGGAAGAACAAATGCTGGTGGTGGCAGAGTGATGGTCTGGGGAATGTTCTGGTGACATTCCCTGAGCCCACTCATCCACGTGAAAGACACTCAACAGTTGTCCTTACAAATCCATACTTGCAGATCATGTACACCCATACATGCTGATTGTCTTCATGGGGCGGCTGTGATCTTCCAGCAAGACAATGCAACAGATCACATGGATAGAAATGTTTGACAGTGGTTAGACGAGCACAACCAAGACTTCCAAGTACTTCCCTGGTCCCCTAATTCCATGGACCTGAACCCAATTGAGATTCCGTGGGACCACCTAATTTGCTGTGTTTGCACTATAAATCCACCGCCACACACACTCCAACAGCTGTGGGATGTACTGCAGTCAGTATGGCTACAGATACCTGTGCCAACCTACTAACACCTTATTCAGGCACCCCCAGCCCATACAGCTGTGGGATATACTGGAGTCAGCATGGCTACAGATACTTGTGCCAACCTACTAACACCTTATTCAGGCACCACCAGCCCATACAGCTGCTGTCTGCACTCCACACAGCATTACTCTTGCTATCAGCTGGTGATCACACTATTTTAACTTGACTGTGTATTTTGAAACCTCACTTCACTTTAAATACCTCCACAAGACTGTATCACTGCTTGGTGACTCCATTTGAATATCAAACAGTGTACTGGGTTGTATTGTCCTATTAAGGAAAAAAAACACAAGTATTTCCAAAAACAAATCCCAAAAATGTAGAAAAAAATTAAATTTTGCTTTTAATGGAGAATATTTTGTGGACATGGAAAATAAACACAATTTATACAATAACCTCTGGTAATATGTACGGCCTCTCAGACCACATAGCAAAAGAAACAGTAGCCACTCCTTGAAAGCCTCCCTACCCTGGAATGTCACCAGATTACCTAAAGGCAGGAGCTGCTATGTCATAAGCTTACAGCAAAAGGAGGTAGCAATCATTTTTAATTGAAGCTTCCAAGATAATATGAATGCATCCTAAAAAGAAAACTAAACAGAAAGTACAGGTGACTGACTTATGAGAGTACAGCCTAAATAACACAACAATCCGATCAATAAAGCCGAATATAATGAATTGTTGCAACAAAAAATCTAATACATGTAATTAAAAACAGAAAGGCAGATACAAGAGACATTCAAATAACATTAAGGAGATTTGCTTATTTCGGTAGCTAAATTATACAATTTCAATCTTGATTTGATCCTTCGTAAGAATGTTCTGTCAACACTTGAATTTTAAAATGTATAATATCACTGAAGGCATTAACGCATACTCTAGCAATCTTCCTGAGGCTGAGCTGAGTGCTCACAGTTCAGTAATGACATCATCACTCTCTGAAGAAAACATTTGCCATACAAATGAGGATGATGGATGCTACAAGAAAATGGCTGGTGCTCTCCAGCACACTAAAAGCTAGCTACACGTGTAGATATCAGCTACATGGGCAAGCATACTTGCTTCTGAAGAACCTGGTCTACAAACTATACAGAGAAAAGTGTTAAGCTGCATTTGTCACTGGGACATCCTTGCGCCATTTATGTGCAGCACCATTCCTGGCATATCCGGACTCCACCAGAGTAAAGTCATCCATTGTGCCACCATCTCTTTAAACTATTCCAACCAGCGCTGGTATCTACAGGTGGATTGCTGCCTTCTGTACTCTGGGAAGCAAGAGGGTAAGCTGTTGAGGGTTTTGTAGGGACAACTGATGGGCCAGCTGGGCTGAGCCTGGTGGTTATTTCATGTGCAACCATGTCAGTAAAATCTAAGCTTCGCACGGTAGCATCTCATGTGACCAAGACAGGCAAATGGTTACAGCACGGTCAGCCAATTGTAAAATCTCACACATTAGTGGGTTAATAGGCTAAAAAACAGACTTATTGGGTGTCTGTGCGGGTTCTAGTTCAATGCAGAGTTTAGCGTTTGGTTTGCAATACCTAAATACTTTGTTTAATAACATAGCCTCCCATCACATTCCCACCACTTAGTTAATAGCAAGTCAGTTTATTGGTACTACTCTCAGCATAGCCATCACCAGCGCCACGATCATTCAGTATTCTTGCTTTCACAATCCCCCTGAAATGCTTTCTATTTGTTATTTAAAAAAAAAAAGAAATTTAAATAACCACAAATGATTTACTATGAAATAGTCTACTGATAATGCCACAAGACAATAATATTGCTGAGAAAAGATTGTGTATATATAGAAACTTCCACTGAAAATGGTCTAATAATCTATTTGTATCCACATATCTGGGGTACATTTCCATCTATGGACCCCACCTGTTAACTGTATGTAAAAGGGTAAAACATTAAATTTGTCTTACATCACAGCTTAAGGTAGAACAAGTAGCAATGATGAAGCCTCATCTGGAAGTTTAAATTGGACATTCCTCAGGGTGCAGTCAGTGGAGCCATTACACATTTTCATACACCAAAGTTGGCTGGAATAAGAAGGTTTGTGTTGCCAATTAGCATCCTCTCTTTACCGCTAGTAAAGAGTTTTAAACTGAAAGTACCAGCTGAGCAAGTCTTCCACGTGCAATGCGTATCCTGTAACACTGCTTGCAAGATCATGCCATTGGTGGCATCTTTGCAACTACTGCAATCTTAGCCACCTGAATCTCAATAAATGTCCCTATTTGGACAAGTCGAAGTCTTGGCTACCTCCTCACCATTAAGAAACTTGAAGGGTATTCGGTCTATGCCGGTAAATCCTTGTAACATGTGGTGTGCTGAATTATGACAGCTTTGGGGGAAGCCTACCATAGGTAATGACAGAGAATGGTGCCTGAATAGACATGGCAAGGTAGTGGGCGAGATTCACCAAACTGAAAATGCCGTAAAAACCCAGTTTTCGGGGGTTTTACCGCATTTTCATATGCAGCAAAGCCCCACCTCCGGGGCTTCACTGCGGGGGGTTACGCCAGTTCTAGATGGCGTAACCCCATGGAAGCCTATGGGCTTCCCTTCGCGTCCCCTGCTGAACCACGACGAACCCCCCTCACCTGTGTGTCCGGGCAGCCTCCTGCTGTGCTGCCCGGACCAGTGACCTGTGACCTCCTCCGAGTGCAGGGAGGAGGAAACGGAGCCCTTAAAGCCGGGTAAGGGTGCAGGCAGGGAGGGGGAACCCGCTGCACATCGCCTTTGAGTTAATAATCGCATATGTTAGTGCATATGCGATTATTAACAATGCGAATGCCGGCGATGTGCAGCGGGGGTTATTAGTGAATCCCGCCCAGTGTCTTTTCACATTTTACCTCCGACTTTGTGATACCTAAAAGATTATTACACTTTACACAAGTTTCATAGCAGCTGCTCTGTAACAGGTTTCCTAGGTAACGAACAGCAGCTATAAAAAAAGGTATCTAGTCAGAGAATCTTACCTAGCTTCGTCCCTGACCTGAGATTTAACGTGCAGAAATTATATATGGGTGAGGTATGTTCAAACTGAAATCTAAACTGCAGTATAGAAATAACATTTATGGGATACATACAAAATCAGGCAGTACTCATCCTGCAAGGGAAAAAAAAGTTACATGCTTTTCTTGCATTACTTACAAATATGATTCGGGGCAGATTTTTTAAGCTTGGAGAAGAGAAACTGGAGATAAAGCGGAGAAAAGGTAAAAGGAGATAAAGCACAGCCAATCAGCTCCCAACTGTCTTTTTCAAACACAGCTGATTGGCTGTGTTTTATCGCCTTTTCTCCGCTTTATCTCCAGTTTATCTCTTCTCCAAGCTTAATAAATCTGCCCCATATGTGACACGCTTTTATGAACAGACATGTATGGATCTTGTCGAAAATGTGATGCCCCTCAAACAATTGTGCATTACAGTGAAAGAGTTCTGAAAATTATTATGCACATGTTCTAACTCAGGTTCAAAAATGTTGTTTTACACATCCAAATATGAACAGAATTGTATTTCATTTTCAATACAGATACTATTACTTATTATATTCCAGTACAGAAATAGCACCAATGACCAGACACCCTTGGTTTCAGCACGAAGCTGCATCATGTATTTTGCCGGACAATAAGTGGCACAGTGACAGCAGCATCCCGATAGCTAACCCTCCCACCATCTACACCTCATGCTGCCTGACCCCCACCCTTGCAGCCCATCTCCCCAAAGCAGTTCGATGTGTCTGGATAGAGAGAGGTGCTGGCCATCAGTTGCCGGAGAATCTGAGTTCTACTTATATAAATCTAGCCGTAGAATCAGTCACTAGGCCTTAGGCTAGTTAACCCTGCTACAATTATTTGCCTGTACTAAATGCTATGTGACAGATTTAGAGATACTACTAGGCCACTTTTCACTCTCCACGAGCGATCCCCACTGTGCAGATATTGTTTTCACATTAGATCATCTAAGAACTAAACTTGTACGAGCCTGGATTCAATCAGCTAATGAGATGAGGTCATCATTGTGTGGTTTCGCAGTACAGGCCATTACTTTAATTCCCTGACATCCTAATGCAGTAGTGCCATCCACTCACTAATCTGTTTACTAAAGAATTTAGAAAGGAACAGTAGTAAAGCAATATCCAGCAAGCAGAATGGTAACATTTCATATCAATGCTAACTGTGACAGAACAATTATCAAACCTTCAACAATAAAACATAGTTAGGCTTATATTCTTTAAAATAGGGTTTATCTGCAGAAGCTAAAATACACCATATACTGAAAAGGAAGGACCACCATTACTACAGTGAAAAAGACAGCCATTGTGTATCCTTTGGGTGTGGTATGACACACCGACAGTCGGGATTCCGACAGTCATTTCTCCGACGTCGGAATCCCGACTGCACAGCGGGGGGAGCGCAATGAAGCCCCTTGTGGGCTCGCCACCTATTTTATTCTCCCTCTATGGGTGTCATGGACCCCCATGAGGGAGCAGTCGGGATTCCGACGTCGGAGTAATGACTGTCGGAATCCCGACTGTCGGGGAGCCGTCCGGCACCCGTATCCTTTACATTCTACATCAAAGACCTGCAAGCAGCTGATCTGGTCTTGCATTATTCAATACCATACACAAAAATATAAAGACCCTTTAGAATGCCAAAACTGGGACTTTTTAAAAAAAGGAGTATGCCATTGCATGCCAACTACTGCGTTTACCTTGAAGTGAAACTAAAGTCCAAACACATTGGGCAGTATTCAATGTTAAATATTCTCCGTGCATGGCGAGAGATTTTTTCTCTCGCCATGCACTCTCCGTGTTCCGGAGCCTCCTGCTCCCCCTATTCAACGTGTTAAAGACTCGCCGCCACTCGCGGCGAGTCTTAACCCCTGCAGCGGACGAGCGTCCGCGGCAGGGAGCTGTCAGGGAGCCGGGGGACGTAGCAGCCAAGAGAGATTAAAGTCTCTCTTGGCTGCTGCAGGGGATATGGGGTGGGGAGCAGGGCTCCCCTGGACCCAGGCAGCACAGGCTGCCCCCCCTATAGCCAGCGGGGGACCCAGTATTCACTGTACCCGAACGTGCATCGGGTGCAGTGAATATATGAATATCTAATGAGCGGCTCGAGCGCTCCGGCCCCCTGCTGGCTGCACTGTGTAGTAAAAAAAAAAAAAAAAAAAAAAGTAAAAAAATATTGTTTTAAAAATTAAATATATATTCATGTGCTATAGGCACATGAATAAAAATAACATGGCCCTTCACAGAAAAAAAAAACCTGATTTTTTGACACCAAAATTAAAAAAAACACCCTTTTAGTTTAAAAGTTCACATTCCTGCTCTCCATCAAAAGATGGAGAATTTCTACACGGAGAGAGACGGCGAGAATCACTTAGAAAGACGGAGAATATTTCACATTGAATAGGGTGGCTCGCCTTTGGAGAAAAAAAAACTCTCTTCACCGCGTGAAAAGCACAAACTCTCCAGAAATCACAGCGAATTTTTCTCATTGAATACTGCCCATTGAGGTATATATGTGGTCATGTGTGTCAAAGTGGGCAATACATGTGACAATAGAGAACATACTGTATACTGAACAAATATAAAATTAGATAGCAGAGAATGGCCTATACTTCTATAAAAAGGTGCCTGCTCTGCAGTGCGATGCAACCAGAGAAGTTTAAATCAAAAACATGGGTCTGCATAAGTAATTTGCCTCCAAAAAGCACAAACTACTTGGACAATTTAATCCACAGCTAGTGTTAGCATGTCAGCAGGTCTTTGAGTTTGAAGGGGGAATCTAGATTATTTAACACAAGGTTAAAACATACATAATTAAAACAAGATAACACTGTAGATTGAAATCAAACTCGTATTTCCAAAAGGTGTGACATAGAATTGCTAACCGCAAGATTGCTTTTGGTTATAGTATATATACTATTCTTAATAAGTTCCCTCTATGCAGCTAGCATGTGTATTGATATGAGGATTGGGGTGTGTGTGTTTGTTTTATTTCTTAAGGGAGTATTCAATGTTTTTATTCTCCCTGTGCAGCAAATCCAGTTTTGCATTTGCTGCACATTTGCAGGGTTCAGGAGGGCTGCAGCATTCGCTGACAGCCCTCCCGGTCACCCTATTAAATGCAGGAGGGGCTCGTTGCCACTGCTGGCGAATGCAGCAGGGAGCCGGGGGACGGAGGCAGGCAGGGAGATGTAAGCCTCCCTGCCTGCCCCAGAATGTGTTTGTGGTGGTGGTGGTGGGGGGGGGGGGGGGGGGGGGGGCGCGGAGAGACACAGGCCGGGACAGGGGTAGGGAGCTGCTTCTCTGGTCCCGCACATAACAAGCCGGGACCAGAGTGAAGTTAATATATGAATATCTAATGAGAGGGCTCCCGGCCCCCTGCTGGCGATTGTGTAAAAAAAAATATATATATTAAAATCTAAAAATTAAATATATGTATTAATGTGCTTCAAACACATGAATAAAAATACCATGCCCCTTCACAGAAAAAAAAATATTTTTTGACACCAAAAAAACAAACAAAAAAACCCCTTTATTTTAAAAGATCACTTTCCAATTCACCTTAAAAAGATGTAAAATGCAAAACGGTGAATCATGGCAAAAAAAAAAAAAAATCAGGGAGAAAGCAATTCGGGATCCTAGCATTGAATACACTCTCGGCGAATCACAGTGAAAACCCCATTGAAATACACCAGCGAATTGCAGCGAGCATGAAACCGTACTGGCCGGCATTCACTGTTCGCTTATGGCGAACAGTGAACATTGAATAGGGTAAATCACATTTTCAGTGAAAAAGATTCACTGCAAGGAGAGGAAACAGCCCGATTTGCCGGAAAAAAAAACCCGGTGAATGGGGAGCATTGAATACTGGCCTTAGGGTTAGGCCAAAATATGCTTAAAGCATTCCACATTCTGGTGTCGACATGTTGAATGTCAACATTATCAATATATCATGCACTGCCAGGGACAGATGTGCCTGCAGCACAATCCAAACTTAAAAAAGGAAGCCGCACCAACTGGTCCTCAAATCTGTATTTTGGACTGCACTGCAAAATACTGTAGTGACTAAAGCTAGCAGAACTTCTCCTGAAGTGGCAGACTGTAGAACCCAAGCATTCGTTCCCTTGATAACTGGTCATCGGTGATTATTGTACAATGGTCAGCAAAATGAACAGCTTTCCTTACATTTTCTCACAGGAGAACACTCAGCACACATCACTGACACATCGCTGTGGGTGTAGGTCCCTTTAAGCTTTTCTAAGATTCTTCATAAAAACGGATTGTAACAGTTGATCCCTGAAAGGGAAAAGGGGAAACACTGCTGCCTTTTCCCCACAAGTTCATCAAACTGTGCAAGTAATCATTTCAGTAGGCAGTGGCACAGACACGCTGCACTCTAATGCCATTACAGAGGCTTGAAAGCTTTAATGCTCATTAAAATTGTATAAGGCTGTATAAATGATTCTCATTAGCCCAGAAGGTAAAGTGCATCAAATATCAACCACAGGCGAATTCTGAATATAGAAAATATGATCAGTAGAAACCAAATACAAATTTATAATCAAATTCACTTTCAATACCTGATGAAACAAATTCCATGCAGATAAAATAATTAGCCAAATTTTGAGAAATCACTTGCCAAGTTATTAAACAGAAAATCACGATGGCTGTGCGCATCCAGAAATATTAGTCTTAGCTGTACGGTCAGACAATTTACCATACAACCGTGTCCCACCCAATACATGTAAGCAATTACGTGTAGTGCTATATAAGAGAATACAATTTTCTGCTTGGATTGTTGCTCAATTTTAACACCAAATCCAAACCCAGCATTTGCCCAAAGCTCTCATCATACAAAAAAAATCTTACATTTAACATAATGAAACCTGCATGATCAATACTAAAGTACTGCATAAAATAAACTGCACCTATCAATACAAGTAGGACACAAAACCAAAGCAGAAATCAAACCTGTTTCCCATGGTGTCTCTAAGAACACAGCATCACATTAGTCTGCAGGAGCAGAGCCCTTCTATGTATCACTGACCTTGGTCAAAGTTAGTGACTTCAACTACTCTGTATTAATAAAACAAATGCAGTAATACACAAGGGGCTATCGGGCGAATGATAGGATTGGTGGATTGTGGCAGCTCTTTTGCATAAAGATAATGCTGCCTCATTTTTTTTTTCTTGAATGTTATAATGGGAACTTAATAATCAAGGATACATAAATCCCTCTTTGGAAGTGTACATTCAGCACGAAAAAAAGGTCATGGTTCCCCTTTAAATAAAACCGTAAGCAATGTAGGCAGGCAACTTACATTATATTTCACAAGCATGCTGTGGGAGAGATATGCAATAGGCAGATTACATCTTAAAGTGTTTATTTAAACATACAGCCAATCCGTGTGAATAAATGTATCCATTTAAAGCTGCATTACCAGCCAAATATTTTAAGTGTGCTTGTTCTGTTTAGCCCTGCACATCCAAATGGTCCTCCTGATCACAACCCCACCCAAATAGCCAACAGTACTAAAGTACATCCTGATTCTAATCGCAAATATGCTTATGGGATAACAGTACGAGAGCCTCTCTTTTACACTAAGCGGGGTATTCAGTTAGACAAAAAAAAAAAAAAATAGGACTATTCTGTCCTTATAGTATTCTATTGAGGGTGGCGGGTTTTTTTTCTCCATTTTTCAACCATGCCTTGTTGTCCTTTTTTGGGGAAGCATAAAGGCATGGGCGAAAAAGATTTTACAGAATACAACCCTAAATGTATAAAACCATGCACGTAATACGGTCTTTCAGCAACCCATAAGCCCAGAACAGGGAAAAGTATTTGCTTAGTAACATTTTCCTAGTACTTTAATATAAAGATGACTTGCCAGCATAAAATTTAGTTGTGAATTACATAGACCTTGTAGTTCTGAACTGGATATCTACTCACTTAAACCCCTTTTACACAGCCACAAAAAAAAAACGTTTTCCCTCGTGGACCCGGGTCAGTGGTTAACCAGTGTCCCTTTACACGGGACTTCTACCCAGGTCCTGACCAGGATAGAACACGGGCAGGACCTGGGTAGAGGGCAGTGTAGACGGGTATGCCGGGTCATCCAACCCGGCTCCTGTTTACAGGTATGGGGGGGGGGGAAGCCCAACCTCCGGACGCAGCATCCTTCAGTCAACATGGAGGTTGGGCGGCGGCACACACAGCCTCTGCTGCTGTACTCTGCAGACAGCAGCGGAGGCAGGGAGGAGGTGAATGGATGCCTGTGTGTGGCATCCATTCACCTCGGGGGGGCTAGGGGGTGTACACAGAGGATGGGTGCAGCCCAGCAGCTTACCTTTGGACTGGGATTGCCCCCAGCGCGGCTATGACGCTGCGGGGGTTCCCGGCTGGCGGATTATGTGATCTTCAAGTGCCGGATCAGGAACCGCCTCCGCCAGGGGGGCGTGCAGGTGAAATTTGCCAGGACAGACTGCAGTGTAAAAAGGTAACAAACGCCGGGTCACACCCGGGTTGAAGCTGGGTCCAAAAACCTGGGCATTTTGGTGTAAAATGGTATACCATGGTAAATGTATATGTCATTAATACTGCATTACAACAAATATTATGCACCAAATTAGATTGATAGACTGCATTCTCCAAAATATTGGTTCAGTGCCTCTATTGTCTGTCAGTGACAGGTGCAAAAAAGGGTTCAGAATATACAAACTGTAGTAGATTTAGATTACACATTGTAAATTGGCAGTTTCTTCAAGAACAGAACATTATTGTAATGGAGTACTGAGATATTTGCTTTGTTATTGTATATAAAAACTATGGTTACAAGATGCAATAAAATAATCTTACCATATGAGAAACCCTAGCAGAGCAATAATAATTTTCCATTTCTTTTCCCGCAAGCACACTTCCAACATTAAAATGTATTGTATTTCATATCTGAAACAGTGCTCATTGTATAGAACAAGTGCATGATTGTTTGTTCTTGGTAAATGTGAGGCAATTACAGCTCTTTATTCATCCGAACTCTGTGTTTCCAAGACACACAATAAGACTTGTGTGTATTGATGCTGGTGACGGACATTCGATTTAGGATAACCCCACAGAAGATGGATCCCTCAACGTTAAGCACAAGAAGTATAACGGTATATTTCATCAAGCCTGACAGAGGATTGATGACCTTGTCGTAGATACAGAACAGATGATACACTTGTAGTGTTCATTCTAGCACACTCGCCATATTTGAAAACCCATGCAGTTCCTCTTCCCTGCCTGGGTTGTCGCTGTCTGCTGTATTGGTTCTAGCACAGTGTGGTCTGTATCAGCACTGATATGCAAACCAGATCAGTGTTAGAAACACCGCAGCAGACAGCGACACCCCAGGCAGGGAAGAGGAACTGCATGGATTTTTAAATATGGCGGGTGCTAGAATGAACACTACACTTGTGGTCATCACTGCAATAATACCATCTTCTTACTAGCTATACTATCCAAAGGGTATTATTGAAATTGTTAATGATCCCTTACAATCAATAACATAGGAACAGTATAATAGAAATATAAGGGGCAAGAGAAAATAGGAGATTTGTAAAGAGCAATGCAATAAAAAAGTAAAGGCATTAAGTTAGAAAAGACAAACAAAATAAAAAGTAAACCAATCTACAGTATGAGGAAACATGATTGGAGCCATATTTGTGAGGGCCAACATAGAGCAATATAAGGGAGTACTTTTGGGAAAGGATATGGGAGATAGTAGGGTTGGAGATGAAATAGAAGAAGTTAAAATGGAGGAAGGGGTGGAGGAAATATAGTACGGTGTCAGGTAAGAAAGAGGGGGAAAAAAAGGCAAGTTTAAAACAGATTGAAAAAGCATAAGAAACGGTCACTCTGTGGGCTTTTTGGGGGCAGTAACGCAGTGAGTGCCACAGAAAATGCAGGCATTCCCCGGCCGATGGGAGGGAGGGCTGCTGACATCATTAGCAGCCCCCTTCTGCCCACTGTCTTCGCAGCGCCAAGTGAGTTTAGACTTATTCAATGCTTGCAAACAAGGGAAAAAACAGAGGTTGGAACACGGCGTGCCGGCATTTACCTGCTCACTGGGCTCTGAATACTTGCAACTCAGGATCAACCGAAAGGAAGGCTTTGCAGAGGCATATTGGAAGAGGAACATTATTCGCCCTGCCACATTTAGAACAGATTACATAGGACACAGACATGTGACTACCAGTCCAGAAAGGAGTAGGAGATTTCAATAATTAAGACAATAAGAGCAAGATGTACTAAGCTTGAATGGGAAGAGGTCATCTATTAGAATGAACTTAGGTCTACAGTCATTAGGTCGACCCCACTAGGTCGACTGGCAGGAATGTCGACCTGACTTAAGGTCGACATGTGCCAAGGTCGACATGACTTAAGGTCAAATTTGCATAAAGGTCGACATGAGGAAGGTCGACTGGTCATAATGTCGACATGGGTTTTTCACTGTTTTTTGAGCCGACATGTGCCGACAGGCAGTATTTCATGCCCTGCCATCCACTAGGGCGTGGTGGGAGAATAAAATAGTGTGCCCGAAGCATTGCGAGCGATGCGAGGGTCCGATTCTGATTGCCAACTGTGTCCATGTCGACTGTGTCGACATTCGGATAAAAAAACAGTGAAAAACCCATGTCGACCTTATGACCAGTCGACCTTCCTCATGTCGACCTTTATGCAAATTCGACCTTAAGTCATGTCGACCTTGGCCCATGTCGACCTTAAGTCAGGTCGACCTTCCTGCCAGTCGACCTAGTGGGGTCGACCTAATGACTGTAGACCTAAGTTCATTCTGACAGATGTACCGATTCCGCTTGACTAGTGATAAAATGGAGAGTGATAAACCACCAGCCAATCAGCTCCTGTCTGCCATGTTACAGGCTGAAGGAGCTGATTGGTTGGTGGTTTATCACTGTACATTTTGTCATTTTTCAAGGCTTAGTAACTCTTACCCTAATTGGCACACCACATCTCTCTGTGTATAGGGCCCAAGATTCATAATGGTAGACTCAGCATCATGAGAGAAATTTCCCTTAAACTGAATCGCTCAGATAATGAGCCCACACACAGATTTGTGCCGGAGATTCAGAATGGGAGATTCAGTATGAGAGATTTTAAATCTCTCACCTAGGGCGGGGTGTACTGCGTTTGGCCCTGATGTCAACCTAATATGGGTCGACCTAATAACCTATCCTGGCACCATATATAACAGGGTCAGTGCATATGCATGGATATACACATGCATATACAGTGCATAGTATAGATCTGAAGTGATGCTTAAGTACATCTTGGAGTGCCAGTTGTAGCTGAAGCAGCACATAACAGCGAGAGTTTTACAGCTGTCACTGAGGGTGTTTTATGCCATATTATTTATAGAAATAATATAGTGCCATTAGTGTGGGCGAGAAAACTCTCATAGGGTAATGAATCTAGGGGTACATTATTAGTAACAATGCCTGGAGCAGGGGATACCACCCTATCTGAAATAACGATATGTTCTGCGCTGGGCTCATTTCTCTCACTAGCCAGACTAAGGGCGGGATGTACTAAAGGGAAAATGCAGTAAAACGCCTGTTTTACCGCATTTTCCTATGTACTATTACCCGGCCGCACGGATTTAGCCGGAATTCAAGCCCTTCCTCCCCCTAGCAAAGCAGCCGGATGTCCTTCCGGCTGCAGGGGGAGGAGGAGGCGCCGGGGACAGCCTGCGGGGAGGAGACAGAGACCCCCCACAGACCACAGTACAGGTAGCGCAGGGGGTCTTAGTTACCGCACCGCAATGCCAGCCGCATATGCTAGTTTATATGCGCTGGCATCACGACGGACAGCTAGCAATGTATATTAATACATCCCGCCCTTAGAAGTATTCAATAATGAAGTAACATGTGATCATTAAAAATAAGCCAAAGAATAAGGAGCAGCAACTAACCCGGATTACAAATCCTGAACTGCGCAGCGGTCCCAGTTGACGTCTCTGCTTGTGCCTGGCTGCCGCTTGGATCCTCTGTGTACAAAGCGGGGGGACTGCTGCCCATCTCCAGCAAGGGAGCACTGCTAGATCTCCAGCATTATCTCCGAGATGGCGCAGTATGATGGCCATGGTGCAGGAGGTCCAGCCACTTATCGCAAACATAGCAGTGACTTTAAATAAAAAATAAATAAATAAAAAAAAGATAGCTCCGCTGATAACAGCCATAGGATGATAGGACTTCTGGGTACTTGTGTAGAATCACAGCTCCCACGATGTCCATCGCATGCGATTTTTAACAGAAATGCATCCAAATGCACTGAAATTAGTATCAAACATGTTCAATGGCCCCCAAATGTCATTTTTGAGGCTGTACCACCCCCACTATCAACGCGAACCCGAAGCGTGGCGAGCCCGCGAGGGGCGGCGGTACGCGTCCTACGACCTTTTCATACCCCCACTATCCACGTCGGCGTGGAGTTGAGAATAGAAAGTGTGGCGAGCGCAGCGAGCCACCGAGCCCGAAGCGTGGCGAGCCCCGCGAGGGGACACGGATACCTTCACGCTTCGGGCTCGGTGGCACGCTTCGCTCACCACACTTTCTATTCTCAACTCCACACCGACGTGGATAGTGGGGGTATGAAAAGGTCGTAGGACGCGTACCGCTGCACTCGCCACGCTTCGGGTTCGCATTGATAGTGGGGGTGGTACAGCCTGAAAAATGACATTTGGGGCCATTGAACATGTTTGATACCAATTTCAATGCATTTCTGTTAAAAATCGCATGCGATTTAAAAAAAAAAAAAAAAAAATGCTTAAAAACTGCAAAAATCACATGCCACTACATATGGCATGCAATGGGAGCCGTGATTCTACACAAGTACCGACTTCTGGGTTAATAGCTCCCTGGCAGGAATCATGGTAAAGGCTTAATGGCAGAACGAGCGAGTGGTTGGGCCAGGAACAAAAATATACTTGCATGTGTGTGTGTGACAGAGTCTGTGAACCTGTATATTAAGTGCTACATTGCAGCAGAGACAGCTTTTGCATATGTTTCTAATGAGCTTCATACACAGAAGTTGCGAACAGACTTACAAGTGTAGCGTAATTAAAAGAGCAGTGTTTCATGGTGCGTCCTAGCAGCATCGCAGAGTTGCAAGGGACCTGGCAGCTCACTTACGATATGCAGAGCAAGAAGCCTGGTGCATTGAGGTTAGATGTATAAGGGGACACATCTGTATAACCCTCAAATTGGGCAAACAGCCCAGATTTATAGTAACTCATGCAGCTGCCTTTTGTATCTAAAACTTGGAGTCCATAAATTCACTTACCAAAAAAGTGACACTACTGACGTCATTGGGGTCACTAGTTTCTATTAAATGGCTGCATATATTCTAGTTCACAAAATGGCTAGGTAGTCAAATATTCTATACATAAACATTTGACGATGGTCAATTAATTCACTCTGAAAAGAAAAAAATAGAAAAATACAGGTTGAGTATCCCGTATCCGAATATCAGTTATCCGAATTATTTCGAAGACCATACATTCCAGAAAGTGAAAAAAAAAAGGTACTTATTTAGTTTCACGGCGGCATCGTCTCAGTCGCAGCAGTGTCTGTGTCCCCTTGCGGGGCTCGCTTCGCTCGCCCACGCTAGTGGGGGTATGAACCAATTCACTTTGGCATGGACTTAATTTTAGATAGTTTTCCGAGCGCCGAACCCGGAAGTAGCGGGCGGCCATGCTGCCGCCGTGAAACTAGTACCAAAAAAAAATTATTTTGCTAAAAACTCACTGGGGACATCTGTAACAGCACTACTGAAGACATGATTTATAACTGACACTATATATGTACTAGAAAATGATTGCTTGGCATTCAAATTCAATATTTGAGATATTACACAAATTTTGTTTCATGTTTTGAAACCTTGTTTTTTTAACAAAAAATATTTTAAATAGCATTTATGAGTATTTAATACCAGGCTATTGGCATAAACAAGTCTCTAAAATTGCAAATTCATGCGTTCTCCAGCCAGAGCACCCCTTCCTTTTACAGCCCTGTCCAACAAGAGAGTCTTTCGAAGTTGAAATCAAGAGTAGAAGAAAATTACCAAAAATACAAGGAATTCAGACAAAATGTGAGGGTCTGGTGGGGAATTAAGAGTAAAGAACATCAAGACCATCTTTCATATTAATAAAAAAAAAAAAACACAACACTTTACAGTGTGGCTTATTGAAGAACTCTTGCATTTCATCATGCATTACTTCACAGGTATTACGCGTCCCCACGCGGGGCTCGCCACGCTTCGGGCTCAGTGGCTCGCTGCGCTCGCCACACTATATAAAATCAACTCCAAGCCGACGTGGATAGTGGGGGTATGAAAAGGTCGGAGGACGCGTACCGCCGCCGCTCGCCACGCTTCGGGTTGGTGTTGATGGTGGGGTGGCGTTAACAATGAGGGGGCATACAAACAATGGGGGGGCATTTCACATTGACCCTTAACACCTTTTAGAAACAGATGTTTTGCCTCACAGAGGGCTAATCAGCAAGCAAGCTGTAAAAAGGGGAAGCGGTCATCTATTAGAATGAACTTAGGTCTACAGTCATTAGGTCGACCCCACTAGGTCGACCTGACTTAAGGTCGACATGGGCCAAGGTCGACATGACTTAAGGTCGAATTTGCATAAAGGTCGACTGGTCATAAGGTCGACATGGGGGTTTTTCACTGTTTTTTGAGCCGACAGGCGGTATTTCATGCCCTACCATCCACTAGGGCGTGGAGGAGGTTATTAAAGCTGTGGCGAGCGAAGCGAGCCACCGTGCCCGATGCATTGCGAGCGATGCGAGGGTCCGATTCTCATTGCCAACTGTGTCCATGTCGACTGTGTCGACATTTGGATAAAAAAACAGTGAAAAACCCATGTCGACCTTATGACCAGTCGACCTTCCTCATGTCGACCTTTATGCAAATTCGACCTTAAGTCATGTCGACCTTAAATCAGGTCGACCTTCCAGCCAGTCGACCTAATGGGGTCGACCTAATGACTGTAGACCTAAGTTCATTCTGACAGATGTACCGATTCCGTAAAAAGGCTGCCAGAGTGAACAGTGTGAGAGGATTGCCTGGGAGATTGCAGAGTCTTTGTGTGAGAAGCAAACCTGCCTTTTACAAGTGAGCCAACCAGTGTTGACTTTGTATTATTCTTTAGTGACAGTTAGGAGCACCCTGTGTATAGTTCGTGCCGGACAGGCAAGGTATTTTCTTTTATGTTTATTTTGTTTTCTGCTGAAATAAAACTGGTTGCGGCTAGTTGTACCACAAAGACTGGACTGGTGTGATTACTCAGCTGCTGTTGGCTGCCTTCTACCCCAGGAAAAGGCATCCAAATTCCCCTACAGTGTTACAACACACACACACACACACACACACGTGAAATTACTTTTGGACAGAGCGAAAAACATCTAGTCTTCTAAAGAAAAACCCACAACACCACACAGCTATAATAAAGCTTTCATGGAACTTTATAAACAGCTGAATAGTGAATGTTGCTGTTAATTGTGGAAACAGACTAGTAGCATAAAAAGTTTTTAACTAATGTTGCAACTACTATATTTAAAGGAATTTACTTCCTTCATCCGTTTCCTGAGACTAAAATATTTCTCTTGCAATGGGAAAAAAACTTAATGTCTACAAATAGTCAAAGAAAAGTGCTTCCGTGCAGCTCATTATCTGTGGAGAGTGCACTGTGGGTAATTTTTTTATGGACTAAAGTTAACCATATAGTAAAGGGTTCAAAATACAGTTTAGTGAAATACACACAGCTTACTTGCACATTTACCAATTATTAAGCAATGTATCTGTAATGCATCCAGAATGTCAAGCATGCGCCTTTGGTTCTTTTATTGCTATACAAAATAGCAGTGGCAACTTCTGAAAAAAAAAAAGGGAGCAGCAATAAAAGAGTTGTTTCCTCAACAAACTGCCACCACTGTTGCATACGCTGCGATTACTACATTCATACCAATGTAAAAGGTTTTTCCCAACCACTGTCCTCAAAGAATAAAAAAAAAAAAAAAGTCCAGGTTTTGAATATAGCCATATTTGAGCGAAGGTGACTTATTTTGGTACTTGTGACTTATCTGGGCGCCCAATGTCGAAATTGTATGCCAGTACCCTAAGCATGCGATGTGACGCGATTTCCCTTGAAATTCCCTTGAAGCGAAAATCTCGTTGCATTGTATGCTATTGTATTGCATGCGATGCAATTTTAATATGTACAGGCACCCAGATGCCTGTTTCATATGTGAAATGGCCCCCCAGACCCCATTTTTAATTGTATACCCACCCTGATGGCTAAATGACCCCCATTGTTAAAGCCACCCCACTATCAACGCCCACCCGAAGCGTGGCGAGCGCGCGGTACGCGTCCTCCAACCTTTTCATACCCCCACTATCCACATCGGCGTGGAGTTGATTTTATATAGTGTGGCGAGCGCAGCGAGCCACCGAGCCCGAAGCGTGGCGAGCGCAGCAAGGGGACGTGGATACCTTTACAGCTATACGCGTCCCCTCGCGGGCTTCACAGGTATCCGCTGCACTCGCCACGCTTCGGGCTCGCCACACTATATAAAATCCACTCCACGCCGACGTGGATAGTGGGGGTATGAAAAGGTCGGAGGACGCGTACCGCTTTTCATACCCCCACTATGGAGTCTGGGGGGCCATTTCACATATAAAACAGGCATCTGGGTGCCTTCACATATTAAAATCACGGCAAATCGCATCACATGCAATCTGATTGTATGTGATGCGATTTTTAGGTGCGATGAAGAAAATCGGGCACCCAGATAAGTCACAAGTACCCTTATTAAGTACAGATTTAGCCATCTGTGTGCAAGCATGGACATCTCTAAAGCCTGGACATTTGGGAAGGGTGTGGATCATTGGATAGACAGACATTAGATCTACAAGCATTAGGTCAACAGGGACATTAAGTCGACATTGGGGCGTTCGACAGTTAAAAGGTTGACGTGAGGCTTTTCGCTTTTTGTCCCGAATGACGACATGGACACAAAAAAAAAAAATTGAACCGCTGTGGTTGCCATGCACGGTGCCTCGTTGGGCTCGGCACACTATTTTATTCTCTTGCCACGCCCTAGTGGATGGTAGGACATGAAATTCCGCCTGTCGGCTCCAAAAAAAAAAAGTTAAAACCCCATGTTGACCCAACGCTTGTGTCGACCTTATGTCCCTGTCGACCTTCAGGCTTGTAGACCTAGTACCCATTGGAAGTATATTTAAGGAAGTCCGGGTTTACAAAAGCAAAGGCAGTTTCTACTTAACACTAGCACCTCTTGATATCATTATGTGTGTAAGCACTAAATCGTATGACCTGGTGTCCCTACAATACAGTTAATGATATCGCTCAGGGAGTGAATCATAGTATGTGTGCACCTTTAGAAGAGTCTCAGTGCTTTATTTACAAAGTATTACATTGCAAATATAACCAAAAGTCTCACTTTGAAAAAGTTTTGTCAATTGGTCAACAGTCAATATGTCTACCACTATTGGTCGACACATGACAATGTCAACATGGTCTAGGTAGACATTGACCAATGGTCAACACAAGCAAAATGTCGAAAGGTTCATGGTCAACATGAGTTTTCCATGATTTTAACCAACTTGTTCTTACTTCACAATCCAAGTGGGAAAGTTAGACCATAATAGTGCACAAATGTTCAAAGTATGATGAAAGGAACATGTTACACTAAAGGTGCATCCACACTACACAATGGCCCTTATTCTGATTGAGTCGGACGGCTGCGTGTGCGGTCGGACGGCAAATGGCGTTTCTGCGCATGTGCGAACACCTTGCACGTCCGAACACGGCATGAGTTCCGTGCAGAAAACGATCGGTCGGAGCCATCCAAGCAGGGAGTGGAGATGGGTGTGAAGGGATGTTTGTGCTCATTACCATATGTATACACCCTGTGTTTCATGGGTGTTCCAATGAAAACGCTGGGTGTACGTATGGTAATCCGGCCGTGACGCACGTGTGGGGGGTGGACATCTGACATACCCGGATCTCAGCCACCTGCCCATATCCCTGCTTTCATACAGGAAAAGGTCTGAGTGGTCTGGAGCACTCCTTGGTTTGGTATATCTTTCTTGGTTTGGTATATCTTTCGATGGTCGGCGACCATCGGAGAATGGGGGAGGTGTTCGCATGAAACATCCACTCAAGGTCCATTCGCTTGACAGCTTACCACATTCGGACGGTGTGAGCGATCCGAACGGTAGGCGGGGATAAGAACACTCGGTGCCCATCCAAAATACGCATCCGTCTGATTTAACTAGAATAAGGGCCAATATGTGGTTCCGCCCGTACCTTTGACAATACTGGCAATGCTGCAGCTAAACACTGAACGATATTGAAAACTATATTGTAGTGCCATATCAGGACCCCGACAAACATACAGTCACGGACGATATTGTCAGATTGGACAGCACGTTCAGACGATCAGGAATATCATTAACGAGCTAAGGGAGCGTGCACCATTAATGATATAGCAGGTACACCCTGAATAATGAGTATAACGATATTCTTTTTATTATTGTGTATCTTGCATATTGTTCATGCAGGTCATTTAGTGTGTACCCAGCTTCATACGGTGTCCAGGTCAACAGGTTTTGACAAAAAAAAAAAAATCTGAAAAACTATTGTGGACCTTCTCCTGTGGTCCATTTCCATGTCAAACTTTTGTCAGTCTACCTAGACCATGTCATCCTTTTTCATGTGTCAACCAATAGGGGTTTAACCAATTTAACCATTTTTTCCACATCATGGACAAATGAAAGTAATGATCAATGCAATGCTCAGCTGTTCTCTTTGGATAAGCTCCTTATACAATGACCCAATGAGAAGAATGATGAATTACAATATAAATAAAATACATTTTGTCCAATACACAAATCTTAAGCGTGCCATACACCAAAAGATTTATTGTCCGATCTGGCTGGTTGGAACAAACATCTGGTGACATCTGAATGACAATTTAAGTCAGTTTTCCAACATTTCTAAGCACATGGTCAACTGTCATTTGCTCTCATAAGTTTCCAGGTTTTTGCTCCAACAAGTCAGATAGGACAATACATCTTTAGATGAATGGCCAGCTTTAGACAAGCTAACCGTTTCATCTGCAGTTCATTTTTCTCAGGATAATATGTAAAGGGGTGTATTCAATCCTAGCCGAAATTTCCGACAGTCGGAAATATTCATCCATCAGTATTCAGGATGGAAAAATGGACCAGACATTGAAAAGGTTGACCTAATCTTGTCAAAATTAACTGTATTTCCATGTGTTTTGCCCGATGTCTTACAGTCCCCCATACACTGATCCGACACTGATCCGACACTTGTCCTATGACAAGTCGGACCAAATTGCCCTTGAGCTACCCCGGCAGCAGGAGCGGCACGCTTACGATTTGGCATTTGATGTGTAATTTTTACGTGCAATAAATCGCATGCGATTTATTGCATATAAATTCCCGGAGAGCTGCAGGAGAGCCGGGCGGTGGTGATTTGCAGGGAGGGCAGTGGTGGGATTCGGACAAGCAATAACCAGCTGATTGGCTGGGACTATTCTCCCAGCCAATCAGCGGCCAGCCAGTCTTTTGAAAATTCAGTATTTCTCAATTCAGCTGCCTCTTCCCACCCCGCACCTGCCACTTACAGCTCCCCACCGCTGCCTGGCTCGTGGCACTCGCAGCCGGCCTACATATAGAGGTGTGCCAGCAGTGCTTCACTGCTGGCACACACCTACGTATCAGACCCAACACATAGTGGGTGCTGCTGATGGCTCTGATCCGATAGATTGAACCTGCTGCAGGTTCAATCTGTATCGTATGACCCGATGGACCACGCATTGAGTCCGATGGGATGTCAAACATTCAATTTGAGCCAATTTTTCGGCCCGATACGTTAGGAGTGGGTAAAAAAAAAAAATCGGCACAAATCTTACTAGTGTAGAAAGCAGGGCTGTGGAGTCTGAGTTGAGGAAATTTCGAGTTCCTGGAGTCGGCAAACAATGCACCGACTCCGAAAATTATAATTAATGACTTCTCTACTGTAAGAATAAAGACCAATGCATGCAGTGCCTCACCTAACCGCAAAACGAACATGTTAAGTGACCGTGAAAAAGCATGCTTTTCATGTGCTTCACTATATGGCACGCAACGCACAATTCGGAGCACCAATACTTATAAATGTATTCTCCCTTGTAGTTTACAACTTATTTCCAACGTTCAATAAGGTTTTCAATACCTCGTTGGTAAAAAATCACCTGGTGTAGACTCGAAAAATTCATTCAACCAAGCTCTCCCACCATACGCCCAACATCTTTTTACGCGGATGAAGATCTTGTTTCATGCGCGGGGTCGTTTGTTTACCTTGGCTAAGCCATTCCTTACGCTGGTTCATATTGATGTACAGGCACCATTTTTCGTCGCCAGTAACGATTCAGTAAAGAAATCGTTCCTTGTGTCCATGAATTGAACAGTGACGAGCAAGCAAACCAGCGATTGTGGCTCGTTGATTTTTGTTGTCGTCACAAAGCATGTGGAACTCATGCTCCACACTTCTGAACCTTTCCTATTGTTTTTGTTCCCAAAACAACCAAATAATGTGGTTTTTATCTTTGAACTGGTAAAGTTCCTGTTCCTGATGTTTATGCCTACTGCTACTATCCAGCCATTTAATTAAAAAAAAATAGTCTGTGGCTTAAATAATAAAAAAAAAGTATATAGGTCAGTGGAATACTGTGTTCTAAATGATAGAGATTATATATATTCTCTATCACCTGTTGGAGACAGCAATATACAACAATGCAAACCAAACCAGAAAATCAAGTTTCAATTACATAGTATGTAAACAGGTCTTAGGGCAAAGCTGTGGCAAGTTAAAACATTTGTCAGAATAGGAAAAAAAAAAAAAAAAAAAAAAAAAACTTATAGTGCTTGACACACTTTGAATTATCCAACACCATGTTTTATTTAAGTGAACATCTAAAACTACTTTTGTCACATTCCAAAAGACCACGGATTAATCTAATGTAACTTGCAGGTTTAAATTTCAGTATACCTGTCCTGAATTTCAAATTGCATCCCGTTTATGAAGTGTATTCAATGCCGCGGCGAGGGGGTTTGAATGTTGAAGAGGACTATTTTCTGGCGAGTAAAAGCCATCCTCGCTGTCCAACCCCCTCACCGTATTTAATGTTTGCCCGGAATCCTTTCTGTCAGAGGATGACGAGGATCCACTTAAAATGGCGAGGTTTTCCGCAATTGCAGTGAATCCTCTGCATTTTGTGGCGAGCCCTGATGTTTTAATGGGCACACTCTGCGTTTCCACCTCGCCGAATGAAACCATTGAGCTATTTCACACCATCTGTCTTTTTATTTGCCTGTGAAACGCACTGCCATCTAGCAAAGGTTTTTAGGCGGTTTTAATGGCATGCTTATAACAAAAGTATAAAATTATACTGGCCCGTGTGAAAGGACCCACCACCCCATATTATACATTAAAAGCCCTGAACTGGATAGTGTTGACTATCCCTTACTGTTTAATAAACTTTAACAATATGGTCCAACACAGTTCATAAGGGGGGTCCTTTAAGATTAGCACAAATATGTCTTACATGTGATATTGGAGTTCTTAAAATGCACAAAACAAATCTTACAACAGTACAAAACCATCAGAAAAAAAAAAGTTTATCTACGCATAGAATATTTCATAGAGCTTTAAAATATATAGGCACAAACAGGTGGAATATCACTGGAATGTACTTGCATCAGGGAACTGCAGAAAATCTGAGGCACAATAAAGGTAGTGTTTAGTTGGCACTGGTAACCAATTCTTATTCTCCCAGATAGCCGCTGATATAACCGGTTGGCAGTTGTCCCAGGGATAATAGTGTCCTCTGCATTAGCGCCACTGTGATACATTTATCATAGAATATTAATGTTAGAAAAAAAAAGAGTGCTTACAGGTGGCAACATAACTGTACAATCCATTTTAGAACTTCAGTAGTCAGTATTTCATCAAAACATTCTGTAATAGAACAGAATTCTAGCAACACAATGAAAATCTATGAAAAGTTAAACTATGTAACCTGTACTTTATCATTATAAAGGGGACTATAATATGTAGCTCTGTCGCCTACAAGATGGAGGAAACAGAAAAGAGGAATTTGGTACCTACCGGTAATTCCGTTTCTCTGAATCCGCAGGGGACACTGGCGTTCACGCTGGGTAATAGAGGTGGATGGCTGGGAACTGGCACACTGTAACTTTAAACAGCTGGCTCCTCCCCTCTAGTACCCACAATCCCCAGTTAGGAAAATTGGAACGAGAGGAAGGACACCAGACTACTACTGACAAATAACCACATATTTACAACATATATGCATATATACAGACAACAACAACTGTACACACATGACAACAATGACTGGCAGACGACCAGAGTAGGGAGGGAGGCCAGTGTCCCCTGCGGATTCAGAGAAACGGAATTACCGGTAGGTACCAAATTCCTCTTTTCTCTATCATCCGGCAGGGGACACTGGCGTTCACGCTGGGGAGGTTCCAAAGATTCCCCCTTGGGTGGGAGAACTCGGAGGAGCCTGCAAGACCAATCGACCAAAATCCGCCGCTGAAGAGGCGAACGTGTCGAATCTATAGAACCTAATGAAGGTGTGAGAGGACGACCAAGTAGCCGCTCTACATAACTGAACTGAAGACGCGCCTCGTCGCGCCGCCCACGACGTGCCCACCGACCGGGTGGAGTGAGCTGTAATAGAGGAAGGCGGAGCCCTACCCTCAGCCAAATAGGCCTGCCTAATAGTGAGCTTGATCCAGCGAGCTATGGTCTGCTTAGAGGCCGGCCAACCCCGTTTAAGGGCGTCATACAGGACAAATAGGCCGTCTGATTTCCTCAAGGACGCAGTTCTGGACACATAAACTCGCAAAGCTCGGACCACATCTAGGGAGACCGATTGCGGGTCGGAGTCCGTAAAGGCAGGGATGACAATCGGTTGATTCACGTGAAAAGAAGTAACCACTTTTGGCAGGAAGGAGGCCCTCGTACGAAGCTCCGCCCTGTCCGAATGAAAAACAAGAAAAGGTGCCCGGCAAGACAGAGCACCCAACTCTGAGACTCTCCTTGCCGAAGCCAGAGCCAACAGCGTAACTGTCTTCCATGTCAGGAATTTTAAATCTACCTGCTCCAAGGGCTCAAAAGTATCGGACTGCAGGAAACGCAAAACCAAAGGCAGATCCCACGGCGGCGTAGGAGGAACGAAGGGGGGCTGGACTCTGGCCACCCCTTGCAAAAACGTCTTGATTTCTGGCACCGAAGCCAGCTTCTTCTGAAACAGGATGGACAGTGACGAAACCTGCACCTTCAGGGAAGCTAGACGAAACCCTGAATCCAACCCCGACTGCAGAAATCGAAGTAGCCTAGGTAGATGAAAACTCCTGAACGGGTAACCCCGAGCGGAACACCAAGTGGAATACGCTCGCCATATCCGGTGATAATGCCTTGCGGAAACCGGCTTACGGGCCGCCAACATCGTGGGAATTACTGAGGCCGGTATCCCCTTCTTCCTTAAGATGTCTTCTTCAATAGCCACGCCGTTAAACGGAGTGGCTTCAGTGCCGGGTGCAGAAATGGTCCCTGCTGGAGGAGATCCGGCCTGTCCGGGAGTGTCCAAGGCTGGTCTATGAGCAGAGACTGAATCTCGGCGAACCAAGTGCGTCTGGGCCAGAATGGAGCAATCAACACGGCTCGGACCCCTTCCCTTCTTATCTTTTTGAGAATCCTTCCTAGAAGAGGAATCGGAGGAAATAGGTAGACGAAATGGAAGGGCCACCGAACCTCCAGAGCGTCCACTGCCCAAGCTCCGGCGTCCCTTGTTCGTGAGACGTAACGGGGAAGCTGATGGTTCTGCCTGGAGGCCATGAGGTCTATCTGAGGCAGACCCCATCTCCTGACTAGCTCCTGAAACACGTCGGGATGCAGCGACCATTCCCCCGGATGGAACTTCTGCCTGCTCAGAAAGTCGGCCTCCCAATTGTCGACTCCTGGCAGGTATACCGCCGACAGAATCACTTCGTGTCTCTCCGCCCAGTGTAGGATCCTTGCGGCCTCCTTCATGGCGCCCCTGCTCTTGGTGCCTCCTTGCCTGTTGAGGTATGCGACAGCCGTCGCGTTGTCCGACTGGACCTTGACGGTCTTCCCTCGAACCATGTCTGGAACAGCTAGTAGAGCATTGTGAATTGCCCTGAGCTCGAGCACGTTTATGGGCAGACTTGCTTCCCACTGACTCCAGAGACCCTGTAGGCGACGATCTAGAATGACCGCGCCCCAACCTGTGAGACTGGCGTCTGTTGTCAGAACTATCCAATCCCATATGGCGAACCGCCGGCCCTGAGTCAAATTCTGTCTGTGTAGCCACCACAGCAGTGACGACCTTGCTTGACTGGATAGCTGTACTCTCCGGTGGATGAACAGGTGAGAGCCTGACCATTGACGAAGCAAGTCCAACTGAAGGGTTCGAGAGTGGAGCCTCCCGAACTGAAGCGCCGGAAAAGCTGCCACCATCTTTCCTATCAGTCGAATGCAAAGCAGGATCTGAACTCTCCTGTGGAGTAGAATCTGACGCACCAACAACCGGATGGAGGCGATTTTGTCCTCTGGTAGGAATATTCTCTGTGCGCTGGTATCCAGCAACAGGCCCAGGAATTGCAGGCGTTGGGACGGTACCAATGAGGACTTTGGATAATTCATTATCCACCCGTGCTGCGTCAGGAACAGAATCGTTCTGTGAGCATGCTCCTGCAGAATCGAAGGGGATGATGCCTTTATCAGCAGGTCGTCCAAGTACGGCACGATATTGATGCCCTGAAGCCTCAGACAAGCTAGCAGGACTGACAACAGTTTCGTAAAAACGCGAGGGGCAGAGGACAGCCCGAACGGAAGAGCGCGAAACTGGAAATGCTCCTGTCCAACAGCGAACCTGAGAAAAGATTGATGGTGAACCCATATTGGAACGTGGAGGTATGCATCCTTTATGTCTAAAGAAAGCAAGAACTCCTGGGGCTCCAGAGAGGCTATGATAGAATGAATTGACTCCATCTTGAACGGATGGTACTGAACGTACAAATTGAGTGCCTTGAGGTTTAAAATGGGTCTGGCGGATCCATCTGGCTTGGGAACCGTGAAAAGATTTGAGTAAAATCCTCTTTCCCTCTCCCTGAAAGGCACCGGCATGATCACTCTGGATTTCAAAAGCTTCTCCATAGCCCCTTGCAGCTGTACTCTCTTCTCCTGCTCGCGTGGCAGAGCAGTTGTGAAAAATCTTGAAGGTGGGGGACCCGCAAACTGAATCTTGTATCCGTCTGAAATAAGCAGACGGACCCAAGGATCCGACGTGGTGGCAAGCCACTGCTGTCGAAACTCCAGAAGACGGCCCCCAACCTGGGAATCCCCCAGCATGGCTGGAGGATAGTCACGCTGCAGGCTTCTCCTGGGGCTTGGGCAACTGGGCCCTGGCCGCAGGCTGTCCTCTTGTCTTTCCACGGGACCCACGAAAGGAAGAGGAAGAGCCTCTTCCCCTGCCGCGAAAGGACTGCTGTGGGCGAAAGGAATTGAACGATGGCCCCGTGTACTGCCGTCTCGCCGGTGGAGGAGCCGATGGCAGAAAAGCCGACTTACCTCCCGTGGCCTGGGAGATCCATTTATCCAGCTCAGGGCCGAACAGCATGTCTCCAGTAAACGGCAAGGCCTCTACCGCCTTTTTAGACTCCATGTCCGCTTGCCAGGACCGCAACCACAAGGCTCTTCTGGCGGCGATAGAGTTAGCCGATACCCTGGTAGCAACCGTCGTGATATCCTTGGACGCGTCCGTAAGGAAATTAGCCGATTCTCGGATATGCTCTGCCAGAACCCTTAAATCCTGGCGGGGAACCCCCTCTTCCAGGCCTTGGATCAACTGTTCCGCCCATTTGGAAACAGCTTTACTTACCCAGGCTGATACTACTGCTGGACGTAGCTGCGTCCCTGACGCCACATAGATAGCCTTGAGCGTATTCTCCAGCTTCCTATCTGCAGGGTCCTTTAAAGTGGTAGCCCCCGGGACCGGCAGGGTAGTCTTCTTGGACAAGCGCGAGAAAGAAGCATCCACTGGTGGCGGCGTCACCCACTGTGCAAGTGCGGACGGCTGAAAAGGATATAAGGAAAGAAACTTCTTCGGAACCTGGAACCTCTTATCCGGGTTCAACCATGCTGAATTCAGCTGCTCCTGTTTAGGAAAAGGAAAAACAACCAGCTGTTTAGGACGTACCTCAAAGAGCTCTAGATCCTGGGACACAGGCTCAGGCTCTTCAGGAAAGTTAAGGACCCGCTTTACAGCAACTATCAGAGCCTCCACCCCAGCAGGGGCCGGCTCTGGATCCGTTGCCTGGAGAACCTGGTCCTCATCTAAATCTGGGTCCAGGTCGCCCCCCAAAAATACCGGTTCATCTTCCGAATCATCAGAGTCCTGGCAATGTAACAACGGCCGTTTCAGACGTCTCTGCTGAATGGCAGGGGCAGACATCGAGGAAACAAACGAATCCATGGATCTAGTTAAAGACGAGACCCACGCTGGCTGAGCCACCCTGGACTCCGCTAGTTCAGAGGACAACTGAGACATAGCGCCCACCAATGAGGAAGCCCATGCAGGGGGCGCGCTAGAAGACTCAGGCTGACCCTGGGCTATACCACGGCAAGCCTCACATTTAGTAGCCTTGCCCTCCGCAGATGTCTGCGAGAATTTTGCACCACAGGAGATGCAGCAAAAAGCCTTTTGAGAGGCTTTTGTGGAAGCCTTGCCAGTCATTTTGTATCAAATGAACCCACACACACACACAAATAACACAGAGGGGTGTAGGGGCAAAGGGACTGTGGGCACCAGAGGGAAGCACAGCCTCCTTGTAAGCAAACAACCCTCCCCCTTACTCAAAGCAAAAACAGCTATATCAAGGGGAACCAAGGGTTAACAGTCCCACTGCTGTGTGCACCTAAAGAAAAAGGTGACAAGCAGAACAGCGCTTTAGAATAGAGCTACAAACAGCAATATTCAGCACAGCATTAAGGCATTATAGCAACTTACACTGCCCAAAAGCCCCCCTCACCCGCGGCATTGATTTTAAAACATGGCGCCCGCCGCGTGCGGTACCGCGTCTGAGCTGCCTCTGCCAGCGCTATACTCAGCGTGTCTCCCCGCAGCAGCCTCCCGCCCAGAGAGGGTTAAAACCCCCCAGCGCTTGGCGGTAGCAGCGGTACAGGCATACACGCGCGCACGCTGACTGAGCCCACACAGAACGCCCCGCTGAAGGGGTACTTACTTTTAGAAGTCTTCACTGCCGGCACGCAGGACAGACAGGCAGTTTGTGTCTGACGGTCCCTTTGGAGGGAGACCGCAGGAACACAGGACTCTGGCAGGCGTCTTTGATGAGACCCTGACAGGGAGCGCTGGACTAGCCAGCGGCGCCAAAGCTCCCTTGCAGGGAGAGAAAAAAAACTCAAAGCTGCAGCAGCAGAACCTTTGAGTCAAAAGGCTAGAAAAATAAACTCTTAAGGAGAAGGTTAGAACGGAGACAAACTCCTGCGTGGCCAGCTCCCAGAGCACAATTTTTCTAACTGGGGATTGTGGGTACTAGAGGGGAGGAGCCAGCTGTTTAAAGTTACAGTGTGCCAGTTCCCAGCCATCCACCTCTATTACCCAGCGTGAACGCCAGTGTCCCCTGCCGGATGATAGAGAAATTATATTAAAGTCAATAATTCTAGAACCCACTGTATACATAGTGTTAATTCTAGCACCCGCTATCGTTGAAAACCCATGCAGTTCCTGTTCCCTGCCTGGGGTGTCGCTGTCTACTGTGGTGTTTCTAGCACAGGTCTGGTTTGCATATCAGTGCTTATATACAGACCACACTGTGCTAGAAGCACTACAGCAGACAGCGACACCCCAGGCAGGGAAGATTAACTGCATGGGTTTTCAAAGACAGCGGGAGCTAGAATGACCACTATATACAGTAGATAAAACAGTCATTGAATCCTTTAAAGTTTAACATTGGCAAGAGTTTTTCTATACCAAACTAAGGTACAGATTCACCAGTTGCTCCAGCTCACATTTATTGGTATTAGGGTACATTGAATGCTGTAATGCATTAATACCATACCATCTCCTGCAGGGCCTCAATTCATGCAACCTCCACAATGGAGTTTAGGTACGATAAGCACGAAAAAGCAGCATGTGCCGATAAATTGACATTTTGTTGGCGATATAGTTAAGCCAAAAAAAATGTCTAAATACTAGAAGAATGCCCAAGAAAAGGTCCATAAAGTGGCAACTCACTTACACACCAGAACAATTTCATGACCAGCAGAGTATGGGGAATTTGAGAACATGGAGACTACAAGGTTTTCATTTACCACTTGTTTAATACTATTTTCAGCAAGTACAGATGTGACCACACTAAACCTACATATAGCACGTCTACGCATTGCGGCAGTAATTACACACACACTTTGCCGCAACTAGGATCACCGGCATACACACCATTCCTATGGAAGCGGGTGGGTGCGTACGTGTCCATGAATAGTCCCAATATACACAGACTGATTGCGTTGCCGCAAATAGCTCTTAACATTAGAAAGGACATCTGTAATGGGGGTATTTTCATTATGTCTTAAGGCAACATTCCATTAGTTTTCTATCAGAGCTTTCCCACTTTGTTTAAACCTGAAATTGCCCACCTGCAATAAAGGAATAGTTTTTCTTATAAACTGTACCAAAAATGTTTTTAAATAAGTTTATATGTATTTTACTATTTTAAAATCAATCAATACAGAGGAGTGCATGCAGGGAGAACAAGCTGCTAGTTCTTTACCAGAAGCTTGATACATAAAAGTCCATTCCATTTTTGGCTGGTGCTATGAGCAAATAGAATACTGAAAGTAAGCAGTAAGCATTAATGAGTCATGTGTTTGGCATATAATTCTACCTGGCCTGGTCCAATCCAACTTCCAACTATGGAACAGCTTCCACTAGAATGGGGAAAACACTACTAAGGTGCTGTAGGCTACACAAGACCATATTAGTTATGGTATAGATGAGAGACAATGTCTAGGTCGACAGTCACTAGGTCAAAACCTAAGAATTTTAGACATACCCTAGGTCAACTTTGATAGAAAGGTCAACACAAGCTTAAGGTCAACATGTTTTTTTGTTTTACTTTATTTTGGTATCTATGTCGACATGGACACAGCGTAATTGTACCGTGTCCTCGCACATGGTGCCCGGCTTAAGGGACGATTATATTCTCACTCTGGGCAGGATGTCCTAAGAAGAAAATGCGGTAAAACCCCTGTTTCACAAATGTACTATTCCCCGGGCGCCGCATCATCGCAGGGCATCACCACCTTTGGGTGGCGATACCCTATAGACGTCTAAGGGCTTCTATCGCTGCTTGCTGCAGTCTCCTATCCCCCTCCCTGTCCTCTGCGCTGATTCTCCTCACCCAGTAGGATGCCACAGCCAGGGATGTCCTTCAGGCTGCATGGGGGAGGAGACATCGGGGATCGCCGCAGAGCCAAGGAGGTGACGGAGACACCCCCCCCGCACACTACAAGTATCGCGGGGAGCCTCTGTCACCACACTGCAATGCGAGCCGCATAGGTTAGTACATATGCGCTAGCATCGCGGCAGGGGCGTGACAATGTATATTAACACATCCCACCCTATATGCCCACTAGGATAATAAAGTATGAAAAATTTGCTTTTTTTTTTTTTCAAAAAAGAGAAGTGAAAAACTCAGGTCTTCCATGTCCATGTAGACCTAAAGTGTATGTCGAACTTTCTATCAAAAAGGTCCTAAGGCAGGCATTCCCAAGCACGGTCCTCAAGGCACACCAACAGTGCAGGTTTTAGTGATATCCAGGCTTCAGCACAGATGGTTTAATCAGAATCACTCAGGTACTAATTAAGTCACCTGTGCTCAAGCCTGGATATCTACAAAACCTGCACTGTTGGTGTGCCTTGAGGACCGTGGTTGGAAATGCCTGTACTAAGGTATGTTGACCATCCTTAATCACGGCTGACTATTAGTGGTCGACCTAGACACCGCACACCTGAATATCTGGGCAGTTCTTTAGGAGTTCTCAATTATATGGTGATATTTACAGATATACATGTTACAAATACATTTATTTAATAAGGTTTGAAAAATGACGAAACATGCTATCGGAATGTAACCATGACAAAGTTATCAGTTAGTATACCCTCTTAAATATGAACTAAATCTGTCAAGCACTGGTATTTATTCTTCGTTACACCCACTTCTTAACAATACAGCTATGCCAAAATAAAATTGCTGGCTACACACAAACTATATTTATAGACAAAACTACCAAAATAACTATTATGACTGCTTAGTGCACCTTTTAAACAAGTAACATTTAAAATAACACATTTGTAAACGCTATTTTTATCATACAAGGTAAAACATATTTGTATGTTCTATAACCCCTTTCACCACCAGCGGTATCTGCCCAGTTTGCACCTCACAGTTATGGTTCTTAAGGTGCCCATACACGGTACAATTATTGTATACAATATCGCATCTCATCTCATTGCATCGCACAGTTTTGCAATGCAATGAGATGAGATCTAGTACAAAAAGTATGCGCAGCGCATACTTTTTGTACTAGATCTCATCTCATTGCATTGCAAAACCTGTGCGATGCAATCAGATGCGATATTGTAAACAATAATTGTACCGTGTATGGGCACCTTTACTCATGGTTGGGATTCGATTCTTTATCAACCCTCAAACTCCCATCTAATGGGGAGGGGAGACCACGAGGCGATTAATGTTTTTATTGCACCAATTAATGTTAAGGTTTGGCCACACATAGTGGCTTAACCCAACCAAACGATCAGGCACAATGATCAAACTGTTCAAATTTTCTCTCACTTCAGCTCACTACCCTCAGAGGGAGCAAGATGAAGTGCCGTGCCGGCAACAACAATTGAATAGCTCTGTTGGGCATTATCTGCTGGCGCGACATTTGAAGTTGCCCCATGGAATACAAACTAATATATATTTAAATGTTTGCTTAGCAAATAAAATTAGCTCTACCATTTATAGAAATAAAAAATATTCAATAGCACTTTACATGCAGGCCATAATAAATTCTATGTACGTATATAAACAAATTTTTTTAGATCCACAGAGATTTTACCCATTTTCAGGTTTCACAATGAAATTCAACTTTCACTACAGAAGGGTAGAAATAGAATATATTAAACCATCTAGGTGGAGAAATATTAACAGGCGCTTAGGGATGGTCTGTTGAGCTAGCTGCTCACACCTAGGGGTGGTCAGACCCCAAAGAAAATACCAAGGAACAAAGAATGGTAGAAGGGTAGAAATCCCTTGGCAGATAATCCATAACTCAGATACACAGCACCTTTAACTTAATACTTTTGGGGAAAAAATTCCAGAACTTCTAAGTCCTAAGTGACTCAGGAGTTCATCTCATTCCTTGTAGATTCACCCGTCAAAAAAGTATGCATCGTTAGTCATTCGTAAACTATATTGCTCAGAAGGACCAAAACGCGCGATATACTGTATAAGCACTTAATTTCGCGAGAAGTAATTTTCGCGATAATGAAGAAATAGGCTATTTCGCAAGCTGAAAATTTCACGAAAAACGACTGTTCCTGCTGTAAATAGAACCCCCCGTATTAAATGAGATGGGGGGGGGGGGGAAGAGAGAGAATATTCCGCGCGGCTTTAATTTTCGCGATTACGGAAGGCTCGTGAAAATCGTGAAAATTAAAGCCTCGCGAAAATAAGTGTTTTTACAGTAATTTAAAAGTACAAAATCTATCCCGGCTCTGCAAGTAAAGTTAATTTTATCAATATCACATTAACAAACCATATAGAACTCACACATCTGCATAATAGAAAATACATAAAAAAACTGGTCTGTCTTGAAAATAATTACTACAGTATCATCTATCTATATTTGTGGCAAAGTAAAGCCCCGTACACGGGGGAGATATATTGCTCAGCAATATATTGCTAGCAAAATATTGCTGAGCAATATATTGCCCAGTGTCTCCTTTGCATCAGTGACCAGAGATGGTCGCTGACGAAAAGGAACCTCTGCTGGGGGAGCCGCAAAGGTAATTAGCTGGTCGCAGGAGCAAGCTCCTGCGACCAGCGATTACAATGGGGCAGAAAACGGGAGCGAGCACCCGGCGATTTATCCAATCACTGGCAATATGGTCGCCTGCGACCATATTCCCAGCGATTATAGCCCCCATCACCCACGTGTGTACTGAGCTTGAGGGATTTATCACATCTTTACAGTCAAAGCCAAAAAGGACACCTGGGCAAATCAATTTTAACTCTGTGAGTGCCAACATCTGTGACAGATGTGCAAAATATCAGCTAAAAATGCCTATTTGTTATGTAATATCATTTTAAAAAAATAAAAAAAGCGTAAAAAAAAAAAAAAAAGATTATATTTCCTATAAAAAAAAAAAGGTAAACATTACAGGTCAATATGATAAATAAAAAATGTGTGCTTGGCAATTCACACCAATTTTGTCAAAGTCACTTGGCACGCAAAGTGTTAAGTAGGAAATACAGAGCTCTCAGACTTTGGGATAAGACACCATCAGTTTTATAGCAGCCGATAAGGAAAGAGCTGGGGTGAAGCTTATCCTTTAGGGGGATATTCAATCGCCGTCGAGCATCTCCCGTGGGGGAGATGCTCGACGGGCCCTATTCAATGCTGTCTTCCCCGACAGCATTGAACAGGGTTTCCTGGCAGAACGAGCCCGACATCTCTAGCTGTCGGGCTCGTTCTGCCGAGAACAGCCGGGAAGTGACGAGCTGCCGGCTGCAGCTCGTCACTTCCCGGCCGCAACTCGTGGCCACGCCCCCTTCTCGCCGCTCGGCGGCCGGGACATTGAATCCCGACTGCCGAGCTCCAGACGAGCTCACCGGGAACGGGACAGGGGCACGGCTGTCGCGCTAGCTCGACAGCCGTGCCTCTGACATTGAATACCCCCCTTAATGTATGTTCTGGATCCTGTGGGAGGGGAGAACTATTCTAGGGCATCCAGCTGATCTGAGAACCGGACTGTGTTAGCTTAATACTAGAGACCGCCACGTTTTTGCTTCATCAAAAAAAAAAAAAAAAGGAGGATTCAGCAGAACTATGGAGTAGAAGAGTAAAATACACCTTTTGCAAATAAAGTTGACTTTTTGACTTAGGTAGTATTACACATCCAAATAACTAATGCCAAAAAAAGTTAACAGCATTATCTTATGCGGGCCATATATCAGCACGGCAGAATGCTCTAACATTCGCCGGCTACCACATCCATAATAATCATATATATGCACCAACATATGCAATTATTAATGCAAAGGACAGCTCTTGCAATAAGTGATGTCCTTTGCGATGCAGCGCCATCCCTGGACTTAGGGCAGTATTCAATGAGAAAAATTCGCTGTGATTTCTGGAGAGTTTGTGCTTTTCACGCGGTGGAGAGAGGTTTTTTTTCTCCAAAGGCGAGCCACCCTATTCAATGTGAAATATTCTCCGTCTTTTTAAGTGATTCTCGCCGTCTCTCTCCGTGTAGAAATTCTCCATCTTTTGATGGAGAGCAGGAATGTGAACTTTTAAACTAAAAGGGTGTTTTTTTTTAATTTTGGTGTAAAAAAAAATCAGGGTTTTTTTCTGTGAAGGGCCATGTTATTTTTATTCATGTGCCTATAGCACATGAATATATATTTAATTTTAAAAAAAATATTTTTTTACATTTTTTTTTTTTTTTTTACACAGTGCAGCCAGCAGGGGGCCGGAGCGCTCGAGCCGCTCATTAGATATTCATATATTCACTGCACCCGATGCACGTTCGGGTACAGTGAATACTGGGTCCCCCGCTGGCTATAGGGGGGGCAGCCTGTGCTGCCTGGGTCCAGGGGAGCCCTGCTCCCCACCCCATATCCCCTGCAGCAGCCAAGAGAGACTTTAATCTCTCTTGGCTGCTACGTCCCCCGGCTCCCTGACAGCTCCCTGCCGCGGACGCTCGTCCGCTGCAGGGGTTAAGAATCGCCGCGAGTGGCGGCGAGTCTTTAACACGTTGAATAGGGGGAGCAGGAGGCTCCGGAACACGGAGAGTGCATGGCGAGAGAAAAAATCTCTCGCCATGCACGGAGAATATTTGACATTGAATACTGCCCTTAGTCCCTCTGTGCATGCAGTGGAAGACCTATGCTTTCTGAATAGGGCTTCCACTAATAAGCAAAGGACAGCACTGGCAAAATAAATTAGGGCAATAAATTATCGTAGCTAAATGATTTACCAGGGACTATCCAATTAGCCACAACAAGGCATTTATCGCAGATATTACCAGTCGCCTGCCTAAAACAAAAATAGGCTACTCTAGTTGTATTCCAAAAAAGGAAAAAATATATAGTGCAACTGGAGAGGCATTCTCCTTAAACCTTTATCTCACACAAATGTCTATATTGAGCCAGTCTTTCTGATAATTTTGAGTTTTGACATGCAGAGAACAAAAATCGATCTACAGCAACACATTCGGTTTAGAATTATTGAACCAATCCTTTCAAAGGGGGCATACACATGTTGACTTTTGTGCTAAGCAATTTAGGATAAACTATTTCCTTTGAACTTCCCGGTGTCTAAATCACTGATACGCATCTTGCGATGTGTGACAAGCCTTTTGCGGTAAGCTATCTTATACCGCCGGTGAATTCGGGCCCTGAGACCCACAACGCCGTCCGACACGCTGGGGGCAAGCTCAGCACCCAGGTAAGCTGCTGGGCTGCCCCCAGCCTCCGTCCATGAGGTGAATGGATGCCGCACACAGGCATCCATTCACCTCCTCCCAGCCTTCACTGCTGTCTGCATAGTACAGCAGACAGCAGCGGAGGCTGTACGTAGCCCCTGTCCAACCTCCGGACTGACCTCAGGGCACTGCGGTCCGGAGGTTGGGGCTCCCTGACTGGAGGAAATGGGTCCCTGGGTCGGATGACCCGGGTTACCCATTTACATGGCCCCTGACTCCGGGGAAGCCCTGTGTCCGACCCTGAACATTTGCGGGGTCGGACACCGGGTAACAGGACCCAGGTTATTTTTTTCCCCCCTCTTTTACACCAAGCCCTGGCCCGGACTGGAGCGGCAATAATCCTGGTCGCGGCTCTGGTGTAAATGGGGTTTTAAAGGTGCCCATACATGTTACAATTATTGTATACAATATCGCATCTCATTTTGCGATGAGATCTAGTACAAACAGTATGTGCAACACATACTTTTTGTACTAGATCTCATCGCAAAACCGAGATGCAATGAGATATTGTATACAATAACATGTATGGGCACCTTAACTAGATCGTGCCGGCATGCATCAATATCAGTATCAATGCAGCTGCATTTTCCAGTGGTGTTTAGAGTGCTGCCACCAACAACTGCTAGGTGATGTCTACAGGAAAACTGTTGCTATGACAAAGTAAATTCTATTGGATGATACCATATTGGAACATATTTTCCATGATACTCACTGAGTTAATCATGAAGAAAAAATTCCCAGTGAAACTGGGCCCAGTTCTAAGTTGGGAATAAAACAAGAATGAGCAAGTAACTATGCACCTGGACAAACCATGTTGCAATGCAAGGGGTGTAAATACATTTATTATGTTTACATAATGAGTATATACTTTCTGTTTTTGCCTGTAGCTCACAAGTACTTGTCACACTGCAATTTAAATTTGAATTTGGACAGGGCCCTCTTACATATAACCACTTCAATGATATGCCCGGAAATATGCTGCTCTGCCGCATCAGGCTATCCCGCCAAATTTCCGGGCATACCACCAGTATGTAGGTGTGCGGCAGTGGTGCTTCCAGCGTGAAGGTGAGATCTATATTGCAGTGCAAAAATAAAGCAGTATGTATTTTCCCTGCACAGAACCAAAATAACTCACCCAAATCTAAATCTCCCCCTCTCTGCACATTACATGTGCCGCCCCCCCCCCCCCTGCAGTGCACATGGTTTTGTCCATTTGAGAAGGAATTTGTCTTTGGGAATAAATTAGGCTCTTATTTTGGTTCACTCGCAATTTAGAATCAGACCCACTAGTCATAGCAAGGGGCCTACCATACATTGTGAATGATTTTGTATTGGGAGCAAAGCACCTTCACTACACCATTCGGCACTGCTGGAGGGAGGGGGGGGTGGATAGATGTAACACAAGAGGGCACGTCCATACTCAAATCTAAATTGCAGTGAAAAGATAAAAGCAGTCCAGCATCTTTGCGCAACATGCAAAAGCAGAAAATATTTTCTTTGCATTCAAAATAAGTGTATTTTCTCCTTGTTTTTTGGGGGTTGTTTTTGCTTTGAGCCCCAACACCCCCAGTTTGGTGATGATGTCACTTAATTGAGACATATGCATAACAATGTATAAGAGGAACAACCCCCCTAATGTATATGGTTTTATTCAGGTCACTGGTACATACTAAGCAAATTCAGGCATTGGTAAGCAGTTGAAACCTGGTAGTTTTTAGAAGCTGATTAGTTAAAACGTTATCGCTCACAAATGTATCTCTCTCCACACTTTCATAAATAGCTCTTTTAATGTTTATGCAGTAAAGTGCTACATACCAGAATAGGTTTTTTTTTTTTTTTCAAACTAATAACCAAGTTAAAGACAGAAAATGTGTGGTCTGTGAGTCCATTAACAAAGAACATCCTAACAAAATGGTTTTAGTGGTTTACAAATGTTGTTGGGTTCAAGCTACTTGAGGCTACTTTCTCGTTTTAATCTCTTCTGAGGCACTTTACAGACCGTTATAAAACCTTACAGAAACAAAAAAGTAGGTTCAAGCAGACTGCCTTAACCAAAATGTGAATGCTGAAGAATGTTTTCTTAAAATGGTAAAAAGCTTTTTACCCCTACAAAGACCGCTTACAAAAAAAAAAAAAAAATACCAAATGCAATTGAATAGAAAACATAAATAATGCTGTTTCAATGAGTATGTAGAAAAAAATATGAGTACTCTGTTCTACTCGGTCTACATTTTTTTTTTTTTGTACAAATTAGATATATAAATCTAATGTTTCATAGATTTTTAGGGACAGCACCTATTCTATATATAGTTTCCTGTAGGACAGAAAACATGGATTTCTCTTGTTGTATTTTCACCCAAGTATCCTGCAACACTACGGTGTTAAGTGGAGGTTGTGTAGAGGCCATAGCCTTGGGGCTGCTCCAGTAATTCTCACCAATTGACACTCCCCAACCCCCTCCCCCCACAGGGTTTCAGGGTTTATTAGCCCATAGGGTTTCAACTGATGGAGTGGTATCATAATGCCAAATTTTAACAGGTGTTCGTGCCACAATTTTTTTTTTTAAGAATACAGTACCAGCTTAAATGCAATCAAAGAAACTACAAGTGTATTTGTTGTAATGTTGATTTTCAATAACCAGTATTCGATGCCAATGCATGCTCCCATTTAGCTGAAATCAAATATCCAAATAGACAGTACAGCCAAGACTATACAGTACAGGGCTGTGCTATATAGTCAAAATCGAATGTGATTGTCTTGCCATGTGTTTCGATCCCAAATCGAATATGGATCGAATAGCAAGGCCAATCGCACCGTGTGTACACAGCATTAGAACAAGGAACAGGCAAAACGCACGTTAAGAACTAGGACCGACGCACAGAACCAAGATAGACTACACCAGTGGTCAGGGAACTCGGTCCTCATTACCCCACGCAGTGCAGGTTTTGCAGGTCTCCTCACAGAATCACAAGTGAAATAATTAACTTCACCTGCGGACCTTATAAAATGTGTCTAAGTAATTAGTACACCTGTGCACCTGCTGGGTTACCAGCAAAACATGCACTGTGTGGGGTAATGACGACCGAGTTCCCTGACCACTGGACTACACTAACACCCATATAAGTAACTGACAATTATCTCCCAATGCCAGATTTACTTGAAAAAAAAAAAAAAAAAAGATAGTAAGCTTGCGAGCAGGGCCCTCCAACCTCTATGTCGGTCTGTAATCACCCAGTTTGTCTTATCACTGTTGATTCCAATTGTAAAGCACAACAGAATATGCAGCGATACATAAGAAATTATAAATAAAATAGTATTTTAACAGGTAAGAAAGTAGAATAATCACAGTATGAACTGAAGACAACGCCAAGCATCTAGGGGACACGGTCATTAGGCCAACATGCATAGGGTTGACCATGGAAGGTAGACATGGCTGACGTCGACACAAACATTAGGTTGACAGTCAAAAAGTCGACATGAGCTTTACACAGGTTTTTTGAGCCGATATGTGCCGACAGGCAGCACTTCATGTCCTTCCATCCACTACATAACAAATCAGTGTACCAAGCACAGCGAGGCACCGTTCCCAAAGCATGGCAAGCACAACATGCCATGCGAGGGGTCGTGGAAAACTCACTGTTTTTTACCCATTACTACACTCTGAGGAAAAAAAACAGGTCGACCTTTTGACTGTCAACCTTCCCATTGTTGACCCAAGGTACATCGACCTAATATAACCCATACCCACAGTTAGAGGAGAGTCCTGCAGGAACCAATCCCAGAGTATAAAATGTATTTAATAAACAAATGGTTTTGCAGAGTTGCACCAAGCAGTAGGGTATCAGGGTAACACATGGAGGATCACCAAATAAGAATCCATCCATCAAAAAAAAAAAAAATTATAAAAAATCGGAACTCCTTGTTTTGGGCACTCTTACTAGAGAGATCATTAAAGCTTAACTAATAGGGCGGGATGTACTATGATGAAAATACGGTACAACCCCCGTTTTACCGCATTTTCAAATTTACTAGAACCAGGCCGCACCGTCTTCGGCCAGCAGGGTATCGTCACCTTTGGGTGGTGATACTCTATAGAAGCCTTTGGGCTTGCCATGCTTCGGGAACGGTGCCGCGCTGTGCTCGGTACACTGATTTGTTATGTAGTGGATGGAAGGACATGAAGTGCTATGGGCTTCTATCGCCGCCCGCACTCCCCTCACCTGTCCTCCATGCTACTACTCCTTCCCCAGCAGGATGTCACAGCCGGGGCTGTCCTTCCGGCTGCATGGGGGAGGAGGAGATGCCGGGGACACCGTAGCGCCCAGGAGGTGACAGAGACCCCCGCAAACCACTTTACAGGTATTGCTGGGGGCCTCCGTCACTGCACCGCGATGCCAGCAGCATATGTTAGTACATGTGTGCTGGCATTGCGGCGGCAATGTTTATGAATACATCCCCCCCCTTAATGGTTATTAAAGATAAAAGATGTGAAAAGACCAACATAAAGAGAAATATTCACTCAGTGTATATGTAAAGACTTCCATATGATTGGTATTCGAAATCCTAGTATACCTCTATTTCTCACAGTTTATTTGCATTTTGAGATTGTAAAACTAAACCTTGGAGAGAAAATGGACAGAGAAATCTCAGCAATTGACAATGCTTTTTGGTTGGTACTTAATCTCCGTCGACTTTCTCGCTCGTCAAGGCTAATGGTGTCCACACACTACGGCCAATTTTTACCACAAATCCTTAGCAATCACGAATGATCGCTATCTGATGCGCACTCCAGAGGATTTTTACCTGGATCTTTTGATCTTACCTGCTGCAGAGAAGATAACAAGGTGCAGCTAAAGATCTGTGGGACTCGGGTATTCGGGAGTTGGGGCGTTAGGCAACTAGGATATTTGGTCACTTGGGTGCATTTGCACGGTTGGGTATTGGGAGTAGGCCTCAGGCGCACTCAGGCGTTGAGATGCTCATGTGTTTGTATGCACTGGGATGCTTGGTTATTCAGGCACTTAGGTATTTGGAAGTTGCTGCGTTTGGGGACGTGCTCGGGAGCTCAGGGGTTTTGGTGTCCATGTGTGCTCAGGTGAGTTCACGCACTCAGGTGTTCGGGTACATTTGCATGCTCAGTAGTACTCGGACACATTTACGCAGTTGGGTATTACGGAGTTCAGACACACTTGGCCGTGTTCGAATGCTCGGGTATTCGGGCATTCTCTGTCAAAATGTACTCTTTTGTTCAGGGGTTCAAGATAAATCTTAAGATCATAGAACTTTCATATGTGTGGGCACCTTTAGTTAGTACATAGACCCCCATTTGTTACTTTTAGCTTACAATGTGGAACACAAAGCAATAAACGCCAGCCAAATCTGGAGAAAGTGGATGTGAAGATTAGCTAAAGACGGCAACACAAAAGATAAGCTTGGCAGAAGCAAAGTTCACTAAACTTCCAAGTTACAAAATTCCAAATTGCTTTATACTACAAGCAGAAAAGGCCTCTACTGTTCGTTAAACAGTGTCAATTAAAATACTTCAACATTTTCTGACAAAAGTGGTCTACATATTATTTATTGTAGGTCTGTACAGCTGGATTGGTCGGTAAATTAATGCTAGTTTACAAATACATACTGGAAACATAAATGTAATAAAGAAGGCACATCAGATGCATGTTTACCCTGAGCCTTCTACACATTTCACCAACAGAAACTATTGTACTTGTGGCTCATATTAATGCAGTGATATAAGACATTGTGCTTCTAAAGTATAAAAAGTAGTGTTACTTATGGAACGCAGAAGTGGGAAAGAGGCCATGAGAAACTACTCATCTGTACGTTTTAAGCAGCTTAGAGGTGTGAACAAGAATGAGTATGTGGAGATCAAAAGGACAGGTAAATGTACAGTAGTAGGTTACGTTACAAATAGAATGATGTTTCACATTATTGTTATCAATGATAAACTTGCAGCCTTTCCACTGTCTGCAGGAATCTGCTCTCTCAGCACACTGTGACGGGAAGCCTCCTGAGCAGAAATCTGCCAGCCAGGGTTCCCACACACACCACATTATACACAGGAGCAGACTGTTTTGAAATTAAACTCTCTGCTCTGAATAACAACCAGTGCACACTACAAACATAAGCCCTGATCCCTCCCATTAGTAAGGACAACTGGCACAGATATCACCCAACCCCCTCCATAGGTGGCATGTGTCCCAATAGGAATGAAGAATGGAATGCAGTGCAGTTTTTAGCTCTCTGTTTGGAGTCATAAAGTAATATATACAAGAATTCATATCAAGTGCAAAATGAATACAACCACGTAAAAACCAAATGATATACTACATTGGGTTTCACTATTCAAATATTTGTGTTGTTTCAGTTTAAAAACTATTTCTGCTGTGTCCAGTATGTGCTACAGACGGATAATCTATGTAACTAATGTTATGAAACAAAGAGCGCTGGAGACAGATATGAAACACTTGTTTTACAGTCAGCACTTTCCTAGTACAGAGCTTAAGTGACTTGCAGAAAATATTTTAACATTAATAAAAGCATAGGCCATGCACTATTCTCTGTGCAGAACTACAGCAGGCTGCCCAGGAAATACCTGAGGAGAGAACTCCCAGCAGATCATTTTATAGTTATTAATCAAACACTGTATCCAGATGTGACACTGCTATCTCCAGTACACACATATCCAATATCAGTAATAACAACAGAAGCGCATGTAAACACATTGCACATGCCAATTAGCTCCCTCTCGGTGTCTGGCTGTAGGCACCCATGTAGTTCAGTCACCCACGTAGTCAGGTCACCCCGACCCTGTGCCCAGCCCTGTAGTCAGGTCACCCCACCCTGTGCCCAGCTGCGGGCACCCCTGTAGTCAGCCCCTCCTCCCTGTGCCCAGCTGCAGGCACCCCTGTAGTCAGGTCACCCCACCCTGTGCCCAGTTGCGGGCACCCCTGTAGTCAGGTCACCCAACACTATGCCCAGCTACGGGCACCCCTGTAGTTAGCCCCTCCTCCCTGTGCCCAGCTGCGGGCACCCCTGTAGTCAGGTCACCCCACCCTGTGCCCAGCTGCCGGCACCCCTGTAGTCAGGTCACTCCACACTATGACCAGTTGCTGGCATCCCTGTCATCGCCCCCCTCCCTGTGCCCATCTGCGGGCACCCATGTAGTCAGGACCCCCCACCCTGTGCCCAGCTGCGGGCACCCATATAGTAATGTCGTCCCATCCCTGCCGTAGAGATCCCAGGCACGACGAGGCCCACTCCCTGCTTTCTCCTACTCCAGCCAAAGAATGCAGAATACTTACGAAACGCTTTAACTTTTTCTCCGGGGGTGATTTGCGGAGCCAGCCCGAGCACACCACCTCCCCGCCGCCTCCTGAGCCCACACCGCCGGCTCCCCCGGAGCTCATCATCCTCCTGCCGCCTATCCCCGCAGAGGGTCTCCTCCTGGTGTCCGAGAGCAGGCTGCTTTAGCCGAGCTGCGGGATCGGGCAGCCCCCGGGTCCTGCGCCCAGGGCCGCACACGCCGCGACTCCAAAACTTTGGAAAACTTTTAACTCCGCTCCTGTGTTATGGGCCGGGGTGGAGAGCAGAGGGCTCCGGGGGAGAGAGAATCAGGCCGGCTCCCCACCCTCTGGCCGCCCCTTTCCCCGGCAGGAGTCACTGGGCGGCTGGCAGTGTCTTCTTCCCGTCTTGCTTAGGCTACAAGTTCCCCCCTTCAGGAGCAGAAGTCGGGACTCTCCTTCGGCATTGAATCTAGCAGCGATCCCGGACAAGGGGATGTTTGGGGGGGATGGAGCCGCCCGGAGCGCTGTCCTCTGACCCTGCAGGGTATAGATCGTGCGACAGACACATTTTTCCCCCAAATGTGAATCTTTATCTTTTTTCCTCCCTCCTTCTCCGTCTCCCTGTTCCTCCTTCCCCTCCTCCTCCCTCCAACGCCCCTTGCTGCCAGCGTCGTATTGCTGCCCCTCCCTCTGTGCTCCACGCCTCCCTTCTGCACATACATAATAGAACATCATTCACTCCCTGGTGTGGGAAACTTACCTGGCTGCTCCGGGTGCCATGTGTGCCCATCACATGTACTCATGTGTCTCCGACTCTCTCAGCCCCACTAATGTAATAGACGTATTGTAGAGAATTATGTGATGAACATTGTGTAGATGTTTTTCGATGTCAGTTGCTTTCCATTCTATTACAGGTGTGTTTGTTCCCTGTCAGGGGTTACAGCGGGAATCAGATTTGGCCTAAATATCATGCATCAAAATGTGTCCTAATAACTGTCATACATTCATCATTGTCCTGTAAAATCTGCATTAAACTCATTGCCAATGAATGCAGCACAAGCCAACTAACCCCGCAGGGTTTTATAAGGTTTGTTGCTTGAAATATTGGTACTTGTTTCCTATCTGGGCGCCCGCTACGTTAATTGCGCGCCATGCTATTCTCCGTATAAAAATCGGATCGCATCGCATCGGATACCACAAATGCACATACACGATATTGAACGATGCGATGCGATCCGATTTACCTGCGATGACCCGATTTCCCATAGGAAACAATGTTAAATGGATCAATTTACCCAAATCAGCATAGGGAACAATGGTAAATGGGCCAGAAACCCCCAAAAAACCCACAGAGCAGTGGAATGTCCCCCCAAAAGTAGTTGACGCCACCCCGCAATCAACGTGAACCCGAAGCGTGGCGATCGCAGCGAGCCCGCGAGGGGCGGCGGTACGTGTCCTCCGACCTTTTCATGCCCTACTATCCACTAGGGCGTGGAGTGAGAATAGAATAGTGTGGCGAGCGCAGCGAGCCACCGAGCCCGAAGCGTGGCGAGCGCAGCGTGCCCCGCGAGGGGACGCGGATACCTTCACAGGTAAACGCGTCCCTTCGCGGCCTTCACAGGTATCCGCGTCCGCTCGCCACGCTTCGGGCTCGGTGGCTCGCTGCGCTCGCCACACTATTCTATTCTCACTCCACGCCCTAGTGGATAGTAGGGCATGAAAAGGTCGGAGGACGCGTACCGCCGCCCCTCGCGGGCTCGCTGTGGTCGCCACGCTTCGGGTTCACGTTGATCGCGGGGTGGCTTATAGTACTTTTGGGAGGACATTTTTATGTTCAGGGGTGTTTTGGGGGGTTTATGGACCATTTCACATTGTTCCCTGTTGAATTGGGTAAATTGAGGCATTTAACATTGTTCCCTATAGGAAATCGGGGGCATCGCGTCGGGAGCATCGCATACGATTTTTTAGCACGCATGCGATGCGACCGACCCGATTTTTTATCTGCCGATTTAAAATGAAATCGGATCGGATCGGATAGCGTCGTATGCCATCGTACATCATCGAGTACCGAATCCGATGCGATGCGATCCGATTTCATTACGGTGCCGTACGTAGAAAACCTGGGCGCCCAGATAGGAAACAAGTACCGAAATATTTGTTCCCCTGATCAAGACATTGTGCTTCCTTGTTGGTTACCTTATTCCAGGGATATTTGATCACAAAAGGGGTAACATTTTCCAGTAATTCCGAAATTTCGCCCCGACAGTCTGGATTCTGATGGTCAGTATACCGACATCGGAATCCCGACTGCTGGTATTCCGAAAGGGGGGACGAAGCCCCTTGCGGACTCGGTGGCTCGCTGTGCTTGCAACAGGTTCTATTCTCCCTCTATGGGGATGGTGGACCCCCACGAGAGAGAATAGCCCCTGTGAGTCAGGATCCTGACTGTGGGGCAACTAACAGTCAGGATTCCGATGTCGGTATACCGACAGTCGGGAGGACATCTGGCACCCAACCAATAGTGGGTATGCATCCTAACAAAATTGTCAGATCAGATAGTCATCGTCTAGGCAGAGTGAAATCTCGTCCCGTGCAAGCCTGTGAATGTTTCGTAAAAATATCCCTCATCGGTGACCAGCTGCAAATCCTCGCACAGGGTGGGATTTCTATTTGGCAGGGCCATGGTCAAATGATCGCAGGGCTCTGCAAATTAGCAGAGAAGAGATCAGGTCTGAATAACCCCCATAAAACAATCACTAGAGCTACCACCACACCATGCAGATTAAGGGATAGAGAAGATCTGCTTCAGCTAATTCTTTTCTTTCATGTTTGCTGTGTGTGTGTGTCTGAGGATCTAAGCGCTCAATCAGTGCACTGGACACAGTGGGGCAAAAAAGTATTTGGACAGCCACCGATTGTGCAAGTTGACCCACTTTAAAAGATGAGAGGTCTGTAATTTCCATTATAGGTACACTTCAACTGGGAGAGACAGAATGTGGGGGGAAAACAAACAGGAAATCACAGTGTATGATTTTTAAACAATTTATTTGTATATTCTTGCAGAAAATAAATATTTGGACAATCAAAAAGTTTATCTCAATATATATCCTCAGTTGCAGGGACGGTGCTAGGGTGTTTGGTGCCCTCCTGCAAACTATAAATTTGCTCCCTCCCATACTTTACAAAGAGACAGCACATGACGAAGGCGCACACTGAAATAAAAGGGTGTATAATGCCTGTAGTAGTGCCTCATACACATAATGTGGCCAGTAGCAGCAGTGATGTAACTAGATATTTTGCACTGTGTTAGAAAAGGAATTGGTGGTCCCCACACATACATGCACACTAAAAAGAGGGACAGTCGGCACCATAGGCAAGCAGCAAAATTTGAAATCTTGGACTTCCGGTTCCGGCAGCCTTATGGGAGGCAGCTAGGCAGAGCTGCTCCGTTACCAGGCCGCCCAAAACTCTTAATCACGGCGTTCTTACGCCTCCCACCATCGCCTAAACCACCCCGGGGCTCTCAGGCACCGATCAGCTGCATGGAACACTACCTCAACCCCATGCCCAGCACAAAAAGCCTCGCACAGCAGGAGAAAGATAAGAAGGACAGGGCGGCCAAGATGGCGCCCGCTCCGTCAGACCTGGCGTCTCCACACTCCGCACCTCAGCGCACCAGCTCCAGACCACAAGAGCAGCCTCCACAAGAACACAGTGAGTCTTCCCCTCTACCCACCCTGCATCAATCCATACGGAGGACTATAATATAACGCTCCCAGCCCCATTAGACCCAGTAACATACGGGGACATGATCCAAGCTATCAGGGTAGCAATGAGACCCCTGTTAAAGGAGCAGACCGCAGATATCACACGCCAGATACACCAGCTAAACCAGTGAATGCTAGTAAATGAACACAGGGTGGGGGAAAACTTCACTGCAGTCACAGAACTCAAGCAGGAATCGCAGAGGCACACTAAAGAGATATATCAAATACACAACAAACTTCAGGATCTGGAGAACAGATCCAGAAGAAATAACTTAAGGATTATTGGCTTGCCAGAAACGGTAAAGTATCAGGAACTCTATGACTTTATAAGGCTGACACTACCCACTTTGCTAGAAGTGCAAAACAGATGCGACGACCTGGTCATTGAAAGGGCCCACAGGTTAGGCCCTCAGAGAACACAGGAGGGGGCCAGGCCTAGGGCCGTCATTTTTAAAACCTTGAATTTCTTGCACAAAGAACTGCTATGGAGTGCCTCACGCAAACACAGGAATTTAGAGTGGGAGGGCAATAAAATATTACTATTCCAGGACTACTCAGCGGAACTAGCAAAAGCTGGGAAAGATTTTCCCCCAGTATGCTCCCGACTGATAAAGGAGAACAGAAAATTTGCTCTCTTGTACCCAGCAAAGCTCAGAATCTTCACAGGAACATCCTATGACGACTTCATGTCCCCCCCCCTAGATGCAGAGGGCTTCTTAGATAAAGAAAAAGCAAACCACATGCCCTCTTTACAAATGTCAGACTGCGACTAGATCAAGATCCCCCCAGATAATTAAAAGCATTTCTAAAGAGCGGTTCCTCACTTCACTGAAGATTTACAGCGCCCCCCAAACACTTACCCCCCCCCCCCCTCTTCATCCCCCCACTACAACAGAAACAAAACAGAGAACTCTTCTTATGCTATGGGGAAAGACACAGCCTCAGAGACTTCCGAACTGACCCTCTCTGTACAAACCTACGAATGTCTGTATTCTCCCCAGGACACTGACATAATCCCCAACCCGCTATACACCTGGACATTGTCTTAACGGAATGAAGTTGTTAATCCCAAAGAGACTAACCGAGTTTACGGCTCTCATCGCGTCAACACATCTACAGTCATTAATCTACAAACGAGGACAATGAAACCCCCCTATCACCCTCCCCCCCCCCCCCTCAGCGATGGTTATGTTACTTGCTTGCTCTGGGCAAAGCCTCAGGAGCAGCGGACTCTGCCGTTATATATTGCACTTATAGTGCCACCTGTTAATTCTCGAACTACGGAAGTTGATTCTATAATGTTAATTACTTTAATGTTTGCCCCCCTTTCTATACTTTTTTCTCTCCCTCTCTTTCCTCCCCCCCCCCCCCCCCCCTCCAGCTCCCTCCAAGATCAAGACAAGGAAAAGGATCTCTTTACCCCATTTCAGGGTTGTGAGTATGGTATATCTTCTGTGATATTTTTCTGCAAAATACAGCAATGTCTATTAAACTAGGATCATGGAACATTGGAGGTGTCAACTCTCCATGCAAACAAAAGAAAATTATTCTTTATCTCAAAAAATTGCATGTAGATGTTGCATACCTCCAGGAAACACACCTCACTGAGGCAGAGTCGCTGAAGCTCTCGATCCTTGGTTGGAAGGTACAGGCTCTGGCCCCATACACTTCCAGGGCCAGAGGTTTGGCGATTCTGACTAGAGCCTCACTAGATGCAAAGGTCACTAATATAATATCAGAGCCAGAAGGGCGATACTTGATATGCTATCTAACCTTACTAGACAAGATTTTTGTATGTGTAAATGTGTATGCCCCAAATGTATATTCGAAATCATTTATGTGTAAGCTTATATCCTTGATCTCACCACACATGCATCTCCCTATCTTGTTTGGCGGGGACCTAAACTTGCTAGCCCACCCAGCCCTAGACAAGCAAGTCCTCCAACCCTCAAAAGCACGGCAACCTAAACTAGGGGTAATGGCGCTAGCCACTAGATTACAACTCCTATTACATCTGGCGCACTCTACACCCCACAGATAAAGAATTTACCTGCCTATCCTCAGCTACAGGTAAACTATCAAGAATTGATTATATACTTACCTCAACCACCCTACTACCCAATATAGAAGAGACTAATGAACCGATCTCCTTATCAGACCATGCACTTACCTGGGTAAAAATAACTCTATCCCATGAAAGCCCATCATATATTTCTCTCACACCAGGGGGGCTCAGTCGACGAGACTGAGACCTCTGGTGGGGACCTGGACCGTTGAGGTTGGAGAGGACCCTTGCGCATGGAGGGCGCGACAGTGCACCCAGAGCCAATAAGCAGTCAGAGGTAAAATACAACCGGAGTTTATTTGCAGAGGGTTGTAATATAAACAGACAGTAAAGTATGCAGGAGAAATAACAGAGTTCATGCAGATTGCAATACTTTACAGATGTGATGTGATGTGGGATCGATGGTGGAACATCGGATGTGAAGACTGTGGGTCCGGAATGACGGACGGAAGACAGGAGCTTGACTGTGGGTCCGGAATGACGGACGGAAGCTTGACTGTGGGTCCGGAATATCGGACTATCGATGGTGGAACATCGGAGGCGGATGATGCTGGAGCATCGGAGGACCAGAGTCCCGGAGCTAGGCTTGGTCGCTGGGCTGACGAGGCAGGCTCACAGGTGATGGAATAACCTGGACTTCAACAGGAGATGGAATAACCTGGAATACACTGCAGCATGGAAGACAACACCAGCAGAGAAATACACTTGCACGGAGACAAGGACAGCTGACCATACACAGGAGACAACTGAAGCACTAGCAATGGTTCTGAGAGCTCCCAGCATACTTATCCCCACTGGGTGGCCAGGATTGGCCGAGGAAGTATGACAGGGAGATCAGAACCAACAGGATTGGACAGCACAGACATGTGACTGGAAAGAACATGGCAGCCCCCATGTCTGCTATGGCGGGAAAGTGTGTTTGTGCACACCATGCTGGATACTGGGAGCAATGGCGGCGGACAGGTGGATTGCCGTGCACTGGGGACTGTCACTGGGAGACAGGAGGCCGGCAGAGATGACGTCTGGACCGCAAGCTGAACCTGCGGAGGCACTTAGCCGGTAAGAAATACTGTCTGACAGCTCGGATCGTGACAGCACCCCCCCCCCTTTAAGGGTGGCCCCAGGACACAGTTTAGGCTTGCGGGGAAACTTGGAGTGGAACGCCCGGATGAGTCTGGGAGCATGGACATCGATGGCATTGGTCCATGATCGCTCTTCGGGGCCGTAGCCCTTCCAATCGATCAGATATTGCAGACGACCATATCGGATGCGAGAGTCCAAGATTTTACTGACCTCATATTCTGTTCCACGCTGGGTGCAACCCTTAGGAGCCTTGGGGAGCTTGGAATGAAAGCGATTCAGAACCAGCGGCTTGAGCAGCGAAATGTGGAATGTAGCTGGCACTTTCAAATAGGGCGGCAACTTGAGCTTGTAAGCTACTGGATTGACGACTTGCTCAACTGGGAAAGGACCAATATATCGGGGAGCGAACTTCATCGATGGCACTCTCAATCGAAGATTCTTGGTTGACAACCAGACACGATCTCCTGGACGGAGGGCTGGCACAGCTCTGCGTTTCCTGTCGGCAACATTTTTGTACCTGCTTGAAGCCTTCAGAAGTGAAGAACGAATGAGCTTCCAGGATTTGACGAACTGCCGGATGGTCGTGTCGACCGCTGGAACAGAGGACACAGGTTGCAGAGTGAAGTCAGGAACTCGAGGATGAAACCCATAATTGGCAAGGAATGGAGTGACATTTGATGAAGAATGATATTGGTTATTATGGCAGAACTCTGCCCATGGAAGGAGTTGAGCCCAGTCATCTTGGGAAGAAGAGACATATGTGCGGAGAAATGCTTCAAGGTCCTGATTCACCCTCTCCGTTTGGCCATTGGTTCGAGGGTGGTAGGCTGTGGAAAACTTTAACTTGATTTGAAGCAGGGAGCACAGGCTTCGCCAGAACTTGGCTACGAATTGGACTCCTCTATCGGAGATGATTTCAAGAGGCAGCCCATGAAGCTTGAATATCTCTTTGATGAAGAGCTGGGACAGCTTGGAAGCTGACGGAAGACCGGTGAGGGGAACGAAGTGAGCCATCTTGGTGAACCGGTCAACAATCACCCAGATGGTGGTGAACTTGTCAGACTCTGGAAGATCAGTTACAAAGTCCATAGAGATATGCGTCCAAGGACGATGTGGCACTGACAGTGGCATCAATTGCCCAGGAGGAGACTGACGACTGGTCTTGTGCTGAGCACATTTAGCACAAGAGGAAACAAAGTCCTGTACATCCTGTTTGAGGGACGGCCACCAGTAGGACCTGGTGATAAACTCGTAAGTTTTCTGAATGCCTGCATGGCCAGCGAATTTTGAAGAATGCGCCCAACAGAGCAACTTCTTTCTTAGAGCTGGCTTTACATATCTTTTCCCTGTAGGGGGCGTGAGATTTGAAACTCTTGTTGCGGAGAAGGCCACTGGATCAATAATAAAATGTTGATGTGTGGACTTAGACTCACTTTTTTGCTCCCATGAGCGGGAAAGGGCATCAGCTTTTCGGTTTTGTGTCCCTGGACAGAACGACAGCTTGAAACGGAACCTGGAAAAGAAAAGTGTCCATCTGGCTTGACGGGGATTTAAACATTGAGCAGACTTGAGATACAGAAGATTCTTATGGTCTGTGATAATTGTGATCTCATGAACAGCGTTCTCTAGAAGATATCTCCATTCTTCTAATGCCAACTTGATGGCGAGGAGCTCTTGGTCACCGATGGCATAGTTACGCTCTGCAGGCAGGAACTTACGGGAGTAGAACCCACAGGGATGAAGACGACCATCGGGCGCTTTCTGCGGGAGGACTGCCCCAACACCCACTGAGGAGGCATCAACCTCGAGAATAAAGGGCAAGGTGGTATCAGGTTGTCTTAAAACAGGAGCGGAAGTGAACCTCTGTTTCAACAGATGGAAGGCTTCGATGGCTTCTGCCGGCCACTTCGCTGGATTAGACCCCTTTTTCGTTAAGGCAGTGATGGGAGCCACAATAGACGAGAAATTACGAATGAATTTTCTGTAATAATTGGCAAAACCCAGGAAACGTTGAATACCTTTCAGCGAAGAGGGAATTGGCCAATCTTGGATGGCCTGCAGTTTTCCTGGATCCATTTGAAGACCAGAACCGGAGACAATGTACCCTAGGAAGGGTATAGACTTCACCTCGAAGACACACTTCTCCAGTTTACAGTAGAGATGATTTGCTCGCAGCCGGGACAGAACCTCTTTGACCCAATAACGATGTTCTGTGATGTTATTGGCGTAGATTAAAATGTCATCGAGATATACAACTACATGACGATACAGAATGTCCCGAAAAATCTCATTGACATAGTGCTGGAACACGGCTGGGGCATTGCTGAGCCCAAAGGGCATGACGAGGTACTCATAGTGGCCGTCTCTGGTATTAAACGCCGTCTTCCACTCGTCGCCCTCTCGTATGCGGATGAGATTATATGCACCCCTCAGGTCGAGTTTCGTGAAGATGGTTGCACCGCTGACACGGTAAAACAGCTCGGTGATGAGGGGCAACGGATATCGGTTCTTTACTGTAATGTCATTGAGGCCGCGATAATCAATGCAGGGACGTAGGCCTCCATCCTTCTTCTTTACGAAGAAGAACCCTGCGCCAGCAGGAGAAGTCGAAGGACGGATGAATCCCTTTGCCAGATTTTCCTTGATGTAATTGGTCATGGCTTGAGTCTCTGGAAGAGAGAGAGGATAAGTTCTACCTCTGGGTGGTTCTTTGCCTGGGATAAGGTCGATAGGGCAATCCCACGGTCTGTGAGGAGGTAGGACATCAGCGCCAGACTTGCTGAATACATCTGAGTACTCTTGGTAGGGAAGAGGCGGAAGGTCTGCTGCATCGGCTGAAGAATGACGAGCTGGGAGTACCTTTTGGAGACAGGTACCGGAGCAGGAAGGATCCCAGGAAAGGATTTCCGATGTCTTCCAATCAAGACGAGGATTGTGAAGACGGAGCCAGGGTAAACCCAGAACCAGAGCATGAGTGGCTCGGGGTAAAACCAGGAAGGACAAAAGTTCAGTGTGCAGGACTCCCACTTTTACTGTAAGTGGCAAAGTTCTGCGGGAGACTGTCGCATCAGGAATCCTACTGCCATCCACAGCAGTAAGGAAGACAGTCTTGGAAAGACTTTCAGTGGGTAACCCCCACTTGCGGACCAGTTCTGCAGTAACGAAGTTGCCAGCGGCACCGGAATCAAGAAGTGCGGAGACAGTCTTGAAATGCTGACCAACTTGTAGGGAAACTGGAAGGACACAATCAGTTGCTGATGGAGAGGACTTAATTACTCCTAGCCTACCCTCTCTTTGACGGGCTAGGAGGAGGAGTTTTCCTGACGCTTTGGGCATGCAGAAATTTGATGTGCAGGATCGGCACAATACAGGCAGAGCTGTGCCAACCGTCGACGTCGACGTTCTCCTGGAGACAAACGGAAACGGTTTATCTCCATTGGTTCTTCTTTGGAATGGACCGCAGGAGCAGTGGGTAAAGAAGGCGGAGGAGTTGGCACTTTAACTGGAGCGCTCTTGTGACGTTCTACAGCCCTTTCTCGGAAGCGAAGGTCTACTTTGATACACAATGATATAAGGTCATTTAGACCTGAGGGTAAGTCTCTGGTAGCGGGTTCATCCTTAATATGATCGGATAGGCCATGCCAGAAAGCTGCGTATAAGGCCCCATCACACCAGGAGAGTTCAGACGCCAGAATCTGGAACTGGACCAGATATTGCCCCACGGAGCGGGATCCCTGTCTGAGACGGAGGAGTTCAGTGGAGGCAGATGCTGATCGCCCAGGCTCATCGAAGATACGCCGGAATGTTGACACAAAGTCCTTGTAGTTGGACAGGATGGCATCAGATCTTTCCCATAAGGGAGACGCCCATTCTAACGCTGCTCCACACAGGAGGGAGATGATGTAGGCGATCTTGACCCTTTCAGTAGGGAAGTTGCTGGGTTGCAGCTCGAAGTGAATCTCACACTGATTGAGAAAACCTCGACAGGTCTTGGGGTTCCCATCATACTTGGTGGGGACAGAGAGATGAAGGCGAGGTGCAGCAGTCATTACAGGAGGATGAACTGGACTTGGAAGTTCTCTGACAGGCTCAGGGCCACTGAGAGTGGTCTGTAGCTTATCCAGCCGGGAAGACAGATCTTGCAGACAATGAATCACTTGGCTCTGGGCAGCCTCTTGCTGATCCAAGCGAACAGCCAGTTGCTGTACAGGGCTGGGTGGAGATGCTTGGTTTGCGGCTGGATCCATTTGGCTAGTGCTTACTGTCACACCAGGGGGGCTCAGTCGACGAGACTGAGACCTCTGGTGGGGACATGGACCGTTGAGGTTGGAGAGGACCCTTGCGCATGGAGGGCGCGACAGTGCACCCAGAGCCAATAAGCAGTCAGAGGTAAAATACAACCGGAGTTTATTTGCAGATGGTTGTAATATAAACAGACAGTAAAGTATGCAGGAGAAATAACAGAGTTCATGCAGATTGCAATACTTTAAAGATGTGATGTGATGTGATGTGGGATCGATGGTGGAACATCGGATGTGAAGACTGTGGGTCCGGAATGACGTACGGAAGACAGGAGCTTGACTGTGGGTCCGGAATGACGGACGGAAGCTTGACTGTGGGTCCGGAATATCGGACTATCGATGGTGGAACATCGGAGGCGGATGATGCTGGAGCATCGGAGGACCAGAGTCCCGGAGCTAGGCTTGGTCGCTGGGCTGACGAGGCAGGCTCACAGGTGATGGAATAACCTGGACTTCAACAGGAGATGGAATAACCTGGAATACACTGCAGCATGGAAGACAACACCAGCAGAGAAATACACTTGCACGGAGACAAGGACAGCTGACCATACACAGGAGACAACTGAAGCACTAGCAATGGTTCTGAGAGCTCCCAGCATACTTATCCCCACTGGGTGGCCAGGATTGGCCGAGGAAGTATGACAGGGAGATCTGAACCAACAGGATTGGACAGCACAGACATGTGACTGGAAAGAACATGGCAGCCCCCATGTCTGCTATGGCGGGAAAGTGTGTTTGTGCACACCATGCTGGATACTGGGAGCAATGGCGGCGGACAGGTGGATTGCCGTGCACTGGGGACTGTCACTGGGAGACAGGAGGCCGGCAGAGATGACGTCTGGACCGCAAGCTGAACCTGCGGAGGCACTTAGCCGGTAAGAAAGTCTGTCTGACAGCTCGGATCGTGACAATTTCATGGCGATGCCCAGCCTCTTTGGCAACTTCTACCTCCCTGAGAAATGCTGTCTTAAAAGCCTGGGAAATATTCCACCAAGATAACGCCTCTACATTGACAACCGACCCCCTCCTTTACTGGCAAACCTCGAAAGCAGTAATCAGAGGTGTCTTAATTTCCTCCCATGCTCACCAAAAGCGTAAATTAGCCTCAGACTACTTACTGGCCCAAACAAACCTAACAAATTCCTACAATGCATTCCAAGCCCATCCCTCCCTCACGAACCGTACGAACTACACTAGAGATAAATCCTCATTTGATAAACTTTTTGCAAAGATGGAAACCCGATACACATTTAATAGAGAACGCAAGTTCCATAAATTCGGCAATAAGTCGAGTAGACTACTATCAAACCTCATACAAGGTCAGAGACCCCCTTCCACTATACACCCACTAAAGCGCCCAGATGGCACTAAAACCAAATCTAACGCCCAAATTGCAGAGGTTCTCAATGCCTTTTACTCTGACTTATACTCCCTCCCCCACTCAGATGAAACTCAGAGCACACAGTTTTGGAATAATACAATATTGCCCCAATTACAGAGAGACATGTCCTCTACCCTAACCCAGGATATTTCCATACAAGAGGTGCAAGTGGCCATCAACCACCTTAAATCTGGTAAAGCCCCAGGACCAGACGGATTTACTTCCGATTATTGCAAACTTTTGTCACCACATATCGCCCCTTGCCTTGCTGCCACGTTCAATACCATCTTGAGAGAAAAGAAAATTCCCCAATACTTTAACTCGGCAAACATAAGGGTTATTCCCAAACCTGGAAGAGTCCACACGGACCCTGCCTCTTACAGGCCAATTTATCTTTTGAATCTAGATTATAAATTACTTACGAAAATAATAGCTGATCGTCTCAGGCTGATAGTCCCTACGCTGGGCCACCCGGACCAGACGGGATTTGTTGCGGTCAGACACCCAGTGACTAACCTGAGAAAGGTCCTGGCAGTGGTGGCTGACTCCCAGGGCGCCATGTCGGGGGCCTCTAGGGCCATACTTTCCTTGGATGCAGAGAAGACCCTTTACCGCTCATCCTCTTCCAGAATCATTTGTAATGGGGCGATCTCTGAACCTTTTATGGTGTTGCGTGGCACAAGGCAAGGGTGTCCCCTATCCCCATTGCTGTTCGCCCTGGCCCTAGAGCCCCTTGCGGTAGCTATACGAAATTCCCTGCTCTTTACTGGTATACAACTAGGAAACATAGACATGAGACTGTCCCTGTTTGCAGACGACATGTTGATGTTCCTCTCTAACCCCCAGCACACAATCCCCACTGCCCTTTCACTGATACGCCAATTCGGATCCTTTTCCGGTTATAAAATCAATATAAACAAATCAGAGCTGCTAAATCTAAGTGGCCGCCCACCAGAATTCCCAGACGACCCTGAATTAAACACCATACGTACACAAACTTCCCATGTTAAGTATCTTGGGATCCAGATACCCAAAAAGATAGCACACTTATACAAATTAAACTTTACACCCCTACTGTCAAAATTTCAAAAATCCATGGAGGGATGGTAGGAACTCCCCTTATCCTTACTAGGCCGGACAGAAGTTATTAAGACAGTTCTTTTACCCAAACTTACATACGCCATGCAACTACTACCCATTAGAGTATCAAACGCAGATGCACTCCAGCTTGCCAAACATTGCACTACCTTTATGTGGAGATCCAAAAAACCAAGAATATCCATGCAGAAATTACAACAACCTAAGAGCAATGGAGGCCTAGGCTTCCCCAATATTGTACTATACTCAAGAGCTCTCTTAAACAGGTATGCACTAGATTGGCTGCTGAATCACTATTCTGTCCCCGACCTAGACAAAACGCTTTTCCACCCTTACTCTCCGGGCGCTCTTCTCCACACCCCTAAAAAAACGAATTCCCACTCAGATATACTCACATCTTTTCTTTAAAGATACATATGAGGCATGGCACCATCTCTGCAAAACCCTAAAAAAGAACCCTCTAAATTCTCCTTGGTTGACGATATGGGGCAATCCATCTTTCACCCCGGGCATAGATTCAGCCTCTTTCAGACGAATAAGATCCAAAGGATTGACTATGACTTCTCAGGTCTTTGACCCAGGAGGCTCTATCAAGACGTTCCCACAGTTGCGTGAAGAATATGGACCGCTTTATAGCACATTCTTCTCAATCATGCAACTGACCCATTATATCCAATCACTACCCTCCCACTCATTCTTAACCAACTACCAAGATGCCCTTCAAAATATAATACTGAAATTCCAGAATAACAAATTCAAAACTAAATATATATACACCGAATTCCTCAAACCCCAAACGCAGAGAACTTGGGCCCAGGCCACTGCTGCGTGGTCCCGAGATCTCCCAGATATGCTCGATAACGACACGTTATTTAAATATCACAAAGAGACAATGGGTACATTAAAATCGTCTTTATTGCAAGAAACACATCTAAAAATAATTCATCGGGCATACATTTCTCAGGGACAAAGAAGTCACTATGTGGAGGATGAGTCGGGGAGCTGTCCGAAATGTAAGTGCAGCTCTGCAACTCTCCTTCACAATCTGTGGTCCTGCGGCCTCATTAAAAAATTCTGGAACAAAATAATAAATTATATTAAGGACAAACTTAAAATCCCAGCTAATACTCACCCAATACCCCTCTTGTTTGCAAACTTCGATATATGGGAAATAGACGGCCCACACACACATCTCATACCTTTTCTAACAATACTGGTGACATCGGCTAAGAAGATCATAATGAAACAGTGGCTCTCACCAAACCCGCCTTCTTTGTCTAACTTACTATTGATGTTAAACAAAATGATGTTATTTGAAAAATATGATAACACTGCTCAATCAGAGAGCTCTCCCTGTTATGTCAAGAGATGGAAAACATTTGAAAGACTCCAACAGAGCGATTAACTAGAAGGATCGGATAGCCGACACTTCTGAAATGATAGGTCCCATTGAGCTTCTTCCTACCCAGCCTCAGACAGAGACACTCCCTGATGGCCCATGAGATGAGGGGCTACATAATAGGATACCTTAAACCCAATTGTCATGACCAATACTGGTTCCCCCCCCCCCCCCTACAACACCAATACCCAACTTACCTTCTTGTCTCTTTCTCTCTATTATTTTCTCTCTCTATAATTATTTTAATGTATACTTTGATGTTTATACTTGTTTACATATGGGTACAAGCACGGAGTGGTGATCCTCCAAGATTAAAAATCCTGTAAAGAAAGCGCAGACCCCACTCCCTCTTTTTCCTTTTCACTTCTATGTACACGTGTATCCCGTTGTTTCAATTCAATGTTAATCAGATGTTTGTTACATAAACTGAAAAACCCAATAAACAAAGTTTGAATTTTTTTTTTTAAATCTTAATACCCATTGCACATTATGCCACAAATCGAATTGCCTGTTACACATTATGTTACACACCAATATGTCCATTACACATTCTGCCACACATCGTAATGCCAATACACATTATGCCACTCACTGTTATGCTTTTATACATTATGCCACACACCGTAATACCTATTGCACATTATACCACTCACCATACTCCCTATACCATATTATGCCACATAAGTTCCGCTTACTCCGACATGCTCGTTATATGCTCGTTTTACGAGGGTTACATGCTCATTTCCAGAGGTTACCTGCTCATTTCCATGGCAGTTTACATGCTCATTGCCATGTCGGAGACATGCTACTGCTACAGTAGTTAACCAGGGGGAGATACATGGACATTGTCAAGGGGGGGGAATTACATGCTTTTTGCCCAGGGTGGGTTACATGCTCTTTGTCAATGTGGTTATATTCTCGTTATCAGAAGAGGAAGTTACTTTTTTTGTTGTCATGGGGTTACATGATCATTGTCAGGAGAGGGGTTACATGCTCATTGCCCATGACAGGCACTAGAGGTGCAGGGGACCTCTAGCATCTGTTTCCTTGGTCTCCAAACAACCCCCCTGCTTATCCCAGCTCATTATTTTTGTTAGGAGCCGGGGGTCCAGTGGAGTATTGTCGACAGAGAGGAAAAATCATTTGATGGTCAGCGAGAATGATTTTTCGTAAGGGTGACTACATGCAAGGGAATATATTTGTGTACACATCACCTTGCATGCTAGCAAGGGGATTTTGGCGACGGGGGCAGCAGTTCGGTTATGCGACAGGCAGCATTTACCTGTTCGCTAGGCTGCAAACATATGCAGCCTAGTGAACAGGTCTGAATCAGGCCCATAATACATAAACACTCACTCTCAATCACTGTCCTTCCACCTGCCTGTAGTTTGGCTGCTCGGATCTCCTCCTCTTCTCGTTCTCTCTCCCTCTTCTCTTCTCTCGCTGTTGTCAGGACTCATGTAACTCCGCCCCTTCCCATGGTAGTGCTGCTCATTCCTGCTGTAGCTCCACCCCCTTCCCATGGGTAGCTTCAGGGGTGGCTGGAGGAGCTTCACAATGCCTGTGTGGCTGCTGCCTGTAAGATAGTGTGACAGGTGCAGCAGCAGCTGCAGCCGGGAACAACAGGACAGCAGCAGAGGATGGAGAAGGGGAAAGGGGGGACATGATATAAACTTTCAAATATATCAAGGGTTTTAACAAGGCACAGGAGGGAGACATTCTTTACAGGAAGAGGTGCAATAGAACACGAGGACATGCACTCAAACTAGAGGGAGGAAGATTCAGGGGGAATTTGAGGAAGAATTACTTCACAGAAAGAGTAGTAGATAAGTGGAATAGCCTCCCATCAGAGGTAGTAGAGGTAAATACAGTAGAACAATTTAAACATGCTTGGGATAGGCATATTGATATCCTTAAAAAAAATAAGGATCAAATATGGTTTGAGGTAACATGTTTAAAAAAGGGGCAGACTAGATGGGCCAAGTGGTTCTTATCTGCCGTCAAATTTTATGTTGCTATGAGAGCAGGGAGAGAGAGCGTCTCTCTTACCCGGCGCCACCCTGGTCTGCATCCTCTCCTTAGCCAGTAGCGCCGGCCCTGCTCGTTTGGCAATTACAGAGGTGAAACGTTTTCTGTAGTTCTTGACCAGGTTTGCACACACTATAGCAGGTATTTCGGGCCACTCTTCCATGCAGATCTTATCTAGATCTGTCATGTTTTGGGGCTGTCACCGGACAATACAGACTTTTAACTCCCTCCACAAATTTTCGATTGGGTTGACTTCTGGAGACTGGCTAGGCCACTCCAGGACCTTGAAATGCTTCTTATGAAGCCAATCCTTTGTTGCCCGGGTGGTGTGTTTGGGGTCGTTGTCATGCTGGAAGACCCAGCCACATTCCATCTTCAATGCTCTTACTCAGGGAAGGAGGTTTTTGGGCAAAATCTCACAAAACATGGCTCCATTCATCATCTCCTTAATACGGATCAGTCATCCTGTCCCCTTTGCAGAAAAGGAGCTCCAAAGCATGATGTTTTCACCTCCATGCTTGAGTGGGAGGGTAGTGATTGGACATAATGGGTCAGTTGCATCACTCATTTTGGGTAATATCTTTTAGGGGTAATCTATTTCACCCAGGGTAATCTTACGTAGAGCACCTAAAATGGCTGCCGCACCTGGTACCTTGTCAGGGTGGAGTACACAACCAATGGAAGTTATTATCCAAAATGCTGCACCAATCCTGCATTATGCTTACTGTGTGCTCAAGGGTTTCTTTTGTCTGTGACTTGCCTAACAACATCCTATGTATTATGTGCATTGTTTTTTTTATGTCTGTAAAGGGGATGCAGTTAATTTGCCGGTGGTCGGGATCCTGGCGGTCGGAATCCCGACACTGGAATCCCGACCGCCGAAATCCCGAAACTTTCTCCCTCCGTGGGTGTCCACGACACCCATAGAGGGAGAATAAAATAGCGTGCCGAGCGTAGCGAGGCACCGGGCCCGCTGCGTGGCGAGCGCAGCGAGCCCGCAAGGGGGGGGCGATCCATGTCCCCCCCTTGTCGGGATTTCGGCGGTCGGGATTCCAGTGTCGGGATTCCGACCGCCGGCAAATCGTATCGGATCCCTGTAAAGCACCTCAAGTCCTGTTGAAGAAAGTGCGCTAATTAAATGAACTTACTTACTATTAATAACCAAATCTTGCATAGAGCCCCAGGTCGAGGGAGATTGTTTGTGATCTTGTATTTTTTCCATTTTGGTGCTTGTGTAGTTTCACGGCGGCAGTTACGTCGTCAGCGTAACGTCCCTGTCAGAATCAGCATAGTGTTCCCGCGGAAAGCGTAGTTAGCATAGTCTGTCAGAATCAGCGTAGTGTTCCTCTGTCAGAGCCAGCTTACTGTTTTCGTGGTCAGTTTAGTGAGTCAGCCATACGCAGTTAGCGGAGTCACATTGTCAGTTATGGCTGCTGAAAAGTTAACATATTTAACTTGCCGCAGACAGAGAAGGGGTCACCTCTTTCACCACTTTCTCCCTGAGACCAAGATGTGTCCTAATGGCCATCCAATGCGACTCAATGTGAAGGAGCGGATGTGGCGCTGCCATATAAGAAGCTGCGGCAAAAAAGTTAGCGTCCGGGCCACACAGTGGTTTCGTGGATGCAATCTCACGTTCGTGACGCTGATATGTTCGTGTTTTGTTGGGAGGAGGATCTAACCAGCACGTGAGCGTCATCTCTCCATCTCTTAAAAAAAACACTGTTCAGTATAACAACCTTATGCGGGAGGCCTGCACCGTGGACCTAATGTTGCAGCCCCAACGCTGGATTGGCGGTCCCGGGAAAATAGTTCAGGTGGATGAGAGCCTCTTTGTACAGAGGAAAAGTCATGTGTAGGGAGGCCAATCCCGGGGCATTTTTTCAATCCCGGGATTCGGGATTGAAAAATGCTCAATCCCGGGATCCCGGGAATCCCGGGATTGGCCTCCCTAATAAAAAAACAAAAAATGACCCGCCCCCCAAATATCAATATTAATGCCCTCTTACTTCGCCCCGCCTGCCCGCCACTCTTCCCCATCCCCCTGCCCTGCGCTGTCACTTACAGAGGTAGTGGTGACAGGCAGCAGCAGGAGCGATGTTCCTCCATCCATCCAGCGGCGGGGCGGGCGGGCGGCTGAGTGATTGTGTGCTTGTGCTGAATTTAGTGCACTGACAGGCATGGCGGCGGACGGGCTGCGCAGCGTGGCATGATGTCAGGGGTCACGCTGCGCAGCCTGGGCGCCGTCATGCCTGTCATCACAGAGCACCTACACACAGCGGAGAGCGGACCAATCGGCCACCGGGGGGTACGGAGCAGACAGCCGGGCATCATCTGAACAATTCTAAAGTGCTCAGCGCTGCCCGGCTTTGAAAAAAAAGTACATTTAGCCCTGGGATACTAATCCCAAAATCCCGGGATTGAAACCTTCAATCCCGGGATTCAAATCCTGACGATTTTAGGCTCAAATCCCGGGATCCCGCCGATCCCGATCCCGGGATTGGCCTCCCTAGTCATGTGGGATGCATGCTGCCTCAACAGTGGCTGTTCGGAGGCATTTTCAGAGACACCGGTGAGTGCTTTGTGACACCTATCGAAACACGTAACGCCAGCAACCTGATGTCCGCCATCAACAAACACATCGAACTGGGGACGACTATATACTCAGATTGCTGGCGTGCATATAACACAGAGCAGCTGGAGCAGGCAGGATACCACTATGCACAGGTGAACCACCGGTACAATTTCGTTGATCCGGAAACTGGGGTTCACACTCAAAATATTGAACGCTTTTGGGGATCGTGTAAGTGGTGCAACAAAAGACAAAAGGGCACTGCGCACCAGAATCTGGACTTCTACCTACAGGAGTTCATTTGGCGAAAGACTGTTGGCGCAGAAAACACTTTTCAGCGTATTCTTTATGCCTTAACTCTGCTCCCACAGGCTGACAAAGCAGACAGCAGAGATGCAGACACAACTGCATCTACTTCTGCTGCAGTTTCTGTCAATGCAGAATCAGAAGAATAATTGTTTTTTTCTTTCTTGATAATTTCGATATTATTATACTTTGTTAAGTTGCTTTCTTCTTCTTTATTATGAACTAAAATCCAGTTACCAGTTAACACATGTCGTCATTACTGTCTCAGATGTATGATATGGCAAGTGTGAATCTACGCCATCCCGAACCATGGCGTGTACAGCGAGCCCTGCTAGGGGACGGTATGATAGTGGGGGTATGAGAAGGTCGGGAGGACGCGTAACGTGTCCCCTAGCGGGGTTTATTGCGCTTGCCACGCTTCAGGCTGGCGTGGATAGTGGGGGTTTGAAAAGGAGGCATTTGCCAGTATGTAACATGAAGCACTGGCAAATGTGTCCTTTATTGTGCATGAGACGCATTTGCGCACCGCACCCCCCCCCCCCCTTTGTGCAGGAGACACACACGCTACCTAACCTCTAACCCTGTCGGCAGGGTTGCCGTAACCTGCCGCAATACTAACTGAGACGCACAAGCATCTGAGATGCACAAGCGTCTGGGATGCACAAGCGTCTCATACAAGTAGAGCGCCTCTCCACTGGTGCCAGCATGATCCCCTCTCCGCCGACTTCCACCAGTGCAGGGGATCTGGCGGTTACCAGCGCTGTGTGAGAGACACTCACTACGCTGTGGCTTGCCAGGGACGCAAGAGACAGAGCTGCAGCTCCCGGGGACTATACAGTGACTACGCTAACTACGCAGGGTTGCCGCGGTACGCTTACTATGCTTAGTACGCTACAGTGACAAAATAGCTTAGGCTGCTGCCGTGAAACTACACAAGTAAGGCAGCCGTTAGGCTACGCTGTTCTACGCTGACAACGTAGTTTCAAACGTAGCTTATGCTGCCGCCGTGAAACTACACAAGTACCTCCATTTTTAATAATTGCGCCAACAGTTGATCTCTTCTCACTAAGCTGCTTTAGGGATGGCCATCGGTGCAGAAGCCATTGATGGCTGCCATCAATTGCAATTCTGCACCCAGCCATCGATAGTAGTAAACTATTTGATGGATAACAATTGATTTAGCTATCGATGGTCATCCATTATATATGACTGAATGGGCCATTCAGAACTCGGGGACAGGACTTCCTAGTGTCGGCCATAAACCATCGTTGATTTCAAATCGTCGATGGCCATCCCTAAGCTCCTTGCATATTGTCGAGTAGCTCATCCCAGCCTTGTGCAGCTCTACAATTTTGTCCATGGTGTCCTTAGACAACTCTCTGGTCTTGGCCATGGTGGAGAGGTTGTAGTCTAAAGGTGCGTACACACAATATATTGCTCAGTGTCTCTTTTTCAACAAGCGACCAGAGATGGTCGCTGTTGAAAACGAACCTCTGCTGGGGGTGCCGCAGAGGTAATTAGCTGGTCGCAGGAGCAAGCTCCTGCGACCAGCGATTACAATGGGGCAGAAAACGGGAGCGCGCCCCCGGAGATTTATCGCCGGGGCACACTCCCAATCACTGGCAATATGGTCGCCTGCGACCATATTCCCAGCGATTATAGCACTTATCTCCCCCGTGTGTACACAGCATAACTGTTCGAGGGTGTGGACAGGTGTCTTTTATACAGATAACCAGTTCAAACAGGTGCCATTAATACAGGTAACGAGTGGAGGATAGAAAAGCTTCTTAAAGAAGATGTAACAGGTCTGTGAGAGCGAGAAATCTTGCTGGTTGTGAGGTGTCCAAATATTTATTTTCCACAAGAATATACAAATAAATTGTTTAAAAAATTCATAAAATGTGATTTCCTAGTTTTTTTTCCACATTCTGGGCAGTATTCAATGAGAAAAGTTCTCCGTGTTTTGTGGAGAATTTGTGCTTTGTTCGCCTTGGACGGAGCATTTTGCTCTCCAAAAGCGAGCAACCCTATTCAATGTGAAATATTCTCCGTCTTTTTAAGTGATTTTCTCCGTCTCTCTCCGTGTAGCAATTCTCCATCTTTTGATGGAGAGCTGGAATGTGAACTTTTGAACGTAAAGGTTTTTTTTTTAAATTTTGGTGTCAAAAAATCAGGTTTTTTTTCCTGTGAAGGGGCATGTTATTTTTATTCATGTGCTTATAGCACATGAATATATATTTAATTTTTAAAAAAATATTTTTTTACATTTTCTTTTTTTTTTTACACAGTGCAGCCAGCAGGGGGCCCGAGCGCTCGAGCCGCTCATTTGATATTCATATATTCACTGCACCCGAACGTAACTATGCACGAACGGTGCAGTGAATACTGGGTCCCCCGCTGGCTATAGGGGGGTGCAGCCTGGGTCCTGGAGAGCCCCCCTCCCCTCCACAGTCCTCTGGAGCAGCCAGGGAGACTTTAATCTCTCTGGCTGCTTCCGGCTCCCTGAAAGCTCCCTGCTCCCTGCAGGGGTTAAGACTCGCCGCGAGTGGCGGCGAGTCTTAACCACATTGAATAGAGGGAGCAGGAGTGGCAGCGAGCCCTCCGGAACACGGAGAGTGCATGGAGAGCGAAATAAAACGCTCTCCATGCACGGAGAACTTTTTCATTGAATACTGCCCTCTGTCTCACAGTTGAAGTGTACCTATGATGGAAATTACAGACCTCTCTCATCTTTTTAAGTGGGTCAACTTGTCCAAACGGTGGCTGTTCAAGTACTTTTTTGCACCCCCCCGTATAGTATCCAAACAACAGTACAAAACAACAATATTTACATTAATGTTAAGGGTCATTACTAGGTCCTTCTACTGCTCCCTCAGACTCCCGCACTTGCTTCAATGTTCCACAGAGTGGGAGATTTAGGGTTTGCATTTGGAAGCCCCCTCTAGAAATTCTGCATTTAATACCGACTACTGAATAGATGACATAGGCAGAGGCAGAACTCTGGGAGGCAATGGAGTCATCTGCCGCCGGGCTCCTGCTCCCAAGGGGGCACCTCTCCTTACCTGGAAGTTGAAATCAGTTATTTAAAAGCCAACGATATTGCTTCTGTGGCAGAGTTCTGAAATATATATGTGTTATCTATCTATCTATCTATCTATCTGAACAGAAATATATATTTTATATAAGGTTATATAGGGTTGTATGTGTGTGTGGGGGGCACCAATATATATCTTGCCTCCGGGCAACTGGAACGAACTTACGCCACTGGACATAGGCACTAAGTGGCTAATGCCATCTGCAAATGGCACTAACCTACAGGGCCAAACTCCACCTTTGGAGCTTGGGAGTGACTCAGATTCATTTACAAATTACATTTGGTTTGCTAATGGACAAAAGAGGTGCAGGTGGGGCAGATGTAACATGTGAAGAGAGAGAGAGTTAGATTTGGGTGAGGTATGTACTTCAAACTGATATCTATATTGTAGTGTAAAATAAAGCAGTCAGTATTTACCCTATACAGAAACAAAATAACTCACTCAAATCTAACTCTCTCTGCACATGTTACATCTGCCCCACCTGCAGTGCACATGTTTTTTTCTATTAGTTAACCAAATATGCTTTGAGAATGAACCTGAACCAGGCCCTTGGTACATAAGGTTAGGCTGCATTTCCCATTGGGAATCCAAAGGACTCTGGTCGGGATACATACAGATGCCGGATGGTGAGGATGCTGGTAGTCAGAATACGGATGCCAGTATGCCAAAGGAAGGAATCCCAATGAATCAGCAAAATATACCTACCACCCCCTGCCCCCCAAAACATTCCCTCCCTCGCCCACAGCATTTCCCTAACCCCATCCTGAGCAGCCTGACCGCAGGGATGGATTTAAAGTGAGCCAATTAGGGCAATGCCCCCCCCCCATAACACAGTCCATCAAAAAGTCTGCAATTTTGCTTATTGATATTTAGGACGCTGTGCCACCGGGCTCCGGGAATAAGACGGGACTGTTTTCATCTACTTGTGCTTATTAATCCGCAGGCATGAGCTGTAGCTCCTCTTAAACAGAGGGCGTCAAGTCGAAGCTACACATGTCAAGCAGGTCACCATCTAGGTAGCAGCTTTGGTAACTTAGGCTGTAGTGAGATGGGCATCTATTTAATTTTGCCTCTAAATATCTTATGCTATTATGAGATTTTGCATGCCACTGCCTGATCATTTGCTGGTTTAGCAGAGATCAAGGATTCAAAATGTATCACTGATATTACATTTTGTCAAAAGTATATCGATTTATTTTTTTTGTGTATTTTTTAATGATTATTCTGTTTTTCTTTTTTCCCAATGTGTTGAAAATGGGAGGAGCCATAACTAAGTCGGAGGAGTAATGAGTAGAGGAGAGGAGTCAGTATTTTTAAATGCCCCCCTAAAAGTCTAGATCTACCCCTGCCTGACCCTAACCCTCCCTGCTAGTGCCTAAAACTAACCTCCTCTATGTGCCTAACCCTAACCTTTCCCCTCCCCACTGCAGTGTAACCATAAGTCCCAAGCCAGACCATAACCAGCCCAGGTATATTTACGTTTATCATCCCAGCAGTGTGGATTCCAGCACCAGAATCCTAATTGATGTTGGGAACCTGGTGCTGGTCTCCCAGCTGTAGACGGGATGCCGGCAATGAAATAGTGAAGACGACATCTGCGCTAGCCTACAGAGCTAATTCATTTTTTGTGCAGGAGATTACTACACTGCTCAAAAAAATAAAGGGAACACTTAAACAACACAATGTAACTCCAAGTCAATCACACTGTGAAATCAAACTGTCCACTTAGGAAGCAACACTGATTGACAATCAACTTCGCAGGCTGTTGTGCAAATGGAAAAGACAACAGGTGGAAATTATAGGCAATTAGCAAGACATCCCCAATAAAGGAGCTGTTCTGCAGGTGGTGACCACAGACCACTTCTCAGCTCCTATGCTTTCTGGCTGATGTTTTGGTCACTGTTGAAAGCTGGGTAGTATACATTTAACTATTCTGAGTAATAAATCGTATACACATGTATATCTTAAAAATAATATATAGATGTAAGAGAGAGCGCCACACATCTGGAGAATGTAGGGATAAAATAGGTACATTTATTTACTATAATTCAATTCATTAAAAATAAAGACATAAAAACAAAATACATAAGAGCTCAATAGTAAATTCAAATTAGCAGTGCAGCATATCAGCTAGACCAACTCCGGAGTGGTACCACGTTTTCAGAGAAAATTAGTTAATTAGTAAATAGATTAAATCTCTGAGATGTATAGAAAAAGGAATATATCAAATATTCCAGTTGTATGATAAAAAAAAACGGTACTGCTTTCCTAGCAGGGCGCCCACGATCTAGATTGTATGTGTGGGGCTGATATCTCAAGCATGTCATGCATCTTATGTGTTTGTGCGGCATAAAATGCATGAGATGATGCAATCGACGAGATTTTTACATTGGAATCAATGTAAAAAGGCCCCAAAACCCCAATTTTAATTGCTAACCCCCCCCTCATGGGTGAAATGGCCCCCCCATTATTAACGCCACCCCACTATTGACGCCAACCCGAAGCGTGGGGAGCGCATCGAGCCCGCGAGGGGCGGCGGTACGCGTCCTCCGACCTTTTCATACCCCCACTATCCACGTTGGCGTGGAGTTGATTTTATATACTGTGGCGAGCACAGCGAGCCACCGAGCCTGAAGCATGGCGAGCGGACGCGGAATACATGTAAAGTAGTCAGCGTCGCCACGCTTCGGGTTGGCGTTGATAGTGCTGGTGGCGTTAACATGGTTATTGGGGGCTCACGATTTTTTATCTCATGGATCTCATGGATCTCATGCATCTTATGGATGCATAAGATCCATGAGATTAAAAAATCGGGTCCATCGCGTTGATTGTATGCCTTAAGTACCTTAAACTTAAGGCATGCAATCAATGAGAGGGGCGCCGTGCTAGGAAAGCAGTACCAAAAAAACGTAATTGTAAGCGGGAAGTTCTTATGAATCCCGTAATTTGGAGAAACAGGTATAGATACCAGGTGGGGTAGTGATTGACACACCTGACGTAATAAAGTGAGTGATCCTTAGCCCTTTAATATATACAGCGGCAGGGCTGGCGCTACCCACTCAGCAGCTCCTGCAAAGCAGGGAGGCGCCATGCTGAAAAGGCGCTATCTCCCCCCTGCTCTGCTAAAGCTGCCTCAGCCCTCACTGTCACTGCCTCCTACACACCACCTACGGGTGGGCGGCAGTATAAAGATTTGCTCCCTGCACCGCAAGTGCACACAGCCTGCATGCCACCCACAGTGCCTGTCTGACAGCGGGCAGCAATATGGAGAAGCTGAGCAGCTCCCTGCACCACGCACACACTGTCCTCCTGCGACCTGCCCCCTCTTCCTCACGGACAGGGCCGGCGCTACCCACTCAGCAGCTCCTGCAAAGCAGGGAGGCGCCATGCTGAAAAGGCACTGTCTCCCCCCTGCTCTGTTAAAGCTGCCTCAGCCCTCACTGTCACTGCCTCCTACACACCACCTACGGGCGGGCGGCAGTAAAAAGATTTGCTCCCTGCACCGCGAGTGCACACAGCCTGCATGCCACCCACAGTGCCTGTCTGACAGCGGGAAGCAGTATGGAGAAGCTGAGCAGCTCCCTGCACCGCGCACACACTGTCCTCCTGCGACCTGCCTCTCTTCCTCATGGACACTTGCGCTGAGGCATGTAGCGCTGTCTGTGAATGCCTGGATGACATGTCATGTCCGGATCCACCCCCTACCCCTTGCTCCCTGCGCCTGTCAGCTGTCAATCAAATGACGAACAGGCAGCAGCGCCGCCTCCCCTTCCTTCCCTCTTCTCAGTGTGCTGTGCCAGAGCCACTGCCAGTCCTCAACACTCCGGCCCCTTTATCTCCTCCCCTCTTCTTCCATCTGCTCCTTCTCGCCCCTCCTTTCCCCCTCAGTCACGAGAGGGGTTTAATGGCGTCCTCAGCGTCTTGCCTATGCAAATAGAAGAGGAGGGACTGCACAAGAGTTAAACAGCAAAAGAACAGTGAGTATTTTGTATACAAGTTTATAACAAATTTTTTGATAATTGTAGATTTTTTTAATATGAATTTAGACACTTTTTAAATAATGGGCTGGGTTATGTGCATAAAGGTGGCCATGCACGCTGCAATAGCAGTGTGCAATGGGATTTGCACTCCCGCGGGCATCACATCACACAGTACAAAAAGTATGTGTTGCACAAACTTTTTGTACTGCTTTCGGATCGCATCGCACGCACACATTGCATGCATGCCGTGCAATGGGATCTAGCCCATAACGTATGCCGATTCTCGCAGCGTGTATGGGCACCTTTAGTGCCTGCAACATTTTGCAGACACAGCACTGAGATGGTCTATGCATACATGTACATGCACCCGAGATCCTCCATAGGATCGCATGTTGCGTACGCTCCCACAATCGGGCTGCAGCTTGTTGAAATGGCAATGTGAAAGGGCGCAAAATTTATGGTTTGCAGGAGGGTGCCGGATACCCTAGCACCGGCCCTGTACACTGCAATATAGATCTCACTTTGAAGTAAAACCCCACCCAAATCTAATTCTCTCTGCACAAGTAACATCTGCCCCACCTGCAGTGCACATGGTTTTGTCAGAAAGAGTGAACCAAAATAATCCCCTATGTGCTGCACAAAATATTTATCGCATTGCATGAGTGATCTCATGTGGTTTTTATGTGGTTTTTAACCACATGCGATCGCTCATATGTAATCAGTGGTCAGCGGGTGGAAGGAGCTCTTTCAGCAGCGATCGGTCCGGGGAGAGGGGGCCCGGAGGGAGCCTTGGTGGCGGGTGGTGGATTGTAGCACTAGCGTGCGGCAGGAGCCAGAAGCCGTTGCAGAAATTTAAAGAAAAAAACTGTTTAAAACACTGGGCTGCCCTCTGATTTGCTGAGAAAGAGCTCTCTCAGCCAATCAATGGCTGCATGACTGTGAGGCCTCTGATTGGCTGAAAGCTCTCTCAGCCAATCAGAGGGCCGCCCAAAGTTATGCTGCTGCCACTGACTCCAGCTGCCAGCTAGCGCTCCTTCACAGTGATACGCTCCACCGCCACAAACCACCAGCCCTCTTCCAACACCCAGTGTGCCATCACAGATGGCATGCAATGTCGGTACTGGAAGAGGACACTTTTGGCACCATAAGATGCGATGGGACATCGAATTGCGATGTCCCATTGCTACTGATCACATAAGTGTATGGGCACCATTAGTGAGGTGGTTGTGGATTATTAGGTCAACAGTCAATAGAGCGACACATGGAAAAGATTAATTGCAATAGGTCGACATGGACAAAAAGTTTATACAAACGAAAGGTCGACATGGAAATGGTCAACACACTTTTTGCATTTTTACTTTTTTGTGCCTATGTTGGCATAACGACATGAACCCCAATTAGTGTAATGCGTCCCCTTGCATGGCTTGCTTAACTCGTCATGCTATTCTCCATCTATGCCGACATGGATGGAGAAGTAAGAACAAGTTGGTAATAAAAGCATTAGCTTGTTGAACTTTTCTTTACGCTTACCTTTTTCATTGTCGATCTATTGTATGTCGACCTTTTAATGTGTCAACCTCTGGTTTGTGGTTCACCTAGACACTGTCGGCGTATCGACCAGAAGATACCAGGGAAGCTTGGTAAAATGTAAATCAGAACCATTTATCCCTTCTGAAATCAAAAAATATATGAGTGTGACTGCTTTGAAGATATAAAGGACATGAGAGGAATCACGAACACGAATCTTCCCACACAATTAGTTTGACAGCCATCCACAGATTTAAGGTATATAATGAGTGTTCAGTACAGAGTATTAATAGGTGTGTGCATGGTTCTTTGCCCCAGAGCCTCCAGAGTCCTGACAGTACTTGTAAAAATGAGCAGGGCCGCCAAGAGAAATCCTGGGCCCCGGTACAATAACTTCCTGGGGCCCCCACGGATGGAGCTCCCCGCACACTCTGTTGACCCTTGTAAGTTCCACTTACCTAAATGCTCATTGCTATGGGCTTCATGCTTGATGCCAGGGGTTAACATGCTCTTCCAGGGGTTAAAATGCTCGTTGCCATGGGGTTACATGCTCTGCCCGGAGATACATGCTCTGCCAGGGGTTAGCATTCTCTGCCAGGGGGTTACATACTCTTTGCCATGGGATTAACCTGCTCTGCCAGGGGTTACATGCTCTGCCAGGGGTTAACATGCTCTGCCCGGAGTTACATGCTCTGCCAGGGGTTACATGCTCGGCCCAGAGTTACATGTTCTGCCAGGGGTTAACATGCTCTGTCCGGAGTTACATGCTCTGCCAGGGGTTACATGCTCGGCCCGGAGTTACATGCAATGCCATGGGTTACATGCTCTGCCCGGAGTTACAGGCTCTGCCAGGGGTTACATGCTCTTTCAGGGGTAAACATGCTCTTTGCCATGGGATTAACCTGCTCGGCCAGGGGTTACATGCTCTGCATGAGGTTACATGCTCTGCCAGGGGTTACCATGCTCTACATGAGGTTACATGCTCTGCCAGGGGTTACATGCTCGGCCCGGAGTTACATGCAATGCCATGGGTTGCATGTTCTGCCCGGAGTTACATGCTCTGCCAGGGGTTACATGCTCTGCCAGGGCTAAACATGCTCTTTGCCATGGGATTAACCTGCTCGGCCAGGGGTTACATGCTCTGCATGAGGTTACATGCTCTGCCAGGGGTTACCATGCTCTACATGAGGTTACATGCTCTGCCAGGGGTTACCATGCTCTACATGAGGTTACATGCTCTGCCAGGGGTTACCACGCTCGGCCAGGAGTAAACTCCCAAATCACGTGGCGGGCTCTCAGCAGGCCCTGGGGTCGGACAGCGGAAGGACCTCTGTGATGCTGCTGCCCCCATGCCGGCCCACATTCGCACTACCAATGCCGCCACTGAAAAATTGAGTATGGCGCACTCAGACCCAGCGCACTCGCCACCAAATTAAAAAAAACCTGTGTGTCCAGACCCGGGCCCCCCTGACAGGCCTGGGCCCGGGTAAACTGTACCTGCCCTAAGCCCCCACCCCTCTCGGCACCCCTGACAATGAGGCACTATGAATTAAATAAATCAAGGTAAAGTGGCATGAGGATGGCTCGGCAGGAGAGGGATCTTTGCAATATTTGGCTAGGTAATAGAGAATCTGTGCAATACAGGGTTGGAAAAAAAACACTTAAAATACAAAAACAAATAAACAATTTTTTTGGTTAAACCATTTTTTTTTTTGTTTAAATATCCTAACTTTCTGTTTATGCTCACTTCTACCCAGGGTTGGTCTGGCCCACAGGGGTACAAGCAGGGCAGTATTTGTCACTAGGCCCTTGAGGCATGGGCCTAAGGGCGGCACCTATTACAGGCGGCAGACCAGGGGTGGAACTCTGGGAGACAATGAAGTCATTTTACACCGGCTCCAGGCCTGTAGGGCGCACTGACTCCATTGTCCCCATTGTGTGTCCTTGCGTCAGTAAAGGTGTCACAGCGTAGAGTGGTAATCAGTATCAATTGGCGCTTCTTTTCCCCGTAACCTGGGCTTGATGGTTAGCTTTGTCTGTAACAAGCCCTAACTAAGCTGCTGGCACTGTGCATGCAATTGGCAAGTGCATGTGTCAGCTGCGGCTCGGTGTTGGTGGGCACGGGGGACAGAGGATGGGGCAGACTTAATAATCCACAGCTGCAATTGGTGTTCTGTAGGTGGGGAGCGTGGGGTGGGGGGAGAAGTCAGCTGCTGTAGGCAGTATTCTGTAAATCTGGGATGCTGCCACTGCCACTGTCAATTTGTTCTGCATTATGTATGTGTTACCTTATACTGCTATGACTATGGTGTATTTTCTACAGAGCAGGGGTATTATCAATCTGGTACATTATCATGCATGCACTACCAGTGTTGAGAATATAGTTATCAAGGTATCCAGACCATGCAATCTGTAAAGATTAGCCACACCCCCTCTGGAGACTGGCAACACCCCTAAATGTGGGCCCCTACTGTTGCATTGCCCCGGTGCACCCATCAGTCCGGCACAGCTTCTACCCCTTGTGTGTCACTACTGTCTATCTGCCTCTGCCCTAGAATGTAGCTCTAATAAGCTGGGCCCTTTCTCTCATATGCCTTTTGCTCTCTTAGACTATATTTTTTACTCCATACTCTTTCAGCAATAGTTCTGGCAAATAGAGTGGACAGGGTGATACATAAAATCGTTCACCCCGACCAAACGGGGTTCCTTAAGGGTAAAAGTACATCTATAAACATCAGGAGATTCTTAATAAACATGCAGATTGAGCTGGAACAACGCAGCAAAGGCCTATGACTGCGTGGAATGACCTTTGGGCTGCATTAGAGAAATTTGGTTTTGGCCCAAAAATTTGTAAAATGTGTAAAACTCCTGCTGAGTGCTTCTGCCTGTTCCTTGGACCATCAAGTATGCATTTCCCGAGAGGGCACCGGGGCAGTTGTTCATTTTAAGGATTGAGTGCCGGGCTGAAATATATATATATATATATATATATATATATATATATATATATATATACACACACACATATATTTTTTTTCTCCACCCCTGCAGTTACCCATTGACTGTTGATCCTTTAACCTGAGCCTCTTATGAGCACTACCCGATTAGAGCTTTCAGATTATCAGCCTGTTTTACATTCTAGATCCCACAAGACATCTAATACCAGCAAGTTTGTACGTACTCTCCCACTTAATTTTTCCCTATTCTTTCTGACCACCTCCAGTTGTATACCTCATATATTGGCTTAAATTTACTAAAGGAAAGTTGTAAAAAAAATAGGTTTATTTGGATCCAGAAATACACTTATTTTTTACATTTACTATCCCGAAAATACAGCAATTCGTATTCGTATTGATGTGCTATCAATACGAATACGAATTGCTGCATCTTCGGGATAGTAAATGTCAAAAATAAGTGTATTTCTGGATACAAATACACCTATTTTTTACAAATTTCCTTTAGTAAATTTCCCCCATTATGTGTACAACTCTCTGATAGTCCAGATGCCCTGACTAGCATGCTTACCCATGGGGTTTACATATACTCTCCCAACAACTTTGGAGTTTACATGTACTCTCTTAGCGCAGTGTTCCTACCTTTGCTTTACAACATGTCTTTACATTTGACTTTGCCTCCTAGTTTATTTGAACTAGTCAATGACATTATACACATGTAATGTATGATCTGCATGCAAGGCTTTGCTGCTAATATTGTCACTTTTATCTGCTACTTTAGTGACTCTTTGGACAGTTTATACTGCCTTTACTCTGTGTTTTGACAGTGTAATATTCTCCCGTGCAGCTTGCGGGCAGTAATGACAAGAGGGAGACTCCCCCCTGTCTAAAGTGTCCCAGGCCCCCCGAAGGCTTAATCCGGCCCTGCACATAGTTCTGTGATGAAACCTGTGTTTTTCTATATTACCTCCCGTCTTATTTCAAAATGAGAACACATCTATTACTATAAATGGACTTTATGTATTTGCCACAAAAATATTATACATTATACTATGTTTTAAGTCAGTGTGTATTTGAAAATTCAGAGGCTTGTCCGCCTCCAGAGACGGGTGAGGAGGACATCAAACATTTTTACGCAGATCTTCAACAATCAATCGACCAAGCTACATGCAGGGATATCATCTTTATCGCTGTCGACTTCAATGCTAAAGTGGTTGGAGAAGAACCACCAGTAGTAGGCAAATTTGGATTAGGAATGCGTAATTTGGCTGGAGATCGGCTGGTGCAATGTTGTCAGGAAAATAGGCTATGGATTACAAACACATGGTTCCAACAGCCTAAGCGTCGCCTATATATACATGGACAGCACAAAACGGTCAGCATAGGAACCAAATCGACTATTTCCTCAGTCAACAAAAATGGAAGAGCTCAATCCAATCTGTCAAAACATTACTGCTTCATGAAAAAGGAACTCCCAGATATGCAAGCTGGTTTTCGCAAGGGCAGAGGAACAAGAGATCAAATTGCTAACTTGAGGTGGATCATGTAGAAAACACGCAAGTACCAAAAGGACGTGTACCTCTGTTTCATCAACTACAGCAAAGCATTCGATTGTGTGGATCATGACAAGTTATGGAATTGTTTACAGCAAATGGGCTTCCCAGATCACTTGGTGTCGCTGATTCGTTTGCTCTACATGCATCAAGAAGCCACTGTTAGGACAGCATATGGAAATACAGATTGGTTTGAGATTGGGAAATGCATCCTGTCACCAGCCGTGTTCAATCTCTACGCCGAAATGATCATGTTTGGATGAGTCTACAATTGGAGTCAGGGCCGGTTCTAGGGTGTCTGGCGCCCCCCTGCAAATCTGAAATTTTGCGCCCTCCCTTCCATAGCCCAAGGGACAACTCATGCTACAAAAAATTTTTTTGTTCAAGTAGCTCTTCCCATTTTTTTTTTTGGGTTACAGTATACCTTTCCTAGGATTTTGAATGGGCGATAAGTGTCTGTGTCAGTATTTTGAATAAAAATGGCATTTTACTATATATGTATAGTAACTTGAAGTTAGCGCCAGTGGAGGATATACCGTACCCTTGTGGATAATAAATAAAAATGAGTCTGTGCAATTGAGAGGCAAATAGCCTATTAAGTTAACAGTTTGTCTACAGCTCTCCACACAGGCAGACTGGTGGTCAGGAGTATTCAGCTGCAGTGGTCTCCTCTGTCCCAATAATACAATGTCCCAGCATGAACATCTGTGAATACTGTACTTTCAATAGAGAATGAGGTCAAAATTGACCATAGATAGATACCTCACCAAGTTTAGGTAGGTCCTCCGGGGTTATAGGGGTGTGCCAGCAGACTTCACCGATGATACCGCAGTGTGCACTATTTGGCAGGAACAATCTGTGCAATGAATGTAATGATAATACCATGATGATAATACCAGCATTAGGATACATTATAGTTAAGAGAGAGATATATATCTTTTGAGAAATTTGCTATCTATATATGACAGATATAAATTGATACAGTATATTGCTTTTGATGGCATTAAAAAGATTTTCTTGTACATTTATTCATGGTAAAAATGTATTATATTATTACGTTATCCTTTTATGCGGGTGTGGTTACGCAGAGGATTCTTTCCTGTATTTTGGGATATGTGTAGCATACCCCTCTAAGTCAGCAGCAACCTATAAATTCCAAGTGCAACTTCTTATACCTATATCAGAGACAGATATAGACAGACAGACATACAGACAGAGAAAGATAGATAGATAAATACAGACAGAGATAGATATAGACAGACAGAGGTAAATATATATAGACAGAGGTAAATAGATATAGACAGATGTAAATAGACAGAGGTAAATAGATATAGACAGAGAGAGATATATACAGACAAAGTGAGATATAGATATATACAGACAGAGATATAGACAGACAGAGATAGATATAGACAGACAGAGATATAGACAGACAGAGATAGATATAGACAGACAGAGATATAGACAGACAGACATAAATAGATATAGACAGACAGATATATAGATAAACAGAGATAGAGCTATAGACAGAGAGAGAGATAGCAGACAGACACATAAAAACAAACTCATGTCAGCCAATTTCTCTCCAGCCGGGTCCCGGGCTGTCTCTCTCCAGGGCAGAGATCCACAGTGGGATCAGTTGAGGGCATCTAGTGGCTCCTGGCAGTACTGCAGTCAGCAGTAACTTCGGAGCCATCCTCTGCAGATTTCGTCCCAGTGCGTCTCTGCCTCCCCCCGACCCTCACCCTTTCCTGCGTGCAGGACATCAGTGGCCGGGTAGGTGCCTCATATTGCCTGTCTCACTATCTGTCATGCAGCGAGACAAGCAGTGGCAGCCAGCAGGAGCAGGGTGCAGAGCAGGGAGAGCGCCTCTACTGGCCCAGCGCCTCCCTGCTTTGTATCCCTTGCTGAGCGGGTTCTGCCGGCCCTGATTGGAGTGAAAATTGGAGGCAGTAACATCAATAACCTGCGTTATGCTGACAACACAGCATGGCTCACAGAGAGTGAAAAAGATCTGGATTATCTGATCAGAAGAGTCAAGAAGGAAGCGCACGAATGGGACTGCACCTTAACATCAAGCAGACGAAATTAATGACCACTGCAGACAATGGTGCAAGCATAACAGTTAATAATGAAGAAATCGGATCGGTACAAGATTGTATCTTCCTTGGTTCCAAGATTGACCATATGGGTGAATTTGGTTCTGAAATCAAATGCCTTATTGCACTTGGCCATGCTGCAATGCAAGGAATGACAAATATATCAAAGAGCAACGACATCAGCATTGCAACAAAACACGATTGGTCAATGCAATCATCTTTCCTATTGCCACCTACTCATGTGAAACCTGGACACTCCAAAAAGCAGATCGCAGGAAAATAGGCGGCTTTGAATTATGGTGTTGGAGAAGGATGCTACGCATACCATGAACAGCAAAGACCACTAACAAGGACATCCTGGAACGTGTTAAACCAAATGTTGCACACCGCCGTCCGGTTATAGCGTTAGCTTATTCTAGCTGCTAGCTCTCTGCCCTGTTGGCAGATAGCTTGTGCTTCCGGTCCCCGTGGCTTCCCAGTCCATTACCCTGCATTCAGTTCCTGGTCCCTTCTTTGCCTCATTCTTCCAGCCTTCCCTGGTGTGTCCTGTCAGTCACCTGCTTCAGCCAGAAAACCAGCTTCAGCCTGAGCCTGCGTTTGGCCCACTGTCTCCATCATCTCGTGGGTCACGTAAGTGCTCCAGTGGAGCCTTTGTCTTTCTTTCTTTCTCCAGTGGCCCGCCGTGGCCGTGCCCCTCCGTGGGTTCTGTATTCTCTTTTCCTTCAGCTCCTGTGGCCCGCCGTGGCCGTACCCCTCCGTGGGTTCAGTATTCCCTTTCCATTCAGCTCCTGTGGTCCGCCGTGGCCGTGCCCTTCAGTGGGTTCATTCTTTATCTTCTTTCTTGTATCTTTCTGTCTTTATTAACATCTGTCAGGCAGGGAGTGTCCTCTTGTCCTATCCTGGTTTTGAGGAGTCACTGTCCCTGGAGCGTAGCCTGCTGGAGACTCCTCTTCCCATTCATCTGTGTCTGCGACTTGGTCGCTTCCCGGTTTGGCCTGGTGCCGGCAGTCAGGGGTCAAGTCCCAGTTAGGCCCGGTAGTTAGCAGTCCTCTTGGGTGCCCTGTGGCGATCGTTTACCCCTTGTCCATACATAAGACCTGGCTGCATCGGGGTCGGAGCGGGCCTAACTCACTCCTTCGGACGCGGCGGCCACAGGTGAAGCCTAGCTCTGCAGGGGTTTACCATCTGCCTCAGGGACTCAATAGAGTCAGAGTAGGATCCGCTGTGGCCGTCCTAACCAGTGGTCCCGGCTACGGGCTCACGCCTGACCACCTGCTTAAATCCTCCAACCATCTCTCCTTGTGCCACAGTAGGCATCGTAACACCAAACTTATCCCTGAAAGGAAAGATCCCTAAGCAATGGCTTTCATATTTCGGCCATGTCATGCGAGCCAACCTCTTAGAAACAACAATAATGCTCGGTCTCATAAGTGGGTCAAGAAAAAGGGCACATAAACGTACACGATGGTTGGACATTGTCAAAGCAGATACTAACATGCAAATGAAGGACTTGAAAGAAAAAAACAAAAGACAGAATGTCATGGCACACATTGATCCATTGGGTGTCCGAATATCGATCTCGACTAATCGGATAATCATCATCATCATCGTATTTGAAAAAAATCCCATAAGATTACATTTTGTGAATACCATGTAGTATATGCATTGCAATTAGGTATGTTAAGTTTTGTTGGGCTAAATATACTTAGCAATAAAACGTCCATAGGGCTCTGTGAACTATCAGAAAAACCATTAAGCGTATGACTGTGCTAGGTATGTTTTATTGGTAAAAGGTATTTTGGCTCACATAAGGATGATCAAATAAGATTTATAGTACTTTGGATATAAGCCACAATATCAATTTACCATATTCACAATCTGCTGCTAAATAAAGAGAAATTATAATTTTTACACACAATCTAATGTAGCGCTATAGGAAAATTTAGAGAAACAGTTTATTTGCTCTATCATGCTCATAATCTCATTGGGCACTTGTGTAAGAGCACGGCGCCTGTTACGTAGTTACCGTAGCGTCCCTGTCAGAATCAGCATAGTGTTCGAGCGGCCAGCGTAGTTAGAGCAGTCAGTCAGAAGTAGCATAGTGTTCCCGCGGCCGCTTAGTGTCCCTGTCAGAAGTAGCATAGTGGTCCCACGGCCAGCGTAGTCAGCATTCCTGTCAGATTGAAACACCCCCACTATCCACGCCAGCCCGTAGCATGGCGAGCACAGCGAGCCCCGGAGGGGACGTATTATGCGTCCCCCTGACCTGTTCATACCCCAACTGTCCAAGCCCGAAGCGTGGCGAGAGCAGCGAGCCCCGCGAGGGGCCATGAATTACTTTACAAGTATTCCGCATCCCCTTGGGGGCTCGCTGCGCTTGACACACTTTGGGCTCGGTGGCTCGCTGCGCTCGCCACACTTTATAAAATCAACTCCACACCGACGTGGATAGTGGGGGTATGAACAGGTCGTACGCGTAATGCGTGCGCTCACTATGCTTCGGGCTGGCGTGGATAGTGGGGGTTTGAAAAGGAGGCATTTGCCAGTATGTATCATGGAGCACTGGCAAATGCCTCCTTTATTGAGCATAAGACGCACTTGTGCCCACATACCCCCTTTGTGCACGTGATGGACATACTACCCCCTAACCCCGTCTCCCTGAAGCGGACACGGGCAGCGTTGCCGTACCATGCTGCAATAATTACTGAGATGCAGGAGCGTCTGAGACACCTGCGTCTCAGACAGATGGAGCGCCTCTCCGCCGGCGCCCGCATGAGCCCCTCTCCGCCGGCATCCGCCAGCGCAGGGGATCTGGCGTTTACCGGCGCTGTGTGAAGGCGCTCACAAAGGCTTGCCATGGATGCCGGGGACAAAGCCAAGGATGCCGCGGAGTCACTACGCAACTACGCTAGGCAGCCGTTGGGCTTTCACTACGCTAAATACGCTAGGCAGCCATTGGGCTGCCACGGAGTCACTATGCTAACTACGCTAGGCAGCCATTGGGCTATGCTGACAGCGTAGCTTAGCCTACACTGAAAATGTAGTGTCGCCGTGCGCCGTGCTATTACACAACTACCTCTCATTGTTCTTACCTAATAAATGTGAAGACAATTGCTGATGCTACAATCAGAGACAGGATCTCCAGCAAATCTCTGAAGCAAGGGTCAGACTTTGCCAGCACTGACCAATGATATAGACCACGTGCTGGCATTGATCGCCTCCTCCTATGTGAAGTGCATGTAAAGCAACAAGTATGACATACAGTAGGCCTTGCACAAAGAAGGATACTATAACCAACATAAAGGGCAATATTAATAGCCTGCAGGTTTTCAGTAATTCCGAGTAGTTGCGAGTCCTCCTATGTCTTTACAGACTCACAGAAATTACCAAACAGCCTGCAAATCGCAGGCATTACTTGACAAGACTTGATGAGACAATCTCTATGTTCTCTCCCTTCAGATTCCTACTGTTTTCATTATGTTATATCACAGGCAATTCTTTCATAGTGGGCTCCAGATGATTGCAGTGAAGGACAGGGAACAGAAGCGCAGTCAGCCTATAATAATGGAACTCTTAGAAACTCAGGGGTAATAAAAAAAAAAGGAATTTGGTGATCATAAGCATATTGACCAACACATTAAGGCAGCGGCGGTTCCAGGGGCAAATATATGCTTTGGTCCTCCTCCTCCATCTCTCCCCAAATACATAAACTGCTGCACAGCAGTGACTGAAAGGGTGAGGTAGAGGGTGACAGTGAGAGGATGATAGAGAAAGGGAGAGGCAATGGGTGAAGGGCAGAAGACAACGACTGTGGAGACAGGTAGAGGGTGACAGAGAGGCAGTGGGTGACAGCAGAGCGAACTTGACGGGAGATGTAGTGGGAGACAGACATTAAGGTGGTGACAGAAAAAGGTAGTGGGTGACAGCAGGAGGGTGACACCATGACAGGTAGTATATTATTTGTTTATTAACAGTTTCTTATATAGTGCAGCATATTCCATTGTGCTTCACAAAAGAGACAGTGATACAACAAACTGGGTATTTACAGACAGTCAAAGGTATGAGGGCCCTGCTCACAAGCTTATGACAGGAGAGAGAGAGGGTGTCAGGGAGAAGCAGTGAGGGTCAGGAAGATGGTGATACAAAGGAGAGTCAGTGGGTTATAGGGAGAGGGTGACAGGCAGTGGATGACACTTGGGAGAGGCAGTGGGTGATAGTGGATGACACTAGAGAGAGGCAGTGGGTAAGAGGCAGTGGGTAACACTGTGACAGGTAGTTGGTGACACTGGGGAGATGCAGTGGGTAAGCACGAGGAGAGTGGCTCCTCCTCTCCTCCTTAATGCCGTGGCAAATTCTGTCTCACAGAGGAAAAACTGGGTCAGTATGGAAGAATAAAGGGGAGAAAAGGGAAAAATGGAGAGAAAGAAGGAGAAAGCTGAGGCACTGTGTCACGATCCGAGCTGTCAGACAGACTTTCCTACCGGCTAAGTGCCTCCGCAGGTTCAGCTTGCGGTCCAGACGTCATCTCTGCCGGCGTCCTGTCTGCCGTGCGCCATCACTGCTGCCATCCTCCAGTCCTCTCAGCGCTGCTGAGTCCGCGGCTGCGCGGCGCACCACTCTCCTGTCTCCCAGTGACAGTCCCCAGTGCACGGCAATCCACCTGTCCGCCGCCATTGCTCCCAGTATCCAGCATGGTGTGCACAAACACACTTTCCCGCCATAGCAGACATGGGGGCTGCCATGTTCTTCCCAGTCACATGTCTGTACTGTTCAATCCCGTTGGTTCTGATCTCCCTGTCATACCTGCCCGGCCAATCCTGGCCACCCAGTGGGTATAAGTATGCAGGGAGCTCTCAGAACCATTGCTAGTGCTTCAGTTGTCTCCAGTGTATGGTCAGCTGTCCTTGTCTCCGTGCAAGTGTATTTCTCTGCTGGTGTTGTCTTCCATGCTGCAGTGTATTCCAGGTTATTCCATCTCCTGTGAAGTCCAGGTTATTCCATCACCTGTGAGCCTGCCTCTTCAGCCCAGCGACCAAGCCTAGCTCCGGGACTCTGGTCCTCCGATGCTCCAGCATCATCTGCCTCCGATGTTTCATCGATAGTCCGATATTCCGGATTCCCAAGTCAAGCTTCCGTCCGTCATTCCGGACCCACAGTCAAGCTCCAACCTTCCGTCCGTCATTCCGGACCCACAGTCTCCATATCCGATATCCGGATCCGATGTTCCACCATCGATACCATATCCATCACATCTGTAAAGTATTGCAATCTGCATGAACTGTCATTACTCCTGCATACTTTACTGCCTGTACCGTTACAACCTTCTGCATAATAAATCTGGTTGTACTTTTACCTCTGACTGCTTATTGGCTCTGGGTGCACTGTCGCGCAGTCCATGCGCAAGGGTCCTCTCCAACCTCCCCGGTTCAGGTACCGGTCCAGGTCCCCACCAGAGGTCTCAGTCTTGTCGACTAAGCCCCCTGGTGTGACAGTAAGCACTAGCCAAATGGATCCAGCCGCAAACCAAGCATCTCCACCCAGCCCTGTACAGCAACTGGCTGTTCGCTTGGATCAGCAAGAGGTTGCGCAGAGCCAAGTGATTCATTGTCTGCAAGATCTGTCTTCCCGGCTGGATAAGCTACAGACCACTCTCAGTGGCCCTGAGCCTGTCAGAGAACTTCCAAGTCCAGTTCATCCTCCTGTAATGGCTGCTGCACCTCGCCTTCATCTGTCTGTCCCCACCAAGTATGATGGGAACCCCAAGACCTGTCGAGGTTTTCTCAATCAGTGTGAGATTCACTTCGAGCTGCAACCCAGCAACTTCCCTACTGAAAGGGTCAAGATCGCCTACATCATCTCCCTCCTGTGTGGAGCAGCGTTAGAATGGGCGTCTCCCTTATTGGAAAGATCTGATGCCATCCTGTCCAATTACAAGGACTTCGTGTCAACATTCCGGCGTATCTTCGATGAGCCTGGGCGATCAGCATCTGCCTCCACTGAACTTCTCCGTCTCAGACAGGGATCCCGCTCCGTCGGGCAATATCTGGTCCAGTTCCAGATTCTGGCGTCTGAACTCTCCTGGTGTGATGGGGCCTTATACGCAGCTTTCTGGCATGGCCTATCTGATCATATTAAGGATGAACTCGCTACCAGAGACTTACCCTCAGGTCTAAGTGACCTTATTTCATTGTATATCAAAGTAGACCTACGCTTCCGAGAAAGGGCTGTAGAACGTCACAAGAGCGCTCCAGTTAAAGTGCCAACTCCTCCACCTTCTTTACCCACTGCTCCCGCAGTCCATTCCGAAGAAGAACCAATGGAGATAAACCGCTTCCGTTTGTCTCCCGGAGAACGTCGACGTCGTCGGTTGGCACAGCTCTGCCTGTATTGTGCCGATCCTGCACATCAAATTTCTGCATGCCCAAAGCGTCAGGAAAACTCCTCCTCCTAGCCCGTCAAGGAGAGGGTAGGCTAGGAGTAATTAAGTCCTCTCCATCAGCAACTGATTGTGTCCTTCCAGTTTCCCTACAAGTTGGTCAGCATTTCAAGACTGTCTCCGCACTTCTTGATTCCGGTGCCGCTGGCAACTTCGTTACTGCAGAACTGGTCCGCAAGTGGGGGTTGCCCACTGAAAGTCTTTCCAAGACTGTCTTCCTTACTGCTGTGGATGGCAGTAGGATTCCTGATGCGACAGTCTCCCGCAGAACTTTGCCACTTACAGTAAAAGTGGGAGTCCTGCACACTGAACTTTTGTCCTTCCTGGTTTTACCCCGAGCCACTCATGCTCTGGTTCTGGGTTTACCCTGGCTCCGTCTTCACAATCCTCGTCTTGATTGGAAGACATCTGAAATCCTTTCCTGGGATCCTTCTTGCTCCGGTACCTGTCTCCAAAAGGTACTCCCAGCTCGTCATTCTTCAGCCGATGCAGCAGACCTTCCGCCTCTTCCCTACCAAGAGTACTCAGATGTATTCAGCAAGTCTGGCGCTGATGTCCTACCTCCTCACAGACCGTGGGATTGCCCTATCGAACTTATCCCAGGCAAAGAACCACCCAGAGGTAGAACCTATCCTCTCTCTCTTCCAGAGACTCAAGCCATGACCAATTACATCAAGGAAAATCTGGCAAAGGGATTCATCCGTCCTTCGACTTCTCCTGCTGGCGCAGGATTCTTCTTCGTCAAGAAGAAGGATGGAGGCCTACGTCCCTGCATTGATTATCGCGGCCTCAATGACATTACAGTAAAGAACCGATATCCGTTGCCCCTCATCACCGAGCTGTTTGACCGTGTCAGCGGTGCAACCATCTTTACGAAACTCGATCTGAGGGGTGCATACAATCTCATCCGCATACGAGAGGGCGACGAGTGGAAGACGGCGTTTAATACCAGAGACGGCCACTATGAGTACCTCGTCATGCCCTTCGGGCTCAGCAATGCCCCAGCCGTGTTCCAGCACTATGTCAATGAGATTTTTCGGGACATTCTGTATCGTCATGTAGTTGTATATCTCGATGACATTTTAATCTACGCCAATAACATCACAGAACATCGTTATTGGGTCAAAGAGGTTCTGTCCCGGCTGCGAGCTAATCATCTCTACTGTAAACTGGAGAAGTGTGTCTTCGAGGTGAAGTCTATACCCTTCCTAGGGTACATTGTCTCCGGTTCCGGTCTTCAAATGGATCCAGGAAAACTGCAGGCCATCCAAGATTGGCCAATTCCCTCTTCGCTGAAAGGTATTCAACGTTTCCTGGGTTTTGCCAATTATTACAGAAAATTCATTCGTAATTTCTCGTCTATTGTGGCTCCCATCACTGCCTTAACGAAAAAGGGGTCTAATCCAGCGAAGTGGCCGGCAGAAGCCATCGAAGCCTTCCATCTGTTGAAACAGAGGTTCACTTCCGCTCCTGTTTTAAGACAACCTGATACCACCTTGCCCTTTATTCTCGAGGTTGATGCCTCCTCCGTGGGTGTTGGGGCAGTCCTCTCGCAAAAAGCGCCCGATGGTCGTCTTCATCCCTGTGGGTTCTACTCTCGTAAGTTCCTGCCTGCAGAGCGTAACTATGCCATCGGTGACCAAGAGCTCCTCGCCATCAAGTTGGCATTAGAAGAATGGAGATATCTTCTAGAGGGCGCTGTTCATGAGATCACAATTATCACAGACTATAAGAATCTTCTGTATCTCAAGTCTGCTCAATGTTTAAATCCCCGTCAAGCCAGATGGACACTTTTCTTTTCCAGGTTCCGTTTCAAGCTGTCGTTCTGTCCAGGGACACAAAACCGAAAAGCTGATGCCCTTTCCCGCTCATGGGAGCAAGAAAGTGAGTCTAAGTCCACACATCAACATTTCATTATTGATCCAGTGGCCTTCTCCGCAACGAGAGTTTCAAATCTCACGCCCCCTACAGGGAAAAGATATGTAAAGCCAGCTCTAAGAAAGAAGTTGCTCTGTTGGGCGCATTCTTAAAAATTCGCTGGCCATGCAGGCATTCAGAGAACTTACGAGTTTATCACCAGGTCCTACTGGTGGCCGTCCCTCAAACAGGATGTACAGGACTTTGTTTCCTCTTGTGCTAAATGTGCTCAGCACAAGACCAGTCGTCAGTCTCCTCCTGGGCAATTGATGCCACTGTCAGTGCCACATCGTCCTTGGACGCATATCTCTATGGACTTTGTAACTGATCTTCCAGAGTCTGACAAATTCACCACCATCTGGGTGATTGTTGAGCGGTTCACCAAGATGGCTCACTTCGTTCCCCTCACCGGTCTTCCGTCAGCTTCCAAGCTGTCCCAGCTCTTCATCAAAGAGATATTCAAGCTTCATGGACTGCCCCTTGAAATCATCTCCGATAGAGGAGTCCAATTCGTAGCCAAATTCTGGCGAAGCCTGTGCTCCCTGCTTCAAATCAAGTTAAAGTTTTCCACAGCCTACCACCCTCAAACCAATGGCCAAACGGAGAGGGTGAATCAGGACCTTGAAGCATTTCTCCGCACATATGTCTCTTCTTCCCAAGATGACTGGGCTCAACTCCTTCCATGGGCAGAGTTCTGCCATAATAACCAATATCATTCTTCATCAAATGTCACTCCATTCCTTGCCAACTATGGGTTTCATCCTCGAGTTCCTGACTTCACTCTGCAACCTGTGTCCTCTGTTCCAGCGGTCGACACGACCATCCGGCAATTCGTCAAATCCTGGAAGCTCATTCGTTCTTCACTCCTGAAAGCTTCAAGCAGGTACAAAAAATTTGCCGACAGGAAACGCAGAGCTGTGCCAGCCCTCCGTCCAGGAGATCGTGTCTGGTTGTCAACCAAGAATCTTCGATTGAGAGTGCCATCGATGAAGTTCGCTCCCCGATATATTGGTCCTTTCCCAGTTGAGCGAGTCGTCAATCCAGTAGCTTACAAGCTCAAGTTGCCGCCCTATTTGAAAGTGCCAGCTACATTCCACATTTCGCTGCTCAAGCCGCTGGTTCTGAATCGCTTTCATTCCAAGCTCCCAAGGCTCCTAAGGTTTGCACCCAGCGTGGAACAGAATATGAGGTCAGTAAAATCTTGGACTCTCGCATCCGATATGGTCGTCTGCAATATCTGATCGATTGGAAGGGCTACGGCCCCGAAGAACGATCATGGACCAATGCCATCGATGTCCATGCTCCCAGACTCATCCGGGCGTTCCACTCCAAGTTTCCCCGCAAGCCTAAAAGGTGTCCTGGGGCAACCCTTAAAGGGGGGGGGGGGTGCTGTCACGATCCGAGCTGTCAGACAGACTTTCCTACCGGCTAAGTGCCTCCGCAGGTTCAGCTTGCGGTCCAGACGTCATCTCTGCCGGCGTCCTGTCTGCCGTGCGCCATCACCGCTGCCATCCTCCAGTCCTCTCAGCGCTGCTGAGTCCGCGGCTGCGCGGCGCACCGCTCTCCTGTCTCCCAGTGACAGTCCCCAGTGCACGGCAATCCACCTGTCCGCCGCCATTGCTCCCAGTATCCAGCATGGTGTGCACAAACACACTTTCCCGCCATAGCAGACATGGGGGCTGCCATGTTCTTCCCAGTCACATGTCTGTACTGTCCAATCCCGTTGGTTCTGATCTCCCTGTCATACCTGCCCGGCCAATCCTGGCCACCCAGTGGGTATAAGTATGCAGGGAGCTCTCAGAACCATTGCTAGTGCTTCAGTTGTCTCCAGGGTATGGTCAGCTGTCCTTGTCTCCGTGCAAGTGTATTTCTCTGCTGGTGTTGTCTTCCATGCTGCAGTGTATTCCAGGTTATTCCATCTCCTGTGAAGTCCAGGTTATTCCATCACCTGTGAGCCTGCCTCTTCAGCCCAGCGACCAAGCCTAGCTCCGGGACTCTGGTCCTCCGATGCTCCAGCATTCTCCTCCTCCGATGTTTCATCGATAGTCCGATATTCCGGATTCCCAAGTCAAGCTTCCGTCCGTCATTCCGGACCCACAGTCAAGCTCCAACCTTCCGTCCGTCATTCCGGACCCACAGTCTCCATATCCGATATCCGGATCCGATGTTCCACCATCGATACCATATCCATCACATCTGTAAAGTATTGCAATCTGCATGAACTGTCATTACTCCTGCATACTTTACTGCCTGTACCGTTACAACCTTCTGCATAATAAATCTGGTTGTACTTTTACCTCTGACTGCTTATTGGCTCTGGGTGCACTGTCGCGCAGTCCATGCGCAAGGGTCCTCTCCAACCTTCCCGGTTCAGGTACCGGTCCAGGTCCCCACCAGAGGTCTCAGTCTTGTCGACTAAGCCCCCTGGTGTGACACACTGCTCCTGCTGACATCAGTCAGTTTACTCATTCTAAAGTTACAAATAAGTTTACTGAGAGTCAGGACTCACTAGCAGCCTGTAGCACAGTGCAGACAGCAAAAAAGCATGGAGCAAACAAGGGGGTCCTTTTCAGGATTGCACAGCAGGTCCCAATCACAAAATGTACAAAGTTGGGAGGTACATTTCTCCAAGGGTCAGCTACATGTGTATGACACAATGATACTATTCCAGTTTAATCACAAACCTTTCACTGACATTATTCTCAGTAACTGTGTCCTTCCAAGTTAGGACTGGCCCTTAAGGTCTCTGTCATAATGTTTAAAGGGCTTTATGGTGTGTGAAATAATGTGGAAGGGCATTATAGTGTGGAACAATGTGGAAGGGCATTATGGTGTGCGTGTGTGAAATAATGTGCAAGGGTATTATGCTGTGTGAAATAATGTGGAAGGGCATCATGGTGTGTGGAATAATGTGGAAGGGCATTATGGTGTGTGGAATAATGTGGAAGGGCATTATGATGTGTGGAATAATGTGGAAGGGAATTATGATGTGTGGAATAATGTGGAAGGGAATTATGATGTGTGGAATAATGTGGAAGGGCATTATGATGTGTGGAATAATGTGGAAGGGAATTATGATGTGTGGAATAATGTGGAAGGGCATTATGATGTGTGGAATAATGTGGAAGGGAATTATGATGTGTGGAATAATGTGGAAGGGCATTATAATGTGTGGAATAATGTGGAAGGGAATTATGATGTGTGGAATAATGTGGAAGGGCATTATAATGTGTGGAATAATGTGGAAGGGAATTATGATGTGTGGAATAATGTGGAAGTGCATTACGGTGTGTGCAATAATGTAGTTACGCCACTGAGTAGTATTCTCCCAAATAATACGTGACTTTGACACAGTGACGTGCGGTGAGGTATGTGGTTGGTGAGGCACCAACTTGGTGGAGCCAGTGCCGCCAGGCTCTGTGGGAAGCATTGGGTTCGGGATGTTTCTGCGCTGACAGGTAGGTGCGGTAACTGCCCCCTGCATAAGCAGCAGAGACCTGCCAGAGCAGATTCTGCCTGTCGGCGCAGAAGCAACCTGTAGCCAGAGCTTGCCACAGACCCATCGTTGCTGGCTCCACTAAGCCACCATGGGGTCTGTCCACATACCTCTTCACTTAAAAACAAAACAAAACACATGCAGCCAAATGTACTAACTAGCCTCTTAGGGACAGAATTGTGTATTTGTGTTGTGACAGAGTTGTGTATTTGTGTAAAGTGACAGAGGTGTGTACGGTTTCTGTGTGTATGTGTAAAATAAGTATATTTTTAAATGAAGTATACAGTATTGGCCCAATCTACTGCCCTCTGAGTTCAGTGGCTGTGTGGGGTGACGGCCAAACTCTGAGTTTTTTTTTAAAAGGGCAATCATTTAAAATGCATGGTTTTGCCTTGTAAATGTCTGCCTCTTTAAAAGAACCTCTGAGTTCAGCCAGCACCCCACACAGCCAGTGAACTCAGAGGCCAGTACATTGGGCCAATATACTTAATTTAAAAAAACACACAGAAACAGTACATACCTGTCACATTACACAAACACACACCTGTCACTTTACACAAATACAGATACACACCTCTGTCACAACAACACAAACACACATGTCTGTCTGTCCCTTAACACAAACACACATGCCTGTCTGTCACAACTGTCACACCAGGGGCTTAGTCGATGAGACTGAGACCTCTGGTGGGGACCTGGACCGGTACCTGAACCGGGAAGGTTGGAGAGGACCCTTGCGCATGGAGTGCGCGACAGTGCACCCAGAGCCAATAAGCAGTCAGAGGTAAAATACAACCGGAGTTTATTTGCAGATGGTTGTAATATAAACAGACAGTAAAGTATGCAGGAGAAATGACAGAGTTCATGCAGATTGCAATACTTTACAGATGTGATGATATGTGGGATCGATGGTGGAACATCGGATGTGAAGACTGTGGGTCCGGAATGACGGACGGAAGACTGGAGCTTGACTGTGGGTCCAGAATGACGGACGGAAGCTTGGCTTGGAGATCCGGAATATCGATGATGATGTGGGAACATCGGATTCGGGTATCGGATATGGAAGGAGACTGTGGGTCCGGAATGACGGACGGGAGATGACTGTGGGTCCGGAATGACGGACGGAAGCAGGAGATCCGGAATATCGGACTAGCGATGAAACATCGATGGTGGATGATGCTGGAGCATCGGAAGGACCAGAGTCCCGGAGCTAGGCTTGGTCGCTGGGCTGACGAGGCAGGATCACAGGCGATGGAATAACCTGGACTTCACAGGAGATGGAACAACCTGGAACACACTGCAGCATGGAAGACAACACCAGCAGAGAAATACACTTGCACGGAGACAAGGACAGCTGACCATACACTGGAGACAACTGAAGCACTAGCAATGGTTCTGAGAGCTCCCAGCATACTTATCCCCACTGGGTGGCCAGGATTGGCCGAGGAAGTATGACAGGGAGATCAGAACCAACAGGATTGGACAGCACAGACATGTGACTGGGAAGAACATGGCAGCCCCCATGTCTGCTATGGCGGGAAAGTGTGTTTGTGCACACCATGCTGGATACTGGGAGCAATGGCGGCGGACAGGTGGATTGCCGTGCACTGGGGACTGTCACTGGGAGACAGGACGCCGGCAGAGATGACGTCTGGACCGCAAGCTGAACCTGCGGAGGCACATAGCCGGTAAGAAAGTCTGTCTGACAGCTCGGATCGTGACAACAACAATACAAACACACATGCCCGTCTGTACCTTAACATAAATAAACACCTACAATATGCCCTCACCCTCCACAAATTACCTTTTAGCCCAGGCACCGCTTACATGGATGCCGAGGCAGCAGGCAGCCCGGCAGCAGTGACCGCAGCGTCCCGGGACAGGCATCCAGACATGGAACAATAGCGCCGGGCGGGAAGGAGAATACAGACCCCGGACAGTAAGGGGAGCAGACGGTGCCGGTGCCTGTTGGCCAGATAACAGCGGGAGCTGGCGGCTGAACGGCGCGGCACAGCTCCGCCCCCCACACCCGGCACTACAAGTCAGCAGACGAGCTGTGCAGCGGGTGCACGGCTCGTCCACCTTTAAAAACTAAACTGTGCTATAAGCGGCACCTTACCTATAGAAGTGCCATCGTTCAGGGACGCGCTTTCTGCCTTTATGAAAGCACGCCCCTGTCACTGAGACAGCACTACTGTGCCCAATCACTTCTGCCTCAGTGACAGGGGCGTGCTTTCATATATCGGCAGAAAAGCACATCCCTGTCACCGAGGCACCGCTATAGGTGCCGCCTATACACACTTTTTGAATGAGCTTTTACAGCTCAGTTCTTAGCCCTGCCCACTGCCCGCCCCTGTGTCTTTTACTTTAATATGGACAGCGGGAGGCACCGCTCTTGGTGCCTCCTTAGCTGATAAAAAAAAAAGTAAAAATGATTCTAATAATACAAAGCATATACTTATGACACAAAATATGTGTCATAAGTATTTTCTTTGTATTGTATTATTATATTAAACATAAATGACAGGGGAGGCTCTGCCTCCCCTGCCTCCCCTGACTGCACGTCCCTGCTTTGACAAGCCCACAATTGTCAAATGTTTCATCTTCAAGTTTCACAACTAGGGTTATTTCCTTTTTGAGTATATACATAACATTCTGGAGAAAATGTTTTGCAACCTTTAATGGTATAACAGTGTTTTCTGAGATTTTTTAAATGTGAAGATCTATGGAAAAACCTACACAATGAGAACTGGCTTACAGCACAGCACATAGAAGGCTAATAACTGCTTACTGCTTGAGAACTCCTATTCTTATCTTTTATTGCAACACAAAAATGTTGAGCATAAAGTAACTGGAGGTCATTTAGAAAGTGAAAACCACTTAGCTTTGTGCTCCTGGATTTGTACTACGGTGTATAGATTTCTGCCAAGACACAAAAGACTGCAAGGTGAGCTGAGTGCATTTGCAGTGGAGGTGAGCAGCAGTTTATACTAGTCAAGGGAGCAGGATGGGTGCAAAGTATAGAGACTGATGTGGATCATTTTACAGAACAGAGCAAGAGAGGTCATTCAATTGGAATAAAGGGGTTTTTCAGAGCTAATCGCTGTCGTGCGACTTTGCAGGACAGCGTATGGACTATCTAACGACTGCGCATGGATCGCATTACGCATGTGTGAGGCCAAACAGCAACATAAAACAGCAATTTATTTTAATCCCAATCCCCTTGCTCTCTCCTGGGAGTGTTAAGAGAAATGCAGGCGTTCCCTGGTGTTTTCAGGGAGGCTCTGTGATGTCAGCTCTGGCCTCCATCAGCCTGTTTCTATCGCAGAGTTGTGAAAAGGTCAGGGTAAGGCACAGACTGCACACACTGGAAAAATCTTTCGATGGTGAGTTGCGTATGGATTTGCAGCTGGATGACGATGTTTTCGCAAAACAAGTCACAGACTTGCACAGGGCGGGTTTTCACTCACTGCCGAATCGCACAGCAGTGACCAGCTCTTCATAACCTTCAGATTTGTAAAGACGGCTGGTGGTGGCACTAATAATCCTTCTATACCACAATTTAGGGTTGACACTCACAGTCAGAGAGTGTATTAGATGTAACAGTAGGAATAGGCAATTGTGTTTAGTTTATGAAAACCACCAGAAAAATGTGAAGCCACATGGCATATTAAGCCCTCCTGATCAGTCATAATAATATGGAACTATTTTGCACTACCATGTTGCACTTTCATTAAAAGTGCAACATGGTAGTGCAAAATAGTGCATTTGCATGTATACACTGTGTAATGTACTTGTAACGTGGTCTGTATGCAAATTATCGTAGGACTCCGGGGAACCCCAGAAGTGTGTCTTTACTTACTGCAATAAAGGTGGATAATGGCTGCAGAGGCACTGTACTACAAACATTTGCTGGATGACAAACAGATGACTATGCTACAATTTCCACCATCCACATACAGCATACATTTCCATCCTCTTTTTTTTTTAAGGAACAATAAAAAGGTAAGTGGGTGTAAAAGGTTTTGGATGCATGGACATTGGGCCTTATTCAGGTTCATGCGCTCGCATGCACATTCGCAAGCACTCATACAAGAAACAAACACACGCACGCATCCGGCGGAGCCACGCCTATAGTGCTTGCAAAATCCTTCGCACGCAACCATAACAAAAGGGGAGTGGACTTACATTGCGCGCACGTAAAACTGTTCGCTCGCTCCCACACATTTTCTTACGCACACGCACCACAGTGTGCAAACGAACATGCTCTGCTCCCGAATATGTGAGTTGACACATGTCGACTAATGTTGAGAGGGCCAACATGCTAAACATAGCAGAGTAGAAATTAAAATAGTGGTGGTATGTTACATAAGGCCAATTTATAATGGTGTAATTTGTTTGGTTTTATCGCATTGGTTTCTTAAAATTCGCCTTACCAACATAAGAAGTTTGTGTCTGCTAACACTTGATTGCTGTTGGTATGCAATCAGAAGTTGTGCTGAGTTAATTGTCTCCCGAAATCAACCATGTATTGGTGTCAATGGTGTGCAGGTGCCATTGATTTAGCCATTGATTTAGGCATTCCGTGCGTGTGTTTAGTCCGTACGAATGAGCAGTTCACAAAAAGTATGGTGTGCGAAACTGAAAACCTGCTTTGAGCTTGCGAAAGCTTTTGAGTTTGTGGGGAACAATCCCTCTTCCACTCATGCGAAAGCAAACCCACCACTCACAGTGAACGCCCATGTGTACGCCCAGTTTTGCTCATTATAAAGGTTGCGCCCATGCTAAGGCCCACAGCACGCCTACTTCCTAAGCACTCGTTCGGACGGCTAAGATTGCTTGCGAATAGTGTTTTCTCAACTTGCACATGAGACCTGTCCCTGATAAGCTCATTTGCTAATATACCATAACATAGTCTTTGCTAGTAGTTACAACCGGGCAGGATATGACTGGATACTCTTAGAGGGCTAGGTACTAAGGGGGGAGGGTTAGGCTACAGGTAAGAAGAGTTATGGTGGTTAGGGGGGGGGGGGGGTTAGTATACTATTCTAAAAGGTGTTGGCATCCTGACAAGTGTAATACTGATGTCAGACTTCTGACCACCAACATCTAAAGCACTGGGATCCCAATACCATGTTATATAATGATGGCTCATTATCTCCCCATAACTCCCTTCTACACATATCCCTGTAACCTTTATCTTCACATGAACACTCCACTTGTTTTATTTCATCTGTTTCATCTGTTTTTTTTTCACTGCTATTGCTGGATTTATTTTTAATAGGTATTCAATGGCCTGTGCATTTGCAGTTTCTTACTTGTCATGCCTATACAGTATGTGTCACTCTTTGACAAAGACAATTTACACAAAATGAAAAGTAAATTAAAATACAGAAAATAACTGTCAGCAGGTGCAAAAATTGGAAGATCTCAGGAGATTTATAGGAAGACCATCTACATTATATTAACATAAATTACAATGCTGAGAAGCAAACTCAATCTGCTAGAAAAGATGAAAATAATGTGCACATAGTGAAACACCATTAAAAAATACATAGATTCCTGTGTACAGAATTTGCACGTACATTAGATAAAAGCAGTAATACTTAACAATCTTCATACGAGAAGATCATCAGGATACAAGTCATGGACAAGTGATTTCACTAAGGTGGGAGCCTGGGTGGAGTCTGTTGATTAGTTTGTGATGGGCTATAAAAAATGTTCACTTGTCCATGTCTTGTATCCTAATGACGACAATAAAGTTCTCGAAACGTTGATTCAAACAGTTGTTGCTTGCAGTTATTCCAATATATATATACCCTGCAGAAAAGTGGGGTCCCATGTCGGGGGCTGCATGCTTAAACGCATTGATCAATACAAGCACTAAGGGAGATTATGCAATCCCGGCTCATGGCCCCACAGCTGTGACCCTGGCCCATTTTTATTTCACTCAACAGCATATCGCCAGTCGGGATTCAATGCGTGACTTGGGGATCAATGAAAAAGGGGTGTGTCCACGTAAACGGTTGTGGATTGTCGAGATTCAGCCATGATCGCGACAATTCACGGCCATTAACATCAAAACGGGCCCGACAGCTTTCAAATTGAAGATGCGTTGATCTGCATCTTCAATGCCAAGACAGCATTGAATACGCGCCCGCGACTATTTCCCCCATTGGAAATAGTGGCGGGATTGCATAGTCCCGTAAATCTCCACTGTTTATTATTGTTAGTTTAACCAGTGAGTGCAGAGCTTTGTGATATACATTACCTACATTATATACAGTATATATATATATATATATATATATATATATATATATATACATACATACATGCACATGGGGAAAGGCCCGGCACTCAGGACTTCTGGTAGATGCTGAATAATACCTGGCTCTGGTGCCATCACGAGAGGCTTTACACCTCCAGTATAGCACAATAGAACAAAGCAGCACTCGGAGACTTTAGTAGTAGTGAAAAAGTGAGGATTACTTTTAATCCATGTGCAGCAAAGCAGGTAATGTGTCGGAGCACGGCGGCTCCCTCGTCAGACCAGGAGAATGCACAGGATCCAGAAAAGGTTTTGGAGCAGTAGCAGCAACACGCTTGTGTAATCAGCAGCACCTGTGCTCTCTTAATTACTCAGTAAGTGTTTCCAGGGCAGAAGGAAAATGCTCTTGATGGTGGATTAGCTGCCCAAGTGATAGGCCAGGGTTTTGGGCTACGGTAGGGACCACTGGAGCTTCCTGAAGTGCTTGTACTATGCTGTGACCTGTATACTGCAAATGCTGTAACCATTATTGCTGTGCTGATTATGTGGTATGCTGTTTACCTGCTATGATCCAGTGTATGTGCTCCATTCATCACAATATATAGTATATTGCTAGCTCGTTTATATTACTGGCTCAAACGTTGTATTAATCTGAGGATTAGAATGATGTCATTATTGGAAATTCAAAACACTACTAAAATGGAGATATTGGTAAATATTTCTGTACTTATGTATTGTCTGGGCTCCCATGTTAAATGCACCCCATTTTTTCACATGGAGTTGATTTTATATAGTGTGGCGAGCGCAGCGAGCCACCGTGCCCGAAGCGTGGCGAGCCCCGCAAAGGGAACGCGGTCTCATAAGAAAAACGGGAGCCCAGATATTACATAAGTACCAATATTTCTATAATGAATTTGAGTAGAAAAGAGTCACTACTATGTACTACATTGTGATCTGTAGGCTTTTTGAGAACAAAAGTGGACAATTTAATTGTAATATATAAAAAATAAATGACAGCTTTGGAAAATGACACTCGGCAGCTCTTCCAACAGAAGTTTTTCTTTACCTATTGCAATCATGCTGAACAACGGCTGCAGATGCTCTTCCTGTACAACAAACACTTCCTGTATAACAAACACCTCATGTATGACAAAGTGGATGGCAATGATGTGATCCATATGCAAATCTCTTCAATGCACATCTCAAATAGAGAAATCACCACCTCATAGCTATAAGAGACTTGCAAATAATGACGTTAATTCAAAAGGTGAAGTAAGATTTCAAGATAACAAAAAAAATAGATTGACAGACTAAACTAAAAATGTCAGGGGCAATAATAACGCATGAATAACGCATATATTCAGTCCCATCCTGTACCATTGTCCCTGCCATGATTGGGCTCCGGACCAGTCTCTCAAAATCTCTGCTGAAAGACCAACACTCACCATCCATTCCTACTAAGACGGATCACTTGACTCTTTTCACCCTAACGGAGGTTCCCAATCCATCTGGGAGAGCCATCCCTTCATAATACCTACCACGGGACAGTTGGACTTACTACAGCACCATTTTCCTAATTGCTGGAAATACCAGAAATGGGCTTATAGTAGCCCCATGAGGCATTATGGGAACGGACCCCTCTAACACAGGACCCAGAGAATATGGTACCGTATGGACTGAAATTCATTACCAGTTCCCTTTGTCATCACAGACTTTTTATTAATTTTTTTCATGATACATCGTGTTTTAATGTCTGCATGTCTTTTCCATTAAATGTTATAGTTTTTCTTAACCTAAATTGGCACCATATTCATACATTTATAACAATATCATTTATAATTTGATGTAATTCAAATGTGATTTTAATCATCCCACATTATCTAGCGCAGTGTACCTCCCCACTTCTTTTTCTCGCCATTTATAGGGGGCTGACTACTCCCTTTCACACTGCAGCTTGACAAGGCATCTTATATACCTTGCGCCCCCACCGTGTGTTGATAACTAGTTATCAACTCTCTTTGTGCTTTTGCATGTAGCCCACACATGTAAGGCAGCTTTATTTTGCACTGCAATTTAGATTTCAGTTTGGACATACCCCTTCCTAATCTAACCTGCCTGTACATGTTACATTTGCCCCACCTGTAATGCAGCATGGTCTTGCCCAGGTTTTTTTGCTTTACATTGAAAGTAGTATCAGACCTTCATCTAAACCAGTGGTTCTCAACCTCGGTCCTCAGGGACCCCCGATGGTGCACGTTTTCCAGGTCACCTCAAAGATACACAGGTGCACTAATTACTCACTGGCACATTTTAAAAGATCACAGGTGGAGCTAATTATTTCACCTGTGATTTTGTGAGAAGACCTGCAAAATGAGAACTGTTGGGGGTCCCTGAGGACCAAGGTTGAGAAACACTGATCTAAACTATATGCACTGGCATTACTAAGTGGGTGTGGGGACTTCGGGATTAAACTGTGCATGCGCTGTCTAAGGCCGGGGCGGGCAGTGTCTGAGCACCCGCTCAGACACTTCCTGGCTGTTCCTGATCCCTAGCATGTGGCTCTGCACAACGGGATGGTCTTCCACAGTCACCCCAGCACCTGGCTGCACTCTCTCAGCAGCACCCGACACCGCCGCACACCCCTGCCTCCTGTCACAGTGTAGGAGCTGGCACTGCCACAGAAGCCTCTGAGGCCCACCCAGCAGCTCCCAGACCTCCACAATAATGACAACTGGGGTTTGGACTGTGACACCAAAAGGCCACGCCCGATTTTATTCCGCGGCACAATGTATGTTTCCTGAACTCACCATTCACGTACGAAACTCTCTCTAACTTATATCTCATGTCTGTGTAATTCCTCTGTCTACTTTGAATGTACTAACTGTGCGTTGAATGTGTATTTTTACGATTTGTATGTTTAATTTGTACTTCATTTGTAGGAATTTTGGGTACTTGTTTCCTATCTGGGCGCCCAGGTTTTCTACGTACGGCACCGTACTGAAATCGGATCGCATCGCATCGTACACATACACGATATTGAACGATGCGATGCGATGCGATGCGATGCGATCCGATTTCCCATAGGAAACAATGTTAAATGGCTCAATTTAGCCAAATTATCATAGGAACAATAGTAAATGGGCCAAAAACACCCCTGAACATTGAAATGTCCCCCCAAAAGTAGTTGACGCCACCCCGCCATCAACGTGAACCCGAAGCGTGGCGAGCGCAGCGAGCCCGCGAGGGGCGGCGGTACGCGTCCTCCGACCTTTTCATGCCCTACTATCCACTAGGGCGTGGAGTGAGAATAGAATAGTGTGGCGAGCGCAGCGAGCCACCGAGCCCGAAGCGTGGCGAGCGCAGCGAGCCCCGCGAGGGGACGCGGATACCTTCACAGTTATACGCGTCCCCTCGCGGGCTTCCCAGGTGTCCATGGCGACGCGGACACCTGGGAAGCCCGCAAAGGGACGCGTTTACCTGTGAAGGTATCCGCGTCCCCTCGCGGGGCTCGCTGCGCTCGCCACGCTTCGGGCTCGGTGGCTCGCTGCGCTCGCCACACTATTCTATTCTCACTCCACGCCCTAGTGGATAGTAGGGCATGAAAAGGTCGGAGGACGCGTACCGCCGCCCCTCGCGGGCTCGCTGCGCTCGCCACGCTTCGGGTTCACGTTGATGGTGGGGTGGCGTCAACTACTTTTGGGGGGACATTTCAATGTTCAGGGGTGTTTTTGGCCCATTTACTATTGTTCCTATGATAATTTGGCTAAATTGAGCCATTTAACATTGTTTCCTATGGGAAATCGAATCGGATCGCATCGCATCGCATCGTTCAATATCGTGTATGTGTACGATGCGATGCGATCAGATTTCACTACGGAGAATAGCATGGTGCTCAATTTACTTAGTGGGCGCCCAGATAGGAAACAAGTACCGAATTTTGCACTTGTACATCAGCTTCTTAGGCCAGTATTCAATGAGGAAAATTCGCTGTTATTTATGGCGAGTTTGTGTTTTTTACGCCGTGGAGAGAGGTTTTTTTTCTCCAAAGGCGAGCTAGCCTATTCAACGTGACTTTTTCGCCGTTGGAGAACATTGAAAAATCGTTAGCTCTCCATCTTTTGCTCTCCGCCTCTCGCGTCCACTCGCCGCGGCTTGTCTATGGGATTTTGCATTGTTATTCTCCGTCTCTCGCCGTCACTCGCCGTCACTCGCCACGAGTGTATTCAATGAGATGACGGCGAATAAATTTCAGTGTAAAGTTCTCCATGCGTCTCCGTGCAGCTCTCGCCAGCTTTTGATGGAGAACATTGTTCTGAAAGCAAGAAATAAGACTTTGCACACTTATATTTTTAAATCTGCTTGTGGAATTGAATATATTTTGAGTTTCTGTCATGTTGATTTTGTTGTACTAGCGTTTAATCAATATATATTAATTTTTTTATGCATTATTTTTTTAGCTCCCAGAATGCATTGTTTTTACCCATATCACCACATGAATCTCCTCCCCACCTCACTCCTTCCCGTTTGGCCTCGAGGAGATAACACAGCTTTTGCAGTCTGCTGTTTGGATACGTTTTTATAGGGCAATTAGCGTTTTTTTGCATTTCTAAAGCAATTACTTAACACTGCCTACAGCAATGGAGCTTTTTAGGGACACTATTGTCACTTTTATGATGAATGCCTGCGTGGAGGAGGATTCAGATTTGGATGATGCCACTAGTGTTCCGGCGATTGCTCCATTAGGTGAGTCAGTGCGGGTTTCGGTCCCACGTCCACGTCAGTTTCGTATTAGGCGTGAACTGGGTGATCTCACCGAGGCGGAGGTGATATCTAATTATCGCCCTTCGCCTGCGGCAATCCACATGCTCTATGATCTCATGGAGCCAGACCTGGTCGCACGGAAACGGGGCAATCATGCACTCAATGGTTTCCAGAAACTGTTGGGTGCGTTGCATTTTTTTGCGTCGGGCACCTTCCAGCCCACTTTGAGCCAAACATGCGGTTACTCACAGCCGACCCTTTCGCGCTGTATAGGCCAGGTCATCAAGGCATTCCGCAAATTAACGACCCAGTTTATAAAATTCCCTGATCATGAGAGCGGTTGGAATGAGATCCGATTTGGTTTTTACTCAAAATGGAAGTTCCCCAATGTGCTGGGCGCGATCGACTGCACCCATGTGGCGTTCAGACCACCGCGTGAAACCGAGGAATGTTTTCGCAATCGAAAACATTTTCACTCGTTAAACGTTCAGGTGGTCTGCGACCACCAAATGAAAATAACGGATTTACTTGTGGGTTTTCCTGGGTCGGCCCACGACTCGTTCATTTTAAGCCAGTCTGCCTTATATGCCGATTTCGAGCACGGTCGAATGCCGGACGGCTGGCTGTTAGGTAAGTCGCTTTTCCCATTGTTTTTTCACTGCAAGCCAATACTTTAGAATTGCATTTTATTTATTTTTTTTATTTTACATAGGTGATGGCGGTTATCCGAACAAGGACTGGCTCCTGACCCCATTGTCTGATCCGGTGGGCGAAGCTGCAGAAAGATACCAAAGGGCTCACACGACATCAAGGGCAATAATTGAACGTACCTTTGGTGTCCTTAAAAGCCGGTTCAGATGTTTAGACAAGACCGGTGGAACCCTTTTATACTCACCAGCAAAGGTTTGCGGCATTATTAATGCATGTTGTGTGTTGCACAACATTTGCGTCGCAAACCGTTTGCCGGTGACTGTAGATGCCGAGGTTTTCCGGCATGGGGACCTTTCTACAGATTTGCACACCGGTATGAATGAACGAGACACAGCGAGAGCTCGACTCATCCGAACATATTTTTCTACTTGTGAGTATTATATTTCCCTCTAAATAAATTCATATTTTTATATATGTCAATTTCCAAACTCATCTTTTGATTGTTTTATGTTTTGCAGAGTTAAGATGGCGTGTTGGTTATCGTTATATTTGTTATCGGTTATTTGTTGGTTCGTTTGATGGTGTGTTCCCCAAAGTGATGCTGTCACAGGACTGGATGCAGAGGACAGGATGCACTTATCTGGTGAGTGGCACAGCACTTGGGGCAGGTGGGATGGAAATGGGACCCTGTTTAAAGTTTATTAACACCTTATTTTTTTCTTCTAGCTAATCACCTGCTTGGAACATCTGTTACCTCTGCAGAATGATGCTGAGAGCCCCTTGGTACAGATGTGGTGTGTTCCCCAAAGTGATGCTGTCACAGGACTGGATGCAGAAGACAGGATGCACTTATCTGGTGAGTGGCACAGCACTTGGGGCAGGTGGGATGGAAATGGGACCCTGTTTAAAGTTTATTAACACCTTATTTTTTTTCTTCTAGCTAATCACCTGCTTCGAACATCAGTTACCTCTGGAGAATGATGCTGAGAGCCCCTTGGTACAGATGTGGTGTGTTCCCCAAAGTGATGCTGTCACAGGACTGGATGCAGAGGACAGGATGCACTTATCTGGTGAGTGGCACAGCACTTGGGCAAGGTGGGATGGAAATGGGACCCTGTTTAAAGTTTATTAACACCTTATTTTTTTTCTTCTAGCTAATCACCTGCTTCGAACATCAGTTACCTCTGGAGAATGATGCTGAGAGCCCCTTGGTACAGATGTGGTGTGTTCCCCAAAGTGATGCTGTCACAGGACTGGATGCAGAGGACAGGATGCACTTATCTGGTGAGTGGCACAGCACTTGGGCAAGGTGGGATGGAAATGGGACCCTGTTTAAAGTTTATTAACACCTTCTTTTTTTCTTCTAGCTAATCACCTGCTTGGAACATCTGTTACCTCTGCAGAATGATGCTGAGAGCCCCTTGGTACAGATGTGGTGTGTTCCCCAAAGTGATGCTGTCACAGGACTGGATGCAGAAGACAGGATGCACTTATCTGGTGAGTGGCACAGCACTTGGGGCAGGTGGGATGGAAATGGGACCCTGTTTAAAGTTTATTAACACCTTATTTTTTTTCTTCTAGCTAATCACCTGCTTCGAACATCAGTTACCTCTGGAGAATGATGCTGAGAGCCCCTTGGTACAGATGTGGTGTGTTCCCCAAAGTGATGCTGTCACAGGACTGGATGCAGAGGACAGGATGCACTTATCTGGTGAGTGGCACAGCACTTGGGCAAGGTGGGATGGAAATGGGACCCTGTTTAAAGTTTATTTTTTTTGTATATTCTGTTTTTATTGAAATTAACAGAAAGTTAACAATGTATTCATGCAGTATAAGAATACGGTTATTTCTCCTTCTCGACGCAGCGAGAAGACAAAGTAACATCAGTTTACAGTCATGAGTAAGTAAAGGGTTTGCAAACTCTTCCAATGGTTGCTAAATAGACACTGTAAACCTGAGACATCGAAAGAGGGAAAGGGAGGCTAGAAAAGAAAGTGCATGAGAGAGCTGCTTCCATGCTATAGTTCTTTCTGTTGGTAACTTATATAACAGGAAAAGAGGGGTGGGAAGAGAAGCAGGGGGGGGAACGGAGAAAAAAAAAAGGGGGGGGGATCTGACCTCTCCCGGGTGACCCAAAATGGTTACTTATAGGTATTAATAATATTAGTGAGTCTCTACTAAGCTAGCTGCTGGAATGCGTGATCTTTATAATCTTGTGTTGTTTTATAGTCCAGCCATGGAAGCCAGGTGGCCGCAAATTCAGTGTGTTTATCAACTGCAGATAAGAGAATGTCCTCCATGGACATGTAGTATTCGATTCTACTAAACCAAGATCTCCGTGTAGGGGGGATTGTAGATTTCCATAAGATTGGTACGCATGCTCTCGCCGCGTTGCTTAAGTGCTTAAGCAATGATGTTTTATATGAGGAGATCGGGATAGTAGAAAGGTTTAGTAACCAGAAGGCTGGACTGCTAGGGAGGGGTGTGTGTAGAATTTTTTGCGATGTCTCGACGACATCCGTCCAGAAGCCCTTGACAAGCGGGCAGTCCCACCATATGTGGATGAAGGTGCCTGTGGCCTGCCTACATCTCCAGCAAATATCAGAGATGCTTGGGTTCATCTTATGTAATAGAGATGGGTGTCTGTACCAGCGCATTATGATTTTATATTGCGTTTCTCTAATTTGAATGCAGGTTGAGCTAGTGTGAGCTTTCAAAAAGATGCTTTCCCACTCTCTATCGGAGATGGTGAGACCTAGATCCCGATCCCAAGCCCGTGTGAATGATGTCGGTATGTTGGTATTTGAGTTGTGGAGAAGTTTATATAATAATGAAATTGTGTGGATAGGGTTACTCGCAGCAACGCATAGCCTTTCAAATGCGGTTAATTCTCTAGTGGAGGGGGGTAGTCTGGAGCCTGTTTGCAAGTAGTGCCGAACTTGGAGGTATTTCCAAAAGTCTTTGGTTGGGACCTCCCATTTAGTTTGGATCTCTGAGAATGAACGGATGCCTGAGTTACTCACCATCTGACCCACCCTAAACAGTCCCTCCAAAGCCCATTGAGAGAAGTCAGAAATGTTTAACCCTGGTTGGAATTCCGGGTTGTAGATGAAAGAAGTCAGTGGGCCGAATTCTGAGGAGATGAGAGGCTTTCTCCTTAAAGATTTCCAGATTGTAAGTGTGGTTGGAATAGTTGGGTGGGAAGGCGGGGGTCTGTTCAGTTTAGGGAGCCATGGGAAGATCTCAGGGTACTGTTGAACACATATTCCCTCGAGCTCTACCCACTGTTTGGAGGTCCTGCTTCTCGTCCAGTCTAGGACTCTATTTAAATGGATAGCATAGTAGTAGTCTTTAATATCTGGTAGTTTGAAGCCGCCTGTCTGGGTGTTTCTCGACAGTACTTCACGTTTTATTCTTGGTGTTTTACGCAGCCAAATAAATTGCTGCGTTAGTTTTTTTATGGTTCTAAACCACTCTTCCGGGATTGAGATGGGTAGTGTTTGAAGGACATAAAGCAGTTTTGGAAGGGAGTTCATTTTGATGATGTTCATTCTACCTAACCATGATAATTGTTTATTTTGCCAGTTATTATAATCTAAACGGAGGGATTTGAGAAGAGGGTGATAGTTCAGTGCATACAGTCGGGCGAGGTCACTGGGTAGTTTGATCCCCAGGTAGGTGATATGAGATTGCTGCCATGTAAGGGGAAATGAGGTTCTTAATTGAGAGATTGCTGCCGGGGGGACAGATATATTGAGGATACTTGACTTGGACATATTGATCTTAAAATTAGATAGGGTGCTAAAGCGGTCTAACTCTTTTATAAAGTGGGGGAGTGAGGATTCTGGATGTGTGACTATTGCTAGTAGGTCATCCGCGAACAGTGCTAGCTTGTACTCTTCCTCTCCGATCCGCACCCCGGTGATATGGTTATTTGATCTTACTGCTCTGGCTAGTCCTTCCATACATAGGACAAAAATTAATGGGGACAAGGGGCACCCCTGTCTTGTGCCATTGCTGATAGGGAAGGGATCGGAGAGGAATCCATTTGTCCTGACTCTCGCCACTGGTCGGTGGTATAAGGCTAAAATTCTCTGTAGTGTTAGTGGACCCAGGCCGACATGCTCCAGCACAGACCTCATAAAACCCCAACTCACCCTGTCAAAGGCCTTCTCCGCATCCGTGGAGACCAGAACGGTTGGGATTCGGTGCTGGGAGGCCAGGTGAATCAGGTTGAGCACTTTAGTAGTGTTATCCTTCGCTTCTCTGCCAGGGACGAAGCCTACTTGGTCGTTGTGAATCAGTGATGGTAAAAATTTATTTAGCCTGTTAGCCATCAATTTGGCGAATAGCTTAATGTCGACGTTAAGGAGGGAGATAGGCCTGTAACTGGAGCATATCGAAGGGTCCTTCCCTGGCTTAGGGATGATGGTTATATGTGCCTCTAGTGATTGCTCGGAAAAGTGCGTGTCTGCAGAGATGGCGTTAAAAGCCTGAAGCAGGTTGGGGAGCAGAATGGGTTTGAAGGTTTTGTAATATGAGGCAGTAAGACCGTCCGGGCCTGGGCTTTTACCTAATGGTAAGGCTGATATGGCCAGTTCCAATTCTAGTTGGGAGAATGGTGCGTCTAGCGTGTCACTATCAGAGGGAGATATTTTAGGGAAAGCCACGGAGGATAGATAGTCCTTAGCTTGAAGCGTCTCGTGAAGATGTTCTGTCGGTGTAGGGGAGTTACGTAAATTATATAGTGATGAGTAGTACTTCCTAAAGCAAGCCGCTATCTCTGGGGTTTTAAAGCAATGGGCGCCTGAATCCTTTTTAATCATATTAATAAAAGATGCTGCTCTTTGGGCTTTGGTCGCTTGTGCGAGGAGGCGGCCCGGCTTATTCCCCCATTGGTAGTATTTGCCCTTGCGTTTGCGTAGTTGGAATTTAGTTCGTTCGGAGAGGAGATTATTCAGATCTGAGCGAGCCTCTGTAAGTTTAATCATAGTATCAGGTCTGCCGCTAGTTTTATGCGAGGTTTCAAGTTGTTGGATAGTGTTTAAGAGGGTAGCAATCCTAGCTGCTTTCTGTTTTTTAATTAGTGTACCTAGTTGGATTAGTCTGCCCCTAACAACACATTTGTGTGCCTCCCAGAGGGTTACAGCTGAGACATCCTCTGTGTCATTAAGTTCAAAGTACTCTGTCAATGCTTTCTTAATTTCGGAACTGCAGTAATTATCCTGCAGTAGTGATTCATTCAGCCTCCAAGTCCATTGGCCCGGAGTATGCTGTGGGATTTCTAGGGTCATGGAGATTGGGGCATGGTCTGACCATGTGATGGAGCCTACCGATGCATCAAGTAAAGAGGGGAGGTGTCTATGGCTAAGAAGTAGATAATCAATGCGGGAGTATGTTTGGTGTGGGTGGGAATAAAATGAATAATCTCTGCCTGTTGGATTGAGTGTGCGCCATGAGTCAGCTAGTTGGAGCTCGTGTAAGATTTTCTTGATTTTCCGATACTTGCTGAGGGGGGATCGATGTGAGCCAGTGGATGTGTCCATAGCCGGGTCCACAGACCAATTAAAGTCGCCCCCAACAACTATCGTGCCCTCAAAGAAGGAGTCTAATCTAGCAAGCTGCGATTGAAAGAAAGTGCACTGATCCTGATTGGGGGCATAAACCACAACTAGTGTATAGGGTATTGTAGCTATTTTACATTTAAGGAGGAGGATTCTCCCCGGGACCAGTCTCTGGACGGAGACGTCGGACAGTTGAAGGCGTTTGGAGAGCAGGATCGCCACTCCTTTGGATTTACTATTCGGGGTGTTACAGTAGTAAGCGTGAGGGTAGCGGGGGCTAGAAATAGATGGGTGGTGAGAGGATGTACTAAAATGCGTTTCTTGGATTAGTGCAATATCTGCCCTCTCTGCCCACAAGGTTCTAAGCAAGCTGGTTCGTTTTTCCGGAGTGTTTAGGCCCCTGGCGTTTATGGAAAGGATTTTTAATTTACCTGTCGCAGCCATGTAGTACCATGAGGGGTAAGTTAGCATGTCCAGGGTCCCAGGGGGGGTCAGGTGGGGGGGTGGGAGGGGGGAAGGTGGGGATGGAATAGAAAGGAGGAAAATATGAGAACATAAACAACATCAACAATAACAATGAAAAAATTCCCGCTGTGGGACTACTGGTCGCTTGTGGCGCCAGTGACCCAGGTGACATTTATGTCTAGTGCGGGTGAAGGGGGGTGAGGGAGTCACCAAACTGCAACTATTGAGATTTCTATATAAACATTAGAAAAGTAAGACACAGACTAGAGTCTAGGCTATGGGGCAATTTGGGCTATGACATATGTATTCTAAGAAAAAGAAAAACCATTAAATATCTGTTTACCTACTATCTAGGGAGAAACGTTAATTAGCACAACAATAAGGTCTAACAGAGCCCTTTTGCCTAAACTTGTGGTTCCTAGATAGGAAATCTGGTATAACACATGTGGGTCATAGAAGTGAACTACTGTAAGGGTGTGTTATATTCACCAGTCCATGTCCCAGATTTGGAAATGAGGCCGGTCTCCTCCCGGTTCGGTCCATGAGTGTTCAGGTGTGGTCATCGGCGGGTGGCGGAGAGCGTTGACCCTGGTTTTTCTTGGTGTGGCGTACTTCTTGCCAGGGTGGCTCCTGCGTCGGTCGTCTTAGGGGGGGCAATTCTGGGTGCGGAAACTCCCAGCTGGTGATGTCAAGGTTCGGGAGACCCAGTGACTTGCAGAATGCAGGGAGATCTGAGAAGGAGGACAGGGAATGGATCTTTCCTGCAAGGGTCACCTGAAGGTTGAAGGGGAAGCCCCATTTGTACTTCAGTTGGCGTTTTCGAAGTTCTGTAGTGAGGGGTCTCAGCGCCTTCCTTTGTTGAAGAGTATGCCATGATAGGTCTTGGTATATTTCAATTGCGGTGCCGTTGAAGTCCACTCCGTCTAGTTGGCGTAATTTGCGCACGATGGTCTCTTTCTGCGCGTAGTAGTGCATGCGGCAGATCACGTCTCGCGGTCGATCTGCTGGGGAGCCTCTCGGTCTCAGTGCCCGATGTGCCCTGTCTAGAAGAATTTTCTCAGATGGGTCGTTTCCCAAAATTTCATTGAAAACTTTGGTTAGGGCATCTGGCAGTAGTTCTTGTGATACATCTTCGGGGAGGCCTCTTATGCGGAGGTTATTCCTTCTTCCTCTGTTGTCCTGATCCGTCAGGTGCATATGGAGGGAGCGGATTTCTTTGGCCTGGAGGGAAACAGTTTCCGAGAGAGCGTTGCAGAACGTGTATAGTTCATCTTGGCAAGCTTCTACTGAGGTAGTACGATGCGAGAGTTGTGATAGGTCCTGCCTGACGGAATCCAACTCTTTACGGATAGTTTCTTGAATATCTTGTTTGGTTGGGAGTGTCCTCATATAAGATAAGGCATCTCTGATTTCGGCTAGATCTGTAGCCATTTGTGAAGCTTGGGTGTCTGGGGGTAGGGCAGAAGATATTGGGGTAGATGAGTCGTCTGTGTGCATGGATGAGGTAGGATGGTTGCCTGTAGATAGGATCTCATCCCGGGTTGGGACATACTTTCAGAAGGAGGAGGTGAACTTCTTTTCTTTTTTGGTGCGACCTTTTTGCCTTTGACCATAATAAACTAGAGTATAAAGGAGAAAGGGCTCATGCGGGTATGGAGGAGTGTCGAGCTCTAATCTGCATCGGAGTGCTTCGTTGCAGCTATCGGGGACTCCCCATGGCCTGGCGTCAGCAAGGCATTCTTGACTTAGGACCAGTCAACCCGGTGTCAGCCTCCCATCGTTGTTCCGTCCACCCAGATTTTACTTTGAGTCTGAGGTCAGCGTACAGTAGTTGTCTGGGTTCTTTTGGATTGTGAATGAGGAAGGGTGCCTGTTTCACCCCTGCGCAGGTGTGGGCACAGGGTGTCAGGTGTTTGTAGCTTTGGCAGAGATATATGCTGCTATTGAGTGAGCCAGCAGGGGGAGCTCCAGTGTCAGCAACCACTGGTCTTTTACATAGATTGAGATAGCACAGGTAGGAATGTGCTTTGCAGGTTTTGTTAAGCTTTTATCACAGTAGGTGGTTCAGAAGGGGCCAGACCCTAGCTAGATAGCAGGGGCCACAGGTGGTCTTGTAAGAGAGCAAGAGTGTGGTGTAGGATGCAGGGGCTGAGTCTCCTGTTGCTGTGATCTCAGGCTCCTTGTAACAGTGTAAGGGCCTTCCAATATGGCCGCCGCTGCAGGCCGTGTCCCTGTGGTGCTGGCGTACCCCTCAAGCCCCGGGTCCCCAGAGACCTACCAGTGCTGTCTTGTGGGGGCGAGGGCTCTCCCCACTCCCCCCGCTCCCCTCCGGTATAGCCTGTGGGGCCGTGCGGATGCAGAGAAGCCGGTTTCCAGAGGACGCCACAACCAAGATGGCGGCCGCGGCGTCTGTATGCAGGGGGAATCGCTTGTCCCCGCTCGGTTTCTGTGCCACTCACGTTGTGCGGAGGTGCTCCTGGAGGTAGGGGCACACTGCCCGGACGTCTGGGTGCAGTGTGCTGTGCAGCAGGGAGCCTCCGGTGGCCGCCGTCCGCGATGTCCGGGTCCCGGAGCTCAGAAGCCGGGTGCCGGAGCCTACTCCAGTCCGCGGCTTTTGGATAAGTGAAGGCCTCAGGCTGGAGGTTGGGAATACTCCCTCCTTAGGCTTCGCGGGACCCTCGAGTTAGATGTAAGGGTGCCTGCAAGGTGTGGGGAGCCTGTGGTGGGTATATGCTGGGCAGAAAAATGTAGTTTAAGGGGTTTTATGCTGTGTAGGTGATGGGAGCTCGTGTAAAGCGTGTCCAGCTCCTTTCACAGCCAGGCCACGCCCCGTTTAAAGTTTATTAACACCTTCTTTTTTTTCTTCTAGCTAATCACCTGCTTCGAACATCAGTTACCTCTGGAGAATGATGCTGAGAGGCCGAGTACCAGATGTGGTGTGTTCCCCAAAGTGATGCTGTCACAGGACTGGATGCAGAGGACAGGATGCACTTATCTGGTGAGTGGCACAGCACTTGGGCAAGGTGGGATGGAAATGGGACCCTGTTTAAAGTTTATTAACACCTTCTTTTTTTCTTCTAGCTAATCACCTGCTTGGAACATCTGTTACCTCTGCAGAATGATGCTGAGAGCCCCTTGGTACAGATGTGGTGTGTTCCCCAAAGTGATGCTGTCACAGGACTGGATGCAGAAGACAGGATGCACTTATCTGGTGAGTGGCACAGCACTTGGGGCAGGTGGGATGGAAATGGGACCCTGTTTAAAGTTTATTAACACCTTTTTTTTCTTCTAGCTAATCACCTGCTTGGAACATCAGTTACCTCTGGAGAATGATGCTGAGAGGCCGAGTACCAGATGTGGTGTGTTCCCCAAAGTGATGCTGTCACAGGACTGGATGCAGAGGACAGGATGCACTTATCTGGTGAGTGGCACAGCACTTGGGCAAGGTGGGATGGAAATGGGACCCTGTTTAAAGTTTATTAACACCTTATTTTTTTTCTTCTAGCTAATCACCTGCTTCGAACATCAGTTACCTCTGGAGAATGCTGAGAGGCCGAGTACCAGATGTGGTGTGTTCCCCAAAGTGATGCTGTCACAGGACTGGATGCAGAGGACAGGATGCACTTATCTGGTGAGTGGCACAGCACTTGGGCAAGGTGGGATGGAAATGGGACCCTGTTTAAAGTTTATTAACACCTTCTTTTTTTTCTTCTAGCTAATCACCTGCTTGGAACATCAGTTACCTCTGGAGAATGATGCTGAGAGGCCGAGTACCAGATGTGGTGTGTTCCCCAAAGTGATGCTGTCACAGGACTGGATGCAGAGGACAGGATGCACTTATCTGGTGAGTGGCACAGCACTTGGGCAAGGTGGGATGGAAATGGGACCCTGTTTAAAGTTTATTAACACCTTCTTTTTTTCTTCTAGCTAATCACCTGCTTGGAACATCTGTTACCTCTGCAGAATGATGCTGAGAGCCCCTTGGTACAGATGTGGTGTGTTCCCCAAAGTGATGCTGTCACAGGACTGGATGCAGAAGACAGGATGCACTTATCTGGTGAGTGGCACAGCACTTGGGGCAGGTGGGATGGAAATGGGACCCTGTTTAAAGTTTATTAACACCTTTTTTTTCTTCTAGCTAATCACCTGCTTGGAACATCAGTTACCTCTGGAGAATGATGCTGAGAGGCCGAGTACCAGATGTGGTGTGTTCCCCAAAGTGATGCTGTCACAGGACTGGATGCAGAGGACAGGATGCACTTATCTGGTGAGTGGCACAGCACTTGGGCAAGGTGGGATGGAAATGGGACCCTGTTTAAAGTTTATTAACACCTTCTTTTTTTCTTCTAGCTAATCACCTGCTTGGAACATCTGTTACCTCTGCAGAATGATGCTGAGAGCCCCTTGGTACAGATGTGGTGTGTTCCCCAAAGTGATGCTGTCACAGGACTGGATGCAGAAGACAGGATGCACTTATCTGGTGAGTGGCACAGCACTTGGGGCAGGTGGGATGGAAATGGGACCCTGTTTAAAGTTTATTAACACCTTTTTTTTCTTCTAGCTAATCACCTGCTTGGAACATCAGTTACCTCTGGAGAATGATGCTGAGAGGCCGAGTACCAGATGTGGTGTGTTCCCCAAAGTGATGCTGTCACAGGACTGGATGCAGAGGACAGGATGCACTTATCTGGTGAGTGGCACAGCACTTGGGCAAGGTGGGATGGAAATGGGACCCTGTTTAAAGTTTATTAACACCTTATTTTTTTTCTTCTAGCTAATCACCTGCTTCGAACATCAGTTACCTCTGGAGAATGATGCTGAGAGGCCGAGTACCAGATGTGGTGTGTTCCCCAAAGTGATGCTGTCACAGGACTGGATGCAGAGGACAGGATGCACTTATCTGGTGAGTGGCACAGCACTTGGGCAAGGTGGGATGGAAATGGGACCCTGTTTAAAGTTTATTAACACCTTATTTTTTTTCTTCTAGCTAATCACCTGCTTCGAACATCAGTTACCTCTGGAGAATGATGCTGAGAGGCCGAGTACCAGATGTGGTGTGTTCCCCAAAGTGATGCTGTCACAGGACTGGATGCAGAGGACAGGATGCACTTATCTGGTGAGTGGCACAGCACTTGGGGCAGGTGGGATGGAAATGGGACCCTGTTTAAAGTTTATTAACACCTTCTTTTTTTTCTTCTAGCTAATCACCTGCTTGGAACATCAGTTACCTCTAGGGAATGATGCTGATGCCCCTTGGTCCAGATGTCGTGTTTGCCAAAGGCATGCTGGTACAGGACTTGATCCACTTACACGGTAAGGGTTACAACATTTATATAACATGTCATTTCTAATTGTAATTAAACATAGCTTCTAACCGAATTTTCTTTTTTTTTACTTGTATTGCAGGAACACATTTCTCAGGGACTTACACTTGCCCTGGATCACTGGACACACTAATTTATGAAAGAAAGAATAATTGCTTTTGAGAATCAAATTTTATTGAATGTATGTTACAAAAAGTGTTTGGCATAAATAAAATTTATGACATGTTTAATATAAAGCTGGTGTTCAGATTTGTCTTCTTCTTTGGATATTTGTTGTACTTACCTATGGAAAGAAAAAACATTATTATTTTAGTTATGGTAATGACTTCACAAAAGTGCAGTTGTGCTAGCACGTAGGCCAGGCGCATTAAGTGAACGCCATGGCCTAAGCGCTAACACAAGTGCAAGGCTGGGTGTGGGCATGGAGGTTGTGTCTTTTTGCTGTGCAGTTGTGCTAGCACGTAGGCCAGGCGCATTAAGTGAACGCCATGGCCTAAGCGCTAACACAAGTGCAAGGCTGGGTGTGGGCAAGGAGGTTGTGTCTTTTTGCTGTGCAGTTGTGCTAGCACGTAGGCCAGGCGCATTAAGTGAACGCCATGGCCTAAGCGCTAACACAAGTGCAAGGCTGGGTGTGGGCATGGAGGTTGTGTCTTTTTGCTGTGCAGTTGTGCTAGCACGTAGGCCAGGCGCATTAAGTGAACGCCATGGCCTAAGCGCTAACACAAGTGCAAGGCTGGGTGTGGGCATGGAGGTTGTGTCTTTTTGCTGTGCAGTTGTGCTAGCACGTAGGCCAGGCGCATTAAGTGAACGCCATGGCCTAAGCGCTAACACAAGTGCAAGGCTGGGTGTGGGCAAGGAGGTTGTGTCTTTTTGCTGTGCAGTTGTGCTAGCACGTAGGCCAGGCGCATTAAGTGAACGCCATGGCCTAAGCGCTAACACAAGTGCAAGGCTGGGTGTGGGCAAGGAGGTTGTGTCTTTTTGCTGTGCAGTTGTGCTAGCACGTAGGCCAGGCGCATTAAGTGAACGCCATGGCCTAAGCGCTAACACAAGTGCAAGGCTGGGTGTGGGCAAGGAGGTTGTGTCTTTTTGCTGTGCTAGCACGTAGGCCAGGCGCATTAAGTGAACGCCATGGCCTAAGCGCTAACACAAGTGCAAGGCTGGGTGTGGGCATGGAGGTTGTGTTACTCACCAATATTGAAACAAACACCAATCTCTTCTTCACTTCATCGTTTATGACATCAAGATTTCACCTTTATAAACTGTAGAAACAAAAAAAGTACAAAATGGTGATTCCACTTGAAAGGAATTTTAAAATTTCAAAAAAACAAGTACATTTGTTTAAAAAAATAAAAATGTGGGATCAGATTGCTCACTTTTGGCCCATTATTACATCCACCAATGAAAAGGAGCTTTCATCATTTCCCAACAATTAACAATGCATGCACGCGCATGCATTGCATAACTGTTACGCCCAACTCCTTTGAGAACACTGCTGCAAATGGGAGGTACAGGGGTTAAATAAAAACATCAAAATAACAAGGTGAAATAAAACACATAGGTATTCAAAGCTGCAGCGAGCGGCTGACTTGGGGGTAAAACAACAAGGATTGCATAAAACCAGCGATCCTTGAAGTTTAACCCCTGTGCCGGCAACTCACTCAAAACAACGTGGAAATCCTTGCCGTCACAGGACATCAAGAATTTCCTGAAACAGCGAGACCCGCGGCAAGTGCAGTGATATCGCTGTATTTAGCCGTGAGTCGCGCTGGTTCAAGAGCCGAATAAGCCGGTTTCCCTTTGGCAAAAAAATGCACCGAGGGGAAACTGGCGTATGAGAGGCCCGCGTTGAATACTGTCCGGGTGAGTGGGGACAGCGAGCAGGAAGCTGGTCGCTGACACCACTCACCCAGACCGTTGAATACCTGAAATGACAAATAAAATGGAAATATACAACCGTGTTCACATGGCCTGGTCCTCATCTTCGTCTTCTTCGTCTTCTTCCTCCTGTGCTGTTGCTGTACTGCTTGAGGCTGTTGCTGAAGATGGCCGTCTTGCAGGTGCAGTCATCTGATGGGTGGGTCTTTGTGGAGGTGGATGGCGGTGGAGTCCTGGGTAACCTTGGTAGGACTGAGACATTCCATGCCATGTGGGCGGTTGCACAGGCTGATGTTGCTGTGCTGTTGAAGGGTCCGATCTTCTTGGGCCAGCTCTTTCCTGTTCGTTTCTGGTCCGCAAGCATTCAGCAATAAGCATGCAGCTTGCCGCAATTTGGGTTTGGCAAGCGGAGATGTTTTGCATTGTCTCCCGTTGACACGCCGTATTGTCAACCAATTTGCACATGCCTGTTGCCAAGACGGAAATGCTTTGTTGAAGACCCTTGATATCTTCTTGACGCCTGCGTTCAGATTCCAACCAGTCTTCGTGGCGTCTTCTCTCAATTTCTGCCCAGTCCTCCTGTCGGCGTTTTTCGATGTCGGCCATTGATGTTGCCAGTGTCCCAAGGTGTCTCTCCATGGCGAGCATCCGTTGTTCCATCATCACCCGGTACTGGTTTTGGCTGTCTTCAATCTCTGCAGCCAATTGCCTAACTCTCTGTACCCGTGATGGTGTCTGGTGTTCCTGGATGTCTCCAATCAGTTGCAATCCGGCTGGAAAAAGAAAAAAAGAAATTAATGAATTTGATTTGTAATTTTTGAACATCTTAATAAGTGTACACACTAAAATCAAACTTACGGTCCAATGCCGGGGTATTAATGGGATCCACCTCCTCTTCCTCTGTTTCTTCCACGATGAACAGGTTGGAATGATGGTACGCTGTCTGTGGGACGGATGATCCTGTTGCTCCTTCCGGTGGCTGGGAAGTGTGACAGCTGCTGTCTTCGAATCCAGCAAAGGTTTCATCAGTCACATTGGAGCTTTCAAAGTGACTGGCGGGTAGAAGGTTCAGGGTGAACGTCTCCTCCTGTGTTGTGTCAACCGTGGATGGCCTTTCCAGGTTGACTGCTGACGTTGTTGGTGCAGTGACTTCTGCATGAAAAAAAGTATAAGATAAATTGTTGTAAAGAATTTTTAATGTAAAGCAAAAACTTACATTTCGAATATATTTACCCTCCAGAGGTCTTGGCGAAGAGGTTCTTGTTGTTGTTGTTTCCTCTCGTCGTCTTCTTTGTTGGGGAGGAATAGCATCTGCCTGTTCGTTGCGTAGTTGAGCTCGGCGAACGTTTGACTCAACCGTTCCGGCAACTCCTCCGACCATGATGGAAGGCATGTGGGACTGGACTACTTGTTCCCAAGGGAGCCACTTCACAGGCAATGGCGCACCTCCTCCAGTCTCAAAAGCATGCTGCCGAATCTTTCCCATCTTCTTTTTGGTTTGCTGCCGGCAGTCATTGAACCTTTTGTGGCATTTTTCCGCATCCTTTGGATTGCCACTAACAGCTGTCACCTATGGTGAAATTGAAATACATTATTATCAAGGAATAATGGGGTGAAAAAGCCTCATTACAGACTATTCAACAGTACCTTCCCAGCAATGTATGTCCATATTTTCTTTCGCTCTTTGAAGCTGGTCTCTTGTCGTCGTTCTCCAAAGAGCTTGTCGTAGTACTTGTAGGCGTACTCGACCAGGACATTGTTCTCGTTGGTGGTGAAGGCCGTATTTTCTTCCTCCGCTCCATCCTCAGTCGTCTTCTTCTTCCGTCCTCTTTTCTTCTTTGGTGCAGACGGTTGTGCACCGGATCCACTGGCCTGTTCTTCATCCTGGGTTCCTGTGGCCTGGTTGATTGGAATGATAGACCGGAAGTGAAAGTGTGCACAAAATTTGATGTCAAGCGGAGAAAAGATTTCATATTTTTAGACTTACCGGAGGTCTTCTTCGGGTCTCGGATTGATCCGTAACCGGCCGGTTCGGATTCCTCACCAATGTCTGGCGGGTCTCGGTTTCTTCCACCATCGCTTCCGGGCTTGAGTCACCTGTATGGGAAAAAAGAGGGGAAGGGGTGCGGTCTCTTCTCTGCTTCGACATTCCTGTTGTATATATATGAAAAGGAAAATAAAAAAAAAATCATGAAAAACCAGGCAATAACCATTTGAAACCCCCAAAAGCAACATAAAAACTACCACACCACCCACAGGAGATGGGGGCACCCACCCACACCCCCACAAGCCATGCTGCACCCTTTGCTGCAGAAATGCACTTTGCAAAAAAAAAGTCCCCATTTAAAAAAAAAAACCTCCCTAGCCAAGGGGGACCCAGGACCACGCCCGAAGCATGGTGGGCACCCCCCTAAACCCCAGGAAAGCATGCAGCATGACTTGAGGGGTGCAGGAAAAATCATGAAAAACCAGGCAATAACCATTTGAAACCCCCAAAAGCAACATGCAAACTACCACACCACCCACAGGAGATGGGGGCACCCACCCACACCCCCACAAGCCATGCTGCACCCTTTGCTGCAGAAATGCACTTTGCAAAAAAAAAGTCCCCATTTAAAAAAAAAAACCTCCCTAGCCAAGGGGGACCCAGGACCACGCCCGAAGCATGGTGGGCACCCCCCTAAACCCCAGGAAAGCATGCAGCATGACTTGAGGGGTGCAGGAAAAATCATGAAAAACCAGGCAATAACCATTTGAAACCCCCAAAAGCAACATGCAAACTACCACACCACCCACAGGAGAGGGGGGCACCCACCCACACCCCCACAAGCCATGCTGCACCCTTTGCTGCAGAAATGCACTTTGCAAAAAAAAAGTCCCCATTTAAAAAAAAAAAACCTCCCTAGCCAAGGGGGACCCAGGACCACGCCCGAAGCATGGTGGGCACCCCCCTAAACCCCAGGAAAGCATGCAGCATGACTTGAGGGGTGCAGGAAAAATCATGAAAAACCAGGCAATAACCATTTGAAACCCCCAAAAGCAACATGCAAACTACCACACCACCCACAGGAGAGGGGGGCACCCACCCACACCCCCACAAGCCATGCTGCACCCTTTGCTGCAGAAATGCACTTTGCAAAAAAAAAGTCCCCATTTAAAAAAAAAAACCTCCCTAGCCAAGGGGGACCCAGGACCACGCCCGAAGCATGGTGGGCACCCCCCTAAACCCCAGGAAAGCATGCAGCATGACTTGAGGGGTGCAGGAAAAATCATGAAAAACCAGGCAATAACCATTTGAAACCCCCAAAAGCAACATGCAAACTACCACACCACCCACAGGAGAGGGGGGCACCCACCCACACCCCCACAAGCCATGCTGCACCCTTTGCTGCAGAAATGCACTTTGCAAAAAAAAAGTCCCCATTTAAAAAAAAAAAACCTCCCTAGCCAAGGGGGACCCAGGACCACGCCCGAAGCATGGTGGGCACCCCCCTAAACCCCAGGAAAGCATGCAGCATGACTTGAGGGGTGCAGGAAAAATCATGAAAAACCAGGCAATAACCATTTGAAACCCCCAAAAGCAACATGCAAACTACCACACCACCCACAGGAGAGGGGGGCACCCACCCACACCCCCACAAGCCATGCTGCACCCTTTGCTTCACAAATGCACTTTGCAAAAAAATGAAAAAAAAGCCACCATTTTAAAAAAACGACCCTAGGCAAGGGGGAGCAAGGACCACGCACGAGGCAAGAGGTGAGCACCCCCCAAGACCCCACCAGAGACTAGCATGAAATTAACAGCCTAAACAAACATGAATAAAAAAGAAATAAATATAAAATAATCCATCGATCCACTACTCCTAACCCCTCTAGAAAGCCCCATAGCAGGTGACATACATGACACGGATTTCTCACCTAAAAAAAGAAATAAAGAAGACCAAAATCCTCTCTCCTGGTCCTCTGTCCTCTGTCCTTTCTCCGGGGTCCAAGGGTCCTGAGTTCAGGGTACAAGGGTCCACCAGCAAAAAAGCGCCAACAAAAAGCCAAGAAATCTGCAGTCTGCTCTCCACCACTACAGTTCTCCAACGGCGAGTGTACGCGCCGCGTAAAACGCTTATAACTGCGTAGGAGAGCGGGAAAACATATCTCCCGCCCTCCTCCAGAGTCACCTCATCCGCCGATTGGCTGATTCTCGCCGCGAGGGGCGGCGAGTATAAACCACGTTGAATAGTGGATAAAATCCACTCGCGGAGAGTCTGCAAACATGGCGTATATGCAGAAATCCGCGGCGAGTGCATGGCGAGAGAAAAATTCTCTCTCCATGCACGGAGAATTTTTCTCATTGAATACTGGCGTTAGAATTATACTTGTATGATTTATAATTGTCAATTGTACTTGTATAATAAATTATGTTAAAGTTGGGTTTGTGTTATTGCTGTGCTGACTACTCTGTACTTGTGTGGTGCCTTACAAATAAATGATGCTGATGCAGTAGCGCACGCAGGGGGGGTTTCTGAGTACCCAGAAACCCCCCCAGGAGTCTAAGGTTCCTAGACTGAAAGCTGAGGGTCCCCTCTTTCTATGGGTACAAGAATTTTAAAAATCGGCCCATGGGAACCGGAGATATCTGACTTCAAAGCAGTGGTCCCCATCCAAGCCTGTTAATTGCTCTTCCCAGAGAGATATTTCAGGTTCTCTCTGACTTAGAGTTTTTCTGAGGGTATATTCCAAAAGCTGGGACACTCCCCCTTTGAAGGACACTAGTAGCTTGTCTTTACTGTGCCCAGAACCAGAGATATCAGCCTTTCAGTAGCTGGTTACTGCTCCAGCTCCACACACCTGGTATGTAGTTTTATATACTCGTTGGCAGATTGCTCTGCCTCCTGAACTCTGATCTCCTAGTGCCCAATAGCATTTGGTAGGTGGGATTCTCTAGTTTTTAATTCCATTAAAATCTTAGAAATCTATTTCTGGGAACTGGAGATATCTGCAGTCAAGCAATCTGTCCTCCCACCAGAAAATTATGAATAACAAGCCCACTCCACTATACACCCCTCCTCTGCATATTAAACATCCTCTACCACCCTGGAAGTTATGTATCAGGGCCCCTTTATTCAGCCCAATGCCCCCTTCTCCCACCCCATCTCCCACCATCTGTGCAGTAAAGGGGTAATTAGTGGAAATTACTGATCCAGGCCCTACATGCTGAGCGGTTGATATAATACCCCCTACCACCCGTGGGACATCAAAGCTTCCCCCACCCCTACTGCTGGAGGATCGGTAGGTGCCCCAATACATTGCTATGCCTAGGGGTGTACACTGCTGTTGACGCCCCTGTATGTATATATATGTATGGTATGTATGTGTATATATATGTGTGTGTGTGTGTCTATATATATATATATATATATATATATATATATTATTTTTATTATTTATATACATTTGGTCTATCTATAATACTTTAACTGACTCGGCATATACTGGGTCACCTAAGTGTCCATCTCCGTGCTTTGCTCCGCCCCTCTGGAAACCCCCTTCTGAAAATCCTGCGTTTGCCACTGTGATGATAATAAGGTGGGAGAGCAGAGAACATAGGCCGGTTTCACACACTCTGGCTCCTGCCGGACGGTGAAATCCCGCACGGCCAGGGAGCCGTGCCGCACACATTAGTTGTGAATGGACACTATTGTGTCCATTCACACGGGACGGCCACGACCCGGCCGCACGGTTGCAGCCGGATCCCGCCACTGGGAGGGACGGCTGCCGGGCTGTGGCCATCCCTTCCATGATAAACTAGTGTGTGCGGCACGGCTCCCTGGCCGTGCGGGATTTCACCGTCCGGCAGGAGCCGGAGTGTGTGAAACCAGCCTAACGCTCTCTGTCAGGGGCGGATTGGCCATTGAAGTCACCGGGAGGTTTCCCGGGAGGCCGGCCGCCCTGAGGCCGAAAGCTGTACTGCAGGTGACTTCATGCCTCTCTTCCTGCTTCACGCATATGCACAGCGTGAGCAGGAGGAGGCCAGCTAGAACGGACACCAGCAGCAGCTCATCAGGTAGTAAGTGGAGCTGCTGCTGGGAAGACAGCAGGGATGCCACAGGGGGATTAGTCAAAGTATCACCCCCCCTCCCCTCTCCCCCCTGTGACACACAGCAGGACCCCTTGCCTTGCCCCCTGCTGCTGCTGCTGCTACTGTCTGTCACAGTACAGCAGCAGCATCAAGCAGAGCAGACAGCAGAGGCTGAGCTAATTCCCAGCTCCCAGGTCTCACTCTCAACCCCCCTCACCTACATCAGTGTCACAGTCAGCAGCATTAGCAAAGACTGTGCAGGGGGCGGAGCTACACGGGCCGCGAGTGGGCGGGGCTACACAAGCGAGGGGCGGAGCTACACGGAAGAACACCAGCAGGGCTGCTGAAAGGAGAGGGTGAGCTGCCTGGCTGCCACACAGATTGCAAGGTAAAAAAAAACGTTTGTGAGAGAGTGTACTGTCATAGTGGTGTGGGCATTATGTGCAGAAGGAGTCATTCTCATTGTACCTGTCCCCAGCATGCCAATCGCCGTGGTGCGCTGAGGATTCTGACATATGTGCGTCTCCAATGCCCGCCCCATTCCCGGCAATGGATATGCGAGTGTCCGAGACGCTGGCGTGTCCATGTATGCTGGTGGGCCACCTGTTTTTTTGGAGCATCTGGCACGCCAGCAGCAACAATGAGGCTGGCACCATCTGCAAAAGTAGCGTAGCACTGTCATCAGCTGGTGTGGGCATAACATATAGGCAACGCTACTACTGTCATCAACTGTTGTGGGCATAACATATAGGCAGCACTACTACTGTCGGCAACTGCTGTGGGCATAATATATAGGCAGCACTACTACTGTCAGCAACTGCTGTGGGCATAACATATAGGCAGCGCTACTACTGTCTGCAACTGCTGTGGGCATAACATATAGGCAGCACTACTACTGTCAGCAACTGCTGTGGGCATAACATATAGGCAGCGCTACTACTGTCTGCAACTGCTGTGGGCATAACATATAGGCAGCGCTACTACTGTCATCAACGGTTGTGGGCATAACATATAGGCAGCACTACTACTGTCGGCAGCTGTTGTGGGCATAACATATAGGCAGCACTACTACTGTCGTCAACTGCTGTGGGCATAACATATAGGCAGCACTACTACTGTCAGCAACTGCTGTGGGCATAACATATAGGCAACACTACTACTGTCGGCAACTGCTGTGGGCATAACATATAGGCAGCACTACTACTGTCGGTACTTGTGGAGAATCACGGCTCCCATCGTATGGCATCGTATGCCATATGTAGTGGCATACGATGGCATACGATGCGATACGATTTTTACCGATTTTTGAGCATTTTTGCTCAAAAATCGTATGCGATTGCATCGGATGCCATACAATGCCATCCGATGCGATGCGATGGCACCCGATTTTACACTGAAATGCATTAAAATGTGTATTAAAGTTGCGAAATGCCCCCAAATGCAATTTTTCATAGTGCACCACCCCCACTATCAACGTCAACCCGAAGCGTGGCGAGCGGCGGCGGTACGCGTCCTACGACCTTTTCATACCCCCACTATCCACGTCGGCGTGGAGTTGAGAATAGAAAGTGTGGCGAGTGCAGCGAGCCACCGAGCCCGAAGCATGGCGAGCGGCCGCGGATACCTGTGAAGCCCGCGAGGGGACGCGTATAGCTGTGAAGGTATCCGCGTGCGCTCGCCACGCTTCGGGCTCGGTGGCTCGCTGCGCTCGCCACACTTTCTATTCTCAACTCCACGCCGACGTGGATAGTGGGGGTATGAAAAGGTCGTAGGACGCGTACCGCTGCGCTCGCCACGCTTCGGGTTGACGTTGATAGTGGGGGTGGTGCACTATGAAAAATGGCATTTGGGGGCATTTTACAACTTTAATACACATCTCAATGCATTTTGATGCATTTAAGTGTAAAATCGGGTGCGATCGCATCGCATGCAATTTGATCGTATGCGATGCGATTTTTAGCATACGATCTGCATACGATGCAGGTCGTGGGAGCCATGATACTCCACAAGTACCCTACTGTCTGCAACTGCTGTGGGCATAACATATAGGCAGCACTACTACTGTCGGCAACTGCTGTGGGCATAACATATAGGGAGCGCTACTACTGTCGGCAACTGCAGTGGGCATAACATATAGGCAGCGCTACTACTGTCGGCAACTTCTGTGAGCATAACATATAGGCAGCACTACTACTGTCGGCAACTGCTGTGGGCATAACATAGACAGCGCTACTACTGTTGGCATTACATATAGGCAGCACTACTACTGTCGGCAACTGCTGTGGGCATAACATATAGGCAGCGCTACTACTGTCATCAACTGTTGTGGGCATAACATATAGGCAGCACTACTACTGTCGGCGGCTGGTGTGGGCACTACATATAGGCAGCACTACTACTGTCTGCAACAGTTGTGGGCATGACATATAGGCAGCGCTACTCAGCAACTGGTGTGGGCATTAGGTAAAAGCAGCAATACTACTGTCAGCAACTACTGTGGGCATAACATATAGGCAGCACTACTACTGTCGGCAACTACTGTGGGCATAACATATAGGCAGCACTACTAATGTCGGCAACTGCTGTGGGCATAACATATAGGCAGCGCTACTACTGTTGGAATTACATATAGGCAGCACTACTACTGTCGTCAACTGCTGTAGGCATAACATATAGGCAGCACTACTATTGTCGGCAACTGCTGTGGGTATAACATATAGGCAGCACTACTACTGTCAGCAATCAGCCGTATAATTCCATGTGTGCTGTATCAGGTCAGGGGTGCCACCATCTGTGCCGTATAATTCCTGGGGTAAGCCAAGTCTGGAAAATACTTCCTGGGGTGCTACTGCTGCCAAGTGTGCTGTATCAGTCCAGGGGTGATGCTAAATGTGCTGTATCAGTCCAGGGGTGATGCTAAGTGTGCTGTAACAGTCCAGGGGTGATGCTAAGTGTGCTGTATCAGTCCAGGGGTGATGCTAAGTGTGCTGTATCAGTCCAGGGGTGATGCTTAGTGTGCTGTATCAGTCCAGGGGTGATGCTAAGTGTGCTGTATCAGTCCAGGGGTGATGCTAAGTGTGCTGTATCAGTCCAGGGGCGATGCTAAGTGTGCCATATCAGTCCAGGGGTGATGCTAAGTGTGCCGTATCAGTCCAGGGGTGATGCTAAGTGTGCCATATCAGTCCAGGGGTGATGCTAAGTGTGCCGTATCAGCCCAGGGGTGATGCTAAGTGTGCCGTATCAGTCCAGGGGTGATGCTAAGTGTGCCATATCAGTCCAGTGTTTGTGCCACCCACTTGTGTCGCTTATCATAGTCATCCAGCTACCTTGGTGCAACCTTTTGGCCTAAAAACAATATTGTGGGGTGTTCAGAATAGACTGGAAATGAGTGGAAATGAATTCTGCGATTTTAGCAGTTTTTATGCTTTTTTGAAAAAAACAAAACCTGAAGAGAATCAGAACCCAAGACATGAAAAGTGGCCGGTGTACACCCCTATATATAAGCAAAACTACTACTGTGGACATTTTGTTTAATTGGCACTACTGTGAAGAGTAATGTGAATAAGGGGCACTAGTTGCTGTGCAGGGCAATAACTAGGTGTGTGCCAGTAGTGCCTTGCTTATTTGCACTGTGGGTACATCATGTGCTCCAGCAACTGCAGTTATTGATTGACTGTCAGACCGAGAGCTCTGATTGGCTCAAAAGCTGGTGCCCTATTTGAAAATCAATTCAGTGCCTCTGCTGGCTCTGCTGGGCTCAGGATTGAACAGGACTGGATTACAGAGTGAGCAGTACTGAAGGCATACTGAAAGGCACTTTTCTGGGCATTGTGTGTAAAAGCAGGAGTACTTGGGGCATTATGCATAGCATAATGTGTGGCATAATGTCATATGGGCATTAAAGTGTGCAACATATTGTGTAAGGGGAATTACGGTGTGTGCAAGAATGTGTAAGCGCATCACAATGTGTGTCATAATGTGAATTAGGCAGTACTTTGTGGCATTACCGTGTGTGTCATAATGTGTAATGGGCATTACGGTGTTATTGGTATTGTTATGTTGCCACGCCCCTTCCCCATGAAGCCTAGGTGGAAAAGCATGCATCTTTCAGCTTCAAGTTTGGCAGCTATACTGATGTAGTAACGCAGCCCACTGCTATAATGGCCCCGCCCATTTTGTTTTGGTGCCGCCCACATGAGGCCGCTTCCAGAGATTTTCCAGGGCCACTTTTGGTCCCCAATCCGCCCCTGCTCTCTGTCCTAGTTAAATCTGGTCACCACAGCTCTTACAAATGTTGTTAAATAGAATCACACCATGCTAATTGTCCATTCTGCAGTTTTATTTACAAGATGCATAATAATCAAATGAATGAAAAATAGGCATTAAATATCTATATTCTCTTTACATGGACATCAGAACTCAAAACAGCTTCACTGATCCATAAACATACAGTACAACTATTGTAATCAGTTCTTTATTTTAGCTGCCTGTTAAATTATTCACAAACAAATCATCTATGCTTCTGTTCACAACCACAACATTATAGCACACAATGCTGCTACAGTGTGCTTCTGAATGCTACTGTCAGAGCCAAGATTCACAGAGAATCTACTTAGTGGTGGCAATGACTCCAGGTCTGTATCTGTCTAAAAAAAGAGATATGCATATATTCCAGAATACATGGCAGCAACGTCTTTTAAACAGGAACTGCTATACAAAACAAATTAGTATGCATATCATACATAATAGCAAATAATTCACTTATGTGTATATGTTTATATTATTTTTCCTATAATACAATAACTTTTAGTATATTCACTGTACCAGGCATTCCCAAACAGGGCCGGTGCTAGGGTGTTCCGCGCCCTCCCATACTTTACAATGGGACAGTGCACAGCAGAGGCGCGCGCTGAAAAAAAGGGTGTGGTCTCACAAGAAATGGACGCAGACACGGAATAGTAACCCAATTATAAATTACGACACATGGTAGCAAAATCTTAATCACATTACACAACACGTAGTGCCCCTGATTCTTATTACACCACAGTCCCCCTTATTCACATTGCACTACACAATAATAGGCATTCTCACAAATGCCTACAGTAGTAGCATCCCTTAAACACAAAATAATTCTCACAGTAGTCCCGTCCCTTATACACATAAGACCTTATTCAGGTCCGTTCGCAGCAGGGCTGCGTTTGCATGGGGACCAATGTTGTTTTACTGTGCATGTGCATTTCTGGGCACGTGCATACGCATGGTTCGTGCACCCAGGACATCGGGTGGGGGGTGGAGAGCAGAGAGGGGCGTGGGGTGTTCTCATGCTAATGAGGCCATGATGCGAGTGCGGGGGGTAGACAGCTGACATCACCGGATGTCAGCTGCCCACCCATTACCTTCCCAGCATGCATGCATATGTAAGGTTGCTCAGAGCAAAATGTCGACATGGGGTTTTTCACTGGTTTTTTTTGAGCCCACATGTACCAACAGTCAGTATTTCATGCCCTACCATCTCCCATGTCGACATGTTGACTGTCGACCTAGACACTGTCGAACTAATGACCTGTCTAACTAACCTTTCGACCTAGAACCATGTCGACCTTTTGACTTTCGACCTAGACACTGTCAAACTAATGACCTGTCGGACTAACCTTTCAACCTAGAACCATGTCGACCTTTTCCCATGTCGACCTAATGACTGTTGACCGTCATGCTGTAGATCAAATGATCCCAACCCGCTTCTACTACCATCCCCTTCCTGAAAATACCTCCCACCTGTCCAACAAATGAGACACCAGTGAGACAGAGCTCTCATATAGGGTCTGTTGGGAGATGTGGCTTATTGGGGAAATGCTGATTGAGTGGTTGCTATAGGTAACCTCTCCACTTTATTCTTTCTCATTATTGTTATTTTTTTTCTCAGGGAAGCACATACCCATAAACAGGGTCTTACACTTATTATGATGTGTAAGAAACATTTTGCCACTGTATCCATGCCCAGTTTATATGAAGGATAAATGACTTCCTCAGTCACAATGGAACATTTATACATGGCAGGCTGTGTATTACAAAGACCCTGTAATCAGATTCAGAACACTGTGATCATTTTGAGCATAATCTGCTTGTTATGATACTAAGTGTTTGGGAACTGAGCCCCTGGAGTCAGCATCTCTTATTCGTCAGATCAGGAACATTTTGTCAGTAAAGAAGTCTACACTCCTGGTGCATCTCTTTCCTAGGATACCGGACTTTGTGTTCTCTGTGCCGCAGGAAATTCATACTATAATGGTATATATAATTGCTCATGAGAGATGAGTTACATGTTCATCTGTGTATTCAGTTTTTCTTATAGCAACTCTAATCAAATACAGAGTATTTCGGATCTGTCATTTTTCAGGTTGCTAGCTATTGTGCTTGGCTCTCGCCATCTCCCCAATTCCACCAGTCCCTCTCCCTACCTCTCCCATATCCTCCTGTTCATCCCATCCATCTGCTTCTATTCCTTCTGTCCGGGTTATGATCATTTGGTCTACAGCATGATGGTCGACAGTCATTAGGTCGACACCATTAGGTCGACATGGGAAAAGGTCAACATGGTTCTAAGTGGAAAAGTCATTAGTTCGACAGGTCGTTAGTTCGACAGGTCATTAGTTCGATAATGTTTAGGTCGACAGTCAAAAGGTCGACACAGGGTTTTCACTGTTTTTTACCTTAATGTCAACACAGTCGACATGGACACAGTTTAAAGTGCACCTCATCCCCTCGCATCGCTTGCTATGCGTCGGGCACGGTGCCTCGCTACGCTTGGCACACTATTTTATTCTCCCACCACTCCCTAGTGGATGGTAGGGCATGAAATACCATGTCGGCTCAAAAACAGTGAAAAACTCCATGTCGACCTTTTGACTGTTGACCTAGACACTGTCGAACTTATGACCTTTCGACCTAGAACCATGTCAACCTTTTCCCATGTCGACCTAATGACTGTCAACCATCATGCTGTAGACCAAATGACCGCATCCCTTCTGTCCCTGTCTGTGTGAGAAATGTATTTTATCAGAGAATTAAAGGAACTACCATCACTAGAGACAGGATTATATGCAACATAAAAAGCTTGAAATATGCATGCAAATATGCATGAAAAATACTTAAAATATGCATGAAAAGTGTTAAAATATGCTACATTAAATAATAAAAAGTAATTTTTAACTTATTTATTTAAAAATCAGCATCCTATTAGTTGCAAATAAACTTCAAAAATAGGCCCACAGCACCTGCAGATGTCTAGTGCTATACACAGGATTTTTTTTCTTCCTGGCTGCTACAGCAGACTGCAGCCTCCTAGGCTCTTCTGGCATCAACTACACGGACCCTCATCTCCTGCGCCGATGGATCAAATGTCAGCATAGCGTGTGAGGGCGGCGCAGTGGAAGGCTTCCTCCCTGCACCGCATACTCACTGTGACACGGCAATTCCTCCACGCCGCGTGATGTCACAACTCTTCTGCCCGCCTCCTCTGCTGCAGAAGTCTGTCTCTTGGTGTAAAGTCCCAGGCCAGGGGCAGACAAAGGTTCAGGAGCTTCGTAATGGCATCCGCCCGACTGACTTTTATCAACATGGATTTGCAGCCTAGAGCAGTGTCAGACATATCGTACATCCAAGTTTCCCCACACTGCACACATATTACCCCAGCCTGCACACTCTACCACTACCTGGCCAGCAGCAGCAGGGCAAAGCAGTGCTGTGACTCGTGGGAGGAAAGGGGGCAGGGCCTAAAATATGCACCATCACTAGATTTTAGGTAAAATATGCAATAACCAGTGAGAATGGGCAAAACATGCAAATGCATATGCAAATATGCAAATACATATAATTCTGTCTCTAACCATCACCTTCCAACTGTGACATCTTCCGCATGGCTAAATAAAGGCTCCCATACTGTACTACAATTCCCAGTTTCCCCAATTACCCCAGCCTACGATACCGCTAATCCGCTGGCCAGTGATTGGCGATTCATCAGGGAAATTAAACATGTAAAAATCCCCTGATTAGCTGATGCTGACCATGATTGGTTGAGATATTTAAACAAGTTTAATATTGACTTCCGGTTCCGGTTTTATGGGGAGTGCAGCCTAGCCCCGCAGCTCCGCTCGGCAACCGGCAGTTTTAACTTTTTACACAGCTCTATCAGCCTCCAAGAGCTCCAGCCGCAACCCCCTGACAGGGGAGCATACGGAGATGGACAGAGCAGCACCAGCACCGCAGCCGCCACGCTCCCAGCAACAACAGGGGAGACAGGTGAAGCGAGGCCCGTCCTAGGACATGGCGGCGCCCACCGGAGACGCACCTCACAATCCAGCGGCAAACAGAGGCGCTGAGATAACGCAGGGAGAGGATTTGAATACTCTGCAATCGAGACAAACGGGACCTCTTACCTATGATGACATGGTTGATGCGATCACTGCCACGATGGCGCCCCTGCTAGCAAAAGCGGTGAGTGATATCTCTATGCAAATACAAAATCTCACTGTATGCATGGACACTGCTGAGAACAGAATTGGGGCACTGGCACACAACCTGGCTACATCTCAGGGGGAAATCAAAAGACTAGAAAAAGAAAATTACACCTTGCTTAATAAAATGGAGGAATTGGAAAATAACTCCAGAAGAAATAATATAAGGCTGGTGGGACTACCTGAAACTATTAAGGGCGTAGCCCTGGAAAAATTTGTGTCACATACCCTGCCGCAGATTCTGGGCATTCAGAAAGACTGTGAAAACATGACGGTCGAGAGGGTGCATAGAATTGGCCCGAACCCCAAACCCAATGACCCACGCCCGAGGGTTACAATATTCAAAACCCTAAGCTACACACATAAACTGGCCATATGGAAAGCTTCCAGGAAAATGCCAGTAATTAAATGGGAAGGTAACAATTTAAGGCTTTTTCAGGATTTCTCAGCATCTGTCACTAAAGCACGTAGAGCCTTTTTGCCTGTTTGTACCAGCTTGATTGAAAAGAGGCTAAAATTTGCCCTAATCTATCCAGCAAGATTGAGGATTTTCAGGAATGATAAATACTATGACTTCTCAGTTCCAACTGATGCTACCGAGTTTCTCAGAGACGTGGAATCCCACAGAAGTGAGGACATTACAGACCCGTAATACACTATGTCCAAATCACCGAATAGGAGTATTTGAAAACCTGCTAAAGTTTTTCTTTAAAGCAGCTCGCTTAAGTTTCTAAGCCCGGTACCGGACGGAGTTCTTTTCCGGACACATTTAAGTTCTTATACGTTTTAATAATTACTTAAGGGATGACCTTCCTTTACATTACCTACCGAAAGTTCTTTAAACACGTAGTATACCACTATGCGGCGCTGTGCGCCAGAATGTTCATTTTATTTGTTGTTTGGTGTATGTGTCCCCCCCACCCTTATGTGTCTTTTTCCCTCGTAGATCATTCAGGCCTCGTCTCAATTAAGTCACACCAAGGTAACTGTATGCAACCACACCACACATGCAAGGAAAAATATGGCCAGTATTAAAATAGGTACCCTGAATGTAGGGGGATTTAATTCACCAATAAAACGAAGGAAAATCCTAATGTATTTCAACAAATTAAAATTAGACATAATTTTTATTCAGGAGGCTCACTTGGTTCCGGGTGAATATGTTAAACTACAAATGTTGGGGTGGAAGTTGTTGGATTGTGCAGCCTTTAACTCTAAAGCCAGAGGTGGAACTACCCTCATCAAAAAAACAATACCTGTTGAGATTATAAAATCAATAACGGACCCAGAGGGTAGATTCACTATATCACAAACTAAAATTTACTCCTCTATTTTTACTTTATGTAATGTATATGCTCCGACAATATACAATAAGAAATTATTTTATACCTTACTGAAACACCTGATACCCTTTATGGATGGGGCTCTAGTAATTTGTGGTGACTTGAACCTGGTTTCCGATGTAGGCCTAGACAGGTCAGAGAGGAAAACCCGCCCACCCCCCATGCCGAGACTGGGAATCCCTCAGTTCTCATCCCAATTAAAATTAGTTGACATCTGGAGGAGTTTGAACCCAACGACTAGGGGGTATACTTGCCTCTCTGCGGCACACCATAGTTTATCTAGAATAGACTATCAACTAATATCCGAGACATTGTTCTCAAGGATCACAGAAGTGGAGATAGAACCGATCTCCGTCTCAGACCATGCCCTAGGATGGTTTAAATTAACTGTACCTGAAGAGAGACCTCAAGTTCCGCACTGGCGCTTTCCTGATTATATTCTTACTTCTTCTGATTTTAAAAAATTTGTGGTGGAGAGGTGGGAGATGTACTGCTCCAGCAACCAGTCGCACGCATCCTCAGATCCGTCCCTTTTTTGGCTAGCCGCAAAGGCGGTCCTGAGGGGTGAAATTGTCTCTTATGTAGCGCAATTAAATAGGAAATTCTCCAACTCTTTCCTTGATTTACAGTAATCTCTTACCCAGGCATATTCACAATATGTCCAAGCCCCTACACAAGTAAACAGAAAAAAATTACCTAACAATACAGACACATTATAATTAATACCTTAATAATAAAGCCCATAAATACAAGAAAAATACAGAGAAAGGCCCCAGGGCCAGATGGATTCGGCAACAACTTCTATAAATTTATGTGCCCACACATTATAGACCCCCTCACTAAGGCTCTCAACCATATGCTCCATCAGGAAGAAATCCCCGCCTATTTCAATACTGCACACATAAAAACACTGCCCAAACCAGGGAGAGACCTGACATCACCTGCATCATGCAAAAAAGAGGGAAGGGAAGAGGGGAGAGGCCGAGGGCACTGGGTTATAATGACGGAGGGTAAGAAGGCATACTCCAATCAATGTGATAAAATATAATTGGATATAATAGAATTGTGGAGGTGCATCCCAGGTTGACACCTTTCATACTGAACCCTGGATGACCCTGCATTTCTATGAGAATGTCATTAGAAATGGACTTTTTTAAGCCCACAAAGATGAGGTAATTATAGAGAGGGATAGAGGGCAGACCTTTGCAGACATTGCAGGATTTCAGGGGTTAAATAGCACTGCTGTGGTCTGTTGTGCCACAGAGCTTGCACAGTGTCTTCCTGCATGCTGTGTGATCGCGAATACAGACATTGCAGGCTTTCAGGTGTTAAAACGCACTGCTTGGGTCAATTGTGCCACAGAGCTTGCACAGTGTCTTCCTGCAGCTATGTGATGTCTCTGCAAATCCACAACAACAGGAAGTTGCCCTGCATAGCCAATCAGCATCAGAAGAGGCAACATGTCCCTGCACCTTTCATACCAGCCAGTAACCTTGGAAGGTCCCTGGAGCAACCCGGGTAGCAAGCAGGGTTGAAATCCTGGGGCATCTGTACCTGGATTTTGGCCCTGGACCCTTTCACACAAGCACTAGTCCCAGGGCAAACCCGGCATTTTGGCTTGTGTGAAAGGAGTATGAGCCATCTCCTAAACTATTTGCTCTTGTTAGGATAAAGTTGATTACTTTCAGATAATGTAAGGAGAATATGATATCTCCCTATTTTCATTCAGAAGTAATCCTGTTGAGACTTTTTGCAGTGTAATATATAAATTCCCCTAATGAAATACACTATTTCTGTACAAAATAGTAAAATGAACTAAGTCAGTACAGACAAGAGGAGTCCAGCAAAATTATTTATTAATGATCAATAATCTAAAGGTGCTGACACACAGAGCGATGTGCTCTGTACCAGTGGCGTAACTAGATATTCACAGGCCCCATAGCAAAAGGTCGTAAGGGCCCCCTATTTAGCAGGTGATAAATGTATGTAAAATATATTGCTTACACAGTAAATATGGGCCCCCTGCAGCTCTGGGCCCCATAGCAGCTGCACCCCTTGCAACTATGGTAGTTACGCCCTTGCTCTGTACGTTTTGTACTAGATCACATCTAGTTCAAGGCCCATTCTGATGGTGTGGGGTCTGCATAGGTGCAGACGCCAGCAACAAATGGCTTCTGAGAGTTACATACTTGCTGGGCCGTTCATTGCAGGGAGTGAGGGCCGCAGTAGCGCACGCAGGGGGGGGTTTCTGAGTACCGAGAAACCCCCCAGGAGTCTAAGGGCCCGAGCCTGAAAGCTGAAGGTCCCCTCTTTCCATGGGAACAAGAATTTTAAAAATCGGCCATTGGGAACCGGAGATATCTGACTTCAAAGCAGTGGTCCCCATCCAAGCCTGTTAATTGCCCTTCCCAGTCAGATATTTCAGGTTCTGTCTAACTTAGAGTTTTTCTGAGGGTATATTCCAAAAGATAGGACTCTCCACCCTTGAGGAACACTAGTAGCTTGTCTCTACTGTTCCCACAACCAGAGATATCAGCCTTCCAGCAGCTGGTTACTGCTCCAGCTCCACACACCTGGTATGTAGTTTTATATACTCGTTGGCAGATTGCTCTGCCTCCTAAACTCTGATCCCCTAGACCCCAATATCATTTAGTAGGTGGGATTCTCCAATTTTTAATTCCATTAAAATCTAAGAAATCGATTTCTGGAAACTGGAGATATCTGCAGTCAAGCAAGCTGTCCTCCCACCAGAATATTATGAATAATAAGCCCACTCCACTATACACCCCTCCTCTGCGTATTAAACATCCTCTACCACCCTGGAAGTTATGTATCAGGGCCCGTTCATTAAGCCCAATGCCCCCTTCTCCCACCATCTGTGCAGTAAAGGGGTAATTAGTGGAAATTACTGATCCAGGCCCTACATGCTGAGCGGTTGATATAATAACCCCTACCACCCATGGGACATCAAAGCTTCCCCCACCCCTACCGCTGGAGGATCGGTAGGGGCCCTAATACATTGCTATGCCCAGGGGTCTACACTGCTGTTGATGCCCCCGTATGTATATGTATATATGTATGTGTGTTTGTGTATATATATATTTTTTTATTACTATTATTATATTTATTAACATTTGATCTATCTATAATACTTTAACTGACCCGACATATACTGAGTCACCTAAGTGTCCATCTCCGTGCTTAGCTCCGCCCCTCTGGAAACCCCCTTCTGAAAATCCTGCGTTTGCCCCTGCGCCGGGGGCAGAAACGGGGGGTCCCCATGAAAACGCTTGGTGTTCCCATAGGAACAAAGGCAAGCCAATGCCTGCCGGGGTGGACGGCTGACATCACAGGCCCACTCCTCGCGGACACTGGAGAAAATAAAAGTCAGGAGAAATCATTCAATGGTCGGCGACCATCAAATGATTTCTCTGGCTAGCGAATGCATGCGAGGGGGATGGCCGTTTGGCGGGGCAGCGTTTCAGAGCAATTTTTGCTGCTTAAACAAACTAAGCTGAATCAGGGCCTAGATTTGATGTGATCTAGTACAAAACATACGGGATGCACATACTTTTTGTACTTTGCGTTGTGAAGTGCGCGGGAGCACGCATCTCATGGCAAAAACGTACCGCACATGGACACCTTTAGGTCCAAACTTACTTGAGGGGTGGTTGCAGCTGAAATTGTTTGTGGACAACGCATACCCTATCCCCAACTTTAAAATGGTAAGTTCTAGGATGTTGGTCTCCAAAACGTAATGTGGAATGAAGCCTGAACTAAAGCTGCATTCAATTTTCTCCAGATGTACCTCAAATGCAACAGTAACAGTCTAAATAATTCCAACTGAAAATTAAAAAATCTATTATTTTTCAAGGTAAAAACACTTGTATTTCTAGAAGAGATGTGTGGCAACATTTGTATTTCTGTAAATGCTAATCCTAACGATGGTAGGAAACAGAGGCACGTGAATAGCAGGATTTCAAGAGGAAGTTTAAAAGGTTTCTTATGACTCAATAATAATATAAACTGTTTTGTACTCGACTTTAGAGCATTTAATGCTAATATATTATATATAACGGTCAGTGGCATAACTATCAAAACGGCGCCCCCCCCCCCAGTAAAGATAACAAACACCCAACCCTTGACCCCCCCCCCCCTGCCCTTACTTTCCGCTGTCCTTCAGTGACAGGGAGTCGCAGCCGGCTCCCCTCCTGGCTTCTGCTGGTATGAAAAACGGCCCATACCAAAATGTCCACCCCCGTACTGCAGACAGTTTCAGAGAACTGTCTGCTGTATGGGGCGGACATTTTATGATGGTTCATTTCAGCAGAAGCCAGGAGGGGAGCTGGCTGCAGGTCCCTGGCACTGAAGGACAGCAGGAAGTAAGGCACGGGGACATGGGTGGCGGTGGCAGAGGGAGAGGGGGGGGGGGGGGTATGTTTGGCATTACAATAGCCCCGCAGACCCCCGGCACCCGCACTTACACAGCGCCCCCCCCCCCCCCGTGCACGACTGCGGGGTTTGCAGGGCTATTGTTACGCCACTGATAATTGTGTGACAGTACAGATTCATATTGCTTACGCCACACTGGCTGTCCCACTCCATCACCTTAACAACTGGGTTTTTGTTTATTTACAAACAAAAAATACAAACATATTTAGATTAATATATTATTAAACCAAAGTCTGCTTACCCTCCACAGTCCAATCAAAGCTCAGCCTGGAAGAGTTTTTTTAACACCAAAATGCCAATTTCTTAACAGTTACAGGAGGCATGGTGTGCTGCAGACGGGTGTGGTATAGACGGGTGTGGTATATGGTCCCGACAGTCGGGATCCCGACTGGCCGGACTCAGACAGTTGGGAAAGTGCAACAAAGCCCCTTGCGGGCTCGCTGCACTGTGGTCACGGTGGCACGCAACCTATTCTATTCTCCCTCTATGGGGATCGTGGCCCCCCACGAGGGAGAATAGCTAGTGGCCATCGGGTCCTCGAGTGTCAGGGTTTTGACTGTCGCAATCCCGACGTTGGGGTAATGACTATCGGGATCCCGACTGTCGGGAAGCTGTCCGGAACCCTGCAGACAGTGAGGTACTTATGTAATATCTGTGCTCCCATTTTTCTTATGAGACCGCGTCCCTTCGCGGGGCTCGCCACGCTTCGGGCACGGTGGCTCGCTGCGCTCGCCACACTATATAAAATCAACTCCATGCGTAGTTGGATAGTAGGGGTATGAAAAAATGGGGTGCATTTAACATGGGAGCCCAGATAATACATAAGTACCGACAGTGACATTATCCTGCAGCGACCCTTTAAAAAGTCATGCCCCCTTTTTGAACACACACATCTCTGTTGCTTGCAGGGGGTCTCTTGGCTGCACTGGTTGTCAACGACCCTGATATTGTCGCTGGTCACACACACTGTCATTTTTTTTGTTTATTATATACATTTAAGATCTTATTTAAAATTGTCATATAATGTGCATTCTATTAACTTCGCTATCTAATTTTAATTTATTAAAAATCCATATCTAATCAGTGGCAAACGCAGGATTTTCAGAAGAGGGTTTCCAGAGGGGCGGAGCAAAGCACGGAGATGGACACTTAGGTGACCCAGTATATGCCGGGTCAGTTAAAGTATTATAGATAGACCAAATGTATATAAATAATAATAATAATAAAAAAAAATAAAAAAATAAAAAAAAAATTATATATATATATATATATTACACTTACACCCCCGCAGAAGGATGAAGACCAGCACTCAGGCGAATTTCAGGTGAAGAAAATAAGAAGTTTATTCCATGTGCAAGTAGATAGCAACAATGGCTGTCCCAAAAGTCATGAAAAGTCATGAAAAGTCATTTGCAGGGACAGATGTTACATAGCGGCAATCATTTCGTTAAAAATTAAAAAAGAAAAATGAAATGTTAATTGCGGCAGTGCCACAATTAGTAATACATAGGCCCCTAAAACATAATAGTCACTAAGCAAAGACCTCAGATCTGTAAAATATTAAATAAAATACTTGTTTATAACCGTTACTGAAAGACTAAATGTACTCTATAAAAGCACTATAAAAAAAACTTTAATAAATAATGAATGCTCGTAGTTAAGATCTGTACGCTGCAGATGAATATCCTGGCACTAAAGAACTATCCTCGCTACTTGCATGTGTTTGCTGCCACACACTTGCCTCCTAGTGTTAACATTACGTAAGTGCACCCCTATGTGATTGAGCTCCATCAAAATAGCTTCATGTTGCTGCCTAACAGGGTTTTTAACAGGAAACTTCCCAGGGTTATGACTGACTTGGGTACCTATGTATTATCTGGGCTCCCATGTTAAATGCACCACATTTTTTCATACCCCTACTATCCAACTACGCATGGAATTGATTTTATATAGTGTGGCGAGCGCAGCGAGCCACTGTACCCGAAGCGTGGTGAGTGCAGCGAGCCCCGCGAGGGGACGCGGTCTCATAAGAAAAACTAGAGCCCAGATATTACATAAGTACCCTGACTTGTTTTAGGGCCTATTATAACCACAGGTAGAAGTGGGATTTATATGGACATTAGTATTCTAAGGTGGGTATTCAATCCCCACTGCTATTTCCTAGGCAGGAAGTAGCGTCTATTCAATGCTGTCTTTCCCGACAATATTGAAGAGGTATTTTGGCAGAACATACCAAATTTTAAAAGCAGTCGGTCCCGTTTTGCAAAAGAACAGCCACGGATTGTCGAGATCACGGTTATATCTTGACAATCCACTGCAGTTTACGCGGCCACGCCCTGGCAGGTGGGATATTGAATCCCGACTGCAGATAAACAGGCGAGCAGGCCAAGAACAGGTCAGGATCACGACTGTTAGGACGTCCCGACAGTTGTGACCCAGAAATGAATACTCTCCTAAAATTGTCCCATGCATCATTAACGATGCACATACCCACCGATAGTTAACGATAGTCTATGGTCTTCCATCCATGAATGCAGGAAGATCATAGACCTTTTATAGAATCTTTTGTGAAGTGTATCTGAATGTTCCATGTGTAAGCACCTTAACTTGATACACTGGTGAATTTCAGATTGCTTCCGGCATCGTTCTGTGTGTATGCACCTTTACAGTCTCACAACTGTTACATTCTTATTTCTCACAAACTCCAGTCTTCTCTTCCCTCAGTTTCCACAAGAGAACGTGAGTAGTATCGCTGTAGTGATGTAACTGCTGCAGTTATCATTTTCTATTTGAAGAAACAGGAATAGAAATTACTTTTTGTTAAACGACTTCTAAAGCTAGGAAAGGGGAGTGTTGTGTCAGCACTATTATATACAGTACAGGCATGAACATGTCTTAAGCAGCTGGTGATCCCAGACCTTAGCAATTAGCAAACAATGGGGGTAACTGCATTCCAGCTACAACAATGTTGAAAACAGTATGGGGGAAAAAAAACATTTAGCCTCGACTATGCCAAATAAATAACCTTTGTTTTTTTTTACCAAAATTGCGGGGTTCACCTTGGTTGTAGCCACCTGAGGTTTGTGTGCTTCAGTGAACTGCTGAAAAATAATAGAACTATAGTTTTAACAAACCGTAAATGTGTGATTGTCCAGTGACCATCTATCTGCATTACAGTGGAAGATGACACGTCACTTTATTTATTGTTATTTGTTTTTACACCACCAAAGCTAACCATGCGTTCTCACAAGATACCTACGGAAAATTTTGTTTATGGAGAAAACCCATTCCGAAAACACACAATCAAAAAGATAACCATACCTGGATAATGATGACAGACCATTTCTGATTTCATTACACATGTAGTGATTTAGGGGCATTTTCTAAGCAATCGCACTAGATCGCTTTGAAAATGCCCCTACATCGCTCTCTGTGTAGGGGCACAGCCATAACAATGTGCAGCCCCGCACGTCGCTATTTCCCAATGATTAACTTAGAGCAGTGGTAGCCAACCCTAGCCCTTGAGAGCTACCAACAGTTCACAACCTAGCTGCTGCACAGCTGCACTCATTAATCACTGACACATTTTAAAAGATACACAGATGGAGCTAATTAGCTCACTTGTGATTCTGTGAGGAGACCTGCAAAACATGCACTGTTGGTAGCTCTCAAGGACTAGGGTTGGCTACCCCAGACTTAAATATAAATATAGTTCATTGTTCATTGCCAGGGCCAGTGTTCAGTGGAGAACGCTGGCCCTGACAGATTGCTCAGCACACATCGCTGTGTGCTGAGCGTTCTAGCATCACTCACAATGCATAGCATTGTCCCTACGTGTGTAGTTCCCTTTACAATGAGATAGCTGAGGTAACAGCCAGAAGCCCACATAGATGCAAGGTTCTGCAATTTACTATTTCAGTTCAGACATTAATAACGCCATTTATTAGCTAATCAGGAGGATGGGCTTATTATTAAAAACATATCTATCCTAATAAAATTCAAAAGCAAAATTATTAGTGTTTACTTTAAATGTACTTTATATTGTCTGGTAGGAATATCCTTTTTTTTTTATGTCCGCAGGATGTAGCCTGAAACTAGATGTGCATGTATCAATTACATCGTTTTTATGCTACAGTACAAATGTATAGGTTCCGAGTACAGTCCAAGCAACGTTTGCTTATCCTAACAATGCTCTTCTAATTACACTTCCCAGAAAACCATGTTATTAGTAGAAGCAGAAAGCGCTTTGTAGAACATACAATCCATTTAACTTATTACCCAAAATTACTGCACCAGCCTGCATGGTATACGGTCGTTATGGGGACACCACTTATGTAGACATGCATTGGGTCGACACCTCAGAAAGTTGACAAGCATTCCACAGTCAAAAGGGCGACATGGGGTTTTCACGTTCATTCATTTTGAGCTGACAGGCAGTATTTCACTTGGGCAAAGAGGGAGAATAAAATGTGCCAAGCGTAGCAAGGTACCCTGCCCGAAGTATGGCGAGCATAGCAAGCCACATGAGGGGACACGGTGCACCGATACAGTGTACATGTCAACATCTGGGACAAACAACTGGAAAACCCATATTGACCTTGCCCATGTCGACAATATGTGATGTTGCTCTAAGCCCATGTCAACCTTCAGTGGGTGGACCCAGTGCATGTTGACCTTAGTTGTGTCGACCCTATGACCTATGCCCCCCCTGAATTAGGCTTGTTGTGCTCTCTAGGAGTTTTGTTTTCCCGTATGATTTTTTTTATTTCTGTAATACAAAATCCTTTGCAAAATTATATATTTTTTTGTCTGTAAAGCAACAAGTCCTACTGGAGAAAAGTGCTATATAAATAAAATGACTCATTATTATGGTCTACTTCCCCTGAGCCGGTGATTTTTGCTCCAATTAGTCCAGAAATCCTTTTCCTCTCACAATGCATATGTTGCTCTGAAATTTATCATATACCATCAGTGTCTGCGCTGGAATAACGCATAAATGGCTAGCTGCAATGTTTGCGGTTATTTTCAATCTAGAACCACTTGTTGACATTAAAGAAAATGGATTACTGAACCTGCTGACTCTACTGAAGTGAAAAATGCCGGAGAATGCAGCCTTTGGGCTCAGTACAATTCCATGAGCATTGAATATTCCAGCACAATGTACAGGGATGGTCAGGGCACACATCTTCCATATACACAGTAGACTAATATCATACAACATCCTGCGCACCCCTAGCAATCTGGTAGAAAGTGCACATACTGTAGCACTATGTTCTTCTAGTAGGGAGCAGAAATCCCATTCACAGCTCCCTTTTATACCCTGACAATGTTCGTGTTCTTTACACCCTCTCTTGGAAACAATTGTACTTTAACAGATTTTTAGGCCTTAGAGCAAAAGACTGGAGAGGTACAGTCTCAAATACAGTGCAGAAGTTTTTCATTGCAACCAATAAGCTTTTTCACTGCTTGATAAATCACCCCAAAGGATCTGTGGTAAGTGAAGAAAACAATCATACCTGAACCCACAACAAGTTGCTGAGAGTTGACAGGGCGCTGTGACTTCTCAGCAACTTTTTGGAAAAGCCAAACTCCTACACGCTTTACATACTACTAGTTGCAAAATGTATTATTATTGCACTGTAAACCAGGGGTGCAAAAACCTATATGCATAGAATATTTTGGCGACTTTACGTGCACTTTCTATACGCCTAGCTAAAATGTTGGTATATTTAATACTACTTTGAGCTTGAGCCAGTTTTCATTCTTCTGTATTCCATGCATTCATTTTATAGCATTTATATTTTGTTAACTGTGTTTGACAAGAGAACATTGTTATGACTGGGGCGATAGATTGTTAATGTTATGCACAATTCAGAGATCATTAGGGATACATTACACATATCATATAATATATATGCTCAATATTGTCAATGATCGCCCCTGACCTCCTGTCATATGGCCATGCAGCTCAATGTTGACTATACTATGCATGTACGGAGTGGGGGTCCTGGTGACATCACTTATCGGTCAGTGTGTATGTGCTATATCACCTGCCGCACCGCCGATAGGGTTAACACTACCAGCAGTGCCCAGCATTGCATAGTCTGGCAACAAAGTAGAACAATTACCGTATATACTCGAGTATAAGTCGACCCGAATATAAGCACCTAATTATATTACAAAAAAACTGGGAAAACTTATTGACCCAAGTGGGACCCTCACTCGAGTATAAGCCGAGGGGGCTTTTTCAGCATAAAAAAATGTTCTGAAAAAGTAGGCTTATACTCGAGTATATATGGTACCTAGTTCTGCTGAATTGCAACTTGTCTCGTCTTATCAGCAGTTTAAGTTTGAAAAGGGCCAGGGGACTCATGTGGAAACCAGAAACACAGAGTACCAGATACATGTTCAGCACACAACACATTAACCTGTGTGTCTTTCTGGGTACTTATGTATTATCTGGGTACTTATGTATTATCTGGGCTCCCATGTTAAATGCACCCCATATTTTCATACCCCTACTATCCAACTATGCATGGAGTTGATTTTATATAGTGTGGCGAGCACAGCTAGCCCCGCGGTCTCATGAGAAAAACGGGAGCCCAGATGTTACATAAGTACCTCTTTCTGTACTACGAAAAAAACAAATAACCTATGAAAACTATGAATCAATCTGACATTTGGTATGATGTTGTTTAAAAGATGGTACCACACAAAAGTAATACCAACTTTCTTATTGATCGACCCATGTACATTACAAATGTATGCTGAATATCCATGTGGATTCCTTTTTTGGTTTTTATCCCTAATACAATACAATGCATGCAGACTAAAAGACAACTTTTACCCTCCACCACAAAGTACAGTCTGCTGTAATGGGGTATCAAATGCTAATCATGGAGTTATTCTAGCTGAAGTCTTGAAACACTGACGAATTGCTCTGAGCCTTGGAGTATGATAAAGTGGGGAGAGATAATGTACCAGCCAATGAGCTCCTAACTACCATGTTATAGGTAGGGTTAGAAAAATTATCCAATACAAGCAATCTAGTCTATTGTAATAAAGTGACCAGAGAGTGCATGGTTCCATTCAACCATGGCACTGGATCCAGTGTAACAGCAGCAAAAAAACAAAATAATGCAATTTTGCATTTGGACAAACAAAAAGTCCAACAGGGTTGTATTAATAAATTACCTTAACAAAAAAAAAAAACACAAAAATAAAATAAAAATCAGGTTATACTTCCTGTAACCAGTAAAATTCAAATCAGTCCTTCCTAAAAAGAATCATTATAATAGACCACCAGCACCATTTATGGAACCACTGCTTTACTCCAGCAATAAAATTACTTTAAGCTGCAATTCTTAATATTGACAATGTAGAATACATATCACACTCGACAATCCAAAGGGATCTCATTTTGATTTACAGTACTGCAAGGCACATACATAACTTTCCCTCACTTACACAGCAGATATACTCCCTGAAGTAGAATTTTTAAAAATTCAGAATAAAATTTAGAAATACTATAAAGTTAGCATTTTTCTGGATTAAAAGAAACTGAAGATCATGCAATTTTCTTAAAAATGATTTCATAGATTCATATATACACATTCTCTGTTGCTTATATGATATTTTTTAGTGAAGAAAATTACCCTGAACTGGAACAAAATGCAGACAATTATTGCTTTCGGCATAGGGTGCACCATAAAGCTTCAATATTTCAGTAAAATGTAACACAAAAAGCAAAAATGTGTTTCAAGTAATACTATATTCATTTCTGGCCAAATTTGTAGCACTGTGTAGGAAAAAAATTAAAAATAACAGCGTCTCTTTTCTTAGTAAATACTAAGTAGACAAAGACTCAATGCATATTCATATAAATGTACATTATGTTTGTAAATAAATGTGAGGAGCTGCCCATTTGTTGCATGGATATTTTCAGCCAAATGTGATTGGTCACAGTCAGAGACTGCGCTACAGTCAAATTGGCCAGTGTGGTTTCCTCGTCAGTGCATACTGGACATTGCTTTAAATCAGACAAACGCAATGTAGCAGTTATTTTCCCTTATTCAAAATACAAGTCTGCCAATGGTGCTGAAACCTCCGTCTCCACCGCCTCCACTGGGACCACAGCTTCCCGGAGGGTCGTTGTCATCAAAACCATTAGGCCGGAAAGAGCAGTTAGTGGAAGCAGCTTGTAGGGCACGGGCACGCGCATTGAGTTCTTGTTCCTGGGGAAAAGCAAAATTTAGCAATTACCAAGCATGAAAATCTATGGTAAGCTTTCATGGCATAGTCAGCCAGAGTAGGAAGTACAGGATTACATTCATTTGCTGTCCTCATTTTGGAAGATAGTGTGTGACAGCTGCGACACATGCATGTTAACAGTGTAAGAGCTATACTTTTCTGGCACTCCTCTCTAAGTTGATTCAATGAAAAGCACTAGTCCTATTGCTTTTGATCCCAGTATCACACTAGAATTCTCTAAAGTCTGTCCCACCTCCTATACATGTGTAGGCAAGCACCACAGCCCGTCCAATGACTCCAACTGCTCAGAAGATGGGTCAGATCATGCCAGAGAGGACCAGCGGGGGCCAACAGAAGCGGGGTATTATAGGGAGAGGCAGAGCAGCACTCAACTAGAGGTGCCTATGTCGGATTCCTTCACTAGTTTGTTAACAACTACCCTTTTCATGCACCATAAACATTTTTACCAGTTATTTAAGTAGCACACATATACTAAGCAGTGCTTTACAGAGTATATGTGATGAATTCTCTGCTTCAGTGACCTTTACACTTTGTGTTCCCTACCACATGTACACCAGAGTTGATTGTATGTCTAAGTACAATTAGTCTACCAGAAGTGACTGAGTGTGGGAAAAACCCCTGCAAACACATAAGCACATAAACTCCATGAAGACAGGGTCTCTGGGGAAAATGTAATAAGCTAGATAAAGAGGTTGGTACTTTATCACCAGCCAACCAGCTCATAACAGCCATTGTTTAAACCCAGCCTGTAACTGGGCAGCTATGGGGCTTATTGGCCAGTGACAAAGTACCAGCCACTTAATCACTTGCCAACCTAAATAAAGGGTGACCTGGATGGACCAACTGGTTAATGTGCAGTATTAAAAGTTATAGTTCATTGATAGCAGCAACCTTTTGTGCAGGTAAAATAATGTGACCTGTCAGACAGTAAATGTGTGCGTTACCTGTAAGTAGAGCTTATTATCTTTTGTAATAGCATCCATGAGCTCCTTCTGAAGTGGGGGTTCTCCATTTACCCAGAGTCCATTGGGTGAGTTATATTGCACATTATCCAGATCACCACAGCTGTGCTTCTTATAGATCAGCACATAAGCAGTGTCCTTTGGAAAGCGACTGGTAATATTTAAAACGGATTGAAATGATGTAAAAGTAACTCTACTGTCATTAAACAGAAACCATTCTTTCGACATGTCATTGCACTGGGCACCATTTCCGACAACAGAGCTGGAGCTTTCCCTGCCAACTAAAGAGGGTTTCTCAGGTTGAGCACATTGTGGTGAGCTGGTGACATTCCTGGCGTATGAATAATAATGTCCACTTTCTGAAGAGGTACCAGAATGTACCACAATGGAGCTTAAAACATAAGGTACAAGTTGTGTGCAGCTAAGATCTTCAATACTAGATGGTTTCAGTTTTTTAGCCAAGTTCTCACTGACATCAGGTACATCGTTCTCTGGAGTCCAATCTCTCGGAGAAGCGACAGAGGTAGTTCTCTCTACTGGTAGTTCCAAGACCAGTGGGATAGACACGTTATCAAGAATTTTACGCCTCACATGACATTTGGGATCATATGAAAACCTTAAAAGAGTTAAAATGAGGTATTCTGGCTCTTCCATTATTTGCATAGTTTTTTCGGCATTTTGGAGGGAAGCACACTTTTCACAATGATACCGATTATCTCCATCAAGGATCTCTGGTGCTAAGAAGTAATTTAATAAGTCTGTGACGGACAGAGGTCTTTCCCGCCCACCATTTCTGCAGGAATCCTTACCAGACTCTGCCGTACTTTCACAGGCAGGTTTGTCCAAAGCGCAGTTACTGCTAGACTGAATATCATGTACAGCAGCATCATTCTCAGGTAACGAGGGGATAATTACACTCACACCATCATTCGAAGGTGCTACATCAATCTCAATACAATCGTCATCTTTGTCCTTGGAGCAACAGATCATGTTATGCACAGGTCTATCAGCTGATGGACAGAAAGCTAGGGAAAGGTCTGTGAAGGCTTCCATCTTCTGTGAGGTGCTTCTGCAGTTTAGACAACAAATGCTAGTCTGAAGCTTTCCTCCAAACATGCTTTCTATTAAGGTTTTGTCTTCCTGCCCCCATCCCGTGTTTTGCTCCGGGGAAAGGACGTCTGCACCTGAAGATGAGGAAGGCTGCACTGCGCCATCAGTGATCATAGCCTCAGTACTTTTTGGTGACAGAGCTTTCAAGGTCTTCTCTTCTTCATGCAATCTAACAAAGGGAAAGGTAAACGGATTACCAATCATTTATAACAACAGCACAACGGAGGGTTCTAGGAAATGTTATACAATAAAGTGGAACTAAATGAATCCTATATTAAGGAAATACCTTTCACCAGCAATTTTCCTTCACTTTAGTTATAAACTGAAGAGAACCATGGCAGCACTTTTTGCCTTTATGTAAACAATGGTCTTTATTTACTATCACCTTCTGCTTCCTTCACATTTATAGAACAGACCCTTTCCTCATTAAGGGGGGTATTCAATCTCCCGCAGCCATCTACCTACATGGGAGATGGCAGTGGGGCCCAATTCAATGCAGTCTTCCCCGACAGCATTGAACAGGGGATCTCAACACAACGAGCCCAACTGTTTGTGAAGTGGCCGGGAAATAACCAGCTCCCCGCTGTAGCTCGCCTCCACGCCCCCTTCTCGTCCCGCTGCAGGCGGGACATTGAATCCCGCCTCCAAATTCTCGGTCGAACAGACAGAGAATGGGACAGGGTCACAGCTGTCAGGCTAGCTCGACAGCTGTGACCCAAGATTGAATATCCCCCTAAGAGTTGCAAATATTCTAATACTTTACTCAACAAGAACATTTAAATTTTGTTCAACATCGGACACACAATAGACAATATAGTGCAATATCATTTATGTAGGATCATTTAACCAGTAGTGGCATGTAATCCATTCAGGTGTCTGTGATTAAGTAACTTTCCAGGCATTATATTACTGGCAAATTAAATAAAAAAAAGTCTAAGTTCCACTATACCTGTCTAAAAGAAATCGAAGATACTCTGAGCAGTCTTGCTGAGATCGTGGTGTAAACCAAGGTGGCCTAGAAGCCTCAAAGAAATTCTGAGGTGCATATGCTTCCCGCTGTAACAAAAATAATCAGATAAAGCATTAACATCCTGTTTTAAGCTCCAGCAAACTGTATATGCTACAGCTTTATTTTAATGAGTGATGTACCTGAGTGTGAGCCAAGAAAGCAAAAAGGTGTTGGAGTGTCTTCATCAATGAGTGGCAGCCATTTAAAGTCAGTGACAGTACTTGTCTCCTAAAACTGAAAATAGATCACTGTCATATGTACTTGTTGGTGCACGTGTACAATGGACTACAACTTCATAGCAGCTGATGACATGGTACTTGGGTTCCAAGATCTAATAAATAGACAATCTCCTAAACATTAATCTAATAATGCAAGTTAAAAAGTACAGGCATCATTGTTCCCTTTGCTTTATTTGGATAGATCTAGCCATAAGTAAGCAATTTAGTGGAACAATCTAATGTATTCCATTTAATGATGATAATAGTAAATAACAAAAACAATAATAACATACAATATAAATCAGTCATTTTATTTTAAATAGATTACTAAACACATCAGAGCCCATCCATTACGGGGGGGGGGGGTACAAAGGTGGGTGAAGGACGTCAGTTAACCAATTTTTGCAGCACCCACCAAACTTTATGGCATTGGGATCTCTCTTGAAGTGTTTGCTACTCCATAGAGTAATGAGCACTTTTGAGAGAATAGGGGAGCGAATCGACTGGACAAAGGATGAGGTCGGGCTGGTGTTACCAGTATTTATAAGATGTGGCAATGAAAATTGCCCTCCAATTGAATTACCCCCTTATATTCTTTCAAATATAAGCCAGCTGTAATGGCCTTGACATGGAAATGGCCCCAATAATTATCTTATTCAAAGTGTTACAGATTAAGGGCCAGATTCTGTAAGCATTAAAAGTGATAAAATGGAGAGTGATAAACAGCCAGCCAATGAGCTCCTACCTGCCATGTCACAGACTGTTTGAAAAATGTCAGACAGGAGCTGATTGGCTGGCTGTTTCTCACTCTCCATTTTATCACTTTTGAAGCTTAGTGCATCTGGCCGTAAACATTTCAAGTGTAATATTGATATGGTCCATCACTAAAGCATAAAAGACCCCTTTTGCATGATATAAATGCTACAGACATTTTATCACAAGTGCTAGAAAACTCATTAATATGGCAATTTGCATCCTTTGCCCAAAATTGAATCCCCCTCTTAGGAATCAGTAGATAAATTCTTAAACTTACTCTGTAGCCATAAAAAGTGCTTGCAAGACACTATTCATGTAGCATGTATTTCCTAGGTTAATCAGCCCAGTTTTTCCAGTTTCTGATTTTCCTGACAACCTGGGCAAACATGATGCCAAAGCATTGGATTGAGATGTCCAGGCACTTTGGTTTAATACAAGTTTAACTTTCTCTTCAGGGGGTTTGGGCAAGTCCTACACAAAAAATAAAAAATATTAAAGTTACTAAATTTGTCCCTTTACATTTATCAATTACATCACACAAATCTTGAAATTATACAAAAGGTGTGTACACAGGTTGCAATGTAGCAGATACCAATATTGATTCCGTATCAGTGACTGCCGAGACCCGGCAGGGAGGGAGGAATGGCGCGGGGGAGAGTAGGGACTATGTTGAATTGAGCAGCATGACCCTCCTTTCGGTCTAGCACAGTGATTCTCAACCTCAGTCCCTCAAATACCCCAAACAGTTTACGTCTTCTGGGTCACCCGACAGCTGCACTCATTAATCACTGACACATTTTAAAAGATCCACAGGTGGTGCTAATTATTGCACTTCTGATTCTGTGTGGAGACATGGAAAACATGCACTGTCGACAGTACAGGTCGAGTATCCCGTATCCGAATATCCGTTATCCGAATTATTCCGAAATACGGACATTCCAGAAAGTGAAAAAAAATTTTTTTTTTGCTAAAAACTCACTGGGGACATATGTAACAGCATCACTGGGGACATGATATGTAACTGGCACTATATATGTGCAAGACAATGATTGCTTGGCATTCAAATTCAGTGCTGAGATAGTACACACATTTTGTTTCACGTTTTGAAACCTTGTTTTTTGAACAATTAAAATATGTTTGTGTGTATTTTATGTGGTAATAAAATATATTTGTGTGTATATTATGTGTTTATACAGCATAAATGCAAGATACTTCAAAATACATCATTGAAATATTAAAATATTCCGAAATACGGAATAATCCGTTATCCAAAATTCTCCTGGTCCCGAGCATTTTGGATACGGGATACTCAACCTGTACTTGGGGAACGAGCTTGAGAACCAATGATCTAGCAGAAATAAACTTGCCTGCACCACCTGTTTCTGCTTTCAATCCCAAAACCACAGAGCGAGGATGGAACGCAGCTAACATTGTGCGATTCTGACTTTCTATTTGATTTTGACTATTAAGTAAAAATCGAATAGAAAGTTAGCACGAATCGCACAGTGTGTACACAGCATTACTTCAAACTACTTCGAAAAAAATAATGTGCACCAGGACATCTCTATCGCATCTGCCACATAACAGGCTGGTTTTGCAAAGGTGCAATAATTCATTTTAAATGAATCCTTTGATTTACTCCTGCCTGCTATGACTGCAAAGCTGGAGCTATTAATGTGGATTATATTTTTATTATATACAATATAAAAATGTAGCAAAACATAACAATTTCAGCTTAAATAAAACAACCATTCAGGCTTTGCATATAATAAGCTGTTCTAATATACAGACCAGCAGGTAAAACCCTTCTATCAGGTGAGATTGTTCTGTGTTCCATCACACATTACCTATCTACATGCCCTTCTAATGCCCCTGCAACCTCTCCGTGAGCCCCGTTCATGTGGTCAGACCTTCCTAGATGTACCTTTTGGGCCATCAGAACTCCCGACCCCGGGTGGGACTGACCCCCCCAAAAAACCAGGATGGTCATGTGTAAATAGGGACAGTTGGGAGGCATGTCCGACATACAGATAATGATTGCAAAAGCGTGATGGAATCATACTGCTCAATTCATGGAAACATGTAGGTAATTGTGATAAATAGAGACCTTTTACCTTAAGCGCTTCCAAAATAGGCTCATAAAGGTCTGGAAATCCAGAATAATGATAGATCATACAGTGCATCAGTTCCGAAAACTGGATGAGGAACGTTGTGCTGGATGGGAGACCGTCACTTTTAAAAGAATGAACCAGGTTAACAACATGGGGAACAATCTAATGAAAAAGAAGAAAGCAATGAGTCACAAAGAAAAATGAATCCTGAACAAAATAACTTTATATTATTTGAAAAATAAATAAATGGTGACTTTAAAAATAGTCATGTGCGGGTTACATGTTGTGATTGAAATATGACAATGTAATGTACGGTGGGAATTGTAACTGCAGCTTGCTGCTCGCAACAATGCCTTGCTATGGTCGGCTTTCTCAGGACCAAAGTCATGCAGACCGGATTAGTGCAGCACTGATAAAAGCCAAAATGTATGAGCATGTATTACTACCAGACATGAAGGCAATGCTGGTGCTCCGGCTATAAAGCAGAGGGGAATAATGAGCACAAGATCATGGAAAGCAAGAAGACTGGAGTCCCATTTACTGCTGGTATTGAAATAATGACCTTATTTTCTTTACACCTAAAGAAATGGTGTGTTCTTTGATGGAGGTTTTTCAACCTAGTTTAGTTTGAATTAAAAATATGCCTCAAAATAAGACATTTACCAATACAAATGAAATGTGACATTGACAGCTTAAAATGAAATTAGGAACACATAAAGCAAATGGCTTACCATGTGGAAAGCCTCTGGAGAATGTTGAAAGCTAAGCAACATGTGCGAGAGGACAGCCAAAGCCCCAGGCCTTACCAGCGGAAACCAGAGTCTATTGAACACCTGAAAGAGGGAGACAGTAAAATGTAAAAAAAAAAAAAAAAAAAAAAGTGAAACGTACCATAACTAAAATGATCAAAAATTGTTTATCATGAAAAACATACACCCCACCCCCAGTTCTAGTTGGGCTGTTTAATGCAAAAGGACACGAGATGTACATGGACACACCTGTACAGATAGCTTAATGCTATCAAATTTATCTCTAGGCAGAGTTTGACCTCTCCCCTCTCATTACCTAAATTAATTCTTTCTCCAGGGCTACCCTATGGTGCTCCATGCATCTCATGATCAAACAGACCCTCAGCCTACAATCTTTTCACACCTTTCTTAAAATCCAATGTATCGCTCTTTCCTATTACACCACTCCAAGGCCATTCCTGCTGTATTATTTGGTGATGTACCATTGCTCCTATGGTGTACCTTTGCCTCATTCTTTTATATTGCAAACCATCACAAGAAAGACCTACAGTATTACATCTTATGTCTGCAGCATAATAAATACAGGCATTGTAGAAGAGTGGGAGCGAATTTAAAGTGGCATTATTACATAGTTATAGTTTGAAGGAGGCAGAACATATATTAATTTGGTGTTGTCATATTACTTGTTACACTTGTATTTTGTACCCCACATCTCAGTATGCTTTTTTTTGTACTAATGTATTTATTAATAGGGTGACTTTTATGGCTGATATATTTTGGTGATGCCATTGTCTGAACATGGCACCATATAAAAACTTGGTTAGTAGATTTTCAGAATATTGGTGGTTTAATTTGTGTCTGCGTTTCTGAGATATGGGACATAACGTTTCCTACAATTTATCACCATTGTGCTCTGGAAACCGTGACTGTTGGTGAGCTTTCCATGTGACCTGCAGGATGGCCTGGAAACTGTGACAGTTATTTGCAACCACCCACTACACAGGGATTCCTTTCACAATTAGGCTCCTAAAGGTGTAAAATGTTCCCTCCAGCTAGTATATTTGTACCCCAATTATCACTGAATAGAAATAAACATATTAAGACATTCTGTAAAGTAAGGATGGCCACAATTAGCAAGTTTTTATGACTTTCCACTGATGACTGGTTTTCAAATGATGGCAGGTCAGGGGTGTGGTATGGGCCTCCGACAGTGGTGGTCCCGATAGTCTGAATACCGACTGCCGGTGCTCTGGGGCGAGTGCAAAGAAGCCCCTTGCGAACTCGCTACGCTGTGGGCCTGGTAGCTCGCTACAGGTTATATTCTCCCTCTATGGGGGTCGTGGACCCCCACAAGGGAGAATAGCCCCTGTGAGTCGGGATCCCTCCCTGTTGGAGCACCGGCAGTCGGAATCCCGACTGTCAGATAGTCATCCGACACCCAAGGTCAGATGGTGGACTGGAGGAAGTAAGCCAAGTGTGCACAGCTCTTTCCAGCATACTACAGGGCAGGATTCCTTAACCCCACCTTCCTCCACCACTGCTGCTATCTACACTATAATATTCACCTATAGCTTGACAGTTTAAAGCTATGGTTTCCTACCATCAATAGAATAACCTACTGTATCCTTATGCACCTTACAAAGAAGTCATCCCAGGAAGCAGGTAACTGCTAATTATGGATTTAAATGGGCCCAAAGATGGCAAATACACCTATGCAAGTAACTTTCTATTTAATTACATATGCACCACTTCAGTGTTACGGGTTATTTGTACAGTTGCTGTCACTCAGATTGAGGTGGTCAGGGATATTTTAGGATGAGAATGTGGGTTCTCTAATGCACAGATAAAAATAATGGTTTGTCTTCAAGATACATTTGCAATCAGGCAGTCCTTATAGGATAGGTGAGGTCCTCACTTCTGGGATTCCCAGTATGTCACTGATGATGTACCCTGCGCACATAGTTAGCAACATCCCAACAGCCCTACATGTAGGGCCGAAGGAAGACGTCACTAGCAAGGGCCATGTTGCCAGTTGCAGCATGGTTGGTACTCCGGTACTGCCAGCATTGGCAACTGTGTATGCACTTGTCAATGCCGGCTCCCTTCGCAGGCAATGTCGCTGGGTACATACATCGTGTAGTGTGTACCCAAGCTTTGTGTTTGAGTTCTCATGGTGATACAAAAATTGGATGGTTTTCATATTTTTATGTAAAATTCCATAGAAATGTGGACTGCTAATTGAACCCCGATCTCCTGAAACGGTCTATACATATGACAACATTTCTAACATCAAAAGTCAAGTTTTGCCTGTCATTGCACACTTCAGATTGGGTAAGAGCTCTATATGCAGGATCCTGCAAATAGAAAGTTTCCAGTAACTGGATAAGCTCAGGTCTTGCTCTATTACATGGATGGGGAACCTTCGACCCTCCAGCTGTTGTTGAACTACCATCCCAGCATTCCCTGTTACAGTTTTGATATTTGGTCATGCTAAAACTACTGCAGGGCATGCTGGGATGTGTAGTTCACCAACAGCTGGAGGGCTAAAGGTTCCCCATCTCTGCTCTATTAGGAAAGTGTACAACAGGGCTGTCTACACATCCCAGCATGCTCTGCCAAATATTTTCTATTAGAGAGTGCTAAAACTGTGGCAGAACATGCTGGGATGTGTAGTTCCCCAATACATGGAGGGCTTTACGTTTGACACAGCTGAAATACATCTGTCCAACAAACACCTTCTGGTTAACCCATTGAGTGCCAATGTTGCGGTCAAAATTTCAGCTAAAAAGGCCAGCGTTGCTCATAGCAACCGTTCTTTTAATATAAATAAATACAAATACAGCCAAGTCATTTCATTGAAGTTTAAATATTGCACCCAAAAAAATCAAAACAGTCGTGTGGCGCTGGCATTTTTAGCGGATATTCTGAGGATCTGTCTAAGCAACTTTGGCACTCAAAAGGGTAAAGAACCACACCATATTACCCATTATATTGGTTTATTTGCACCCTACAAAAACATGCTAGACCTATATATGGAGACAAAACAAACAGTTGTAGTTAAGTAGATCAAAGTCAATTATTGAAAAGTATAGAGGTTGAACAAGTCAGACTTACACAACTTCTAAAACACACGGCAGGTAGCTGCACTATAACAGACACCTGACGTGTGGGCCTTTATGCTTGTTTTGTCATTACAAATAGTGACACAGCACAAAAAAAAGGGGGGGGGGGGGTGTAAGGTGGAGTAGATTTCAGGTTATGTCCTATACAAGAACTTGTTATTCCTATGACACAGAAAGTGGTTAGGGGTTACACAGGTTGCATACCAATTAGCCGGTCCAAGCTAATTATAACTTATACTGTCACACACCGTAAAATCCATAAGACACAATATACATTAACTACACCAGCTGCTTTCTGTCACTACTGTAAGGCTAACATGAGTGCATGTGTGCCAGATTGCTGGGAGTGTTGCTCACACAAATACACACACTCGTAGCTTACCAAAACATACATTTATACATATGTTTATATAGATCACACATATACAAATTTATATTTAGCAAAGTTACAGCAAAAAGGAAAGATAAAACAGGACAGAGTATTTAAGGTTACATGTTTATATTAAGTCGTTATTTTTCTTCTTTTTAAGAGTGATTTTTCCCCAAGGGTCAACATGTCCTTATTGCGCTACGAGTTAGCAGGTGTTTTGTTTTAGGACCCAAGAAAAAGCTAGTTCCCCATTAAGGGGCAAGTTCAATTAGCTGCAAGGTTCTATAGGGGTGACTGTATGAATGCCGACACACATTAGGTCGCCACATGGAAAAGGTCAACAGAGTCAGAAGGCAATGGGAAGGTCGACAGTCAAAAAGGGCGAAATTAGTTTTTCATGTTTTCTGTCCCGGATTTCGATTTAAGTCGACATGGACACCGTGGGCTAGCCATGATTCGGGAAGGGTGCCTCACTGCCCTTGGCACACTATTATATTCTCATTCCACGCCCTAGCGGATAGTAGGGTGTGTACCGCCTGTCGGCACAAAACAAAACAAACGTGAAAAACCCATGTTGACCTTTTGACTAACGACCTTCTCATTGTCAACCTAACGCTTAGGTTGTATTTCCGACCTCGGTTATGTGTCAACCTAAGCCCTTTGGTGGTCTACCTAATGTATGTCGACCTTCATAGTGTCAACCTAGCGACCGTGTCCCGTTCTATCATAACAGTGCAAACTAATACTCAGTAATGTTGGCATTTCTGGACAACCGCGTTCCAATAACCTCATACTCCATGAACATCGTAGTGCTTCCAAGAATGGTTTTCATTCTCTTTGTGCTAGGAGTGTGCTTGTGCATTTATCCTTATTTCTAGAGAACACAGATCTCAATAGCAGTTGACTGTGTCCTAATAAACAATATGTATACCTGTTTTAAAGGCATGATATTAAAACGGTTAAAAAACACAGAATTTTAAGGCTGAAATCATACAGTAGAAGTCATTATTTACGTACCAACTCAATTTTCAGCAATGTGACATCGATGAGAATAGTAAATTTCTGGACTGCAGCCAGTCCCTTCAGCAGGGCAATCACCCATGTCTCCACATGCTGTGCTAGAGGCCAGGAAAGCCAGTCAATCATCCTGAAAGAGGGGACAATATGTTCTTAACATAGTGTTTCTCTAGGCTCAAGAGATTCAATAACGCTAATTAGAGGCTGAGTCAAATGATATGTGTACTAATGAGCCAGGCTGGTTTGTAAACATCACCCTGTGATACCAAAAGATGGGTATGCCGTCTCAGTACACAGTCAACTGCCTATTAGTTTTCATGTAGATAAACCATTTTCAACTCTGTGTGGTCACTGTAGGAGTAACAGTCACTAGAAACAATGCAATACAAATAATCGAAAGACTAATATATGATGTCCATTTCATATGAGAAACAAAACACTAATATTAAAGGACAGGTCAAGCTGGGCGACAACTGGCAAATTTTAATCATTTTAGCCAAAATAGTGTTTTTAACTAAACTAAAAAAAACAAACAAACAAAAAAACTTATGTTTTAGATGTCAAAATGTTTACATTATTGAAAATGTCAAATTATTATTTGAGTGCATTTACTGTGCCCATAAGCGAAACAAAATGTATGAATATTTTTATTATAATGAAAAAGATTGTTGCGAAAAAGAAAAAACCATAGTATTCACAGAAATTGGGAAAAAAAATTCTGATTCAGTGCTACTGAAATCCAGCTCATGCTTTAAGGATTCTCTTAATCAGGTAGAGGTGACATAAAATAGCACATTGTACAGTATCTGCAGCTCCATAAGGGCTAATAAAGACTTTCACACTAATGTATTTGCAAATAAAAACTCTACATTTAGGGGGTTATTCTGGTTTACTCGCAAATGGACAAAACCCATATGCACTGCAGGTGGGGCAGATGTAACTTGTGCAGAGAGTTACATTTGGGTGGGGTGTGTACATCGAACTGATATCTATAGTGCAGTGTAAAAGCAAAGCAGCCAGTATTTACCCTGCACAGAAACCGAACTCTCTCTGCACATGTTACATCAGCCCCAAATGCAGTGAACATGGTTTTGTATCATGGTTTGCAAACATGATACTTCGAGTGCAAATCGCGAGTGTTTTTAGAACCTGCGATATACTGCATGCATTAACTGCCATTACAGCCCATCAGATAAATCATATGGTACAGGGGTATGTAGTAAGATCAATTGCACGCCAGTTGTCATGACTTGATAAATCACATGAGATATAGCTTATGTGCAATAAGCACCCAAGTACAAAATTGGACCTGCAGGACTCCCGGTAAGCTGTCATGGAGTTCAAAGGAAATCGGATGCCGGTTGAAGGCTCAGATAAGTCACGCTAGTGTATGGGCAACTTTTAAGCTGGCCATACACTACTGCGACTTCTCTCCTTGGAGTAGTCACCAGCAATTCCTCCTTGAGCCGCCTGGAACCTTCCTGGGTGGCAGGATCGCATGCAATATATATTGCATGTGGTCCATTTGCAGGCAATAGATTGTATTCAATCGCAGTCAAGCAACAGCTTTCAAGTCCAATAAGATATAGTACTGAGCAGACAAATGGTCATTTCAGTATATGCATCATATCTTCTTTAAGGCAAAAGACCTAAGGAGCCCGTATGGAGTATCAAATACAATGTGCTATATTTGTAAAGTTAAAAAATTACCAATATATGCATTGCGATAGACTTACAGCAGAGAGTAATCCTTGGTTTCGTCTAGTGATGAGCGGGTCCGGATCTCCGAGATCCGGATCCGCACGGACGTCCTGAATCCGAATCCGGATCCAGGACGTCCGCGGACTCCCGCGCAGGCCCGGAGCCGAAATCGAGGCCCGACGTCACATTGGTGACGTCGGATTCTCGCGAGATCCGGATTACATAAAAGCCGGGACCCGCCGCCGCCATCTTCATTCTGTGGGGCGACGCAGAGCAGGCAGCAGTGCTGCCAGAGAGGGGGGTTTTATTTATTGCTCCGTGAGGGGGGTTTGCTGGAGCGTTGTGTGTGTCACTGTGCTGCTTGCTGCTAAAGAGCTGCAAGTACAGAGGGGGTTTAATCATTTTTATTGTGCTGCTGGAGAGTGATTTTTTTTTCTATATTGCTGTAGCCTGCTCATCTGTAATTTGTGTCACTGCTGCTGCTACAGAATACTACAGACAGAGGGGGGTTTATTGTACTGCCGCAGAGGGGGTTTTCTTTCTATATTGCTATAGCCTGCTCATCTCTAATTGTGTCACTGCTGCTGCTAGCCTGCTACAGAATACTACAGACAGAGGGGGGTTTAATAATTTTTATTGTGCTGCCAGAGAGGGTTTTTGTGCTGCCTGGCTACCTGTTATATGGTTGTAAACACCTACCAGGCAGTCACCTCTGTTGTTGCCAGTGCCACTACCTTGTACCTACCTCTCAGAGTATATAAAAAAATAAATAAAAAAAAAATTAAAAATATATAAAAATATAAAAAAAAATAATTAAGTTGTTGTTGTTGCTGACACCACTGGCTGCCGTTAGATATCGCAGACTCAGTAATTAAATTTTTAACTGTGGTTTGCTGACGCCACTTGTTGTGTTACCTACCAGTGTATCCACTTTTGTATCTTGCTGCTGTTGTCACTGGCTAGTGACAACAACCAGCTGATATCTGGGTATCCAGTTTGCTGCCACCGCTGCCGTTACATATATCGCAGTAAATAACTCCGGTTTGCTGACGCCACTTGTTGTGTTACCTACCAGTGTAACTATCCACAAAATAAATATTGTATCTTGCTGCTGTTGTCACTGGCTAGTGACAACCAGCTGATATCTGGGTATCCAGTTTGCTGCCACCGCTGCCGTTACATATATCGCAGTAAATAACTCCGGTTTGCTGACGCCACTTGTTGTGTTACCTACCAGTGTAACTATCCACAAAATAAATATTGTATCTTGCTGCTGTTGTCACTGGCTAGTGACAACCAGCTGATATCTGGGTATCCAGTTTGCTGCCACCGCTGCCGTTACATATATCGCAGTAAATAACTCCGGTTTGCTGACGCCACTTGTTGTGTTACCTACCAGTGTAACTATCCACAAAATAAATATTGTATCTTGCTGCTGTTGTCACTGGCTAGTGACAACCAGCTGATATCTGGGTATCCAGTTTGCTGCCACCGCTGCCGTTACATATATCGCAGTAAATAACTCCGGTTTGCTGACGCCACTTGTTGTGTTACCTACCAGTGTAACTATCCACAAAATAAATATTGTATCTTGCTGCTGTTGTCACTGGCTAGTGACAACCAGCTGATATCTGGGTATCCAGTTTGCTGCCACCGCTGCCGTTACATATATCGCAGTAAATAACTCCGGTTTGCTGACGCCACTTGTTGTGTTACCTACCAGTGTAACTATCCACAAAATAAATATTGTATCTTGCTGCTGTTGTCACTGGCTAGTGACAACCAGCTGATATCTGGGTATCCAGTTTGCTGCCACCGCTGCCGTTACATATATCGCAGTAAATAACTCCGGTTTGCTGACGCCACTTGTTGTGTTACCTACCAGTGTAACTATCCACAAAATAAATATTGTATCTTGCTGCTGTTGTCACTGGCTATATATAGTCCACTGGTGCTGCACTGCTGCCTGCACTGAATCTGCCAGTCTGGTGGTCTGTGGTCTGGGGCTCACAGCCTAATAAATAATAATGCCCTATATCTTATCTAGTTACCTGTGTGGTCTGGGGCTTACTGGCTAATAAATAATTAAATATTGCCTGCCTAATAAATAATTAAATACTGCCGTATATCTCTACCTTTGTGATCTGGGGCTCACTGGCTATACTGCCGTATATACCGTCTGGTCTGGGGCTCACTGGCTAATAAATAATTAAATACTGCCGTATATCTCTACCTTTGTGGTCTGGGGCTCACTGGCTATACTGACGTATGTACCGTCTGGTCTGGGGCTCACTGCCTAATAAATAATTAAATACTGCCGTATATCTCTACCTTTGTGGTCTGGGGCTCACTGCCTAATACTGATGTATCTGTATAACTGCCTGCTGGTGCATACCCACTGACATATATTAATTGCACTCCAGTGGCGCTGTTCTGTGACATAACTCCGCTGCAGTGCCACTCTTACATGAGCCACGTGTTTGGGCCGCACACTTGTGTGGCTTAGCATAGTTATCCAGCTACCTCGGTGCAACCTTTTGTCCTAAAAACAATATTGTAAGGTGTGAGCTGTTCAGAATAGACTGTAAATGAGTGGAAATGAATGTTATTGAGGTTAATATAGCGTAGGAGCAAAAAAAACACCCAAATTCTGCGATTTTAGCCGTTTTTATGCTTTTTAACAAAAAAATCAGAACCCAAAACCCAAAAAATCCAAACACAAAACACTTAGGAGGTGTTTTGCCAAAACCCATTAGAACCCAAAACCTCAAGGTAATCAGAACCCAAAACCCAAAACCTGAAAAGTGGCCGGTGCACATCTCTAGTTTCGTCTGCAGGTTAGAGAAGCTCTCTACGGTCATTAGACCCCAAGATGCTTGGTTTCATTCATTTGCTCAATGCGGCCCTATTCTTTTACAATAATCAAAGTATATAGACAAGACTATGCAGAGAAAAGGCTGGTATAAGCATCACATTGTATTAATGTCTCTTGAGCCTCTGCAGCAGGTGATGATGACTGGTGGTGATGTTATAAAATGCAAGGTAAATGGCTGTGAAATCCAGGGAATCCTCACTTCTTAATGCAAAACGCATAGTGGACGTATGTTGGGGAGAGAGACAGTAATGACTCACAATCCAAGACTAAAAAGGTCAACTTGTGACAAGAGTGAAATGCCTGCCGGCGTCAAGATATAACTAAAGACCTGCCCAGATATAAGGACTACAGAAAAGAAGGATGAGAGCGATTATGTGCCTTATGTTACCAACAGCTCAGTCTACATTAGTGAATTTCACAGGACCAACAAGTGAGGTGCAAACTGCACCTGGGTGTTACCCTGCCAGGAGGTGATACCAAAATGGCTGTTCCTCCACAGTGACAGGGAGCAGTTTTGCGACGTGTCACTAAAGAGGAGTTAACAGTGCAGCCAGTGTCCAGAGACAAACAGGCATCTCTGGGAATGCTGGGCTCCCCCTGGAGTGAATAACATGGGCTACCCACGAGACCACAACCCTCCCAAACTTTCCAACCACTCATATGACAGGCCTATTTGTGGCTTCTTTTGATGATGAATTGTAGATCCGTTGGAAAGGATGAAAAATTTGATGGGGAAGACAACGTCATCTATGCTACTGTGACTTATGATCCCGTCTGGCCAGTCACTATCGTGACAAAAGATAAAGTCATCTCTGAAACCACCTTATCCTCCGGATGTTCGATACTACATTAGCGACTATGTAGATAAAGGTCATCTTTGATACCATAACTTATGATTTGGTCATCCAATTAACCATTGGTAATGAAAATATCTCATAAAAAGCCAGAAAAACTAACTTATTAAGTGGCTTTGGGCTAAGTTTGGCAAAACACAAAAGAAAAAATATCTTGGATTTTGATAAGTGACTTATGATCCTTTAATCCAATGCATCATTGGAGATGATAATGATAACGTAATCTCCAAAAACAGACTCATTAAAGTAGCTTTGTGCCAAGCTTTGCAAAACATCAAAGAGCACCACAAAAGTACAGGCTATCCTGGATTTTGAGGCCACAAAAGAAAAGAATAAAGAGAAAATTGCTAACAAGAAGTGAGGAAAAAGTAATCTTAAAGACTGAAGTAGACACAAACAGAAAGCCATCACTGTCTATGGCTTTGCCACCTGTTGCCTAACATTATAGAAGAAATTAATAAAATGCTTGAGGACTGATAAAACAGGTGGTTTCAATGAGACAATAAAACACCACATACACAAAAAAAATAGCAATAATAAAAAGTATTCACGGTACTGCTGATTACTGGTCGCATAGTAGTTATAAACCTAACAACTGATCTACAGAACTTGGGTACATTTTAAAGTGTTATTTTCCTATTGTTGAATACTCCTTTTACACCCAAATCCCGGATCCGACCCGGCATTTGGAACACGGATCCAAGCCAGGTCGGATCCGGGATTTGCACCGTTTATACTGCGGTGCCTACCGACGACATCATCTCCAAGCGCCGGGACTGCCGATCGCCGCACCCCGCACTGGGGGAGAGCCCAGCACTAAGGTAAGCTGCTGGACTTCCCCCAGCCCCCATTGCGAGGTGAATGGATGCCGCACACTGGCATCCGTTCGGGTCAGGATCAGTTGGTCACCAGCAAGTTGTTAGACAGTCATTAGGTCGACATGGGTCTAGTTCGACAGCGAAAAAAAAAATATTTTTTTTACCCTTACAATAGCAATTAGTACAATTTATAGATTAGAGTTCGGCTGTACCTGCAGAGAGCCCGGGTCATGCTTGCATCTTTCACATTAGGATCAGTGGTCAAACTTCTGATGAGAACAGTAATCATCTGTAGGGGAATGTGCTGCACAAGGCTTGCCAGGGCTACTGACGGTTCAAATGAAGCATCTGAAATACAGTTAATTCCTTTATACACACACTCATCTACGTGTTAAGTGACCTGCCTAGTCTAACAATTTAAACAGTGAGTAGTATGGGTGTGAGTAGTATGGGTCTGACTCTGCGGATAAGTTATATTATCATGTCAGACAAATAAGCTGCAAAAAAGAAAACAATATTTCTCAGGTGCTTCTGCGCTCAACAAGAGTTTGTCTGGCACCGAACAGTGTCGTTACACTAGCAGTCATATGGGGCCTGATGAATTAAGCTTCAAAACATGATAACATGATAAACAACCAGCTCCTGTCTGACATTTGCCAAACACAGCCTGTAACATGACAGTTAGGAGCTGATTGTCTGTTTATCACTCTATTTTATAACTTTTTGAAGCTTAGTGCATCTGGCCCATGGTCATAGAAGAAACAGGATCATCACATTGTGAGAAGTCAAGTGTAAATCTAATTTCCATAATGACGCTCTACAGATTTCTCAAATATAATTATATTTAAACCCCTTTCTTGCCTCTTTTCTTGTGCAAATGACCAACCTCTGTGCACGATAGCAGCTAATTGCCATTTTTAAATGAAATAATTCAAACACATGCTATGTCTCATCAATTCCAGCCCGGTACCAGTGGCAGCGCAGCAACCTCTTTTGGAAGCAAGCATGCCCACACTTCCTGAACAAATATGTATTTGGGTATATAAATAATAGCCGGGGGATACAAGGACAGTAGGTTGAAATTTTAAAAACAATTAGGCATACATATGTAAAAATATTGTCACTTAGCAAATAGCACATGTATTATTTTATCTTATTTATAACGTCCAAACACACACTAACCTGTGGAAGAAATAATTGCAAACACCTCCTGCAGCGATGGAAGTAAAGTGCATGGCTCAGCCTTCCAGATATTCTGTAGCAAGCTACTAACTTTGGTGACTTGAGAAACATATTCCCGGAGCTCCTTTTCTTGTGTGGAAATACACTGGAAATGTCCAATGGTCCTGACAAGCTGCTGGCAAAACGCCACGGACATTTTACCTTTGGGCACACATTGTACAAAGTCACTTAGTAGCTCACTCAGTCTAGCACATAATAAGGGCTCCGGTCTTTCACACACTAGTCTCAGGACTTCCACTTGCAGCACAGCAAAAATGTCCAGGACAGACGGACAGCTCATAATCAACTTGAGTCCACTGTGAATGTAGTCAATAATTGCTACATCTTTGCGTTCTACAGATCTGTACCCTTCCTGTAAAAGGGTCAGGACAAAGTTTCTGTTGAAAAAGTTCTCAAACTCGGTGCGATGATATCTTGCATAGGCTTCTAAAACTTGAACCCCGACTTGCTTCTGAAAGTAGTCCTCGCCTTCCAAAATGAAGCGTGTGGTCAGGCTAAACATAGCTTTGCATTGCTCCTCATTGATAGAGTTCTCCGCAGACTCAACAACCTTTTTCACAATAACTTTTTTCAGATTTAATGGATGGGTAGAGGTTACCAAGCCTTCCAATATCTTGTCCATTTTGACAGAAGTAAGCCTTGCATCTATTAAAGAATAAGACAATTTAGAAAGCATCCAACAAAAGCAGAAGATTTTCACAGAACTGTACCAGTAAGCAGAAGGTAACAAATGTTATTGCAATTAATATAAAGCACTTTTTGAATATGAGCTGATTACTGGTGTAATTAAATTAATCATGAAATTAAAACTACCTCTATACAACATAATATAGTCTAAGCCAGTGGTTCCCAAACTGGGAGCCAGGGGTTGGTGGACCAGGACCAAATCAAGGGGCCCATAAGCAAGTGATAAAAATCATTGCATACGATAAATGGCGCACCAGCCAATCAGCTCCCAATTGTCGTTTTCATGACTGTTAGGGGCTGAATGGTAATGACCCAATGGAGCACGCATTGTTAATAATATAGTAGATACAAAATATTGTTACAATTGATCTTATAGTGTGCACCCAAGTTAAGCTATCCATTGTTTTAAAACCAGTCAAGCCTAAACTTCGCCACCCAAATATGCTTATGGAAAGCTTGGACCAAGTTTAAATAGAACAATCACACTAGACATCACTCAGAAAATACAATTCATAGGTCCGGATTCAAAATGTTTAATTGCGCCCAAACTACCATCTAAAGTGAAGGGAGATTGCAGGGCAATATCCAAATAGGCTTTTTACTCCTGCTCATTAAGGTCAGGATTAGCCAACCTAAATGGGCACGACGCGAAAAGTTCTGTTTGCGTACACAAATGGGTGCCTTTTCCTGCATTTCAGTTCACCAACCCAGGGGGAGGGTGTGATCTGAAATGACCGCGCTGGCAACCATAAACCCTGAATGAAGATACATTTGAATAGCTACAGTGGGCACCCTGTATTTATTGCCGACATGTAATCATTTGAACCCGCCACATAGACAGTAACTGGCTATAATTTAGTACAAGCACAACACACATATTAAACATGGGATGCTGTCAATATGCCGGCAGTCGGAATCTCAATGTACGAAATACCGACACCGGCATCCCGACCGCCGCAATGCCAGCACTTTGGAAGGGAGAATAAAATAGTGTGCCGAGTGCCCCCCCCCTTGTCGGGTTTCTGACCGCCAGCATTTCATACCGAATCCTTAAACATTCCCAGATGTATGCAATTGTCCAGCCACTTTTTGGGTGTAGTATAGGGCTCCGACAGTCAGTATCCCGACTGCCGATACTCCGACAGGGGGGGGAGCCCTTTGCGGGCTCGCCGCGCTGCAGGCCCGGTGTCTCACTATGCTCGCCACAGGTTATATTCTCCCTCTATGGAGGAGGAATAGCCCCTGTGTATCGGGATAACCCCCTGTCGGAGCATCAGCAATCAGGATCCCCACTATCGGAACCTCATCCGGCACCCAGGTATTTATGGTGGCTATCTCCAGATGGTTTTAGCCCATAGTAGCTTTTGAACTACTCCATCATGAATTTTACTGGAGAGGGATACTACTGTACATATTTCTCATCATTGCCCTTGCTACTACATGTGCAGGCCGATGTCTGTGTATGAGCATTACGCCCACAGTGTTGGAATGCCAAAAGCATAGGTGATAGAGATACGATGATACCTACAAGCAATAATTTACACTAGCTTATTACAATTGTGAACAATAGCTTTACGTCTCAATCAATATGTGATAACTTCACAACTTAAACCCCTTTCACACAGCGTCTAAAATCCAGATTGCAGCTTGGTTTAAAAAGATTAACCCGGGTCCATCGACTTGGGAATCTAACCTGGCTAGCGACCCACGGAGAACCTAGATGACCTAGGGCAGTGCGTCCTGTTCACTGCATAGGGAGAGCTGCATGCCCCACTATTTAGTTGCCAAGTGATAGCAGAGGTAAGCCTATATCTCAGGTCCAGTCTGGTGTAAATGGGGTTGAAACACTTTCAGTGCCACAGGACAATTTCAGGGCATTTTATAAGCATTCTGACTATATCACTTATGCCCCTTTCCCACTGCAGCCTTAAAACGGTATTTTGCCGATTTTTGAGGGCAAAATACCGTTTAAGGCTGCAGTGGGAAAGCGCCAGAGTTGAAATACCGTTTAAAGTTAAACGGTATTTCAACCCGTTTCCAAAGCAGAGTTTTACATGGTAATTTACCGTTTAAGAGGCAATGGGAATGCATCTTAAACGGTAGAGATGATGGCTGATTTTTTCAGCCATTATCTCCGTGTGTGTACGCTGCCGGGCTGAAAGATTAACCACTTTCAGCCCGGCGGTACGCCCCGCTGCCGCCGCCCCCCCCCCCCCCCCGGCGTTTATACTCACTTGTCCACGCTGCGTCCGGCTGGCTGCTGCTGCGGCTGGATGACGCTGGTCCGGCCACATGCCCCGCCTCCCTCCGTCCTGCTCCACACGGAGCAGCACTGGCCACCAATGTTTTTTTTTGTAAGCCAGTAATATATAGATTGCTGGCACATGCCAGCAATCTATATATTTCTGGAACCACTGGGCACCAATGTAAAACGTAAGCCAGTAATATATAGATTGCTGGCACATGCCAGCAATCTATATATTTCTGGAACCACTGGGCACCAATGATTTAGTTATTAGGCAGTAATATATACATAGCTGGCACTGGCCAGCAATGTATATATTACTGTCCACCATGGGTTAAATTGAGCCGACATATAGCACAAATGTCGATGGCTGCGGGATTTGTACGCACCACTGGCCCCTCCCCCACCTTTTATTATGTGAAAACAACTGTGGGTGTGCACCTTTTTATCCCTGAAAAGCCCATTAAAGTCACAGGCACTCATTTGTGTTGTAAAAACGTTTTGAAGAGCTAAAACGTTTTACCTGCAATGGGAATGGTACTTAAATGGCATTTAAAACTGTAATCTGCTGCAGTGGGAATGCTAAATACCATTTAAGATCACCTGTAACTTAAAACGGGTCTGCAGTGGGAAAGCAGCATTAGAAAATGGCCCATCTGTGTAGTGGTAGCAGTACTTTGTTTATAAGGCACCACAAAGTGTCCGCAGTGCCGTACATAGCAAACAAACAAATTACAAGGTAACGTATAGGGTGTGTTGATAAAATACAGCATAAATAGGGGTATAGCTGGTAGAACTAAAATCAGCATCAGTTCTGAAGTAGGTGTTGGAAGTTGTCGAGGAGACTGAAGATGAAGTAGAGGAAGGGAAGAACAGGGCAGGAGCACTGGTGAGGTAAAGAGGTAGGGTGAGTACATGAGGAAGGAGGGCCCTACTCCTAAGAGTTAACAGGAGGCGGGGGTCATACAGATGCGTGTCGCTATCGTCCGTCGATTAATTTCTAGCATGCTGGATAAATCTAGTTAACCACCGGTAAGAGCCAGTGTCCTCTACGAAGAACACTGGCCCTGACAGATCACCCAGTGCTGACCCACAAAATCTATGTTTCTCAGATCACTCTGCAGTGTCAACCCCTTTAGTTGTAAAAGGGTTATTAGAGGGTCACACACAAAAAAAAAAAACACATCTTCTGCAAATTAAATTGTCTGATGCCGCACCTAGCTATGTAATAATCTTGGACCACCTGTCCTGTGAATGACATGCAATGGGACAAGCCATGGCAAGGCAGAGTAAGGTAAGCAAAGGTAGGATGTGCTGGGCACTGGTTCATTATACTGGTGTAATATACCATCACTACCTATCTACCCTCCAGTAGTATTCCCAGCCACAGCAATACACAACAGTGCGATATCACACAGCTTGCATTCGTAGATTACACCAGCACAATCTACAGCCAATACATCAATGACTGGTTCATATTATACATATTACATACTGGGAATAAAAATGATACTGCTGATGATAATGGAGGAGCAGATGAAAGCACAGCAGCGGAATAGTGCCATCTGCAGCGCGCTTCCCGGTGGGCACTGTGCTATTGTGCAGTGTGTGTGGGGGCGATATACAGGTGCCAGGCTGTGCTATGGCAGCCCGGCACTTAGAACAATCACCACCATGACCGAGTGCCCCGGGGCTCCAGCCTCGAGAGGGTGAGTCAGTGATTCCGCCTCTGTTCAGCTACATCTCCGGCCCGTTATTACCCTCCCTGACCCGTACACTCACCTGTCGATGCCGCGACGCTGCTGAGTACTCCGCACACACTGCAGGCCGGCAAAGCACCGTATAAATCCGCGTAACTACTGCTTGTAATCGCCGCTGTCCCCAGTTCCCAGGTACAGCGGCGCCATGTTGTTCCCTACGAGCCGGGTCTGGCGGGTGGAGCGATCTCTGTCGCTGAGTGATTGGTGTGTGACCCGTGACGTCACCGGCGACCTCCCTCCGACTCCCTGTTGCCATAAACATCTCGCCCTCGGTTGGCCGCTAGGTCGCGCGATCACGTGATCACAGCACGCAAATCCTGGGCGGCCATTTTAATTGTGGTCAGGACACCACACAGACGGCGACATCGACGTGTATGGTGTTTCCTACTGCTGGAGATACGAGACGAGCGACTGTTCTGCTGCTAGGTCGCATATCGCACATCGAACATCACCGGCATGGAGTTGTCCCTTACATCACAATGCTACAGTACATTCCCCTAAATCATGCACTAGATCTCCCTATATTCTGCACTTAGGGTTACCACCTTTGAAGCTATTTCACACACTCCGGCTCCTGCCGGGCGGCGAAAAACCTGTATGGCCAGGAAGCCCTGCAGCACACAGCAGTTTAGAATGGAGGGGATGGCCACAGCCCGGCAGCCGTCCCTTGCAGTGATGGGATCTTGCAGCCGGGCCGTGGCCATCCCGTGTGAATGGACACAACTGTGGTCCATTAGTAACTACTGTGCACGGCTTTTGGCCGTGCGGGATTTCGCCGCCCGGCACGAGCTGGAGTGTGTGAAATAGCCCTTGTTGTGAGATTCCCGGACAATGCCCCACCCCTTGACACACCTCCGGCCCCAGGCCCCACCCCTTAATGCACCTTATCATGTTTTTTTTTTTAACCTTTGCTTCAATCTATTCTTGATTTTGCACACCGTCATGCCACTTACACGTTACATTACACACTGTAATGACCATTGCACGTTATGCCACCCACCTCTATGCCCATTACATGTTACGCGATACACATTATGCCATACACCGGGATGCCTATTGCACATTATGCCAGGACTCAACAAATTTTTCTCAAATAGGGACATATGGACAGCATACCCTCCAACATGACCCTCTCCATTAGGTACAAAATGCTCTGTTCTTGGACTTCCCTGGCAATGTATGATTGCCATCACCTGTGTTGAACTAGTTAATTGATAATAAAGGGTGTTTGAGCACAGGTGATGGCAATCATACATTAAGAGGGAAGTCCAGGAGCAGAGCATTTTGTACCTAATGGAATGGGTCATGTTGGAGGGTATGGGACAGTGGGCGCCGGAGGAGTCAGGGAGAGTCGATTTGGTCAGATTTAACGGGCCAATTGGTCGCAATCGGACCAAATCGCCTCAGTGTATGGGTACCTTTACCCATAGACATTTCACTTGTAATTTTTTTTCAAATTGCAATACCTGGCACTTATTACCATTGCCACCCAATTGGATACCAATACATTTATTTAATAAAGGGGACCCCTTTGACTCGATTTATATTTTATATGAAAAAGTGCATTACCTATTATAGATGTAAGTTAGGCTTTTATCTTATGTTTTATTGATGCGATATGTTTACGAGTGTAACATGTAAATTTGTATAATTATATATATATACTCGTAGAGTGATTTTTGCGTTACCATCTATATTACAATTGTATTCATTTTGCCATCCCAGACTTGCTAGCTGGGGTACGGCAATTTCAATGAATCTTGTCTATTCCCTGTTAATTGGTGGCAGTAAATGCACCTGGTTATATGTCATCTTTTTTACATTGTTAAATGCTAGCTTTGTTTATTATAACAGCTCTTCAACCTGGAAACAGTTTGCCTAAATTGGTAATATAAAATCCTTTAAACGTCAGCAAACCTAACATTTGCCTGTAGAATACTACAGAATGACATATAATACTTAGATGTCAGAAGGGATATGAGGGGTCGTGCTATTGTATGACCTCTACTGACCACAATTGTCAATCTTCACAAAAAGTATTTTAAACTGAATACCGGTTTAACAATACAATAGCGTCAGTGTTGTTACCCATTGTCACACAAGGTTTGCAGGTCTAGGTCCCTGAATGAGAAAGCCTAATCAGCTATCCTGGGCCGTGTTTTAAAGTCATTATTATTAGAACCATGCTGACTTTGAAATAGGCTCTGTATCTTATATCAAGCAGTTTCCAAATTTGTTCTACCAGGTCATTGTTTCCCGTCTTCAGAAAACCCTAACAGTGCATGTTTTCCACTCTCCTTGTTAGTGCACAGGTGTATCAATTACTGTAGAGGCATTTTAGAATATCCACGGGAAATACAAATTACTTTGCTTGTCATTTTGTTATTCAGCCTTAAAAAGTGTGCTGTTAAGTGTTCTTGAAGACTGGATTTGAGAATCATTGCATGATTGCTTTCTTTTTACTCTTTTGCAAAATACAATTTTTTAGGCATATCCGTATTTTCAGGATTTACTATACTGAAAATCCGATAATTTGTATTCATATTCATGGCACATTCGTATTTGTATTTACAAATACGAATGTACGGTACACACCAGCAAAAGAATACGAATAGGGGTCCCGGGATTTGGCCCCCAAAACACTGGGATTTCAATCCCGGGAGTGGAGTTTCCAATCCCGGGATTTCGGGATTAGACTGCGCATGCGTGCAGTCTAATGCCGGGCAGCGTCTGAGCATCGCTCAGACGCTGCCCGACTTCTCCCGGCAGCACTGCGCAGCGTGACCTCTCAGCGTGAGGTCGCACCCGGCATTGTGATGCCGCACCGCCCGGCCAGCCAGTGCGCCCACCCAGCCAGCCAGCGCGCCCGCCTAGTCAGCGTGCCTACCCAGCCAGCCAGCGCATCCACCCGCCCACCCAGCCAGTACGCACCCAGCGTCATTGACGACCCGTCCCCCCACCAGGCAAACCCTCAAAATGTAAGTGATTGTGGGGCAGTCTTTTTATTAGGAAAGCCAATCCCAAATCCCGGGATTGAAAAAATGTCCCGGGATTGGCTTCCCTAGTTGTATATTGCTGTGGAACTTTGAGTCCCAGTAAGCCTCCCAAGCTTGCAGGGACTTGGAAAACCACAAGTCTCAGCATGCGGGCATTAAAGGGCCTGCTGTAACCTGTAGTTCCACAGCAATACAAATAGTTAAATAAACACACAGACACACAAGAAAAATAAAACGTTATCACATACATAGTCCACACATACTGATACTTATCTACCTTGAGCCCGTAGGTAGCCCTCCATCCATCGTTCCGGTCCTGAAGAAATCCATAGGTGTACCTGTGGAAGGAAACCATACTTACAAGGGTCCTCTGGTGTAGACCTGGTCCTCTTCGTTCCAGTAGCATCCAGGGGAGAAGAAAAATACGGATGTTCGTATTTTTAATTTATTCTTAGTAAATTTCCCCCATTATCTAAAGGCCCCATATTCTTGTCTGATTTGACCTCTTTTCACCCAATTCTGACGTATCAGACTGAGAAATCGGGGGGAAAAGTGACCATCGGAAGTGTTTGACATCCAATATGACATGCGGTTCCATGTGCATCAGAGTCGGAGGTCAGACCTGCTGCATGTCTGACGTCCAACTTGGCCTGCCTCCCGGCAGAGGGAAATGGGATTGCATGCAATATATTGTATATAGATGGACCGCATACGATATATTGGATGTGTCCCTTATCAAAGCTTCCCCTCTTCTTGGAAGGTTTTCACAAGATTTTGGAAATTTGGAGTGGTGGTGCACTCTAGAAATACAATATTTTTGTAATGTTTAATAAGTGAAAGGAGGCGGGCAAGTCCAGTGTCAGGAAGTAAAGTATGTTCACACAGGCCCCCATTGATTGGTGTCTCGCTGCTACTGAGCTCCTGCATATGCAGCAATTCTTCTTTTCATTGCATACCTCATTATATACTTACATGTGAAATAGGAATAGTTGGTTACTGAATTTAGGGTTAGTTATATAGAGCTAGGGTTCTTGCATGTCTGTATCTGGGGTCATTGTTTAGAAGTACACGTTTCCGAGTGACCCATTGTCATTCAGCTTTAGGGTGTACTTCAGACCTGGTCGCACCACCACAAATATGCAGCAGCCAGTGATAAGGTAGATGCCTCCCTGTTATAGTGAAATCCTGCCTTGCAAATTAATGTGTAAGCTGTGCGAATGGATGTGTATACTGTGCGAATAGATGTGTATACCTATAACAGACTTCGCAGCCAAGCAAAAATGACTAAAATCCTTTGTTAGTGGCTCAACATTGAATGATTTTTCCCCCTGGGCACCAGTCATCGCTAGCTAGGAGCAGCCAGGGACTTACTCAGCGGCTGCGATGAATACAGGCATATCTGACCTGGTGCTGAAGTAACACTTCCCTAAAACACTTGGGCGTGCCTGCATTTTCCCTGACACTCCCAGCGCTTTATTTGGCATGCCTAGTGTTTTTGTTGGCACTCCCATTAAACAGCTGGTTACCACCCCCAGATGAATACTTCCTGTCATTCACCTTGCGAACAGCTTGCAAATAGAAAAAGTATCAGGACTTCATCACTGGCTAGCAAAGTGAATACACATTGAGGCCCATAAGCAGTTCATCAATTTGCTGCCATGCCATCAGGTCTGAATGAGCCCTTAGTACGGATTCAAAACACCTTTCACTTGGCAAAAAAATGATTCACATGTCCATGTTAAATAAATGTGGAAAGCATTGATAAGGCTTTTTTTCTTTAGAAAGTGAAATTGTTCTAAGGCAGAGGCCCAGCATTTAAGGAGAGCAGCACTTTGATCCTCACAGTTTTGTTCAAGAACTTTTATTAAATTTACAATTAGGGAATGCCAATCCCGGGGCATTTTTACAGTACCGGAATGCAGGATTGAAAAATGCCCAATCCTGTCATTCCAGGGATCCGGGATTGGCTTCCCTAATAGAAAAAAAACTCCGCCCTGGCCACCCCATATATTTACTTACATGTGCGGCTGGGAGCTATGTGGTGCGGGAGGGAGGGTTGACGGTGAAGCTGGTCAGGTGGGCAATGGAGCTGGTTGGGTGATGCAGCCAGGGTGGGTGGGCGTGCTGATGGAGATGGGAGGGCAGCGCCCCCAGGACGAGGTGGACTGTGCGGCTGTGTAGCCTGCGCAGTGTGACCTCTGACGTTGTCACACTGCACAGAGCCGCACTGCCGTGGACAGGAGAAGCCAGGCAGCGTCTGAGCACCCACTCAGACCCTGCCCGGCATTGAACTGCAGATGCGCAATCTAATACCGAAATCCCAGGATTGGAAACTCCAGTCCTGGGATTGAAATCCCAGTGTTTTAGGGGACAAATCCTGGGATCCCGTGATCCCAATGCTGGGAATGGCCACCCTACTTGCAATCCTTTGTTTTTCATAGGAATCAACTGCATTCTTTTAAAAAAAAAAACATCCATTCAAAAATGTTCAAGTCCAACAGGTCTATACCAAAAATTCATACTTTATTCAAAAATGTATTGTATGTCATACTTCACCTATTTCCTTTATCAAACCATCCATATACTTCCACATTCCATCAACCATCATCTTATAAGTGTCACGGCCTGAAGGGGGACGCTGGCGCAGCGTGGCATACCTTTAAGGGTGCTCTGGAGGGGTCCCACTGGTGGAGGTGCAGGGTGCTGGTGCTGGTCCCGTGTGGCTGGGCGTCCCTCCGGCATGCAGGCAGGATCTGAGCTGTTTGAGCCGGGAGTAGTCCTCTGAGTGCCGGACTCCCGCGGCACCATCTTGGTTGTGGGCAAACAGCCGTTTTTGCCCTTACTTCTGTCCAGGACGTCCCAAACGGATGGGAACCGCCCTAAGGGGTTTTTAAGAGGAAGGCCTGGTACAGGAAGTTGCCAGTGCAACGTACTGTGGCTACTAGTTCTCTGTGCTCTGTTACAGTCGTGTTTAATTCCTGATTCCAGCGCAACTACCGGTTCAGCTACCAGCTTCTGCTGAAGTCCTGTTTGCCGGTATATTCCAGCTTGCCTTGTTCCGCACTCCCGGTGGTCCTCCAAGCCTCTGCATTCCGGTATTACCCTCCGCCAAAGTGCCTACCCTCGCGTCGGCGATGCTGACAAACTTGCGGTTGAACTTTCTGCTACTGTCACAGTCTTACCAATAATAAACCCATTCATGCAACAGCCAATCATTTGTCCAGCACGTTTATTATACAGAGGTCCAGGCACTCCTGAGGTTCCTGTGTCAGTACCGGGTCCACAAATTCCACCAGGCGTGACAATAAGGTTTGATCACTTTTTGACTTTGGGAAATTAGTGTTAGATCTCTGAGCAAGTGTCAATTGAAAATATGGTACCTGTCATGGCCTTCTTTCTTCCCCCTAAATGTGTATGTGTGGAAGTACAGGCATGGTTCGGAATCAGCAGAGAGAAGAATGGTCATGCAAACTTAGGTCAGTGTCACATGGGTAGGTGTAGGGTGGAAGCATAGAAGGAGCATAGAAGCTGGGTTAGTGCACTGAAATCAGATAGAAGCTGAGGTAATGATGGAGACTTTATACTCTTGTACCAGTTTGGTGCACAAAATGGGAATGAATAAAATGTGCAATAGAATCTTGGTGTCACAATAAAATCTAGGTGTCACAATAAAATCTAGGCGGCAAACTGACCTAAGATCCTAAAAGGGCTGTAGAATTGCACGCAAACAACTTGGCAATCCTGCATACAAAGTCAAAGGTGCAGGTGCACAAATTAAACTCCCAATTTAAATTTTTTAAATTGGGAGTTTAATTTGTGCACCTGCACCTTTGACTTTGTATGCAGTTCTACTGAAAGGTCTCCGCAGGGTCGCACCTCTCAATTGGTGTGCACCCCAGGACCCCACCCCTGTATATCTAATGCCGTGTATTTCCATACACATTAGAAGGCCAGAGACCCCTTCTGCGCCTGGTGGTAGCACCCACGCCCACCTGTCCTATATATTGGTTTTAATTAGGTTCCTGACATTTCTTAGACTGCATGCAGAGCAAGGTGAGACCTGCACAAATGTTTAATGGATTATCAGATGGGGGGGTGCATTTCTGGGTTGTGGGCCCCCCTGGACTGGTGTGGCTGTTTGGCCTCAGGAGCAACACAAATTAACACTTATTTTCATATTCACTTTCATCCCTATTGTGTGTTTTATTTCAATGTAATTTATTTCTCACCTTTACCTCTCACTACTTCACCTCTCACTACTTTATCTCTCATTTTTTTACCTCTCACTTACTTACCCCTGCTATCTTTAGCAGCCTCTCTCACTAACCTATCCTCACTTTGTTTCACTATATATTTCTTTCAGTCTTGTGTTGCCCTGGGGTCACTCGGCTGCACCGTTTTGGGGTGCCCTGTGCCCTAGATTTGTACCCCCCAAAATGTTAGGGACTTGCCCGACTAATGAGGTCACCTGGACGCGGTGGGCAAGCCGTTACTTATGGCCATAAATAAGCGAAGAACCTCGCTAAAAATGCAAAATTTTATTGCAAACATTTTTAAATTGGGAGTTTAATTTGTGCACCTGCACCTTTGACTTTGTATGCAGTTCTACTGAAAGGTCTCCGCAGGGTCGCACCTCTCAATTGGTGTGCACCCCAGGACCCCACCCCTGTATAACTTGGCAATCCTGACCAATTCAAGGCAGCATCCAGGCGAGGATGACAACCCGTTGAGGCACATACATTGTTCAGACAATGGGGTTTATTCTAGTTCATTCTTTCTGACAAAATCCTTCTTAGATGGACAAAACCATGTGCACTGCAGGGGGGCAGATGTAACATGTGCAGAGAGAATTAGATTTGGGTGAGTTATTTTGTTTCTGTGCAGGGAAAATACTGACTGCATGATTTTACACTGCAATATAGATCTCACTTTGAAGAAAAACCCCACCCAAATCTAATTCTCTCTGCACAAGTTACATCTGCCCCACCCGCAGTGCACATGGTTTTGTCCATCTAAGAAGGATTTTGTCAGAAAGAATGGACTAGAATAACCCCCAATGTGTTTATCATGATTCAATTTGCACTTTCTTTCATGGTGGCTGTGACCACATTTTTGGACAAATGTGTGTTAGATCTTCACTTAAACTCCATGTTAATTGTAAGGGTTAAATTTAAGAGTTAAGCATGAGTTTATAGAAGTGAGATATGTTGCCCTTAGCCATCAGATTCTAGGAGGTGCTAAATAAATGATAAGTACAATTTGACTGAGTGCTAAGAGATGATGCAGACAATTGAGACTGAAGAAATGTATGGGGGATACGGAGGGGTGGAGAAATGGGTGCTGGGTTAGTAAGGAAGTATCAAAAGTACAATATTTTATATATAGCAAATCCACAGTGGTGTTTTCAGACACGTTGAAGCAGACATGTACACTGAAATACTTTTGACAGTCAATTAGAGAGTTAGTGAGTGTTTGTAGTCTTTAGAGGTTTGAAAATGACACTTAATGACTTATTCTGTATAACTATAGCACAGAAGATCATAGTCATGAATGATTGTGGGAAACAAAAACATATTTTATCAAGCTGACAAGATAACAAAAAGCTATTTGTTATATTCATTAGTTTGCATTTAGACCATTATTGCCAGTATGAACAATTTGCTATCAAAATATTAAGACACTAGCAAACTCGCTCGAAGCAAATGCTTTGAAAGCTAGTCTGCTACCTTGTGATTGCCTCTGTGTTTGTGCATGTGTGAGAGAAAGAGATGTAGTTTTACTCGCTGCCAACAGATGGCAGTGTTTTGGAGACACAGAAATGGACAGTAGACAGAGAGAGAGAGAGATGATTAAAGCTGTGTATACACGCTTCGATTTTTCCCTGTTTTCGATTTGCTTTTTCTTATAGAAGCAAAATCGACTCCACATCAAATGGTTTTTAGGACACTTTCGATCTGCATTCGATTCGATGTACGCTCCCGTTTTCGCAAAATCGAAAAGAAAAATAGACTGTGCAGCCAAGGAAATATCGAATTCGATCCAGTAAATCCAAAGTGTACAATGTACCATGAATGTAAATCGAATTCGATATTGAAATCGATATCTAATACAAAAGGACAGATCTAATACCAAATTGAATGGGAAGATCTAATGCCAGATCTAATAGAAAATCAAATCTAACATTGAATCTAAAGCAAAACGAAGTGTGTGTACCATTGCTGTTACTGAAATGCCCCTTGGGGGGGGGGGGGGGGGAGTGAAAGAAAGAATGTCATGGGAAAGAGAGAGAAAAAGTGGAGCAGGAAAGAGAGGGAGAGAGGGGAGGGCAGGAAGAAAAAGAGGGCTTTGTGGAAAAAGAAGGAAAGATAGAAAGATGTGAGAGCGAGAGAGAGAGAGGTCAAGGAGAGGAAGAAAAATAGGGTATTGGAATGAGAGATCATGTTGGAGAGAATGGGAGAGTGTCAGTTAGAGAGGGGGAGAGAGAGACTATGTCAGAGGCAGGGGCGTAACTAACTATTTATCGCCCCCCCGCCGCACGTTTATTCGGCGCCCCCCACCTAAACTGCCCCCCTTCTTACCTGCGATCTGCGTCCGACTCTCGCCCGGCTCTCTGTCGGGACATTCCTGACGTCACGGTCCCGGCCGGCTCCTGCTGCTACAATGAAAACGGACTCTTAGAAAATGGCTGCCCCCATACTGCAGACAGAAAACTGTCTGCAGTATGGGGGCAGCCATTTTCTAATTGTCAGTTTTCATTGCAGCAGGAGCCGGTCGGGACCGTGACGTCAGGAAGGTCCCGACAGAGAGCCGGACGAGACGCAGACCGCGGCTAACTATAGCCCCGCAGCCCCCCCGGTGGCGCCCCCAATTTCTTTGCGCCCCCCCGCCACCGCGGGGGCTGCAGAGCTAAAGTTACGCCACTGGTCAGAGGGAGAGAGTTTCAAAGATAGAGAAAGAGGAGGACTTCCGGTTCCGCCCCTGGAAGATGCGGTAGTGGGTGAGTGGAGCTCCGCTGACCAGGCACCCCACACCGCTCACCAAACGGCTTGAAAGCCTCCAGACAGCCCGCCCGCCACGCTAAACCTCCGCACATCCCCCCGCTGCATGAAGCGCTACCTCAGCGCCATGCCCAGCAGCACTAGCCGCCAGAAGAGAGACAAGACGCCGGGACCCAAGATGGCGCCGGACGCCATTCCCCGCAGAGCAGCACCTGCCTCCCCAAACGCTCCCAGCACAAACAGAGAAACGCTGGCTACAGGCAGCTCTGACACACACATGGACGCTGACCCAAACCTCCACAGTGAGTACCAGTCCCCAGGGACACACCTGCCGCCCGCATCTGCTCCAGTGACCTATGGAGACATGGTGGAAGCCATTAGAACAGCCATAGCTCCCCTCCTAAAGGCACAAACAGCAGACATTAATAAACAGATAGCGCAGTTGCAGCAGAGGGTACAATCCACTGAACAAACTGTGGGGGCCAACTTTGCAGACATCAGTGAACTTAAAGACTCCCTGCAAGCCTCTCAGAAAGAAATATCATACCTGCATAACAAAGTGCAAGATTTAGAAAATCGCTCGCGCAGATCTAACCTGAGAATTATTGGGCTACCAGAAGCAGTCAGAGGACAAGAACTGTTTGATTTTATCCGCATTACCTTGCCTGAAATATTGCAAGTCTCTGATAAATGTGAAGATTTAATCATAGAAAGAGCACACAGGCTTGGCTCAATTCGCCCACAAGATGGGGCTAGACCCCGGGCAGTGATTTTCAAAACCCTTAACTTTCTTCATAAAGAGCTACTGTGGTCGGCGTCAAGAAAAATTAAGGACATAACATGGCAGGGAACAAAAATTCTAATCTTCCAAGATTTCTCGGCGGAACTATCCAAGGCCAGGAGGGACTTTGCTCCCATATGCGCAAAGCTGATTAATGACGGAACCAAGTTTGCCATGCTATACCCAGCTAGGCTGAGAGTCTTCAAGGATAACACCTTTAAAGACTTCATCTCCCACCTCGACGCAGAAGCATACCTGCAGGAGGAAGCGGAATCCACCCGACCACCTCACGACTGGGCCGATGAACAATCCTAAGGGACTGCACAAAAGACCCAACTCACTGCACCTCATGTTTCTTCCTTTACAGGAACCCCCCCCCCACCCCTCTCCTTTCATTCTCCTCAGACATCCCAATGCAAAAACAGCTTCTGTGAGAGGATTTGCCCTCCTCAGCAATCATCCTCCCTCCCCCCATCTATCCCCCCTTCGCACCTCATGTCACAGATGCTATCTTCACGAAGATCACCCCATTCCCCTAACCGGATCCATAAGTTACCTGTGAACTTCAGTCATGGAGGCAGAAGAGAAGACATACCTCTCTCACCCCCCCCCCCCTCAACCCTCCCCTCCTAACTGGACCTTCTACCCTCCCCTCCCACAGAGGCAAAATCGTCGTAATCAAGACACAGAGAAATGATCTACACGAACTGCCTCCCTAATTTACCACTTCAAGACTCGCGGTCGTTGATATAACCATTTCTCCCCCTCCCCCCCCCCTCCCCTTTCCCCCCCCCCCCCCCCCCCCTGTTTACAGTTCTATTGTTGCCTGTGGCGGGCGATATGTTCAAGTTAACGCCAAATTCAAGTTAACTGTTATAAATATTTGATGTTACACTTTAATGTGTGTGTGGGGAGAACACCTGGGTAGCGGTGTACCCCTGGTCTCCCCAGCCACCCCCCTCCTGCCTGAGTGCCTTGGCTGATGGTCGAGACCCTCAGAATGCCTTTCTGGAAGTCATTGTTTGCATGTTTTCACCCCCCCCTCCCACCCCTTTCTTTATCCCTCCAAGCAGCAATGTTGTTATTGTCAAATGTTGTCCACCAGGACATAAAAGCTTAATGTGTACACCTTATAGACTACCCATTCCCAGCATGGACTTATGTCTGAGCTGACAATCGGTAGTTGGAATGTAGGCGGGATAAATTCTCCGCAGAAAAGAAAACGTATATTACTGTATCTCAATAAGTTACATATTGACGTTGTGTGCCTGCAGGAGACCCACCTTACCCAGCCTGAATCAGCCAAACTCCGGACGCTAGGATGGCAGGTTCTTTCTTCAGCATCTTTCAATTCAAAGGCCCGGGGAGTAGCAATTATAGCGAGAAGACAACTACCCATCACTGCAGAAATACTACATACAGACCCGGAAGGTAGATATACCATATGCCGCATCACCCACACACAATCACAATACATAATTACCAACATATATGCCCCTAACACATACTCCAGACAATTTTTCCTTAACATAATCAAAATTCTCACACCACTATTGCACTTACCCATCATTCTCTGTGGAGACCTCAACTTAATATCTGACCCACAACTTGACAGACAATTCCCCACCCCAAGAAACCTCCCTAAGCTTGGTGTCCCAGCATTGGCGAAAAGACTTAACCTGATAGACGTATGGAGAATCTTCCATCCCACTGAAAGGGATTATACATGCCTGTCCGCCTCTGCTGGAACACTCTCCCGTATAGATCACATTCTGCTATCAGAAAATCTATTCCCAAATATTCTCGCCTCTTTCATTGAACCCATCTCACTCTCTGATCACGCGGTTATCTGGGTAAAAATACGCCTATCCCACGAAAAAAGTCCCATAATAACATGGAGATGCCCCTCATACTTACCTGCCTCTATATCTTTAAAACAGGCGGTACACACAGCATGGGATGACTACGCTCTACACAATAAACCCACTGAACAAACAAACCCCGCCCTATATTGGCAGGCCTCAAAGGCCACCATCAGAGGAACAATGATTGCCCACACTGCATATCAAAGGAAAAATATTGCAAGGGAATTTGTACAAGCCCAAACTTCCCTATCCACCAAATATATCCTCTTTAAAAACTCCCCTTCACCCCTCACCAAAACAGAATACCAAAAGGCAAAGTCCACTTTCGAAGGCTTATTTATCAAGTCAGAATCCCTGTACACTTTTAAATCAAACGCGCGTTTCCATAAGTTTGGAAATAAATCCAGTAAGCTCTTAACTAACATGCTCAAGGGACATCAATCCCCTTCTCTAATTCACCCCCTCAAGAGACCAGATGGATCCCTAACAACCTCAAACAAACAGATAGCCCAAACCCTACACACTTTCTATAGCTCCCTGTACAGCTCCCCAGCTTCAGACTCACGACAAGCCCAACAGTTTTGGGAGGGCCTCCCCATCCCACAACTCCCCCAATCCATAACGGACACCCTCACAGCCCCTTTCACCTCAGAAGAAGTAGCAAAAACAATATCTAGTCTACAATCTGGGAAAGCCCCAGGCCCTGACGGCCTAACTTCAGACTACTACAAACTCCTAGCCCCAAAAATCACCCCCACCCTAGCAGCAGTCTATAATCAAATTATGCAATCCAACAATGCCCCCCCACTCTTTAACATGGCCACCATCAAGGTCCTCCCAAAGACTGGTAGAGATCTCACAGACCCAGGCTCCTACAGGCCTATATCTTTGTTAGATATAGATTACAAAATTCTCACTAAAATTCTCGCTGAGAGACTAAAACCCCTGCTCCCCTCCCTGATCCATACAGATCAGACTGGTTTTATATCAGGTAGAAACCCAGTGACCAACATTAGGAAGGTACTGACAGCCCTACATGTAGCCCAGTGGACGGTGTCGGATGCCCCGCTGGCGGTTTTATCTCTGGACGCGGAGAAGGCGTTCGACATGGTCCACTGGGACCATTTATATGAAACTATGCGCAGATTCTCCCTACCCGAAAAATTCATCAATATTATCCAATCCCTGTACAGAAACTCAGCCTCAAGACTAATGTGTAACGGCCATTTATCAGACCCCTTCCCAATAGCCCGAGGCACCAGACAAGGATGTCCTTTATCCCCATTACTCTTTGCATTAGCCCTCGAACCTCTTGCAATAGCATTACGACAAACCCCCTCTTTTACAGGCATAAAAGTGGAGAATGTGGACCTCAGGGTCTCGCTCTTTGCGGATGATATGTTATTATTTTTAACTGCACCAGAACACTCCCTGCCTGAAGCCCTAAAGATTATCCAAACATTCAGTTCCTTCTCGGGATATAAGATCAACATTTCGAAATCAGAACTTATGATGCTAAGGGGCCCTCCTCCGCTCTTCCGGGCAGGGACCGAGATGCAATCAATAAGAATGCAATCATCCCAATTAAAATACTTGGGAGTCCAAATCCCACCCAAACTGGAAAGACTATATCCATGCAATTTTGATCCCCTATTCACGTCAGTAAATAAGACTATGGATTCATGGACAGACTTGCCTCTGTCCCTGTTGGGAAGAGTGGAGGTGATAAAATCGATCATAATGCCCAGATTATTTTATGTCATGCAAATGATCCCTATGAAGATTAAAAATACAGATGTTAGAAAATTTAACTCCAGAATAACAAAATTTCTCTGGAATGGGAAAAAATCTAAAATAGCCCTCCACAAACTTCAACTCCCCAAAACAATGGGTGGCCTTAATATTCCGGACCTTAAACAATACTCGAAATCTCTCCTATGCCGTTTCGCAGTAGGGTGGTTAACAGAATCAAATAACTACTCAGACTATTCCCTTGACTGCGCCCTCTTACACCCCTTCTCGCCTAATGCCCTATTACCACACCGAAACACAAAATCCCAAAACATATACAACAGAACACACTCTTCTCAGACATTCATGCGGCATGGTGGTCTGTATCTCAAACGTTGAAGCTTGATCCTAAGATATCCCCATGGATTACCCTTTGGGGCAATCCATTATTCCCCTCGGGACTAGACAGCGCGGGTACCCAAAGAATCTTCGCTAAAGGACTAAAAAAGATCTCCCAGGTCTTCGACCCAGGAGGCAGCCTATACTCCGCCTCAACCCTACAGAGCCAATATGGGCTACCCCCCGGCTCTCTTTTCCCCCTCCTCCAAATTTCTCACTATGTGCGCTCCCTCCCTTTGCTTAAACTCAAAGAGCCTGCCATGCTGAAGCTAACCGGAGTGGCCTCCAAATTCACGCAGGGTAAGTTCAAATCTAAAATGTTTTACGAAATACTTGCCGCTACACCTGCTCAGAAATTTATGACACAGACTCTGGGTTTGTGGAAGAGGGATATTCCTTTATTGAATGACTCAAACGAAATCTTTAAATATCACAGTAAAATTATCAAAATACTAAAATCCTCTGTACTACAAGAGGTACATACAAAATTTTTACATAGGGCATACATTTCCCAACATCAAAGAAGCTTCTTTGTGGTGGACGAAGATGGCTCATGCCCGAAATGTAGATCCCCGGGGGCTTCCTTCTTCCACAACTTCTGGACCTGCAGGCACATAACAAGGTTTTGGAACAAATTAATATGTCACATCAGATACACATACGATCTCCCTGCACAACTAGCCCCCCTACCACTCCTGTTCGCCAACTTTGATTCTTGGGACATCCCCCATCCCTCCAGCAACCTTATACCCATACTTACGCTCACTGTTACTGTTGCAAAAAAAGTCATCCTCAACTCATGGATAAAACCCCACATCCCAACAGTGAATGAGGTCGAAACTCTATTATTGAAATATCTATATTATGAAAAATACGACATTATAAGGAACTCCCTCCCCCTCTCACATGAGAAATTCTACAGAACCTGGGGCCCTTTCATCAAAAGCCGCCCGCAAGAGCAAATAACGGAAATATGCAAATTGATAGAATTTCCCCTCGAAGCTGAGTGAGACAACTACAAATTACCAGTCAACTCACCTCGTCTCAATAAACAACTGCTGCCCCCCCTCCCCTCCCTACCCCTCCCCCCTCCGCCCCTTTTAATTTATATTTCACAGTTTATCTTTTATAAATAGAAAAAGAAAAAACTGGTTTGATAATGTGATCTAAGTTATGCTATATGAAGGATGAGACAACATTTAAGATAGCTACAAGAAGGTATTACAGTATGAATAACACACTCTTTCTCAGCCGCCTGGAGGATGAATGTTGTAACCCTCATTCTTAATTGTTGATGTTATGAGCTGTATTTTCTACACCCACCTGACAGGTGGAAGTGATGTAAAATATTTATATCCACATGTCAAAACCTCAATAAAAACAATTTGAAAAAAAAAAAAAAAAAAGATAGAGAAAGAGTCAGGCAGAGAGAGTGTTAGTGAGAGGGAGATGAAGGGGGGGGGGGGTAGACTGATAGACAGAGCACCATGTAGGGAGACAGAATGACAGATAGAAGGAGGGTGCAGCATAGACAGACAGAAAGGTGGTGATAATAGACGGTCAGACAGAGCACCACATGGAGGAAAAGTAAGACAGATGGAAAGGGGGGGGGGACGACCAGGCATGGACAGAACACCATGGCGGGATGAACTCACAAACAGACAGATGGGGGGTGGGGTTGTTCTTACCATCCCCAGCGTGCCCACTTCCTCTCCTCAATGGTATGGCTTGGGGCAGTGGCAGCAGCAGAAGCGGCTCCTTGCAGCGGGTCCACCTTGGAGCATCGCCGGGCAGCAGCGGGTCCCATACCCCCCCCACACAAGGTGGCCATCTGTAGTGCTGCTCCGGGACCCCTCCTCCGCCAGGGTGTGGCTCTGGGAGGCAATGGTAGCCGGTCTCCTCCGCCAGGGAGCGGGTCTCTTGCACAAGGGAGTAGCTCTGGGCAGCAACAGCAGCGGGTCCCCTCCTTCACTCCGGGCAACAGACAGTGGGTATTGTCCTCTTTCCCCCTGCCAGCTCCATCACAGCAGCCAGGCTACGTGTAGGTGTAGCAAGCAGTGGGACTGCATCTGCACTACCGGCTTCCGGGTAGCGACTGTGACTTTCCCCCTTCCTTACCTGCACTAAAAACGATGTCCCCAGACCCGCAGCTGCACTGCTATCTTTAGGGGGAAATACAAATAACACAATTATAGAGGGTGCAGGGGATAGCCTGCTAGGATTTGGGCCCTCCCCGAGACCCGGGTCCCATAGCAGTCGCACCACCTGCACACTCTGTAGTTACGCCACTGGTGTGTACATAGCTTAACATTAGTTCATTTGATTGCACCCAGAGGTAGTTCATCTCAGGTGTTCATTGTGGTTACAGGGCACCAAATTTTTTAGTTTTGACAATAGATTTTGACTATATAGTCAAAATCGCATGCAGATCGCACAGGTTTTTTACCTTGCTATCCTGATGCTCCAGTGACAACACAAATCGAAACCCAGATAGACAGGGCTGCAATGACTACATAGTGCAAATCGAATGTAGATTGTATGAATTGTATGTAAATATTTTTTTTTTTTTTTTTTTATAATTTTTTATTCCATTTTAATATCACATACATATATACATATATCAATTTCATCTCTTTATACATTTTAGTGTTACAATAATAAATTGACATATTAAGAAGAAATTTAACATAGTCCATATTTATAATTACAAACCCGCCCCCCCCCCCCCACCCCCCGCCTGGTTGTTCTAGTATCATTTATTAATATTTTGGTAGTTTTGCGTTTATACTATTCTGCGCATTCACCTAATTTTGTGTTCAGGTCCTGCCACATATGCTGTTGTCGTTACATGTTGGTGATGGGGTTACGGTCATACCTTCGTACTATACGTCTATATTGTCTAAAATTAGTGATACATAAGTGTTAGATAATGATATCATTCTTATACAGTGAAATAAATATGAAAATATCCCCATTGTGATTTATAGGTGTGTTCTATCTATGTTATCTTGGTATTTATTTTACCATTTCTGGTCTCCCTCTATACTACTACCTGTGTATCTAATCAGTACATCTCTCAAATTAATAAATAAATTGAATTAAACATTTGTGTTTGTTCCCCACATAATCATGGGGTTCTATATACTTGTGTTAGAATCTAATTCTTCCCACCGATGCCAAATTTTATTGTGCTTATATAGTACATTTCTACTTATATATAAATATTTTTCGTGTTTGAGCGTGTAGTTAACCAACCCCTTCCAACAATTTAGATCAGGGCCTTTATTCGCCATCCAACATCTTGCAATTACCACTTTTGCCAGCGAACAAAGGTTGTTAATATACTGTCGATCCCCAGGATTCAGCAGGCTTGTGTCTAGAATATTTAGTATACATCCTCTAGGGGTCATAACTTCTCTAGGTATACCGGAATCCACAGTTATTTGTATCACCTCCTCCCAAAATTTAGCTACATGCTGGCATTGCCATAGGAGATGGAAGAACGTGCCATAATTGTCTTTACATTTAGGGCATACTGCTGAGGCTACACCTTTAAATTTAACCAACCGTGTGGCTGACATGTAGGCTCTATGAATTACAAAAAATTGTACTTGCTGTACTCTAAGGGCGTTAGTAGACTGTGCTATGGATGCTACTGCACCTTGCCATTCTTGTACGTCGATAGGCCCTAAATCCTGAACCCATTTATTTCTCAGATCGTCCATTAGTTCCACCCCTTTATCTTGATTAAGTCGTTTATATATTCTGCTAACTAGGTTCCTATTGCCTCCAGCTCTTATCACCTTTTTTATTAGGGACTCTTGGATATCTGGTTGGCCCCTCGAAAATTGGGCCTCCAGGGCTGCCTTCAACTGCAGATAGCGGTAGAAGTATGATGTTGGTAGGCTAAATTCTTCCTGTAGCTCCATAAAGGTTTTTATTCGGCCAGGGAGATAAATCTGCCCGATAGTGAAAATGGCGTACCTATTCCAGACCTCACGAACCTGGATTAACTTCAGTTCACTAAAGGTTATGGGGTCATCTATTAGGTGCATAGGGTCAATCCCCTGTATTCCCAATAACTTTCCCACCTCCTGCCAGGTCTTTATGGCTTGTCGCACTAAGGGTGGGTCGCCTATGTACAAAGATGGTTGAACTATTCTATTTTTAGGGTGGGATCCGGGTGTAGCCAAACTTACCACTCCCAATGCAATATCACTGTCTTCCTGGTCTAGAAACCAGGATCGCAGTTGCGCCATTTGCGCAGACAGATAATAAAGCCGGAAGTCTGGTAAACCCAGGCCCCCGCGCCCTCGACCCATCATTAGTTTTTTTAACTGTACTTTTGGCCGGGTATTGTGCCATATAAAGGAGGACAGTTTACTGTTAAGTTTCCTGAATAGGGATTTAGGGAGGAAGACAGGGGATTGCTGGATTATGTAGAGCAACTGGGGAAGCACCACCATTTTAATCAGGTTAATCCGCCCTGTGTTTGTTAAAGGTAGTCTGCTCCAGGATTTAAATTTCTTATCCAATTTTTCCATTAATGGGGTGATGTTATGTTGTATAAATTCTTCTGAGTTACGGGTTATCTGTATCCCTAGATATTTAAATTTGTTTGACCAAGTTAAGGAGAGAGGTGGCGGCAATGATTGAACCGGCGTGTTTCCCAGATACATCACATGTGATTTATTCCAATTAACTCTGAAACTGGAAAATCGTCCAAATTCAGAAATTAATTTGAGGACGACAGGAAGAGAAGTCCTGTAATCAAATAAATATACCAGCAGATCATCTGCATATAGAGATGTTACATCTATATTATGGGCCATTTGTAGTCCCCTTATACTCATGTGGTTTCGGAGCAAACACGCCAGGGGTTCGATTGCAAGAGAAAATAATAGGGGGGAGAGGGGACACCCCTGTCTAGTACCCCTAGTAAGCTCAAATGCTGGTGATGTCCACCCATTTAGAGTGACCCTAGCCGTAGGGCCTTGGTATAGCAATTGTACCCATTTAATATAGTTTCCACCTAAACCAAACGCTGTCAGGACAGCCCAAAGATATGGCCATTCCACGACGTCGAAAGTCTTGGTGGCGTCCATGGATACCACCACTGGCTGGCTATCTGGTTCAGGTGGCAACTGTAGGTGGGCAAATAGCCTCCGGAGATTCTCTGCTGTCGCTTTACCTGGCATGAAGCCGGTTTGACTAGGGTGTATGATTTTGAGTATATATTTTTTTAGTCTATTGGCCAGGATTTTTGCAAGAATTTTGGCTTCATTTGATAGGAGAGATATGGGGCGGTATGAGTCGAGACTATCAGCCTCCTTCCCCGGTTTTAATATTACTACTACTTTTGCTTCAACCATTGATCCAGGTATCTGGCCTTCTTCGAAACAGCGGGTGAGTATTAAATGAAATATCGGAGCTAGTATATCAATGTATTTCTTAAAAACCTCTACTGGGATGCCATCTAATCCCGGGGCCTTGCTGCCTGGTAGATCTTTTATTGCCTGGCGCACTTCGTTGATATCTAATGGTTTATCTAACTCTTGACTATCTGATTGGGATAGGCTAGGTAAGTTGATCTTATTTATGTATGACTGTAGCTCTTCAGGAGTGTTATCGAACTCCGAGGAGTATAAGTCTCTGAAATATTCACAAAACGCATTACCTATCTGTGGAGTATCATATAGCATCTGGCCATGTACATCCTTTATTGGACCAATGGTGGAAGGAGGGGCTTCAGCCTTAGCCAGGTATGCAAGGTATCTCCCTGTCTTATCGGCTGTTTGGTAGGCCTTACAGGACTGCTGATTCATCCTTCTCATGTTATCGTCCTGTCTTGCCGTCAGCCATATTTGTTGGGCCTCCAGCCAATTTTGCCGTGTGCTTTCAGATTTATTTAGTATGTAAGTTAACTCACAATCCATACATCTATCTTCCAAGGTCTGTAGTCGTTCCCTGCTAGTTTTTTTAGTTTCCACTATTTGCTTTCTAAATGTCCCTCGCATGAAGGCCTTAAAGGCATCCCATTCCGTGGCGGCCTTAGTTGTACCCTGATTGAATTCCCAGAACTCCTGCCATAATTTTTTATTGTTCTCCTCTTGCCCCAAATAGTTCAACCATGAGGGGTTTAGCTTCCAGAACCCCTGGCCTCTTTCAGTCACATCAGAGAATTCCAGAAATATAGGCGAATGATCTGAAATGCCCCGTGGTTTATATTCAACGTTAGTTACTGAGGATAGAAAAGATCTTGATGCAAGTATTAGATCAATTCTGGAAAAAGTCTGATATGACACAGAGAAACAGGAGTACTGTAGAGCCTTGGGATTTCGTATGCGCCAAAGATCAATCCATCCCACATCCTTAATGAAGTTAAAAAAGGGGGTGTTCCCACCCGATACCACTGGGGATCCACCTTTCCATCTATCTAATGAGGGATCTAGTATATTATTAAAGTCCCCTGTGCAAATCACCGGGGCGGAGGGATTGGAAGCTGAGAATGCAATGGCCTTAATTAATACTTCATATGCGAAGGGAGGGGGAATGTAGACTGCAAGGATCACTATTGGAAGGGAGTTGATTGCACAGTCCAGAAAGACATATCTGCCACCGGGATCTATTTCCACCCTATTTTTTTTTAAATTTAAGGTTTTTTTAATAAGTACTGATACCCCACGGGATGATGTTGTAAAGGAGCAGTGAAACATCCACCCCACCCACCTTTGTTTGAGTGCCATAAGTTTCCCCCCTTCAAGGTGCGTTTCCGTAAGACATACGATGTCTGCCCCATAGGATCTAATCTGGTTCATCACCAGGGAGCGCTTAATCTTGTTATTTAAGCCTCTGGTGTTCCATGCTAGTAATTTTACCATCTATTAGCTATGAGAGACAGTTTAACTAGCTCTGTGGTAATTGTTTCCGGCACATACTGGCAGAGCCTGATTTTCATACCCTTCATAGGATTGTTTAGAAATACAAAATATCTATCTGCAAAATCTACATTACAATTATACAACATATATTCTTTGGCTTTACTTTTTAAACTATACTTGTTTACCCCCAGGCGGTATCCTCCCACCCCCCACCCTGTATACCCTTTCCCTGTAGGCATACCTATCTCCCAACCCCCCATATCAAAAGAAAAAAGGACCCATGCGGGTAGAAAAAATACAAAAAGAGAATGAAGAAAAACGTAGAGAGAAAAGGTTGCCCTGGACGGGCTAGAGGGCATAAAAACCAAGAAAAAGAGCCACCCCTGAGCGTGGGGAGCTCCCCAGCGGAGTGACAGTTACATAGTGTCAGGGTTTTTTTTTTTTTTCCCCTTAACAAATTTTCGCTACACCGTCGCCAATTGCTTTGAACCCAGGAATTTTTGGTCTAGCCACTGAGCCGCTTCATTGGGAGTGGAAAAGAAGTGGGTTTGATCGTCGGCTGATACACGAAGCTTAAAGGGGAACATCATTGAATAGCTTAGGTTGTGTTCACGCAGTCTTTTCTTGATGTCTCCAAACTTCGCTCTTTCCCTTTGAACCTCAAGAGCTAGATCCGGAAAGACAGAGACCTTATTTCCATTATACAACAACGGACCATTATTGCGTGTTGAGCGCAAGATAGTGTCTCTGTCCACAAAGTTCAGAAATTTAACTATAAAAGTTCTTGGTGGAGCTCCAGGTGGAAGGGGTCTTGAGGGGACCCTGTGAGCGCGTTCAGCAACAAATTGTATGTAAATAGTACAGAGATAGCAAAGATTGCATAGCACTCAAATCTTAAGTAGAATAGCAAGGGAATCTCACCGTGTGTACACACCATCAGGTGAATTAATATACCAAAACGTTATCGGAGCAATAACAACTTCATGAAAGAACAGTTTATTCCTTACATATTGTGTAGGCATAGTAATAAACAGTGCATTCTGTAGATGCAGCTTATTTTTTTAATTTATTTTTTAAGAGCAATTATACCTACAGATACCTCTTTCTTCTTGGCCTTTAATATGATTAACGGAGAAAGAACAGTCACACTAATCCCCTGTTAATCCCCTTGCTGTATTGTTCTCTCTATTGTATTGCAGTTGAGAACAATAGATGAAGGAAGCATTTTCTGTGCCTAGGTGCAGAAACGTAGTCAAGATGAGCCCGGCTCTATCTGTATTTGTAAAATGTCACTTCCTTATATTGTGTACTAGCATTTATCCGCAGCTTCGCTTACTTGGATGTCTGTTATTGCACAACAGAAGTAACATGTTCTATACGTACAACATCTGTTATTTCCTTTATTGCTCAATCCCCATGATATCCCCATGATATCACAATGAGATCATGCATATCTCAGTTTTTTTCTAGGGCACTAACATACCCTCCAACATGGCCCATTCCATTAGGTACAAAATGCTCTGTTGCTGGACTTCGTTGTCAGTGTCAGTTGCAGATGTGAGCCTGCAGCACAGTCCAATATTCAAAAAGGGGAGCCACACCTACTGCCACCCCAAACATTACTGTCCTGGACTCACTGACAGTTGATGTGACCCCCCCCCTCTTTGAATATTGGACTGTGCTGGAGCCCCTTTGTAACTGCCACTGGCAGGGAAGTCCAGGAACAGAGCATTTTGTACCTAATGGAATGGGTCATGTTGGAGGGTATGCACTAACTATACAATAGTGAAAATGCTATCCAAATTCATCCAGTAGCTTTTGCGTGATGTTGACAGGAACAGATAGACAGACAAATAAATGAAAAAATAATCTATGCACAATAAAAAAAATTGTTTTATTATATGTATAGATTTTTTATATTTGAACTGTTCTCTTAATGAGGTACAGTCGGACTTACCCTAAATAAGGAGTTTAGAATATGCCCAGTTTTCACCTGTAGACATAGGATGCAGTCAAAATCCCGACGGTCAAAATCCCGACAGGGTCAAAATCTCGAATGGATTTTGGATTTTGACCGTCGGGATTTTAAATGTCGGGATTTTTACCCTGTCGGGATTTTAAATGTCAGGATTTTGTCCATTCGGGATTTTGACCCTGTCTGGATTTTGACCGTCGGGATTACATACCGAATCCGTAGACATTTTTTAACCAATCCTTCTTGCAGAATAAAATAAACGTATGCTCATTGCTTCGACTTTTACATACAGTATATTCAGCTTCAGGCTGTTAAACAGGTCTAACGAGGCAGCATAGTATACCACATTCACAAGAAAATTCCAGAAAAGAAAGTTGTTGAATTGGGATGTAGTTGGTATTCCGATACTCAGGATGTCGAATGACAAACCGGCACTGGAATCCCAACAGCCAACATCACAAAGTATCTTGGGCAGTTTAGGGTTAGGCTGCGAGGGGGAGGATTTAGGATAGGCTGTGGGTAGAGAGGGATAGGGATAGGCTATGGAATAGGAGGTTAGGGTTAGACTGCGGGGGAAGAGGGGAGGGATTAGAGTAGGCTGTGGGCAGAGAGGGATAGGGTTAGGCCAGAGGTTCCCAAACTTTTTCGGTCCATGGCACCCTTTGGGTCTCCATAACTTTTTCAAGGCACCCTTCAGCCAAAATCAATTATTATGAGTAACTAGGTGGCCTGTGCAAAAATGTCATGAATAAAATATGATCAATTTCATAGCGAGGTTAATGGTTTGTAGTAAGATGAAAGAAGAACCGGTTCGTTGCTATTTTGAGTAGCCAAGCAAATCTGATCATTTTAAGGGGCCTACACACGGGGTCGCTGTACTAGATCGCTCAGTACACAGCAATGTGTCAGTGCTGTGTGCTGAGCAATCTCTCAGGGCCAGTGTTCTCTGGTGAGAACCAAGGCCCGGACTGATTAATATCCAGCATGGTGGATATTAATTGGCGGCAATAGCGACTAGCGGGGCCATGCCTCACTATTGCTATGGTCCCTACACACGTAGCGATGTCCCAACCCTTGCATCTCTCCATCCCTACCCCTGCGTATCTCCATCCCTACCCCTGCACCTCTCCATCCCTTTGTCACCGCTGCATCTCTACGTCTCCCGTCATCCTTACACCTCTGCCCCCCCATCACAGCTACACCTCACTGTTCCCCATAATATTAAAATATGAGGCATAAACCTGCATATTTTGGTACTTGTGAGTTATCCGGGCTGCCGATTTCTAAATCGGGTCGGATCGGGCACATCGCATCGCATCGCATGCGACCATCGGATGCGATGCGATGCGATGACCCGATTTTTCCATAGGAATCAATGTTAAAATGGACTGAGTCCATTTTAACATGGAATTCAATGGGAAAAAGGGGTCCTTTTCATACCCCTACTATCCAAGTGGGCATGGAGTTGGATATAAACCTGTGGCGAGCGTAGCGAGCCCCGCGAGGGGACACAGAATACCGTCCCCTCGCGGGGCTCGCTTCGCTCGCCACGCTTCGGGCTCGGTGGCTCGCTACGCTCGCCACAGGTTTATATCCAACTCCATGCCCACTTGGATAGTAGGGGTATGAAAAGGACCCCTTTTTCCCATTGAATTCCATGTTAAAATGGACTCAGTCAATTTTAACATTGATTCCTATGGAAAAATCGGGTCATCGCATCCGATGATCGCATGCGATGCGATGCGATGCGATATCGCATCGCATCGCATCTGATTGTATGCCTTAATACAATCAAAAAATCGGCAGCCCAGATAACTCACAAGTACCCATATTTTCTATCCTAGACAGCAGGTGGGCAGCAGTCGATGGTCAAACGTGCGGGCGGCAAGGCGATGGCCAGGGCAGGAGGCAGGATCCTGTCTCCTTCCCTGCAGTCTGCAGGTTAACATATCGCAGATGCCAGCCGTGGCTCTGCAGCACTGCTGGCTGTGATGGCTGACAGTGGGAGTGGAGCAGCGTGAGGATCAGATTGCTGACAGATTTAATCCGTGGATGGAGCGGGCCCCATCAGAGAGGGGGGCCTAGGGTTGCTGACCCTTAGAGCCCCCCCGTAGCTCCCCACTATTATGTAACAGTTTCCCCCTGTCAGGAGGACACTTGTTTGCTGTGCACACTTCCACAGCCACCACTGTCTGAGCCCAGGCACGGTAAGCACCATAAGTCACCTGGTCAACCTTCCCCCGCTGCGGCAGGCTGATTACTATGACAGGTCACTGACTGGACTCATCATCCCGCAGTCCGCACCTCCAGCCCGGCGCTCCCCCCGGTCCCCGCCCCCCTCCCGGCACTCACACCTTGCACCTCCAGCCTGGCGCTTATTCCCAGTCCCCGTCTCCCTCTGGCTAGTTTCACACACTCCGGTTTTGACAGTTGTTTCTTTCACATTGTCACGATCCGAGCTCTCAGACAGACTTTCTTACCGGCTAAGTGCCTCCGCAGGTTCAGCTTGCGGTCCAGACGTCATCCCTGCCGGCGTCCTGTCTGCCGTGCGCCATCACCGCTGCCATCCTCCAGTCTGCTCAGCGCTGCTGAGTCCGCGGCTGCGCGGCGCACCGCTCTCCTTGTCCCCAGTGACAGTACTCAGTGCACGGCAATCCACCTGTCCGCCGCCATTGCTCCCAGTATCCAGCATGGTGTGCACAAACATACTTTCCCGCCATAGCCTGACATGGGGGCTGCCATGTTTTCCCAGTCACATGTCATTCCCGTCCAATCCTGTGTGATCTGATCTCCCAGTCATACCTGCCCGGCCAATCCTGGCCACCCAGTGGGTATAAGTATGCTGGGAGCTCTCAGATCAATGCTAGTGCTTCAGTTGTCTCCTGTATATGGTCAGCTGTCCTTGTCTCCGTGCAAGTGTCTTTCTCTGCTGGTGTTGTCTTCCATGCTGCAGTGTATTCCAGGTTATTCCATCTCCTGTTGAAGTCCAGGTTATTCCATCACCTGTGAGCCTGCCTCGTCAGCCCAGCGATCCAGCCTAGCTCCAGGACTCTGGTCCTCCGATGCTCCCGCATCATCCGTCTCCGATGTTCCACCATCGATAGTCCGATACTCCGGACCCACAGTCAAGCTTCCGTCCGTCATTCCGGACCCACAGTCAAGCTCCTATCTTCCGTCCGTCATTCCGGACCCACAGTCTCCATATCCGATATCCATCCGATGTTCCACCATCGATACTTCATTCATCATACCTGTAAAGTATTGCAATCTGCATGAACTGTCATTACTCCTGCATACTTTACTGCCTGTATCATTACAACCTTCTGCATAATAAATCTGGTTGTACTTTTACCTCTGACTACTTATTGGCTCTGGGTGCACTGTCGCGCAGTTCATGCGCAGGGGTCCTCTCCAACCTCCCCGGTTCAGGTACCGGTCCAGGTCCCCACCAGAGGTCTCAGTCTTGTCGACTGAGTCCCCTGGTGTGACAGTAAGCACTAGCCAAATGGATCCAGCCGCAAACCAAGCTTCTCCACCCAGCCCTGTACAGCAACTGGCTGTTCGCTTGGATCAGCAAGAGGCTGCGCAGAGCCAAGTGATTCATTGCCTGCAAGATCTGTCTTCCCGGCTGGATAAGTTACAGACCACTCTCAGTGGCCCTGAGCCTGTCAGAGAACTTCCAAGTCCCGTTCATCCTCCTGTAATGGCTGCTGCACCTCGCCTTCATCTGTCTGTCCCCACCAAGTATGATGGGAACCCCAAGACCTGTCGAGGCTTTCTCAATCAGTGTGAGATTCACTTCGAGCTGCAACCCAGCAACTTCCCTACTGAAAGGGTCAAGATCGCCTACATCATCTCCCTCCTGTGTGGAGCGGCACTAGAGTGGGCGTCTCCCTTATGGGAAAGATCTGATGCCATCCTGTCCAATTACAAGGACTTCGTGTCAACATTCCGGCGTATCTTCGATGAGCCTGGGCGATCAGCATCTGCCTCCACTGAACTCCTCCGTCTCAGACAGGGATCCCGCTCCGTCGGGCAATATCTGGTCCAGTTCCAGATTCTGGCGTCTGAACTCTCCTGGTGTGATGGGGCCTTATACGCAGCTTTCTGGCATGGCCTATCCGATCGTATCAAGGATGAACTTGCTACAAGAGACTTACCCTCAGGTCTAAGTGACCTTATTTCATTGTGTGTTAAAGTAGACCTACGCTTCCGAGAAAGGGCTATAGAACGTCACAAGAGCGCTCCAGTTAAAGTGCCAACTCCTCCGCCTTCTTTACCCACTGCTCCTGCGGTCCACTCCAAAGAAGAACCAATGGAGATAAACCGTTTCCGCTTGTCTCCAGGAGAACGTCGACGTCGACGGTTGGCACAGCTCTGCCTGTATTGTGCCGATCCTGCACATCAAATTTCTACATGCCCAAAGCGTCAGGAAAACTCCTCCTCCTAGCCCGTCAAGGAGAGGGTAGGCTAGGAGTAATTAAGTCCTCTCCATCAGCAACCGATTGTGTCCTTCCAGTTTCCCTACAAGTTGGTCAGCATTTCAAGACTGTCTCCGCACTTCTTGATTCCGGTGCCGCTGGCAACTTTGTTACTGCAGAACTGGTCCGCAAGTGGGGGTTGCCCACTGAAAGTCTTTCCAAGACTGTCTTCCTTACTGCTGTGGATGGCAGTAGGATTCCTGATGCGACAGTCTCCCGCAGAACTTTGCCACTTACAGTAAAAGTGGGAGTTCTGCACACTGAACTTTTGTCCTTCCTGGTTTTACCCCGGGCCACTCATGCTCTGGTTCTGGGTTTACCCTGGCTCCGTCTTCACAATCCTCGTCTTGATTGGAAGACATCTGAAATCCTTTCCTGGGATCCTTCCTGCTCCGGTACCTGTCTCCAAAAGGTACTCCCAGCTCGTCATTCTTCAGCCGATGCAGCAGACCTTCCGCCTCTTCCCTACCAAGAGTACTCAGATGTATTCAGCAAGTCTGGCGCTGATGTCCTACCTCCTCACAGACCGTGGGATTGCCCTATTGAACTTATCCCAGGCAAAGAACCACCCAGAGGTAGAACCTATCCTCTCTCTCTTCCAGAGACTCAAGCCATGACCAGTTACATCAAGGAAAATCTGGCAAAGGGATTCATCCGTCCTTCGACTTCTCCTGCTGGTGCAGGATTCTTCTTCGTCAAAAAGAAGGATGGAGGCCTGCGTCCCTGCATTGATTATCGCGGCCTCAATGACATTACAGTAAAGAACCGATATCCGTTGCCTCTCATCACCGAGCTGTTTGACCGTGTCAGCGGTGCAACCATCTTTACAAAACTCGATCTGAGAGGTGCATACAATCTCATCCGCATACGAGAGGGCGACGAGTGGAAGACGGCGTTTAATACCAGAGACGGCCACTATGAGTACCTCGTCATGCCCTTTGGGCTCAGCAATGCCCCAGCCGTGTTCCAGCACTATGTCAATGAGATCTTTCGGGACATTCTGTACAGTCATGTAGTTGTATATCTCGATGACATTTTAATCTACGCCAATAACATCACAGAACATCGTTATTGGGTCAAAGAGGTTCTGTCCCGGCTGCGAGCTAATCATCTCTACTGTAAACTGGAGAAATGTGTCTTCGAGGTGAAGTCTATACCCTTCCTAGGGTACATTGTCTCCGGTTCCGGTCTTCAAATGGATCCAGGAAAACTGCAGGCCATCCAAGATTGGCCAATTCCCTCTTCGCTGAAAGGTATTCAACGTTTCCTGGGTTTTGCCAATTATTACAGAAAATTCATTCGTAACTTCTCTTCTATTGTGGCTCCCATCACTGCCTTGACAAAAAAGGGGTCTAATCCAGCGAAGTGGCCGGCAGAAGCCATCGAAGCCTTCCATCTGTTGAAACAGAGGTTCACTTCCGCTCCTGTTTTAAGACAACCTGATACCACCTTGCCCTTTATTCTCGAGGTTGATGCCTCCTCCGTGGGTGTTGGGGCAGTCCTCTCGCAGAAAGCGCCCGATGGTCGTCTTCATCCCTGTGGGTTCTACTCCCGTAAGTTCCTGCCTGCAGAGCGTAACTATGCCATCGGTGACCAAGAGCTTCTCGCCATCAAGTTGGCATTAGAAGAGTGGAGATATCTTCTAGAGGGCGCTGTTCATGAGATCACAATTATCACAGACCACAAGAATCTTCTGTATCTCAAGTCTGCTCAATGTTTAAATCCCCGTCAAGCCAGATGGACACTTTTCTTTTCCAGGTTCCGTTTCAAGCTGTCGTTCTGTCCAGGGACACAAAACCGAAAAGCTGATGCCCTTTCCCGCTCATGGGAGCAAGAAAGTGAGTCTAAGTCCACACATCAACACTTTATTATTGATCCAGTGGCATTCTCCGCAACGAGAGTTTCAAATCTCACGCCCCCTACAGGGAAAAGATATGTAAAGCCAGCTCTAAGAAAGAAGTTGCTCTGTTGGGCGCATTCTTCAAAATTCGCTGGCCATGCAGGCATTCAGAAAACTTACGAGTTTATCACCAGGTCCTACTGGTGGCCGTCCCTCAAACAGGATGTACAGGACTTTGTTTCCTCTTGTGCTAAATGTGCTCAGCACAAGATCAGTCGTCAGTCTCCTCCTGGGCAATTGATGCCACTGTCAGTGCCACATCGTCCTTGGACGCATATTTCTATGGACTTTGTAACTGATCTTCCAGAGTCTGACAAGTTCACCACCATCTGGGTGATTGTTGATCGGTTCACCAAGATGGCTCACTTCGTTCCCCTCACCGGTCTTCCGTCAGCTTCCAAGCTGTCCCAGCTCTTCATCAAAGAGATATTCAAGCTTCATGGACTGCCTCTTGAAATCATCTCCGATAGAGGAGTCCAATTCGTAGCCAAATTCTGGCGAAGCCTGTGCTCCCTGCTTCAAATCAAGCTAAAGTTTTCCACAGCCTACCACCCTCAAACCAATGGCCAAACGGAGAGGGTGAATCAGGACCTTGAAGCATTTCTCCGCACATATGTCTCTTCTTCCCAAGATGACTGGGCTCAACTCCTTCCATGGGCAGAGTTCTGCCATAATAACCAATATCATTCTTCATCTAATGTCACTCCATTCCTTGCCAACTATGGGTTTCATCCTCGAGTTCCTGACTTCACTCTGCAACCTGTGTCCTCTGTTCCAGCGGTCGACACGACCATTCGGCAATTCGTCAAATCCTGGAAGCTCATTCGTTCTTCACTTCTGAAGGCTTCAAGCAGGTACAAAAAATTTGCCGACAGGAAACGCAGAGCTGTGCCAGCCCTCCGTCCCGGAGATCGTGTCTGGTTGTCAACCAAGAATCTTCGATTGAGAGTGCCATCGATGAAGTTCGCTCCCCGATATATTGGTCCTTTCCCAGTTGAGCGAGTCGTCAATCCAGTAGCTTACAAGCTTAAATTGCCGCCCTATTTGAAAGTGCCAGCTACATTCCACATTTCGCTGCTCAAGCCGCTGGTTTTGAATCGCTTTCATTCCAAGCTCCCCAAGGCTCCTAAGGTTTGCACCCAGCGTGGAACTGAATATGAGGTCAGTAAGATCTTGGACTCTCGCATCCGATATGGTCGTCTGCAATATCTGATCGATTGGAAGGGCTACGGCCCCGAAGAACGATCATGGACCAATGCCATCGATGTCCATGCTCCCAGACTCATCCGGGCGTTCCACTCCAAGTTTCCCCGCAAGCCTAAAAGGTGTCCTGGGGCCACCCTTAAAGGGGGGGGTGCTGTCACGATCCGAGCTCTCAGACAGACTTTCTTACCGGCTAAGTGCCTCCGCAGGTTCAGCTTGCGGTCCAGACGTCATCCCTGCCGGCGTCCTGTCTGCCGTGCGCCATCACCGCTGCCATCCTCCAGTCTGCTCAGCGCTGCTGAGTCCGCGGCTGCGCGGCGCACCGCTCTCCTTGTCCCCAGTGACAGTACTCAGTGCACGGCAATCCACCTGTCCGCCGCCATTGCTCCCAGTATCCAGCATGGTGTGCACAAACATACTTTCCCGCCATAGCCTGACATGGGGGCTGCCATGTTTTCCCAGTCACATGTCATTCCCGTCCAATCCTGTGTGATCTGATCTCCCAGTCATACCTGCCCGGCCAATCCTGGCCACCCAGTGGGTATAAGTATGCTGGGAGCTCTCAGATCAATGCTAGTGCTTCAGTTGTCTCCTGTATATGGTCAGCTGTCCTTGTCTCCGTGCAAGTGTCTTTCTCTGCTGGTGTTGTCTTCCATGCTGCAGTGTATTCCAGGTTATTCCATCTCCTGTTGAAGTCCAGGTTATTCCATCACCTGTGAGCCTGCCTCGTCAGCCCAGCGATCCAGCCTAGCTCCAGGACTCTGGTCCTCCGATGCTCCCGCATCATCCGTCTCCGATGTTCCACCATCGATAGTCCGATACTCCGGACCCACAGTCAAGCTTCCGTCCGTCATTCCGGACCCACAGTCAAGCTCCTATCTTCCGTCCGTCATTCCGGACCCACAGTCTCCATATCCGATATCCATCCGATGTTCCACCATCGATACTTCATTCATCATACCTGTAAAGTATTGCAATCTGCATGAACTGTCATTACTCCTGCATACTTTACTGCCTGTATCATTACAACCTTCTGCATAATAAATCTGGTTGTACTTTTACCTCTGACTACTTATTGGCTCTGGGTGCACTGTCGCGCAGTTCATGCGCAGGGGTCCTCTCCAACCTCCCCGGTTCAGGTACCGGTCCAGGTCCCCACCAGAGGTCTCAGTCTTGTCGACTGAGTCCCCTGGTGTGACACACATGCTCCGACTCCGTGAGCCAGTGCTGTGTAAATTTAAGGGTAGAAACTGAAGTGACATCAGTTTGGTGGCGGTGGAGAGCTAAAACCGGACACCAAATGACCGCTGTGTGTGAAAGGCCCCCATCGCCCTTAGCACACACTTACCTGTGAGGACGGGACGGCCACGGCAAGGTAGCCGGACACTGCAGTGGTAAGATCCGGCTGCTACCCGGCAGCCATGCCGTGACCGTCCCGTGTGAATGGACACATAGCTGTCCATTACACACTGCAGGGACGGCACGGCTTTTAAGCCGTGCAGGGCTTCGTCGTCCGGCAGGAGCCGGACAGTGTGAAATAGCCCTCTCAGTGCGCACTCCCTGCACCCGCCCAGCGCTCAATCTTGTCCCCCTCCCAGCGCTAACTCCCTGTATCTGCCCAGCGCTCACTTCTATCCCCCTCCCGGCGCGTACTCTCTGCACCCTCCCAGTGTTCACTCCCGCACCCTTCCTCCGCTAATTTCACATGAGGCTGCCTGCCTCTAGACAGGGACACTGGCACCGCGGCACCCCTGTCACTGTGCTGCGGCACCCCAGGGAGCCGCGACGCACAGTTTGGGAACCACTGGGTTAGGCTACTGAAGAGGTTAGAGTTAGGCTGCGGTGGGGCGGAGGGTTAAGGAGGTTGAGGGGAGAAGGTTAGCATACTTGCCCTAAAACTGTCATGATCATGGCTATCAGGATTCTGGATTCGGTCTTCTGACGGCATTGTCAGTGCTGGGATCCCGTACCATTTGATGTTGCAGGCAACTGTCCCGCTTATCGCGGGAACGTCCTGATATTTTGGGACATTCCCACGTCCCTCCCGCCACCGGCAGTGTCCCGCGGCGGGGGGGGGGGCAGTTGGGAGTCCCCCCGGTAGTCCGTGAATAGCCGGCTGTCTCAGGGAGCGGGGGCTGAAGAGCTGAGTGGAGAGAGGGGTTGTTGAAGATCCAAGCAGTAAGGGGAGGCCGGTGAAGAGCTGAGCGGGAGAATGGGTGCTGAACATCATTCTTCTACTCGATACGATTGTCTATAAGTCATCTCCATTCAATAACCACATTCCAAACACCATCCTAAGAGCTCTATGCAAAAACGTATTGCTTATATACAGTATTTTGTTAATGTTAGGCGCCGTCGCCCACCTCAGGTGTCCCTGGGCGGTCATGTTACTCCGGGGGAGTCGAGGAGGAATCCGGAAAGTTGCCAGGCAATGCCCCCGGACTTCCTCCTCGCATTGCTCAGCAGGGACACATCGGGGGGCATTATCGGGCAACGTCCCGAACCGCCCCCTCATGATTGGCAGCTGGGAGCAGCAGGGGGAATCCTTTGTCGTCACTTCCGCTGCAGGAGGCGTCAGATTTGAAAAAAAGCAGGGGGAATCCCGACGTCACTTCCGCTGCAGAAGGCGTCAGATTTGAAAAAAAGCTGGCCAGCCTGTCAGACAGGTGCCGGTTATAGCGTTCTGTGGGCCTGCATTAGTATTGCCTCAGTCAAACATGTTTCTGGTTCGTGTTCCTCTTCCCAGCTTGCCTGCCTGCTTTTCTCTTTATTATTCTTTCCGGTGTCATCTTCTTGCATTGTTGCATTTATTGTTGTTTTATTAACGCGAACCGTCTTGTGTATTGTTACATATATTAGTATTTACCAATATCATATTCCTGCATTGTTTCATTCATTTCTGGGTACTGAAGGTGCGTGTACTACTGCCAATTACTCTTGCAGTACCTTGCCTCCTGTAGCAGCCTTATACACCGTAAAACCAGGTGTCACCGGGGTTGGGGTGGAATTAATTTACCCCTTCAAACGTGGCTGTTATTGTTGAAGCTTTAGCCCACAGGAGGCAATCAGGACAGCTAGGGGTTCAAAACAGAGGGCTAGTACACCACATTCCTAACATTTAACCAGTGACTTTTCTCAAATACGTTATTTGGCATCATTGATGAAAAAGTCCATAATTAAACCTGCTCATTTTAATCCTGCAACTTCTAGTCCAAGTGTAGTTCCTGAACATCACACAGATCCTTCCAATCCTAAACCTGTGACAGGGGGTGAGGAGACAGTGTTAGAAGGAGGGAGGAAGAGACACAGACAGTGTCAGGGAGAGAGAGAGAGAGACACAGTGTCAGAGAGAAGGAGAAAGAGAGAGCGGTTCAGGGAGAGATAGTGTCAGATTGAGAGAGGCATGACAGGGTATTTGTCTAATCGCTGTGCCCAATTATCCCCCCACAAATGACATAACTCTCTTGTTGGATAAAATTGGCCACAGCAGCCATCTTTATTGAAACAATACAAAATTAACAATAATCAAAAACATTCCCCACGGAAGGTGGTCCCCGAGGCCCTCAATAAATCAATCCACACCTCTAAGCACTTCCAGGAGTTGTTACCCCCAGCCGATAGCGATTGGCTCGAGGGCACCAATTGTCAACACCCAGTGCTCATTAATTAGCCTCACCCAGGGGAGTCCAGCCCCCTCATGGGGCCCTCCCCGCCGCATAATTAAGCCTCAATGCCACCAACCTCGAGGACCCCCCTCCGCACAGGCCACTGTGACAAAAGACAACCTATCAATAATTCTTCCTAAAAATTATAAAATTAGGGAGGGTGGGTGGGAGCTGTTCAGAAAAATCTCCCAGTGACCCCTATTTCCTGCCTGCACTCTGCTTATATACCCTTACTACACCCCGTTAAGCCCCTCCCCCTATGACCCTCTCCTTAGACACCCCTTCTATGACTGTCCAGCTAGTCAGCTCCCTACAAACCCTGTCAGGGGAGCCTACCCCCAGGCTTTGCCTCCAGTCCGGCTCCTACATGACAGGGTATTTGTCTAATCGCTGTGCCCAATTATCCCCCCACAAATGACATAACTCTCTTGTTGGATAAAATTGGCCACAGCAGCCATCTTTATTGAAACAATACAAAATTAACAATAATCAAAAACATTCCCCACGGAAGGTGGTCCCCGAGGCCCTCAATAAATCAATCCACACCTCTAAGCACTTCCAGGAGTTGTTACCCCCAGCCGATAGCGATTGGCTCGAGGGCACCAATTGTCAACACCCAGTGCTCATTAATTAGCCTCACCCAGGGGAGTCCAGCCCCCTCATGGGGCCCTCCCCGACGCATAATTAAGCCTCAATGCCACCAACCTCGAGGACCCCCCTCCGCCACCAAGCACAGGGTTAAGCCCTTGACCCCGGGCGACCCCCCCACATCCGGAACGCTGTTTCTATCCCTTCCTGTAGTCCCAAGGACCAAACATCGATCCCTACAGCGTTCAAATGCACACCGTCTCCTCTCCAAAAAGCACCGGCACCAGACTCAAGTTCCCTGTGCCTCACCACCACCGCGCCGTTTCTAGCCATAAAACGCCCAATTGCCCTGTTGACTTTTATCCGTGCCTTATTGATCTTGTCAGCCGACCTTGCATCCCTCCAATAACGGCGCGGCACAATATCCGACCAAACTGTGATCACCTCTGGAAACATTGCCCATAAACGTAGGAGATCAAACTTGATAACCCGTATCAACTCCCTAAATGGTCTGCTCCCAAGGTCATTCCCTCCCACGTGCAACACTAATATGTCGGGAGCCCTATCGAGCCGAACAAAACGGTGAAATTCCTGTAACATTCCACTCCATACCATACCGCGCTTCCCCAGCCATCGAACCACTGCCTCCTCTCTATCCAAACCTAGCTGGCGGCCGTTCGGTCTGACATCAGCCCGCAAAGCCCCCCAAAAGACATATGAATGTCCTAAAATCCAAATCAGGCACGGGGGATGCCCTAAAATTAGAGAGAACACAATCAGCCTCAACAATCCCCTAAACGAACATATGAACGAAAACGAGACGATTCCCATCGCCCAATGCGCTTAATCAGCTCATCTCCCAAACCCATCCTAGCAGCCTCAGTTGCGGCCCCGATGCGGAAAGAGTGACCCGCGTATTCCTCCCCCTTGAGGCCCAACGTCCGCAGGACTGCTCTAAACACGCTTGTGAACTGGAACCGTGATAAAAAGGACCCATTTGCATGCATCAGCAAAGGATCCCTTTCTCTGCCCACTCTGACTTCCTTAAATATCCTCAGCCGTGCTACCGGGCACATATCTGAGCCCGGTACAGAGAAGAGAACTACCTTCTTCCCCCTCCCTAATTGATCCGTCTTAGACCTCCTCACCACTAGCTCCACCCTATCCGAGTATAAATCCACATCCTCCCCTAACAAACCTCCCGGCCTGGAGACGCTTGGACTCACGAGTTCACCAATCCGAAGTGCCCCGAAGAAGGCAAGCGAAAAGGCAACCCCGAACAACCTTTCCTCGAAATTGGAACTACAGACCTCACCCAACTTCCTGCCCACATTCTGCAACAACTGGAAGGACACCGGCCTTCTCTGATCCTGTACTACATGTCCTTTTCTCCAGCCTTTTAAAGCCTGCGCAATCAGGAAATTCTTTGTGACATCAGGCCTCCCACCTGCACGAAACCCAAAAGCTAAGCCCGCCATACAGCGCGTGATCTTAGCCACTGACCAACCAATCTCCTTACAATGGCCTATGTATAGCAAGACAGCCAACTCGTCATCATCCTGTTTCAAACCTACTACCTCACGCCATTCTAACCAGCTCCGCCATTCCTGGTTGTATGCCGACCATGTATTTGGGGCCAAGGATTCCCTGATGAGCTGATTGACTACCCGTCCAGCAGAGCCCAGAGCCGACTCGGGAACCCGGTCCCCTCCCTGTCCGCCTCTGGCGCCAACTCCCGGAATCGTTCCCACTGTGAACGAGATAAAGAATCCGCAATGCCGTTAGAGACACCGGGAACGTGCCTAGCCACAACCCACAAATTCAAAGCCAGACATTCCAATACCAACTGCTGCAAAATAGTAACCACCGAAGGTGAAGATGCCGACAATTGATTAATAGCCATGACCACCCCCAAATTATCGCAGTAGAAACAAATCTTCCTATCGCGGAACAGCTCACCCCAAACAACAACTGCAACCAAAATAGGAAACAATTCCAACAATGCTAAATTTTTAACCAAGCCTCTCTGCACCCAAGACTCCGGCCACCGGCCCACACACCAATGTCCCTGGCAATAAGCCCCAAAACCGCCACTCCCAGCGGCGTCTGTGAAAAGGTCTAGCTCTGTAGCCACGCACGTGTCTGACATCCACAACGCCCTGCCATTAAAGGTTTCCAGAAAAGATGCCCACACCCGCAAGTCCCCTTTCAACTCACTACCTAATCTGACAAAATGATGAGGAAGAACCACCCCTGCTGTCGCTGCTGCCAGCCTCCTGCTGAAAATGCGGCCCATCGGCATAATGCGACACGCAAAATTCAACTTACCCAGCAAGGACTGTAATTCCCTCAATCTGATTTTCTTCAACAGCAACGCCCTCCCTACCTCGGCCTTCAAACCCAGTAACTTTTCTTCAGGCAAGCGACACTCCATATTCACAGTATCAATGACAATACCCAAAAAACTGATCACAGTCGCAGGGCCCTCCGTCTTTCCCGGAGCAAGCGGGACCCCAAAGTCTGCCGAAACCCTTTCAACAGTCCTCAACAATAAACCACATACACCGGTCCCCCCGGGACCAATACATAAAAAATCATCTAGGTAATGAATAACTGAACTGCACCCAGAGACATCCTTAACCACCCACTCCAAAAAGGAACTAAAGGCCTCAAAATAAGCACACGACAAGGAGCACCCCATCGGTAAACAACGATCAACAAAAAACTCCCCATCCCAACAACATCCCAACAAGTGCAAACTGGTTGGATGAACAGGCAGCAACCGGAATGCCGATTCAATATCAGTCTTTGCCAACATGGCCCCTTTCCCAAACCGCTTCACCCACTTAACGGCCGCATCAAAGGATGTATAAACCACCGAGCAGATGTCGGGGTCAATGCCATCATTGACCGACGCCCCTTTTGGGAAGGATAAATGGTGTATCAGACGAAACTTGTTCGCCTCCTTTTTTGGCACCACCCCCAACGGAGAGACTATCAAATCTGGCCACGGTGCCGCCCTAAACGGTCCAGCCATACGACCCAGCTGCACCTCCTTAAACAGTTTTTCCTGCACCACTTCAGGATGCTCCCTAGCAGACTTCAAATTCCTCCTAAAACTTCCTGACACCTGCACGTCAGAAGGTATCTTAAAACCTTCCCTAAACCCCTCCTCCAACAAGGCGGCTGTCCGCTGGTCAGGATACCTACGCAGATAACCCAGCATCCTTTCCAGCCGAACTGGTGTCGCCCCCTTTTGAACTACTGTCTCGGGACTTCCCTCTGAAGCATTTATTTGCCCCATGGTTCCCTCCACATGATGAACATTCATGCTTGAATTTGCATTTTGCTCCAAACCGGCATGACCCGTCGTTGAAGGCAAAGCAGAGTCCCTTCTGCATGGCCGTCCCGCTTGTGGCCTCTCTCGGCCCCCCCCCATCCCCACGAAAGGGCTGCCCACTTTTTATGGGGGCCGTTACCTTTAACCATAAAGCAATATCCTTATGATCCCAACGAATGTTGGGGCGAACCGCCTTCCTCTGCCTAAACTGCTCATCATACCTGAGCCAGGCCATGCCCCCGTACACACGGTATGCCTCTCCTATCGCATCCATGTAACAGAATAAGCCTGAACAATTGTCAGGTGCCTTCTCCCCAATCACACTAGCTAAAATAGCAAATGCCTGTAACCAATTTGTGAATGACCGCGGTATCAGCCGATACCGCCGCCGTTCCTCCTCCCCCTTTTTCTCCTCCTTGCGGGGCCTATCCAGGTTAAAACGCTCTAAGGGTAGTAATGAAAATATATCCACATATTCCCCTTTCCAAATCTTCTCCCTCACCTCCTGCTTCAGGTGGGCCCCCAATGGCCCCTCAAAACATACATACACCTCCCCTTTCGCAGTGTCACTAAGCCTCCCACTCTCATCCTGCGTCACCACACTGCCCCCTTCAGCCCCTGCCCTGCTGCTGCTTTGCTCCCCGCCGGATACCAGCACCACGCTGCTCCCCGGCACCCCACTGCTAACCGGCACCCCACTGCTAACCGTCACCCCACTGCTAACCGGCACCCCACTGCTAACAGGCACACTATTACTGACCGGCACACTAATGCTAGCTGGTGTGCCCGAATTCTGCGGTGCCCATGCTGCCGCCGGGGACGGCCCCACCCCCTGCCGCAAACCCACCAGCCAATCTGCAAAACCACTCAATAATTCGGTAAAGCCCCTACTCATTTCCCCCTGACTTTGTGCTAAAGCATTAATAGACATAGAGACAGACTCACCAGGCTGCCTGGGGGCTGTGAACCCAGCAGCCGCAGGTCCAGTGTCCTGACGGGTCCCAGATGAAGAAGGACCAGGTATCTCTCCATCGACTGCTGACGCTGCCATCTCTCTTCTCCTGTCCTCCCGACCTTCAGGTATAGCACCAGCCGGCGTGACCGCGTTGGAGGCGGAGCCAGCTGTGCGTCTCTCGCTCCGTGTACCAGGCCTGCGGTCCGCAGCCTGTACTTCTGCCCCCCTGGCACGACTCACCCCGCGCTGGGCAGCAGCATGCCCCGCATGCCCCGCCGCTCCAGGTCCAGACCCACGTGACGCCGGATCTTCTTGCACGTGGGGGGGGGTTCCCCCCGCGCGGAGGGTTCCGCCTGCATGTTGGATTCCTCCCAGACCTGGTCCTGCGGGCGGAAGGTGCCCGGCCCGCAGCCTGGCCTGGAGGGTCCCTGACGGGGCTCCTAGAACGGCGCTGAACCCTGGGGGACACGGATGGGCTGAAGCGCTCCGGAGGCCTGGACCTCCGAGGCCGTGCGCCCGCTGGAGCAGCCTCCTGCGTTGCTGCTCCCAGTCCCCCCAGCAGACCTGACATCTGCTGCTGCAGCCACTCTGTCCCTCTGGTGCCTGCTGCCTCCCTGAGGGCAGCCAGCGCTGCAGATACCTCAGCATCAGCGTTTGGGGAAGCCATGGGAGATGCAGTGCTGCTTAGCTGTTCAGAAAAATCTCCCAGTGACCCCTATTTCCTGCCTGCACTCTGCTTATATACCCTTACTACACCCCGTTAAGCCCCTCCCCCTATGACCCTCTCCTTAGACACCCCTTCTATGACTGTCCAGCTAGTCAGCTCCCTACAAACCCTGTCAGGGGAGCCTACCCCCAGGCTTTGCCATACCTCCCAACTTCTGTATGTATGAAATAGGGACACTCGCGCGGCGAAGCCGCGCGAGCGCCCGAAAAGGGGGCGGGGCGTATGCAAATGAGGGCGCGGCTTATGCTAATTAGCCGCGACCTCATTTTCATACGAGAATAGACGCTGTGCGCATGCGCACAGCGTCTATTCTACTAGATTGGGGGTCTCCCAACTGTCACCCCCCCGCAGCGGGACAATGCCTGCCGCGGGTGGGACAGCGGGACAGGACCCGAAAATCGGGACTGTCCCTCCAAAATCGTGACAGTTGGGAGGTATGCTTTGCCTCCAGTCCGGCTCCTACATTGTCTTGGGGAGACAGTGTCAGATTGAGAGACAGTGTCTGGTAGAGAAGCAAGAAAGAGTGAGTGCCAGGTAAGTGGGGGGAGCGAGCAGGAGAGACACTAGCTGGCTAAAGCACAGGTCTCTGATCATCTGATGGGGACAGGCACTTCATTAAATACCTGCTAGTTAAATTAGGAGGAATCCCTCCCATCACATTATGAAACCTGCTGAACAGATGTTGGACATTCCTTGCAAGAGAAAATAAAAATCCTGGCCTGTATTTTGTCCTCCCATACACAAACTTGACATGGCACTCTAAACATACACTTATGTCTTTATTATTTATTTATTAACAGTTACTTGTGTGTGGTGATGGCATATTCTGTTGTGCTTTACAATTGGGAACAGATAGATAATAGAGCCCTGCTTGTACTGTACATGTACAGTTCGTAGGGATTTTATGATGTTATGTGCCTGCTGAAAGTCACCATTACTGCAAGAGTACTAACAAGAGGTAAGAGTAAGACATTGCCCAAATAAGAATACTTGTTGTGCAAGTAATGTGATCCAAACCAATTCTGAACTAAAGGAATATAAAATGAGAGCAACCTGAGTGCTACATGTCAATGGGTATACGTCATAGTGTTGACAGTAACAAGGTCCACAGTCAATAGGCCGACCACTATTGGTTGACAGGCTGTAGATTGACACAGGAAAAAGGTTTACAGGCTTAGGTAGACTTGGGCAGAAGTTTGATACAAGCTATAGGTCAACATGAAAAAGATCAACATGCATTTTCATGGTTTTTGTGTCTATGTCGACATAGGTTGACATGACCACCGTATAAGTGTACCGCTTCAACCGGCATGGCTTGCTTCATTAGCCATGCTTCGGGCACTATTACAATATAACTCTATGTCCACATGGATTGGTAACGTATGAAAAAACATATTCTTTTTAAACCAAAGCCTATTCTCCCAACCCTCATCCTAACATTAGCCAGGGATGCAGTCAGCATCCTGGTGGTCAGGATGTCAGCATTCACTATAAGGACGTTAGCATCCTGACTGCCATCAGTGGTGCCGGAACCTTGAATAGATCAGGATGCCAGTGCTGGAATGATCCATCTAGCAGACATACTGATCAGTAAGAATGCCTTGACCACTAGTAGAGGGGGGGGGGGGGTGGTTAGGTTTAGGTGCTACTGGGGGCTTGTGGGGATGGGAAGGATAGGGTTAGTCTGCAGGGAGGTGGGGTTAGGGTTAGACACTAGTAGGGACGCTTGGGTTCAGGTTGAAGGGGTAAGGGGGGGGGGGGGGGGTTGGTTTAAACTGCCACAAGGGTGCTACAAGGAAGAGTTCAAGTTAGTGGGCAAGGGGTAGATAATTAAGTTGCCTTTTTTTTATATTGAGATGCTGGGGTTGGTCTTTTGTTCGATGGCATCCTCACCGCTGGTATAGCATATGTATTCCCCTAACCATCCCAGTCAGTGCCTAACCCGAACCTTCCTACATCTTATCTAATCCTAACCCTCCTTCTCTGCATCCTAACCTCAACCCCCCTTCTTAGTGCCTAACCCTAGAAAGTACACAACAGTGATCCCAATTATAAAATGACCCACAGCAGTATTCCTGAGTGGTGGGTTTTGATGGGGCAGGACAAACCTACCAAGGCAGGTTTGTCCTGCCCCAGAAAAACCCACCACAGAACGTAGCCCTCCCCCCTCACCTCTGCTCCGGCATTTGTATGCCAGAGCTCCCTTGCCCCTGCCGCTGCCCCAGCAGCTCCTGCCCTAGTCGCCAGTCACAGCAGTGATCACAGGCGTCAGGCTCAGGGATGTTCACGGCGGCTTGGGAGGACTTGGGCACCTGAACTCCTGAGCACTCCCGAGCCGCCCGAACATCCCCGAGCCAGCCGCCTTCATCACTGCTGTGAATGGCATCCAGCAGCTGGGGAAGCTACAGGGGAGCCCTGGCATACGATCACCAGAGCGGAGGGGGTGGGGGGTGACGGGTGGGGGGCCCTAGAGGAGGTGCGCCAGTGGTGCACAGCTGGAGGCACCACTGACGCACACCTACTGCATAGCGGTATGCCCGGAAATGTTCCGGAACAACCCGCTGCGGCAGCGCAGCTGAGCCCGGAAAATTTCCGGGCATACCACTCAAGTGGTATCCATCTCTGAATTGGGCCCAATGGACTGAGAAACAGAGAGCGTATTTTCAGGACCTAGCAGCGAGACTTAAGGTGCCCACAGATGCTACAATTGTACTGTGCTATGCGTTTTTGACTGTACAATGGTTCTATACAATTTTTCTTCCAGCTTGCTATGAGATGTGCACTTGGATGCATGTGATGAACCCATGTTTATAATGTTAAATTTCAGATGTAGTCTAAAAAGTACGTGCAGCACATACTTTTTTAGACATACAATATCGGGCTTATCGCATCGCACAAGCCCATAAACACCATCCAATAATTGTACATAAGATGCAATTTGTGCTTAAAAAGTACAAAACGCATTCGATAATTGATGTGTCTGTGGGCACCTTTACAGCCAATTTGCTCTGCAGATATTGCTGGTTTGTGCACACAGTGACTCAAAGAGGCACCCCAAGTGAGGAATGCCTTTTATGGTGCCGACACACGCTGTGTTTATCGCGTGCGATTTGATATTTTTTGTTCAAATCGCATCTTGTCACGTTCAATTCGTACTGTGTTTATTTTGCCTTGCTCAGTGGTGTAACTAAGTTTTGGGTGCCCCCCCGCCGCTGCCCCGCCAAGCACCCCCAATCTCCCGCCGCCCCGCCGCCCCTGCAAACCCCCCCAATCCCCTGCAGCCTTACCTATCGCGCTGGTCCCGGTGGCTCCGTTCTTTTGCTGAGGACCACCACAAAATTTCAGAGAACTGTGTGCTATATGGGGGCGGCCATTTTGTGGTGGTTCTCAGCAGAAGAACAGAGCCGCCGGGACCAGCGAGATAGGTAAGTCTGCGGGGGATTGGGGGGGTGTAACTATAGCACCGCAGCCCCGGCGCCCCCACATGCACAGCGCCCCCCGCGGTGGCGGGGGCTGCGGTGCTATAGTTACGCCGCTGGCCTTGTTATGGGATGCGTGCTTCTGCGTAGCCAAAATTGCAATGCAAAATAATGCATACAGGTATTTTTGTACTACATCGTATGCTAATGTACTACATTTCATTGAAGTGTAGTCAAAATCCGGTGTAGTTCAAATCTCATGTAGTTCAAATTTGGGTGAGTTATTTTGTTTCTGTGCAGGAAAAAAAAGAGTCTGACTGCTTTATTTTTACACTGCAATATAGATCTCACTTTGAAGTAAAACCCCACCCAAATCTAATTCTCTCTGCACAAGTTACATCTGCCCTACCTGCAGTGCACATGGTTTTGTCCATCTAAGCAGGATTTTGCCAGAAAGAGTGAACCAGAATAACCCAAAAAGTATTCCATCTGCACCAATTGAGAAGGAAAAATAATAAATATAGTGTCATATTTTTAAGAAAAGCATGTCTGTCAGTAAATCCAAGTGATTACTGCTTACCTTTATATGGTGAAGGCCAAAAAAATCTGTCATTGTATTAAGATCCTATCTTCCCAGCTACAATCCAAGCCATAGTTAGTTAAAGGGATTAGATTCCTTACTTGTGAGTAAAAAAGCAATTCTCACATATTGTACTGATAAAAATAATCCTACACAAACCAAGGGTGCTCTCACATTTTCAATCTTATAAATTTGGCATTTAAGATCATAATGTTACTGTATCTGAGCTGCAGCAGAATCTATTAGCACCATTGGTTCACCTTGGAGTAGGGTAAAGAGTCCTCCATCAGACAGGATGTGGAATCAGTTTATTACACAATTCAGATACATGCTGTTGTGATTCATTCATTAGTAAACAACTAGAAGCTCTTATATGCATCTGTGAATCCCTCTTATGTAACATAGTTATGTAATCATTACACAACATTATTTATTTAGCACTTTCTATAAAATAATAGATCAGGGTTGCCGACCCTACCGCATTTAGCGGGAGTATCCCGCTTTTTGATCCCTTCTTCCGGTCTCCCGGGAATATATGGGATCCTCCCGGCTTTTAGCCTGCCTGTCAAAAAAAAAAAACCCCAGTGACTGCCCACGAGCACGTCACAAAGGGCAGGGGCTGACGGTGACCTCGCGGCTGTCCTATTAAATGCCGGCCGGGGTTCTGTAGCACCGGACGTGGCCACCGTCATAGATAGCCCTGGCAGCAGCAGCACAGTGACAGCATGAAGCAGAAGCAGGAGCAGCAGAGGAAGCGGCACGAGCGGCAGAGGGCAGCGCCGCAGAGGACAGTGCCGCAGAGTACATGGTAAGCTAGCGGCTGGCTTCACTCCTGCTTTTCTCCCTCTGCTCCCCTCTGTTTTCTTTAATAGGGCTCAGGCTGTCTCTCTCCCCCTCGCTACAGACCCCCACGCTGCCACTTCATAAAAATCGCTCCCCTCCCCACTGCCTTATAACATTTAATGAGGGTGCAGGAGGAGAGGAACATTTATTTTTATAAAGCAGCAGCGTCATGGAGGGAAGGAAGGATTTTCAAATTTGCTCTAAAGTACACTCTGAAATGTACTTTTGATAGCTCCGCCCATGGCCCCGCCCCATTTACATGCCGTAAATGGTGCAATAATGGGCGGAGCTATCCAAATTGCATTTGAGAGTTCCCACGCCCCCTATTTCTTCTAACAAGCTGCTCTCTCCCGCAAAGCCCAGCTCAAAAGTCGGCAAGTATGTAATAGATAGAATCTGATTTGTTGCCCATAGCAACATCCCATCTTCAGTAGAACTCACATTTTAGTCAAGATTGTCCCAGAAATCGGGTCCTCCTCGCAGCCTCCCAGAAAAAGGGGCAACCCTCCCGCAAAGCCACCCAGATCCTGTGACCCCTCCCCCGCCGGCACCTGCGACCGGGGGTCCATGGGTCAAATGATGCGAATCGCACCATTTTTGCCCCGCCCATCGCAGTTAAATGCCTTAAAAATGGCATTGCCCATCAGGCCATGGCTAAAACGACATGAGCACTCTAGCCACCCTGCCACACAAATAGCACCACCCCCACCCCTTTTCACTCCCCGCAGCCCTGCCCTCCCCTGAGCTGGCTGCCCTCTCCCGGAAAGGGCAGCCAGAAAGTAGGTAAGTATGATTTTAGTAAATGCACACCAATGCATCCAAACAGGGTAAATTGTTATGCTCTCTGAGTGCATCACAATGAGCAGAGGCACCTGGATATCTTTAAGATAACAGGAACGATCAATCTAAATTCTAAGATTAAGACCTGAGCATTTAAGCGGCCTACACACGTGGCGACATTGCTGAGCGATCTGAGCAATGTACAGTAAATCGCTCAGCAAGATCGCACAGCGATGTGTCAGCGATGTATCAGCGATGTGTGCTTAGCGATCTTTCAGTGATCAACTAGATTTATCCAGCATGCTGGATCTTAATCGCCTGGCGATAGTGACACACGGGGCCATGAATTGCTATCGCTATGGCCCCTACACACGGAACAATGTACGGGCATCTTCTAAGAGATCTAGTAAGATTGCTTAGAAAATGCCCTGAAATTACAAAATTTCATTAGTACAGGGTTGCCGACCCTCCCGGAATTCCCTTGAGTCTCCCGAAAATCGGGTCCCCCTTCCAGTCCCCCGGAAGGGTGGGCAACCCTCCCGGAATCTGGGGGACCCCCTTGAACCCCCCAATCGCGGCATGTAAATGCCGCAATCCGCGGGTCTCAGAGGAGGGGGCGGAGCTAAAATGGCACAATCATGTCATTTTAGCCCCGCCCCCTCCATGGATATCAGTCATTTCTACTATTTCCCGTAGTGGGGGCGGGGCTTAATGACGTCACTGTCAAGCCCCGCCCCCCGATCGGGTAAGGGAAGTCTCCTCTCAGGGCTTCTCCCAGAGAGGAGCATTAAAAAGTCGGCAACCCTGCATTAGTACAGTAAGAACTTTTTGTAAAACCTGACCACTAGTATATACAGTAAACCATAAATATGTATAAAATTATTACATTGCATCTTAGCATAAGAAAATCACCTTTGAGCATCTAGTATGGCAAGTAAACTAACAGACTACATTGTAATCTAAATGTCACAGCAGAGCATTCAACTATTAAAATAGTTTTGCCTGATCATATAGAAAAGAATACACTCCATGTATTCTTACTTTTTCAGTTTATACCTGTAAACTGGTGAATATCATGTCCTGTCCCCAAAACACAAATAAAAACAACAACAACATTATTTATACAGTATAGCACTTTTCTCATAATATGACTCAAAGTTTACATTTGCTTTCACAACACAAAATACAAAATAAGCTTAAAAGAAAAGGAAAGTTAGCATTTAGGTTGTATTTTAGGACCATAACGGGACATTAATGAAATGTTTGAGTACACAAGAATATCTTGTTTTTTAAGGATACTAGTAAAACCTTGTCTATGTTCTGCAATGTTCTATACTGTAAAGTCTCTTTTTTAATGGTTTTGTTCACACTGTTTCTATACCTTGTATATCGCTTTGGATTCCCTTTGGTGGCATATAAATAATAATAATAATAATAATAATAATAATAATCTTTTTTGTAGTCATGGAAAATTGACTTATGATGTAAAAAAAGAATAATAAAGGAAATGACCATTGACAGCTGATAAAGGTTTATCCTTATAAATATTTGATTTGCATTACTGTTTAATTATTTTATTAATTATAGAATAACATGATTCATTTTGTTATGGCCACTTTGTAATTCCAAACACTGTCCAGTAGATGGCACTTGGAAAACATTTGATTCACACAAATGAAACATCAGAATCTACTGCAGATTTACAGAAGCCAGTTATATGTTCCATACCTAGATATTATTGTACAGCTTTTCTATGCGTAGTTCTATATACATATCATCAGCCGTTTTACCAGGTGCTTGGTTTCTATTATTCCTATTAAACAATTTATAGACTCAGATCACAGTAATGCTGCACTCAGGACACATTGGGCCTAATTCAGTATAAGTTGGTTTTGCAAGTAACATAAGGATGCCGGAAGCCGCCCAGCACCGGGCAAGGTCGCCCCGCATGCGGGTCCTTACCCGCAATGTGATTGCAAAACATTGCATCACACAGGTGTGAATGCTTGGCGCTGGGCCACCATGTTTTGGGTAGCAACACTACATGATGTCATTGTCTGGACTGCGCACCCGCAATGCCACTTCAATGCTTCGAACACCCTGTGTTGTTGCCTCCACCGACCCTTCGACTAAGGCAGCATTTTCCAGAAATTTGAGGACAGACAGGTGAACACACTTTGGGAAGAAAACACAGCTGTATTTAGTGCACACAGGATGAACACAAAAGTTTAAGTTGGCTGTATTGGGTCAACCAAATAAGGTCAACATGCAGTGTGTTGACTACTGAAGGTCAACAAGGCTTAAGTCGACACTTGGAAAAGGTAGCTAAGGTTGACAGGGTCAAAAGATTGACACAAGCATTAGGTTGATAAAGGGAATGTCGACAGCTAACATGGACACCGAAAAAGTGCACTGCGTCCCCTCCCTGCGCTCACCATGCTTCGGGCTTGGTGCCGAGCGTACTATTAAATTCTCTCTCCATTCTCTAATGGAGGTAGGGCATGAATTGCTGCCTGTCGGCACATGTCAGCTCGAAAAAACCCATGTCGATATTTTGATCTAATGCTTGTGTCGACCTTTTCCATATGTCCACCTTAATTCGGGGCGAGCCTGGTGTTATGGAAACTGTATATTGATAAAATTGTGTTCATCTGGAAAGGGGACGAGACCTCATTAGAAGCCTTCTGTATTTATCTCAATAACAATAAAAAAAAATATCATGTTGAAATTCCAGAGTAGTAACTCTTCGGTCAACTTTGTGGACTTAATTATCTTTATCCACAATGGGGACCTTTGCACCAAGACATATTGTAAACCCATGGATTGAAATTCATATATATATACACCAACAGTAACCATCATCCCAATTGGCTAGCCTCAATTCATTGTAGTCAATTCTGTAGAGCACGAATTAACTGTTCCACATTAGAGGACTATCACGAACAAGGCACCATTCTCACTAAACATTTTAAAGGGAAAGGATATGAAAAGAAAAACATTGCAAAAATGTTACAACGTTTTGAAAATCAGAGTAGAGAACATATGCTGGTTACTGACTCCACTAAAATAACAGAAAAGAATGACATAGGGATACCATTTATCTCGCAGTTCAATAGTGAATATAAAGAACTGGAAAAAATTGTAATACGACATTGGAATGTCCTCCTGAAAGATCCAATCATTAAAAATCATCTTCAAAATCGACCCAGGTGTGTTTTTTGTACATGTATAGAATCTTAAATATGGTTGTGCGTCCCATGAGAAATTTGAATCGCTTAAATTCTGCTGTATATATCCATGTAAAATGGCTATGCGTTCCACCATCCAAAATGGCTATGCGTTCCACCATCCAAAATGGCAGTGCGTTCCAGATATGGAACATACGAGTACTTTCCAAGTATACCAGAATTTTTTTTCCTGTTTAGACAATAATTTCATTTAGTTTTATGTCTATTTCTCAACAATAGTAGTGTTAATGTTGGGCAGATTTGTGCCTCGGGCTGGAGTTTTGCGTGTCAACGCACACTTCCGGGTTTTTGGTGCATTCCACCGGCCTCTGGAGGCCGAATGATGCAGCACTATGCTGCATCCTGAGAATGAAGTATGATCACTTCCAAGCAGAAGTCTGCGTGTCACAGTAGACTTCCGGCACCACTATGCGTTCCACTGTCTCTCTCCTTTTTGCCGAGATAGCGCCAACAGAAAGTGTAGAATATTCCTGTTAAGTTTAAAAGCAATAATACAACAATTGATTACACCTTAATTAGTATATATGCAATATTTCATTCAATTCCCTCCCCCAGGAAGAGGAGGATCGATTACTAGAGGTAATAAGCAGGCCTGTTGGCCCATTTCTCTCACACCCTGAGTAAGACCAATAAGGTTGAAACGCGTTGGTGGAGAGACAAGGGACCCAGTCAGCCATCTGACATTTTGCACGAGGTTTACCTTACATTTAGGGGTATCAGTCAGGATCTGATCCCCTGAAACAAGTTAAGTGATTTTTCCATTTACCCTGCAGAGGTTGGAGGTTCTCACTGTGGGCCTTATTCTAGTTCACTCTTTCTGACAAAATCCTTCTTAGATGGGATGATTTTAGTAAATGCACACCAATGCATCCAAACAGGGTAAATTGTTATGCTCTCTGAGTGCATCACAATGAGCAGAGGCACCTGGATATCTTTAAGATAACAGGAACGATCAATCTAAATTCTAAGATTAAGACCTGAGCATTTAAGCGGCCTACACACGTGGCGACATTGCTGAGCGATCTGAGCAATGTACAGTAAATCGCTCAGCAAGATCGCACAGCGATGTGTCAGCGATGTATCAGCGATGTGTGCTTAGCGATCTTTCAGTGATCAACTAGATTTATCCAGCATGCTGGATCTTAATCGCCTGGCGATAGTGACACACGGGGCCATGAATTGCTATCGCTATGGCCCCTACACACGGAACAATGTACGGGCATCTTCTAAGAGATCTAGTAAGATTGCTTAGAAAATGCCCTGAAATTACAAAATTTCATTAGTACAGGGTTGCCGACCCTCCCGGAATTCCCTTGAGTCTCCCGAAAATCGGGTCCCCCTTCCAGTCCCCCGGAAGGGTGGGCAACCCTCCCGGAATCTGGGGGACCCCCTTGAACCCCCCGAATCGCGGCATGTAAATGCCGCAATCCGCGGGTCTCAGAGGAGGGGGCGGAGCTAAAATGGCACAATCATGTCATTTTAGCCCCGCCCCCTCCATGGATATCAGTCATTTCTACTATTTCCCGTAGTGGGGGCGGGGCTTAATGACGTCACTGTCAAGCCCCGCCCCCCGATCGGGTAAGGGAAGTCTCCTCTCAGGGCTTCTCCCAGAGAGGAGCATTAAAAAGTCGGCAACCCTGCATTAGTACAGTAAGAACTTTTTGTAAAACCTGACCACTAGTATATACAGTAAACCATAAATATGTATAAAATTATTACATTGCATCTTAGCATAAGAAAATCACCTTTGAGCATCTAGTATGGCAAGTAAACTAACAGACTACATTGTAATCTAAATGTCACAGCAGAGCATTCAACTATTAAAATAGTTTTGCCTGATCATATAGAAAAGAATACACTCCATGTATTCTTACTTTTTCAGTTTATACCTGTAAACTGGTGAATATCATGTCCTGTCCCCAAAACACAAATAAAAACAACAACAACATTATTTATACAGTATAGCACTTTTCTCATAATATGACTCAAAGTTTACATTTGCTTTCACAACACAAAATACAAAATAAGCTTAAAAGAAAAGGGAAGTTAGCATTTAGGTTGTATTTTAGGACCATAACGGGACATTAATGAAATGTTTGAGTACACAAGAATATCTTGTTTTTTAAGGATACTAGTAAAACCTTGTCTATGTTCTGCAATGTTCTATACTGTAAAGTCTCTTTTTTAATGGTTTTGTTCACACTGTTTCTATACCTTGTATATCGCTTTGGATTCCCTTTGGTGGCATATAAATAATAATAATAATAATAATAATAATAATCTTTTTTGTAGTCATGGAAAATTGACTTATGATGTAAAAAAAGAATAATAAAGGAAATGACCATTGACAGCTGATAAAGGTTTATCCTTATAAATATTTGATTTGCATTACTGTTTAATTATTTTATTAATTATAGAATAACATGATTCATTTTGTTATGGCCACTTTGTAATTCCAAACACTGTCCAGTAGATGGCACTTGGAAAACATTTGATTCACACAAATGAAACATCAGAATCTACTGCAGATTTACAGAAGCCAGTTATATGTTCCATACCTAGATATTATTGTACAGCTTTTCTATGCGTAGTTCTATATACATATCATCAGCCGTTTTACCAGGTGCTTGGTTTCTATTATTCCTATTAAACAATTTATAGACTCAGATCACAGTAATGCTGCACTCAGGACACATTGGGCCTAATTCAGTATAAGTTGGTTTTGCAAGTAACATAAGGATGCCGGAAGCCGCCCAGCACCGGGCAAGGTCGCCCCGCATGCGGGTCCTTACCCGCAATGTGATTGCAAAACATTGCATCACACAGGTGTGAATGCTTGGCGCTGGGCCACCATGTTTTGGGTAGCAACACTACATGATGTCATTGTCTGGACTGCGCACCCGCAATGCCACTTCAATGCTTCGAACACCCTGTGTTGTTGCCTCCACCGACCCTTCGACTAAGGCAGCATTTTCCAGAAATTTGAGGACAGACAGGTGAACACACTTTGGGAAGAAAACACAGCTGTATTTAGTGCACACAGGATGAACACAAAAGTTTAAGTTGGCTGTATTGGGTCAACCAAATAAGGTCAACATGCAGTGTGTTGACTACTGAAGGTCAACAAGGCTTAAGTCGACACTTGGAAAAGGTAGCTAAGGTTGACAGGGTCAAAAGATTGACACAAGCATTAGGTTGATAAAGGGAATGTCGACAGCTAACATGGACACCGAAAAAGTGCACTGCGTCCCCTCCCTGCGCTCACCATGCTTCGGGCTTGGTGCCGAGCGTACTATTAAATTCTCCCTCCATTCTCTAATGGAGGTAGGGCATGAATTGCTGCCTGTCGGCACATGTCAGCTCGAAAAAACCCATGTCGATATTTTGATCTAATGCTTGTGTCGACCTTTTCCATATGTCCACCTTAATTCGGGGCGAGCCTGGTGTTATGGAAACTGTATATTGATAAAATTGTGTTCATCTGGAAAGGGGACGAGACCTCATTAGAAGCCTTCTGTATTTATCTCAATAACAATAAAAAAAAATATCATGTTGAAATTCCAGAGTAGTAACTCTTCGGTCAACTTTGTGGACTTAATTATCTTTATCCACAATGGGGACCTTTGCACCAAGACATATTGTAAACCCATGGATTGAAATTCATATATATATACACCAACAGTAACCATCATCCCAATTGGCTAGCCTCAATTCATTGTAGTCAATTCTGTAGAGCACGAATTAACTGTTCCACATTAGAGGACTATCACGAACAAGGCACCATTCTCACTAAACATTTTAAAGGGAAAGGATATGAAAAGAAAAACATTGCAAAAATGTTACAACGTTTTGAAAATCAGAGTACAGAACATATGCTGGTTATTGACTCCACTAAAATAACATAAAATAATGACATAGGGATACCATTTATCTCGCAGTTCAATAGTGAATATAAAGAACTGGAAAAAATTGTAATACGACATTGGAATGTCCTCCTGAAAGATCCAATCATTAAAAATCATCTTCAAAATCGACCCAGGTGTGTTTTTTGTACATGTATAGAATATTAAATATGGTTGTGCGTCCCATGAGAAATTTGAATCGCATAAATTCTGCTGTATATATCCATGTAAAATGGCTATGCGTTCCACCATCCAAAATGGCAGCGCGTTCCAGATATGGAACATACGAGTACTTTCCAAGTATACCAGAATTTTTTTTCCTGTTTAGACAATAACGTTTCATTTCTTTTTGTGTCTATTTCTCAACGTTAGTAGTGTTAATGTTGGGCAGATATGTGCCTCGGGCTGGAGTTTTGCGAGTCAACGCACACTTCTGGGTTTTTGGTGCATTCCACCGGCCTCTGGAGGGCGAATGATGCAGCACTATGCTGCATCCTGAGAACGAAGTATGATCACTTCCAAGCAGAAGTCTGCGTGTCACAGTAGACTTCTGGCGCCACTATGCGTTCCACTGTCTCTCTCCTTTTTGCTGAGATAGCGCCAACAGAAAGTGCAGAATATTCCCGTTAAGTTTAAAAGCAATAATACAACAATTGATTACACCTTAATTAGTATATATGCAATATTTCATTAAATTCCCTCCCCCAGGAAGAGGAGGATCGATTACTAGAGGTAATAAGCAGGCCTGTTGGCCCATTTCTCTCACACCCTGAGGAAGACCCATAAGGTTGAAACCCGTTGGTGGAGAGACAAGGGACCCAGTCAGCCATCTGACATTTTGCACGAGGTTTTCAGTCCGGATCTGATCCCCTGAAACAAGTTAAGTGTTTTTTCCATTTACCCTGCAGAGGTTGGAGGTTCTCACTGTGGGCCTTATTCTAGTTCACTCTTTCTGACAAAATCCTTCTTAGATGGACAAAACCATGTGCACTGCAGGTGGGGCAGATGTTACTAGTGCAGAGAGAATTAGATTTGGGTGGGGTTTTACTTCAAAGTGAGATCTATATTGCAGTGTATAAATAAAGCAGCCAGTATTTACCCTGCACAGAAACAAAATAACTCACCCAAATTTAACTCTCTCTGCACATTTTACATCTGCCCCTCTGCAGTGCACATGGTTTTGTCCATTTAAGAAGGATTTTGTCAGAAAGAGTGAACTAGAATAAGGCCCTGTATCCCTATGTTTACTGGCTAGTTTTTTATTGTCATTTTAATTGTTTATTTGTTCTTAGCAATAAAATTTTATACCGATATATTCCCCTTTTAGTTTTTGTATATATGATTATAATACGTTATAAGGAGCTCTGGGTCAGACGACCCTCAAATAAACCTTTATATACTGTACCTGACATTGCTGGGAGATCTGTAAGTGGGGTACACCCCCTATTTTTGTTGTCACACTCATTTGGTGATCCTTGGTGGATGTGGGCACCTACACCTAACAGAAACCTTTATATTCACCCTATTTTGGTGTGAGTAGGGTATGCTACCCTTCTAAAACAATTCCTCTACCCACTCTTTGACTAATCATCATCTGTTTTAAATTAATATACGTACTACACTAAATGGTGTTCTCTTTCTCTTCATATTCGAACATGGAGGAAAATAAAACACGATCAAGTCAAAAATCACCTGAAAGAAGAGAAGGATCATCTGAGAAAATTATATAAAGCATCTACTAGGTTGTGAGTGCAGTGTGTGACAGTGTGAAATTCTGTATTCTATCTGTATTTCTGTTAAGGTTGGGTGACCATTTTCACCCTGTCCATACAGCAGCTCCGAAGTGTACATATAGGGGTACTGTCTTCCTTGTTTTGCTCTCTACAAGAAAAGGAAGTTGCCCATTTATCTAGCACAGTCTATGAAACGACAGTAAATACCTTTTTTCACACTCAAATCCATATCTGACCCAGTAGACTGAAGATATTTTGAAGCTTCAGATATTTATTTATTATTCATTTAATAACAGTTTCTTATATAGCGCACACATATTCCACAGCACTTTACAGAGCATATTTGAACATTCACATCAGTCCCTGCCCCAGCTGAGATGACAATCTATATTCCCTACCACATGAACATACACACACACACACACACACACACACACACACACACACACACACACACACACACACACACACATTTGTTGGGTGCCAATTAGCCTACCAGTATATTTTTGGATTGAAGATATACTTACCCCCTTTCACATTGTTGGATGATCCCTGGTCGTTGCCAATCATCTTCTTTTAGGCGTGTCCCAGGCCATCTATGACACCGCATGCTACCCCCTTTCACACTGAGTTTACCCCAGCAATAACTTAAGTTTTCTACTCAGTGTGAAACTGGTGTGTGAAGCTCCTCAAGGCTTGATCAATCTCCTTTACTTTAAAAGGGTGAACAACATAGAAAATTGTGGTTTATGGTAAGGACATTAGCATGTGTTCTTTCCACTTATTAGAGCAAGTATGTAAGAAAGAATAAAATGTACAGAATACCACGCCTCCTGCAATTAGGCCACACTCCCATCATTTTCCCGGGGGCCTAGCATTCCTCTCGGCTGCCCTGTGCGTCTGATCTAGCAGAGGGAACTTCTAGCATAACTGCAATTAGCTATTGTGTGGTCCAGTCCAGGTAATAAGTAACTTTGTGGCAAAATGCGATGGGGCAAAATGCGATGTGGATATTTGCAAGCGGAGATTCAGAGACATTGTCAGAGAGAGTTTCAATACAATCCATGTTTCTGTGACATTTGCATAATTTTTGCACAGCCCCTGTAGGATGACGTGAGGGGGCATGCACAGCACTGTGAGCTGCTGCCCTATCCCTAGTCCTTCTGTCTGCCTTGAATAGATGCTGTTCACATGCGCATAGCATTTATTCACCACTGCTCTGCTAAGAGTGACAGGGAGACTCCCTACTGTCCCACAAAAATCAGGACAGTTGCGAGGTTTGCCTGTTGCTGGTAAATTAATGGGTTCATTATCTTAACAGTACCTGGGTCAAGCATATCATGCTGTTTAACAGAACTTCACAAAAACCATTTGTCTTGTTTTGTTTGTTTGTTTTTTCATTTAATTTGAGATCAGAACCAATGTTCAATTTTGTTTCAAGTATAAAACAACAAATTACATTACATTTCAGCGGGGAGCAGGGAGTAGGCGAGCTGGGGGAGCGGTGGAGCTTTAACAGCACCCAGCATCCATCTTCTTGCCTCAGGCTCCAGCAGCTCCTGGCCCAGCAAGCACTGCGCCGTGACCCTGTGCCCTCGTGGCACCAGCTCCCCCCACCACCTCTAGGGCTGCGGTTCACTAGTTATACCACTGAGTTTAAGTTCCACTGGGGCAGTTATTGATGTGAATAGCCAAATGTAATACGTTCATCTTTTCCCTCAAAATTCTACCCCATAATGGCTACGCGAAACATTTTTTTGTGAGATTTTTGCTAATTAAAAATAAAAACTAAGAAATCGCATGCACCTAAGTATTCACAGCCTATATATATATATATTCTTGAAATAAGGCTGTAACATAACAAAATCTGGAAAAAGTAAAGCGCTGTGAATACTTTCTGGATGCACTGTAGATAGATAGATAGATAGATAGATAGATAGATAGATAGATAGATAGATAGATAGATAGATAGACCGTCATTTTATCTGGCCAGACTATATTTTTTCTATCAATTCCATTACAGGATTCACCTGTTTATTGCTACACTATTTTAGAGATCCTTTGAGAGATGACTTTAACAGGCTTAACTTCAGCTCAGGAACATTAATCTCACTTGGTCTCAATTAGTATAAGACTGACAGTCATGCACTGTCCCAGTGGAGTCTCTTCTCCTTATTGTGATAGAAACACAAGCAGAACCCATCATGTACTGTAGCACGTTAGGTGTACATAGTACAAAAAACATTGGGGTTTTGGGATTTAATATATATTGAAACAAACAAATTGGCTTGACATACATATAAAATAACAATGCAATGTTCAATAGTTTTTTTTGTGGTAAATAAAATAAAATTTTACAGTATACTACATCATAGCTCATAATAACATGTGTTATTCTAATGTATGTACATTTCTTTATAATTTTCTAGTTTGTGATCTACATGCAATTTTGGGTTCAATGGGGGTAATTCAGACCTGATCGCTGCTATTCGAATTAGCCCAGCAATTAGGTAGATACCACTTGGCTAGAGTGCAGATGAATGTGCTTGCTGTGCAAATGGAGGTGTATGCCTGGTGTAGAATTCGCAGCCAAGTGAAAATGTCCAAAATCCTTTGTTAGTGGCTCATTGTCGAATGATTTTTCCCCTGGGCACCAGTCATCACAAGCTAGGAGTAGCCAGAAACTTACTCGGTGGCTGCAATGAATACAGGCAGGGCCGGCGCCACCACTAGGCAGGTCTAGTCATTTGCCTAGGGCGCTGGCCACTGGAGGGCGGTACTGAGCCGCGAGGAGGAGAGGTACCATAGAGGTACCCATACCATGGAAACCAGTATGCGCCGTAGGAACTGGGAGCAGGTGAGAAAGGAAGCGTAGGTTCCCTCTCCCCCCCTGGACACGGTGGTTGCGGGCGCACGCCGCAGTGTTGCCCACACCCCCACCCTGTGGTGCAGTATCGTCCGCACCCCCCGCCCGCCGCCTGCAATCCGCTGAAATTTCCCCTGCAGCGGGGACTGGGAGCAGGGGAGAAAGCTACTGGAGGGCGGTACTGAGCCGCGAGGAGGAGAGGTACCATAGAGGTACCCATACCATGGAAACCAGGATGCGCCGCGGGAACTGGAAGCAGGTTAGAAAGGAAGCGTAGCTTCCCTCTCTACCCCCCTGGACACGGGGGTTGCGGGCGCATGCCGCAGTGTTGCCCACACCCCCTCCCTGTGGTGCAGTATCGTCTGCTGCCCACTGAAATCCCACCAGCAGCGGGCGGCGAGCGGGCGAGGGATTTGCCTGGGGTGGGGGGGAGGCTTGCACCGGCCCTGAATACAGGCATACCCAGCCAGGTGCAGAGATCACACACCCTCCCCTAAAACACTTGGGCATGCCTGTGTTCTCCTAGGCATGCCTAGCATTTTTTCTGGGCACTACTGCGTTTTTCTGAGCGCTCCCACTACATGGGCGGTTACAACCGCCAGTCCCCTATTTCCTATCAATCACCTTGCGAATGGCTAGCGAGGGAAAAAAGTAGCAAGTTTCTTCGCTAGCAGTCACCTTGCATGCGCAGTGTATCGGTAATTGGCCTCTGTGCAAATTATCACAGCAGTGATCAGATCTGAATCGGGCCCAATGAGTGCAAAATGTGTACTGTTATAACAGAAATATCACAGTTTTATTCTCCTTTTAATAAGGGGCCAGATGTAATGATGATTGAGTTCAGTGGCCTTGTGTGATGCCAGACAAACTCTGAAGTTATTTTTAAATAATAAATAATAATTTAAAAGGCAAAGCAATGCCCTGTAAGTAATTGTTCGGCATTGCACACAGCCTCCGAACTCGGACTTATGAAGTTAAATACTCTGTTAGACTAGGCACCTTCTCTTCTGCCCTGGGCTACCTATCATTCTTAGGAGAAGACTGGAATTCAGACTTCAGTCCATTGGCTATGTTGTGCAGTCTTTAAATACCTGCATTGCTATTTCACCTGTGGAGGTGATAGTTACTGCTCAGTTGTGACTACACATGCTCCTGATTGGCTTGCTGTTATTCCTGGTTTTGGCTTTTTTCCAAACATTGACTATCTTCTGCCTGCCCTGACCTTGGAGTGCAGTAGCGCACGCAGGGGGGGTTTCTGGGTACACAGAAACCCCCCAGGAGTCTAAGGGCCCTAGGCTGAAAGCTGAGGGTCCCCTCTTTCCATGGGTACAAGAATTAAAAAAATCGGCCATTGGGAACTGGAGATATCTGACTTCAAAGCAGTGGTCCCCATCCAAGCCTGTTAATTGCTGTTCCCAGTCAGATATTTCAGGTCCTGTCTGACGTAGAGTTTTTCTGAGAGTATATTCCAAAAGCTGGGACTCTCCCCCTTTGATGGACTCTAGTAGCTTGTCTCTGCTGTTCCCAGAACCAGAGATATCAGCCTTCCAGCAGCTGGCTACTGCTCCAGCTCCACACACCTAGTATGTCGTTTTTTATTCTCATTGGCAGATTGCTCTGCCTCCTGAACTCTGATCTCCTAGTCCCTAATACCATTTGATAGGTGGGATTCTCTAGTTTTTAATTCCATTAAAATCTAAGAAATCTATTTCCCGGAAGTGGAGATATCTGCAGTCAAGCAAGCTGTCCTCCCACCAGAAAATTATGAATAATAAGCCCACTCCACTATACACCCCTCCTCTGCGTATTGAACATCCTCTACCACCCTGGAAGATATGTATCAGCCAGGACACCTTCATTTAACCCAATGCCCCCTTCTCCCACCTCATCTCCCACCATCTGTGCAGTAAAGGGGTAATTAGTGGAAATTACTGAGCCCTACATGCTGAGCGGTTGATATAATACCCCTACCACCTGCGGGACATCAAAGCTTCCCCCACCCCTACCGCTGGAGGATCGGTAGGGGCCCCAATACATTGTTATGCCCAGGGGCCTACACTGCTGCCCCTGTATGTATATATATATATTTTTTTATTATTATTATTATTATTATTATTATTATTATTTATATACATTTGGTCTATCTATAATACTTTAACTGACCCGGCATATACTGGGTCACCTAAGTGTCAATCTCCGTGCTTTGCTCCGCCCCTCTGGAAACCCCCTTCTGAAAATCCTGCGTTTGCCCCTGGAGTGCTCCTGACTCCTCTTTTGCCTCTGTCATTAATATTAGATATGTTTGTGGTTTTGTGGGTTAGTACCCAGAAATAAAAGTGGAATAAGTAGGGTCCAATTAAGAGTATTTTTTCAAAGTATTTGTGTTCAATATTATCTGTCTGAAGAAAATAGGTACAGGTTGAGTATCCCGTATCCAAAATGTTTAGGACCAGGAGAATTTTGGATAACGGATTATTCCGTATTTTGGAATATTTTTTATATTTCAATGATGTATTTGGAAGTATCTTGCATTTATGCTGTATAAACACATCAAACACATGAAATGCACGCAAATATATTTTATTTGTTCAAAAAACAAGGTTTCAAAACATGAAACAAAATTAGTGTACTATCTCAGACACTGAATTTGAATGCCAATCAATCATTGTCTTGTACATATATAGTGCCAGTTACATATCATGTCCTCAGTAGTGCTGTTACAAATGTCCCCAGTGAGTTTTTAGCAAAAACATTTTTTCTGTCAGTTTCTGGAGTGTATGGTTTTCGGAATAATTTGGATAACGGATATTCGTATACGGGATACTCAACCTGTAATTATCAAGCTATTTTTATATTCTGCAACAGTAATTTGTTAAAAATGGGATTGCAGCTTTAAATTCCACAATTTAAAGATGCTTAAGCAATAAACAATATTGACCAGATTAGCCAATTATGATTCACTATATGGAAGTGTCTGATCCAACCATCCAGGCAATGAATGGAGACTGCTGCTCGGTTTACTGAGCCATCTCTCTGTGTCGACAGGTTGGCTGAACTATCAAGCAGTGTCTGCCCAGATTAGGAAATGTATCCAGATAATTACTAAACATCTATTGAATTATGAAATGTATTCCATTTACATAAAAACATATGCTGTTACTGTATATCAAATTATACTACATCTATATTCAAACTAAACATATAAACATTATTTAGAATTTTACACATTGACATCACTCACTTATAACATCAGGGGCAGAACTACCATTGGTGCAGCAGATGCATTGCGCCAGGACTCCTGAGGACCACTACTACCCAGACCAGCAATAAGTTATCCCCAGGCCCCCTCGCAGACCATTTTGTTCATTGCCGGATGAATAGCCCAGAGCAGAGAGCAGGGTGGGCACCACCATCTGAGGAGTATGGTATAACTCTGGTAATTTCTCCACCGTCGGAATCCTGACTTTCAGGTGCCCGACAAGGGGGCGAGCACATTAAGGCCCCTTGTAATGGGCCCCATACATCAGCAATTAATTGTGACAATCCTGAGATCTGGAGATGATTGCCACAATTAATTTTAGATGTGTGGGCTCCCCCTTTTGGCAATCCCAATAAAAAATTAATAGGGATCGCCAATCGATTGCTTAATCAGGTTTTTAAACATGCTTAATAATCTGGTATTATCTGCGGATCTTTTTTATATGTGTGGGCATTCCCCATTCGTCTTCTTCATCTATTTACATTATGAACAGCTGAAATGACAATCAATTGGGCAATTTCCAGATATGAAGATGCAATCTTTAGATGGAAAAATCTGCCGATCACTGAAATAAATCTGTAATGTGTGGGCAAAGTCAGATAGATTGTAGAATCCATTTATCTGGCCAAAAAATCCCTGTATCTGGAAATCCATAAATTGTGATTGCTGATGTATGGGGCCCATGAATAGATGAAGAAGACGAATTGGGAATGCCCACACATATAAAAAAGATCTGCAGATAATACCAGATTATTAAGCATGTTTATTAAGCATGTTTAAAAATCTGATTAAGCAATCGATTGGCGATCCCTATTCATTTTTGATTGGGATTGCCAAAAGGGGGAGCCCACACATCTAAAATTAATTGTGGCAATCATCTCCAGATCTCAGGATTGTCACAATTAATTGCTGATGTACGGGGCCCATAATTCACAGAAGCTGTACAATTTTCAGATTCACTACTGTCTTAGAGGCAGCTCACTACCGATGTAACTTGCACTGTCAGAGTCTACCTGAGGAAAGCACACAGAGCAATGTCCACTGTGTTCCTGCCCCACTGCCTCTTCCTCTCATCCTGCTATCACCCTTCGCCTCTCTATGTCAACTTCTGACTCCCCTTCTTCCTCTGCCTCTTTCTGTCACCCACTGCTGTGTGGCACATTATAAACTTGGGGTAGGGAGGAGAAGAAGGCCCAAATTACATTTTGTCATCTGGGACCATCACAAGTTCCGCCACTGGAGATATTTATCAAAAAAAGAGAGAGAGAGAGAGAGAGAGAGAGAGAGAGAGAGAGAGAGAGAGAGAGAGAGAGAGAGTACCAACCAATCGGCTCCTGGCCAACATTTTTCCAACACAACCTCATTCTTTCCAACATGGCCCTCTCCTGGAGGGAAAAAATGCTCTATTCCTGAACTTCCCTCTTAATTAACGATTACATCACCAAAGAGATGATGGCAAAATAAATTAAAAAGGAAGTCTAGAACAGAGCATTGTGTCCCTCCTGAAATGGGTCATGCTGGGAGGTATGCAACATGTAAAATGACAATTAAAAGCCGATTCATATTTTTACTTTCTCCATAATATCTCAATACAAACTTTGATAAATCCCACTTGTGATATTATCAATGTATACAATTAATGGCATACAGTTGTAATACCTCCAACACATACATATCCATAGAGTTTCTTAGTGAGCATTTTGCACTTTTAATAACATGTATCTCCTATATATTTGGCTACATCTGTCACTCAAAGTGGGTGTCTGTGTCTATAACGCTCTGTTCCTGGACTTTCCTCTTAATGTGTGATTGCCTTCATCTGTGCTGAACACCTTTCTGAGAAATTAACCTGTTTAAAACAGGTTATGGCAATCATACATTAAGGGGAAGTCTAGAAACAGAGCATTGTGTCCCTCCTGGAGAGGGTCATGTTGGGAGGTATGTGATAGAGAACCAGCCCAGTGAGCCCACAGACAGTGCCAGACACCCAATGACTTCCCATGTTGCCCAGCACTGCTACTCCACAGCCACCAGGTGAGCGCCCCCCTCCCGCGATTTGCGGCAAAACCTCCCCCCCCCGCGCCCCCCCCCCTCCCCCCCAAAAACACCCGCGACCCCCTCTACCGCGATTTGCTGCAAAAAGAAACCCCCCCACGACCCCTCCTGCAATTCGCGGCATAACCACCACCCCGCGACCCCCCCTCCCGCGAATCGCGGCAAACCCTCCCCCGTGACACACACCCCCCCCGATTCGCGGAAAAAACACCCCCCCCCCGCGACCTCCCTCCCGCGATTCGCGGCAAAAAGAACCCCCCCGCGACCCCCCCTTGCACGATTGGCGGCACCCCCCCTGCGACCCCCCCCCCCCGCAATTCGCAGCAGCCCCAGGATTAAATGGCACATGCAAAACACTGACATGGCTATGGTCGACAATGAAAAAGGTTGACATGAGTTTTTTAAGATTTATTTTTAATTTTTTTAATTTTTTCATATTCATTGTCATGTGTCGACATGGACACCAATGAAGTGGCACACTTATGTCAACATTTACATGTGTTGACCTTTCTGTGTTGATTTTTTCTTGTGGCGATTCGCGTCACACCCCCCCGCAACCCCCCCTCCCGCGATTCGCGGCACCCCCCGTGACCCCCCACCTCCCGCAATTCGCTGCAACCCCCCACCGGAACCCCTGTGAACCCCGCCCTCCCGCGATTCGCGGCACCCACCCCCGCGACCCCCCCTCCCGCAATTCGCGGCACCCCCCCGTGATTCGCAGCAGCTCCAGAATTAAATTGCACATGGAAAACACTGACATGGCTATGGTCGACAATGAAAAAGTTTTTTTGTCATTTTTTGAATATTTTCATATTCATTCTCATGTGTCGACATGGACACCAATGAAGTGCCACACTTATGTCAACATTTACATGTGTTGACCTTTCTGTGTTGATTTTTTTCTTGTGGCGATTCGCGTCACACCCCCCGCAACCCCCCCTCCGGCGATTCGCGGCACCCCGGCACCCCCCCGCGACCCCCCCCCTCCCGCAATTCGCGGCAACCCCCCACCGGAACCCCCATGAACCCCGCTCTCCCGCGATTCGCGGCACCCACCCCCCGCAACCCCCCCCCCCTCCCGCAAATCGCGGCACCCCCCGCAATTCGCGGCATAACCACCACCCCGCGACCCCCCCCTCCCGCGAATCGCGGCAAACCCTCCCCCGTGACCCCCCCGATTCGCGGAAAAAACACCCCCCGCAACCTCCCTCCCGCGATTCGCGGCAAAAAGAACCCCCCCCGCGACCCCCCCTTGCACGATTGGTGGCACCCCCCCTGCGACCCCCCCCGCAATTCGCAGCAGCCCCCGCGATTCGCGGCAGCCCCAGGATTAAATGGCACATGCAAAACACTGGCACGGCTATGGTCGACAATGAAAAAGGTTGACATGAGTTTTTGAAGATTTATTTCATTTTTTGAATGTTTTCATATTCATTGTCATGTGTCAACATGGACACCGATGAAGTGGCACACTTATGTCAACATTTACATGTGTTGATATTTCTGTGTTGATTTTTTCTTGTGGCGATTCGCGTCACACCCCCCCGCAACCCCCCCTCCCGCGATTCGCGGCACCCTCCGTGACCCCCCACCTCCCGCAATTCGCGGCAACCCCCCACCGGAACCCCTGTGAACCCCGCCCTCCCGCGATTCGCGGCACCCAACCCCGCGACCCCCCCCTCCCGCAATTCGCGGCACCCCCCGTGATTCGCGGCAGCTCCAGAATTAAATTGCACATGGAAAACACTGACATGGCTATGGTCGACAATGAAAAAGGTTGACATGAGTTTTTGAAGTTTTTTGAATATTTTCATATTCATTCTCATGTGTCGACATGGACACCAATGAAGTGCCACACTTATGTCAACATTTACATGTGTTGACCTTTCTGTGTTGATTTTTTCTTGTGGCGATTTGCGTCACACCCCCCCCCCACAACCCCCACTCCCGCGATTCACGGCACACACACACACACCTCCCCCGCGATTCTCGGCACCCCACCCCGTGACCCCCCCTCCCGTGATTCACGGCACACCCCCGCGACCCCCCCCTCCCATGATTCGCCGCAACCCCCGCCCCGTAACCCCCCCTCCCGCGATTCGCGGCACCCACCCCCGCGACCCCCCCTCCCGCAATTCGCGGCAGCTCCAGAATTAAATTGCACATGGAAAACACTGACATGGCTATGGTCGACAATGAAAAAGGTTGACATGAGTTTTTGAAGTTTTTTTTTTCATTTTTTGAATGTTTTCATATTCATTCTCATGTGTCGACATGGACACCAATGAAGTGCCACACTTATGTCAACATTTACATGTGTTGACCTTTCTGTGTTGATTTTTTCTTGTGGCGATTCGCGTCACACCCCCCCCACCCCCCCCCCCCGCAACCCCCACTCCCGCGATTCACGGCACACACACACCCCCCCGCGACCCCCCCTACCATGATTCGCCGCAACCCCCGCCCCCGTAACCCCCCTCCCGCGATTTGAGGCAACCCACCCCGCGACCCCCTCCCGCGATTCTCTGCAATCCCTCCCCTCCCGCGATTCGCAGCATCCACCCCCCCACAACCCCCCTCCTGCAATTCGCGGCACCCCCCGCGACCCCCCCTCCTGCAATTCGCGGCACCCTCCGCGACCCCCCCTCCCGCGATTCGCGGACACCTAAGTTGCAATACAGGGCATCTTTCATACAATTATAACCATATTTCTCATATACAAACGTTCACAAATTAAGGGGGCGCAGCCCCTTACGACGGTGTGAAGAGCGCCCGTAGGGCGCGATGAATCACCTAGTTTTTATATATTTTGTGAAGGCCTTTTCAGATCTTGCTTGATTACTGAGTAGCTTTGCAAACATATAGTTATTTTATAAATTCACAGAAATCAGCTAAAATTAAATAAATATGTATGATTACTTGATTACATCTGTTTTATTTATTATTCAATTAGATTTAATCAAAAGCATACATTATGCATTAATTATAATTCTGCACCACAAAGGTACAGGTACAGTGGGGGAGATTCTGGTTGGTTTGCAAAAGCAAACTGCTTCTTTAATCGACAAAATCATGTGCACTGCAGGTGGGGCAAATGTAACATGTGCAGAGAGATTTCCATTTGGGTGGGGTGTTATAAGTGCCGATTCTGTGGGTGCTTGAGGGCCTGAGCACCCACGGAAATTGATGAGCACCCACCCGCTCAGCAGCGGCCCACCCGCCCATGTCCCACTGCACTCCCCTCCCTTGTCGCTGACACAAGTACTGTGTGGGCATTTATGTATTTGGCACTGTGGGGGCATTTATGTATTTGGCACTGTGGGGGGGGGGGGATTTTTGTACCTGCACTGTGTGGGCATTTATGTATTTGGCACTGTTGCCATAATTTGAATATTGGAGACAACTGTGCTGCATAATATAAATCAGTATTATTTTGTGGCCACACCCCTTTCCCATGAAGCCACTCCCCTATATTTTTGGCTTGAGCACCCACCAGCAAAAACATAAATCGGCATTTATGTGGGGTGTGTTCAAACTGAAATCTAAATTGCAGTGTTAAGAATAAAGCAGGCAGTATTTACCCTTCTCAAAAACAAAATAACTCACCCAAATGTAACTCTGCACATGTTACATCAGCCCCACCTGCAGTGCACATGGTTTTGTCCATTAAAAAGGGTGTTTTCTTTTGCAAACCAACCGGAATCACCCCCAGTATGTATAGTAGGTTTGGATTAAGGGGGGTGATAAGTAGCCATAGCCCCTCCACCTATAAGGGGTATTTCTGGACCTATAGGAAACTTTCTTAGTTTGGTCCCGGGGCCATGCAGCTGAATTGCTGATATAATTGTAAGCACATAGCTACTGTTATGAGCTATCCATAATAAATTGCCACCAATGGGGTAATGCTAATGGGATGGGGGAGTGCTAATACTATTGGGGTAAAATACTACTTCTATCAGAGTGATGGGGTTGAAATAATATGGGGGTATATTACTACTAGCTGGGTAGTGGGGTTGGAATGTATTAATATTATGAGGGGTATCAGTGGTGTAACTATAGTGCTGCAGACCCCGTGGTGCTGCACCAACAATCAGGGATGTGGAGGAAGCCCTGACTCCTCCCCCTGCACCAGTGCTCGAAGCAGGTTTGCCTACCCTCCGGCATTCAGCAGTTTTTAGGGTCCCTCTTTGAAGGTCCGGACTTCATGCATGGGCAAATCTGGAAATGGCAGGGCATGCAGGGAAGATGTCAGGGATGGCCACCGTGGGGTTGTGGGTAGTGGTGGCCAAGCTTCTGTGCACACTGTCAGGGGAATATCCAGAGGAGCAGAGAGCCAGGACTTTCCTTCCCTAAGACTGGCCCTGCCCACCACACTGGGAGGGCTCAGTGCATTAGCCCTGCTGTCCCTGCTCCTCTGCCTGCAGTATGCTGTCCTCACCACACTGCCCCGGGGCCTGCTCCCTGCACTTCCCAGGAAGGAGAACCTGGGGAGTGGGACTAACACCATAAATGTAAAAGGGCTGTGTGGGTGTTTTGATGTACTTGATTTTATTAAGTAATAACTTGATTAATCAAGTTATTACTTAAACAAATCAAGTGCATCAAAACACCCTCACAGCCCTTTTAAATTGATGGTGTTTGTCCCACTTACTTGTGTATCTGTGTGTTTTTATATTTTGCATTTTTATGTTATCAGCTAATAAAAGTTATGTTTTATGAGTCCTCTGTGGTGCACCACATAGCGACAATCTTCTTCTTTCTACATGATGTCCACTTAACCTTGTCCAGTGGTAGCACACCCCAACAATCTCCAGAGCAATATTATTCGAGAGTAAGAGTAAATACGGGGGCCTATATATACAATTTATATAAAGAAAACCATCTGGTCTTGTGCCACTGACCGCCCACCTCACATCTGCATCTAGCAAAGCACAGAGGGGAGCCGGGGGAGTCATGATGCTAGAGCAGGCATTCCCAACCACGGTCCTCAAGGCACACCAACAGTGCAGGTTTTAGTGATGTCCAGGCTTCAGCACATATGGTTTAATCAAAATCCCTCAGATACTAATTAAGTCACCTGTGCTCAAGCCTGGATATCTAGAAAACCTGCACTGTTGGTGTGCCTTGAGGACCATGGTTGGAAATACCTGTGCTAGAGCATGTCCCCTGCACTATGCCATGCCCACATCCAGTGTTGTCGCCCCCTTTTTAAACCAGTCACCCCCTGCTTTCTAAAGTGGGAAACTCATCTATGCATGCAGCAGTTGTCACATGTTCGTATGTGTAAAATAATGTTAGAGAAATCATATAGAATAATTGGCCTTATTCAGACCTGATTGCTGATCTGCACAGTTGCAGATGACTGTGAGTAGATAGCGGCCACCCAGACAGAGGTTCAGATGTACCAAGCATCAAAAAGTGATAAAATAGAGAGTGATAAACAACCAGCCAATCAGCTCCTAACTGTCTTGTTACATAAAACATGATAGTTTGGCACTGATTGGCTGGTTGTTTATCACTTTCCATTTTATCACTTTTTTAAGCTTGATACATCTGGCCCAAAAAGAGAAAATGCCCCATGCAAAACTATAAATGAATTGTGAAAATATCCCATACCATGAATCATCTAATAATTTCCAGTCTGTTCAAATGTGAGTAATGGTGTGTACCAGGGCTGGATTAAGGCTGGTGGGGGCAGTGGGTAACAAATGTGTGGGGGCCCCCCACCATTAAAATTTTTTGTTGATATTTGTAAAATAAAAACCCCAAAAATGATTTTCCCCCCAAACATCGGACAGAAACATCGCGACCATTGGAACATCGCAACATCCTTTTTTTAACATCAGGAATAGCCCAGGTACATAGGGGGGGCTTGGGGAGAGGTTAGTTTACACTTCCCCAGCGGCTGCTATTGTCTGCAGCCGCTGTGACAGGTGTCCTGCCGTGCTGACCGATCAGCAGTGATCGGAAGCAGGGCAAATGCTGGCAAAGAGCACAGGGAGGCAGAGGGGCCTGCTGCCTGTCCCTGGGGCCCCCCACAGACTGCTCTTTAAGAGACTACTCCAATTTCTAAAGCAGTCTGTGGGGGCCCCTAATGTGTGGGGGCCTCTGGACAACCGCCCCTGTCACCCCTTGGATCAGTGTTTTTCAACCACTGTGCCGTGGCATACTAGTGTGCCTTGAGCTGCTCTCAAGTGTGCACCCAGATCTAGAGATGCCCAAACTAGTTTACAGCCACCACCAGTTCAACTGCTATTTACTGGGGTCTTCTTTTCATTTAAAGGGCCAATGTATTTTAATTTCGTTACCTGTGGGGACCAGTGTGATTGTTTTTTTTTATATGGAGGCCAATAGGTTTGTTTTTTTTCCTGTGGAGACCAATGTATTTTGCCCTGTGGGGATCTCATGGTGTGCCTTGGCAATTTTAAATTCTTATTTAGTGTGCCACAAGGTAAAAAGGTTGAAAATCACTGCCTTGGATAATCCAAACCTGGTGTGTACACACAGTGAGACTATTTGATTTTGACTATGCTAAATAAAAGGTTGTTCCTACAAGGGAGAGGGTCATAGGAGTAGCTTGCTGATGCAGATCAGGATCGCATCGGGATTGAATCGCAAGGCAAAAATTTCCACAATATAGTCTTGGCTGCAATGTCTATTTGGCTATTCAAAGTATGCTGAATGGGAGCATGCAACCGGGATCAAAAGCTTAAAGACATATCCATTCCTCATTCAATGTCTATGTGATACCGATTCGATTTTGACTATATAGTCAAAATCGAAGGCTAAATCTCACCGTGTGTACACACCATAAGTCTGACCCTACCGGTCATCTGCCACAGACAGGCTAATTGAGGCTGGTGCTGATGTCACAGACCCTCCCTTAACATGCTTGGGAGCACCTGCGGTTTTTCTGACACAACCTGTAAACGGCAAGTGTCCACCCCCTAACTCAAGCTTCCTATCAGTCAAGCTCCGGCTAAATTGCGTTTGTGATCCATTCGCAAAGTATGCCACGATTCAAACGCATGCGCAGTCATTTGATAATCGTTCAATCTGCTTATTCGCTGATCAGTGACCAACTCTGATTCAGGCCCAATACTGGCACTTATTTATATGATAGAACTGAAGAAATGTAGGCATAATAGTTGCTTACAGAACTGAAGTAAGTAGAGTAAAAAAACACATTTCAATATTTCCTGAAACATAATTTGGTAAAAGTTTCTGTAGCTTGGAACTGTGAGTAAGGGGTAGATTTACTAAAGTGACGATATTTGGAAGTTGAGATGTTGCCTATAGCTAGGGTGACCGACTCATCCCTTTAATCTGGGACACATATTAATTACACAGGTTCTGTGGCAGTTTAAAACCAGGTGAAATGGAGTCTTAAGGTGTGGCAGTTTAAAACCAGGCGAAAGCCAGCCACAGAACCTGTGTAATTAATGTGTCCCAGATTAAAGGGATGAGTTGGTCACCCTACCTATAGCAACCAATCAGAATCTAACTATGTACATATTTCATGTTGCTATAGGCCTGGGCGGTATCCGAACCCTGGGTCGACAATATCTAGGTTGACAGTCAGTAGGTCAACCACTGTTGATCGGCAGTGACTAGCTAGACACTTAAGAATGCTCAACTTACCTTAGGTTGACAATGACAGAAGGTCAATACAAGCTTAAGGTCTACATGCACATGGTCGACATTCAAAATGTCAGAAGCATGGTGAGTGCAGCGTGTCATGCGAGGGGATGAGGTACACTTATATGGTGTCCATGTTGACATAGACACAAAAACATGAAAAACTTGTGTCAACCTTTTGATTGTCGAGCGTGTCCATGTCAACCTCAAGCTTGTGTGGACCTTCTGTCATTGTCAACCTAAGGTATGTTGACCTTTCTTAGGTGTCGACCTAGTGACTGTCCACCTAGATATTGTCGACCCCCCTATATCATAACTGGCCCGGGCATATTATGCAAGCATCACTTTACTTCCCATGCTTGAACATAGCGGCAGGGCCACCTGAAGAACATTGAAGGTACTAGGAAAAGCAATGCACTGTGGCCCCTATGCACACATGCACAGGAATAGAAAAATCATAACTTAAAAACTCCCGTGGTCCCGCATTTCTCCTCCTTCCATACAGTTAATGGCTGTCAGCACTCCTATGCTGCTGGATAGCTCCAACCATCCCCCAGTCAGCAAGCTGTTAGCCATTTGCTGCCTGGCTGCAGGCTGGAACCATTCTACACTTTGATTAGTGTTTTTTTTTTACTTCAGACGCAGAATAAGCATAAAGGGTGACATTCTATGGGATGAGATAAATGCGCATGTTTTTTTAGCGCACCACATCGCCGCTATTCGCCCTTTTTCAAATCGCACTTTTCAGTCATAATTCGCATATTTAATGTGATGCGCTTTGGAGGCTGAAAAGTGCGAAGAGGTGCGATTTGCGGCAAAGTGGTGCGATTTTAAGTCACAAAAAAGTGCGAGTTCTTCCGCCGGTCATGTGCGAATTTTGGACCAACCGGAATGCGATTTACAAAACTGTCTCCGCATGACTAAGAACCCCCCAACCTATTGGCCCATCTCTGTCCCCTCCATTATGCATCACACCCCCTATATAAAGGGGCATTGGCGCCATTTCACTCTTTGATAGGAAGTAAGGAGCATGGAGAGGAGCAGTGGCAGTGTGATTAGAGGAAGAGGTGTTGGTGGCAGAGTGAGGAGTGGCAGAGGGAGCAGTGGCAGAGTGAGGAGTGGCAGAGGGATCATGGAGTTGGAGGAGGCCACCAAGACTGGAGGAGGAAGCCCCACCACTGTGTGCTACACTTCGTATGAGGTGAAGCTGAAGCGCATCATACCCCCTGAGGTCCTGCCTGGCATGCACGTGGCGGATAGTGATAGGCCGCAAACGCCATCCAGAGCTGGTAAGTGTGACCCCATGCAAACTTAAACATACATGCCAATGTTTTATAACTATAATGTTCACTTGTATTGTTATGCTAAGTAAAGTGCTGCTGTGGAACTACATAGCCCAGCAAGGTCATGCACAAGAAATTGCATGCTCCTACTTTCAAATTGCTCATAATGCTGGGCCCTGTAGTTCCACAACTGCTCATATTGTTCAACACTGTAACATTCTTTCTAGCAGCCTAACATGTATGTGGCCAAAAACACAGAGGTGTATTGGTGGTTTAGCTGCCATGACTACATACCACCGATTATCCAATTGTTGTCATGTGGCCACTAATTTAATAATAATTTTACCAAATAATAGTGTTAAAAAAAAAATTAAAAAAAATGTGGTGAAGAAATAATGCAGTCCAAATCCAAAGGAAGTATTGTCCATTATAGTCATTTCAATGCATGGGTTTTGTAAATGCTTATCCATTGTAAGGTCCATAATGGCTGCCCATCTTTCCTTGTACAGATTGTCCATCCCGAAGTGCTCACGCATCCAAGACAAGAAGGCCCGTTGCTGCAGAATCTGCGGAAGCAGGTAAATGAACAAAAAACACGCCATTACACATACAGTACACACACCCATGTCACATCAACAATATCTCACACTACATTCATCTCCTGCTGCTACATTGCAACGGAAATGAATGTCATCTGAGCTAGGCATGTGACATATTATTCATGTCAATGTTACATGCTGTATCGGGGTACATGTGTAAGTACATAACACCCCTAGGTACTGTATGTGCGTCCAGCATCTCAAGCCCTATGTAAAACAGTATAGATGACAGTGTGGCCTATATATGCATCAGTACTTACCTCCAGGGGCGAATTTAGGGGCCAGGCCGCCCCTAGGCACAAAATTTTTTGCCGACTTTTTCTGTCGGAGAGGAGACTTCCAGCTGCAGTTCGGGGGGCGGGGCTTGAGCTATACATCATTAAGCCCCGCCCCCAGGATGGTAAAAACCCCAATTCACAGATCTACGTGGAGGGGGCGGGGCTAAAATGACGCGATTTTAGCTCCGCCCCCTCCTCTGAGACCCGCGGATTGATGGATTTCAATCCAAAGGTATGGGGAAGACGCCGCAATCGGGGGGTGGCGTGGGGGTCCCCCAGAATCCGGGAGGGTTGCCCACCTTTCCGGGGGGCCGGGAGGAGGACCAGATTTTCGGGATCCTCCCGGTAATTCCGGGAGGGTCGGCAACCCTGTTTTAATGTAATCATAAATGTATATATATTTTGTTATTTATATATTTCATAAAAATTTAACTGTAGCCCACCTTCATATTTTTTTAAGCACTCTGGACTGCTCACTGTACGGAGGACCCGGAGGGAGGCACTTATTAGTACAGTGATTAGCACAGTGTCTCCATCAGTCTCTCTCCGGCTCACACACTGTGACTGACTGAGCGCAGGAAGGATCTGCGCGCCAATCAGCTCAGCTGCTGGATACACAGCAGCCAATAGACTGTGTGTGTGGAGTAGCCAATGGGCGGGAGCCGGCAGCAATGAGCCATTTTCGGACGCGCAGGGGGACCGTCGGATCCAGCCACTAAGCGGTGATGTAATGCATGGCAGAGTGGTGGGCAGTGGCGGGTGATGAGCGGCACTGCCGCCGACATAGGATAATTTGCGGCGGCGGCGCTCGTCACTCGCCACTGCCCACCCGCTGTGCCATTTAACAGAATGTCAGCCTGCCTGCCGCCCTTAATTAGTGCCGCCCTGAGGCCGGTGCCTCACGGGCCTAGGCACAAATCCGGCCCTGCTTACCTCTTCATCTGTATCCACAGGTGCTATACAACTAGGGACCAACCAAACAGATTCTTCAATAATGGTGTTAGACGAAATGGACATCATTCTTGAACCGGTCGAGACCTTTGCGGCAGACGAAGAAATACAGACCTCATCACAGAGTGATCTTCCCCCAAGTGGGGTGTCTCCCAACCCACCCCCACCCACCAACACACCCCATACAGCAGCTTCTGCTTCCCAAGTAGCTAACTCCTTGGTCAATTTCAAGGACAAGCAGATAGAATTCATGGCCTCCCAAAGCCTGCAAATAGGTAACATCCAGGGGTACATGCTTGACACCTTTCTTCAATTACGCAAAATTGCACGTAGTGTACGGGTAGGTGTAGGCACTCATGTGCGCATTGCTAACAGCATTGACACCCGTTTTGCAGAACAAACTTCTGCTATAAGGGAACAGAATAGGCATATTGGCAGCCTGGCGCAAAGTATAGCTGCACTAAGCCAATCATGCACAGCGCAGACCAATGCCTTAATAGGTATGCAGGCCCAAATACAGCAGCTGGAAGCCAATGTGGGAGGTGGCGCAGCATCAACCCTCAGCAGTGTATCCAGCACCCCAATAAGTGGCTCCCCCACTTCCCCACCCCGGCGGAGTGTTAGGACCCGTGGTGGCCTTGGTGCAGGTTCTAGAAGTGGTGTAGGGGTGCCTGATGCTAGCAGAAGGTAGCTCATATATATGTTTGTTAATTTTGTCAAATCCCAAACATCTTGTAACATGCCCCCACAGTTGTTATCTTTCACCTGCAAAAATGCAGATTGCGTCTGAAAAAGTAGGCAGAAGTAAAAATGTCTAATCGCATACCATTGTGTTTGTGTCTTTTTATAAAAACCAATTATTGTGTGAATTCTAACATATTGTAATGGTATATGACAATGGGATTGCACTAAAGTAGTGTGGGGTAACTCCATGGCCAGCAAAGGTTGTGGATCTACATATTCCAGCAGGCTCTGACACTCATGGTTTGGACTGTAATGGTTGTAGTGTGTCAGGGCATGCTGACACATGTAGTTCCACAACACCAGTGAGCCATGTTTGACAGCAAACTTCATTCATACATGTATCAAATGTACTTACAAGCTAGATACCAGCAAGGGATAGGTCAGCACCACCATCTGCATCCGTTGGGCACTGTGTATTAGGCTAAATGTGGGTGGAAACAGATGGTATTGGTCAATAATTTGTTTCTGAGTACACTTACACCACAGGTACATTTTGGAGTACAGGGCACATGTGCTTACCAGAAAAGTAACGGCTGATGATGTATGTCCGGCACAACTTCTTTAAAGCAAGTAACACTTGAGTAAAATGCTTAGAGAAAGTGGCCTGTGATACCCCCAAGGCCCATGAGGTCACAGACTGAGTGGAGCCTGTGGCCAAATAGTAGAGGGCACACATTAATTTGTGCTGGCCAGACACTGCATAGTTGGCTCCCCCAAAAGGGTCCAAATCATCTCTCACCTGCTCATATAAGTCCAACAGGTTAATGCGGTTCAGCGTAACCATCCCCACAACCTGTTGATCCGAGAGGGAGTCCAGGTACAGGCGAGCAGGATACATACGTGGGGTACGCAGTAGTCGGGGGGCTACCAGGATCTGGTGCGCAGCTTCCTCCCTCCTGCGCAGCTCCTCCAAATGGGCCACATCACAGATAAGCAACTCCAAAACAGTCTGCAAAATCTCCATGTCTGAAACCCTCACAGGTGTCCTTAATGATGTTGGGGTTTATGTAGGGGTGTTTGTGAGTGAAAATGAGGGCACCTGTGGTGAAATTAACCATGTGTGCACTTGGCCAAAATGAGTTCTGGCCCAAATCGCCAAACAGAACCTGGTCTGAAATAAGTGCGATTATTAGACACCTAAAAAGTGCGATTTGCGAATGCGCATTGCATTAAATAAGCGAGTTGTATACTTTTCTATACGAAAACATCTGGATGCGATAAAAATGCGAATTAATTTCGCACTTTTGGTCCGCATGCCTTAACGCACATAATATGCGATTTCAGTCCCTTAGCGCACCCTATTAAATTGGCGATTTGACAGAAAAATGCGATGTCGCCATTTTGTTGACTAATTAACGCCAAAAAACGCAAATCTCATCCCATAGAATGTCACCCAAATTGTCTACATAGTGTATATCTGTGCTTTCTTTATTACTTGGTATGCAATGTTTCAAAATGGGGAAATCTTCTCTTGAGAGAAGGAGAACCACTCTCTCAAGAGCCCCGGCGCTAATTGGTATAGATATAAAAAATGTATAAATAATATATAAAGAATTAAATAATTCTAATATAATTGAGATCTTATATAACTACTGCAGGTGTGGAGAGTTTGCTAGACTCTAAAATAGATTGCTGGAAACAAGTTTTTTTGGGGTACACAAGGTGATAAATTGGTAAATAAAAAGAGTGATAATCTCACACTGAGCACAATAATGTAGGACACGCTGTTTTTGTAGCAATAGGTTTTTTATATAAACAAATTATAATAAAAACAGTATAGGAGGGTAAACAACAGAAATTGGAGTATAATAGACAAACAAACATATAATATACAATATTTTAGCAGACAATGAGGTATGTAAAACTGTGAATATTAAAAAGACTTGACTTGATTCCTGACTTAATGAATGCTAGCATCCCAGCTAGAGCATATATAAATTAGGAATAAATGGAGGTACAATCCACTTAGAAGGAGCCACTTGGTATAGCAAACAGTTAGTGGCCAGAAGCAGCAGAGCAATTGTAGAGCCGAAGAAAAGCCTGGGTTAGCAAGTAGGCTGACATGCAATGAGTTTCATACTGGCAGTTGGCAAATTTGTAATATGCTGCTGTGCCTGCATGTTAGTAAAAGCAGGAAAGGCAAGGGTTAATTGCTCACCCATAGACAAGAGTCCCGGTTAGACAATCCTTCATGTGCGGGTAAAGATGTACCACTCACAGTCACTGGGGGTGTGATACCGGCACCTCCACGAGGCAGATGGAAGTCCGAATGCCGGGAAGCTGCACACCGTGGATGGCAATCACGTGCAGCGCCGGCGATCGCGTGCACGGCAGTGGTGAGAGCAGTGATCCGGGCGGAAGTGGGAGCGGCAATGTGGAGGGTGGTGAGGGCAGAAGTCAGGAACAAGTAAAAGACGGAATCTGTCAGATGCAGAGCAACGCGTTTTGTCTCCTGGATAACCGGAGACTTGTTCAAGATATCAATGTTTCAGTAATGCACTTCCAGTGCCAAATTATAGGCTGAGTCTTCTGGTCTCATCTACTAGCCAACCTTCCATCATTAATGACTAGATGCTGGGAATGCACTTGTCACATAGTATGCTGCCATTAACTGCACATAGCTATGAAGAGGCAGCTGGGGTTCTAGGTGACATGGAACCCAAGCAAGGATAGCGCTAGATGATGTACAGAATTATTTAAGCTGTAGCTTTAGCAAAATATTTTCTGCCTTTATATATCTATATTTAAGGTTCTAATCTTGTTATAGCCTGTCCTATTTTGGGGGACTGTCCCACCCAGTGAAGGAACTTGTAGGTGTTGGGCCCAGGTGCAAAAAATGTAATTTGGACCCCCCTCCTCCACCCCAACCCAACTTCACAATATTCGTCATGGCAGTGGATGACAAGTAGTGGCAGAGGGTGTCATGGATAGACGGGGAGGCAGAGTGTGACAGTGAAAAAGAGTGGGTGACAAGGGTAGCAGTGGGCTTCTTAGTCCTCAGGGGCCCTGGTGCACTGCATCTGCTACACCTGCTGCACCAATGGAAGTTCCGCCTTTGGTCCCACCCATGTGCCATAGTGTACCGTGTGAGGGGGGGGGGAGCACTGTCATCAATACTCTGTTCACATAGCAGCAGGAGAGCTTGGAGGCATCTCGGAGAGTGCTTGGAATGCCTCCACAGTGATGTAAATGTGGGCTTATTATTAGGCCTTTCTTACGTGGATTGTCCCTTTATTGGGCGCCTGGAGTTCTGTTCATTTCACAGATAATGTGGGGAGGTATAGTACAGTATGTTAGTGGTTAGAAATTTGTAATCATTAAATGGGTTAAAAAAAGGAAGTTCCAGATGCCAAGAAGAAAAGAGAGCCAAACGGGCCATTTTCACACACTGCAATGGATTAAGATTCTTTAAGTTTTAATTATGAAAGAAGGGAAATGCACCAACCGGAAGACAAATACCACATGACCGTTGAATCTGATGGCCTGTGTCTTACATATCACATCCGAGGCCAAACCTTTTGGAATAAACATCTCTAATTAAATAAATCTACTTCAAACTGTTTTATGTACAGTTCCCTAACTGTACAATCTGCTCAGTAATTGTGTGTCCTTCACATATAATTTAATTGTTATGTGTGCCAATGGCAGATTCAATATCATTTTGGCATATTGCAGTCTTCTACTGCTTCAGTAATTGCATTCTTATGCTCGGTGAAACTGATGAGGACATCATGTCATGGAATAACACCACGGGTGTCAGCTAAGTGATGGCATGGGGGCCTGCGTGAGTCACGCTTAGTCCTCATCAGTATGAGCCCTTGTCCTGACGAACACCATGTGTGAATAAAAATAAGGTCATTACTGTCGGGGATATAAACACTGAATTATATAGTGGCATCTGAAAGGTACTATCCTGCAAATTAAATTCTGCAATCCTCTTATCCTACTGATTTTTACTCAAGTTATGCATTTCCACGAACAGTATCTCTAGCATGTGTAACTATGCATACAGTATGTTGTGTTGCTTGCAGTACCAGAAATAAGCATATCACAGAGACATCATTGCAAATACCAAATGGAATAGCATCCTTATTTCCACATGACAAATTAGTGGTCTGCAGTCAAGACTGCTGTATGCTGCTCTTTTCCATTGGATTTGGTTATGAATTTTATAGTATAAGACAACAATACACTTCACAGGACTATTTGAATATTAGACCTAGCTGCCCAGCAGCTAAACACAGCGAGAAAATAGATACAGGATGGGAATGAAGCCAGGCGACGAGAGAGAATTAACAATGAAGAGAGACATGTACCAGAAATGATGAGTAGGAGACAGTATATGAGCCAGCGCACATTCTCACTGGGGCAGATAACAATAGATATCATAAACAACATAATAGAAAAACATACATAATCCAGTTGATACATTATTCAACGACTACTTTCCATTTATTTACAAAGAGAACACTTTATTAAAACAAACCGGCCCCATAGATGTGGCTAAGGAATTCAGTATTTTGGGCATGATTCAGACCAGCAAACAGGTCAGCACTACCCACCGAACGCCCGCTCGCACCACCCGCACCCTCTGGCTACCATGCGAGGGGATGTGTACGAGAACACCAGTAAACATTTAAATATTGCCAAATATAAAACACATACACACAATACACACACACACACACACACACAATACACACACACAATACACACACTGTAGAGTAAAATAAATAGAGCTGTCTGAATCTATTTGACAACTTTAGACTATTTTGTGTGTCACTTTAGACATTCACAGTAATACATTCTGTAAACACTGTATTTAGACAGGTTTGGTATGATATGTCGACAGCCATAATGTCGGCATTCATCATATCAAGGAGAATTTTAATGTGGTCATAAGGTCGACATTGACCATGGTGAAATTCTTCATGTAGACCATGATGAAATACCATGTTAGACTATCAATATATCATCCTGGTGGCCCAGTGGTGACCTACCTGCTCCTTGTGGCTGCAGCGGTTCTAGGAGGGTCTCCCAATTACTAGCGGTCATGTGAGCAACACTTACAAGTCAGACCTGAAATACTTCTGCATTCTGGTAAGTACAGGAGGATTTGAGGTCTGAATTCTAAGTGTTGCTCACATGACCGCTAGTAATTGAAAGCAATATTGTTACTCTATTTCTAACCCTAAATGTAACCCTTCCCAGGGCTGTAGAGACCTGGGCAGAACCAGCCTACCTTTGACTCTAGCTCCTCTTCAATTGGACAAACCTGTAGTCAGCTCATAAATCCAATATGGAGGCATCCATGCTGTGCCATCTTAAGTAGAAATAGCAACACTCAGATACTAACTTAACACATTATGTTGTGAGGGAGGGAGAAGGCAGGCTTAGAGGGGCAGTGGAGAGGGAGAAGGAAGGCCAAGAAGAGCTGTGATGAGGGAGAAGGCAGGCTTAGAAGGGCAGTGGAGTGGGAGAAGGAAGGCCAAGAAGAGCTGTGATGAGGGAGAAGGCAGGCTTAGAAGGGCTGTGGGGTGGGAGAAGAAAGGCTTAGAAGACCTGTGGTGAGGTAGAAGTGAGGCTTAGAAGGGCTGTGGTGAGGGAGAAGGCAGGCTTAGAAGGGCTGTTGGGTGAGAAGAGGAGGATTAACCATAAAAAGGACACTGCTAGCTGCCAGAGCCGCCATGAGGAAGGTTCTCCAGTTCCGGCAGAAAAGGGGGCCCAGGACTGAAGTCTAACAAGTATAAGTTGTCATAGACAAAGACCACTTTTCCATTGAAGCAATGTAGAGATATACTGGTACGGCCAGTGCCGCAGACACTGGAGGTCTTACCAAGAAAAAAATAGAGATGCAGGTCTACATGGTGATTTAAAAATCTAAAATTAAGAAAGGATTGTGTTCTCTTTACAATATTAAAAATGTATTGCCATTATATTAGTATGTATTGTATCATAAAATAGCACCTTAAAAACAGTTACACCTAATATTGCTCTCTCTGTAGATATTGCAGTTTGTTCCTACAATGCCCCGTCAGACTAGTAAAATGGCAGTTCTTGTAAGTTCAACCACAAAGATATTTTTACACATAAAGTTCAAATCCAGGGCCATGTTCAGGCTGCAGTAGTAATTGTTCAGGATCAAAAGGTGCAATGTGTTGGGGTCCCTGACACGTTTTGCTGCATCCCCGGAAGCAGCTTTATCAAAGGTGGAGGTCTTACCAAGCATGGCGGGCTTTGAGATGGTGGGGTGATGGCTATTTTGTCAGTCCCAGACCCTACATTTTCTGCTGGCCACATTGTAAGTCCTATGGGGTGGCACCCTTGAGCTGGACGGCTTAAGCCTGTAAATTTTACTAAAGTGATTTCTAAATGATTGCCATTTTAATGCTATAGCCTTAATTGCCAATGCGGCACTAGTTCACAGAAATTGCAACCTATTAATTATATGGATTTTAAGTGAAAATATAGAACATATCAACTATAAAATACCTGAGAAAACCTAATATTCTATTATGTTTTTATTGAGGTAAGCAAATCTGGAGAAAATGTTTTTTTTTTTCTCAAACAGTTTTTACTTGGTCAGCTTCCTATTTTAAATTAATTCTACAATGGTTGCCTACTCTCTTGAATTGGATTGAAACTGTTAGTAGTCCTTTAAATCTAGAAAATGTCTACTGAAAAATAGCCCTGTAGGGAAGCACTCACACAAATGAGTTTTATTGTTTTTGCTGTAATATATGTGTTAGTTTTATGACCATTTTACTTCAATGACTTTCACAAGAATTCCTGTAATATATTTTAGTATATTTTTAGTAAGAACAAAAGGCAATAAAAATGTGTGTATAAATCTGCTGAATTATACTAAAAAGTTTAATATTTAACTGTAAACTGACATTATTTTTCTGCATTATCTTAATGACTGAAATCAACTTTATATAAGTGATACAGGGGGAAATGCATCAAGCTTTGGAGAGAGAGAAGTTTCTCAAAACATTCAATTAGCGTCTATGTTGTAATTGTAAAGACAGTGCTGGATAAATGACAGTAGCTGATCGGTTACTCTGGGCAACGTCTCTACTTTATCTCTCTCAATGGGGCATACATAATAGAGTCTGAGTTTGCCAGAGGTGCGAATTCTGAGGTTTTTTGAAAGGGGGAAATCGTCCGAGTTCAGCTGGCATCCTGAACACCCGGCAAACTTGGGTGCTATTACCTATTACCCAAAGGCTATATACATTTCCACCACAGTAACATAGGGCCTTATTCTAATCCACTCTTTCTGACAAAATCCTTCTTAGATGGGCAAAACCATGTGCACTGCAGGTGGGGCAGATGTTACTTGTGCAGAGATAATTAGATTTGGGTGGGGTTTTACTTCAAAGTGAGATCTATATTGCAGAAACAAAATAACTCACCCAAATCTAATTCTCTCTGCACATGTAACATCTGCCCCCCTGCAGTGCACATGGTTTTGTCCGTCTAAGAAGGATTTTGTCAGAAAGAGTGGATTAGAATAACCCCCATAGTGTGTAAAACGAAGCACAATTATATTGAAGCTGAAAGTAAATGATATTCTAAAGAAGTGTGTATGGAAAAATGCCATATTCAGGGTTGTGTGCAACAAGAGTCTTCATACTTCCCAACTGTCCTGATTTCCATTGGACCGTACCATTTTTTTGGGATGTTCCCGCTTCATGGCCAGGGCAGGAAAGGGGGGCAGTTGGGAGTTCCTCCTGTCAGCAGAGCAGCGGTGAATAGATGCTGTGCACATGAGCACAGTGTCTATTCCTGCATGCAAAAAGGGTTGGGGGCTTGGCCAACAGCTCATAGAGCAGCTGTCCATGCCCACCACAGCGGCAAAATGGTAGCATGGACTCACGAGAGTGATTTGTAGGCTATGCCACCTTGCCTCCAGGCCACGCCCCCAATCAGCACACGCAGGTGGCTTACCCGGGAGTAATTCCAAACTTGGAAGGTATGAGTCTTCAAAATGAGTGTGCACTTAGTCCTGCCCTATACTAGGTTCCTCAGATACTGCTACAAACAGGCATATTTTCACTTCCATGCTGGTAGTTTATTATGTTTAGAAAATTCTAGCGCTGTGCACTAAACCTTTTTTCTGGGTTTGGATTTTGTTATATGGGTTTGGATCTGCGAAAACACTGTGACTGGTTTTGGATTTTAGTTAATAAAAAAAATTAACAAAAAAAGCAAAAATCACATATTGTGGGCCCTTTTTTTATTCCTGGAGTAATATTAATCTCTATCCATTTCCAATAATTTCCAGCTAGGTTTGACTATCTCACCTCTCACAATATTGTTTGCAATTTTCACCAATATGGGTTAAAGGCTGCAGTGAGTTTGTGCGTGACACTAAGGAGTAAATTTACTAAGATGGGAGTTCTATTGAAGTTGTATTGGTTAAACTGTGAATGGCAGTAACTTCATATTGGAAGTTCTACCTTCCAGTCACCAGCAGGACAGGCAGTAGCCAGGGGGATGGGAGGTGTTTCCTACCCTCTGGAAATGCCGGGTGGGTCATCCTTCCAGTAGGAAGTCTTTCCATGCCTTTTGTGCAGCCCTATTTGGCTTCTATAAGCTGCAGTCAATTCAATCCATAGAATCTGGTGTTTTGTGTTTTGCACACTCCACCACTATTTCTGCTTATGCACCGTCCCAGCGCCTGCCAGATACAATGCGCGTGGGCCCATAGCATTGCATCCCTTGGTTGACACTTCTTGCTGCAATGCTGAAAAACAAGTGTCTGACTGGCTCTGTGCTAGAGAAGAGATGAGATCTATCCATAACTGACAGATACAAAGAAGGACAACACAAGCACATATAAAACTTTTATACATATATACAGTGGTCAATATAATAATTGTGACCACTGTATATATGTAAAGTGGGGGTATGGAAATTTGGAAGGTAATAGGTGTTCATCCTAGGGTATACTGTAGTTTATGCCAAAAGCGTGTGTGTTGTAAAATGCCATGTGGGCACAAATGGGGGCAAATCCATAAAATGGCAGGGGCTGTGAGGCAGACTGCAGTTGAGACGCTGTCACACAGGCTTGCAGACAGATGCTGACACTGACACACAGAATCTGACACACAGGCAGATAGATGCTGACACACTGACAGGTTCTGACTAATGGACACAGATGCTGACACACAGACATATGCTGACACACTGCCGCTGACACACTAACAAACATGCTGGTGCTGACAGACACACAGACAGTTGCTGACACACTGACACACAGATACTAACACACAGCTGCTGAAACAATGATAGACAATGACACACAGAAGCTGATATTGACACACAGATGCTGACACATAAACACACAGGCACACTGACAGATGTTGACACATAAACAGACTTGGACACATTGACACTTACACAGTGATACATGGACACTGACACACTGTTGCTGATACATTGAAACAGAGACAGATGATTGCTGATACTGACAGACACTGACACATGGACAGACAGACGCTCACGCACGGACATTGACACCTTTGACAGATGCTGATGCATGGACTGTCACACTGACACACGCACACTAACACACAGACACTGATTATTTTGCCTTCTGATTTTGTTTAAGCTACAGCCACCAGATGGGACAGCAGGGGGAGGGGAGATACAACAAGCCACCACTGGAAGCAAGAGCGGAGGAGGTATGGAAGACACAGGAGAATCCACAGCCATTGGATGAGGTGTGAGGGGTTTTGTGATCTTCCTGGTCACTGCTGGCCAAAGCAATCGGGACTCAGAAAATAAAGGGCCTGATTCAGACTTGATAGCAAAATCAAAATCTTTCTCAAAAGGGCAAAACCATGTGCACTGCAGGTGGGGCAGATGTAACATGTGCAGATAGATTTAAACTTGGGTGGGGTGTGTTCAAACTGAAATATAAATTGCAGTGTAAAAATAAAGCAGCCAGTATTTACCCTGCACAGAAACAAAATAACGCACCCAAATCTAACTCTCTGCACATGTCACATTTGCTCTACCTGCAGTGCACATGGTTGTGCCCATATGATATAGATTTTGCATTTTGCACAAGTCTGAATCAGGCCACATAGCATTGAATACTGGTACTGCATATATAGAAGTGTAGTGTTTTAGGAATTAAATAATGCTGTATTCATAAAAATGATTACTTGGAACCAGGGCCGGTGCAAGCCCCCCGCCCGCCCCAGGCAAAAAGAAACCGCGCCGCCCGGGGGGGGGGGGGGGAGATTGGTGGTCGTCACTAATGCAGCAGCATGGGGGGGGGGGGGGGTGCGGGCGATACTGCGGCAGACGCCCGCACCCCCCGGAGCGCTGTACCTGCTGCAGCTTCCGGGTGCTACATATCGTCCCGTCCTCTCCTTTCTCACTTAAACCCCCCCAGCAGGGAGCCGACGGCTAGCGTGGGGGGGCAGCGTCTCCATCCTCGACGATGAAAGCAGCAGGAGCAGGGAGCGCGGAGCGCAGGGGGCAGCGTTGAATCACGCCGGGCGGGATGAGGCTGAGCTGCTTTCTGGTACTTCTCTATGGTACCTTGGCAGCTCAGTACCGCCCTCCAGTGGCCGGCGCCCTAGGCAAGTGCCTAGTCCTGCCTAGTGGTGGCGCCGGCCCTGCTTGGAACACAAGGTTACACATGTACATACATACCAATTGTCCCGATTTTCATGGGACAGTCCTTTTTTTTTGGACTGTCTTCCGTCCCATGCGGGACAGGCAGTGTCCGAGGATGCGGTGGCAGTTGGGAGTCCCCCCTGTCAAAGGGGGGTGTGGCCTTGCGATAGCCATGCCACATTTCTCTGCAGCCACACCTTTTTTTAGGAATGCATGACTCAACCCTCCGCATGTAACACATCCACAATATGCTACGGTAAGTTTGTCTGTCATTGTTATGCATAAGGCGTCTATACATTTATTTGGCTTGAACCTTAACATTCACTTTAAGCTAGCTTAACTAAAGAATAAACTCACACTGACACAATAAAGACACGGACACCAAAGCAATTAGATTTAAAGGTCATAGGATATTTATTAAGTGGTATGACCCTTCTTCGTAAAGGGCTGGCAATAAGGCGTCACGGCTGCCCAGCTCTAGTCACATCAAAAATGGCGGCGACTTAAACGCCCCAACTGACTGCTATTAACATGGGGACGACTGAGACGGCCCCATCCGACTAAGGCACAACCTAACGCTGGGAAGTCTCACCACCCCTTTTCTGGCTGGTGTGCACACTCCGCTGACGAAGTGCCCACAGCGCCCCCCCGCAAAGGCAGGACACCCCGCCGTCTTTCCCGGGGGTAGTGCCTCCCAGCGCCCTCTCATGCCACAAGTGACCGCTGGACCGTGACGCCCTACCGCCCCAGTTCTGCTAATGGTAAATGTACCAATGAATTGACTATAAAATTGAAATGCCAAAGGCAAGGGAGGGTGGGTGGGGCTGAAGAAACTTTTGCAAGAGGAAGTATTTCCTGTAAGGACCTGCCTATATACCCCTCTCCTAAGCTCACGCCCCTAAGCTCTCCCATAGTCTAACCACAAAACTGAAACTAACTTTAGCCCACTAGCAGTCATTAACTCTTTCCTGCCAACCCAAAAAATGTAAGCCTCTTAAGTACGCTCTGGCTTAGGCAGCCCTCGCTTTATCTAAGGCGTCTATACATTTATTTGGCTTGAACCTTAACATTCACTTTAAGCTAGCTTAACTAAAGAATAAACTCACACTGACACAATAAAGACACGGACACCAAAGCAATTAGATTTAAAGGTCATAGGATATTTATTAAGTGGTATGACCCTTCTTCGTAAAGGGCTGGCAATAAGGCGTCACGGCTGCCCAGCTCTAGTCACATCAAAAATGGCGGCGACTTAAACGCCCCAACTGACTGCTATTAACATGGGGACGACTGAGACGGCCCCATCCGACTAAGGCACAACCTAACGCTGGGAAGTCTCACCACCCCTTTTCTGGCTGGTGTGCACACTCCGCTGACGAAGTGCCCACAGCGCCCCCCCGCAAAGGCAGGACACCCCGCCGTCTTTCCCGGGGGTAGTGCCTCCCAGCGCCCTCTCATGCCACAAGTGACCGCTGGACCGTGACGCCCTACCGCCACCGCCAGGCTCTTAAGAGATTAACTAGATGAGCTCTAAGAGCCACCGCATGCCACCCACGAAGACCTACCTAAGTGTCCGCTATTCTAAACTAAATCTGAACTATACCTCAACAAAACCCCCTAACCTAATTGAAGGGGAGGCTGAAAGAAAAAGTTCCTGAAAGAAAATGTTCCTAACCGTTAGAAATTATACATTGCATTGATTAGTACGGCAAGGTAAGTTAGTACAATGGACCCAAGTGAAGTCGAAAACTTGATAAAAACCTCTCGTGTGTCCCGGAAGGGGGAGGTGGGCCGAATTGAAATTAATAAGGACCCACGGAGGTAAAAATTGCAAGAAAGTCCTTCACACCCCTGATTCCGGAACACTAGCTGTTCCAAAACCAGCGGGTAAACAGCGTTTTTGGGTCAGCGCCACAGGCGCACTACATCCAAATCTTATCTACCTTATATAAATCCTAATTGCAGCGGACTTCCATCGTCCCCATTGTCTTAACGGAAGAGTCAGGAAGCCTGCTGGCCGCTGCGCAGGTAGCTGCCCGCACAGGCAATTTCAGCACTAAATATTGCAGCCGCCGCAAAGCCTGCGGCGGCGACGCCAAAAATGGATCAGCACCAAAACCCAGGATTATATCCTGGGTTTTTTTTTTTTTTTAAAAGCTGGTACTGTCTGAATACCTAGAGGAGGAAGTCCGATTCCCGTCGGCCGAAGCGTGAGGGAAGCCTGCACGGAAACCAGTTTATCTCTTGACAGCACGTGGTGGGGGGGCGTCGGGACTGCATCCAACCGGCTGACGGCAGAGATCCAGAAGACTCCACTGGATCCAGGGTAACACCTTGGAGGAAACAAAAGAAAATGTTAAACCCTGACCATCCGCTAAAGTAACAAACAATGTCCGCACAAATAGGGGGTGCGCGCGACTAATGGGCCACAGTAATGTATTCGTGGCACAGCTGGCCAACAACACTATACACTGACACTCCCTCTGAGCTAATTCCAGGACAGCGGTTTAGGACGGCCGAAAGGGCTGTCACCAATATTTTGGGCGTAGCCAGGGCCTGGTGGGGCCTAAACATGGATGGTCATTGACGTTTGGAAAAAATAGATGGTTTATGGCCGGTGTCAGCTAGTTTTGACACTGATGTGGAAACGCCAGGTGGCTTCCCCCCATCGATGCCAAGCATAAAATAATAGGTTTAGTACCTCCCTTTGCCTTGGCTGCGGAGCGAAGCTCCGCACCGGCACCCGTGAAGCCCTGCCCTGTATTCTGTCCCTGTAGGCAATGGACGACCATCGATACGTAACACCCATCGACTGTCATCCCCTGCATGGCCATGCACCATCGGTGGTCGGCTGCAATTCTTTCAATGATGGCAAGGGCAACGATGGCCAACCCTGCCCTTTTTATCGTGTGGTCCCCAGGTGGGAATTGAATGACACAGTGGGCTGGGGACCGTCGTATGGGGGAGTGGGGAAGGGCGGGAGATGGGACGGGCGACAGAGGTGTCATGGAGGCCGGGAGCGTCCGCTGCTGGGAGGAGTAAGGCTGCCAAGAGGGCGCGCTGGAGTGGGACCAGTCCCACTGCCCGTATCACTGGGCCGGGGAAAGGCCAGGGGTGTGGCCAAATTGGCAGGCACTGGGACAGGGCGGATGCCAGGCGGGCCAGTCCGGGGGACGGAGCCGTAGGGGCCCCGGCCCTGGTATCCCGCACCAAGCCCGCTGGGGCCTGGTTGGGAGTGGCGGCCGGTACCACGGTCGCCCCGGCAGGGTGCCAGTGTGCGGAGTAGGGGGGGAGGGGCCGCAAAGTCCGCCACCCACTTAACCCGTGGGTAGTGTTGGCAACAGTCATTAGTGCCCGTACCCTTGCCGAGGCAGGGAGGACACAGGTGGGGCAAGCGGCCCCCCTTGTAGGAAGGACGGGTAGGGGCCTGTACCACGGAGTATACCATGCTGGGGGAAAGGGGGGGGGGGGGCTGAATGCCTGTCCCTTTGGACCCCGGCCCAGCCCCAACCGAGGGCTGTATGAGGCCCCTTATTTAATATGCGGGAGATAGGGGTGGGGGCGGGGCCTGCACAGTGGGGGCACCCGCAGGTGACCGGGCGCCGGGGCCCGCCATCTTGCCCGGTGGCATAGTCCCCAGCACCCCCCTTAACCATAAATCTGGGAGGGTGCAGGGGAAAACCGCGTGGAGGCTTGGGGTACCTGGGGAGCGCACCCGACCCGGAGATGCCGGGATCGGGCATAGACGCACGGGCGGAAGTGCCGTCCGCCGCGTCATAGGCCTGCACCGCGTGATGCATAGCGGTGCCGGCCTCACCCGCCTGCAAGAGACGCTGGAGGGGGACCCGGAGTGAAGGTGGCGGGCGGTAAGAGCGCGCCTGTGGGAGCCAGCAAGTGAGGGGGCGGGGGAGCCAACGCTGCCGCGTAGCCCGCAGTGGCTGGGCCGGATCCGGGTGCGTCCGGATCGGGCCCTGTATAGAACGGGTACTAGGAGTAACCCCCTGTGGGGGACTCAGACCGCATGCTGCGGGCCCCTGGCACAGGCGCGGGGGGGTGGTGCGTGTGTATCCGCCGCATCTTTGAGGGGGGGGGGGACGGAGCACCTAACTAACTGGAGGGGTGGTGGACATCTAGAAAAAGGCAGGGAGGGGGAGCTGGGTGACGGGGACGGAACCTGTTGGCTAACTGAACTGTGTGGAACAAGGGGCTCAAATAGAATCTGAACAAACAGGCACTTAGCTTTTGTCTGGAGAAGCTGCTGGGCTGTGACTGTATGTTGCAGGCTGAAGAAACTTTTGCAAGAGGAAGTATTTCCTGTAAGGACCTGCCTATATACCCCTCTCCTAAGCTCACGCCCCTAAGCTCTCCCATAGTCTTACCACAAAACTGAAACTAACTTTAGCCCACTAGCAGTCATTAACTCTTTCCTGCCAACCCAAAAAATGTAAGCCTCTTAAGTACGCTCTGGCTTAGGCAGCCCTCGCTTTATCTTGTGCAGTTTGCATTAGAAAGTTTTGTTTCTGTATAGAGCTATGATTTGCATTCGGGGGGGGGGGGGGGGGGGAGGGGGAGAAAGGGCATTCTGTGAATACTACAGTATCTTACAAATGTGTCACGGTCCATACACACTGGGGCGATTTTGCCCAGCGTGTATGAACAACGATGATGGTGGAAAATCGCTGGGCTGTAAATTGCTCAGTGTATACACACTTTTCGCCCTTCTGAGTGATTTTCCGGGGGGTGGACGACTTTTCATAGCAGTACCTTATGGAAAGCCGTCCACCCCATCGCTCATCTGCTGGTAATACAGGCCTGCGGCAATGATGCAAGAGAATGCATCATCGCTCATTGCTGCCTAGTACACACTGGGCAACTTTTGAGAGAAAGCAAACGACAAAACTGAGCTGCTTTCAGCTCAAAATTGCCCAGTGTGTATGGGCCTTTATGCAGAGGAGATTGCCTGTTGATTAAAGCTAACATGTTTTTAATGGACACATTCTGATAGAGTTTTAACTCTCTCACATCATCTATATATGTGTCTGTGAGTCTCCGAAACACTGCCATCCGCTGGCAGAGAGGTAAACTACAGCTCTTTCTCACACATGCACAAACACATAAGGTAGCAGACTAGCTTTCGAAGCTTTTGCTTCGAGTGGGCTTACTAGTACACCTATACTGCTTCTTAACGGTGGACAGTTATCAAACAAAATCTTATTATGGCTAGACAGTGTAAAATCATTTTGCAACACCCAGAATAATTAAAGATTTCTCAGACTAATGAAATATATATTTGTATAGCATTTTTATTATTTCTACTATGCACCAAATACATTGGTTATTATTTACTGTAGTGCTACAGAACACGTTGTCACACAAGATGTATACATGGCATGGCTTCCTTTTTTTACTAAACTTCATTAAAGAACTGGATTTATTTAGGGGGCAGATCAAAAGATTTTTAATTCTGTCACTGACTGTGTGATTAGGGAGTCTCTCAATTAATTATTTCTGCTGTTTCTGTCTCATAAACATCATTTATTCAATGAAGTCATAAAAAGATGTATTAACAAATCATTGTTCTCGCTGCTGTAGACACAGGGGGCAGAGCTAAGAATTAGTTTTCTTTTCGATTGCTATATGTCTTCATGAGTCGCACAGGACAGGACATTTGCTAGCTTAAAAAGGGAAGTTGCATGAAGATTGCACTGCGAGCTGAAGACTGATATTTAATATTGTTTATTTATAGTTATTCAGTGCTGTATCGATAATATTGAATCATTCACATCAGTCCTTAAGGTGCCCATACACGGTACAATTGTTGGGTGCGATGAGATGCCCGCTCCCGTCACACATCTCATCGCACAGCTCAAAAAGTATAGTGCTGCACATACTTTTTGTACTAGACTGCATATCATTGCATTGCGAAATGTATGTGATGCGATCTCGTCCAAGTTGCATAGAAAAATTGTACCGTGTATTGGCACCTTTACTCCATTTGAGCTTACAGTCTAAAGCCCCATACACAATGGGTGACTTTGAGTTGAAAGCAGTTTACTTGTTTGAGCTGCTTTCAGATCAAAGCCACCCAGTGTGTACGGGGCAGCGATGAGTGGTAAGCTGATGCGCACTCCCACATCATTGCCGGCCCAGCCTCTCATCTGCTGGTATTACAGCAGATGAGCTGCGGAGTGGATGGCTTTCCATAGCGTCCTGGTATAGAAAGCCATCCACCTCCAGGAAAATCGCTAAAACAGGGTAAAAATGCCCAGTTTGTATTTCTTGAATTAAAATTCAAAGTAGAACTGCACTGTTGAGGGCACTCAGGGGTCAGGGCCGCCAAGAGAAATCCTGGGCCTGGGTACAACAACTTCCCAGGGCCCCCACAGAGGGCACTCCCCACACACTCTGCGGCTGCTGGCCACCCCAAGCCAACGCGGTGGTACTCCCAAGGGAGGCAACTTCTCTCTGTCCAAGCTACTCCCGGCACCCAGGAACTACCTGCCCGAATTACACTCCTGTTGCTGAGCCACGGTAAACTCCCGACTCACGTGGCAGGCTCTCAGCAGGCCCTGGTGCCGGAGAGCGGAATGCTGCTCCAAAGGACATCTATGATGCTGCTGCCCCAGCGCCCACGCTCCCGCGGCTAAACAGCTGACTCCAGTGCTCTCAGACTCTCCAGTGCTGACTCCAGTGCTCTCAGATTTGGTGGCGCACCGGCCACCAAATGAAAAAAAAAACAAAAAAAACTGTGTGTGTGTGTGTCCGGACCCGGGTCCCCCTGACAGGCCTGGGCCTGGGTAAACTGTACCCGCTCTCTTCCCCTCTCTCGGCAGCCCTTTCATACTGCACAGGACTATGCTCTTCAGTGGAACATTATCATGTATACATGTTCTAGCGGTATTATATAATATCTAATTTCTCTAATGGGTAGCCAAGCCTATGTGGAAGCTGGCCACAACTCCTCTGGAGCCTGGTAACAACCCTACATACTGTATGGGCCCCTACCACTACTACTACATTTGCCGGAGGTCCATTTGTGTCATACACTGGTGTTTAGTATAATTATATAATCAGTTTGTCTTGTGATGTTTTACAGTCTGCAAGGTACTGTGGGCCTGATTCTGTACCACTCGGATGGGGCGGAATTCGGACCCTTTCTGATGGTGGTGCGGTCTGCGCATATTTGCACATGTGCAGACCCACTGTGCGAATGCTTTCGGCAAGTATCACACTCGCCAAGACATTCACACGGGTAGGGGAGGGAGGGGGGCGGGTGGTGGGCGGACACTGACTCGGAGCAGGGGAACATGGGCGTCCCCATGAAAACGCTGGGCGGTCCCCTGGGAACACAGGCGTGCCGATGCCTGCTTGGGGCGGGTGGATGACATCACAAAACGTGAGTGTCCACCCCGTCTTCGGCGATGAGCAGAGAACGTAAAAGTCAAACTGCCTTTTATTTCCGAAGGCAGGGGAAATCATTCAATGGTCCATGACCATCGAATGATTTCTCCTGCAAGTGTTAGCGAACACATCTCCTCGCATGGTACAGAGGGGATTCTGCGTTCGGCCGGGTGGTGGGCAGCGTTTCTGCGCTCGGAAACAGTTTAGTACCCAATTCTGGTGCCATCATTTCCTATATAAAGCAGTATTGTAGTACATATTCTCTATTTAACTGCTTATGTAAATTAAATATACAGTATCTAATGACATTATTTAGAATGTTATTTTTACTCACAAATCCAATATTTTTTCCATAGCTCTGTAATCTTTTATGGCTCATTAAGTGTTCAATTGGTGCTGAAATTTCAAATATCCAATTATACTTCTCTCTCTTATGTTATAAAATTAGTCTAAAAGTAGCTGACACTCAAAAAGCAAATGGAGGGGCTGCATGCAGAGGGAGAGGGAAGGCCGACTTGGGGAAATTGGATCACATTTAGGATTTTGCAATGCGCTTTACAGTGGATCTTATTAACTGAGGTCTATAAATGAGATAACAATTTTATCTTAAGAACAGCTTTCAGAAATAATTGCAACTAAATGGAATGGTATTAGGATGCAGGGGTGATGGAGTAAATTAAAACAAGAAGTCATTTCATGGTTGAACTTCATCCGTTTGTGTTTTTTTTTTTCCTCTGTAGATTTCTCATAGCAATTTTCTAGTCTAGATATGAGTGACTTTTATTATTCAGGCTTCATCCTGTGACAGGGTGAATGGGTTGAAAAACATGCAATAGTGTGCAACCTTTTTAGTAAGTTGAGACCTATACCTAGAGAAACAAACATTTAGTAAAATTTTGACCTTGTCTGGAGCACACACACACCTTGGTCCCCACATGAAAAAACAAACAATACGCCCCAACATAAAAAAAAACAATCACACTGGCCCCCTACAAAATACACAAAAATAAAATACATTGGAACTCACATGAACAACAAAAATCACATTAGCCTTACATAAAAAAAAAATGTTCACAAAATGTCCCCCATAGAACACACAAATAAGGCTCACAGAGCCTCTGGGTCATGCCCCCATAGCGTCAAAATGGGGGCTTGGACTCGCGAGAGAGCCACGAGTATAGGCCATGCCCCTGAAATTAGGCCACGCCCCCGGAATTATCGGCGCGTCTGCGGCGTTCAACACACTGTCCCTCCTCGGTGCCCAAGAAAGTTGGGAGGTATGCCTGTGACTTATCTCCTTTAAACCCAGTAACACAGTCAGCACACCCCGAGCAACATTCATTTGAACCAGGATACCGGTACAGACAATGACACCATTGTTGTGAGAGTGGGAGCAACAGAAGCCGCCATCACCCAGTGACGATTAGTGGATGACAGGAAGAGGAGATAATGCAGGCTTTCATTTGCATCTCCTTTTTATTTAGTGATTCACATTGATACAGTTAAGTAGACAAACAGTGAGTATCGATTAGAATGCTTATTACAATCACATATTCGCATATAAGAGTCATGAAAATGAAATACAGTATATAGGGTATATGCATGGTTTGTGAACAATCACTGTCATTAACAGGTACAATTAGGCAAAATAGAATAAACATAAGAATCACCATTCAAAAATATTTTTTATTTAGTGCAAATAACAAACAGTAAAGAAAAAAACATAACAAGGGGGTCAGACAGACACAGACAGATATTACGCAGGAAGAGAACACAGGGGGGAGACAAGGGATAGGAGATATCATCATGCTAAAAGTTATGCAAACCATATTAAGTCACACAGGTTAAACAGAACCTTGCATGGCAGTATGGATTTACCAGACTTGTGGTCAATGTGGTAAAACCATAAGGGACCAAACAAGGCATACTTTTATGGGTTATGTAATTGTCTTATCAGATACCAGGAGGTTATTTAGTATAGACGTAAAACTTGTGTTTGGGTATCAGTAGGCAAGATCTCAATGTATTGTCCCCATTTTTATAGAAACGTGTTACTCCTGTTTCAGTATCAGGTAGTGTGGCCTGTCTTTCCATATATAGTATTTTAAGCAGCATATTTTTGGTTTCTAGAACAGACGGGGCCGTGTGTTCAATCCAATGCGTTAGGATACATTTTTTAGCCACCCCCATAATAACAGTCAAGACAGGTAAGAGGATTTTCTTGCGGCCATCTAGATCCCAGTCCTTAAAAAGGGAAAGTAAACACACAATGGGTTTCGTAGATACCTTTAACCTAAATTTCACATTAACATAATGAATAAGCTTGTTCCAGAACGTTGTTATCTTGCCACACTGCCAAAAGTTATGAGGTGGCTCTATGTTAACTCTATGTGGCTCTATGTTAACACAGGTTTTTGAATAGGCACCACATAAGCCGGTACAATACTCACAAGTGTACCTCCTGAAGGGAAGCAGAGTGTAAATATTTTAATGGCAGTTGGCAGTGCTTCAAGACAGCCCCCACTTCCGGGAGGGACGGTATATAAGTTCCCCAAGCATTCACTGACCTGGCTAATTTTTTGTCATGAATGGTGACATGGACTTCTGCATAGTAACAATGTAACCTATAGGTTGCAGTACGTTTTATAGACATGAGAGTAGCAATTAGGTCTGTATCCACATCGGCAGACATTGCAGATGGTAAAGACTGATCAAGGTGTCTAATTATTAGAAACATATACAGTAGATCTGGGTGTGTGCTTTCAGGTCCGCAAAAGAAAGAAGATGACCACCCAGGTCGTACACATCTTTGATGGCAGACAGACCCTTTTCCTTCCATATAAAAAAACTGGTTATTGTCAATTCCCGGAAAGAACTGAGGGTTGCCCCAAAATATAATGAAGCGAGAGACCACCGGAGCTTCTTATTAGTGAGCATCAAGGCGTTGTATGCATCTTTGAATAAAACATTATTAAGTATCTCTGCTTTGACCATTCCTTTGGTGGTATTTTGGTGGTATTTTGGTGGTATTTAGTGGGTATTCGGTAGTATTTTGGTGGACCATTCCTAAGGTGGCGAGGGAGTAAGGAGAGAACAATTCTTCCTCCAAGGATTGATTCATAAAGACAGATATTCTCCAGAGCATCTTCAATCTGTTATAAATCTAAAGCTAACAGCTCTACTAAATGTAAGGATGTCCGGGATGCCCAATCCCCTTTCAGAGCTGGAGTTTGGAGTAAACTACACGTGGTTTCTTATCAGCCCAAAGGAAATTAGTAGAAGTAACGATAGAACAATCATTCCTGTAAAGAGCCAAAGAGATCATTTGTAGCAGATAGGAAAGCTTTGTGAATGCAATACTTTTAATAACCATGTCTCTGTCCAACAATGAGAGTTGTAAAGAGGTCCAATTTTATAGGAGTGCAGATATTTTGGCTATCACTAGTCTAAAATTGAGTATAGATTTGATAGGGATGGAGGAATAGGTATACCTAAATATTTAAATGAACGGTACACCACAGGGCATTAAAATAAAGTTGAGTCGGAAGAGAAGGATCCAGAGTTACCAGTGAGAACCATAAACTCGCCATCTGGTATCCCCAGGACCACTTTACAGTTCAACCAAACAAACCTTAACTTAGCTTATCACTTAAATTCTAACTAATAAATAAGACACGGACACAAAGTGCTGGCGTTTCAAAAATGAATGTCAAATTTATTTTTGACAATTAACTAACACTATAATTGGTGGCGGCACCAAAGAATGGTCACTATAGGAAAGTTGGTTTATAGATGACTCCACATACACACCATCGCTGGTGATCACTCTCCCAGGTAATCCACCTCGGCAGGTGGCTTGGCCATCCCCCGGACAGAAGCATGGCCGATGACAGGCGATGCCAAGGGAGAGCGCACCCCACTATCCACACACACACAAGATCTTAAAAGGATGACCGTTCTTTACCGCCGCCGAAGAAGAGAGAAAATAGGGAAGGGTGGGTGGGGCTTCTCAGGACAGAGTGACTCACATCTAGCATGTGACTTCCTTGCCCTATCTAAAACCCTCCCCCTGCTCTGATAGGCCTTGTGCTAATCAGCATGTCACAAGACACCTTCCAAGTGTAACCTGGGGAACCTATCAGCGGTTTATGTTCCCTCACTGCTTACTCAGCATTCGTGATTCTTTAGCTCAGACTTGGAGTAATTCACTTTAAATCCTGTAAGAGACCCAAATTAGTTGATCATGGATATTATTGCAGGTATAGATTTGGTCGGGTTCGATGCAGGTCGCCTACATCAGGACCGGAACTCTTCCATTGGCCTCTCCTTAAATGACCCTGTGGCCTATCAAGAGAGCAGAGGGACAGTGTGCATCTCTGTTCCTGGTTTTTGTCTCGACTCCTAGCAGTTGCCTGACACACTTACTGTGCATGTACAGATTTCCAGAAATTATGTTTCCAGTGATACCTAGAGTGCCGATGGAAAAGTAAATTATTTGAATGGGTGCAGGCTGTGCAGCGTGGACCCCCCTAAAAAAATATTTTTTTACTGCAAGCACTGCCCACTATCAGTGATCTGGATAGATAAAATCTTGTGACTGAAGTACACAGTTGGGAGGGAGAGAGAAAGAGAAAGACAGAGAGGAACGAGAGAGGGAGAGGAAAATAAGGTGATACAGGAGAGAAATAAAAAATAGGGAAAAATTAAGTGGGAGATGGAATAGGGGGAGATAGGAAGGGAGGATAACGGTGGGATGTACTAAAGGGAAAATTACGCAAAAACACTGTTTTTAGAGTTTTACAGGATTCTCATATGTACTTGGTCCATCAGTGTTGGGCGTTGGTGAAGAAATGCATTAGCTCTCCATATATTACAGTATAATGTCAGACAAACGATTAATTCAAAGTAAAATAGTTGTATCACTTATAGCACTGGGAAGCCTTCTTTTTATATAGCTCATGTTCCATGAACTTTATGCTACAATGCTACCATTGCAGTTAAGCCAATCAGAAGCTGAGTAAGCCGGTAGATAATGGGGTAGACAAGAATCAAGCAACAGTTATTGTGGCATTGGAGATGGCACATGAACTATGGTGTAGTTGTCATATGATATATATGGCAGCACAGATGGTGTAATGGTTGGCATTACCGCCTCACGACACTGAGGTCTTGGTTTTGATTCCCATAAATTCACATAATTGTGTGGAGTTTGTATATTCTCGCTTGTACACCGGTTTCCTCCTAAAATGCAAAGTATACTGGTAGGTTAATTGACTCCCAGCAATAATGTAACATGCAAAACCTGGTATTTTATTTACTGCTTTCTTTTGTGTTTAGACAGCATTCATTGTCTGTTTTACATCAATACATTGTTACTGCATTTAGGCAGTGCAGTAATTATTGTGCTCACAAAAGCTGCACATGATCTCACTGCTTAATGGCTGAAGTAGTTAAATGTTTTAAAACCATTTTTACATTTTACCTTTTTTTCATGCTGATATTATCCCTGTTGTCTTTACTGTGCTAAGTGTGATTTCCTATTGTTTAGAGTTGATGCCTATTTGTGGTATTCAATAGTGTACAAATTGCTAGCACTTTAAACCACTGTGCAATCAACCTCTTTAAGCCACACTTCCCACTGTTATAACGGAGCTTCCAAATACGCTGCCATGTACAAAACCATATCAATCATTTCTTAATTTTCATACATTAGAAGAACAAGTATGTGTAATATAAAAATAACTTGATAGTATGTTGGAGATAAACAAAACCATTTTCCAGATTTCTAGAATTTCTTGATTCAATATTTGCAAAAATGCGTTGGGCTAGAAAACAAGAACACTTCATCAGAAGGCATTCACATGGCTGGTGGGAAACTTTTAGCTCTATTTAGTCATAATTATGATGTTTCAATATGCCAATCCATGATGGCAAAACCTGCAAATAGGTTATTTTAGCCCTGACCCCTCTGTGAGGACCCATGATTTTTGGAAATATCTGAGTGTTCTGCCATAGGCAGCGGGTGGGATGCTGGAGGAGTACTCACTCTTCCAGGGAACTACCTGAAAAATCATCTCCCACAACTTCCGAGAAAATAGTTAAATATAAGCTCATTGTGAGTCACATTTTGTGCCACCATCAGAAATTGCAATAGAAGCATATCCAGCTTTCTCCAAAAATGTACCCTCTTACCCTCATACAATTTCAATCTCTTTTTGTTAAAAAGAAATTACTTTATTTCATGCAGAGTAACATCGAGCTTGGCCAGCCTAAATTTTTCGATGTCTACCTCTAATGACACCAACACACACACACACACACACATATACGAGGATGGATCAATAAGTACAGTAACTGTGTTTGAAGTCAGGTGGCATTGCTGAGGAAAGTTGATATTACTATCGTATACTAGCATCTGTCAAACAATGCCATACCAAATTTCAGATTGATTCATAGGTTAGTTTTTTTTCCCCACCACGACAATGCACCAGCTCCCTCATCCGGAACTGTTGCAGCCAAATTGCATAAATTGGGCTATGAATTGTCGCCGCAGCCACTGTACTCACCCGAATTGGCTCCCTGTGACTTCTTTCTGTTCCCTAACCTCAAAATGCAGGAAAAAAATTCATAACGCAATTCATGCAATTTGGCTGCAAAGATTCCGGATGAGGGAGCTGGTGCATTGTCGTTTAATAACCTATGAATTAATCTGAAATTTGGTATGGTGTTGTTTGAAAGATGGTAGTACATGATAGTAATACCAACTTTCCTCAGCAACACCACCCTCGTGTGAATGACCCACACAGAAAAGGCACCTGATGCGACCCGTACCCACTACAATGATCGTTTCTCAGATCCTACCTGTGAGTGAGATAATGAATAGTGACAGACAATAAAATCTAGACCAAGGCTGATGGAGATGGATAGAGCAGAGAACACAGGATTCAAAATAATGGAGAATCTGGGACTAGTACCAGCACTGGAGAAAGGAAAACAATAAGGATATGGGCTGGTAATAATGGGAGAATACCAAAAACAATACAGGAGAACAGAAAGGGTAACTGACTGAAACAAAATAGAAGATGAATGGGAAATGGAGCTGGAGAAATGCTGAAGACTGCCAGGAAACAGAGCTGGAACAAATGCTGAGGGTTGCTGGAAATGGAGCTGGAACAAATGCTGAGGCTGGCTGGAAATGGAGCTGGAACAAATGCTGAGGCTGGCTAAAAGCTAAATTAGACTAAAGCATGGAGCTGAGTGTCAAGGGCTCACGCCACAACATTGAACTCCTCAAACACAGATTAACTGCAGCTGAGTTGTCAAACCCATGGTAATGTGCTAATTATGTGACAGGTTTGTGCACAGAGCAAACACACAAGAGCAAGGCTGCAGTTACACAGACCTGCCAGAGGTGGCTATAACACTACTAGTGCTACAGCTGCTGTCAGGAAACTAATCTTCTCTGAAATAACCACTTGCCTCCATCCATAAAATGGAATAGGATCATTTTAATGACCATGTACAAATGAGCATGTCAGACAGTTCTTTTGACTATTTTGAGCCCATTGTAAAACCGTTTAGTGTACTTAAGCTGCCCACCCACCAGTGTGTGCTCTGAAAGCATTTCAGCAGAAGAAGCCACTTCTTTTGGAAAAGTTGATGTTTATAAAGATAAACTACTAATTCTATTAACAACATTTACTGTAAATTATGTCAAAGTACAGAGGCATCTGTACAAGTGGATTTATTCCAACACTGATGAGTTAATATAACATGATGATGAGGTTTAAACTGATGAAGTTGAGGATGAGAATGACCTCCTCTAATGCTGGGTACACAACAGCACAATGCTACTCGTGAGTGGGTCGTCACAGGAACGTACAACCCGCTCACGAGCTGATGGAATTGCCGACCCGCCGCCGACCCGCACAGAAAAGGCACCTGATGCGACCCGTACCCACTACAATGGTCATTTCTCAGATCCTACCTGTTGCAGGTAGGATCTCAGAAAATACCTGACGACCCGCGGGGCCGCTCATCGGATGGGGATCATATAAAAATGGCAGTGGAGTGGCCCAAAACACGGCCAATTTACATACAGTCGGTCGAGATTGTATCTAAATTGGCTCATTTTGGGCCAAATCGTCCTGGTGTGTTCCCCACATAACTCTAGAGAGAATTCACAACACTTTTAGCTATCTTAAGCCCTTTGGTAGATTGTTTCCCCGAGGCCCAAACAAACCAAGCACTTCAGCCACAAAAGTGGCAATCTTTGTGACTGAAATGCTTGACTTGTTAAACTGTGCAAGTCCTTTTTAATTTCCAACATAAGGGTGGGAGTGCCCAAAGCCAATTTAATCTTGCACCACTTTTCTTGTCTGGCACTGAGTCAATGTTTCATAGATATACTATAAACTGCCATGTGTTTGTGCCGCTGCTCTTTCAATTAGTAACCAGCCAGCATGCTGCAGCCTTTGGCCTGTATTTGTGAATACAATGTTATGAGCAGTCAGGTGGTCAAAATTGGCTGGAAATTAATATTGTTTAAGTTAATAATACTGTAGGGACAAAAACATCCCCAAATGACATGATTTTAGCAGTTTTTAGCACTTTTCAAAAATACAGACTCAAATTCAAAGCCATGTGAGGGTGGTTTTGTCAAATTAGAATCAAAACACAAAATTAGAGCAGGCAAAAAACAAAATCAAGACACAAACATGTCTAATGCATATCCAGCATAAGATTGAGGTGGCTGGATCTGGAGGAGAGGCCAGCCACCTGAAGAGCAGAACCGCCTGGAGTACCTTGCCCTGCCTATTTTCTAGGTGAAAAAAATGCAAAGGAGGAAAGTCACCAAATTTTCCATCCAATCCCAGTTAGTTATCTATAGGAACAGTTCAGCAGATACCTGAGAGTTTGACAAAATTAACCATAACCACTTAAGAATCATCCACTACTATGTGATGGCCTATACATGTGCGATGTATTGGGGCAATGCGATATATTGTGTAAAAATCTTGATCCAGTGATTACGGAATTTGGACTTTGTTACATGCTTAAATTCACTGATCTGCTGACAGATCACCAATCATCGATGGCCGCCGGATAGTGCATTGCGGCTTTCTGTGGGGCAGTGGATTGGAGGATTGCCCCGGCTGGTGTATGAGTACCTTAAGTGGCTGAGGGCTGCATAAGCCCAAGGCCATATAAGAGCCCTAGCTTAGGTTCACAGAAAGGTCAGGTTAAGAAAAAACTTGGTGTGTTGTTTCTCTGCCTGGTAACAACTGGTGAGCAGGCTGGGAGCCTATCAGAAGGTTAAGGGGAGTAGCCAGATCAGGGGTATAAAGGTTCAGGGATCATGTGACCTCTTCCTTCTGGTTCTTACCATCTCGAAGTGCTGGTGCTCCTGCGCAGAACTGGTAAGTGCTTTTTGCTGATAGCTTTTTGTGAGGAGATCTTAATAAGATGCCACGTCCTAGACGCTCTGCCCCCTCCGCCGCCTTGTGGACGTGGCCCGGCCGTTATCTGCAGCAGGATACCATCGTCCCAGGGTTAGGGTGGTAAGGGGTCAGGGTGTTGAGGTGCCTGTCGTGCCCCCCGTCGGTGGTCCGGCGTCGGGGGTTCCGGCGGCGGTGGGTGTTCAGCTGGTGCCTCCGGTGTGCGTGGCTAGCGCTACACCGGAGGTTTCTTAGGCCGCGGCTTCTGCGAGCGCGTGGCCTGAGGCGGCGGGCGGCATTGCTGGGGACTCTCCTCTGGGTCCCCTCATGCCTGAGGGGCCCCTGCTGGGAGCTCCTACCTTGGGGGTGTCGGGCGCTAGGCCCGTGGATCCTGTGCCGGCGCCGGAGCTGAGTGGTGGCTCTCCGGCGCTCTTCCCCTGGCGGTGCAGGCCTCGCCGCTTGTAAGCGCGAGGCCTGGTGACGTCACGGGGCCGCCGGGAGTGACGGAGGTGGCTGGGGAAGGGATTGTGGGGATGCTGCAGGCCGCGGCTGTTGGGGAAGTGCGGCCTGTCAGCGGAAATGCATTGGGGGTGAACATGGATGCCTTTCCCCGTGCGGGGAACAGGCCGGAGGAGGGGGGGATCGGGTAGGGCAGTGGATAGTGCAGCACTGGGGCCTGCCTTGGAGGTGGGGGGGCGGGCGATCAGCGTCCCGGACGCCCCCTGCTCTCCAGGAGTGGGTAGGTCAGGTCAGGTTTCAGGTGTCTCACAAGTGGGAGCTGCAGTGTTGGCTCCTGCTGGTGCTAGGAACCCTGATATCAGGCCACAGGTGGGTTTGGGGGGAAACAACATGGGGCCTCCTGATTCTGGTTTCATGTCTGCACACAGCCAGGATAGGCACTTGGGGGGAGGTGGCAGCATGTCAAGGGCAAATATAGGGTGGAATGCTGTGGGTTTTCCAGCTGCAGCACCTGCAGGTTCCGTGGGGTTAAGTCAAATGCTGTATTCCCGAACCACTTTGGCCACAGCAGTACACTTGCAGGGTGCTGCATCAGGGGCCTACCCCTCAGCATCTTGGGGGGGGGGGGGGTATGTCCACGCCCTCTTGGCAGGGGGCGCAATCATTTGCTTTTGCCCAGGGCTCCCCTATAACATGTTTCCCAGGTCAGTGGGTTCCCCCAGGGGGCCCATATTTCCAGTCACCAGTAAGTGGGGGCTACAATGCCTGGCCACATGGGGCTCCATGGAAGGCAGCAGGCTGTTCCCAGTGTGTCACATGGTTATGCTGCAGGTTTTCAAGGTATTCCCACCAGTCTGCTCCTTTTGTGGTCCACTGGGGCTCAGGTTTCAGGTAATTTTAGTCCGGGTGGGTACGGTTGGGAGCATGGTTTGGGCCAGTCCAGCCCTTGGCAGCTTCATAGGGGATCCGGAATGTCCTTGCCTTCCCCCAGTGGTAGTGGCTTTGGGACCCAAGGGGCGCCTGGTCTTTTGGGGGGTCCCCTTTGCCTAGGGGCCCTCCGCCTAGTGCTATGGTATCACAGCCACCGCCCACGGTGTCGGGCTCGGCATCGGGGTTGGGGGAAAGGGGTAGTGTGTTGTTGTCTTCCCCCCTCCCGTTGTTTCTTCACAGATTAACAGTGGTCAAGAGGTTCCAGTGATGTCAAGGAGAAGAAGCCGGGAGGTCAGAGAGGAGTCGAGGGCTGCAGCCGGGATATCGTCAGCTGGTTCCGGGTTGGCTGTTGCGGCCGACGAAGCGCCGGGGACATCTGGGACTGGTGAGTGTGAAGTTGTTAATTCATCTTGCGGGTCCACTGATACCAGCAGCGTGGGGTCGGATTCCCCCCGGCGTCCACGCAAGTTAGCTAGGCTTATTGCGCGGCATGTAGCAAAGGCAACGAACAAGGATAAGGCTGTGGTTGCAGCTCCTCCCCCTCCTGAACCCCCTTTATTCACGGAGATGGTGCATTGTGCAAACACGGCGGTCACTAGGGGCCTCAGGAAGAGAATGAGGGAGAAGATCAAGAAAGGGAAATATGTTGTCATGTTCACCCTTACGGAGGACATGAGACAGGCATTTGATAAGGCGAAAAAAGCTGATGGTATTGGGGAAAATGCTTTTAGAAATTTCCATCAGTGGTTAAAGGGGTTTTTGGTATTTTCCGCTTGTTACGCGGAAACCAGGCCGGCGGAGTATCCCAATGTGATTAAATACTTGTTTTTGGTGCATGAGATGTACCTCAAGACAAAGGGTTACTCCTGGAGGGACTACGATGAGAAATTTCTTAGGAAACAGAATGGGAACAACATTTTGCCCATGGGGTTTAAGGATGTAGAAGTCTGGTTGGAGGTTACACAGCAGACCAGGCCCCTGGGGGAGGTCCCGGGTAAAAAGGCGTCCGGGGCTCCGCCCCAAGCCCCCAGGGTAGGAGGTAAAGGCAAATGTTTTGCCTTCAATGATGGTAAGTGCACCAGGGGGGCGAACTGTCGTTTTCGCCACTCTTGCAGAGTGTGCGGGGGTGGCCACGCGGCAAAGGATTGTACAGCGGCCTCTTCCGGAAAGCCAGGTGATTCCAGCGAGACCACTAGAGGTCACAAATAAGGCGGATTCCCCAATAGTGGTGGCTGTGCTCGCTGAGTGGCTTAAGAGTTACCCAGATGTTTTGGGTGGTCGTTTTTTGTATGAGGGTTATAGTTACGGGTTTCGGTTGCCCATTGATGGGTCGGTTCATGTGGTGGCGTCTAGGAATTTAAAGTCCGCTAGGGATTTCCCACATATAGTGAGGCAGAAGGTGGATGCTGAGATTAGTTTGGGGCGGATGTGTGGCCCTTACCGCGAACCTCCCATTCAGGGATTATGCATTTCTCCAGTGGGGATAGTGCCCAAGAGCACCCCCGGTAAGTTTAGATTAATACAGCACCTATCTCACCCCCATGGGAGCTTGATGCGATACCTGAAGAAGTTTGTAGGGTGAAGTATCAATTATTTGAGGAGGCCCTTGCTTTGGTCCGGGTTTGTGGGCTGAGGGCTTTAATGGCAAAGGTAGATATAGAATCTGCTTTTAGGTTGCTCCCGGTTCACCCAGATTCCTTGCGGTTCCTGGGTTTTAAATTGGGGGGGGGGGGGGATTTTTTGTGGATAGGTGTTTGCCGATGGGTTGTTCAGTCTCTTGTGCCTATTTTGAAAAGTTTAGTTCTTTTCTGCACTGGTGTATCCAAGTGGCCTCCGGGCATCGGGGTATTGCACATTATCTTGATGATTTTATATTGGTAGGCCCAGAGGGTAGCGAGGTGTGCAAAAGGTTGCTGGAAGTCACGGAACAGGTTTTTGGGGCATTGGGCGTTCCCATAGCAAAGGAGAAAATGGAAGGTCCCATCCACTGCCTTTGTTATCTCGGGATAGAGATTGATACGGAGGCGGGGTGCTGCTGCCTACCGGCTGACAAGGTGCACAAGTGGTTGGGTCTCATTGACGATTGTTTGGCTAGACGGAGGGTACGCTTGAAGCAGGTGCAGTCATTGCTGGGTTGTTTCAATTTCGCGTGCAGGATCATTCCAATGGGGCGATTTTTTTGTAGGATGCTGGAGCGTGCAACAGCAGGGGTGGTTAGACAGCATCATTCAGTTTATCTATCAAAAGAAATCAGGGACGACTTACGAGTTTGGTCGTAATTTTTGGTAGCATTTAACAGGGTGGTGTTGTGACCGGCTCCTCCTTGTTATAATAGTGCTTTACAGCTTTTCACGGATGCATCAGGCAGTGTGGGTTTTGGGGCCTTCTTCGGTTTGGAGTGGTGTGCTGGCCCTTGGCCTGATTCGTGGGTGGACAGGGGCTTCACCAGAAATTTATTGTTGTTGGAGTTATTCCCGATCGTGGTGGCACTGGATTTGTGGGCTCGCGAGTTGGCAGATAGGCAGGTGGTTTTTAGGTGTGACAACATGGGTGTTGTTCACACCATTAACAATCAAAGGACCTCTTGCCCTCTGACCTTGCGGTTACTAAGGCATTTAGTTTTGCAATGTTTACGTTTTAACATTACTTTCTCGGCCTGCCATGTTCCAGGTATAGACAACAGTATTGCGGATGACCTTTCACGCTTTCAATGGGATAGGTTTTGGGATTTGGTGCCGGGGGCTGCGGATGTAGGTTTACCCTGCCCACCTTATATCTGGCAGATCATCGAGAGGGTTTAGTTGGATTGGCCAGGAACGCCCTGGCCCCCTCCACGTTGAAGGCTTATGATGCAGCCTGGAGAGATTGGCAGGCCTTTCTGTGTAGGTATGGTCGGGAAGGTGAGTCGTTGGAGGATAGGCTGTGGGTAATTGTTTGGGAGCATTATAAGGTGGGTAGGGCAAAAGGGGCTATGTCCACTGCCCTTGCGGGCATTGCTTTCCATTCACGTCTGCGGGGACAGGTGGATCCTACCAGATCTTTTGTTTTGGTGAAGGCGATGAAGGGTTGGGCCAAGGCTAGTTCAGCGGCTAAGGATCTGCGGCGTCCAATTGATTTGGCTTTGTTGAAGGACTTAGTAAGGATTTTGGAACAAGTTGGGCAGTCAGACTTTCTCCTAGCATTCTTCGGTGCATTTAGGGTTAGTGAGCTAGTTGCTAAGAACAAAGTGGATAGTAACTCGGGGCTGCTCTATGATAATGTGCAAGTTAGAGGGGGAAGTTTGCTTTGCAAAATTGCTAGGTCCAAAACTGATCAGTTGGGAAAGGAGCGGTGGATTACTCTTCAGGCCCAGAGTGATAAAAGGATTTGCCCGATTAGTTTAGCGCAAGCTTATTTGGGATTCGCCCTGTTGGCGTTGGGGGGCAGTTTTTGTTGCATGCTGACATGAGTGCCTTATCTAAGTTTCAATTTGCGGCTGTGTTAAAGCATTGTTTGAGTGCGTTGGGGCTAAACCCCCAAGAGTATGGTACCCATTCCTTTCGGATCGGGTCGGCTACACAGGCGGCAGCGGCTGGGTCGTCCCCCGGGGCGATCCAGGCGCTGGGTCGGTGGAAGTCGGATGCATATAAGACTTATGTTCGGTTAGATAAGTTGAACGACAGCGTTCGGGAATCGAGGTGTGAAGGTTGCTTTTACTTTTTCCTCCGAGGGGGCCTAAATTCAATTGGCTAAACAAGGTCCACGGGAGGTTTTTTGAGTTTTCTCCTTCACATTAGTTGAACATAATGTTTAAAGTTTTGGTTGTGTTTTTTTTTTATAAGCAATTCTGACGATAAGGAATTTTCTTTTTTCAGTTTCAATGGAATCTTCGGAACAAATATGGCTGATCGCCCATTCTTTTATTTACTGGGCAAGGAGGCACCCTATGGGGAGGAGGTCACATGATTACTTAGGTGACAGGACAGTGAGATGGATAGGGGTCAGAGGCATGCGCTGGGGGGAGTTCCTGCAGGAGCTCTTTAGACATGAGAGGAATTGGGGTCGGCCCCAGTGGTTGGTCATCCACCTGGGTGAAAATTACATGGGGAGAGTCAAGGGCATTGACTTGAATCTGAGTATTAAGTCCGATCTGGTAGCTGTGAGAGCATACTGGCCTGAGGTTAGGATTGTGTGGTCTGAGATCATTCCACGTTTCCGTTGGCGGGGTGCTGTTAGAACCTCCGCAATCGAGAAAGCACGAAAAAAAGTGAACTCGGCCGTGGGGGTGTTTGTGAGAGCCCTGGGAGGTTTAGTGGCGAGGCATCCGATGCTGGTACTGGACAGCGTTCGGTATTACAGAGAGGATGGTGTGCATCTTTCCCCTGCGGGAAATTGCATTTTCTTAGAAGACATATATCGTTTGTGGGCTTGAATAAAAGTTTTTTGGCTTTCCTAGTTGAATTGTTTGTTTTGGGGATGGCGGCTGCGGTTCTGCTAACCTTGTTGGGGCGGGAAGTCGCTACCAGCCAGCGGTCAAAAAGGGCATAAGCGGTCATCGTGGGGCACCACCCTTTTCGTAGGACGGCGGGTGGTCCTCCCCATGCGGGTGGACAGGGGGCGTTCCTCTGCGGGACCGCCCACTTGGCTCAGCCAGGTTAGGGGGTGGTGAGACCTTCACAATGCAGGTTGTGCCGTTAGGAGGCGGTGGTGAACCCCTCCTAGTGTTATGGTTTACGGTTATCAAGTTCACTGGGCTGGTGTGTTGGTAGCGACTTATTTTTTGCCATCCTCCAATCTTTAGTTTAATAAGTTAGGGACTTCATATACAAATTATTCCAAATTGAAATCAAATTAGCTAGTATAACAAGGTATTTTAATAAATAACCTACTTGACCTTTTTAAACGTATTTCAGTTGTCCGTGTGTTTTTTTCGAGTCTGTGTGAGTTATTTGGTCTCGTCTCAATTATTTCTAGTTTAAAAGTTTTTATTAGATGGAAAAGGTACAGGAATTAAGTTATGGGCTACTTATAGGGAGCCTAATGGTAATCTGACCCTGACACATGTCCTTGCTGTAATCAAATTAAGATTTACATACCATATAAATCTTAAAATAAAACCAATTATAAATAAGGTACGAAGTACCCTAAACACACACTCTATTTGCTGTTCGTTATCGTTAGCTGGAACTATATGAAGCAAAATAATAACAGAGCTTTTAGTCCTAGCAAACTATTAGTTAACAATGTCTGCTCTTTCACAATTTATTGATTCCTTAGAAATTGAAAATGTGAAATAAAAAATAGGTTGTTCAGTTTCTTTTAGCCAAGACAACTATGTGTAAGGTTAAGCGAGTAATATGTCAAAATGCTTTTATTCCTTATTACAAAAACACTTGAGAAAAGAATAGCTGGCAGCCAAAAACATATTTCATTGACTTTGTTGTTTTATGAAATATTTACAACACTTAGTCAATAGCTATTTTATTCATTGTTAGCTGTTGTGCCAGCAGAATTTCTGTTTAGCATCTAAAATGTCAGAGTGTAATGCAGTGCTTTACTAACACAGGGAAAAACACGGTATACAGTATGATGACATATAACTGAGCAATAAACAGTCCTTTAAAGGGAATCTAAGTTGTAATAAAACATCTTTTCTTACCTCTCTTCTAACACTCGTCTGTGGATCCTTAATCCTCTTCTGTCATTGAAACAAGAGCGAGGAAGGAACTGTGCACATGCACAGTACACATAGGAGGTTATTCTGATCGGAGCGGCCAAACGTGCGTACGTTCGCCATTACCGCACGCTAGCCGTACGCGGCCGTTAGGGTTAGGTCCACCCACAAATCAGCCGCTTACTTACGGGCAGAAATACCGTAGAAGGGGAGTGGCGTACAAATGAGCGTACGGCAACGTACGCGGACGGCCCAGCCCCTGCACTCCGACAACAGGCGTACAACTGAGCGTACGGCGCCGTTTACGGACGTCTTTCGTCCGTCTCCCCACCGACTTCTTGCGGAGATCTGAGCGTACGCCAGTTTGCACGGACGGGTCCCTATTGTTTTCAATAGAAAAGTCAGCTTATGTCACCGCTCGTGAGAGTGAGCGTACGTCCGTGTACGCTGACATACCCTTCATATATATGGACCTGCAAATGTTGCCTTTCAACTATAATTATGAAAATTAATTAATTGATTGAATTAATTAATGTGCAAAATAGTGGCCATGGGCTTAAAACATTGCTGAAACATCCTTTGTAGGTGTTAGATGTGGTTTATGTTATTGTATCATAAATACAAAACCTATGTTTGTATTTCAGTGAACACGTTGACACATGTCGACTTGTGTAGATTGAGTGTGCTACTGTGTAAAGTCGATGAAAGCACGTAGTGAATGTGTCGACCTGTTTAACAAATACCTACCTTAGCGTATAAAAAGATTCTTACCTTAAATTAAACAAACCTTTAAATGTGGAGAAGTATAGAAAGAGAAGCTTCCAATGTGTTTGCGTGCTGTGTGTGTGGCTTGCAGGTAGTGAAATCATGCTTTGGACTTAATAGACTGCAGCATTGCTTATTACATTCAGGTGTATGTGTTTGAGTAGTAATCAGCGTTAATTAGCAAACTCAGGCGCACGCTGGCATGCGGTATCTGTAGGGGTGGTCTGAGGTGGCGGTTGGCGGCCGCCTGTTTTGTGTCCGAAATGAACGGTGCCTTAGTCGATCGTGCGGTAGTAGCACCGCTTATTTTTGGTGCACACCCCCGTGTACGCCCATATTTACGCCCATTTTCCCTCATTATTTCGGCCGCTCCCATCAACACGCCCCTATGCCGCCCCCATTACCCGTACACTCGCGTACAGTTTTTTTCGCACGTTGAGACCCGGCCGTAAGCGTTGTGGAGTGTTCGCACCGGCGCATTAGCGTTTCTGCACATGCGCAGATCATGAAAAACACCGGGACGTACGCGTACGGCCCGGCCGCTCCAACCAGAATAAGGCCCTAACTGTGTATGTGCAAAACACCAGCAAAATTGCTGCGGCAGTACTTTCCTGGTGATTTCTGTAGGTCTGCTGATGTGGATGTTGTGCCCTTGTTTCAGACTACTTTTCCTACAAAGTTAGAAAAGCACAGCCTGTACTTCATTTGCCCCACATTACAAACCTGCAACTACACTGATGAAATCCCTGTTGATTCCTTAAGAATTCACACCCATCAGACCCTGGCCTTTATTCTGGTTAACTCGCAAAGGATTTTATTCTTAAATGGACAAAACCATATGCACTGCAGGGGGAGGGGGGCAGATTTAACTTGTGCAGAGAGATAAGATTTTGGTGAGTTATTTTGTTTCTGCGCAGGGAAAATACTGACTGCTTTATTTTTACACTGCAATATACAGTGGATCTCACTTTGAAGTAAAACCCCACCCAAATCTAATTCTCTCTGCACAAGTTACATCTGCCATGCATGCAGTGCACATGGTTTTGTTCATTTGAGAAGGAATTTGCCTTTGCGTGTGATCCAGAATAAGGGCCTCTATGTTGTGAGCGAATATAGGTCCCTTATACAGCTATTAAAAATGATGGGCAAATATGTTTTCAGATAAGTCTCTTAAGATAGTAATACTGTCTGTGTGTTAGTGTTTGAGGTAGAATATCAAGATCATAGCATATTCATTAAAACAATACTCTACAGCATCACTGCTGTTTGCTGGGTACAGCTGTCCCTTTAACTTCAGATGCTTATCCAGAACATCTCTGGTCTCTTTTCCAGATCTTCCCAATGGGTGGTTGACTTTGCCTTTTTTCTCTCCATTGGCTGCTTTAATCAACCAATAGAGATTCCATGGGTCAAATTTACTAAGATGGGAGTTCTATTTAACATGGGATGTTGCTATGGGCAATCAATCAGATCCTGTATGTTATCTTCTACAAGGTGCTAAATAAATAAGTAGATTGTGATTGGTTGCCCATACCAACATCCCATGTGATATAGAACTCCCATCTTAGTAAATTTGACCACATGTGTTAGTGCAGGCTCTCCCATTGTTGGGGAGAGAAGAGTACAGGACGTCAGGGTTCTTTGACTTCCATATCTCTTTGACATCATGTTCCTGTGCAATAAACACAATACTGTAGGGTAGCCCAGTAATGGATTCTTGCAAATAAAGTATATCAAGCAATCTACAGCAGGTCATCAGTAACTTAACTTTTTTGTTATCTCATGACTCTTACAAAACTAAGGACCTGATTCATGTTAATATGTCTATCAGTGTAGAACAATAGGAATGTGAAATTAGTACAATAGAGTGAATGAGGGAAACCCTTGCGCCTCCCGCTGCCTTTGGAATTGCTCAATTAGTATGAAGACACCAATCATACAAAAAATACTGTAAAGACAAAAAAAAATACAGACAATTCCTGGGCGCTGACCAAATTCTCTATTCCCGATTTCTCAATTTGACCCAAAAAGAGAAGGAAAAAAGAGAGCACAATAGTGTAATACACTTTGATAAACTGATACAACACTCTTTTCAAGCTGTGTGTAATTGACTGGACCCGTACCCTTCAAGGTGGTCTACTTTTTAAGGTAGACAATTAGCACGTCCTCAGGGGGCGGTAATGTCACCGTGAAGGCTCCAGATTTGTCCAGCAAGCATAAATATAGAGAAAAAGACTGGTATGGTGTAATACCGTTTTATTCATAAAATGACAACATAAAATCAGGGGTATAGCACAATGGACTCTCACCGAGTGTGTTGGTCGACAGCACAAGTGTAGACAAAAAAGCAGGTGGTATATAGCAGGCGTCCCTGAAAGCTCGCACCCGGTGTTAGGTCCTCTGTGGTTCACCCTCTCTCCTCCTCACCAACTCGTTTCAAAACCCTGTAGGTTTCTTTTTCAAGGCATGAAGCCAGAATTTGGGAGGCTTGCCCACCTTTCCGGGGACGGGGGGGGGGGGGGGGGGGGGGGAGGAGCGGGACACGATTTTCGGGACCCTCCCGACCATTCTGGGAGGGTAGGCAATCACTGGTTCATCACATACTGTATCTTTCATTCTGTGTTAGGAGAGTCTGATAATCGGGATATAATAAGCTACTTGGATATATTCTGCATGTAAAATTCATTTGTATTGAATTGATATCATCCATTTCTACATAGTTTCCATTTTAAAGCGAAAGAAAACCGTTGTAACAATATTTGATGGAGTGCAGGACTCTCCTTTATGTAATTTATGTATACCTGTAATAACTATTAGCCTTAAGTGCTTCTTCGCTGAAATGTCATTTGGTAAAAAAAATTAAAAAATTCAGAGAATTTTGTTTAATAAATCACATTTGTCTGTGCCTTTTGCTGTCATAAGTATTTAGCTCACAGGTTAATAAGTAGTTTGTCACACAGTTGTTAAAATACGCCATCCTGAACATTGCAGCCTGACACAATTGCATGATGTGACATATCTGTAATCATTGAGAAGGATCTTCAAATTAACTCATTCACAATGACAATCTGTTGCGCTGGCTGACTGCTTACAGGAATTTGCAGTACTGTATATGTTGCCGGGATTCGGTTTAGCTCCTTTGAATTATTTTATATTAACATTTACTTATATAGCACCAGCATTTTCCTTTTCAACTGGGTAACAAAAAAGTAATAAAACAAGACTGTATAATAACAGAGGCCCTTATTCTGATCGGTGCGGCCAGAGCCGATTATGCGGCCAGGACCGTGCGTGCGAAACCCCGCCTTCCATACGGATCGCCAACTCCGTCCGTATGCGGTAAGAAGCTGGCCGAACGGACCGCACGTGTATTTTTCACGGAATACGCCTCCTCCATCTAAGGGAACCTCCCCCATCATTCGATGGTCGCAGACCATCGAATGCAGGACCGAGTGCTCCACCAGCACCCGCAACCTCAGACCACACGGGCATTTTTCCGTGCAAAAGCAGGGATCTGGGCGGGCAGCTGACATCCGGCGATGTCATATGTCCGCCCCCTACACGTGCGTCACGGCCGCATTACCATACGTACGCCCAGCGTTTGCATGGGAACGCCCATGAAACGCGGGGCGTATGCATATGGTAATGAGCCCAAATAGCCCTTCACGCCCCTCTCCACCCCCTGTTCGGGGTGTTCACATATCATGCGGGATTTGGCCGTACGCCCCGCTCGCACATGCGCAGAGACGCCTCTGCACATGCGCAGACACAAAACATCGGCGGGCCGAACGCACGCGGTTATATCCGCACCGATCAGAATAAGGGCCAGAGTGACAAAAAGGTAAAAGGGACTGGCTTGCAGGCATGCAAAGTGGTGTAAGTTTGCACCAGTTGCCCAGAGGCATGATAAATGTTGGTGCTATATACAGTATATATATATATATATATATACATATACATGTTTCAAAACCCTGCTTTGCTGTCTATTTATTCGCCGAGTGCCGCCGCCCCCGTCTACATATCTATATAGGAGACGCATCTGCACCCCCTATCTGGAAGGCACCAGCCATCGTTTGGGGCTCCATTTATTGCCCAGCACAGCACATTATCCTGGAGTGCCACCTAAGGAACCCATATATATATATATATATATATATATATATCCCCAATATTCCAACTCACGCTAAAGCCTATTTCACAAGTTTACTTTTGATATTCGGCAGCCTCACCACTAGGTTCCCTGAGGGTTAGGGAACAAACAAAGCACAATATTTTTACCCAATAGTGGTATGGCGCCTAAGGTAAAAGTGTAAATGTCCAAATACAATCTGTAGGATCCACATCCAATGAAGCAAAAAGGAGATATCTTCCAATATTTGTTTATTCGACTTCACAGGATTATCAAGAAAAAAACGCTTGTAGAGAAATCCAACGCGTTTCGTCTCACAGAGACTTCATCGGGGGAACATAACAGTCTTTATGTTAATGTTTAACGTATGAATAAAGTTGGACACAGATTACCGCCGGATGAAGGACTGTCATCCGTATTTTAGGTTCAGTTATTAACCCCATAATAGAGGAGGCCAACTGAAATACCAGAACCACCAATATTATAGGCAGTATACTGCTTCTTATCACAAACGAATTAATGGAAATTGGTATATTAAATACATAGGGCCAAAGAATTACCACATCCCGTTTGTAAGAACTGAAAGACATCACCACAATAAAGGAAGTTTTCAACTTTATTCATACGTTAAACATTAAAAGAAAGACTGTTATGTTCCCCTGATGAAGTCTCTGTGAGACGAAACGTGTTGGGTTTCTCTACAAGCGTTTTTTTTCTTGATAATCCTGTGAAGTCGAATAAACAAATATTGGAAGATATCTCCTTTTTGCTTCATCGGATGTGGATCCTACAGATTGTATTTGGACATTTTGACATAACGCTTAATAAAGCCTACCTTTGATTTATCTACAAGTCCCGGAGTGACGCTCTCCTTCATTGCTTTATATTTGAGAGTTTCTATAGCTCTCAGTGCGGGCACCCGGGCAGGTTACTACTGCCACCCTTCCTGTTGGCACAGGAGTGCCGGGCTCAAGACTGAATTATATATATATATATATATATATATATATATATGTATATATATACAGTCTCAAATTGACCGGCACTCTGGCGTATAAGCAGCTGAGTCTGGTGCTCATCCAAACAATAGTTGTACAGTATCCCAAATAGATGTCACTCAGAAGAAAAAAGACAGACAAACGATCGTTTGTCTGTATTTTTTCTTCTGAGTGACATCTATTTGGGATACTGTGTATATATATATATGGGAGCAGTTCTGACTGTGTGGGTAAAGCAGAGTGGTGCCGTCATTGCGCTGGTGTAGCGTGATGCGTCATCAGGATGCGACACACACACGTGGATTGTGAAACAGACGCTGGCAGCCGCAGTCACTTGCAGGTGAAACCGGTAAGTCTAGGTGCTGCCTGATTGATTTGGGGGCGGGATTTTCTGTTTACTATATATATACTGCTGTTTGTTATATGCACTTGTATGTCCTTGAGAACGGGGTAACACCCGAAACGCCGTCGGATTAAAGGCTTTTTACTTCACCTAACAAAGTCTGCAGAGTGCCGCTTTCTTCGCATATGTACATTGGAGCAACCTGTTTGTTTCCTGGGAAGGCACCTCAGCATCAACTTTGAAATTAATGCACGAGTGCCGGACCCACCATCCATTTCTATATATATTTATATATATATATATATATATAAACACAGAGGGGTGACGGGAAGCTCCTAAGAGGGACACAGTCACCAGCGCGGCACTCCAGGACTTGTGATGCAAACGAGATTTATTGTGCAACAGTTTCGGGGAAACAACTCCCCTTCCTCAGGCGGACAGCCTGAGGAAGGGGAGTTGTTTCCCCGAAACTGTTGCACAATAAATCTCGTTTGCATCACAAGTCCTGGAGTGCCGCGCTGGTGACTGTGTCCCTCTTAGGAGCTTCCCGTCACCCCTCTGTGTTTGTATACTATTGCGGGGGCACCCAGGCCATCGACCGCCTTACCGGGAGTGCCGGATCGTGAACTGTTTATATATATATATATATATATATATATATATATATATATATATATACACACATACATACATAAACACATACTTTTGCTTACACACCTCTCACTCAGATGGGCGCACACCCATACACATATCTCACTCAAACATGTGCACAAACACGAAACACACAAGCACCTTATTCACTCAGATGCACACACTCACGCTCACACACACACATGCACACAAGCCTTTTTTTATTCAGATGCACACACACTTTTTATTTAAAAACACACATACACTCCTATTTCAATAAATCAAGAACAACTTTCTCTAAAAAGCTGTAAGCACATAAAATCATTGCTGGCAACATTTAAAACACCCCCTGGCACCCCGCCACACACACACACATAGCTGCTGGCAGTGCCTACCGGCAGCTATCTCACTGGGGTGTGGTATAGTGCTCCGACAGGGGGGATCCCGACGGTCGGTATTCCGATGTCGGAATCCAAAATGCCAGTGCTCAGACAGGGGGGCAAGCACAATGTAGCACCTTGCGGGCTCACTGAGCTTGCCACCCTGCGGGCTCTGTGGCTCGCTACGTTTGCCACAGGTTCTATTCTCCCTCTATGGGGGTCGTAGACCCCCGCGAGGGAGAATAGACCCTGTGGGTCGGGATCCCCCTGTCGGAGCACTGGCAGTCGGGATTCCGATGTCGGGATACTAACTGTCAGGATCCCCCCGGTCAGAGCGTCATCCAGCACCCATCTCACCAACGGAGAGTTGCTCAGCCCTGGAGGAGCTGCACGCTGGAGCTACCCCTGGTGTCAGCCAGCTGCCGGCTCACTATGTGCTAAAGTGAATAAAAGGAGGAAGCTATCATGACACAGCTCCTTTGTTGGCTCTCAAAAGAAAACTGCAGGGATGAATCAGCGGTCAGTGGGATGCAATGGAGAAGGGCCCCCTTAGGAGAAAAAGCTTAGAGGCAGGTGACTCCATTGCCTCCCACAGTTCCTGAAAGAGAAAAACACATAGGGAGGAACAGTGCTCGAAGTGGGACGGTATACGCCGGTATGACATACCGGCACTTTCTTTGAGCACTAATTTTCTTTTGGGGCTCCCCTGTCTACTCAGCCAATCAGCGCCGCAGCTCATTTATGCTATGTACCGCTTTACAGGCCCTGGGAGCTGTCTGTCTCCGACAGTGGTAACTTCCTCCGTCGCTTCCGTCATTCCCCTCCCAGCTCCTCCCAATCCCCGCTCACACACCCATTAAGAAGAGCAGATGGGCCTGGCTATAAGTAAGTTGGCTGCTGCTCCAGTGAAGCCATTGAACCCCCAGCCCCCCTTCTTTGAAAGGGCCCCCTCCAACAGCCACGGATCGGATTTCTCTTACCGATCCGTGGTGCTGCTGTCTTCTGTGACAGCCGTCACAGCCACCAGCGCTGCCCAGCATTGTGCGCTTGCGGGGGAGGTCAGGGCGCAGGGGTGTCTGAGACAGTGCTAATGATCTCTGTGACCCTGCCCGGCATTTGAGCTCTGAAGCAGGAGGCTGTCACGCCTCCAGGGCTGTAGTGACAATGGTGTGGCCGGCATTGTCTGCATGTGGAAGGCCGGGGAGAGGATGAAGGGGAGTCAGAGAAAGAGATGCTAATTGATCCCTGTGACCCCCTGACCTCTTCCGGCATTTGCGCACAGGCAGGCAGCTGTCACGTCCAGGGCTGTGGGAAGGGGAGGATGATGTGGCCGTCACTGTTTGCTGAGGGGTGTCTGAGGAAATGATGCGCTTCTGATTCATGCACTGGAATCACCTGGAAGAAGCCACTCTCTACTGTCCTGGCGTTACACAGGTGGCTTGCTGTACACCTTATGGAGTCTCAGGTACCCAGCTGCCCTCGACCTGGTGCTGGTGATCTATGTAAATATTTGTTATTGTTAGTATTAGTATAAGAGTGTGCTGGGGGCTCAGTCAGTGATACAGTACTTTTTGTGTGAATCGGCATGCTTTCTGGGTCGGTCTTCTACTTTCTACTTCAATCCTGCCCTGTATCTATCTGCCTCTATATGTGTCATCTGTGCCCCCTACCACCCCATCTGTCTGTCTGTGTCCCCTACCCCCCTCAGCCATCTGTCTGTGTCCCTACTCCCCCCACCCATCCATGTCCTTTGCCCCACCAATCCATCTGTCTGTGTCCCTACTCCCCCCACTAATCCGTCGATGTCCCCCCCCACCCATATGTCTGTGTCCCCTACTCCCCCCACCCACCCTTGTCCCCTTCCCCCCCACCTGTCCGTTTATGTCCCCCATATGATGCTCTGTCTGTTTGTCTGACCAACTATGCCCACATATAATTGTTTGTTTGTGCATCTATGTCCCCTTAACCATCACCTGTCTACCCATGCCCTCATCTGTCTGTCCATCTATGCCCCCTGTTCTGTGCTGTAGTCAGGTAGTGATCTTCTGATCGCTCCCCCTCCCCCTCTCCCTAACTTTCAGGGGGGGGGGGGGGGATATATTATAGTTACGCCACTGTCTAAAGGACAGCAAAGTTCAGCTGACAGCAAGCCGATGAAGGAGTATTTCTGTATATGGATTTGTTCCTACGCAGCTCTGTCGAAGATTTGAGTCCTGATTCATCAGAGGTGAGCACCAGGAGACATCCCAGCGGTGGCCAGTAGCACTTCCATTGTCCCAATTCATTATACAAGGGAAAGACAAGATAGGATGAACCATGAGTGCAACTACAGCTGTTGTAAGGAGAGGGTGTAAATCTCTCTATAAGGTAAGATAAAGAAAAAATAGATACAGCGCTGGGGTTTGACTGAATGAGGTAACTCTGACAACTTGTATAATCGTTATAAAGGCATTTATTCAAAAGTAACAAACCCTTAGCATAGTAGCAGCCACCAAGCCAGGTATTCATATACCATAACACTGCCTTCTTACCACATCTTCTGAGTCAATTCAGTATCCAAACTGGGCAATCTTCTGGGACTTATTTACCTCTACTGCAGTCTAAGGAGACCACATTATCCCAAATTCCAAGTCTGGTAACTATACAATTTATTGGTATCATGGAAACACTGCTTATCTTCCCAATGGAGCCCCAATCTGCTAAACTGGAACATGTTTTATTGATTTTTTATTGATTTTTATTCATTTTTATATGTATATATTTTTTTCTACATACATATTTTTTTTCTATTCTCTACAGAATTCTCTATATAGTTTGTCTCTATATAGTTTGGTATTATTGAATAAATGCCTATATAATGATTATTAGACAAGGGAGGCTGTCTTTCCATATGTTGATGCTCACCGCAGGAGGACAAACCAGTACAGGAGCTGCCACGATCAAATCCCATTAGCCCACCCAGAGTGTGATTGCACAGGAGGCAGATGCTGAGAGTGCCATAGTGTACTTCTAAATCAGGGGATTGATGTGAGGAGGCGGGCTGTCACACAGGGAGCCAGAACATGCATAAACTGCTGAGTGTCTGATACCCTCACCATTCTTCAAACCCCAAACCGTCAAACCACCCCTCACCTTTCCTTAATACCTGAAATAAACAGACAGATATGTGTAGTGATGGCAAATTAAAAAGGTCACAGCTGGACACCAGCCCCTCTCGCAACTGAAACCTGTAGCCACCCGGGGTTACCGTTTCTTTCCGCTGACACCAGGCCTTTCCACTGACTCCACTTGATGTTAATGCCTTCCCCTCTCTATCGCAATGGCCTTAACGTGACCCCCCCATATTAGTGGTACTATACTCTCAGCCTCATTCTCATGTCCTGGGGGTGCCTCCGGTATTCCTGGTGCCACACCTTTGCTGGCCTGCAGTACTTCAACCAACGCTAGGTTCTTCGAATCATAGCCCGCCACCAGACTGCAACCTTCCCTCGCCTCCAGCAAACCTAGCAACTCTGCATTAAACTGCTGTTGGCCGGCCTCAGACGTCTGTCTGATACAAATGCTCCCGTTGAAACTGCATTTGCCCATGCCTTATACCCTGCTCCCTCTGAAACAATGAACTTGCCAACCACTGCGTTGATTTTCTTCCGGGCCTCGTCTAGGGATGAGTCCCCTAATGGTTTATGCCAGCACCTCCTGGGTACTATGCTGGACCACTTAATGTTAACGCCTTTGAACCTGTGCCCTATGGGCGATAGGTTTGCTTTAATCCTGTGTATGAGGTCCAGTGACTTAATTTCATCTATATAATTGCCGTCCAAGTGTATAATGATGATTCTTGGATGCCCGTATCTCTGCTCAGCCTCCTGCACATTAATTTGCCCGTAGGCTGTCTCATCTCATACACCTCTGCCCAAGCCAACATATGTTCATTGATTCAGAGGTGGTGTGCTGTTGCTTTTGTGCCTTTTCCTTGGCTCATTGCCTTCTCAAACCAAAGCAACTCTGACCTGTATTCACACCACCACACTATATATACATGGGTACCACATCCTCTTTTGTCTTTCATCTACAAATCCTTTGGAATACAAAAAGGTTTACATGTACACGAAGAGCTTCTGATTGACCACACACCTCAACATTTTTTTAAATGTATTCCCAACACAGACCATTTCATCCATTTAGTGTTAGCTGGGATGCATTTTCTTGAATCCGCAATTACTGTTTGGATAATCTATGTATTATTAATATGCAAGGTTCTGTTGAGTAAACAAATAAGCCAGCATATTTTTGGGCTGTGTGAGGAAACTGGGGTACATGGACAAAACCAATTTAAACATGACTTTGAATAGATCAAGTTAACAATGCTAATCATTATGCCATCATGACACCTACAAACATAACTTCTGTGCTGAGCTACCATTATAGAAATAGTGGGTGGGGGTAGAATGGCATAGTCTGGCACAATTTAGTTTGGTAGACCATTCTGAATAGCTTGCTCTATTTGTATTTTTTACCTGTACTAATGAAGCAATTGGATGTTTAAGTAGCATCACAGATTATCAAGACATCTTTAACAATAAAATGCCTTTTAAAGCTTAATGCTCTAACAAATGTCCCCAAGACACTTGTATAACAAATGACAGAAGCTGGTTCAAGGAAAAAAAATAGAGCAGCTAGTCTTTTACTAATCTATCGCTAACGACAATCATGTTTCGGTGTACCATGGGACCTTTTAAAAAAGAATAGCTGCAGAAAGCATACTATTTCCTTAGTGGATCACTAAATCCTTTAAGTGATTAATGGCTTACATGTTACCATAGCAACTCTATACCCAAAATAGAGAAAAATTATACACCGGCTTTGAACTACTAAAAGAATATAAAGTACATGTGTCAATATGTCATCTGAAAATTAAAATTTATTGTAGATGTTTGCACTGTAGAAATTTTTTGCACAAGTAAATTTTTTTTAGGCCCTTAAATCCTTTAAAAAAATACAAGTTCAGTGTAATTAAATTAAATTATTCAACACTAAATAAATATACACCTACACCCTCTCACCTCCCCTCCTTATTGTAACACATTTTCCCCTCTCACTAATGTAGCAGCATTTCCCCATTTTATCCCAATACATTCTCTCATCTGTCTCATAATATCTGTTTTTCTTATAAATGTCTACAAAAATGTATTTGCCACATTGCTATGTTGAGGGTTGACTGACCCACAGGGGTACAGGGTAAACCCCCAGTACATCCCACTTCCTGGGGTTCTACCTCCTCTTGGGGTTATGGTGTATTTTCTACAGTGCATTGCCATTGATATTTCACTCTCTAAAGGTAAGCCAAATCTCTGTGGCAGCTGGCTACAGCCCCTATGGAGATTAGCCACACCCTTAATCAAGGTCACCAATCACACAGCATTCCCTGGTGGGCCCTACATGTCCCACTCCGACACGGTCTACATTCACTAGTTCTATTCCAGACCTATGTTCAGTTGCAAATTTGAAATTATGTAAAGAAAAAGGGCCAGGTGTAATAGTCTCCGAATTTGGCAGCCATGCGCATTGCTGGCCAAACGTGGGCTTTTTCTTAAGGGGAAATCACTTACAAGACAAAACTATACCTTGTAAATTATTGCCCTTTTAAAAAAATGCATAATCCCACATGGCCGGCAAACTCAACTAAATTAACCACAAAGGTTAATAAGGTTTAGTGTGTGGTTTGACCTAATTAACCTTGGTGATTTCCTAAACTAAAGCCAAGAGCCTCGTGCTGGTTTCTTGAATACAGGGAGACCCCATTTAGTTATTTCCCAGTATTCGAGAAATCAGAACCGGCTCAAAGAGGAGACCCTATACCGGTTTTGAAAATGATCTATAAATTTGTCTTATTTTTACACAGAGAAGCCTGCATGGATCGGGATATGGTCATTAGGTCTACAAGTGTGGGTCGACAGTTATTAGGTCGACATGCATTAATGTCGGCATGCAGGAAGGTCGACATGGATTAGGTCGACATGGTCATTATGTCAACACAAGCATTCAGTCGACATGGGGAAGTTGACAGTCAAAAGGTTGATATTGGGTTTTTCTAATTTTTTGGTCCCAAATTTCAACTCAGTCGACATGGACACTGAAACATAGCACCATACACACTGAAACGTAGCATCTGCGAGCCCTGGATAAATCATTTGACGGTATTCGACCATTAAAATGGTGTCAGACATCACAACTTTCCTTTGTACACACTCCAGTCCTCCTAGTCCCATGATTATGTTACGGCACCGAAATTCCCACGTTTCATCCGTTATCATATAACTGTCCAAAAGTGGAAAACCTACAGGACAAAAAGTGTGGTTGTAACGTGACAAGCTCAAGCTATATTAAGGTGTTAAAGCTATATCAGGGTCCAAGCCAGGAACTCCTACTAGTTTTGTAGCCTGCTGACAGATTTTGATGGCATGTTGCAATAAGGAAGGCTGAGGGCACATGCTAGGGGATGTGTCTTGGTTCTTGGTCGATGCTTGTAGTCTAGGCTCTCAGATGTCCCATTGGCTGTGCAGATGCCTTTTGTGAAGTTGAGCAAGATTGTTTTCAATCTAGTAACGAAAATTGTCAATCTAGGCAGATAAACAAAAGTGAGCTTCATCAGGAAATTGCTGTGATAATGCCAGAGATTAGAAATTTCGTAAATCAACTTCAAATATGAGGAATGAAGGCCACCGTCTGTACAATATTGAATTCAAACCCAATAAAAAATTAACTGTATTCCATCCATTTTTTGACTGATGTACTAAAATTGTGTATAGTATTACCATCCCTTTTATCAACCTTTAAAATCTGGGAGGTTTTGTTGAATCTCCCTGTATTACAGTTGCTGCACAGCATTGTGCTTTTCTACACAAGAACAAGAAGAGAGCAGCCCCACTGGAAGGCCTGGGACTGCTGGAGGAAGAGAAGAGGCAGTTGGTTGGTGAGTAGCAGTTGGTGAGTAGCAGTTTTTCTGAAGAAAGTGTGAGGAGAAGACCAGGGGCGAAATGTAATGGGTGGCGATTTTTTTTTTGCGTTGTTTCCCGCAAAATATGCCGTATGCATTTTTTTTGCCGCGAAATCGCACATATTGAAGTGGTGATTTTTAGTCACACTTCAACTCGCATCCAGATGTTTTCCCATTGGAAAGCATCTAACTCGCACATGTAATAGGGTGCGATTTTTGGTAAAGGTTACCAAAAATCGCAAAAAAAATAGACCAGGTTCTGGCTGGCGAGTTTGACAGAACCATGCACTGATCATTGTGATCTGTGCATGGTTCTGTCCAAAAAAAGGTTTACAAAAAAACAGGGAAAAAAATGGCGTGGGGTCCCCCCTCCAGAGCATAACCAGCCCCGGGCTGAAAGAGCCGGTCCTGGTTTCATAAAATCACAGGAACAAACAAGTTGGGGTTCTGTGCATTTTATAAAACCAGCACCAGGCTCAAGGGCCGGTCCTGGTTCCCAAAATACGGGGGACAAAATGACTGGGGGTCCCCCGTATTTCAAGAACCAGCACCGGGCCCAACCAGCCAGCAGGGTAATGCCACAGCCGGGGGGAGACTTTTTATACAAGTCCCCCCGGCCAAAACATTCAGCCCTCTGACCGGTCAGCATGGGCAGGGGTCCTGAGGGAGTGGGGACCCCCCCAAAGAAGGGGTCCCCCCCCTCCAGAACTTACCAGCCCATGCTGAAGCCCGGGGCTGTCCTCGATGCCCCTGGGCTGTGGGCATCGAGCTGATGATTGGTGTAAAAAATAGCTGAAATCCTATTGTATATTGCTGTGGAACTATGAGTCCCAGCAAGCCTGCACCACATGCAGGGTTTTGGAGAACCACAAGTCCCAGCATGTGGGGCAATAAAGGGCCCGCTGGGACTTGTAGTCCCACAGTAGTACAAATAGTTAAAAATACACAAACACACTGACAGTAAAACTTTATTACATTCGGAGCCCATACATCCAATACTCACCTATGTTGCCACGAAGGATAGGTCCCCTTCTCCAGTAGAATCCACTGGGGTGCCTGTGGAGAGAATTCATACTCACCGGACGTCTTCAGCGCTTCTCCGGGTGCCCAGCAGCATCCTTCCCACGGTCCGGTGTTCTGTTTACATCTGGGGGTCCGCCCCCAGACCGGGACTTAGCCCCACCTACCATCCAATGATGGTCCAGCATGGGGGTTTTCCCGGACCATCATTGGCTGGTAGGCGGGGCTAAGTCCCGGTCTGGGGGCGGAGTCCCAGATGTAAACAGAACACCGGAGGACGGTGATCGTGGGAAAAATGCTGCAGGGCTCCCGGGGAAGCGCTGAAGACGTCTGTGGTGAGTATGATTTCTCTCCACAGCCTCCCCTCTGGATTCTACTGGACAAGGGGACCGAAGCTTTGTGTCAACATAGGTGAGTATTGGATGAATTGGCTTGGTGTGTATTAAAGTTGTACTGTCTGTGTGTTTTTATTTAACTATTTGTAGTACTGTGGGACTACTAGTCCCAGCGGGCCCTTTATTGCCCCACATGCTGGGACTTGTGGTTCTCCAAGTCCCTTCATGTGGTGCAGGCTTGCTGGGACTCATAGTTCCACAGCAATACACAATAGGATTTTATCTATTTTTTTACACCATTAATCAGCTCGATGCCCACAGCCCAGGGGCATCGAGGACAGCCCCGGGCTTCAGCATGGGCTGGTAAGTTCTGGAGGGGGGGACCCCTTCTTTGGGGGGTCCCCACTCCCCCAGGGCCCCTGCCCATGCTGACCAGTCAGAGGGCTGAATGCTTTGGCCGGGGGGACTTAAAAAAAAAGTCTCAGTCGAAAAAGTCAAAGTATAAAAGTATAAAAGTCAAAGTATAAAAAGTCTCCCCCCGGCTGTGGCATTACCCTGCTGGCTGGTTGGGCCCGGTGCTGGTTCTTGAAATATGGGGGACCCCCAGTCATTTTGTCCCCCGTATTTTGGGAACCAGGACCGGCCCTTGAGCCTGGTGCTGGTTTTATAAAATCCAGGGAGCCCCAACTTGATTGTTCCTTTGATTTTATGAAACCAGGACTGGCTCTTTGAGCCCGGGGCTGGTTATGCTCAGGAGGGGGGACTCCACGCCGTTTAAAAAAAAAAAAAATTGGTACTTGTTTCCTAGCACGGCCACAATCGCGGGCATCGCGGGTAATTTTTAATGGTCTGCGATGCGACCGACGCGATGCCCGCGATTTCCCATTGAAATGCATTGAAAAAGTCAAAATCGCGTCGGTCGCATCGTATGCGGCCAAAAAAAGCATACGATGGTACCGACGCGATGCCCGCGGCTTCCCGTAGCGAACAATGCAAAATGCCTCAATTTACCCAAATCAACATAGGGAACAATGTTAAATGGGCCAGAGACTCCAAAAAACCCCCCTGACCAGTGAAATGGCCCCTCAAAAATAGTTAACGCCACCCCATGATCAACGTCAACCCGAAGCATGGCGAGCGCAGCGAGTCCGCGAGGGGTGGCGGTACGCGTCCTCCGACCTTTTCATACCCCCACTATCCACGTCGGCGTGGATTTGAGAATAGATTAGTGTGGCGAGCGCAGCGAGACACCGAGTCCGAAGCGTGGCGAGCGCAGCGAGCCCCGCGAGGGGACGCGGATACCTGTGAAGTCCGCCAAGGGACGCGTTTACCTGTGAAGGTATCCGCGTCCCCTCACGGGGCTCGCTGCGCTCACCACGCTTCGGGCTTGGTGGCTCGCTGCGCTCGCCACACTAATCTATTCTCAACTCCACGCCGACGTGGATAGTGGGGGTATGAAAAGGTCGGAGGACGGGGTTTTTTTGGGGTCTCTGGCCCATTTAACATTGTTCCCTATGTTGATTTGGTTAAATTGAGGCATTTTACATTGTTCCCTATGGGAAATCGCGGGCATCGCGTCGGTCGCATCGCATGCGATTTTTTAGCCCGCTTGCGATGCGACCGACGATGCCCCAGATCAAGATCGTTGTGGCCATGCTAGGAAACAAGTACCATTTTTTTTTTACCCAAAATCACATATATGAAAATGCGCACATTTTAATGACTGAAAATGCGCACATTTTCATGACTGAAAATCGCCCGAAATCGTGGCAAATCACATTTTTTTGCTGCTAATTTGCATCTCATTACATATGCGAATTCGCTGCAAAAACCATGATTTTTAAAGGTGCGATTTCTGGCGAGTTTGGAACTAGTCCAAAAATCGCAACCTATTACATTTCGCCCCAGATGTCCCAGCTATTTTGAGAGGTGAAGACACGAGGACTGAGTGAAGCAAGTCTGTACAGAAAACCAGTTACATAGAAGCCACTGAGGTGTGAGGATCAGTACAGAGAGAATATGAATAATTTAGGTTCAGAGATCATACTTCCACCAATCAAGTCTATTGTGCCTGCATTTGGTGGAAGAGTCTCACTCAAAAATCTTAAAAAAAAAGATGTACTGAAAGAAACTATTTTGTAATGAATTAGGACCAGTAGCGCACGCAGGGGGGGGGGGGGTTCTGAGTACCCAGAAACCCTCCCAGGAGTCTAAGGGCACTGAAAGCTGAGGGTCCCCTCTTTCTAAGGGTATAAAAATTGTAAAAATCGGCCCTTGGGAACCGGAGATATCTGACTTCAAAGCAGTGGACCCCATCTAAGCCTGTTAATTGCTCTTCCCAGTCAGATATTTCAGTTTCTGTCTGACTTAAGGTGCCCAAATGTGATAACCACAGGTGTATGTTAGTTGTGCTCTCTTACCGGTATTGCCACTTGGAGGGTGCTGCTTCTTCTTCTTGGGGAAGAATTGAAGGCGGGAAACTGGATATTGCTCAAAATGGTTAACACTTTATTTTCACCATGCTAAACAACCAATTGTTTAAATATCCGTAATTAATACACAATGACAGTTGAATAATGTTCCACATCCGCTATCTAAGTACGATCACAGGGATCGCTACGTCCCCTTTTCTTCCAAAACAAGGGTTAAACAAATAATCAATGCCTTTCACTTCTTGCTACCGTTAACTGCACCACTGTCAAGGAGGTACTCTCAATTGAATATAACCTTGGGCATCATATTCACATAAATCAAAACAACACAGATAATTATTATTGCATAGGCAAAGATAACCAGAGAAATGTCATTGCATGCATAACAATAAACAGAGAATTATTATTGCGCAATAATACATATTTTATAGTGCACTTTTAGTACCTGCGATGATATTACTGTTAGTCCTTATAGAATTTTTGGGAGAGGAAAGTTCAATCACCCCTTAAAAGTCTAGAGTCTATCACAGAGATCCCAAAGGGTCAGTTCAGTTCCTGCTTTGGACTATAAACTTGTACTGAATATTTGTAATCCACTGGGTTTTGGACATACTTAGTGAGATAATAAATGTCTTTCCTGCAGCAGTCTTTTGTTCAAGAGGATCCAACTTTAAGAGATTTAAAACAAACCAATGCAGTAGGATATTGGGTAACTCAGCTGCCTCTTCTATAAGTTGTAACAACATGGGCCAATGATACATTCACCCCCTGCCACTGAGCAATTCTGGAGTTATTTAATACAGTCTATAAACATGACAGTCTTTCTTGATGTGGCTGGTTAGATTTGGGAGAGGGTCACTTAAAGATGAATTCTGTTTGCCCAGCTTCTTAAAGTGACCATTTACACAAACTTACATGAGATCCCAGTATAACCTGCTGTTCCAAAAGCTTCCCACTGCTCTCTCTGCTCTCCTCATGCTCAGCCACTTCCTGGTTTCTTTCTCTGTCCTGTAACTTTATTTAACAAAATGCAAAAAGCACAGTTTGGCTGGGATAGTCCATTCCCTCCATCCTGGAGGGGTATTTACCTTTTAACTCATTTAACCCTTTATCTCATTCAAATAGGCAACTTAATGTATGCATACATATATCACACATATACTAGTAAGATTTATCTTCAGATCTGGCTGGTTGGAACAAAAACATGGTTATGGATGAGTGACAGTTTGTCAGTTTTCCAGCATTTCCAAGCAAATGGTCAACTGTCATTTGCTCTCATCCATAACCATGTGTTTGTTCCAACCAGATAAATCTGCGTGTGTATGGCCACCTTTAGAGTTTTTCTGAGGGTATATTCCAAAAGCTGGGACTCTCCCCCTTTGATGGACACTAGTAGCTTGTCTCTCCTGTTCCCAGAACCAGAGACATCAGCCTTCCAGCAGCCAGTTACTGCTCCAGCTCCACACACCTGGTATGTAGTTTTATATACTCATTGGCAGATTGCTCTGCCTCCTGAACTATGATCCCCTAGTCTCCAATACCATTTGGTAGTTGGGATTCTCTAGTTTTAATTCCATTAAAATCTAATAAATCTATTTCCGGGAACTGGAGATATCCGCAGTCAAGCAAGCTGTCCTCCCACCAGAAAATTATGAATAATGAGCCCACTCCACTATACACCCCTCCTCTGCATATTAAACATCCTCTACCACCCTGGAAGTTATGTATCAGGGCCCCTTCATTCAGCCCAATGCCCCCTTCTCCCACCTCATCTCCCACCATCTGTGCAGTAAAGGGGTAATTAGTGGAAATTACTGATCTAGGCCCTACATGCTTAGTGGTTGATATAATACCCCCTACCACCCGCGGGACATCAAAGCTTCCCCCACCCCTACCACTGGAGGATCGGTAGGGGCCCCAATACATTGCTATGCCCAGGGGTCTACACTGCTGTTGATGCCCCTGTATGTATGTATGTATGTATGTATGTATGTGTATGTATGTATGTATGTACACACATATATATATATATATATATATATATATCATTTATTTTTATTATTATTATTTATATACATTTGGTCTATCTATAATACTTTAACTGACCCGGCATATACTGGGTCACCTAAGTGTCCATCTCCGTGCTTTGCTCCGCCCCTCTGGAAACCACCTTTTGAAAATCTTGCGTTTTCCACTGAGGACTGTATCTGTACTAGCCAGTGTACACAGGCCTCATCATGCACCAACCGGCCACAACCTCTGTTTATAAAGTGCACTGCATTTTCCTGTCAGAATTACTGTAGTATGTGCTATGAGCCTCACTGTTATTAAGAGGTTCTATAGTGTATTGGAGACTGAAAGACTGCAGTTTATTTTAATAAATTACTGTTAATTGTCTATTTGAATGTGTATACTGTAGTATCTGTAGCCTTGAACTGTTAAGCCATCCTGAGTTTTAAGGTGAATGAGGACCAGCAGCGGCTACAGAGGTGGGGCTGAAGTACAGTTCAAAGTTCAAATAGGGGAGAAGCAACAACTGCCAGTGAGTCAGTTTGGAATGGCAGTTGTTGTGGATCACCTATTTGAATTTTGATCTGTGCTGCAGCTCTAACTCTTGAGCCCCCCCCCCCCCCTTGCTGAGGTCCCAACTGTAGTTTTTATTACAACTGATTTCTAACTTTTGTCAAACATTTGTATCTGGTATTTGCTCTGCTTCAGCATATATCATCAGTATATCCTCCGTATACACCAACTTAGTAATATAACCGTATAATATTGCACAATTACTTTTGCACAAGACTTTGTAACAACTGAGTACTGATGAATGCATATACAGGTACTGTAGCTCTATGGGGGAAAAAGTAGAGGCTCACAACGAGAGGGTTTCTTAGTGCCTAGAAACCCCCTGGGAGCTGAAAATGACTGTACAGTATAACGTGTCTATTACTGGTTGCTGGAAACAAGTGTACAACTCAGAGGCAAATGATGAACGCATAGGACACTATGTAAGATATAAGTCTAAGGTCCATATTTGTCGTTACATCCAAATGATAATTTACTTACAGTACTTAACATTACTCTACATAAAGTACTGTACATTAAAATAGACAGATCCACATAAAAAAACATTAAAAAAGCAAGTGTTACTCTACATGTCTCCTTATCTCCCTCACGTGCCTCTCCAACAACCTCATATGTTATTCTAGCCACTCACGTGCCACTCCAAAAACCTCATATGTTACTTAAGCCCCCTCACTCCAGCAACTTCATATGTTATTCTAGCCCCCCTCACATTTCACTCCAACAACCTCATATGTTATTCTAGCCCCCTCACGTGCCACTCCAAAAACCTCATATGTTATTCTAGCTCCCTCACATGCCACTCCAACAACCTCATATGTTATTCTAGCCCCCTCACGTGCCACTCCAAAAACCTCATATGTTACTTTAGCCCCCTCACTCCAGCAACTTCATATGTTATTCTAGCCCCTCTCACATGCCACTCCAACAACCTCATATGTTATTCTAGCCCCCTCACATGCCACTCCAATAACCTCATATGTTACTCTAGCCCCCTCACGTGCCACTTCAGCAACCTCATATGTTATTCTAGCTCCCCTCACATGCCACTCCAAACAACCTCATATGTTACTGTAGTCCCCAAATGTGCCTCTCCAACAACCTCATATGTTACTTTAGCCCCCTCACATGCCACTCCAGCAACCTCATATGTTATTCAAGCCCCCCTCACATGCCATGCCAACAACCTCATATGTAACTCTAGACCCCTCACGTGCTACTCCAACAACCTCATATATACTTTAGCCCCCTCACATGCCACTCCAGCAACCTCATATGTTATTCAAGCCCCCCTCACATGCCATGCCAACAACCTCATATGTTACTCTAGCCCCCTCACGTGCTACTCCAACAACCTCATATGTTACTCTAGCCCCTCATTTGCCACTCCAAAACCCTCATATGTTACTTAAGCCCCCTCACATGCCACTTCAACCTCATATGTTACTCTAGCCCCCTCATGTGCCTCTCCAACAACCTCATATGTTATTCTAGCCACTCACGTGCCACTCCAAAAACCTCATATGTTACTTTAGCCCCCTCACTCCAGCAACTTCATATGTTATTCTAGCCCCCCTCACATTTCACTCCAATAACCTCATATGTTACTCTAGCCCCCTCACGTGCCACTTCAGCAACCTCATATGTTATTCTAGCCCCCTCACATGCCACTCCAACAACCTCATATGTTATTCTAGCCCCCTCACGTGCCACTTCAGCAACCTCATATGTTATTCTAGCCCCCCTCACATGCCACTCCAACAACCTCATATGTTATTCTAGCCCCCTCACGTGCCACTCCAAAAACCTCATATGTTATTCTAGCTCCCTCACATGCCACTCCAACAACCTCATATGTTATTCTAGCCCCCTCACGTGCCACTCCAAAAACCTCATATGTTACTTTAGCCCCCTCACTCCAGCAACTTCATATGTTATTCTAGCCCCTCTTACATGCCACTCCAACAACCTCATATGTTATTCTAGCCCCCTCACATGCCACTCCAACAACCTCATATGTTATTCTAGCCCCCTCACGTGCCACTCCAACAACCTCATATGTTATTCTAGCCCCCTCACATGCCACTCCAACAACCTCATATGTTACTCTAGCCCCCTCACGTGCCACTTCAGCAACCTCATATGTTATTCTAGCTCCCCTCACATGCCACTCCAACAACCTCATATGTTACTGTAGTCCCCAAATGTGCCTCTCCAACAACCTCATATGTTACTTTAGCCCCCTCACATGCCACTCCAACAACTTCATATGTAACTCTAGACCCCTCACGTGCTACTCCAACAACCTCATATATACTTTAGCCCCCTCACATGCCACTCCAGCAACCTCATATGTTATTCAAGCCCCCCTCACATGCCATGCCAACAACCTCATATGTTACTCTAGCCCCCTCACATGCCACTCCAAAAACCTCATATGTTACTTTAGCCCCCTCACTCCAGCAACCTCATATGTTACTCTAGCCCCCCTCACATTTCACTCCAACAACCTCATATGTTACTCTAGCCCCCTCACGTGCCACTTCAGCAACCTCATATGTTATTCTAGCCCCCCTCACATGCCACTCCAACAACCTCATATGTTATTCTAGCCCCCTCACGTGCCACTCCAAAAACCTCATATGTTATTCTAGCTCCCTCACATGCCACTCCAACAACCTCATATGTTATTCTAGCCCCCTCACGTGCCACTCCAAAAACCTCATATGTTACTTTAGCCCCCTCACTCCAGCAACTTCATATGTTATTCTAGCCCCTCTCACATGCCACTCCAACAACCTCATATGTTATTCTAGCCCCCTCACATGCCACTCCAACAACCTCATATGTTATTCTAGCCCCCTCACGTGCCACTCCAACAACCTCATATGTTATTCTAGCCCCCTCACATGCCACTCCAACAACCTCATATGTTACTCTAGCCCCCTCACGTGCCACTTCAGCAACCTCATATGTTATTCTAGCTCCCCTCACATGCTACTCCAACAACCTCATATGTTACTGTAGTCCCCAAATGTGCCTCTCCAACAACCTCATATGTTACTTTAGCCCCCTCACATGCCACTCCAACAACTTCATATGTAACTCTAGACCCCTCACGTGCTACTCCAACAACCTCATATATACTTTAGCCCCCTCACATGCCACTCCAGCAACCTCATATGTTATTCAAGCCCCCCTCACATGCCATGCCAACAACCTCATATGTTACTCTAGCCCCCTCACGTGCTACTCCAACAACCTCATATGTTACTCTAGCCCCTCATTTGCCACTCCAAAAACCTCATATGTTACTTAAGCCCCCTCACATGCCACTTCAACCTCATATGTTACTTTAGCCCCCTCACATGCCACTCCAACAACTTCATATGTAACTCTAGACCCCTCACGTGCTACTCCAACAACCTCATATATACTTTAGCCCCCTCACATGCCACTCCAGCAACCTCATATGTTATTCAAGCCCCCCTCACATGCCATGCCAACAACCTCATATGTTACTCTAGCCCCCTCACGTGCTACTCCAACAACCTCATATGTTACTCTAGCCCCTCATTTGCCACTCCAAAAACCTCATATGTTACTTAAGCTCCCTCACATGCCACTTCAACCTCATATGTTACTCTAGCCCCCTCATGTGCCTCTCCAACAACCTCATATGTTACTCTATGCCCCTCGCTTGCCACTCCAACAACCTCATATGTTACTCTAGCCCCCTCACGTGCTCTCCAACAACTTTATATGTTACTCTAGCCCCCTTATGTGCTACTCCAACAACCTCATATGTTACTTAAGCCCCCTCACATGCCACTTCAAAAACCTCATGTTACTTTAGCCCCCTCACATGACACTTCAGCTACCTCATATGTTATTCTAGCCCCCCTCATATGCCACTCCAACAACTTCATATGTTACTCTAGCCCCCTCACGTGCCTCTCCAACAACCTCATATGTTACTCTAGACCCCTCATGTGACACTCCAACAACCTCATATGTTATTCTAGCCCCCTCACGTGCCACTCCAAAAACCTCATATGTTACTTAAGTCCCCTCACGTGCCGCTTCAACAACCTCATATGTTACTCTAGTCCCCTCTCGTGCCTCTGCAACAACCTTATATATTACTCCAGCCCACTCACATTTTAACTTTTGAATATATAACTAATATACTTATATAATATACTAATAATCAGAATTGTTTCTAAATCAATGATTTCACTCTAATCCTTAATTTTCACTTTCTTGGACTTTTGCAAGTGAACTCTGGCCTTCATTTGTATGATTTTTTAATATCTGGTTATTCCTACCCATATATTAGCCATCTGGTCCAGGTATGCAAACAGCTGGTATAGGACATATATATATTAAAGTTCCAAATCTTGGGTATTTAGCCTTGACCCTCACACAACAGTCCATTTTAGTCTGCAGACTTTTTTTAACATTACAGATTATGATTATTGCCCGTGATCAAGTTACCTCTGCAGAAAATAATCTTTCTTACTTTTAGCAAGGGCACATACCTGTTGAGAATTACTGTTCTGGAATTCAAATGAGGGTTTGCTGAATGTAGTTGGAATGACCCAGGACCTTAAAGGTAATTCCAGCTTCATACATCAGAGCAGACGTAAGTTTTAATAATTTATTTATTTTTTTACCAATTTTTTTTTTTAAGCAAACCTATTAGGACACTTCCCCAAAAAATATATTCTAGAAAATACACAATTTCTGTAAAACCTGTGTGTTTTTGTGCCCGCAGCCTGTTTTTTTGTGTGAAAACTGGGCTGCTTTCTGGGATTTTGTTTCCATGGCCTGAGGCAGGTGAAAAAAAATTGCTGATAAGCGGCATCTCTCGCCATCTTTTCAGGGTTAATTGTATAGCCCCAGGCAAATCCAATAGCCATGAGGAAATATTGTGGGTGATTGGATACCACTGTAAACGTGTTGTCCAGTTTCTGAGAATTTGAAGCCCATAATCCAAATAAGTATCAAAATTCATAGGAAACCTTATACCTAAACTGTGAGACTGAAGTTGATTTTATGTGAAATGCTGTTTTGCTATATTTTATAATTAACTTTAAAGATTCTGTATTTTTTTAATTGGAGTGCAGCCATTATTATTTACTTTTAGTTGGGAGATCACACAATCTCCAGTTGGCAGCTGCTGAATTATAAACATTTTAATTAGCGCCTAAAGGCATTACTTTTCTTTCTTTTTTTTTTTTTTTTTGCCTAGGCGATTTCTAAGCAAATTATTGACTTCTCTTAGTGGTAGATTATTGAAAAGATAATATACTGTAGTTGTAAACTTTATTTAAAAAAAAAAAATCTTTCTAACTTCTAAAGTTAATGGTGAACATTTTTCATTGTGAGTTAAGAGGCTCTTTTGAAATCTGAAACATAATACAACTGAAGGGGTCCCCCGTATTTTGTGAACCAGCACTAGGCCCACCCAGCCAGCAGGGAAATGCCACAGCCGGGGGGAGACTTTTTATACAAGTCCCCCCTGTCAAAGCATTAACCCCCTGACCGGTCAGCCTGGGCAGAGATCATGGGGAAGTGGGGACCCCCAATGAAGGGGTCTCCCCCCTCCAGAATTTACCTACTCAGGCTGAAGCCTGGGGTTGTCCCCGGTGGCCCTGGGGCGGTGGCCGCCGGGCTGATTAAATGTGTAAAAATGTGTCAAAAAATAGAAAAAAGGGTTCTGTTGTGGAAATATGAGTCCCAGCAAGCCTGGTCCGCATACTGGGACTTGGAGAACCACAAGTCCCAACATACGGCCCATTAATGGGCTTGCTGGGACTCTTGGTTCCACAGCAGAACCAATAGTTAAATAAAAACACACTGACACCAGAAAACTAAAACTTAATTACACTCAGAGCCCATTCATACAGATACTTATCTATCTTGACACGTAGGCAGGTCTCCTCCGTCTGTTCGATGGTCCTGAAGAAATCCTATATGGGTACCTGTGGAAGGAAACCTATACGTTCCAGGGTCATCCAGCGTAGATTGCGTCCTCTTGGGTCCATGTAGGCACCCACGGGTCTGGCAAAACAAAGAAACAAACAACCCGGCACCAGAACAAACTCCGGATAAGCCGCTGCATGTTTACATCCTGCGGCTCCTCCTCCCAAATACAGCTATTGTCCGCCTAGCGACTATAGCGGTATTTGGGAGGAAGAGCTGCAGGATGTAAGCAAACTTCCTGTCACACTCTGTTATATTGTGTGAATACCTGGTACTCTGACATCACCTTGTCAGCTGATCTCAGCAGCCTATCACACCCCTACAGCTGAGTGATACTCCCTGTGAGAATTCCCACTGGTGCCAGAAGCAAGGTGTTATTTCCCTGAGCTACATGCTGTTCCTTGTCTCCCATGTCAAGTGAAAGATTCTGTTATCTGGCCCAGAATTGCAGTTGCTGTAATTCCCTGCACTCCAGCTAAGTACTTGTCTGCAAGTAATCAATCCTGCAAATACCTGTTCACCAAGCTCATCCTGCAAACTCCAGTGTTACCTGCCTATACAGCTGACTGCAATCACCATCTGCACAGTACCTGGGGAGATCCACTCTCAGTTTGCTCATTCAGTCTCTGTTCACTGCTTGTTGGTTTCAAGCTCATACCTGAAGTCATCCAGTGCTGCATAGTATTATCAGTGTCCAGTGTCTCAGGTACTCACACCATTCCAGCATTATACCTGTGTGTATCCAGCCTTCTGATTTACTGTTACCGACCTGGCTATCCCTGTGACCTGCAACTGCTAAATCCTTATCTGCACTACACTCCCTGATATCTGGTACTGACCTGGCTATCCCTGTGACCTGCAACTGCTAAATCCTTGTCTGCACTACGCTCCCTGATATCTGGTACTGACCTGGCTATTCCTGTGACAAAGAACCTGCTCAATCCCTGTGTACCTCCAGCCATCTGTTATTTGCTACCGACCCGGCTATACCTGTGACCTGCACCTGCTAAACCCTTGTCTGACTACTGCTACTTCCAGTGTAACCAGCACCTGTACGAGAAGCCTGGGCAGAGGGCCGCGACCGACGTGCCAGGTGCCGCAAAAGCCCAAATCCCGCTTGGAGGGGTCACTGGCAGAAAACCCCTGGCACGGTTAGACTCCGCGCCTCTGCTCAGGTACAGTCAAATTCTCACACAGGTAGTGTCCTCCTCTGTGATCCGTGACAGATTGCTTCTGGCCCAATAAAAATGGACACTGCTGGTCAGACCCAGGTGACAGACCTTCATGTGGACTTAATGAAGATATGTGAGAGGTCGCAAGCATCCATGTTGCATTATTTAGCTGATTGTTTTACCATGGCTTCTCAGTCCCAAAGACTTTTTGCTGACTCAGTTAACCCTTGCATTCCTCCAGTCTTTTCCAATGAATTTGCTGGTAATCTGAAAACAGATGACTCAGTTAAAGGGACCACTCACAATTATTCACAGACCTTCCAGTCACCAGGTATCCAGACTTCTGTGAGACTGAGAGTTTTTGGGCAGATGTTAGAGCAGCTGCAAAAGATATTAATCAGGATTATTCAGTTTCTACCAGAACTTTTTGAAAAAATGCCTGATTCCATTAAAACCCCAGCGCAAGGCACTGCATTTAAGGAGTCTGTTGATTTAGGAGCCCTAAAAACTGAGATAACGTTCTCTGGACAGAAAAGAGAGAGGCATCAGAGCTTTCTAAGGCCCAAGTTGTCGGAAGCTGAACGCCAACGGCGCAAGGAATTGCAACTTTGTCTTTATTGTGCGGGTCCTGATCATTTCATTGAGAATTGCTCCCTGCGCAAATCCAGGAATCAGAGTAATGGCATCAGTGATAAAACATCTCGAGGGTCCTCATCAGTTCCAGTTTGCACCATTCAGACTATGGGTGTTAAGGAGAGTGTCCAAAGAGGAATTCAAGTTCAAGATTGGGGTCCTGTGACAAAAGCACCCAATTACAGGTTTGGACTTCAAAAGAGAGTTTTCAAATCTCTTAAAGTCAGTGGGAAATCTGTTCCTGCAACATCAGGAGGAATGACCGATGTTTCTATCGATGATCGGTTCCAAGGCCAAAAACCCGATTCTGAAAACCCTGAAAAGGGTGTTACGTCAGTCCAGCCCCAGGAGGGGGCTCCGTCAGTCCAGCCCCAGGAGGGGGCTCCGTCAGTCCAGCCCCAGGAGGGGGCTCCGTCAATCCAGCCCCAAGAGCGGGCTCCGTCAGTCCAGCCCCAAGAGGGGGCTCCGTCAGTCCAGCCCCAGGAGGGGGCTCCGTCAATCCAGCCCCAGGAGGGGGCTCCGTCAATCCAGCCCCAAGAGGGGGCTCCGCCAAACCAGCCCCAAGAGGGGGTTCCGCCAAACCAGCCCCAAGAGGGGGTTCCGCCAAACCAGCCCCAAGAGGGGGTTCCGCCAAACCAGCCCCAAGAGGGGGTTCCGCCAAACCAGCCCCAAGAGGGGGTTCCGCCAAACCAGCCCCAAGAGGGGGTTCCGCCAAACCAGCCCCAAGAGGGGGTTCCGCCAATCCAGCCCCAAGAGGGGGTTCCGCCAATCCAGCCCCAAGAGGGGGTTCCGCCAATCCAGCCCCAAGAGGGGGCTCTGCCAATCCAGCCCCAAGAGGGGATTCTGGCCTTCCAGCCCGAGGAGGGGCCTCAGAGCATCATACCCCAAGAGCGCCCTCAGAGTATGGTGTCCCAAGATGGATCATTGTGTGGCGTGCCCCAAGATGGATCATTGTGTGGCGTGCTCCAAGATGGATCAGTGTGCCATGCACCAGGAGGGGTCACAGTATGCCATGCCCCAGGAGAGATCTCCAGTCCCAGTAGGGTATCTGGTCTTGTAGACCTAGGAAGGGCATCTGAATTTGTAACTCCAGAAGGGGTGTATGATTTTTTTTCTCCAGGATGGGCAGCTGAGCTTCTAATGCCAGGGGAGATGTCTGAGTTGGCAGTTTCAGGAAGTGACTCCAGTGCCTCCAGTCCTAGTTCAGTTCTGTCTATACAGTCAAGTGGAAACCTTCCAATACTGGGTCCCAAAAAAGAAGTAAAGTTTTCTGAAATGAATAATATTCCAGCAGTTGTGGACTCTTCATTTGATTCTCTGCCTAGAAGTTTAGAGGATGGTCGACCATCCGTTTATTTCGATGGAGATCTGGATCAGTTTTATGCATTGGTTCGTCAATATCTTGCCGATGTGGATTCGGGATTGCTGACATCGCTTTCTTCTTCCAAGGTTGTGAAATATTTCCTTTTGGCCTTTAGGGGTAAGGCTTTGGATTGGGCTAACCCACTCATAGAGACCAAGGATCCTATTTTAGAAGATCTCTCAGCTTTTACTGAAGCAGTTCTACAAAGGTTTGCTCCAAAAGCATCAAGATCTGTACCAGGTCCACAGACTGCTATTTTGAGACTCGGGGTTGCTTCCTTGGTCTCTCTTCATGACGACTCCTCTAGGTATTCTGGTTCTTTGGATTCTTCATCCATTTCTGATACTACTGTCAAAAAGAAAAACATGGTTCTAACACTAGACCAGGACTCTGATTCTGATTTTGATCCCGTAATGGATGAAGCACCGTTTCCTGGTGGTCCTATATTTCGGAAAGCAGTTTTTGTTGAACCGGAGATTCCACCTCTTCCAAGTAGATCAAGACGTTCCCGAGGAGGGAAGAAGAGTCGTCGAAAGCATTAATTGCTACCAGTCCAAGGGGTGTCCGGAGGCCACCCATTCAGGGGGGAGTAATGTCACACTCTGTTATATTGTGTGAATACCTGGTACTCTGACATCACCTTGTCAGCTGATCTCAGCAGCCTATCACACCCCTACAGCTGAGTGATACTCCCTGTGAGAATTCCCACTGGTGCCAGAAGCAAGGTGTTATTTCCCTGAGCTACATGCTGTTCCTTGTCTCCCATGTCAAGTGAAAGATTCTGTTATCTGGCCCAGAATTGCAGTTGCTGTAATTCCCTGCACTCCAGCTAAGTACTTGTCTGCAAGTAATCAATCCTGCAAATACCTGTTCACCAAGCTCATCCTGCAAACTCCAGTGTTACCTGCCTATACAGCTGACTGCAATCACCATCTGCACAGTACCTGGGGAGATCCACTCTCAGTTTGCTCATTCAGTCTCTGTTCACTGCTTGTTGGTTTCAAGCTCATACCTGAAGTCATCCAGTGCTGCATAGTATTATCAGTGTCCAGTGTCTCAGGTACTCACACCATTCCAGCATTATACCTGTGTGTATCCAGCCTTCTGATTTACTGTTACCGACCTGGCTATCCCTGTGACCTGCAACTGCTAAATCCTTATCTGCACTACACTCCCTGATATCTGGTACTGACCTGGCTATCCCTGTGACCTGCAACTGCTAAATCCTTGTCTGCACTACGCTCCCTGATATCTGGTACTGACCTGGCTATTCCTGTGACAAAGAACCTGCTCAATCCCTGTGTACCTCCAGCCATCTGTTATTTGCTACCGACCCGGCTATACCTGTGACCTGCACCTGCTAAACCCTTGTCTGACTACTGCTACTTCCAGTGTAACCAGCACCTGTACGAGAAGCCTGGGCAGAGGGCCGCGACCGACGTGCCAGGTGCCGCAAAAGCCCAAATCCCGCTTGGAGGGGTCACTGGCAGAAAACCCCTGGCACGGTTAGACTCCGCGCCTCTGCTCAGGTACAGTCAAATTCTCACACAGGTAGTGTCCTCCTCTGTGATCCGTGACACTTCCTGCATCTCCTCCGGAGTTCATACTGGAGCCGGGTGATTCGTGTTTTTGTTTTGCCAAGACCTGTGGATGCTACTTGGACCGAAGAGGAAGCATTCTACGCTGGAGGACTCCTGTGAGTATGGTTTCCTTCCACAGGTACCCATATTGGATTTCTTCAGGACCATCAGATGGACAAAGACCTACCTACATGTCAAGATAGGTAAGTATCTGTATGAATGGGCACTGAGTGTAATAAAGTTTTATTTTTCTGGTGTCAGTGTGTTTTTAATTAACTATTGGTTCATTCATACAGATACTGCTGCACGAGACGCTCGCGCCCCCAGTAGCGACAGGAAGCTCCCCACCACCTTCTGCTGCCTTCATCTGTCCCTGCAACCAGACAACCCAAATATTAAATTAATAGTAATCAAACTTCATAAATAGATGTTTCCAACCCATTATATTAGGACATTAATTGAACTGTACTCTCATTTGATAAATAAACTTACTAATAGTCCCAATGCTCCACCTAAAATAAATAAGCAACACTGTGATCCCACAAATAAATTGAATAACATGCTCACTATAAAAAAAAAAAAAAAAACTTCACGCCAACTGTTAAAGGAACAACCTTGCTTGAGATGCAGACTGTGACACTGTATTCTATGCACTGGATCCCTTCTGAACTGGACTGATATTATCATTTGCCCTATAAGAGACACCATTGCTGTGAATCTCCCATACAGCTTTCACTATGCAAAGTGAGGTCGGATCTTGATCCTAGGTCCGACCTGGCTTTGACCGGGGTCCGGCATTTTCACACTAAACAAGAGTCACCCCTTATGCACAGGGTGACCCGGGTTTAACCCTTCTCATAACCCGGGTCAAAATGCTGGGTTTGTCAACCTGGGGTATTAGGTTTGGTGCTATCACATGCACCTCGACCCAGGTCAGCCAGGCAGCAACCTGACAATAACCCAGGTTATAAGTGCAATGTGAAAGGGATACCAGACACCTACTCCTTCTTATAATTTAACAACTATGCGATACAGTCCAGGCAAAAGCTAGGTACCAGTTAATAGTGTAGCTCTGGGAAAGGATAGTGTTGGTGAATTGTTTTGTCCCATAGGTAGATGATACAATGTGATGCTGCAGAGGCTGACATTTATGTTTTCCTCTTCCTGGATACAAATGGGGGACTGCATGCACTATCTACTAATTGCACCATCTGTGTGATATGAGGACAGCATGGAAGGAAGGAACGGACTGGTACACTATGCAGTCTAAAGTATAATATAGCTAAGGACATATGATATCCTGGCATTGAGGATGTCAGCAATCAAAAGGCTGAACATGGCATCCCAATAAAGGGAATCCCAACAGGGGCCCCATACTGTATGTACTTTAAACTTATCACCCTACCACCTAACCCTCCCTTGCAACAGCCTACTCCTAACCTTTCCTGCTGAATTCCCCTAACCCTCCCTTCTAGGTGTCTAAACCTAACCCTTATATCTCACTGTTTAACCCAACCCCACCCCCCCTGGCCCGCAGCCTAACCCTATCTCCCCTACTAAGTGCCTAACCCTAACCCCCCTCCCTGCAGCCCAAACATAACCATTGCCTCCTTGCAGCCTAACCCTAACTCTCCCCACTAGTGCCTAAACCAAACCACCCATTCCCCAGTAGCATGTTAGCCTGACCCGCGTACTTACTGATAGGGAAGCCGACTGTCTGTATTTTGGCATTCTAATCCTATTTGAGGTTCTGACACTGGTCCTCTGGTGGCAGTCAAGATGATGTGTCAACATTTTGAATTATGGCATCCTGACCACCGGGATGCTGACTGCACCATAAAGGCTAATAAAGGGATTTGTGGGGCTATCATTCAAGCATCCACTTTGTATGTGGGTTTCCAGGAAACTAAATAACTACACACATGTTTAAATGAAACTTATCTCACAGTATTCACTTCCTCCTTCATCTATTGCTCTTGCTCTGCACATCTGAATAGATTACCATTAAATCAGACCAGACCATTTGTTAAGTTGCCAGAGGTGAAGAACAGGGAATTGCTCCACAGAAGACTTCAATGAATCATCGAATGATGAGCCGGTCAGTATTAGAAAAGAGAGACAGGCTGGTTTATCTGTAGCCTGCGAGATGAAGGCGTCTTCCATCAAATCCTGGCATACTTTCAAAGAGGCAATCATACAGAAGGAGAAAAGCAGGTAGGGTTTGCCTTTAAATATATGTCCAGACTTGGCGGAATCTCCACCCTGTCTGCAACTGACAGGCTATTGCATATATCCCAAGTGTTGGCAGCATGTCACCAGTTTTATTTTTCCCAACCCTGCCCCAAGTGTCCACATGTCTTGGTAGTCTGCAGAGTAAAGCCCTGCTTATTAAGCAAAGTTGACTATCTGGTCACCTTCAAAACTGTAAAGCAGAGCACAGCCTTGTTACCTTTGTTTTTATATTGTGCTTTTATACCATAAATGTAAATTCTTTGTAAATAATAGTTGTAAATAATAATGATGATTATGATGATAATGATAATAATGTAGCTACTACTTGTCCAGTTAATCAGTATTTCATTCAGTGATACTCGTTCAGTTTGAGTTTTACAGTGTGACAAAAGAACAGATCAATGGAAAGCAATCCGTTGCACTAGACTTGTGTTTCTGCAAAGTTTAAAATGAAAGTGGCAACTGTTCCAATTATTGAGTTCTCCTTTGCACACAGGTTAAGTTTCTGCAGTTCAATACTAGAAGCTATTACATAATTAATATTTAACAATAATTCCAGAATACTTAATGTGAATGGGCAAAGCCAATAACGAAATTGTTTATTTTCACATCAGCTGTATTTCTTTTCATTTCTTTAAAAAAACAAGAAAAAGCCCTGAGGTTTACAAGTTGGTCACTCATTTATTAACTGTCCATCATAAGATTAGGCAGCATGTCCTTGGGGCAGCAGTCACAGAAACAGCAGTAGGTTTTGCATATAAATTGGGATAGATCCTGCTTGAAACCTTTTCGGCAAATTAGGAATGTATGTTTCCTCATTAACATGCTCAGGCAATGTTCAGTTTGCATCATTGCATACAGTAGTTCATAACATTTTAAAATATTTAACTGAGAAGGGGTACCTATGCAAGCTATGAGTAATACAGTCTTGGTGCGCCTTAAAATAATACATTGCTTATAGTTCATGGCATTTATTAAGAGTTTGTCTTGAAACAAAATTTAATATATATATAAATTGGCTGCAGCGCACAGACACACTATCAAAGCAGCGCTGCAAGCTGGCCACAGTGATCATCCTGTGGCCAGACATTTTGTACAAGCCAGACATAATCTGGCGTCTCTGCGATACCGGATCATTGAGCACATTATTGAGAACAAGCGCGGAGGTGACAGAGGTCTGTGGCTATTGCAAGCTGAGTCCCGCTGGATCTACAGGTTAGATACCCTGTCACCCCGTGGCCTAAATGAACAGCTCGGTCTTTTGTGTTTTGTCTAAATTCTCTTTTCAGGATACATTCTGTGTTTGAACATTATATCTGTATATTTATTATGTATCTTTATACTTATGTATATTTATGTACAAAATGTGATTTAATACATGTTGTAAATGGTTTTTCTATTGGGCGAGCTCAGTATGATGTTAGTCACCTAGGTAACCAAATGCTTGCTTCCTATTTGTTTGTTTTTTCACATGTTTGTTCAGGTGCACTCCGAGCCCACCCCTCTCAGGTGCAGGTGATGCCTGATTTTTGGCGCGCCCTGCCCTGCTGGGGAGGTCTCTGACCTGCACTGAGGGTATTTAAGTAAGTTGTTATGTATGTATTGTTGTATTAGCACCCTGACGAAAATTCAATTTGACCCGAAGGAGTCCTTACTAGGAAGGCACCGCCGCTACTATTCTTTACCACAAATTGGCTAGAGAAGAGTGCCGCTTCCAACTGACTATATATATATATATATATATATATATATATATATATATATATATATATAGCAAACGTCAGCGTGGCACTCCGGACAATAGTAAAAGAATTTTCAGACGGACACCAACTGTAGTCAACGTTTCATTTCTTTTATCAGAAATTTCATCAGGATACAAATAGCAGTGAATTACATACCTTATATACCCCACATAATCAATGCCGAATAGGTCCCACGCCTCCGGGAGCCACGCCGCGCCGCCGGCACTTGTGACGTCATCAGTCCTGCGTCCACACACGCGGCCCAAAGGAGACGCGTCACCATAGCAACTCACGTCCATACAACAACGTGGTGCCATGGAAACAGTACTCCTACGGGCTCACGCGGTGGACACTGAACGAAAAATGCGTCCAACAAAATACCGTGGTTACGTCGGCATGGTTACCCTACAGCGCTGACCTTACCAGCTGCAATATACAAAATACAAACAATCCCATCACATACACCCAACAATATGAAAACATTAAAAACACCAAATATAAACATATGTGGTACAATGAATAGCTGCACTTGAAAAAGGGATTTTTCTAAAAAACACAAGGAGGCATACAAGAAGCATAAATTCATAAATCAACATTACAGCAGTCGTTCAGTTCAACCCGTTCTCTGATCTTCCATGACCTGAAAATATCCCCAGAAATAGATGGGTTAGTACAACCTAAAGCTACAATTAATTAATGGGTACATCATAGTATGCTAAGGCGATACTGAAACGATATTTAAACATGATAATGTGATATTCTCATTCAGGCCCAAGGGTGCCAACACCTTAAGCCTGTGAATCCAAGAGGATTCTTTACACAGCAACATACGCCCCCTATCACCTCCTCTCATAGATGTAAAGAATCCTCTTGGATTCACAGGCTTAAGGTGTTGGCACCCTTGGGCCTGAATGAGAATATCACATTATCATGTTTTAAGTAAATATCGTTTCAGTATCGCCTTAGCATACTATGATGTACCCATTAATTAATTGTAGCTTTAGGTTGTACTAACCCATCTATTTCTGGGGATATTTTCAGGTCATGGAAGATCAGAGAACGGGTTGAACTGAACGACTTCTGTAATGTTGATTTATGAATTTATGCTTCTTGTATGCCTCCTTGTGTTTTTTAGAAAAATCCCTTTTTCAAGTGCAGCTATTCATTGTACCACATATGCTTATATTTGGTGTTTTTAATGTTTTCATATTGTTGGGTGTATGTGATGGGATTGTTTGTATTTTGTATATTGCAGCTGGTAAGGTCAGCGCTGTAGGGTAACCATGCCGACGTAACCATGGTATTTTGTTGGACCCATTTTTCGTTCAGTGTCCACCGCATGAGCCCGTAGGAGTACTGTTTCCATGGCACCACGTTGTTGTATGGACGTGAGTTGCTATGGTGACGCGTCTCCTTTGGGCCGCGTGTGTGGACGCAGGACTGATGACGTCACAAGTGCCGGCGGCACGGCGTGGCTCCCGGAGGCGTGGGACCTATTCGGCATTGATTATGTGGGGTATATAAGGTATGTAATTCACTGCTATTTGTATCCTGATGAAATTTCTGATAAAAGAAATAAAACGTTGACTACAGTTGGTGTCCGTCTGAAAATTCTTTTACTATTGTCCGGAGTGCCACGCTGACGTTTGCTATATTTTCCTTCTTTGGATGTGGGGGCACCGGACGCAGCAGATTTACCAATTTACACAGTGCCGGGTCAAGACTCTTCTATATATTGGAACAGCCTATGGACATTGGGACTGAACCAGACCAAGGCACGTGAGCAATATACACAAGTTGTTATTATATGCTCAGGAATCTCTGCTTGACAGCAGCTTTTTACAAAATCACCCTTCTCTTCACGTGGATCTTCTGTGCACATTAAGTTTATTAGCTGTGTACGGTGGGTGCTGACACAATGGCGGAAGGTAACTCAGAAATGAGTGAGCAATTCAATCCTTTATTGATTCCATTACAGGAATTCCTCAGTTATTCCGAGCCTGACAGTGACTGTATCTTGCGTAAGGATCACCTATTGGGTTTAGCAGAAGCCCACACACCTGAATCTATTTATTTTGATTTACTGAGAATGAAGAAAAAGGAGATAGACTTTAATTATCATGCTATCACACTCAGTGACTATTTCCGTGCAAAAAAGATCCCACGGGGTCTGAGAGTACGGAATTGCTCAACTATTGGTCGGTTCGATCCAGTTTTTTGCCGTAAATGGATTTCGATACTGAACAAATGTTCAGCAGATCTAACCTTGCTGGTAATTGAACAATCAAATAAAGAGATGATCGCACTGCAAACCAAGATTACCGGGTTTGAACAGGATCACCTACCAGTATTAAAAGCTGATAAAGATACTGTCTGGTTAGACAAAACCCAATCCCAGCTGGCCACTTATAAGCAGGAATTAATTAAATTTAAAAAAGAAAAATTTTTGAAAGTTGAGAAAGACTATGACAACCATTAGGTGTACCGATGGCTGTCTGGTGGCAATCAGGACACTAATCGTCGCCCATTCTTTCGCCGCAATAAACAACACAATACGCTGTTTGACACTGACACTTCTACAGAAGGTGTGAGCTCAGCAAGTGAGAACGACACCAGACGTAATAGAAGGAGGGGCCCGACCATCCCTTTAGGGGTGACAACACGACGAGGAACCCCAAAAGAAAACCCACAAGACGTGGTGGTCAGTGCAAACGCCAAAACAAAGAAACCACCCGCAAGCGGCAGAGGGAAGTAGTAATAAATTTATCAAGCCATGAATTGAGTGAGAGTGAGATTAGCCTTCTGTCTAAGGGGCTGTCTTTCGCTCCCTCTCAATCATTTGATGACCTGCGCTGGAATGTGGAGAAACATCAACTCCAGCGTAAACTAAAGCTTAAAGAATTCTTCCTTGATAAACCAACCAGGAGTGATGTAAAAATACCTGAGAAACTTAAACAATTCAAACAACCTTCCAGGTTTGACCCGTTGTCCAACAACTCAAGTATCAAGACCTTTATCCGCGTTCTGGACAATGATGTTAGAAACAACGTTGCCACAGCAACTAAACATCCACCTAACTTGACCAGTAGTGAACAAAGTGCGCTTAAAAACCTACGGGCAAATGATACCCTAATTATACGCCCAGCGGACAAAGGGGGAGCAATTGTCCTTCAGGACATTGGGGACTATAAGACTGAGATCATTCGACAATTGCATGACCCTGGTGTGTACACAAGATTGAGGGGAGACCCGACATCGGTATTTACAAAAGATCTTAAAGAAGTACTGATTCAAGCCAGGGATGCTCATTTGATTTCAGAGGAAACATTCGAAGTGTTGATTCCAACACACCCCTTGGTCCCGTTAATATACACCTTACTGAAGGTGCATAAAGGGGTAAACCCCCCCCCGGACGCCCAATTATATCAGCCCAGGATAGCCTACTACAACCAACGTCGGTTTTGTTGGACACTATATTGCAACCCCTGGTCCAGAGGCACCCTAATTTCTTGTTGGACACCACGTCTCTCTTAAACAAATTAAATTGTTTGGAAGGTAAATTGGATAATGTATTGTTGATAACGGCCGATGTAACAAGCCTGTATACGGTGATTCCGCATCAGGAAGGGTTACAATCGGTTAAGAGGTTGTTACTAGCAGATGGTAAATTTGATGGTGCGCAGATTGAGATCCTGCTAGCCATGCTTGAATTGATTTTGATAAAAAATTACTTTATATTTGATGGGGTCTTCTACCTCCAAACTAGGGGTTGTGCAATGGGGTCGTCGGTGGCACCCGCATATGCCAACGCCTATATGTTTGGGGTGGAAGAATCTTTATTCTTTACTCAAAAATGTATTTCTGAAAAAATTGTGTTCTATACTAGATTTATAGACGACCTGCTGTTATTGTGGTCAGGGTCTGAGACTGAGTTCAATGACCTTATTGTGAGTCATAATGCCAGTGATAGCCCAGTGAAATTCACATTTAAGATTGATAGCAATGTAATAGATTTTTTGGATGTAAGAATTTCTATCCTTGACGGATCATTACACACCACTGTGTTCTCTAAGGATACAGATCGCTATTCCTTCCTACACAGTAACAGTTGCCACCCAAAAAATTTTAAATACAGCCTCCTTTATTCACAGATGTTACGCATTAGACGTATAAATGACAATACGTCTAATGCATCGACACAAATCGACGACCTGATCACCCGATTTGTTGAGAGGGGGTATGATTTGTCAGCCCTTAGGACCACTAAAGAGAAGGTGATGCTCATCCCACGGGAACGATTGTTATTACAATCACCGTCTAAAGAATTAATTAATAAACTTCCCTGGGTGAATAAATTTCATTGCCAATCAGACCTTGTACTTAAGAACACTAGGAGGCTCTGGCCTATTGTGCAATCGGACCAAGAGCTCGGTCTTAAAACAACACAAATCATGCCATGTTACTCACGACCTAAAAATTTGCGGGACTTATTAGTTAAAGCAGATGTAACTAAAAAAACTAATAATGCCAAAAACTTTTTGGCCATTAAACAACCAGGCTGCTTTAAATGCTCATGCATTACTTGCAAATATCTCCTCACAGGGAATACATTTAAACACAATGGTATTGTGTATAAAATTAAAGAACATTTCACTTGTGAATCATCATTCGTGGTGTATCAAATCCTCTGTCCCTGCGGTCTTGCCTATATAGGCAAAACCGTGTGTAAATTCAAAGAAAGAATGACGGCACACAGGTCGGCAATCAGGGCAGCGATTGAGCAAGGTACTAGCGAGCAGCCGGTGGCTCGCCACTTTGCTGAGTGTCGACATAACATACATACCATCAGATATCGCATTATTGATTGGGTAGCCCCATCTATGAGAGGAGGTGATAGGGGGCGTATGTTGCTGTGTAAAGAATCCTCTTGGATTCACAGGCTTAAGGTGTTGGCACCCTTGGGCCTGAATGAGAATATCACATTATCATGTTTTAAGTAAATATCGTTTCAGTATCGCCTTAGCATACTATGATGTACCCATTAATTAATTGTAGCTTTAGGTTGTACTAACCCATCTATTTCTGGGGATATTTTCAGGTCATGGAAGATCAGAGAACGGGTTGAACTGAACGACTGCTGTAATGTTGATTTATGAATTTATGCTTCTTGTATGCCTCCTTGTGTTTTTTAGAAAAATCCCTTTTTCAAGTGCAGCTATTCATTGTACCACATATGCTTATATTTGGTGTTTTTAATGTTTTCATATTGTTGGGTGTATGTGATGGGATTGTTTGTATTTTGTATATTGCAGCTGGTAAGGTCAGCGCTGTAGGGTAACCATGCCGACGTAACCACGGTATTTTGTTGGACGCATTTTTCGTTCAGTGTCCACCGCGTGAGCCCGTAGGAGTACTGTTTCCATGGCACCACGTTGTTGTATGGATGTGAGTTGCTATGGTGACGCGTCTCCTTTGGGCCGCGTGTGTGGACGCAGGACTGATGACGTCACAAGTGCCGGCGGCGCGGCGTGGCTCCCGGAGGCGTGGGACCTATTCGGCATTGATTATGTGGGGTATATAAGGTATGTAATTCACTGCTATTTGTATCCTGATGAAATTTCTGATAAAAGAAATGAAACGTTGACTACAGTTGGTGTCCGTCTGAAAATTCTTTTACTATTGTCCGGAGTGCCACGCTGACGTTTGCTATATTTTCCTTCTTTGGATGTGGGGGCACCGACCGCAGCAGATTTACCAATTTACACAGTGCCGGGTCAAGACTCTTCTATATATATATATATATATATATATATATATATATATATATATATATATATATATATATATATATATATATATATATATATATATATATATATATATATATATATATATATATTTTGTCGGCAGGAAGGATCATTATATCTTCATATGATCTAAGGTTTTTGAGAGCACCCCACTCATCTTTCGATAAGTTAGAATAAGCAGCGGTCTGTGAAGCAGAGGCCTGGACCTGGACATCGAGAACTCTGACAAAACTAGCAATCGAGGTATTACTAGATGGTGGGTCGAATCTGGATTTCTTTTTGAACTTTTCAAATTCTGTGGGTGGGACCACCTCACCAACAGGCTCCTCTCTATTGAAGAAGTCCTTTAATTTGAGGTTCCGGTGTACTCGGTGTAAGTCCTTCTTCCACTTAAAATCGTCACATTTTTGTGTTGGCACAAATGAGAGCCCCCGACTCAAGACCCTCGTCTCTACCTCTGTTAAAGTCCTGTTGTACAAGTTAAAAATTAAGTTATCTTTCCTCGCCCCCTGCCTCTTGATCCTGCTCCCCTGCCCACCCCTGCATTGGGGTCGGTCTCTCTTTCTATGCCCGCCCTGGTGCGAACCCCAATCGCTGGGTGCTTGTCGTTTTTTGAAGCCCGGTGGTCTCTGGTTTCCGTATGAGAACTGGCGGATTCACTACTCGATTCAGTCTCAAGATTCCATTATTTAGGCTGACGATGCTGTCGAGTGTTCCTCCTAAAGTTCTTGGTGGAACCCGTTGGCAACTAGTTCCTTTTTAAAGGCTGTCACAGTGGTATTGAGTTTTGCTAGCCAATCTTCGGTTTTATCCTCGATCAGCATATTCAGGTGAGCCAATTGATAGTCAGCAATGCGTTTCTGTGTATCTGTCATCTCTCTTGCAGATTCTTCGATAACAAGAGTCATCAAATCGAAGGAGCAGTTATTTAAAACTGCCACCCACCTTCGACAAAATTTGCTGCTATATCGCCCTATGGAGGGCACATTTTTGACTCTGAACCCTCTCGGGATCTTCTTCTCCCGGTAATATTCCGAGAGGGTCACGCCATGCATTAAAAACTCAACCTCCTTCTTTTTAAATTTTAATAAATTGTTGTATACATCCTCCACCGTGGGACATCCACTGGATTCATCCAGTATTTCTGAGAAGAGTACAGCTGTGGATTCATCATCTGAAAACCGCAGTCTCTCACCCATTGGGAAGGCTGTGAAGCCAATGCCATCTCCGTCCGATGCAGCACCCCTCGTTGTGGCCATTATGGTACCCTGTATCTGATCGTTACCATCTGAGTATGATGAGAACAGCACCCAGTGCAATAAAAGTCTACCGTTATACCATGTGTCCCTTAGCTGGGAAATAATGGTGGTGCAACACTTGTAGGATTTCTGGTGCACGATATGGTAACAATCAAGCTCCGGGTGCACTATTAGGAGGAGATAGAGAAGCAATCCATCTACTCAATAGCATATGGTACAGGACAAGGCACTCCAGGATTCAACCATCAATGTGACCGGGGTGCTGCAAAAAAACAATGAAAACTGGGATCCACAGCAGCACATTTTTGTATGTCTTCTACAGGTCACGCATCCACCTGGAGTAGCAGCTTTTGGTTGCTTGGCAACCCAAGCCTGAGCCGGGGAGACTCTGACGTCACGATGCTGACATGTGAGGTGGGAGGTCAGTTTGAACCCGGAAGCGGCATGGACACCATAGCATACCGGCGGCGGACAGGGCGGGAGGTGACGTGACTGGTGGACACGATATTTAGGTAAACTCTGTCTATGTGTGTATTGTTGGATTATTGGTCTTGATAAAGGAGTCACATCCGAAACGTCGGCTATACACTAAATCCCACTGCGTGGCGTCTTAATCGCTAGGAATCCGAGTGAGTGCTGCTGTGGATCCCAGTTTATATACAGTATGTATATATATATATATATATATATATATATATATATATATATATATATATATATATATATATATTAGAGAATAAGACTATGTAGTAAGACTTGAATCAGAAATACCGATTGGGGTTAAACGTTACTGTAGAGTTGCCAGGGCTGAGAACAGAAATCTTGGGGCCCGGTACACGGATATCTCTGGGGCCCCCCAACCACACTGTTTAATTAATAATTATATGGTATATTCAATGTATTTGTTTTATTATTAATATTCACTATGCAATGTATTGTGTGATGTCATTAAACTCTCCTTCAAGATTGTTGGAAAACCGTTCCAGGAGACTGCCTCATGAACTGGGTTGAGAGAATGCCAAGAGTGTGCAAAGCTGCCGTCAAAACAAAAGGGGGCTACTTTGAGGAATCTAAAATATAAAACTTTTTTTTGATTTGTTTAACACTTTTTGTTTACAACATAATTCCATATGTGTGCTTTTATACTTTTGAGGTCTTCAGTATTAATCTACAATGTAGAAAATAATTGAAATAAATAAAAACTATTGAAGGTACTTGTGTAGTCTTACGGCGCCAGCATGGCACCGTGCTACTTCCGGGTGTACGCTCGCCACGAAATATGTCCAAAAAAGTAACTTAACTCCATGCCAACATGGATAGTTCATACCTCCACTATCCATGTTGGCATGGAGTTGACTTTAAATAGCGTGGCGAGCGTAGCGAGCCACCGAGCCCGCAGCGCGGGCGAGCGAAGCGATGTTTCCAATTATACTGATGTCTCCAATTCACTCAGCACATATGAAAGAATAAATTAATAGAATAGTGAAGTACGTCCATCACAAACAAATCATTTAATAACAGCGATTTCTTTAAAAAGACATTGAATAAAACATTGAATAAAATCTCCACACACAATAAGCACTGTAGATAAAGTGCACAGGTATCCTAAATAGAACTGAGACTGAGGATTACTGGATTCTGTGGGAACTGAAATGTAAACAGTTCCAAATGCGTTCAAACACACAGTCCCACAATGGCACTTCAGCTGGGCGCTTTCTTTGTCCAAATCCCGGTTCCACGGTCTCCTCTGAAATTCGTGTACAGTCCACCAACGCGTTTCTTCCTCAGCAGAGGACTTTTTAAAGGTGTCCTGAATCCCTGTACATGAACTCTTTAAATAGTAAGTCCCTTCCTGCGCCTCAGCTGGACTCTAATTAATGAGTAAAACTACATGTCCCATAGTCCTCTGTTGAGGCGCAGAACTTTCTGTTACCGTTGCCGGCATCCAGGGTATCCCAGGCAACCCTGGCATCCTGACACAGCAGAACGCCAGGTGCTGTAACGTCACTTCCGGTCCGGCACGCCGGAAGTGGTATTATGGGTATAGGTACAATACCAATCAAAATAAGGACAGACATTCTCATTCAATAGGGTACTTGTGTAGTTTCATGGCGCCACCTACAGAAAAATCAGCTTTGAATGTGACCAAGGCATCTGTGTAGTTTCTGGGGCTGATGAAATAAGCTGCAGTGTTTACAACTCAAATAAAGCACTGTGTTTAATGCTATATAAATAATAGTTGATTTCCCCACATGGGTAACAGACATTAACCCATACATTTCACTTTAAGTGCCCAGAATCTATGGGTCACCCAACGCATTAAGTCCTAGAGGGTGCATTTTTCGTTGCAGCTCGGAGTATGCAGGAAAAAGTCAAAGTAAGTGCACAAGCTACCCAGTATTTTCTCTATATATTATAACTCTGGACAGATATCTCATATACACAAGTCCGAACACTGTAAAGGTGGGACATCATTAGGAGAGGAGGACTGGCTATTGGGATAAGTATGGGGCAAGAGTTGAAATGGGGAAGGGGGTGTCATGATGCAGCCATGATGTGGGTGGAACAGAGTCATGACAGAAGGATGTGTAAAGGAGAACAGCAGAGAGGGGGCAGGGCCAACTTCCCAGAAAAGGAACATAGACTGATCTGTTGGGTTAGTTAAATAAAATATGTGGGGGGTTCTGCTGGCTGATCTGGATTCCTCTCACATTCCAAAAACAAACTGGTAGGTTAATTGACAAAGCCTTTCACAAATCTTCTTTTACAGTATGTACTGCTATTTCTGTGTTGCTTTCGCATAGGACGTCTTCCATTTTTTACTCTAGAACTTTGGTCAGTCATTCATTTTTTTGACAATGAATTACCTCCTTTTTTAATAAACTACCTTTTGCATTATTGATGTTAGAAAACAGTCTTTCTATCAGTGTCTTATAGAACATAAATACACATATTCAGATGTGCCAACTGCATTAATTTAGGATTTTGTTCTAGTCACATTTATATCTTAAATGTCATTTTGTTTTTACTGCCATAACTTACATTTCCAATTGCAGAGATTGATATACCCTTGGCATGAATAAAAATTCTATATTTATAGTAGCTGGGCTGGAAGCCAATCTGGATTCCCGATATAAAGACATTTTGGAGATGTACCAGTTTTCAGTACCTATTATAATTTCCAAACAATTTGTTGCAGTAAGCTTCAATTAAATAGTGTCACACGTGTATAACAAAAGGTTAAGGATTTCATCTGTCTGCTCACAATATATGCTTGAGAAGACAGTAAGGTATACAGCAAAGGAAGAAACAATAAAAAAATGGGTCCATTTTATCAATGGAATAAAAAAATGTGGTTATATAAATGACCTTCAAAAATTAATTTCCTGTTACATTTTTTATTGGTAGGACTTGGCTGTTATGGAAATAAATGTCATTGCTTTAGGTAATGCGGAACTATCCAATCATTTCTCCTAATGACTTGAAAGATCACACTCTGTTATCTATATGACAGAAGGTAAATGACAGGGCTTATGTACTCTACTGTGTACATTATAATGACTAATACAATTATTCAAAGTGCATATGTGTTCTTTATGCAAGTAGTTGGGTAAGGCTTTCTAACAGGGCTAGACTTGGAATTTATAATGGACGTGGAAAGTGGGGGTCAAAGCAAAAGGTAGTGGGGTGCAAGCTATGTAGCCATATACAGAATATGGGGGGTTATGGTGCTTGAAAGGTTGCCAATACTTTGGACATCCTCCAACCACTTTCCCTTACAAAACACCAACAATGATGGGCTTCCAACTTTGATTTGCTGATGGCGCCCCATTTAAAGCAGAGTATTGTGAAAAGAATATATAGCTCATGCCTTACACCAGGCTTTCCCAACCACGGTCCTCAAGGCACACCAACAGTGCAGGTTTTAGTGATATCCAGGCATCAGCACAGATGGTTTAATCAGAATCACTTAGGTACTAATTAAGTCACCTGTGCTCAAGCCTGGATATCTACAAAACCTGCACTGTTGGTGTGCCTTGAGGACCGTGGTTGGGAAAGCCTGCCTTACACTATAGTCAAGATAAAGTCCTGAGTGAGCAAGACAATCCAACACCAATCAAGACAATTGTCAGCCTCATTCTTATGTATTATTTAACTCCTGGTAACTTTCACTCAGTTGCTGCCAGGGCTGCCAAGAGAAATCCTGGGCCCCAATAAAACTATTTTCTGTGGGCCCCCACGGACAGAGCTCCCTGCACACTCTGCTGGTGCTGCCTCCCCCAAGCCACCACAGGGTCTGCAACTTGTTGTTCCGTCGCTGCTTCCAAGACATATACAGGGACAGTGCACGCCAAACATTTACACCATATTCCCTATTACACATGTCACAATCCCATTACATATTATATTATATGTCATAACCTAACACAGAAATAACCTGGAGCTTCACAGACTTGAGCAAAAGTGTTTTCATCATACTGGATACCACAAATATGGCACAGCAGAAGGCTGCCTCGGAGCTGTGCAGCTTAACCAAACTATATGTCTTCCCTTGTCTCCCCCTGTCCTTGTCCTCGTTCATCCCCCCATCAAGTGCGGTTACTCTGCCAAGTGTGGTGACGAAGCACAGCAGAGAAGCCCTTCTGAAATGGAGCTCACCCCTGGAGCAGACCACCTGACGGAGCAGGAAGTGGGCAGATTGGCAGCCCTCACAGTCCAAGCTGCCCTTACTGCCCTGTGCAGAAAGGATGCAGCAAAGTTGCGGCCAGCAAAGAAGTCTGGCATATTCGAATGGTGCAGTAACCGCAATAGGGGCTGCCGGGCCGGAGTTGCTGTCAGGTGGAAACGCAGAGGCCAAAGATCTGCCCTTCCAGCAATCCTGCTATCAAACACCAGATCTCTTGCTAACAAGGTGGATGAGCTGTCTCTGCTATTACAAAATGCAAGGTCGGCCACTGCAAGATCCTCCATCCTATGCTTCACAGAAATCTGGCTGTAAGACCATATCGCTGAATCCTCAGTGACTCTGTCAGGCTTCAGCCTCTTCAGGGCCGACCGCGACAAAGAGCTCTTGGGCAAATCCAAAGGAGGGGGCATCTGCGTCTACATTAACGAAAGGTGGTGCACCAACATAAAGTCCCTGGGCAAGTCATGCAGCCCCCAACTAGAGACTCTTACCATCAAATGCAAACCTTTCAACTCCCCTCAGGAAATTGCCTCTATTATCCTAGTAGGAGTATACATCCCTCCACAACCAAGTCCAACAGAAGCCCAACTACAGCTGGCCACTCTGATAACGGACACCGAACATAGACACCCAGACTCACTGCTCATTGTGCTCTGCGACTTCAACTGTGCCAACCTGAGCCAGGAGCTCCCAAAATACATGCAGCAGGTCACGTGCCACACAAGAGAGGGGCAAACGCTAGACCACTGCTACACCACCATAAAGTCTGCATACCGATCCATACCCCATGCAGCACTGGGTCTCTCCGACCACTGCATAGTCCACCTTCTTCCGACATATATCCAGAAGCTAAAGACTGCAAAGCCTGTTATCAAGTCTGTCAAAAACTGGTTAATCGAGGCAAAAACAAAAGCTTCAGGCCTGCTTTGACTGGACGGTGTTCGAAGCCACTGCCTCTGACATAGATGAACTAGCGGATGCAGTCACATCCTACATCAGCTTCTGTGAGGACTTATGTGTACCAACCAAGCAAATCTGATCCTTCAACAACAACAAGCCATGGTTCGGCAGCCAGCTCAGGAAACTCTGCCAAGCCAAGGAGGAGGCATACAGCAGCTGGGACAGGGCACAGTACAAAGAAGCCAGGAACTCCTTGACTCGAGGTATAAAACTCGCAAAAAGGGAATATACAAACAAGCTGACGCACAACCTCACAGCAGCATGCAGGGAGGCAGCAGACACAGAGCACCCAGCTACCCACCTTCCACCTTGGAACACAGTGACCTGGACATGGGTGGGGAACCAGATCTGGGACTGCTGGGCTGGAGACATGGCACCGACACCTGCTGCAGCTGGCAGTGGCTGGGACAGGATTGTGGGGAGCTTGGCAGGCAGGATGCTATGGAGTGGGCGATACTCCCATGGGAGGTGGCCTCTCTCTGTTCCAGCTCCTCCCGGCACCCAGGGACTACATACTACATACCCAAAGTATTCAAGTATCCTACTGTCGCCGAGCCACGGTAAACTCCTGAGTCACGTGGCGGGCTCTCAACAGGCCCTGGAGCCAGAGAGCAGAATGGTTCTCAGAAAGACCTCTGTGATGCTGCCGCCCCCATGCCAGTCTACGTCCCAGCTCCCTCTGTCACCGCTACACAGCTCTGGCGCACTTGCCACCAATTTTTTTTATAAAAACTGTGTGTGTCTGGACCCGGGCCCCCCTGACAAGCCTGGGCCCTGGTAAACTGTACCTGCCCCCCCTCCCCCCTCTCGGAAGCCCTGGTTGCTGCTACTTCATATCCTGAAATGTTAGGTCCATTTTAGAAAATTATAGATGCTATGGGGATACATACGGATGATTGGCCGTGGGGAGGCCAGCATTCAGAATACCCATGCTGGCTTCCCAATGGAGGGAATCCTGACAGAGTAAGTATACTTTTCTTTCCCCTGCCCCTCAACCCTCCATCCCTGCAGGTTAAAAATGTGTTAGGTGGAGAAGATGGGGCTTAGCCAGTGTAATCATAGAAATATTCCGTTAATTATCTTTTACTGTTTCTTCCTCCAATTTTTTTCTTATGCAGCCGTTGCCACGGTATTGTCAGAATTTTCTCATAAAAAGGACAAAGAAGGAGAATTAGACTGATTATGATTAAAGGATCATGAAAAAATCCCTTTAAAATGTTAGTTTTGTCCCAGGATCGTTGGGTTTCCTACCTCACTTACATAACAGTGTACAGTAGTAAGAATCTTTGTAACCAATTTTTGTAACTACAGCTCTGAAGTATTCTTGGACATAAATAATCTGAGTGCTCTAGTGTTTAGACCTGTGCAGGCACAATCCTCTGCTGTGCTATGGAGTCTGAGCACTAGAGCGTGCAGACTCTACTGCGCATGCGCAGATAGCCTTAAAAATGGCTGATGCACCATTTTCCCAGCAATTTCTGCAGCGCTCCTGGGTGCCTGTGTGCAATGCGTACACTGCACCCATTATAGATACGCCACTGGTCAGACAAATACATATTAATATAAAAACTGTATTATTCGAGCAAGCTAAATATAATTAAGACATTTTATTATTGAAATACAGTAATGCTGTTGCAAATTCACATCAAAACTGTATATGCAAAATATTATATCAATAAAGAGTACCTGAGTCCCAGAAATAAGCAATCACTTTCACACCATGTAGAACATTAACAACGGACCAATAAAGAAGCGCGTTCCTGTTGGTGGACATCTATTGGTGAGACCTAGACTTATACACAGTCCAAGTGCTGTTCTATATTATTTGGAGTGATTGTTTGTCAGTACACTGGCTATTATGTCACTGAACACGTGCATGTGTCATACCGACTCTTCTGAGTACAATACACCAGGACTGATTCATACAGTTATAATGGAACTTTACAGCCAATTGAGTCATTATTACATTCTGCCATAAGTACAGAACTATGGACTGTAATTGTGTCTCATGTTATTAGTATGAATACAGTATTTCTAACCTCCACAGGGTTATTAGTGTCACCTGGGAATGGATATACCTGTGTGCTTGGAATGGATATTCTTCTCTCATTTCTGAAGCCCAAACTACTGACAAACTGGGATGGAGGCAGTGGCATAACTCTCTGAGGCAATGGAGACTTTTGCCACCAGGTGTTAACCATTGGGAGGGGGCATAGAGAGCAGGCATCAGTCCAGGACCATGCAAAGGGTTCTTTTGAGTCCACGACAACTATTGCAGATTCCCGGGAGCCCCTCTGCTGGGGGATTTAAGGTCTCTGGATCAGTGCAGGGAGGGATCTGGAGGTAGGTAACCCTAGGACTCTTGCACTGAAAGGGCCCCCCGCAACTCGCCATGGAAGGGATCTCTATTAAGGATCCGATCCGCGCTACTGTGCTCCTTCTATCAGTTCTCTCTGCAGAGTGGTGCACACACTGACAGCCGCAAGTATGAACAGCTGAGCGAATTTTAAACTGCAGCCTGCGGCACCCTGATTGGCTTGTGCGCAGGCTAAAGGGAGGAGGGAAATGGGATCTCTGCAGCACAGAATTAGCAATGTTGTGTAGCCTGTGCTGCGTGGCTGTGAGTGATGTGGAGGGGAGTGGTACAGGGGGTGAGAAATGTGCCAGATAGAGTTAAGGGGTATAAAACATTTTTTACTATTAGATACAGTAGTATATACGGTGGCCACAAATACAACAAGCCATGGTTCAATTTTTTTATTACTTCATTAACCACTTAAGTGGTATGCCGCAGCGGGCTGTCCTGGAAAATTTCCGGGCATACCACTATGTAGTAGGTGCGCGCCAGTGGTGCCTCCATTGGAGCACCACTGGCGCACTACCGTTAGGGGTCCCCCCCCTGTCACCACCCCCCCCCCACCACTCCTGTTGTTCCCCCCGGGTCCCTCTGCTCATCCTTCTGTAGTGACGTAGGTGGCAGGCTCGGGGATGTTCAGGGTGGCTCGGGGGGATTCGGGAGGGTTCAGGCACCCAAGTCCTCCCGAGCCACTGTGAAACATTCCCGAGCCTGCTGCCTGCCTGATGACTGACAGGCAGCTGGGGCAGCGGCGGCAGGGGAGCTCCGGCGTGCTAACGCCGGAGCAAAGATGAGGGGGGGGGGGGGGGGCGGTGGAGGCTTCTTATGATCTGTGGTGGGTTTTGCTGGGGCAGGACAAACCTGCCCTGGTAGGTTTGTCCTGCCCCAGCAAAACACACCAATCAAGGGGTTAAACAGTACACACATACGATACAAACATGCTCAATAGACAACACATCTTTGTGCCATTGAATAGTCACTGCTCAGTATCTGCCCTGGATTACTGTGAGGTAGTCTAATAAAGATGGGATGTTGCCCGTAGCAACCTATAAGAATCTACTTATTTCTTTAGCACCTTCTAAAAGATAATAGATATAATATGATGTATTGCTCATAGCAGCATCCCATCTTCAGTAGATCTCCCATCTTAGTAAATCACCCCCTGTGCCTCTCAATCACTACTGTTACTCTGTACATATGCACCATGGGGTGAATGTTCTGTACACCTTTAGCTACAGTACTTACTGTAGATTGAAAGTTGAAAATATTGATCATTTTTGTGACTCAAAATATTGCCCACAGGGGGAATTCATTTTTTTATGGGCATCTAAATTAATGGTCATCTATCAGCGCTATTCCATCAGACGTCCATTAGCTGTTGCAGTCCCATTTTAGCTCCCACCATCCAGAGATGAAATATGAGAAAAGTCAGGTGTCGATCATTTCCCATCATGTTTATTAGTTTAGTAAAGTTTTGCAGCTTTATGCAGCTAAACACTATTTGTGAGCGATAAGCCAGATTTAAGGGTGCACAGAAACAATTGAATTGCAATTGTGTGTGCCCACTAATTATTGTGGCTGTCCTTGGGTAAACTAATCCAACACCAGAAGAAGCAACAACAGCAAAAACAGAAAGTGATACAGTAGTGGCGCTAATGTAACAAACTGCACTTGTCAGTGATAAGCTAAAGATGATAAATATTGACAGTAAATAATTATGTTGCGATTGGCGCATAGTAGCTCTAAAGGCCCCCACACACTAGAACGATTTTTTGTCAGATTGTCCAATTTCCGACAGATCGTCCGATATATCGGCCATTTTTTACTGATAACCGGCAATAACCGGTCGATTATTGCCGATTATCGTAAAAAATCAGCCAATTTATTGGATGATCTGTCGGAAATTGGACAAAAAATCGTTCTAGTGTGTGTGGGCCTTTAGTGTTGTTGCCAAATAGTGGTTTTAAAATTTTGACAGCAGATCTGAACAATTATCATATTCTGATGAGCTAATGCAATGTCATTCTGAAGATAATTATAATTAAGAGGCAGATAAGAAGACTACAAGAAGTAACAAATAGAATTTAGGACAGGTCCTGCACATGTTCTGTGTCTGACCTGACTTAAGGTGCTTAAACATGGGGAGATTTTGCTGAGCAATATGAGCAGGGGCGGATTGAGGAAAAAAATTATAGGGGGGGGGGGGGGCACCACAATTAATAAAGAGGCGTGCCGTTGTGTGAGCAGGTTTCTAGAAAAGGGTGTATGGCCTAATAAAACATGGTTGTGGCCTCAAATGGGAATGCTGTACCAATTGGTGCAAGTAGAAATTACTTCTTAGCGGTACGATAAGTGCGCGCTATAGGCACCCACGACAAAAGCAGGTATGGCCATGTTTTGTGAGGGGGCGTGGTCAAATGAAACTAAATGAGTAGCTACATGACAATAGGGGCATGGCCAGATTATGCTCCACAATGTAATGCATCTTACGCATTATAACGCATGTAGAAAGGAAATAGGTCACCAAAGTGGCCGTAAAGGGCGCCTGGGAGGAGTTGATCTGCTGGAGCTGCGGCTTCTAAAATTGGGAAGTCGCAGGAAATGAACAGTGGGGCGTCTGGATAATTAGGGTGTCCTTGCTCCCCTTCACCAATGCGTTTCGCTAGAAGAAAGCGATCACCTTGAAAAAGCTTTCTAGCGAAACGCGTTGGTGAGGGGAGCAAGGACACCCTAATTATCCAGACGCCCCACTGTTCATTTCCTGCGACCGGACCAGTCTCCAGAACTACTCTCATAGCCAGGAACCAAGGGATAATACTTCCATGCACACCAGGTAGAGCACCTCCCAACAATAGGCACTCCCTGGATTGGAGATTAGAACCTCTCCTAAAACAAGTTTCCCTGTATTGGCAATCCTAAATGGGACAATAATCCGGAGGCACTATAGGAACGGACACAGGACATTACACGGCTGAACTGTGGGTGACTATTCTTGCTCTCGTTTATACATTGTGGTACCCCCAATTTTAACGGATACAAGATTTATCTGATTATTTTAAGTTTATTCATGTTTTATTAAAAATCTTTTTCATTATTTACCCACACCTGTTGCATGTTCTTAGCGAGCGCGGTTTCAACCCCCCCTTTATTCTTACATTATACAGCATGCCACCCCACATCGTAATGCCCACTTCACATTATGCCCCACACGGTAATGCCCATTTACTTATTATACCAAATGAAATAATGCCCATTACATATTATGTCACACGCCATAATGCCTATTATACATTACGTCACATAAGTGCGCTTACCTACATGCTAGTTGCCAGGAGCTACGTGCTCAATGCCAGCAATTTTGTACTTGTTGGCACAGGGGGTTTCATACTTGTTGCCATGGGAGGATTACATGCCTGTTGAGATGGGGAGTTCCAGGCTTGTTGCCATGCCACCTGCTGCCCCTCTCCCCACAGCAGCACTGTCATGTGCAGCTGAGCTGCCTGATGCTCATAATTCAAACTCACTAATTACGAGTCACCAGACCAGCCCAGGAGGACTACCAGGAAGTCAGCATCCAGACTCCTCCAATGGGTGCCAGCCCTGCAGCCTCAGCCGCTCCACTGATGCCATAGCCGGGCCACCGGCGTGCATCTGTGGGAGTCACCGGAAGTCACTGGCAGTGACTGGCAGTGACACCCGGCCCCAACCCCAAGCTGCGCTGTGGACAACCATGGGAAGGTGGGCGGGAAGGCGGGCGACGTCCGTAAGTTATCTCCTCTACACTACGCAGATATCACGTGTGTAAGGGAGCCAATCCTGAGAAATACCAGCCAACAAGGAAGGGCTTACAGGCTGACTGACAGCCAGCCCAGCCCTTATGTTATATAGTGTCTGGGGCAGCTTAAAAAAATAGTAAAAAAAACCCCAAAAAACTAAACGATAGGGGGGGGGGGGGGGGGGGGTGGAGGGGGAACGTGCCGGGTGCCTCGCTAAATCTGCCCATGGATATGAGAGATGCTAGATCGCTCAGCAAGTTCGCTCAGCACACAGTACTGCACAGCGATGGGGAGTTGAGCCCCCTAAGCATTGGGACCCACCCTTGTGGGCCAGTCACCCTGTATCATACACATTCCTGATTGCCTTAACTGGATAACTACTAGATGATAACTTTATTATCCCTGGACTCTTTCTTATTTCTGGACTTATGTTGACCTTTTGACTGCTCCAGGAAAATAAATTCCGTACTGAATTAAGAAGAGGATTCACCTTTAGAGCTGTAAAATTCTGGAACTCATAGCCGGTGGGGGTGATTACAGAAACTGCTGTTAATGAATTTAAATCAAAACTGGATACATTTTTCGCCACTAGGGGAATCCTATAGATATGACGGTACTTATGTAATATCTGGGCTCCCGTTTTTCTTATGAGATCGCGTCCCCTCGCTGGGCTTGCTGCGCTCGCCTCGCTTCGGGCACGGTGGCTCGCTGCGCTCGCCACACTATCTAACATCAACTCCATGCGTAGTTGCATAGTAGGGGTATGAAAAAATGGGGTGCATTTAACATGGGAGCCCAGATAATACATAAGTACCGATATGACTTACTCAAGTCAGTAGTTACAAGTCAGTTACTATATTACTATGTTACTGTCAACTTTCCATTTGTCAACCTAATGCTTGTCATGGTGTGTCTGCAGGAGAAAATGCGAAATAAGACATTGAGAGACAAATATATGGCCCTTATTCTGGTTGACTCACAAGACTGTGAATTTGCAGCCTTGTGAGTCCTCCCAGATGCTGCTTGCCGGTTTACCTCCCCCCCTCGCACTGCAATTTCACCCGCATGGCTGCAAATTGATGTTTAACATAAACATCCATTCACATGCCTTTGGGAAACACTCACATCATGCGATGGTCGCTGGGTGAGTTCCATGGGAACGCTGGGCGTTCCTATGGGTGAATACCCCAGCCCGCCACCCCAGGCCCACAGACTTGTGTGTGTGCACCCGGTGAGAACACAGTGGCTGCACGTACCCGGCACGTGCCCATGCACACTTCACAAACATCAAGCTCACATGCAAATTCACATGTGAGCGAAGAGACCAAAATCACCCCCATAGTGCTTATTGTAAACTCTCTGTTACAGAAAACATAAGTTAATAGAGGAGTGGCTAACTAAGATAAAACTGCACAGAACTGCATGTTCAAAGACACAGACAGTAGAAAGCAGACATAAAAAATTGCTAGAACCTTTGAAGCATCAGAAGCCAATATGAAAGCGCTGGAGGCAGCAGCACAAGAAGTAAATGCTGTTGGAGAACTCACTCAGACAAATGAATAGAGTATGTTGAGACACAGAGAGACAAGGCACAGAGCACAGATTGGAGACAGAACATATTGCAGAACTTATGGGCACAAATGCTGAGAAGTTGAACTAAAACAAACTTAACAAGTGATGCAGCGAGACTTTATAATGATCTGCTGTTCTGGGAAGTGGAATTAACGACAAAGTTAAAGCAGAGATTTGGTACATTTAGATGTGTCAGACACTGAGAAAGATGCAGAACAAATAGGAGTTTGAATGCTGTCGATTGGGAAAGAGTAATTACAGAGATGGACACTAGCGAATAATAACAGTGGCTAAAAAACAAATGCAAATAGAATCCTGTATGTTCTTCTTGATAAAACAGAACAACCAAGTATATATATATATATATATATATATATATATATATATATATATATATATATATATATATACACACATGTTATAAGAGGTTGCAACAATAAGCCAACTGGTAATTTCTAATTGTACAAATGTATATATCTTAATAGAACCGTTTTACAAAACTTCACAAAACTTAAAAAATATGATTTATTCACAAGACACATATAAAACAATCAGAATGTGGAAATTGTTTGTCAAGATGCCCAGCATCAGTAAAATTACATGATCACAGGTAAGAATGACATAATTCCATATTAGATACAGATGAATTGACAAACAATGTAGAATGAGGATAAGACCAATAAAGGAAGAATGCCTAAAGGTGGCCATACACACGCATATTTAACTTCAGATCTGGCTGGTTGGAACAAAAACATGGTTATGGATGAGAGCAAATGACAGTTGACCATTTGCTTGGAAATGCTGGAAAACTGACAAACTGTCACTCATCCATACCCATGTTTTTGTTCCAACCAGCCAGATCTGAAGATAAATCTTACTAGTGTATGGGCACCTTAAGATTAAACCCGCTGTGATTGCAGTAATTGGTAATTGTATCCAGTTACACAGTCTCCTATCCTGCTCATCTCCAGCTTGTGAGTGATGAGCACCCCAGAGAAAACTGCCATTGGTTTGCGGTTCTAGGGTTAGGAGGCGGGGCAATGTTGGTGACTTTTTCCACATCCTACCTGCTTCGCTAGGAAATGGGTGGCATGCAGGAGATTTGCCTTCTCTACCATGGGTGTAAGGGACTACCTAAAAATTGTGAGTCTCCCTCAATTTTCAGGAGAGTAGGCAAGTATAACATAAGCATATCAGCTTTATAGACACTTTAAACCAGTGGGGGCAATTATTTTGTGAAGTGAGCAAAGAAGCATCTGCAGTTTATTCAGGTTCTGTTTTTTGGGTAAGACCCTCACATTATATATATTTTTTTCATTTTATTACTCTTTCTTAACTCTTTGATCTGTGCATGCTTATGTCAAAACTTACACCTTGTAATGAATCTCAAATTATAATGTGTCAGTTTACATATGAAAAAAACTCAATCTCACAATATAGTAACCTCAACTTTATAAACTCGCAGGCTATTACATTGGCCAAGTCAGGACCGAAGGACCTTGCCCGGGGATGTAAAGTGGAGGGTACACACTTTTTGAACAAACCGGTTAGTCAGGAGTTGGATTTTACAGAGGATTGGACAAGTGAGTATCCAGCTTTAGACTGCAGGCAGGAGGTTAAGGTAAGGATTATGGTTAGCAACAAAGTTTGTATTGCTTACCAGAACCAATACCAATCTAAGGCAGTGGAGTCCAAACATGTTTAAGTCGTGGCGACCTCGAATATAAGATCTTTTTTATGGCACCCCTAGGCCAAAAGTTTCCTATTGAGAAATTCTTAAAAAAAAGATTTACTTCTACAAAAGTGGTGGTCTATTTCTCAATTTGTAAACTGTAATATAGAAAAAATACCTAGAATCTGCTTGGTTGCTATAGGCAACACCACCATTTATCATTTGAAGAAGCTTTAGTATGTAAATCTACCCCTAAAAGATACATACTGTACATTTCTAGATTCAAATGCATGTAAAACACATGTGCAATATAAACCAGTCCAGCAATTCTCTTCCTTAGTGAACATACACCAATTTTTTAGTAATCTACATATAATTATACATACTGTTAGCGTGCTGTAACTAGACTCTGTGGGGCAGATTTATTAAGCTTGGAGAAGAGATAAACTGGAGATAAAGCGGAGAAAAGGTAAAAGGAGGTAAAGCACAGCTAATCAAGTCCCAACTGTCTTTTTCAAAACAGCTGATTGGCTGGTGCTTTACCTCTTTTTACCTTTTCTCCGCTTTATCTCCAGTTTATCTCTTCTCCAAGCTTAATAAATCTGCCCCTGTGTATGTTGTAACACATTATTTTGTAAATTATAGTGTGAATCCACAAGCTCTAATGTCAATACAAGTCAGGCTTACACTCCCGGAATGGCTGCGAGGCTCCTGAAAATCGGGTCCGTCTAACGCCTCCCCGCCTCCCCCCGGGAAGGTGTGCAAGTCTCTCACTTTCTGGCCAGAAACCCCAGAACCCCCTTCCCCGCTGATTCAATTACCGCAAATCGCGGATCAGCGGAGAGGAGGCTGGGCTAATATGACATGGTCACGTAATTTTGAGGCATTTATGCCCAGCCCCCTCTCCACGGGCCCGCGAATCACAGAGTATTGTAGCATGGGGGTGGGACCTAGTGATGTCAGCCTTGTCCCCACCCCCCTGATGTGTTGCCTCTCCAGGATTCTCCTAGAGAGGTTAAAATAATAGTAGGCAAGTATGATACCATTACACTATATTTACCATGTAGGGACAAAAGCATAGTAACATATACAAAGGGTTTTTCTCTAAATGTTATCTATTTTTTTTCCTTACTTTTTTGGTGTTAAGGTGCCCATACATGGTACGTTTTGCGGGTGTGATGCGCACTCCCGCACACATCCCATCGTGCAGTTCAACAAAGTATGTGCTGCACATACTTTTAAACTAGGTCCCGATCGCAAGTGTATCGCATGCAATTTGCGTGCGATGCGATCTAGACCAAAACGCATGCAATGATCGCACCATGTATGGGCACCATTAGCCAGCATCTTATTTTCACAAACAACATCACAGTGGAATGGCAGTTTTTACAGGGCTATTGACACAGTTATTACATAATTACACATTTAGAGAACAACTACTTGCATTGCGCAGCTTTGACTTAAACTCATATTCTCCTAGTAGGTAAACATTACTATGGCTTTGAGTCGCAAACCACTATTTAGTGAATCTACTCCTATTAAATGTTGGACAACAAAATTGCTACTGAGACTTTCTGAAAAAGGTTTAAAAAGTCAGAGCATCGATCCATGTTGTTGTTTAACTGGCATTTGCTGAAGCCAGGAAGGGATTATTCTCCCCAGTAAATTGAGAGATATAATTGTCACGTAGAATTCTCTAAGTCACATTTTCCATGTTTCCCTGTAAATCAATATAGTAGATTTACAATGCGCGCACTCTACCAAGAGGTGGCATTTGATAGACATCTATTTTTTTTTTTTTTAAAGAAAACTTGTTTGTTACTAGATTTGTTTGTATGTTTTAGCCTTGATGTTTAGGCAGGACAATCTTCAATAACGATTCAGGAATCCTGTTTATTACTTTGCACTGTGAAGCTGGACTGTGTGACTGTAAATGACTATACCAGCAGATCATTACTACATAGTAGTTAAGGCTGAAAAAAAGACTTGCGTCCATCTAGTTCAACCTTGGTTTATTAGCTTAACCCTCGTTTACATGTAGTGAATACTGATATTTTATTTTAAAATTTTCATTTTTCTTAATTGTACCCCTAGATGTTTTTAATCAATAAATGTTTGTCCATCCTTATTTTAAACATATTTATTGTGTCTGCTGACACCACCTCACCAGGAAGAGAGTTCCACAATTTGGTTGCCCTGACCGTGAAATTTTTTTTCCTTCTAAGGGAACAAAATCTTTTCTCTTCTAATCTAAACTCATGCCCACGTGTCCTAGAGTCCTTCTGTGTAGTAAAAATGCGCTGGACAGTTCTTTATATTGTCCCCTGATATATTTGTACATGTTAAGCATGTCCCCCCTTAAACGTCTCTTCTCTAGCGTAAACAATCCCAATGTGTTTAATCTGTCCTCGTAGCTTAAATTCTCCATTCCCTTTATTAGCTTTGTTGCTCTTCTTTGGGTTCTTTCCAGTTCTATGATGTCCTTTTTATAGTGTGGGGTCCAGAATTGTACTCCATATTCAAGATGTGGTCTAACCAATGCCTTGTACAGTGGCATAATTACTTTTGAGTCCCTAGTTTCCATGCTCCTTTTTTTTTTTTTCCAAAATGTTTTTATTAGGAGTCAGCACATTAAACATGGTACATAGACAACAGAATACTTTGAGACATCAAATATCTGTACAATGATGGTTGTAATAGCTCAACAATATATAGTACATGTGAAGTGATATTAAACGATATTGAAGTTGTGTTGTCTCTATGAGTTTTCCTAGTTATTCCTATGACAGAGAGGTAATACATGGGCAGAGTGTCATATCAGCCTAATGATTCCTGATATATATTCTACACATAAAAATTCTGTAGAAGAGTACAATGGGTGCCCAAAAGTGCCAAAAAATTTTTTTTATAGTATAGCATGAAACAAACATTTTTGTTTTTATTTTGAACTATAACTCGAATAGTTAACAGAACTAAACAAATCCATGCCCCTTTTAATACATGCTAGAATTCTGTTGACCTTTTTTGTTGCTATGTGACATTGAGCACTACACCCCAGTTTATCTAATTGGACTCCTAGATCCTTTTCAAGTGCTGAATTACCCAATGCCTCCCCGCTTAGATTATAACTAGCACATAATAAGTTGTTATATTACATTAAGGCATACACGCATACACATACACGCACATGGACCTAAACATGTACTAAAACATTGGGAGTGAATTGAGTAATTTTTTTATTGATTTTTTCACAGGACATAGAAAACATGAACATCAACTTAACAAACTAAAAAAAAAATGTAAGAAAGAAAAATATGATTATATATTTAAATAAATATATAAGAATATCACATGGTAAGCAATTTTATCATTACACTTACAACATTTATGAAGACAGAATACATGTTCATTTTTAATCTAGGACACAGTACAAATCAATTGCCCTGAGACACCCAAAAGGCTACAGTATAGACCAAACTGTTAGTAGAATTGAATTAGAATGGTCTACAAATAGTTGTCCTTGAAACCAGAAAAAAAAAAATACTGAGCATTAATCAATTAATGGAATGCTGAGGGGATGCATATTTTGAAGAAAGCCATCGAAACCAAATATGATTACATTTGAATTCAGCCTTACGAATAATAAATATTTCTCATGCTGTACTGTAGCATTAACCAAGGAAGTCCAGGCCTTAAAGTCAGGAGCCGAGGAAGCCATCCAGAGTCTAGCTAGGCAGACTTCAGCCAATGTACATAGATTAATAGCATACTGTCTAGTCCAGGACATCGTCACCAGACACTCCAAGGCAGCAAAACATAGCTTGTATCACCTGATCCCAAAAGGGTTTCACAACCGGGCAGTCCCATAATAAATGCCAAAAGGTTCCAGCGCTACCCTGACATTTTTATTTCATATATCTGAAGCCCTCCCACCAAACTTTACCATTCTAGCTGGAGTCAGATAGGTTCTATGCAGAATGAACAATTGAATTTGCTGAAATCTAACCGAAGCAGTAGATTCTGGAGGACAAGCAAGTGCTTCACTCCATTCATCCTCAGACAACCTGCCAATTTCCATTTCCCCAAAAATGTCCATTTTACTATTTTTTTTAATGGGGATATCCTATGAAAAGAACAGCTTCAGCGGAATACACAGGTGCGGTGAAGCAAATCCCTGATAAGCTAACCCGGGCAAGAGTATAACCCCTGTAGTGCTGCTTACACACATAATGTCCCTTGTAGTGCCACTTATACAGAATGCACTCTACTGTGCCACTTATAAAGAATGCTCCCTGCAATGCCACTTATACAGAATGCAACCTGCAGTGGCACTTATACAGAATGCACCCTGAAATTCCGCATGGTGATAGCTCCTCATTCAAACTGAGCTTGTGGCCCCGCAACCAATCACTGCGGCTGCTGGTATGTGAGCTCTGATTCTCAATAGAAGAGCAGTAGCTGTGGTCCACAGAAAGCAAATATTCAATTAGACATCAATAAAACGTAAAGCCCTTTTCTAATACAGCACGGAAAACTGCATTGGGCCTTATTCTGGGTGACTCGATCGGGCGCAAATTCACACCATTGCGAGTCATCCAGAACCCGCCCGGCGAATGGTGGTACACCCGCCCCCATTTGCACGCCGGGTTCGTTCGTCCGGCATGCGAATGGATGTTTTACATAAACAACCATTCGCATGCTAGGGGGAACCTCCCCCATCTTTCGATGGTCGCCGACCATTGAATGATAGGAAAGGTACACGCATATGTACGGGTGGTCCAGACAACTCATACATATCAACTTAGAAATGCAGTGACATGGGTCAGCTGATATCCGGTTATTTCAGCTGCCGGCTCACGGCACGTGCATCATAACCGCATTACCATATGTATGAAATGCTGGGAGTATGCATATGCTAATGCCCCTGGCCAGCACTACACACCCCTTTCCACCCCCCCCCCCCCGCTCGCAAGGCAGGGAGCGTGCAATCAACGAACAGATTAAGTGCAGAGCTCACACGCTCTCATCATATGCACATGCGCCGAAATGCAGCTACGTATGCGCAAAACATAGGTCCCCCTTGCGAATTCGCGCAAGAGCAAGTCAACCAGAATAAGGGCCATTATGTATATGTTTGAGTAGTAAGGAAAGCAGCTACGGGTGCTAGCAGTGCATTTGCAGCCAGCTATTCACAAGCAGTTCACTATTGCTGATGAGAGTCCTCCTCCTTCTCATCATCATCTTCATCATTATCATTATTAATTGCACCCGCCTCTGACCAACTGCAAATAGTAATACATGGTCCACATGTATTCACAACTGAGCAAACTCATTTGAAAAACTCATTACTACACTTGGTATATGTTACATCGGTATACGGTCCTTAGGTCGACACACCTAAGGTCGACATGCATTGAGTCGACCACTGGGAGTCGACACCTGAAAATGTCGATATGGGCTTAGGTCGACAAGGTCATTAGGTCGACATAAGCATAAGCTCGACATGGAGAAAGTCAACAGTCAAAAGGTCGACCTTCCTCAAGTCGACCGAGTGCTTGTGTCGACCAAATGATCCGGTTGACCTAAACCCTAGTGGACATATTCAGGTGTCAACTTAAGCCCATGTCGTCATTCAGTGGTCAACCCAATGCATGTCGACCTTCATGCGGTAGACCCAATGACACTTACCCTGTTACATTGCCCATGACCTGCCTATCCAGAGACAAGCTGGTGTACTGTAAGTAGCAAAATCTTGGTCGCATATTCACTTATAAAATCCAAAAATGTATGCTGCACCAACTGGAGACTTTGGTGTGGATGGTATTTGATGACCTGGTGGCATAAATTCCATCCAGCTCTGCAAATTCCAGCCTAATATGTTTGTATGAGTAAGGTAGCTGATTCCCCCATGGGCGGCGATAGGAGGCTGAAATTACACAGCAACTAATTGTAGCAGAAATAGAACTACAACAAAAGATAATTGTTTTGTTTATTCCCTTTAGGTTCATTTTAGATACATGTATAGAAGCAAAAAGAAAAGCAGAATACCAAGTAGAACTACCGATGACATTGAACAGAAAAATCTCTCTCCGGTCTGTCATTTCAGTAATCATCTGCCGGCAAAACAGAAAAGTATTGGAGATATGTTTGACCTTGCTAAACTTTTTCTCCTGCACTGCTATTGTCTTAGTTGAACACATAGTGATGCCTTTAGTAACTACAAACATGTTTTTCCCAAGAGAATAAACTCTACACTGTATGTGAAATGTATTTTGTTACAAAAGTTCTGCTTAAATAGACCTGGCAGTCAAAGGAGGCCTAATGACATAAATCAGAATCAGAATCAACTTTATTGGCCATGTGTGCTTGTGCACACTAGGATTTTTTTGTGGATTACAGTGCAGCATCAAGCAGGGATGAGGGGGGGGGGCATTGCATACATTACATTAACCCCTTCACGACATTGCCTTTTAAGGTAATTTTTTTTTTTTTTCCTCCTTGCGTTCAAATAAGCGTAACTTTTTTAATTTTCCGGCTATATAGACACATGAGGGCTTTTTTTTTGCGGGACAAGTTGTACTTTGTAATGGTACCATTTACTGTACCGTATAATATTCTGGGGAATCAGGAAATAATTCAATGTGGGGTAAAAAAAAAAAAAAACGCCATTGCACAATTTTGCGCTGGTTACGCTTTTTTTGGAGTTCATAGTTCGTTTAAAATGATGGGTTATCTTTATTCTATGGGTCGTTACGATTCTGGCGATACCAAACTTATATAGTTTTCGTTATGTTTTACCACAAAAAAAAAAAATCGCAACTTTTACGGTTTTTCTAATTTGCGTTGCGTCGCCATGTTCTGCGGCTTATAACTTTTTTATTTTTCCACCTACGGACCTGGGTGAGGGCTCATTTTTTGCGGGCGGAAGTGTACTTTTTAATTAATACCATTATGGGATATGGGCGACTTTCTGATCTCTTTTAGTTATTTTTTTTTGGGTACGCGATGCGACCAAAAAACGTAGTTTTGGCGTTGGGGATTATTTTCCGTTTACGCCTTTAACCGTGCGGGATAACTAATGTTATATTTTAATAGATCGGACTTTTAGGAACGCGGCGATACCAAATATGTTTATTTTTTTTATTTTTTATTTATTTTTATTTGGGAAATGGGGAAAGGGGGGTGATTTGAACTTTTAATATTTTTTTATTTTTTTTTTATTTTTAAACTTTATTTTTTTTTTTACTTTTACTACAAGGCCCCCTAGTGTACTTGACCACTAGGGGGCGCGATCGCCTGTACTAGGTTCAGCCATAGAGCTCTATGGCTGAACGTAGTGATTTTATGCACTTTCTATTACATCCTGCCTGAGGCAGGATGTAATAGGTATGCATACACGGCCAGCACAGGGGTCTACATTAGACCCCTGGCTACCATGGCAACCGATCGGCACCCTCCGATCTCGCTGCGGGGGGCCCCGATCGGCGCCGGAGGGGGGCGCCCCCCCTCCGATCAGCTATTTAAGCACTGCGGGCGCTTTGCCCGCGGTGCTTAAAGGGTTAAACGGCCACGATCGGCGAACTCGACGCTCGTGGCCGTGAGAGCAGGGACCTGGCTGTAATATACAGCCATTACCTGCTCTCTTTCAAGCCAGCTCACTCCGTGAGCTGGCTTGATTCCCCCGCAACGGACATATGACGTATATATACGTCATATGTCGTGAAGGGGTTAAGACATTACATGCAGGGAACATATGGCTGCCGAGCTGCACACCGCCTAGGCAGCCATCAGCGGCGCCACTGGTCGTTGCAGCAGCCGGTAGGTGACAGTATAAGCAGGAACAGTACAGTTTATCACACAGGGAACACATACCCGCTGAGCTGTACAGCTTCTAGGCAGCCATCAGCTGGTTGTTGCAGCAGGCAGGTAGGTAACAATATCAGCATGGACAGAATAGTTATCACACAGGGAACACATACCCGCCAAGCTGCACAGCACCTAGGCCCCCATCAGGGTCAGCAGGCAGGCAGGCATGTAACAGTAGAGCAAAGACACGGGTTTACATAGCTGAGTGCACAGTTCCTTGCGGTGCCATCTTGAACCTCAACAGGCCATCTTCCTGTAGGGGAACCAGCATGGAGAGCCAGCATGGGCGGTGGTGGTGGGGGGGGGGAGTCACTGAGGCCTGGGGAGAGACAGTGAGGCCTGGGGCTGGAGTTGGGCCCTCCCTGGGCTGTGTTCCACGCAACTGCCATGGATAGTCTGAAACTACCTCCTCCCTTGGGGGGGGGCTGCCTCCAGGTGTGTATCGCCCAGAGCATTGGTGGGTGCCGCAGCATTGGGTGGGTGCCGCTGCCAGGTGCCAATGGGGTGCGCCGCCTCTGGGGGCTGAGCTGTGCACCTGCGGCCAGGTCCTATGCCGCATTTGGGGTCAATACCGGGGCCGAGCTGTGCGCCGCGGGCTGTAATCCGGGGGGGCCGAGCTGATGCCTGCGGCCGGCTCATGTGCCGCATCCAGAGACGGGTCCCCCTCCTCCTCGCCACTTCTGTCTCCTCTGCGTGCATCTCCTCAGTGCCGGGTCAGTGCAGGGGCTGTGGCGGTGCCCTGTCCCGGCCAGAGGGAGTGGGGATCACCATGTTCTATGCCAGCTCTTCTCCTCTGCCTTCTCCCTCCCATCCTCCATCCTCCTTCCATCCACGGGGTGCCCTTTCTCTGGGGGCCGAAGATGGAAGCTCGCATGCTTGCGACCATTCCCGGCCCCCACCGGAAGTTATATGACATAATGCAATTATAAAACACAATTAAATGTCTTAGGTTACAAGTTAATTAATCCAAAAATACTAGTCTATATTGTGAAGAAATAAAAATATCACAAGTGTATCTGTTCATTTATTCTCATCAAAACATTGAAATGTAATAAAGCAGCGGTTCCTTACTCCAGTCCACAAGTTCCACTAACCTATTGGTTTCTTTAATCATACACAGGGGAGTTCATCTATTTTGCTAGGTCAGTAATTATCTCACCTGCTTCCACAAACAGAGGTCCTCCAAACATGATCTGCTTGGGAAATTTTGAAGGTTGAGACTGAAGCCCTCAAATCGATTTGCTTTTGATTCGATGTTAGATTTGATTTTCTATGAGATCTGGCATTAAATCTTTCCATTCGATTTGGCATTAGATCTGTACTTTTGCATTAGATATCAAATTCGATATACATTCATGGTACATTGTACATATTCGATTTACTAGATCGAATTCGATATTTCCTTGGCTGCACATTAAATTTTTCTGTTAGATTTTGTGAAAACAGGAGTGCGCATAGAATCGAATGTAGATCCAAAGTGACTCAAAAACCATTCGATTTCGTTTAGGATTCAATTCGATTTTTCTTCTATAAGATGCATGTGTACAGGGCTTCAGAATCACTGAAATGTTGCAAAATAATTTTAAACATATTTTGTTTACATCAGGTTACCATATTTGCAGTTAAATTAAATGGTCTGATTCTAATCCATGTGAAATGTTAATGTTGATGAAGTTCAGCAATTCTGTGCAACTGTGCATGCACAAAAATGACTAAATAAAAAATGTGTTCCCCTCAAAATTCTGTTGCGATGGAGATAGTATCAGAGAAGTAAATATCAGAGAAGCACAAAATTGTCCATTCAGGAACCCAGAGTCAGATGGAGAAACTACAGTATACCTGCCATTGGGTTGGTGCAAGTTTTGATGGTTTGACCTTTGATGGGATTTAAGGGAACACCAATTATTATTATTATTATTATTAATAACTGTTTTTTATATAGCGCATACATATTCTGCAGAGCTTTACAGAGAGAATATTTGAACATTAACATCAGTCCCTGTCCCAGTGGAGCTTGCAATCTATGTTCCCTACCACATGCACACGCACACACAGACATTCTAGGGTTCATTTTGTTGGGAGCCAATTAGCCTACCAGTTTATTTTTGGAATGTGGGAGGAAACTGGAGTACCCGGAGGAAGCCTACGCAAGTACGGGGAGAATACTGGATGGTATTATTGTTTCTCCTGCTGACCGTGAGCATCTCAGTCCCTATACATTCAGCTGCACATATGTACACTAGGGATAGAGTTTGCCGCAGCATTTCTATAAAGTCATCTGGGCGACAGCCAATTGATGTTGATGCTGGATGTTAACAGAACAAATAACAATCATATTAACTATTTTTGGAAAGGGAAAAATTTAATCCAAATGGTATTTGGTGGAAGTCCAGCACAGGTAACAGGTGCCATACAGTATTTTCTGCTTTAGTATGAATAGGAAATAAAAAATCCATTAGGGCAGGGGTTTCCAAATTTTTTGAATCACGGCCCCCCAATGCACTAGAAATTTTTTGTGTCACCCCTAGGCTAAAGGTTTATCATTAAGAAAGTCAGAAACACATATTTAATTTAATAAACTGTGTTTATAACTCATCCTTAGGATCAGTTATAGGGTAATAGACAGGATTCACTACTGTCTGCCCCAAATTTCACTATTACAGTACATTGGACATATATAACTTGAATTGGTCCTGGACCACCAACCCAAGGCACCCCTGCAAGTCCCCCAAGGCACACCAGGTTGCCACGGCACACAGTTTGGGAACCACTGCATTAGGGAGTTCAGAAATAGTTGATCTACTGTATGACATAATTTATGAGGCACAAATGATTGAAATGCAATACAAAATATTCTTCTTTGATGTAGCAATTGTGTCCAAAGTTCTCCATAGTGCATATTAGATGGTTAAGGCATGGTCATCAAGATTGGAGATGAGATTGGGAATTGGGGCCATATCCAGATTCGGGAAGCATGTAAAAATGTAAAAGAAATATGCAAGCTGCCACATGCGGGAAGGGGAGACATTAGTCCCCATAAGTAGTGCTACTCAGCAACTGACACAGGCCTGTGGACTGCATCGACTGCAGGCCATAGAAGTTGGCTAGGGCTGACAACCAGACAGGGAGTAGCTTCCTACGGGAAGTCAGCGCTATGGTAACCGCAGATGGCCTGGCAGTCCAGAAGGGAGGAAACACCTTTTAATGGGACTGCCTGATTTGTGGGTGAATGGCAGGTAGGACTTCCAAATAGAAATCACTGGCAGTGACTGGGAGGGATGTATTAAAATACATCTCCGCCCCTCGCTGTCGCAGCGATGCTAGCAAATATGTACTAACATATGCGACTAGCATCGCAATGCGGTGACGGAGGCCGCCCGCGATACCTGTGATGTGGTGTGTGATGTCTCTGTCACATACCAGGATTCGGCACCTCCTCCTCCCCCCTGGAGCCAGAAGGACCTCCAGCTGTGACATGCTTCTAGGGGGAGGAGGTGTTTGAAGGAAGACTGGAACAGACTAGTGGGGTCGGCGTCTGTGGTGGGCGGCGATAAGAAGCCCATAGGCTTCTATAGGGTATTGCCACCCAAAGGTAGAGATACCCTGGCCAGCGAAGATGCGGCGGACGTGCCTTGGTACATTTGAAAATGCAGTAAACCTTAGTACATCCCGCCCACTGTGAGGCCAGTGCAGTCACACAGACTGCAACCGATTATCTCCCACAGTATTGGATTTTACTTAAGGGGCTGTAATTCTGCAGCCCATAGATATGCTACCATACCTACAGCTGAAACCCTTTCCTTCAACTTTAAATTCTTGTATTGAATGATTGACACTAACATTTCTTACTTATTACCATTGTGATATAGCAGAAACTAGGGATAGTGACAGCCACACGCTTATACAATAGAACTTTACATCTACTTCTTGAAAAACAAAAGGTTGTCATTGGCTCATCAAAAGAAAACGGCTTATGAATTGTTTTTATGATATCATGATTCTGATCTTAATAGTATTTAATCATATATTTCTAAGCCTAATTACCTATGTGTTTCAGGAAAGTTGCCAGTTTATTCTGCCGCCTCTGGAGTTTATGAGAGAATTCAGAGGGTTTTTTTTTTCCCTCCATTTGCCTTTTATATAGTATGACCTTATAATGAATTTAATTTGTCAAATGAGTGCTTTTAGTAAGGTTACATGTTTAATATCCATAGTGTTCCAATGCTTTGAGCTATATTTGATTGAAAAGCCAATATTTTATGTAAAATAAGTCATAAATTTGGTCAGGAATAAATTGCCTTTTTAAAGCTGAAGATGGTATAGTCAAAGTGTGCTAAAGTTTCATGAGATTGATTTCCATCTGCAGTAAAATTTATTTTGCAAAATGTAACATTAACTAAGTAAGAATTATTAGGCTGCAATCCCACATCTGAGACGTGTTTGACAGGAAAATTGCCAACTTGACTACAATGTATTAAAAAATCCTGTTTTCTTATAGCGTAACTATTCAATTGGATTAAACTATATAATTTATAATTTTTTTCCTTGTCATTATTTTTTTTATAGATGTCTGCATTATGTTAACAAACAAAGTTTTTTAAAATGTCAAAACAGAAATTCAAATAAATTTCAGTGTTGGTGGTACATTCAGCAATAGTGTATCTACAGGTTAGATTCTAAGGTGTACATTTAATAAATCTTATAAGAAAGGAAAGGTGCTATAGACAACATCACCTCTTTTTTGTTTTAATAAGCTTTAGTAAATTTATCCCTAAAATGGAAAAGTTGGTGTTACCCCCCTGATTGAACCCCGAGGATCCTGGCCTTAGTACATATGGGAAATGCGGCCTAAATCCAAAAATGGAACTTTAGTAAATTATGTACAGTACAGCGCTAATACTTGATAAAGATTTAGCAAGTATAAAAACAGTACATGATGGTTTACAGTCATAGGGGGTGGTACGACTGGCCGATGGTCGGGATTCCGATGGTCAGTATGCCGACATCGAAATCTTGACTGCCGGTATTCCGACAATGGGGCTGTGCTCTCCACAGGTTCTATTCTCCCTGAATGGAGGTTGTGGAGCAGAATAGTCCCTGTTGGTTGGGACCCCGACTGTTGGGCAGTCAATCAGCTGGGATTTTGACGTTGCTATACTGACTGTCTGGATTCCGACCGTTGACCAGTCATCCAATAGTCCAGTCATAACCATACTTGCCTACTTTTGAAAACTAGTTTCAGGGAGACTATAGTTGGTAAAAAAATTTTATACAGCACTACATTGAGGGGGCGTGTAATGCTCCACCCAAAGGGTGTGTCTAGTTCCATATATGGAGAGATTGTGCAAAGAGATTGTGAACGTGGCACCTACAGGTGTGGATGTGTAGTTTAAAATGGCTTATATCCAAATGTAGATGAGCCCCAAAACAGTTAATAAGAGTTACTATACTTTATTAAGTGCTAGCAAATGGTGCTGATGATTCAATGTAAATGTATATATCTCTCATTCCTTTTCCCCCCCAAAATGTAACAATTATGTGGGTTAGGCGAAATGAGGGAGGTTGCTAGACTAATGAGGGAGGGAGGGAGATTGCTGTTATTTCAGGGAGTCTCCTGCAGAATGCAGGAGGGTAGGCAACTATGGTCATAACCCAGTAGATTGCAGGCATAAAATCAGATAGAAATATATCTCTAGGCTCATTCACCTCTAGATGAATTCACCTCTAGCTGGTGGTACTGGTGTAAATGTACTAGCAAGCCCTCCAGTACAGAGGTCCCCATCAGTAGACAGATCATTATAAATATAATGATCTTGAAGAATTTACTCAAATACTGTATTTTGTTCCAAAAAAAGTAGCCAAAAATTTAATAATTGTCATATGTTAAAAAAATCTGCTATAAAGTATGAATATATATGTATATATATATATATATATATATATATATATATATATATATATAGAGGTCGAGAGGACCGGCACTTAGTATATCCAATAGGTCAACAGGTGAGGTGCCTTCCACATCAGAAGTATATAATAACGATTTTCAAAAAAATGAAAACAGGAGGCGGCACTCAAAGAAAACGTGGGTAAATTGTATTAAAGCATAAAAGTGCAAAACTGGTCAGTATACATGGTCATGTATACTGACCAGTTTTGCACTTTTATGCTTTAATACAATTTACCCACGTTTTCTTTGAGTGCCGCCTCCTGTTTTCATTTTTTTGAAAATCGTTATTATATACATATATATATATATATATATATATATATATATATATATATATATATATATATATATATATATATATATATATATATATATATATATATATAAATGCAGAGGCAGGGATGTATAATTAAAAAGGCATCTATTTGCCCATAGGCAGATTTGTGTATTAGGACGATCCAAATCCATACCTTTTGGTTTCATAGCTATCATCATGCCTATAATCCATTTTATCCATATGCACAGACATATATTTTCATCACCACATTTTCATTAAACGTATCTACTTCCCCACTGCTTGCAGCCACAGGTGGGGACATAGCTGCAGATGTGTACTATTCTGTATCACCTGTACTTGCATTTGTTCAGCTCTGGGTGAGAAAACATGAACTCAACATTTTAATATGAATGTACAGTAGTTGTACGAGTGGAGCTTAATGCTGTTTTGACTTTTGAATCTATAATGAAAACAAATGCCGGTGCACACATATTTTAAAGGAAGATTGCCATTCCCTTAACTGGAAGAACTTCAAGATTTCTTATTGCAGGACAAGAGAGCCCTATTTTCTTATCGTTATAAAACATAAATACTGTACATGTTAATATTATTATGATTCATTTATATAGTGCCACAATGGATCCGCAGCGCCCAATTACAGAGTTTATAAACAAGTAAACAAAACAAGAAAAAAGTGACCTACAGTACAAGACAATATAGGGCAAGCAGTGACGTAACAATAAATTATGTGACAAACCACCCATCCCGCCAGGAAAATTTTGGCGCCCCCGACCCCGGTAAAATTTCAGGGCCCCCAGTTCTGCCCCCACCGCCCTGCCTTACCTTCCTTTACGTGATGACCTCTCTGCATCTGCTGTGGTAGGGAGTCGGGCCCCAGGACCTGGAGATTTACTAGCCTGGTCCCGGCACTCCTCCTGGCTCAGCCTCCTTATGAAAATGTTAAGGATGCTAGAGGAGGCCCAGCATCCTCAAAAACTGTCTTCTTTCACGGGGGAGGCCATTTTGTATAGGAATATCTTTCATAAGGAGCCAACCAGGAGGAGCGCCGGACTAGGCTAGTAAATCTGCGGGTCCACTCCCGACCACAGCAGATGCACCGGCAGGTGGCAGCGTAGCAATACAGTAGCTACCGCAGACACCCAAACTTGGTCAAAGCCTCCCCACCGTCCCGGGGTCTGTGGCGCTATTGTTGTGCCACTGAGGCCAAGTACAGGTTATATAAACATTTCTGCATATGATCCCATATATAATAGTAGCTCACTTAGCAGAAATGTCTGTACTATTGTGGTTTTTAATCATCGAGGAGCAGAGTACTAATTACTTACAGCTTGCAACAATAACGTGCTTTATTTATATGTATTGTATTTATTGTTCCTCATGAGGGATTGTGATCATTCTAATATATGTATAAAAAGTTGCTGTGATAATAATGTGGTACAATATATGGGTTAGGTGCGTAGATTAGCGGGACACCACTACATATAGTTCTATATACTCTTGTTCGCATTTGTTTAATAGGATAAATTTAATACTGATAATACCAAAGTGTAGTTATAGTAATTTACAGCCTTTTCTTTACTGAGCAGTTAAACCACAATTTTCCAGATTTATTTCTTCTGACCTGAATTATATTTTCTACTGTGATATGTTTTTTAATTAGAAAGGCTGGTTTCTAGCGGCTCGTGAACTTTTCAACCTTTGTGTGGTTTCCTTAGATATACTGCTTTCCATTTTGGCACATTTATTCATTTAATTATTTTCTTTTGAAATATCTCTGGTGTTGGGCTCCCTCTTGGGGGCATTTTTTGCTGTTTTTATGTGTTAGAACTTTTAAGGTTTTTATGACATCATAAAATAGTATATTTCGATACTTAATGTTACCCCTTGGTAGTTATGTAAGGCAAACATTTAAATCAATTACAATTACAAAACTCTTGGTAACAGAAAAAATAGCAAGAGTGATTTCCAGGTTATGGCAAATCTCGTCATTTACAGTTTTGTACTGCGTTTTCGGTCCGATGTTTTGTTAGATTTATTCCTTTGTTCATTTTAATTTCATACTATTTAATTCTTTTTAGTTCTAATGTTTCCCAAATAACATGTTCTTCATATTGTGTAGCAATGAACTTATTTTCTGTAAACCATGATGCTGTTGCTGTACTTGATGGATCACTTATTGATTGACAGTCTAGCAGCAAAGGGATTGATCAGTTTTGATTTTCTAGCTGATTTGTCTCCCTTTCTCTTTCAGCTGTCACTTAAATGCCTCCTTGAGGGAGAAAGCAAGTCTATATAGTGGTAGTGATTTTAACATTTGATGGCTGCATTCAGATGTTTGCTACCCTCGCATTAATGCCTGATGTATATGCACGCACACATACAGGCATGCACGCACGCGCACACACACACACACACACACACACACACACACACACACACACACACAGACGAACACACACCAGCTCCAGTGTATATGTGTATATATACTATATATAAGTTTCAGTATTGCCATTTTCAGTGGCAAAATTTGTAGTTGGTGGGTTCAGGTGCAAAAATATAATTTGGGCCCCAATCCACCACCCCAACCCAATTTTTTACAATATGAAACACAGCAGAGGGTGACAGGGAGAGGTAGGGGGAGGCAGAGTGGGACGAGGAAAAATAGTGGGTAACAAGAGGAGGGTGAACAGAGGCAGCAGTGGGCCCTCTGGGGCCCCGGTGCACTGCACTTGCTGCACCATTGATAGGTCCGCCTCTGGCCATTTTTATACAAAAGCAATTGATAAGGCTCCACTTTAACTGCCCTCTACTAAAATGTTATGCTGCAATTTACTGTGGTACTGCCAATGAGGGTCTTAAGGGGTGTACACATGGAGCGATTTTTGCTAGTGAATGATTTTGACTAGGCAATTTTGTCTATGGGCGATTTTGACTATATTGCCCTCAGCAGTGAATACCAGCAATTTTGACCAGACAGCCAGCGATATCTAGTCAAAGTATTCTTGCCTGGCAACTCTTTTTTACTAAGCGATATTATAGGGCGATTTGTCTAACCTTCACAGTGATCTTTACTAACCTTCTAAGCGATTTTGACTTTGTCGTCAAAATCACTTAGAAGAATCGCTCCGTGTGTACACCCCTTTACATGCAAAAGCTTTTCATTGCAAAAAGAGTTATTCGACAATTAACGGTGCTCTCATTAGGTCGACCCATATAAGGTCGACATGTATTGGACCGTCTGCTGAAGGTCGGCATGGCTTAGGTCAATGCATTAGGTTGACAAAGACAAGGTTGACAGTAAAAAGGTTGACCTGAGTTTTTCATGATTTTCTGTCCCAAATGTCTACATAGTCGAATTGGACATCGTTAAAGTGTACCGCATACCCTCGCAGGGCTCGCTGCACTTGTCAGGATTTAGGCCCGGCACACTATTCTATTGTCCCACCATGCCGTAGTGGATGGTATGAAGTGCTGCTGGTGCATTATAAAACTGGTTAAACATCCTCACACTGGGCCTTATTCTGATCGGTGCGGATATTCCCGCATGCGGACGGACCGCCGATGTTGATCGTCTGCGCATGTGCAGAGGTCACTCTGCGCATGTGCAGGCGATTTCGCCGCACAGATTCTTTATACGCCGCACAGGGGGCGTAGAGGGGCGTGAGGGGCTACTTAGCCTCATTACCCTATGCATACGCCCCGCGTTTCATGGGCGTTCCCATGCAAACGCGGGGCGTATGCATGGTAATGAGGCCGTGACGCGTGGGTACGGGGCGGGCATCTGACATCGCCGGATGTCAGCTGCCCGCCCCCATACATGATTTCACACGGACAAGTGTCCGTGTGGTCTTGTGTGGCGGGACCTGGTGGAGCGTGCGGCCCTGCATTCGATGTTCGGCGACCATCGAATGCAGGGGCTGCTCCCAAGACGGAGGAGGCGTATCCCCGTCCAATTTCATGCGGATCGCCACATATCCGCGTACGGACGGCAGGTGGCGATCCGTATGGAAGGCGGGGATTCGCCTGCACGGTCGCGGCCGCATATTCTGATCGGGCCGCACCGATCAGAGTAAGGCCCACTGTGACCTGCTTGTGTGAATTTGTAATGCTATGGTATAGTTATGTTTAGACACAGACTGCTTATGTCCTCAACTATAAGACCAGAGAATCATAATGGTTTCTTGAAATATTGTAGACCTAACTGCTACATTCTGGAAATACTGCTTTAGTCTTGCAGTTAGTAGGTAACCCCATGGGGGGCCAGATGTACTAAGCTTGAAAAGTAATATAATGGAGAGTGATAAAGCACCAGCCAATCAGCTCCTACCTGCCATGCTACAGGCTGGGTTTGAAAAATGAGAGGTAGGAGCTGATTGGTTGGAGGTTTATCACTCACCATTTCTATCACTCAAGGCTTAGTACATCTCGCCCTGAGTGGTGTAAGTCTTCCCCTTGTATCACACTGGCAGTATTGAAAATAAATTAGCCTTATTCTGTAGCAATTGGGGAAAGCTTACCTTTGTTAACCAGTTAAGAGCATTCAACGCAATAATGCAGGAGTTGCAGCCACTGTGTGGGTTTAGCTTTCTTCCGGTGGTCTGAGTGTTTCTTCTTATATACATAACCATATAACCACATTCTATCTGTCTCAGAATAATGTTATATACATATAAAAAATTAGTTTCCTAACTAGACATTTTGGTGCCCTGTGTCACACACCCACTGAACACATAGGGACGGGGCCACATAATAGTACCAATTCACACCACACCACACTGTAGTGCCACTTGTACACATTGCACCAGGTAGAACTCCTTAGGCACTATGTGCCAGGTAGAGCTCATTAGACACACTATGCTAGGTTTCGCCATTTAGACACATTGCGCCAGGTAGAGCACCTTAACCCCAAGGCTCTGCACTGTGTGTGAGGTATCACTCGCACACAGCTAGTTACGGCCCTGTTAAAAACATATCGAAAATACGGTCATACCTTACACACTCTGATCCATGATCTCATTATCTCCCTCATTGGTCACTGCAGCTGTCTCCTTACTGGTATTACCAAGAACAGACTCTTACCACTACCATTGATTCTGCAAGGCTAATCTCACAAAACATTTATCATTTGGTGATCTCTCTCTCTCTCTCTCCTTTCTTATTGTATGCTATACAAAATACTTTTACTTATACACAATACTGGAGAGTGATAAGAGAGCATAAGAGATTAAATTTAAAACACAATTGTTATTTTTAAAATTACAGCCACATGCCAACTGGTGTGGAAATAACTGTTTTAATATCATTATAACAGTAATTCATACTGATCTGATCTTTATGCAATAAATAGTGCTATAATATTAATATATTATGGCTTAGCTAATAGATGGTACTTAGATAATAGATGTGGAATCCTGAGCGCTATGCTCAACCTCCCAGAAGTAGGCTGGATAGATGTAATAGATGATACATAATATACGTACTCCAGAGTTCTAATTGGAAATCCAGATGGAAGCCAACTGTGGGTCTTCAGATATATTTGAGTTAAAGCGACTGTTATTACCAACTGCACAGACGAATTCAGGTGTTTCACCAGTTTAGGCTGCCTGTTTATAGGGGCAGCACGTTGTAAATAGCGGCAGCTTGGAAGTCAACTCTGGCACGCAGGTTGTCTGAGTTTGTAATACATAGAAATATGTAAGCGCATGGATTAATATATGTATGTGCATGTGGTTACAAATGAAAACACATGTATATATAAGTACACTACTAAGCAAATGCTTTGAAAGCTAGTCTGCTACCTTTTGATTGTCTCTGTGTCTTTGGGCATGTGTGAGAGAGAAAGAGATGTATTTTCACTCGCTGCCAACAGCGGTTTCAGAGACACACAGACACTAGATATATATACATAGATGATACAGTACATGTGTGCATCCAAGGGCTAAGTGTTTGTTTCATTTGTATAGTTTATTAAATCAAATTGTGTCAATTTGTAAAAAGTTTTAGTACGTATCTTTCCCTCTGTCTCTCTATTATTAGCTTTATCAAAGCATGAGAACAAAGCGTACAAACAAGGTGCAATATAATGTCCTACAAACAACTGCATGAAATAGATCCAACTGCACAGATAAACCCACGAGACAAGAACAACTTGATAGCTTATGGTGGCTAGATCATCACCACACTGGGTACCACACGGCTAAAGTTTACTCATGCTGATTTGCTATTCCTCATTGTGGATCAACAGGTTAAACCAGTGCTAGGCCTCCCTGATAGTCTGAAGCTAGGCCTTCTCAAATTGGGGCCCGAGGTACACGCAATACAGGCGACTGTCCCGAAGATGAAAGACTTTCTGGACTTATTTGATTGTAGTACACTTGGCAAGCTTCCTGTTGTGTACCATATGAGGCTGGATGACTCTATTGTACCTACTGTCTGTGCCCCCCGGAGGGTCCCTATTGCAACAAAAGACAATTCATCAAAGAGATCCACAAAATGACTCATTTCGGTATCATTGCCTCCATAGAGAAAGCAACAGAGTGGAAACTGACCAACAGCCACTCATCACCATACTGAAGAAGGCCATCCACTCTATTTCTTATCATATTCAGGGCATAATGCTCAAGCTGCAGCAGTACAACCTGGATGTCATGATAAGCCAGGCAGCGAAATGTACGTTGCTGATGCTCTGTCTCAAATCTTCCTTTCAGCTACTGACATGAACACTGCCGAAGATGACTATTAGGTCATGGCTGTGGAGGTGCTCCCTATCAAGAGATTGGAAGAGCTGCGTACTGCTACACTTGCGGATGATCTTTCCCAGCATCTCTCTGCTGTGATTCTCAATGGCTGGCCATCCTTTTCCAAGGAACTACTGCACTGCCTTCACCCCTTCTACTGTATGAGATGGTGTCATCCTGCGGGCTCATCAGTTTGTGATGCTGGCTGCTCTTCAAACACTTTACACCCAGCAGATGCACCAGGGCCATGCCTGCCTGGAGACTACCAAGTGTAGGGCCTGTGAAACCACGTTCTGGCTCTCTGTGTATGATTACATTGACCCTGCAATGCCTTGCGTTCACACCTGCCATGGGAGTCCATACGGTTCCATGACATTCCTGACATTCCTGATCTTGTGTGGTCCATTCTTGCGGCTGATCTATTCGAATGGATGGGGAAGGAGTACCTGGTACTAGTTGACTACTATCTAGGATGGTTCGAGATAAACTACTTGCCCAGTACCACAAGTCAAATGGTCATTGCGAAGCTAAAGAGACACTTTGCAGCACATGGCACCCACAGCAGCTGATCACTGATAATGCCATGCAATTCAGTAGAGAGTTGAAAGACTTTGCGAATATATGACTTCCAGCACATGTAGTCCACACTGCCCACAGTCCAATGGATTGGCAGAGATGCAGTCTGCTCTGCACAGCACCTAATGGAGAAGTGTGCACGAGATGGATCGGACATAAACTTGGCACTGTTAAACTTGAGAAACATGCCCCAAAATGTACTTCCATCCCCTGCACAGTGGATATTAACACAGCACATCTGTACAGGCATCCCAAAGGCAAAGCAACTCCTGCAACCCAGAGTTGAGCCACAGGTACGGAAAAACATCAGCAAGCTTCTTATGACAGATCAGCATACTGCCTGCCATCACTGTCTCCAGATCAGCCTGTCCCCATGCAAACCAAACAAGCATCTTACAGAATGGCAGTGGTTTAGCATCCTGCAGGTCACCCAAATAGCTATATGTTATCTTCTGATAATGCCCTCAATGAACGCAACCGTCACCATCTGTGTACCTGAAGAAAGCTCTACACAGCCTGGCTCATCAGTTTCTACCACAGCTGCAACCCATGTCAGTGATGATCCGCATTGCATGGACAGTCCCTCCCCAGAGGCCACTCCTGAAGTAATAGAGCCCTCTGGTGTCCATCATTGTTGTTTCCAATTGTAAAGCATGGAAACAACGGCATATGCTATGCTATATAAGACACTATAAATAATAATAATAATAATAATAATAATATTATCAACCACTACCCCTGTATAAGGATGGATACAAAACAAATCTATATAAATAAGTTGTGGGAAAATGTTAATTAAGTTTTAGAAGCTTTTGGTATTATTCAAAGTCGAAGTGATGTCTGCATTAAGTTTCATGAAAATTAGACCCAAGCTTGATACTGTATTTAATAGAAGAAAACTAACTGTGGTGTCCATATATACAGTACTGTATATTTAGTTCCCCCTTCTTAGCTAATTTTTAAATATGTGACTTTAATTGCATACTTACAGTTTATTCCCACAGCTGTGCTTTTATGGGAAATATCCTAGTGAAATTAATAGTAAAGAAAATATTTCTTACAAACGTAACACTTCATGATTTTCTCTGTTTTATGCATATGAAATTAGTTTTTTGAGTTGACATCACGGAAAATTGGAACCCGAATAAGTCCTAAAATAACTGAATCTAAAAAAAGATGATCATCATCATAAGAGCTTGAAATAAAGTGTAATTTAATGCTGCTCATAACTGCGAGAACCGTGTAGGATGAAAAGAAGCTGTAATAGAATACATTAAAAATATATACATAATAGTTTAATAAGGGCTGTCCCATCTCCTGAATGTATGAGAACTGGGAATCAGGTCGCACACCCAATGAATCCCACTGCGAGGGAGGCAGATATAGAAGAGGAGCCGAGAACTTGGGAAGTATGGAAGAATGAGCCCTACGTAGAGAAGGGGGTGGGCCAGACATAGAAAGAGTTAGGCATAGCTGGGATTAGGGTGGGTGGGAAGCGGACTATGGTGACCTGGGTCCTTTACTATTACTATATATATTTTTATACAGTTCTATATTTATAACATGATGAAAATAGGAATATTTCTATACAGTCAAAAGAGCTAAGTGTAATTATGTTGGCACCGATTAATATGGCTAATTCAGCATTGGATGGCGAGTAGCAAAAAATGATATTAGGCAATTTTTGCTATTCATCGCATTCAGAAAAATGCAACCACAGTCAGATTGCTGACAGGCGTCGACACAGGGTTGAGAGGGCATCTATGTATTGGGTGGGTGTGGTCTGGATAACGAAGGCATGGCCAGACTGTTTACGGCTGTGATATAAAACATGCCAGTCCAGCACATTCCTTCACAGCTAGTCTGCGCTGGCAGGGGGCTACCATAATAATGCGAGTGCTTCATTGTTCTGGGAAGCATTCACATTTTAGCGATGCAATTTCAACATTTAGCAATCGCATCATGGGGAGGGACCCAGCATGTGGGGCCACCTTACCCTATGCTGTGTGCCCACCCCCCACCCCACTCCCTTCACTATGTGCATGCTAGAGAGGGCAGTTCCAGTTTTTTTATTTTTGTTGCAAAACTACAACTGAAGCTGAATTAGGATCATTGTTTGAGGAAATAATTGCATTATTTGATTCAATTACTCAAGTAATGGCCACTTATATATGGACCTGGCCCCTTTATCCCCCGGTGGGCACTTAACATCCCAGTCTGACAGTTAGTATCACTGACCATTCTGATACCTGCAGCTGGGGTAGCCATCAAGGGAGGGGGGTATCTATGGGGACTCCAGTCCTGGGCCCAGACACAGAAAGGAGGACCAGGACTGGAGTCTATCAAGTAGTGGCCCAGTGCTGCAGACACTGAAGGTCATACCAGGCATGCCGGACTCTCAAGAAGGGGAAAGGGGACCCTGCTGATTTTGTCAGTCCATGGCACTAACATTTCTGATGCCAGCCCTGCCTGCAGCTATCAATTTTGACAGCTGCAGCTGTTGTTGCCCCCATTGAAAGGCACTTCTACTTGGCTGCTTCTGCTGGCTCCAAGCTGGGTACAGGAGATCCTCTGATAGTAAAGAGATCTTGTGCATACCCAGTGAGCTGGCCAGGGGTGAGACACAGAGAATCAGCACTAGGCGGATGCATTGTAGAGGCTAAACAGAATTGCCGATGGGGGAGAGCACACCAACAAACAAGATGTTCATGTTGCTATTGCTTCCTATTTCGCTACATAGAGGCGAAGCAGAAAGAATATTACTCACATGATCAGTCCCTGGCAGCGGCAGTTTTTACCTATGGGCTGCAGGACTGCTGCCCCCCAGGTAAAATCAGACAATGTGTGAGACTGCACTGGCTTCACCGACCCTGGCAGTGGCTTCCTATTGGAATGCTGACCTGTCAGACACCCAAGGCAGTATAATTGGGAGGTGTTCCCTCCCTCCGGGATGCCTCTTTGGGCTGCTTCTGCAGCAGCCCATTGAATCGGTCCCAGTGCCTGTCATTTGCAGTATAAATGGCCCAGGACTTTGTTTTAGCTTCTATGGGCTGGTGCCAGTGGTGGGCAGCTGACGTCCCCAGATGTCAGCTGCCCACCCTGTTCATGTAGCTGGGCGCTGCAAATCTGAATCACCAGAGAGTGATTTAGATTGGCAATTGTTTAAGAAATAATCCGATGGTCAGCAGGTTTAAGCAAAACATCCATTTGCATGAACTCAGAAACTGATTCGCTCACATTCCAGATAAATATAAATACAAAATTGAAACCTTCTCCAGAACCAGAAGAGGAAGGAAGTACACATAATATGAATGCTGACTGTCCTAAGGTTTTTAGGCATCTCTTAGCTTTTCATTTTCTCCTCATTCCCAACAAACCACACCCTCGCAGCAGCATAAAAAGGCCAGTCACTAATTATAAGAGGCTGAAAACTTACAGCAGTAGCACACACTTTTCCCATTGTCACCAACTGTTATTCTTCAAACAATGTTACTCCACATGGGGTGTGGCGGATAGCCCTGGGCTTCACACCAGGACTTGGTATTTCTCAGGAAGTTGGAGCCCTGTATTCTGGTTCTCTACTCACTGGGAAATTCCAGGCCCATAATGGCCATTTTGGGGACATGACGGGTGACCCTTACATGGCAGACCTCCCACTGATTTTGTGCTTCATTTTCAAGGACCAGATCAGGCTCAGATGGCCAGGGATGGTTATATTTATTTTGGTGGGGTGCGGACCTTAGGCCATTTTTTTCCTTTAAATGTAAGTTACACTTTTTTTAACACTATAACACTGAACAACATACTGATGACATAAAACACATGGGACAATGGATGCATAAAAATGTGACTTTTCCATTCTAGAAAAAACATAAAAATAATAATTTATGACTATGAAAAATGTTGAATTAGCTCTTTGAAATGTAAAACATGAAGCACATGTTAAAATAGATCCTAGAGGTCTATTTATTAATATAACTCCCCAGCCTCCCTCTTGAGCAGCTCATTTTCTTAGTATTGCTGTAGTAAACATATTTATAAAGGTTAATGATATCATTCAGCTTTCTCTGAATCCGTTTTTGCTACTTTGAAAGAAAATAAAAAGCTTAATTTTCTGTAAGTGCTTGTTAAGTTGGGCACCAGGCATACCTTCCAACATGACCCTCTCCAGGAGGGACACAAAGCTCTGTTCAAGGACTTCCCTCTTACTTTATGATAACTATCACCTGTGGTGAGACACCTGTCCTATCAATTATCCTGTTTAAAACATTTGATGGTAATCATTCATTAAGAGGGAAGTCCAGGAATAGACCATTGTGTCCCTCCTGGAATGGGTCATGTAGGAAATTATGGCACAAGTGAAGGACTGGGGTGATTTTCGGCCCTGGCATTTGTGCAGGCATCCTCTGGAGATGCTCATGTCCCTGTTGCAGGGATGCGGACACTGGTGACTGGGGCATGCCACAAGTCAGAGGTTGGACGCGGGAGTCGAGAGGCGGGGGTGGGTTTGCACAAATAGAGGTCCTGGAAGCTGCGTTAAGCACAGCCATCCTGCTCATTCTGTGCTAGATTCTCTAAGCTTCAAAAGTGATAAAATGGAGAGTGATAAACAGCCAGCCAATCAGCCCTAGAATGTCAGAATGTCAGACACGAGCTGATTGGCTGGCTGTTTATCACTCTCCATTTTATCACTTTTGAAGCTTAGAGAATCTGGCCCTCTGTGCTTAGCTGTTGGCCTCTCTGGAATTTGCTAGACGGCTAGTCCAGCGCTGATGGCACTCATTCTACACTTACCTACATTATACAGGATTCTCTCACATGCACATGTAGTTAGATACAGATGTGAAAGCTGCTGTCTGTCCTTGCATCAGATGCCGAAAATGCGGCTGCAATAATAAACAAATACTAGTGATCCTTCCCTTGGTGTACACGTTTTTGTCTGAAGGTGCAAGCACGCAGGTGCCCATTTTCAGCCTCTCTGCTTACTGTGCTGTAATACCATCGATGATTCTTGTGACACCACCATCGGCGCAATATGGACACTATGGCAGGTGCAGTTTCTTCAGCAAATGCGCACCTAAGATCACACTCCCATAATACATTTTTTAGACAGAATTTTTGGTACTTGTGAGTTATCCGGGCGTCCGATTTTTAAATCGGGTCGGATCGGGACATCGCATCGCATCGCATGCGACCATCGGATGCGATGCGATGCGATGCGATGACCCGATTTTTCCATAGGAATCAATGTTAAAATGGACTGAGTCCATTTTAACATGGAATTCAATGGGAAAAAGGGTCCTTTTCATACCCCTACTATCCAAGTGGGCATGGAGTTGGATATAAACCTGTGGCGAGCGTAGCGAGCCACCGAGCCCGAAGCGTGGCGAGCGTAGCGAGCCCCGCGAGGGGACACGGAATACCGTCCCCTCGCGGGGCTCGCTTCGCTCGCCACGCTTCGGGCTCGGTGGCTCGCTACGCTCGCCACAGGTTTATATCCAACTCCATGCCCACTTGGATAGTAGGGGTATGAAAAGGACCCCTTTTTCCATAGGAATCATTTTAACATTGATTCCTATGGAAAAATCGGGTCATCGCATCCGATGGTCGCATGCGATGCGATGCGATGCGATGCGATATCGCATCGCATCGCATCTGATTGTATGCCTTAACTTAAGGCATACAATCAAAAAATCGGACGCCCGGATAACTCACAAGTACCGAATTTTTTACTCAAACATGTACACCATGTGGTCGGTGTGTGCCTTGCTTTAAATCAGGCCCATGGTGTTCTGCTTAACAGCAAACATGGTAAAAGGTCTATGACAATCCTATAAGTATCTGGATCATTAATGCAGCTGTTGGACAGCTCATCAGACCACAATGCTGGCCTATAGTACCAGCATGATTTCCTGTCAATTTACTCTTCTGTACATTGGCACCCAAACAGCAGATAAATAGCAGTGCCAGAGTCATGAATCTGGTGCCTGCAGCACAGTCTGACCCCATTCTTTATGCAGTAAGATGTAAGTTAATGCTCCTTGTGTCTTTTGTGAATACATATAATGTAGAGTATTGGGATTACATCTAATCAATCGCTGCATATGTATCTACCACTCTCAAAGAAATATAAATATTACTAATTAGAAAATGCTAGCATTTTATTTGTATCAATTAAAACAAATGGCCATTATTATAATTAACAAAGCATTTCAGCAAACACCTTAGATAACATTATTGCTAGATAATGATAGAATATTGTGTTGCAGAGAAGATTGCTAAAGGAAATATATGCAACAGCTAAACAGTAATGTCAATATTAAAAGTATATACAAGTAAAGATCTATATACTATAACTCAAACTTGGAAACAGGGCGTAGTCCTTGGAAGTAATTTTTGGGTGGCCGAAACAATTTGTACTGTATACATAAGGTGTTGCCGGGTGTGGGGACATGCGATGTGTACTCTGCATTAACATTCCTGACGCGGCTGTCCTTGAAAAAGCTGCTCCTTGCGGCAAAACGCGTTGGCCCAGGCTCCTAACTGCCCACTGAATACGCTGCTCCCCACCTTCACCATCCACTACCCACAACCAACTGGAGATCCACTACTGCAAACTACCATCGGCACACCTGACCTGGAGTGAGGCACTCACCTTCTGAAGGCAAGCCGCCTATCTAATACCCACCCAGAGTTATCCTGCGGACGTCTCGACCTAACTTTCCACTCCGAATTGGGAAGCTCGCTACCCCCATATTACATCTGGATAAAGTTATCACTGAGCACCGCTGTGGCTAAGCACTACAGGATCTCACCAACTTTGGGTACCCATTGAACTGTGGACATACAAAGGTGATTTCATACCCCAGTGGATGCAGCATTTTATTTCCCTCCCCCCCCCCCTCCCTCTCTTTTACTGTGTAAATTGTATTTTATGTGTATACATTACAGTATGTTATTGCATTATTAAATAATCATTTTTTAATTATCCTCACTCTGTCATCAATAAGCGCAGTCTACCCTTCTCTTTTCCATTTTCTATAGGGACTGACAATCCCTTTATTGACAGCTGCTGGCTGAAGCCACTCATACAGGCGCCCCTTCAGTTACTTTGGTAACTGACCCCCCCGTTTTTTTCTGCATTTCAGCAAACACCTTAGATAACATTATTGCTAGATAATGATAGAATATTGTGTTACAGAGAAGATTGCTAAAGGAAATATATGCAACAGCTAAACAGTAATGTCAATATTAAAAGTATATACAAGTAAAGATCTATATACTATATCTCAAACTTGGAAACAGGGCGTAGTCCTTGGAAGTAATTTTTGGGTGGCCGAAACAATTTGTACTGTATACATAAGGTGTTGCCGGGTGTGGGGACATGCGATGTGTACTCTGCATTAACATTCCTGACGCGGCTGTCCTTGAAAAAGCTGCTCCTTGCGGCAAAACGCGTTGGCCCAGGCTCCTAACTGCCCACTGAATACGCTGCTCCCCACCTTCACCATCCACTACCCACAACCAACTGGAGATCCACTACTGCAAACTACCATCGGCACACCTGACCTGGAGTGAGGCACTCACCTTCTGAAGGCAAGCCGCCTATCTAATACCCACCCAGAGTTATCCTGCGGACGTCTCGACCTAACTTTCCACTCCGAATTGGGAAGCTCGCTACCCCCATATTACATCTGGATAAAGTTATCACTGAGCACCGCTGTGGCTAAGCACTACAGGATCTCACCAACTTTGGGTACCCATTGAACTGTGGACATACAAAGGTGATTTCATACCCCAGTGGATGCAGCATTTTATTTCCCTCCCCCCCCCCCTCCCTCTCTTTTACTGTGTAAATTGTATTTTATGTGTATACATTACAGTATGTTATTGCATTATTAAATAATCATTTTTTAATTATCCTCACTCTGTCATCAATAAGCGCAGTCTACCCTTCTCTTTTCCATTTTCTATAGGGACTGACAATCCCTTTATTGACAGCTGCTGGCTGAAGCCACTCATACAGGCGCCCCTTCAGTTACTTTGGTAACTGACCCCCCCGTTTTTTTCTGCATTTCAGCAAACACCTTAGATAACATTATTGCTAGATAATGATAGAATATTGTGTTACAGAGAAGATTGCTAAAGGAAATATATGCAACAGCTAAACAGTAATGTCAATATTAAAAGTATATACAAGTAAAGATCTATATACTATATCTCAAACTTGGAAACAGGGCGTAGTCCTTGGAAGTAATTTTTGGGTGGCCGAAACAATTTGTACTGTATACATAAGGTGTTGCCGGGTGTGGGGACATGCGATGTGTACTCTGCATTAACATTCCTGACGTGGCTGTCCATTTCAATCATGGTCTGATTGAAAGGGGTGTGGTCTTACAGGGACCATGCTTTCATCACTCTGGGGGCATTTCTTTCATCCCCGGAGATGCTGGCTGCCCCCCGGATATAGGACTGTCTGCAGTGTCAACTGTTTATATGTGACAGGAGGCAGAGCCAAATGCTGCTGGAGAATATTACACTTCAGCTCCTGTCAATGCAGCAGAGCCAGCCCCTTGGGGGTGACACCTGGGTGCGGGTCACACCCCCTGCACCTGGCAAGTGATGCAACTGACTGTGCAGAAAAGGTGGCAATCCAAACTTGGTTCAGTTGAATAAACCCACTGGTTTTTAAAAGTATAATGTTTCACATGCACTGAAGAAATTGTATTAAAACATTTGAAATGTTGGCTTACAGCACATGCGTTACCTTGTGTGCCCGCAGAAATCTGCCTTTGCTATCGGGTCAGATGGTATCAAAAGTGCACGATCAAATTGATGGGTGTTTCTGTGCAGTGACTGGGAGGTGGCTTTAAGTGAATGTAAACTCAGTCAGTGTTGTGGGAATGACAGTGAATGCATTGGCATTCACAGATGCATAGTCACAACCAGAGAGGCCAAAATGGAGAAATTGCACCAGCCATGAGGCAGGTGCAGGGGTCATTGGTGGGCACTAGTATCGGTTGCCAGCAGAGTATCATAAATTAAGCCGAATGAATGTCACTCTAAACTGTAGATATGTTAAAAACCTCTGGGGTTTATTTACATGCAATATTTTTTTACTACAGCAGAAAGCATTTTTGTGACAAAAAGTTATGAAATGACATAAATATAAATTATTATAGTGGAACTCATGTGTTTATATATTGTAACTCTGAAGTTTGTAATAACATATTCTTTTATTGTTGTTTTTGTATTTTGTCACAGCGTTACTTGGACAACAGTTGAATAGGATTAGATATAATTTGTGAATACTGTACATCCAATGGAATGTTCCCTGTGAGGTCACATGGTGTGGATACAGTGATGATGCCATTAGAGGTTGCCACTCACGTCTATGTAGGATTTATGGTTCTGGCATGTGTTCACTACAGTGGTAAGGGTTAGTAGCTTATGTTATCGTAAGCACCATGTTATACATCCATGAGCAAAATGTCTAATTATTGAAACATTGAAAATTGAGGATTGCTTATGCATCTTTTGTTCCCTGGGTGATACCTTACATATCTTGTATTGTTGCCATTAGAAGTTAATTTCACTAAATACACATAACTGAATTGTATTCATCTGGTTCCCTTAATTGTAATGGCCGCCACATATTTGATTAAATATGACTAAGGAGTAAATTTAGTAAAGCTTCTAAAAAGGAAAAGAGTTGATATTGCCAATAGAAACCAATCAGATTCTGTCTATCCTTTTCTAGGATGCAATAGTGAAGTAATAGACAGAATCTGATTAGTTGCTATGGGCAACCTCTTATCATTTTTAGAAGCTTTATAAAAGTTACCTGAATGTTTGGATGTTTACCTGTAAGTTGTTTTTGGTTTCTACCGTCCATAGGGTGTCCACTTATGCTGCATTTTCCAAGTGGGAATAAACACATGATGGCACGAAGAGGTGCTTGGGAAAAAAAAGTTGATGATGATTACTGTTGTATCTTTGAGTTCATCTAAATGCAAGATACATATAAGTAGATAAAGATTATTGGAATATCTGTGCTCTGGAAACATCAAAACCAGAACCATCCAAATACATGTGTGGAAATCTACCTGTATTTGTACATACAGTATGTGCTGCTTTAAAGCAACAAAGCAATGAAGAAGGCAAGTCAGATGCTTGGTTGCATAGGGAGAGGTATCCGCAGTAGAAATAAGTAATAATGCCACTGTATAGGTCATTGGTACGACCTCATCTAGAGTATTGTGTTCAGGTCTGGAGACAACCATATCTTCAGAAGGATATAAATACAGTAGAGACTGTACAAAGAAGGGAAACTAAAATGGTGCATAGCCTACAGCACAAAATGTACCAGGAAAGACTAAAAGATCTTAGTAGTTTAGAGCAGAGAAGGGAAAGGGGAGACATGATAGAAACTTTCAAATATATCAAGGGCTTTAACAAGGTACAGGTGGGAGACATTCTTCACAGGAAGAGGAGCAACAGAACACAAGGACATACACTGAAACTAGAGGGAGGAAGATTCAGGGGAAGATTGAGGAATAATTACTTCACAGAAAGGGTAGTGAATAAGTGGAATAGCCTCCCATCAGAGGTGGTAGAGGCAAATACAGTAGAGCAATTTAAACATGCTTGGGATAGGCATATTGATATCCTTGCAAAGAAATAAAGATCAAATATGGTTTGAGGTAACATGTTTCAAAAAAGGGGCAGACTAGATGGGCCAAGTGGTTCTTATCTGCCATCAAATTTTATATTTCTATGTTTACTCATTCTAAAAGGGGCACACATTTTTTATAGTAAAAATGGATACATCTGTAGATCTCTCATTTGGGGAGATGTACTAAGCCTTGAAAGGTGATAAACCACCTGTCAATCAGCTCAAAACTGCCATGTCACAGGCTGGGTTTGAAAAATGACAGGTAGGAGTTGATTGGCTGGTGGTTTATCATTCTCCATTGTATCACTTTTCAAGCTAAGGGGGATGCTCTAACATCCACGTCCCCTTACCGCCGCCCATCGCCGGCTACCGCAAACCTAATTATCGCATATGATCTAACATATGAGATAATTATGACAAAAGACAGCTCTTGCGTTACGAGCTGTCTTTTGCGGTGACCCGGCGATGAGCGGTGGGTCCCGGCGGCTCCCCCCTCCCTCTCTTACCCGGCCTGGATGAGCGGCTGGTCCCGGCGGCTCCCCCCTCCATCTCTTATCCGGCCTGGATGCTGCTGCTGCAAGGGGGACTGGGTCTCCTCCTCCTCCCTGCACCCGGAAGAGGATGTACAGTGCAGGGAGGAGGAGGTCACAGGTCCGGGCAGCACAGCTCTGTGCTGCCCCGACACAGGTGAGGAGTGGTCGGTGCGGGGCGGCGGGGTGGCGCGTTAGAAGCCCATAGGCTTCTATGGGGCATTGTCAGATTTTTCTGGCGATGCCCTCCGTCGCGGTAACCCGGGGGGGGGGGGATGCTTAGAGCATCCCAAAATGTGGTAAAAACCCGATAACGGGTTTTTACCACATTTTTAGTTCATAGAATCTCCCCCTAAGTGCATCCGGCCCTTGGTGTTGAACCAGTGCTAGTAAAAAAATAGAATAGCAAATAGTCCTTGACTTCAAATACAAAATTGAGATTCATCAACATGTTCTTAGCGGCTATGAGATCTTAACACTGTATACTTTTATGTGATTAGATATCATCAATCAATATTAATCATTAATACTCCCTTGGCCACATAATCCCTTTACAGCTTTGATATTGATTCGCTTTGTTTAGTTTTATACTGCTTTCACATTGCAGAAATGGGTAATGACACGGTATTCTTAAATGGGACTTTAAAACGGGTCTGAGCCTTGAGACCTTTCACACTGCAGGTGAAAACCGTTTTAAAAATCATTTAATACCATTCAAACATTCAACCCGTTTAACCCCCAAGGGACACGTTTCAAGCCATTGAAATAGAGCCATTCACACTGCCTAAAAAAACGGCTTTAAAACGTGTAAGACTCTGCTTTTTAACCGTGTTGAAATACCAGTTAACTTTAACCGGTAAATCAACTTTGGCACTTTCACATTGCAGCCTTAAACGTTTTAAAATGGGAAAAAAAGGCAATATACCGTTTTAAAAGTGCGATGTGAAAGGGGTATAAGTGTCTGCTTACATGTAACCACACTTCATGTTTAAAATGAATACATTTACAAAATACATACATTATACAAATATTTGCTTCATTTTAAACTGTAAAGTAAAATCAGTCAACTGTTTTGTGTACAACATGAAACAATTTCCTAAGGCATCCATACAGAATACATATCACAAATGACTATGTAAACAGGAGAAAGTCAGCACAGTTAAAATGCTGCTTAAAATATTTGAACCAAGGGGATTATTCAGACCATAATTGTCAATTATCGAATGACTGCGCATGCGCATGGATCGTAACTCGCATGTGCGAGGCCAAACAGCAAAAAATAACCAGCAATTAGCAGGCATGCCCAAGCGTTTGCAGAGAGGACTCAATCAGCCTGTTTCTATCACATAGGTAGAGTAGGTTCTGGGTTATGCACAGACTGCAGACTGCACAGACTTAAAATCATTAGATTGTTTGAATTGCCTATAGATTGGCAGATAACCGCTGATCTGCATGATTTTCACAAGATCAGACTTGCACATGGAGGGTTTCACTATGGCAGGGCAGAGGCTATCTGATCGCAGGGCTTTGCCATTTTGCAGAGCAGTGATTAGGTCTGCATAACCCCCAATGCTTTAACCATGCTTTAGGAGCATTTTTACATTTACAATGCTTGAATGAATAACCCCTTCAGTGGCAGTCCCGGAATTTTCCGGGCCACGCTGCAGTGTCGCAGTGGGCAGTCCCGGAAAATTTCCGGCCATGGCACAAATCTACAGGTGTGCGCTAGTGGTGCCTGCAGGTGTGCACCACTGGCGCATCACCTCACCAGCGACCCCCACCAGGCAGCTCCCTCCCCACCTCCACTGTTGTAACCCCCCCCCCCTCACCTTCGCTCTGGTGATCTTACACCGGCACTCCCCTGCCGCCGCCATTACTTCGGGAGAGACGGCGGCAGGCTGGGGATGTTCGGCATGGGGGACTCGGGATTGCTCGGTGTTCGGGTGCCCAAGTCCTCCCGAGCCACCCCAAACATCCCCGAGCCTGCCGCCTGCTGCCGATTAGTGTGCTGCTATGATTGGCAGCGGCCGCAGCAACAGGGGAGCTGGAGCAGAGGGTCTGGAGGGGATTCACAGGAGGGGAGGGGAGCGCTGGGACTCATCTTCCCCATCAGTGGACGGTTTTCCTGGGACAGGAAAAACCTGTCCTATTTAGTTACTCTTGCCCCACCACTAAAGGGGTTTAAATGCTTTAAGTAGCTTTAGCGACCTCAAGAACCTGGTCCCGGGTTTCTCCTGTATACATGGTGTCATATCTAAGCCAGTTGCATCTGCACACCCATGTTGGATTTCCCCTTGTGACTTTGTGCTGTGCTGCAGCAGTGCTCACATGATCCTATAGGCTGGCACTACTGCCTATTTAAACCCCTTCAGGAGAACAGCACATTGTCAGAGCTACATCTTCCTGAGATCCCCTGCAGTCACTCCTGTCTTGTTCCTATTTTTGCTATTGTACTTCTGTGTCTGATCAGCTACAGTTTACCATCTGTCATCTGTATCCTGCTGAATAGACTCCAGTTTTCTACCAATAACCCAGCATTTGCATTTCTCAACAGTTTTCTGTTATCCTGTCTTCCTGGCTTGTATCTGCTGCTTCCATCTGCTGCCATTGCTCCCTGAGGTTACTCAATCCATCTTGCTTATATCCATAGGTTGGTACTGGTTTTTATTTTCTCCTTTACCAGAGCAGTTTCAGAGTGTTAAGGCCCATTTCCAAGTCAGGGTTGCAGGCCTGTGATTCAGGGTTTGGCTTCTTGGATAATTCAACCCTTGTGGCTGTTTGCTCTGTGTTCCTTCATTCCTGATATGGCTTCGGAGTTTCTAGGCTTCAGGTCCAGTACTATATAGCGCCTGAATGTCTCCAGTTGTGTCTTTATGAGTTTCCTTTAGTAGATCCAAGCCTTTAGCTTCTGTGTTGGGACTGGGGTTTAGTTCCATAAAACCGGATTCATGTTCTCACGGGTGGGATTCCAGTTTTGTGTCTTTGTGCAGAATCCATTCCAGAGTGAGACTCTAAGTCAGTGGTTCCCAACCCTGGTCCTCAAGTACCCCCAACAGTGCACGTTTCCCAGGTCACCCGGCAGGTGCACTCATTATTCAGGCACATTTGAAAAGATCCACAGGTGGAGCTAATTATAGCACTTGTGATTCTGTGTGGAGACCTGCAAAACATGCACTGTTGGGGGTACTTGAGGACCAGGGTTGGGAACCACTGCTCTAGGTTGTTAGGGTTGCCACAGATGTCTGCCAGCTATAGTTCATATTTGGTAAGTAAAAGAGGCATTGTTCCCTCAGCTAACTGAATGATATTAGTAACCAGTCCACTACATGGTAATAGAATTCAGAGATATTGGTTTCATATATTTGCGCAAATGTATGATAAGCCCCCAAACCATCGTTAAGGCTTCTATGTATATTAGGGGTCAATAGCGCTATATCTAGGTGCAGGGTGCGGCACCCCAAAAAAACAGCATAAGCCAGAAAGCCTAGAGTTTTCACCAGTGAAGAAACTATAGTGGTAATAAAGATTAGTGATAGGAAGCTGAAGCTATATATCTAAAGGGCGGAATGTATCAATATTCACTTTTCTGTAGTGTAGTGGACTCCGTTTTTTCGCGCTTTTTTCGCGATTGTTTTGCGATGATTTTCGCGTTATTTACGATGATTTTATGCATATCTTTGGTCCGCGCTAATGTGGACCTCTCCCGAAATCTTTTCGTTTTTTTTTTTTTTTGTGCGCATGCGCAGATGCGTCCTGCTGCTGGCTGGGTTTCCCCGGCTCGCAGCGCTCAGCTTGACTTGCTGACGAACTGCAGTTGTGACAGTTCAATTATTAAAGTATAATGTATTTTTACAGTGTGTTATTTACCTTATGAAAACAGGTTGTGCTGTGGGATGTATTTTACTTGTTGTATGGGAGGCAAGATTGGTTCTTATTTGGAAGGTGTGAGGCACAGATCATCAGGGCTAGGCAAGAGGCAGTGAGGTGTGAGGCACACTGCCTCTTGCCTAGCCCTGATGATCTGTGCCTCACACCTTCCAAAAAAGAACCAATCTTGCCTCCCATACAACAAGTAAAATACATCCCACAGCACAACCTGTTTTCATAAGGTAAATAACACACTGTAAAAATACATTATACTTTAATAATTGATTTGTCACAACTGCAGTTCGCCAGCAATATAAGGCGAATTATATAGAAGAGAAGCTGAGCGCTGCGAGTGTTAATACATCACACAGCGCTTCAGCTACAATGCTGTCCAATGGGAGGATGTTTCGCGCCGGAAACTCCGCGATACTTCAACCCGGCGGAGTTTTTTCAACAATAGAAAACGAAAACTTTATTAATACATGAAGCGTTGATACATCCCGCCCTAAGAGTGAAAAAGATGATAAAATGTAATTAAAATATTAAAGAGATAGCGTTAGTGAAAAATAAAAAAAAAATATAGTAAGTGCTAGGTGTTAACAGAATTTTTTTTTCACTAACACTATCTCTTTAATAATTTAATTTTGTCACTCTTCATATATCGAGTTGGTCTTATATCGAGTTGGTCTTATATCAGGTTGCATTGATTAAAATCCTTTATTTGGTTGTACAGATGACCAGAACCAGACTGAATTCAGCATTTGTGCACACCAAGATTTGTACATTCAATTCCAACTGGAGATGCTGTAGAGAAGAGTGGAGGGGCACTCTCCTTTAACAAGGCAGGGCCATAAAGGCAACTGTACTGTAGATCCTGGATAGTACCGACCTGTCGCTAACTGCTTCTGATTATCTAAATGGTGATTCACTTCTGAAGCTGATGGGTAAGCATTGATGTTGTTGGATGCACTTTTAAGTTTTATTTTCATGTACAGTATATGAGAAAGATATTGCTTTTTACTTGATGCTGTTTCTCATAGTCATTGGAATTTGGTCATTATATTATGCTTGAGTATATATACATCACTGGAGCATTTTATTTTATTTTATTGCATACAGTAAGATTATTATCATTATTATTATCATTATTATTCCTACGGGTTTGCAAAAAGGATAAAATCCTTTTTATAGGATTTGCGCTCGTGGGTAGGAGCAGCCTGATTGGGAGGTTTTTAGTAGGGTATATATGTTGTGCAGATGCACAGCATTGATCAGGCGCTGGGGGGGGGGGATGGGATAGAAAAACAACAGGGGACAGACCGTGAGACAATTATGGTAGGGATTAGTTTCTGAGATTGGGACGAAAAGGTAGAGATAAAGAGAAGTAGTAATGCAATTCAATGAGAAGGGTTATAAATAAAGCTAAATAGAAAAAATAAAAAAATAAAAATAATTAAATAAAAATAAAAATAATAAAAATTATAATAATAAAAATAAAATAAAATAAAAGTTGACCAAATTTGTTTACACTCTTTCTGTGAGTAGGTAGAAGCAGTCCAGGTTTTAGGGAGGTTGAGTAAGCTAGCCCTGCACTATTCTGACGGCTGTGCCGCTTGCTGCGGCTTTGCAAACTTACGGGACTCCGGAGCGTACAGCTGGTGACGTCACCTGCCGGCTTCTTCGTTTGCGGCTCTGCGGTATCGTCTGGCAGGGGGTTGCTTCTCCTCTTCTGCTGGGGGGCTTCTTGTGCTTTAATCCCGGATAGCTTATTTTCAATGAGAGTTCTGTTTTGGCAACATTATGCTATAGTATTATATGAGTTACAAACTTGAGACCTCTTTGGATCCATACATGGCAATTCCACTGTTTATGTGTGAGAATAATCCTCTGAGATCTTGATACAGTATGTGATTTCTTGCTTGACCTGCATTGAGAGAAGTTGCTCCTTAGAGGATGCATATGCTTCTGTTCCACGCCACGACAGCTTTGTGATTCCCAGGCATTTGCTAAACTTATGTACTTAAAGCGATTTTTCTCCAACATTTTTGTATTTTCTCTATAGACCTCTACCATCATTTCTACATCCAGCTCTGTTTTACCATATGCAAATGACAGTTTATTTGTGCATTATGGTGATCACTAGAGAAATTAAATCCCTATAACTATGTGAAAACAAATTGTAAAAAATTCATGAAAGCATGTGTCTTGTTCATAAAGAATTTTGGAAAGAACATGTTGTTTGTCAGTTGTCCTCATTAGAATACATGTATATACATACATTTATATATGAATATAATTACTATAAACTAAACCACCCAGATGGCTCTTACTTATCAGCAGATGGCCCTTCCAAAAGTTAGTTTAATTTAATTTATTTATAAATCAATATGTCTGCTGAATTGGAAAAAGAATAGTTGCTGTTTGTAAATGTGGAAATAAGAGAATCATTATTTAAAACTGTGTTTTTCCTATAGAGAAGCACAGAGGACTATTTGAAAAAAGAATACATAAGGAGGGTGTCCAGGGGTGCTGTTGGTGGGGGAGGTGCAGGGGAGGTACAGGTGCGGCAGTTGGGTTGGGGCGTGTGTGAGGGTAGTGCGGGTGCTGGGGGGAGGGGGGTGATCTCTCCATCCTCATTGCTGCCGCCTGGTCCATTGCTGCCCGCCGGGACCAGCAGATCCTCCTGTCTGTGGTCCCGGCACTCCTCCTGAGACTGATTATTGTTTGCTGCTTTGGGAGAGGGACCTTTTTATCCTGCTGGGTCCATCAGCTCTGATCAGCCCATGAGGAGTAAATGCAAACTGTTAGAAGTACCTCCACCACCATCACTAGAAAGCTTGCAGTGGAAACCTTCAGTAAGTGACTCAGCAGAAGAAAAACCTAGAGAACCTGGAAAGTGACCACTTGCACCCGAAACATGTCAGGGAGCACCTGCTGATTCTACTGGGCGAATTTGGTCTGACACCGATCTTCCTGCTTTGGAGACACATTCTACAATTTGCTTTACTTGCTCTAATAGCTGCAGCTTCTATTTGGGATACCACTACCTGCACATTGAGGATTACAATTCCGCATTATCATCGAGGATTCCCCACATTCCAACAGGGGTTCACATCCATCCTCCAGCGCGATCACAATCCGGCAAGGTTTATGGACCCACATACCCTCCAGCTTTCCATGGACTGATCCAAGGAAAATAAAACACGTGTACATGTTTCCTTATCCCAAGGACTCCAAACGGGACCTCAGACCAATTAAGTATCAGACCCATTTATTTTATTGCAAAAGTAATACTGTATTATTTTAAGTTATTATAGATTGTACCAGATCTTTGTAACCAATGGTTATATGCTTGTTGTTTTTTTAAATATACACCATACCCAGTGCCTTTGCACACCATTTATTAAATACAAAATAAATGTTCTCATATTATTATTTTAACCAATTATTCACTTTGTAGTGCTCCACCTACCTTTTTGCTATTTGTTACACCCCCAAATGCCCGGCACCTGTCAATCACCTTGTGAGCGGCCAGTGAAGTCCAATTGCAAGGTGAGCCTGTGCATGTGCATAGCATATCACGTGCATGCGCAGTCTTCCGATAATCATCAGAGATGAGAATCCACAGCCCTGAATATGGGTCTGAATTGGGTCTTGTGTACACTATAAACATGCAAATATGTTCCAGAATGCTCTAGAAGTCAATATCAGTAAAAATCTCTGATCTATAGCGAGTTTTGATCCGCAATACTCACAATTTGCGGCCCAGAAAGTAGCCACTTTCGGCCTTCAGCAATGATCCCAGATCATGTCTCCCAACAGTTTGTGTGATCAAGTCTCCCTCAAGTGGACTTTAGTGCACTTCCGAAAGTGCACTACCGAAAATTAATCAACATAGAAAACTCAACGTAATCGTACAAACACACTTTAAAAGAAACCCAAATACACCAATGGTCAATTCTATCTTTCATTAATATCTGTCATCTCCCAATAAAATTATAATGTTCGAAAAAAAAAAGTTACTAGGATAGCAAATCAAATATTGGGCAAAACATGTGTACAATTGGCCCTAGCCAGTCCAAATGTTGATGAGTTGCTTGTATCTGTTCTGTTCTTTTATGTGACATCACAAAATTCAATAATCACTTCCTGTAATGCAAGATTGTAGCGAAGGATCATGTCTCCCAGGAGATCAGCTGTCATCCCTCTCCCCTATATAGATAGATGAGCAGATATGCACCCTTTTCCATTGTGAATATATAAAGAAACACTTATGCTTTTAGGTTCTTTGTTAAGATAATCACAGTTAATAAGATTATTTATAATAGAGGCATAATAATTATTGCTTCTTTTTTCTTAGAACCTATTTTACCATGTTGCAACTGGACTTTCACTGGTGGGCTTCATTAGGTTAGGTGCACTTACAGTATAAGTCAAGGCCTGACAGCTGAGATAATTAATTATAGGTATTAGAAGATGGCATTAACATGCTAACAGTTCTCATTATGCATTGTTGTAAGGTTCTCAGGGACAAATGTTCTCATTCTTCACTGAAGAAAAACATCAAACTGCATCACTATACATTAAACGTTTCCAAGATAAAATATACCTGAAACACTAATAGATTTAATAAGGCAAAAGCAAAGCTAAGTTCAAACTTGTTCATCTGCTTTCTTAGCAACAAACCTTTGTTAAATACACTTAGCACAGAGGCGGAACTAACGAGTTGTGGGCCCAGGTGCACAAATATGCTTGCCCCCCCCCCATACTCAAGGAACAATGGAACCTATATGGAACCTAGAACCAGAATACATTTGCAGCCCGATGGTCAGGCTGTGCACATGCGCATTTCTGCGCATGTGTATATGCAGGGAGTGTGCACCCATGGCAAACAGGGTGCATGAATCCTACACAGGGGATGGGGGGCGGAGAGCTTTCTCATTCCCTCTTAGTGCCATATAAGAGAGAAGGAGAAAGCTTACCGCCATAGCCCTTTGTGGTGTGTGCTCCACTCCTATGCAGCTGAGCAGCTTATACCAGCATCGACAGACATTTAAAATATGGCACAGGCTAGTAAACCAATTGAAGCTCGCGGTTCAGCTGTCAATCACTAACTGCGGCTGCCGGTCCGTGAACTCTGATAGGCTGGTGGGCAGGTGCCATATTTCATATGTCCATTGGTGCTGGTTTAAGCTCCTCAGAAGCCAAGGAGCTGAGCACACACCACACTGATTCATGACGGTGGGTGGTGAGTGGTCATGCGCTACTCCCCCCAGGACCCAGCATCTAGGCTGCCCATGTCTTACCACATGCACCCGATATACCCTTACCCCCAACGGGTGTGGTATGGGACTCCGACAGTCGGGATCCCGACAGTCATTATCCCGACGTCCTCTACTCCCATTACACATCCTGCTTCCACTGCATGCCCCAACATACACATCCCATAACTCCCCCCCTCACATCTCACATGACATCCTGTATTTTTCTTATGTTTGTCCCCGTCTGGTAGCCAGTGGCCACTGACTTACCAACACCAGACTTTCTATACAATTTCCCCCGGCCAAAGCATTTACCCCCTGACCGGTCAGCCTGGACAGGGATCCTGGGGAAGTGGGGACCCCCCCAGGAAGGGGTCCCTCCTCCAGAATTTACCTGCCCGACTGGATCCCAGGGCTGTCCCCGATGCCCTTGGTCATTGGGCATTGGGCTGATAAATGTGTAAAAATAGAAATAATTATTGTGTAAAAATACTGACACCAGTAAAGTATAATTTTATTACACCCACAGCCCATCCATACAGATACTTACTTACCTTGACACTTATGTAGGTATCCTCCATCCGCCGTTCCTGAAGAAAATCCATATGGGGCACCTGTGTAAGGAAAACATACTCACAGGGGTTCTCCAGCATAGATAACATCCTCTTCAATCCAAGTTGGCATCCCAGGGACTTGGTAAAATCAAAAACCAATGTACGCGATGCCAGTATGGACTGGGGAGAAGCCATAGAAGGGCTCCTCCCTCCGAATAGCGCTATTGGCCAGCTAGTATAAAAAGTCTCCCCTTGGCTGTGGCATTACTCTGTTGGCTGGTTGGGCCCGGCACTGGTTCTTGAAATGGGTATGGATCATTAGGTCACCAGCATAATGGTCGACAAGCATTAGGTAGACACCATTAGGTTGACATGCATCTTATCACTAATTATTAACACTTAGTATCTCACTGGCATGCCGCGCTGGGCTTCCCAGCTTATGATAGTTTTTGGGGTGCCGCACCCTGCACCTAGATATAGCGCTAGGGACCCCCAATATACAGAGAAGCCTTGACGCGGCTTGGGGGCATAGCATACACCTGCGCAGGTATATGTAACCAATATCTCTGAATTCTATTATCATGTAGTGTTCAAGATTGGTTACTAACATTACTAGTGTGCTGAGGGAAAAAATGTCTTGTTTTACTTACCCAGTATTAACCCCTCCCTCATGTACATGGGTAATGTTACTGAACTAATTGAGCATCTACCACTATCTGTATGTATGACATGCATTTAGGTCAACATGACTTTAGGTCGACAGGGTCATTAGGTCGACACAAAGACCAGTCACGCCGAAGCGTGTGAGCAGCGCTAAATGAGGGTGAAACACACCAAGCTACAATATAATAAATGTTTTTACTTGTTAAAAATCAAACATATAATAAAGTACAGTACAAAATTCATAATATAAAAACAGCACTGGCGTAACTGAGCCACCGCAGCCCCCGCCATGGCGGGGAGGCGCAGAGTAACTATGGGCGCCTGGGGGGCTGCGGGGCTATAGTTACATGCTGCGCTGCTGCCCGTCCGCATCTGCGGTCACTGCCCGTCACTCGCTCCCGGCGCCGGCTCCTGCTGATAATGAAAAGTGACACTTAGAAAATGGCTGCCCCCGTATTGCAGACAGTTTTGGCAGCCATTTTCTAAGAGTCACTTTTCATTATCAGCAGGAGCCGGCGCCGGGAGCGAGTGACGGGACAGTGACGCAGATGCGGCCGGGCAGCAGCGCAGCGGTGACTGAGGGAGACAGTGACCGGCAGGTATGAGAATGGGGGGGGGGCGCCGAAAAAATTTGGCGGGGGGGCGCAAAATATATAGTTACGCCACTGAAAAACAGTGTAGGTACCATAAAGCCGATTCTTCACGTCACAAGCAGGGGTGGACGTAACGGTTTTTAGTCCAGTTTAGGACACGGGGTGTAAAAGATGTGATGAATGGGAAAAGGAAGGTTGGTGAGCATTTGATCACAGGTAAGTGCACATTACCATTTGGTGGATGATCTGAGTGAGACCACAGGTGGTAGTTGGAATCCTCATTAGGTCGACATGAGTAAGGTCAACATAAAAAAAGTTGATATGTTTTTGTTTTTTTTTGGTACTTGTGTATTATCACGGCGCCCGAATTTACTCCGTACGCAAACGTAGTGAAATCGCATTGCATCGCATGCCGTTGTGGCATGAGATGTGATGCGATTTTGATGTTTATAATGGCATTTAATGTACTATAGCATTAAATTACATATAATGTCATTTATTGATGCCCCCTCCCCAATATCGACGAGATCTGTCCGATCTTTTCATACCCCCACTATCCACGACGGCGTGGAGTTGATTTTATATAGTGTGGCGAGCGCATCGGGCCACCGAGCCCGAAGCGTGGCGAGCGCAGCGAGCCCCGCAAGGGGACGTGTATTATGTTACATGTATTACGCGTCCCCTAGCGGGGCTCGCTGCACTCGACACGCATCGGTCTCGGTGGCTTGCTGCGCTCGCCACACTATTTAGAATCAACTCCACACCAACGTGGATAGTGGGGGTATGAAAAGGTTGGTCGGACGCGTACCGCCACCCCTCGCGGTGCTCGCTGTGCTCATCATGCTTCGTGATGAAGTGGATAGTGGGGGCAAAATAAATGACATTATGGGGGAAATTTACTAATATGGATTCGTAAAAAATAGGTGTATTCGTAGGCAGAAATACACCTATTTTTACACATTTGTATTTTCGGGATTTACTATCCCGAAAATACACCAATTCGTATTCCTAAAGATGGCACATTCGTATTTGTATTTACAAATACGAATGTCTACACCATCGATAGGATACGACAGGAATCACCATTCAGAAGAATGGTGGTTCCTGATTTACTAAGCTGCCGTATTGATAATACAGCTGCTAATTAGTGTAAAACAGGCACGAAAATACGACAGGAAAATACACCTTGATGTTCCTGTCGTATTTGCTTTAAGCCTGCACGGATCAGTCAGATCCGTGCAGGCTTTAGTGTAAAAAAAATGGAAAATTAAATAAATTAAAAAAAAACAGCGTGGGGTCCCCCACAGCTGTAACCAGCAAGAAAGAGCCGGGGCGGTAATTAAAAATCAGGGAACCCAGCAAATAGGGGTTCCCCGATTTTTAACAACCAGCCCCAGGCTCCAGGTCAGGGGCTGGTTCCCAAAATATGGGGGACAAAATGACTAGGCGTCCCCCATATTTTAAGAACCAGCCCCAGGCCAAACCAGCCAGCAGGGTAATGCCACAGCCAGGGGGAGACTTTTTATACAAGTCCCCCCGGGCCAAAGCATTAACCCTACCGACCAGTCAGCCTGGCCAGGGGCCCTGGGGGAGTGGGGACCCCCCAATAAAGGGGTTCCCCCCTCCAGGACTTACCTGACCAGGCTGAAGCCTGGTGCTGTCCCCGGTGGCCCGGCTCCTTCAGTCTGGTGCTGGTTACGGCTGTGGGGGGACCCCACACTGTTTTTTTTTTTATATTTATTTATTTTTTCTATATTTTTTTACACACTGCAGCCTGCACGGATCTGACTGATCCGTGCAGACTGCCTGAAAAATTTGTATTAGCGGCCGTATATATGGCCAGCTAATACGAATTCCTACGACATCGGAGGGTTACAAAGCAGTCGTATATGACTGCTTTGTAAATTCCCCTCCGGAACACGACTTTGCATACGACTGAAACAGTCGTATGCAGTCGTAGGGAAAATACTAATACGAAAAAACTAGGTTTTTCATATTAGTAAATTTTCCCCTATATGTCATTTTACCATTATGGGGGAAATTTACCAATATGAAAAACCTAGTTTTTCGTATTGGTATTTTCCCTACGACTGCATACGACTGTTTAAGTCGTATGCAAAGTCGTGTTCCGGAGGATCAGTTACAAAGCAGTCATATACGACTGCTTTGTAACCCTCCGATGGTGTAATGATTCGTATTAGCGGCCGTATATACGGCTGCTAATACGAATTATTTCTAGCAGTCTGCACGGATCAGTCAGATCCGTGCAGGCTGCATGGTGTAAAAAAAATAGAAAAAAAAATAAATTAAAAAAAAAAACGGCGTGGGGTCCCCCCCACAGCCATAACCAGCACCAGGCTGAAGGAGCCGGGGCCGGTAATTAAAAATCAGGGAGCCCGACAAATAGGGGTTCCCTGATTTTTAACAACCAGCCCCAGGCTCCAGGTCCGGGGCTGGTTCCCAAAATACGGGGGACAAAATGAGTAGGGGTCCCCCGTATTTAAAGAACCAGCCCCAGGCACAACCAGCCAGCGGGTAATGCCACAGCCGGGGGGAGACTTTTTATGCAAGTCCCCCCGGCCAAAGCATTAACCCTACCGACCAGTCAGCCTGGCCAGGGGCCCTGGGGGAGTGGGGACCCCCCCAATAAAGGGGTCCCCCCCCTCCAGGACTTACCTGACCAGGCTGAAGCCTGGTGCTGTCCTCGATGCCCCTGGGCGGTGGGCATCGAGCTGATGGTTTTGTGTAAAAAATAGAATAAAAACCATTGTTTTTTACTGTGGCACTACAAGTGCCAGCAAGCCTCCCCAGCAAGCTGGGACTTGGATAACCACAAGTCCCAGCCTGCTGGGCATTAAAGGGCCCGCTGGGTCTTGTAGTGCCACCGTAAAAAAAATAGTTAAATAAAACACACTGACACCCGTTTTAAATAAAAGTTTAATACACACATTACATACATACTGATACTTACCTTTCTTGATCCCGTAGGTAGCCCTGGTCCTGATGTCCTGTGTCGTCCTCCAGGTCCATGTCGGCTGTCTGCGTCGTCCTCCAGGTCCATGTCGACGGTCCGTGTCGTCCTCCAGGTCCATGGCGGTGTCCGGGTCCGAAGAAATCCATGTTGGAGCTGTGGAAGGAAATCCTACTCACCTGTTCCTGCGCTGAAGAAGTCTTCTCTTGATCCGACGTAGTCCAGGTAATCTTCCTGCTGTCGCCGGTCCCCGCTGTCTCCGCTGTCCGTGCATCGCGCTGAGGAGAGATGCTGAAGTTTCATATTCGGCGCCTCTCCTCAGACTGAATTCTATTGGCCGCCTAGCGGGCCAATCAGGAGCCGAGAAAGTCGGCTCCTGATTGGCCTGCTAGGCGGCCAATAGAATTCAGTCTGAGGAGAGGCGCCGAATATGAAACTTCAGCATCTCTCCTCAGCGCGATGCACGGACAGCGGAGACAGCGGGGACCGGCGACAGCAGGAAGATTACCTGGACTACGTCGGATCAAGAGAAGACTTCTTCAGCGCAGGAACAGGTGAGTAGGATTTCCTTCCACAGCTCCAACATGGATTTCTTCGGACCCGGACACCGCCATGGACCTGGAGGACGACACGGACCGTCGACATGGACCTGGAGGACGACGCAGACAGCCGACATGGACCTGGAGGACGACACAGGACATCAGGACCAGGGCTACCTACGGGATCAAGAAAGGTAAGTATCAGTATGTATGTAATGTGTGTATTAAACTTTTATTTAAAACGGGTGTCAGTGTGTTTTATTTAACTATTTTTTTTACGGTGGCACTACAAGACCCAGCGGGCCCTTTAATGCCCAGCAGGCTGGGACTTGTGGTTATCCAAGTCCCAGCTTGCTGGGGAGGCTTGCTGGCACTTGTAGTGCCACAGTAAAAAACAATGGTTTTTATTCTATTTTTTACACAAAACCATCAGCTCGATGCCCACCGCCCAGGGGCATCGAGGACAGCACCAGGCTTCAGCCTGGTCAGGTAAGTCCTGGAGGGGGGGGACCCCTTTATTGGGGGGGTCCCCACTCCCCCAGGGCCCCTGGCCAGGCTGACTGGTCGGTAGGGTTAATGCTTTGGCCGGGGGGACTTGCATAAAAAGTCTCCCCCCGGCTGTGGCATTACCCGCTGGCTGGTTGTGCCTGGGGCTGGTTCTTTAAATACGGGGGACCCCTACTCATTTTGTCCCCCGTATTTTGGGAACCAGCCCCGGACCTGGAGCCTGGGGCTGGTTGTTAAAAATCAGGGAACCCCTATTTGTCGGGCTCCCTGATTTTTAATTACCGGCCCCGGCTCCTTCAGCCTGGTGCTGGTTATGGCTGTGGGGGGGACCCCACGCCGTTTTTTTTTTTTATTTATTTATTTTTCTATTTTTTTACACTGTAGCCTGCACGGATCTGACTGATCCGTGCAGGCAAAAACGCAAATAGAACAGGAAAATGGTGTTCTATTTTCCTGTCGTATTTGCGTGGGTGTTTCACACCACTAAGCAGCCGTATTGTCAGTACGGCTGCTTAGTAAATCAGAAACCACCATTCTTTTGAATGGTGATTTCTGTCGTATTCTATCGATGGTGTAGACATTCGTATTTGTAACTACAAATACGAATGTTCCATCTTTAGGACTACGAATTGTTGTATTTTTGGGATTGTAAATCCCGAAAATACTAATTCGTAAAAAAAAGGTGTATTTCTCCCTACGAATACACCTTTTTTCTACGAATCCATTTTGGTAAATGTCCCCCTATATGTCATTATTCTAGGTTCCATCAGAACTGATATCTCATCGCATCGCATCGCATGCCATACAATAATGGCATGCGATGCGATGCAATGCGATTTTTTATCGCATCCTATCTTTTTAATGGATTCACAGTCACATAGCAGTGAATACATTACATAGGAAAATCGCATCACATTGCATGCCATACAATATGGCATGCAATGAGATGCGATGCCATTTCACTACCATGAATAGCCCTCTGCGCAAATGGAGTAGTGGGCGCCGTGATAATACACAAGTACCTTTTTTTTTTACCAGGAATGTCAACATAAACACTGAAATGTAGCACTGCGTCCCCTAGCATGCTTCAGGCTCGGTGATTCGCTACGCTCAGCACACTATTGTATTCACCCACCACGCCCTAGTGGATGGTAGGGCATGAAATACTGCCTGTCAGCTCTTTGAGCCCGGGGCTGGTTATGCTTAGGTGGGGGGACCCTACACCATTTTTTTTACACAAAAATGCACATTACCATGTCTCCAAAATCTCACATTTTCATTACTACAAATCGCACCATATCACTTTTTTTGCCGCAAATTTGCATCTCATTAAATAGTCGAATTCTTAAAATGCCATTTTGAAAAATGCGATAAGGTGTGATTTCGGAACCTAACTAAAAATCGCATCCCATTAAATCTCACCCACTGTGTCCCAACTATCGAATTACATCTCAGTTCCATTTGACTAGACATGCAAGTAATCAGCTGTACAAAGACAAAAAAAAAACCCATAATTATTTGCCTACAACTTACCATTAAACTTACTGTCAACTTAACCGCAGATATGTGGACAAGTGGAAATAGGTAAATTGAAGATTACATGACAGCTCACGTGGTGGGTGAATCGGCAGCAGCATTTATCAAACAACAGCAGGTTATTCCGAGATGTCATAGCAAAATGGCTTACAATGTTTGGACTTTTCTCAGGATTTGGGATTTTAATAATGCCACAAATATTGTGTGAGCATTACAGCTGGGTGAATTCCAACACATCCCATGCTTTGCTCAGGCAATCAACTTAATGGTATATTGTTTAATTTTTAAGAAATTGGGAATGCAGCAGCTACTATCTGTGGCCCAAAAATCTTCAGAACATTTTTGACATTCAGCAGCTGCATGCAGAAGACTGCTGTGCATGCAAGAACAGTCCAATTTGCCCTGCCACCAACTGAAGCAAGGGGGGATAACAAGGAAAAATAGGGGTCTAAATATGCCTAACGATGCACACAGTATCACATAATGAGATGGAGGAATTTAACCTGCCATGGAGCTCTTGCAAGTTTGGATGGTGTGATTTACACAGCTGCAAGTGGGCATCTTTGTATTATAAAAATCTATTGTACAGTATATTACCTTAAGACACATAGAGGAAAATTTACTAATATGGGAGTTATATTTCACATGGGATGTTGCTATGGGCAACCAATCAGAATCTGCGTCTTATTTATTTAGAACCCTCTAAAACAGTGATTTTCAACCTTTTTACCTTGCGGCACACTAAATAAGATTTTCAAATTTCCAAGGCACACCATGAGATCCTCACAGGACAAAACACATTGGCCCCCACAGGAAAAATCCAAACCTATTGGCCTCCATATAAAAAACAATCACACTGGTCCCCACAGGTAACAAAACTAAAATACATTGACCCTTTACATGAAAAAAAGAGACCAGTAAATAACAGTTGAACTGGTGGTGGCTATAAGCTGGTTTGGGCATCTGTAGATCTGGGGGCACACTTGGGAGCAGCTCAAGGCACACTAGTGTGCCATGGCACAGTGGTTGAAAAACACTGCTCTAAAAGATAATAGACAGGACCTGATTGTATGCCTATAGCAAGATCCCATGTGAAATATAACTAATGCCAGGTTCACACTGCGAGTATGAACAACACGGCTTTTACCCGGCATTTAAATTCCGGGTGCTGTGGCGACAGACCCCCATTCTCACTGTTAGGCAAATTCCCAGGTGAAGCAGTTCTACCCGGTAATTTGTAGCGTGAACGGGTCAACCCGTGTCTGAATACCCGGATCTCAAACACGGGTAAAAAGAAGGGTTGGAGACCCGGGAATTTTGACACGGGTTGACCTGTTCACACTGCAAAAAAAATCTGTGTTAAGAGGCAAATTACCGGGTCGACATGCCAGACCCGGGAATTTGCCTTGCAGTGAGAACGGGGTATTGGTAAATTTCCCCCATATTCTTTGGGATATATAGAGAGTTATACAAGAGGACCTGAAGATACTGACAGACATGTTTGTGGATTAACTCATTATAATGGAAGACTATAGTCCAACATAAAAATCATTATTTGCAAACTACAATAATCTTGCCCTAATATCCAGATCCCTGGTTTAACTATACTGTTTATTATTGCTATTGACAGATTAGACCATCCATTCCTGTGGTACTGTAGTTTCCAACAACGTAATGATAAATGATATCTACCTCTTCATGTTCATATTAAATCATACAATTTCAATAAATTATTTAGCCCTTCTGTGTATAGTTATTGGAACTCTTATAGGAAATATCTTAAATTTCTTTCAAGCAAAATTTCTCAAAATCTGTCACCCCTTCTTTTCTTGTCTCCAATAAGCTAAACTCATGTAACTCCTTGGGATTGTTATTATCTACAGTATAGTTGCAAAATGTTTTCAAACAATATATGCAAAATATTGCTTTTATTTCCGTTTTTTTTTTTAAATGAGGCTAGGATACTCATAACATTTTATTTTTCTAATAAATAACAGAAAATATTGAATCTTAATTTGAAATGTCTCAATTTTTAGATATTATATTTGTTATTGTTTGTGTTCTGTAATTACATAGCATTCAATAATCAGTTTTTGTTTTTATTCATACTGTATTTCGTCATACTATACTCATTTGTTTGGGATCTAAATCATAGAGTACTTAGCTACTTTTGAAAAGTAGAATCAGGGAGATTACATTGGAATGTGCTGTGAGGACGTGTGTCACAATCCAAAAGTGCAAGTCCAACTCCAGATATGGGTGTGTGTATGCTCAAATGCTTGTTGTTGTAAGATATTTCTACAGTATGTAAAATTACAAAGAATATATTTTGGAAAGTTTTGCATGTATGGATACTAACATTGCTGCCTACAGTATGTGGTTTCTTGTTTGCAGCTATATAGTCATTGTGATATTTCCTTTCTTCTCACTTAACACAGTATACATGATTAATGTGATGTCTATGCAATAAATTTCAAATGCAATTTGAACTTGTGTGAATTTATCCCTAAGCATATAAGTAAGTTTTTAGCGTATTAAATGTATTTAATTTGGAACACTTCATATTGTAGACACAACCTATATGCATTGAAAGTGCTGTTTTCCATACCTACTGTTTATAGCATATAGCATAAGCAAACTCCGTATGGACTCTGAATAAACAAATGTGTTTGACTAAAGACAACAATTCAAACCCTAAAGCCCCATACACACGGTGTGATTTTAGCAATAATCGACGGGGATATGGTCTAAGCGACCATATCCCTGTATGTATGGGGTGACAGTCGCTGGGAGAGTGCTCCTGTGACCAGCCCTGGAGTGGTCGCTGGTCAGAGGAGCATGCTCCTCCGACCAGTGGCTTCCCCTGGCAGTCAGCTGTTTCCCTGCCTCTTCCCTCAGCAGCGTCTCATTTTCATCAGCGACCATCTCTGGTCGCTGATGAAAACAGGACACTGAGCAATATATTGCACCGTGTGTACGGAGCTTTTGAAACAATTCACTACAAACAGCAACAGAATGCTATGGATGAGTGCACACCAGCAGAAAATCACAGTGATTACAGCTAATAACTGTCTTTGCAAAGAAACTCTTTAGTGGCGCCCATTCCAGAGTATGACGAATCTGGGAGATTAGGAGATTAATGCATGGCAGCATGATATTTTATTATTATTATTATTATTATTATTATTATTAATAATAATAATAATAAGACGATTAATAAGCAACTATTAATGTTATGTTGTAGGGACAATATGGTATAGCTCTCTAAAAAGTGTTTATTGGGGGCAAATAATAAAGATAACCTTTGCAATGGACAATGTCGGGATGGGCTAATGTAATAAAGATCAGTAATCCTGCCATACACATATGTAATATATTTGGTGACACAATAATATGATTGGAATGTGTAAGCAATATTTTGCATACTTATTGGCTTAAATATTCTAACATAGGAAGATATTCAATCCCCGCCGCTATTTCTGATGGGGGAAATAGCAGTGTGCGCCTATTTAATGCTGTCTTGCCCAACAGCATTGAAGAGACGGATCGACAGAATGGGCCCAGCTTTAAAAGCTGTTGAGCCCGTTATGTCGATAACGGCCGTGAATTGTCGCGATCACAGACGAAACTCATCACTTCGCGGCCGTTTAAGCAGACACGCCCCCTTTTCGCCAATCGCCAGGCGGGACATTGAATCCCGTCTGGTGATATGCGCTCAAGCAAAATGAAAATGGGCCAGGGTCACGGCTGTTGTGATGGATCGATAGTCGTGACCCGGGATTGAATACCCCCCTAAGGCTTTTATATTAATAAGGGGTAAAATAATAGCAAGTGATTTAACAATTATAATGGTTATGTATCAGTCCACCATTCATCCACAGTCTTCATGTCACACTTTGCTGAAGGTACCTGCAGCTGGGGCCTGCACATGTGCATTGGTGACAATACTACAAACAAAAAGAGAAGTAGCGCGGGTTGGTGTGTGAAATTAAAATTCAAAACAATTAGAACCAATAAAAAACCATATCAAATTGGACTGATTTTACATTAAAAATATATACATTTTATTAATACAATGAGTGACCGTTGGGGGAAATGTTGGTAAAGATGCAAGTATAGCCTCACATATGGAAAATCTGTAGCTGTCCATTCCTAGTGTGCCTCAGAGGACCAAATAAAGTGCCAGTGCAATAAAAGGATTGGTGTTACCATTTACTTTAGTTGAAGACCATGGTGTTTCTTATTCCTCCCAGGGACTCAAGGCCTGAATTGACTAGGCCGAGTCACCTTCCTGAAGTGAGGGAGTATACTGCAGCTGTGGTCAAACAGAGTGGTTCCGGGTTCCTTTAGTGCAAATAGTAGAGGTCCAAATGGTGTCTGAGGCTGGTCTGGATCAGTCCATAGAGTGTAAAGTGGGCAGGAAAACTGATGCGTTTCACTGTCTCAGCGGCTTTATCAAAGGTGTTCATGTATTGCATCTGTAGGGTTTATATACCAGATAGACAGGAAGTGGGTAGGTCACATGACAAACAAAATACACATAATCAGTCCAATCTATATAAAAAATATATAATAAGAAAAGGAGGAGGAGTCAGGATCTAAAATGAAAAATTATTTATGCTATAACAGAAATGAATATCATAAAAAAGTTTTAAAAAGAAGAAATATAATTTTCTGGTTAAATTCATTCATTGGTGGACAATGGTCACATGTCACGAGATGTAAGTGATTTTGATTGGTCACTGGCTCTAATTAAATAAACCGATAATTTATTAGTTAAGCACTGCTCTGACTTTCCACAAAAGGGCCTTGCTATTGGTCATTTGGCCATACCCGGAAGTGGGACAGCTCAATATTGAGGTGCCCCAGTATTTACTGGTCAGTATTTACTGCTGAAAAAGAGGGGAAGGGGCCACAGTTGCAAGTTGCAAGTATAGTCAGAAAAATTAGGGAGAAACAAGTTCAAATACAGAGGTGAAAGTCCTAACAGAACTCTCAAAACTGAAAGTGGATAAATCAATGGGAACAGATGGGATACATCCAAGGATACTAAAAGAGCTTAAAGGGGAGCTGGTAAAACCATTAACAGAAATATTCAACCAGTCACTAGCTACTGGAGTAATCCCAGGGGACTGGAAAACAGTGAATGTAGTCCCACTGCACAAAAGTGGAAGCAAGGAAGAGGTAATCAACTATCGACCAGTGAGCCTTACATCAGTAGTAGGGAAATTAATGGAAAGGTACTTATGTATTAGCCAGGCGCCAGGCTATGCTACACTGACAACGTTGTCAGCTTAGCCATTGCCGTGTGCCCTGCTAATATGTAAGTTACTTACTGCGGGTAGCATAGCTTCGATGGGCAGAGGGGGGACATTGTTCGGTGGGCGGAGGAGGGAGATCCTGGCGGGTTGAAGGGCAGCCGCTGGAGCTTCATTGGTAGGCGCATGGGGGGGATCCCAGTGGGTGGGCAGCCAGAGGAGACGCAGACGCGTCATGCCAGCAATGTATGTAATTCAGTGTAATGCCGCTGGGGGAGCATCACATGGTTTCCCTAGTCCCCCAGTGGCACTATGCTAATTGTGTATATTGTCGGGACTGTCATGGCGGACGGGGAGCCAAGTGCTGGAGGAGGGGAATGCTGCCACCGGGGACATCATTGAGGAAAGTATAATGCACTATACAGGCACACACACACTACAGACACACACACACAACACCCACTAACACCATCATATACCCGCTATCCACGTCATACCCCCATTATCCACGTGGGCATGGAGTTAATTTTATAAAGTGTGGCGAGTGCAGCGAGCCACCGAGCCCGAAGCATCAATGTACGCAATTAGCATAGTGCCACTTGGTGACCAGGGAAACCATGTGATGCTCCCCCAGCGGCATTACACTGAATTACATACATTGCTGGCATGACATGTCTGCGTCTCCTCTGGCCGCTTGCCCGCTGGGATCTCCCCCCTCCGTGCGGCCACCGATGAAGCTCCGGTGGCCGCCCTTCAACCCGTATTGACTGTATATCATTTGAAATGGTGCTGGTCCACCAACCAGGGGCACACCTGCAAATTTCCCAAGGTATCCTTGGGTGCCAGGCACACAGTGTGGGAACCACAGCCTTAGATAATATAGATAGCAGTGTATGGAGGAATTAGCTGGTTGACAAGGATGTCCTAAATTTAATTAAAAGGGAGGTTAGATTTCCAGTAAATGTCCAAAGTGTGCCAAAGAAATGACTTATCAAATAATTAAATTAATTTAAATTAGTCACACCTTGCAGTCCAGGGGTCATTAGTCAGTTAATTGTATTATTAACCCTTGAGTGACAATATCTCTGTGAGAGATGTGCAAAATCCCAGCAAAAAATCCCAGCATCCCTCACATTTGTTATATAGATTCAAATGAAAAATTTTGTGTAAAAAAATATTATATTTCCTATAAAAGGTAACCATTACAGGTCATTATGATGAATAAAAATGTTTGCTTTTCAATTTTCACACCTATTTTGACAAATGCACTTGGCACTCAAAGGGTTAACACCTTTTGTTTGATGCTGCATTTCTTCTGTTCATGTGTACTGGAACATTTTGTCACACTATAGGTTACCTGTTTTCTGACCCTGTTTCCATGTATTTCTTTGGTTGCAATAAAAGGCCTACATTGTATTTACAGCCGCAGTTCAGATTCCAGATTTGATCTAAGGTTACTTTTTAACCAAACAATATTTTGAGCTTGTTTCCTGCCTCTTTTCATAAATTTCATCTGCACAAACGACATGCTAGTTCTACATTATGGGGGTTATTCTGGTTGCTTCGCTCAGATGCGAATTCACATCCTTGCTAGTCAACCATGTCCCGCCTTGCTAATGGTGGTACGCCGGCTCACCATTCGCAAAGCGCGTACGTTCGGACGGCATGCGAATGGATGTTTTACATAAACATCCATTTGCAGCCTGCTGGGGAACAGCTGCATCATTCGATGGTCGCGGACGCACGTGCACGCATATCTAAGGGTGCTCAGAGCAACCTTAGATGTACGTGCACATTCTGAGGTAAGAGGGCGGGCAGCTGACATCTGGTGATGTCAGTTGCCGGCCCCTGGCACCCACGTCATTGACCCAATTAGCGAAACGCTGGCCCACCCGCCGCACACAGCTAAATTCCAATATGATTTAGTTTTAACAGATATACAGTATAAAAGATAGATGCTTTTTTCTGTTTGTGCTGTTACATTTATTTAATTTCATTGTTTTAATAGCAGTTACTGTATTGACTTAAAGATTTATGAGGAGCCTAAAACAAGACATCACACCCCATGTGGATTGTAACTGTCATTAAATTGGATGACCATCGCTGTGTAATTACATTTTTAATTAGTAAGTGAAAAGGAAGGTTATGAGTCTTGCAATGTAATTCCTATTTTTTTTTTATCTGTACCCTGACACAAGATTGTAAAGTGGACACTTTTTCATTCCTAATTTCATGATGGTTTTAAAACAAGCATCTAAGGTGTTCTGATATGCTTACATATTATTTATTCTGCATCAAAATTAATACAAAAATATATTTGTGTTTGTGTTTTCCAAGGCACATTTTACTTAAGAAATTAAAATTTTATTGTGTCTGGATAATTCTCTGTGAGCTAAGATTAGAATGGAGACTGGACCCAGGGGTGTAAGTATGGTGGTATGGGGTGGTACGACGTACCGGTAAAACATATAGTGCTGGCACCCGGTACCACCATAAAAAACACCCCCCGGACTGTGTAATGCGCATGCGCGCATATGTAAGTGGCGGGGGCGTGGCCTCCGCCGCCCCGCCACAGCTGATTCCCTTCGGAGTCCCTTCAGAGTGCTGAGCTTTGCCTAAGAGACAGCCAAGCAGAGCAATGTAAACCCGGCTGTCTTGCTTGTCTATTCCCTCCCGACGCGACTCCTCAGCACGGCGCGGCTATTTAAAATTACACGCCGGACCCGGCTCACTGCCCGGCAGCCAATCAGACAGCTTGTAACTAGTGAGCCAATTGGAGCTGCGGCTGCCGGGCCGTGAGCCGAGCCCGGCGCGTCATTTAAAATAGCCGCGAAAGGCATGAAAGACAGCCGGGTTTACAACGCTCTGCCTGGCTGTCTCTATAGAAAGGCTGCAGACAGAGACAGGCACAGCGGCAGTGACGGGCATGAGAAGGTTGCTGCCGCTGGCCTGCTGTGCGCTAGGAGGCTGTGTGAGCGGAGGCAGTCTCAGCATCAGGGGAATATAGGTGGTACTAGTGCAGCTTGACAGCCGGAGCTTTCCCTGAAGCTGGCCCTGCCCACCACAATGGTCTGCGTGTATCAGTCCAGGCCTGGCCTGCTCTTCCTGGCTGCTGCAGCTATTCTGCCTACTGTACATACACTACCTCCCCCCACCACACTGCCTGCCTGGGTGACTCCCTGATCCTCACTGCACATGATTACACCAAGTGGGTGAGTAATGGATGTGATATGGGGGAGAGGAGATGTGTATCATGTTCTGGGTGTAATATGGGGGTTGGGGCTGTGTATCCCCTATGGCCCCTCACACTGTTCCCTTATCTACCCTGTGGCCCCTCAACTGTACCCCCTCTCCCTTGTGGCCCCTCACACTGTTCCCCTTCTATCCTGCGGCCTCACACACTGTTCCGCCTCTCCCCTGCGGTCTCTCCCACTGCTCCCTTTCTCCACCCCCTTTAAAACCAAACCATGTTAAAATGTGCTGGTAGAAAATCTAGGGACCGCTTGCTTGAGTTTGCCCCCTAGGCTGAAAGATGCCAGCCAGCCCCTGCACAGCGGGGTCTTTTAGAGCAGGCTCTTTTATAGCAAAGCTGCAGGCAGGGACAGACACAGCGGAGTCACAGACAGATGTAACTAAGACAGCTGGGTTTCCACTGCTCTGCCCGGATGTCTCCTTAACACACGTAGCATGTTTCCAACCCCAGGCATGAACCCAAGAAAGAGCCCACAGAGATGGAGACTTCTAAACCTATGAGTACAATAGCATGTAGCCCCTGGCATGGAGCATGTAACCCCTGTCCCGGAGCATGTAACCCCTGGCAATGAGCAAGAAATGCCTGGCACTGAGCATGTAACCCTGGCATCGAGCAAGAAAACTCTAGCAATGAGCATGTAGGTAAGCAGCACTTATGTTGCATAATATGTAAGGGGTGCATAATCCCCTGTCTCACAAAGACATGCCCTAAATTTTAGCGGTGCGTCTGTGGCGCGCATTGTCCCGGATTTTGGGCTGTTGGATTGTTTTGCACTGTGGGGCTTAATTTGCATTGGAGGTGGCATTACGTGGCCCACATTATTCCTTTCATGAGTATGTGAGAGAGGCCATAAATTTAGATGTGGCGCCGAACACACTAGCACCCACCCTGATGGTGACATATGGGGGGGGGGGGGAGAGAGAAGTGGGGGGAAGAGAGTTCCACCACCTCAGCAGGACCACTTTAAGCACTGGTGGCACTGCTTTCTAGGTTAAGGATATCTCCTGGCTGGGCGGCATTGATCCCTTTACAGTGGGCGGAGCGAGCGTCAGAGTCGGCGGCACCTCTTCCCTGGGGCTTATGTGAGGCTGCTATAGGCAATATCAGCGCAGTGCCTCTCCTCTGGCTGAATGGGTTTTGAGTGGGTGGCACTTCTTCCCCTGGCTGGGCGGAGCTTATAGTCTGCTATAGGAAGTGTCAGCGCGGCGCCTCTCCTCCGGCTGGATGGGGCAGAGAGTGGGCGGCATTTCTTCCCCGGATGGGCAGAGCTTATATGCGGCTGCTATAGGCAGAGCAGCGCATCTTCTACGGCTGGGGTAGCCAACCCTAGTCCTCGAGAGCTACCAACAGTGCATGTTTTGCAGGTCTCCTCACAGAATCACATCTTTTAAAATGTGTCAGTGATTAATGAGTGCAGCTGTGCAGCAGCTAGGTTGTCTCTGGGGGCATATCTGGCACTGTAGGGGCATATGTACTGTGGGGGCATATCTGGCATTGTGGGGGCATATTAGTAATGGGCATCAGTTGTGCGGCAGCAGCGCAATGGGCATTATGGTGTGGGGAATAACGTGTAATGGGCATTATGGCATGGGTAATATGTATTGGTTGTGTGACGCGTAACTGTCCACTCTCCTTCGGTGCACAATATCCCTGTTTGTAGTTTATCTGGCTCCTACATTTTGTGTGCAGGGGGCAATGCACAAGCCCAAGCAAAAATTTCATTGTGTTCTAAAGTTTTGTCATGTAGCCACTCCCCCTCATGTCATATGAACACGCCCCAAACCACGCCCATTTTCGCCACGCGCCTTCGGCGCGCAGCACAGTACCACTTAGTCCTTTTTTCTACTTGCACCACTGCTGGACACTATGGTAAGAAGTCCATAGGCTTCTTTAGGGCAATTCCATTCATCTGTATTCAAATCATGGAATCTATCACATTCTGGGGCATGATTCGTATGAGAGAACATGCAGTGAACTGCAGTGTTTAGAGGATTGGACACATTTTGACATTAGTGGGAGACATTTTATTCATAGAAGCGTAGAAAGGCAAAGTCAGTGGGATGGAATTTGCCCCAACAGACCACGTGGCATGGAGACGCTTGGTATGTGTGGGCGCTGGGGGTGGTGGCTAAGTGCTGCACCATTGCTGGAACCTGCAGATCTATGGTCCTGGACACTCTTCCCCATGTTAAAAATGTATATCACAAAATGGCCTTCTCTAATATCCTTAATTATGCTCTGATGTGAGGTGGCGGCCATGTTTGCCGAACGGGAAGGAGAGGCAACGACCAGGTAAGAAAAGAGAGGGGTGGAGCATGCTGAATTCTAATTTTCTGGTCCTAAACCTGGGAAATAGTAGATATGTCCCTTTGTTTCATTTGTTACTATAAAACAAGCAGAATATATCGGTGCACAATGTTGTCTCGCACGGCTTCCCATGCTTCGGGCACTATTCTATTCTCCCTCCATGCCCTAGTGCAGGGGTAGGGAACCTTTTTTGTATCAAGGGCCTTTTGTATGTGGGAAAAATCCTTCGGGGGCCATATGTAAAAATGTATCTTACAAATTGTCCTGCTGCAGCTGTCCTACGCTCCGGTGGCTGCCGCTAAATAGGTCTGACAGTCTCCGGCTGCTGTTGATTAAGAGGAATCTCGCGAGAACTACCGACCTCTCGCGAGAATTCCCCTGTACTTGACTCCTGGCAAAGCCACCGGGCGGGTGGGAGGGCCACTCAGACCGCATACGGTCCCCGGGCCTGAGGTTCCCCATCCCTGCCCTAGTGGATTATAGGGCATGAAATACCGCCTGTCAGCTCGAAGAAAACGGGAAAAACCCATGTCGACCTTTTGACTGTCAACCTTCCCCATGTCGGCCTAATGCTTGTGTCCACCTAATAACCCTGTCGACCCAAAGCCATGCCGACATTTTGAAGGTGTTGACCTAAGGAATGTCAACCTTCCTTTGGTCGACCTAGTGACCGCATACCCTATCACACTTCTTCAAGGCTCATACTAGACTCAAACTCCTGACAAGAGAATGTTAGTATATTCAAATGAAAAAATAATCATAATTTCAATTGTGAGGAACTCGCAATAAGATAGCTATTTTAAAAATCTAAATTAAGATGTTTATTATGCACCTGTCAATGCTAATGATGATTTGGTTGATCCTGGAAAGTGTACAGGTACTGTTATTTAACATTTGTAATAATTCTCATTGACTATGGTTATCATGACCATGACCACCAACCCTCACTGCTGGAAGCAGGAAAAGGTACACTACAGATGGAGGTATTCAAAAGCACTGTGACTGTTGAATGCTCACAAGGAAAACAAAAAAAAAATGATTCAGATTTGATCCCTTTCTGGTTTGTTGAATCTGTGTTATTTCGGAAATTCATAACTTAAGGTGCCTATACACGTCCCGAAGCGGGCGTGCATTCTGGGCTTAAATAGCATGCATGCATCGCATGCCTTGTGCATGCGTTGTGCATGCAATGCGATGCGATGAAAACCAAGTACAAAAAGTATGTGCAGCACATACTTTTTGTACTGTGCGATGAGGTGCCGCGGGAGCGCGCACCTCAAAGCACAGATCGCACCGCCCGCATCGGGACGTGTATGGGCACCTTTACAAAACTGAGATGGAAACTACCTAGTCATTCTTATGTTCAAGCATCTCTTACCATTGTGTGGTGATATTGCTTCTAACATACTGTACAGAAGAGTGATCCCCTTGACTGAAATGTATATAGGGTGAGGGAAGACACATTTTTTGTCCCATTACTTTAAGATTCCAAAACTGGTTTATTTTATTCTGTGGTTCTCAGGTTACTTATAAATGAAGCAAGCAAGCTCATGTGTATACAACTCAATGGCTAGGTATTGTTACCTGTACATATCACAGAGCATTGCAGTGACCACAATGCTATATGGAAATATAATTCAGAAAATATAAATGTTTCTAATATTTAATACAGAGAACATCACAGTGACCACCACATAATGCAGAGCACATCTCAGTAACCATAAGATATTACAGAGAACAGTGACCACAAGATAATGAAGAGGACATTACAGTGACCGCCAGATAATGCAGACCACATTACAGTAACCATCAGATAATGTAGAGAACATCACAGTGACCACCAGATAATGCAGAGGACATTACAGTGACCACCGGATAATGCAGATAACATCACAGTGACCACCACATAATGCAGAGCACATCTCAGTAACCATCAGATATTACAGAGAACAGTGACCACAAGATAATGAAGAAGACATTACAGTAACCGCCAGATAATGCAGAGCACATTACAGTGATCACCAGATAATGCAGAGCTCATTACAGTAACCATCAGATAATGCAGAGGACATTACAGTGACCACCAGAAAATGCAGAGGACATTACAGTGACCGACGGATAATGCAGAGAACATCACAGTGACCACCAGATAATGCAGAGGACATTACAGTGACCACCAGATAATACAGAGATCATAACAGTGACCACCAGATAATGCAGAGAACATCACAGTGACCACCAGATAATGCAGAGAACATCACAGTGACCACCAGATAATGCAGAGAACATCACAGTGACCACCAGATAATGCAGAGGACATTACAGCGACCACCAGATAATGCAAATAATATCACAGTGACCACCATATAATGCAGAGAACATCACAGTGACCACCAGATAATGCAGAGGACATTACAGTTACCACCGAATAATGCAGAGAACATCACAGTGACCACCAAATAATGCAGAGCATACCACAGTGACCACAATATAATGCAGAGAACATTGCAATGACCACCAAAAAACTTTTTAAAAAACTTTTTAAAACTCTTGACCAATAGGCCCTATCTGTTACTGAGCTTGTAAAAGAGAAAAGAAAAAAAAGTGTTTTGCTTAATAAGTTTATATACTGTACGACAAAATGATACGTGAACAATTTATCACTATAACAGCATATATAACAATTATATCTGTATTATCTGTCAGGCAACATCTTGGGCTACATTTATAAATTGAGAAAGAGCCTTATCAGATAGTTACCAAAAAAGTATAACAAATACTGCTCCTGATGAAGACGTGTTAACACGTCGAAACGCGTTGAGCTACCATCCGTTCTAGCTCCAGTTGCACCTGTTACCAGACCACCTGGACCGGCTTCAATAACCTACAGGATTCCAAAGTCTCAGTTTCTGATGCCGAGATCAAGTTGGGATTACTGATATCATCTAACCCGAGAAACCTTGCCATTCTCACTGAGTTAATCCGGATCCAAATGCTGGACAATTCTCCGGGCTCTTCCTAAAATCTCCTCTAAAACATAGGAGATATACCAACAAATTCTACATCTAGTAACTATCCAATCAATATTGGTGCATTTGAACTGTTGTTTTAACCATACCCACTGGAGCAATACTTACTCAGACTGTTTTTTTAACACCCCCTCATTTTTTATTTTCCATTTATCAAGAAAATTCTCTCTATATAGTATTTTAATTGTCTTGTTTATTGGTGTATAATAAATGTACCTTATTGGTTAATTGTGTTAGCCTTTTTCATTCAGTCAAACCATAGCGCTGTATACTTCTTTTTCTTCTTATCAGATAGTTATCCCAGCCAGACAACTTCTTAATTTAAAAAAGGTTTCAAAGATATCAATAACTTTACACTTTACACTTATTTTAATCAATGGAATTACAAATATTAGGCTACATTTAGGGATTGAGGGGGAAATTTACTAATATGAAAAACCTAGTTTTTCGTATAAGTATTTTCCCTACGACTGCATACGACTGTTTCAGCCATATGCAAAGTCGTGTTCCGGAGGGGAATTTACAAAGCAGTCATATACGACTGCTTTGTAACCCTCCGATGTCGTATTAATTCATATTAGCTGGCCGTATATACGGCCGCTAATATGAATTCCTACAGGCAGTCTGCGTGGATCAGTCAGATCCGTGCAGGCTGCAGTGTGTAAAAAAAAAATAGAAATAAAAATAAATAAATAAAAAAACGGCGTGAGGTCCCCCCCTCAGCCGTAACCAGCACCAGGCTGAAAGAGCCGGGGCCGGTAATTAAAAATCAGGGAACCCGACAAATAGGGGTTCCCCGATTTTTAACAACCAGCCCCAGACTCCAGGTCCGGGGCTTGTACCCAAAATACGGGGGACAAAATGACTAGGGGTCCCCCGTATTTTAAGAACCAGCCCCAGGCCAAACCAGCCAGCAGGGTAATGCCACAGCCGGCCAAAGCATTAACCCTACCGACCAGTCAGCCTGGCCAGGGGTCCTGGGGGAGTGGGGACCCCCCCAATAAAGGGGTCCCCCCCTCCAGGACTTACCTGACCAGGCTGAAGCCTGGTGCTGTCCCCGGTGGCCCTGTGCGGTGGCCACCGGGCTGATTGAAGTGTAAAAAAATAGATGAAAAACTTTTGTTTAAAACTGTGGAACTATGAGTCCCAGCAAGCTTCCCCCGCAAGCTGGGACTTGGAGAACCACAAGTCCCAGCCTGCGGGGCATTAAAGGGCCCGCTGGCACTTGTAGTTCCACAGTTATAAAAATAGTAAAATAAATACACACTGACACAATGAAAATACAATTTTAATTCATCCAAAGCCCATACATACTGATACTTACCTATCTTGAGCCCGTAGGTAGCCCTCGGTCCTGGTGTCCGGTGTCCTGTGTCGTCCTCCATGTCCATAGCGGTGGTCCGTGTCGTCCTCTAGGTCTCTTGATCCTCCAAATCTCTTGATCCGCCGTAGTCCTGGTATTCTTCAGCATGTTGGCGCTCCCCGCACTCTCCGCAGCGCACTGAGGAGAGACGCAGAGATGTTTCATCCTCTGCGCCTCTTCTCAGAATGATTTCTATTGGCCGCCTAGCAGCCAATCAGGAGCCAACTTTCTTGGCTCCTGATTGGCCGCTAGGCAGCCAATAGAAATCATTCTGAGAAGAGGCGCGGTAGATGAAACATCTCTGCGTCTTTCCTCAGTCTGATGCGGAGAGTGCGGGGAGCGCCGACATGCTGAAGAATACCTGGACTACGGCGGATCAAGAGAAGAGATCTTCGCCACAGGACCAGGTGAGTAGGATTTCCTTCCACAGCTCCACCATGGATTACTTCGGACCCAGACACCGCCATGGACCTGGAGGACGACACGGACCACCGACATGGACATGGAGGACGACACAGGACACCAGGACTGAGGGCTACCTACGGGCTCAAGATAGGTAAGTATCAGTATGTATGGGCTTTGGATGAATTAAAGTTTTATTTTCATTGTGTCAGTGTGTATTTATTTTACTATTTTTATTACTGTGGAACTACAAGTGCCAGCGGGCCCTTTAATGTCCCGCAGGCTGGGACTTGTGGTTCTCCAAGTCCCAGCTTGCAGGGTAGGCTTCCTGGGACTCATAGTTCCACAATTTTAAACAATAGTTTTTCATCTATTTTTTTACACTTCAATCAGCCCGGTGGCCACCGCACAGGGCCACCGGGGACAGCACCAGGCTTCAGCCTGGTCAGGTAAGTCCTGGAGGGGGGGGACCCCTTTATTGGGGGGGGGGTCCCCACTCCCCCAGGGCCCCTGGCCAGGCTGACTGGTCGGTAGGTTTGATGCTTCGGCCGGGGGGGGGGGACTTGTATAAAAAGTCTCCCCCCGGCTGTGGCATTACCCTGCTGGCTGGTTTGACCTGGGGCTGGTTCTTAAAATACGGGGGACCCCTAGTCATTTTGTCCCCCCGTATTTTGGGAACAAGCCCCGGACCTGGAGCCTGGGGCTGGTTGTTAAAAATCGGGGAACCCCTATTTGTCGGGTTCCCTGATTTTTAATTACTGGCCCCTGCTCCTTCAGCCTGGTGCTGGTTACAGCTGTGGGGGGGACCCCATGCTGTTTTTTATTTATTTATTTATTTCTCAATTTTTTATACACTGAAGCCTGCACAGATCTGACTGATCCGTGAAGGCTTAAAGCAAATACGACAGGTAAATCAAGGTGTATTTTCCTGCCGTATTTTCGTGGCTGTTTCACGCCAATTAGCAGCCGTATTATCAATACGGCTGCTTAGTAAATCAGGAACCACCATTCTTTTGAATGGTGATTCCTGTCGTATTCTATCGATGGTGTAGACATTCGTATTTGTAAATACAAATACGAATGTGCCATCTTTAGGAATACGAATTGCTGTATTTTCGGGATAGTAAATCCCGAAAATACAAATGTGTAAAAAATAGGTGTATTTCTGCCTACGAATACACCTATTTTTTTATGAATTCGGTACTTGTTTCCTAGCACGGCCACCACGATTTCTATCGTGGTGGTCGTGTAGGAAAAAATTGTGTCGGTCGCGTCGGGTGCATACCAAAACGCACACGACGCGACCGACGCGATGTACCCGATTTCTCCATAGGCTTCAATGTTAAAATAATTTAACATTGAAGCCTATGGAGAAATCGGGTCCATCGTGTCCATAGGCTTCAATGTTAAATTATTTTAACATTGAAGCCTATGGAGAAATCCGGTCCATCGTGTCCATAGGCTTCAATGTTAAATTATTTTAACATTGAAGCCTATGGAGAAATCGGGTCCATCGTGTCCATAGGCTTCAATGTTAAATTATTTTAACATTAGCGAGGGGACGCTGATACCTTCACAGATCCCTGCGTCCCCTCGCGGGCTTTACAGGTATCAGCGTCCGCTCGCCACGCTTCGGGCTCGGTGGCTCGCTGCGCTCGCCACACTAATCTATTCTCAACTCCACGCCGACGTGGATAGTAGGGGAATGAAAAGGTCGGAGGACGCACACCGCCGCCCCTCGCGGGCTCGCTGCGCTCGCCATGCTTCGGGTTCGCGTCAATCGCGGGGGTGGTGGCCACAATGGGGGGCTATTATTTTTTACACACATGACGGGGCTATACCCAATGAGAAATGGCCCTTATTCGGCCTTTTCCCATTTTTTCCTATGTTAAATGGACTCAGTTTCAATGTTAAAATAATTTAACATTGAAGCCTATGGACAAATCGGGTCCATCGCATAGGCTTCAATGTTAAATATTTTAACATTGAAGCCTATGGAGAAATCGGGGGCATCGCGTCGGGTGCGCATAGGCTTCAATGTTAAAATATTTTAACATTGAAGCCTATGGGGAAATCGTGGGCATCGCGTCGGTCGCGTCGTGTGCCTTCTTAAGGCACACGACCGACGCGATGTACCCGAGTACTGCTTTTTTCAAAAGAAATCGCGGGCATCGCGGGCATCATGTGCCTTAAAGTTAAGGCACACGATGCCCGCGATTGTGGCCGTGCTAGGAAACAAGTACCATGAATTCATATTAGTAAATTTCCCCCAGAATATTATCAAATGTATCCCAGCCATTTAAATAGGAATTATACATTATGGGATGCCTAGATATAGCATAATGTGCCATCAGACCTCCCAGAAAAATGGCTTACATTTCTTTTGGCCTTATGACAATACTGCATCCCAACAGTCAGGAGGCTGAGAATGGGGTCCTGACGCCCAGAATCCTGACATATTCCAGTAAGTATTTTTAGCCTATCCCTAAATCAACGCTTCTATAGCTCAGCCCTAACCCATCCCTCCAAGAGCGAAACCCTAATCTCCCCCTACCATAGTCTAACCTTAACCCAGCCCTCCCACAGCCTAACCGTAATCTCAACCTCCTGCAGCCTAAACCTAACCTCCCCCACCCCTGCAGACTAACCCTCCCCATAATTCCTAACCCCAACCCCGGTACTGGTATAAAAAAGGTTCTGACCATTGGGATCCCTGTATTTCAACCACGTCCTGTAGCAAACAGCTCAAGTTTTACAAAAGCAATTTTACATTTAATTACACTTATAAGAAACTCTGTAGCTCATGACATTTGTGTTAGTAAATACTCGTTCACTATCAGCTAGAAGTCTGTTTATGAATAATAGATATTATTTGGAGATGGACCCCTCTGAAGATCAAATTCGGATTATAAAAGCTGACATTTCCATTGGGGCAGTGCGGATGGTGTACTGTTTAGCATTACTGACTCACAGCGCTGAGGTCAGGGGTTCGATTCCCACCTATATTCTCCCCATATTTGCGTGGGTTTTCTCCGGGTACCCGGTTTCCTCCCACAATCCAAAAATACAAGGCTAATTGGCTCCCATCAAATGAACCCTAGAATGTCTGTGTGTGCATGTACATGTGGTAGGGAATATAGATTGTAAGCTCCACTGGGCACGGACTGATGTGAATGTTCAAACTATACTAAAGCGCTGCGGAATATGTGTGCGCTATATAAGAAACTGTTAATAATAATAATAATTGGAAATATAATGTTGCTACTAGAAATGGAAAGTAGAGTCCTCATGCACTCACATTTTGTATGCATGTGTTGTGTCGCACATCATTCGCTTGTCAAATAAAAGAATCTTGTACAAATAGTAGAAGAAACACATGGAGCTAGGGTGAGCACTTGGATAGAAATTGACATGAGATGTGGTGCTAGCAATTATAGCTCTTTCATTATTTAGAAGGTTCTTGTCCTAGACGGAATGAGAGACGAACACAATCAAATGTACTAGTGGAATACTGTATATTGACTTTCACAACTTTGTTTTAAGAATGAGCAAGTTCAATATCAGAAACAAATGTAATATTTCAAAAAGAAACCTGCAACTAAAATGGAAATAGAAAATGTATTCAGAATTGTACTGGGCGTATGAATGTTTCGTATCTAAACAAGTCAACCATATTTTATCTTTCATACTACTGTATATACATTTATTAACTGTTACGGGGATGGGGGTGGGGGGTGGAATGTTATTACAGTTTTGATTTTTCACTGTGCAGATCAGACTCCCGCTGGTTTTTATAAAGCTTATCTAGTTCAAGCAACAGCAGCGGCCTCTCTCAAAGGAACGGTTGTATAATTGCTAGCAATATATTATTTATATACTTATATGGTATAATCCCTTCCTAGCAGATATTTATTTAAATAATTGATTGCTTGAGCATGGTAAAATGCTAAAGAAGGTATGTAGGGTTGAGACTAGTGTTACTTCATTAAAGTCTATGGATAATATATAATTTGCTTTAATAACCTGTCACTCATATTAATATACTGTGTACAAATACACATACATATTGTAAATTCACTTCAAAATAACGGCTTGTATGTTTTATTAATGTGTACTAAACCATGCCTTTCCTATAGTGACATTACAGTATATCGATCTTTTAAAAGTAAGCAGCAGAAATACCAGCTACCAATAAATTGAATCCATTGTTCATGATTCACATTTGAATAGTGACACTATAAAAAAGAAAACGTGCAATGTGTGCACCATAATAATAAATAACGCAGGTGGTTGTGTAGAATGTGGTCCATTAAGGTTCATTATACAGGTTTAATAGAGTTGTAACTTCTATTGATCTCAACAGAATTTATTAACAGAAATGGCCATTACATCTCAGGGCATGTGTGCAATGCCTTAGGAAAAACTAAATATAGTACAGTACTCTGATCAGCAATACATGTGTCACGGCACTAGTAGCTTGGCAATATGGCAATATTATGGCTGCATACAGAAAGTGAGCCCTGGCTAAAAGAGTGTACCAGGAGAAGTTTTGGAGACCTGTGTCTCCAAAATATTTGTGAAAGTAGAGGCAAATGCAGCGACTGTGCTTCAATATACATATGCAACACCATGATGACCATTACACATATGCGACACACTGTGATGCCCATAGCCGTGTGCAGTGCATTTTATTAGGGGGTGCACTGTCAAAGCGGTGTGCCTAGCACCACCTATTGGGCATGTCTAACACCACCATTGGGTCTGTCTAACACCGCCAATCAGGCGTGCACTCAAAACAATATAAAATGTCTCTCAGCCACACCATTATATCCTGCCTATTTGCAGAGCCAAATTAAGGTCTAAATGGGCCTGGAACTGAAAATTACCAAGGGCCTATTATGCGCAATAATAGGGGTTGTGGCCAGCACCTAATAATGTGGGGGGCATGACCAGTGTTCTGGTTGGGTGGTCTGCACAGGGGTGTGTCTCTATTTGGGTAAATACTTTAAACTAATTATATATGCCTGGAAAAGGCAGGGAGCTGGCATAGGAAAAATACAGGGAAATATATTGGCGGGTGCCCTCCAAAGGTGCACCCGCAGGACGCCGATGTCTTAAGATACTTGCAGGGTGAGGCAGCACTCCAGTCATCAAAAAATGACTGAAAGCCAAAACTTGGTAGAGAACATTTCAGCACCTTTTATGTGGTCACCTAAATTTACCACACCATATACCCCTTATACAAATCACTCAACACAATAGTAACCCCCTTATACTGTACTTGCCTCTTACACATTAAGCCACATTGAATGAGCCAAAATTCACACGACCGAGCCAAAATTTACACTATGGCACACAGATTAAGTCAAAATTCACATTATGCCACACAGATTAAGGCAAAATTCACATTTTGCCACATGGTATGAGACTAAATACACTATACCAAAGGGATTGAGCAATAATGCACAATATGCTTCATAAATAGGGGTATTGTGCTCCAAAGGCGCGCATTAAAAATTTACACCACAATTTCCATTACAAGTTTAGCCACACAGCATAATGTCCATTACGTATTATGCCAGACACCATAATGCCTATTAAAAATGATGCTACATAAGTGCTGCTTACCTACATGCTCATTGCCAGGGGTTCCATGCTCATTGCCAGGGGTTCCATGCTCAATGCCATGTGGGATTACATGCTCATAGCCAAGGGCGAATACATGCTCGCAGTAACTGGGGGACAGCCATCACCGGGCAGAAATGACAGCCATTGACAGTCGGGCAGAGAGCAGGGGGCTGCCCGGCTGTATTCAGAGCACTGCAGGTCCCGGATGTTTGAAATAATACCCCTTTTACACCAGAAAATACAGAGACTTACCGGGGAATATGGTCCCAGGATCATGCAAGGACATTTAACACCAGCCTGCATTTTCTAGTGTGAGGGGGAGAGAACCCCCCTTTAACCAACCAGCTATATCTTTGGAACCAACTGAACCCTTTTACATGAGACCAGTATCATATTGAAGAACTTTTAGGTGGGATTCTAATTATTGAAACTGGGACGTTTAATTCCAAAGATATATTCCCTCAATCAACATGAACAGCCATGAAATTACATTTCAGAAATGAAAAAAAAAAATCAGTTTACCTGCAATATCTCTGGAACTAATGAACCCATATGGACCAGCCTGGTATCAGATTGAAGGCCCAGCGATTTGGGTTCGACTGAATGATGCCAGAGGGGAAACTGGCAGTAGTTGGAACTGGGTGGGGGTCGGAATTAGCGGGTCCCATGCTAACGACACATGGCCAGGCTCGTTGGAAAGCCCCGGTCCTCAGCTACAAAATGGGCCTATTTGGAGAGTGGGCCTGGAGCTGTAGCTCCATCAGGCCCATTGTTAATCCGGCTCTGCCTATTTCAGTTTTAATCTTATATTTACTCTGTGTAACAGTGCATGCAAATAAAGTCAAAATCATATCTGGATGACACAGGTATGTAGTGATATGACAATGGTGTAATACAATTAATAATGCAAAACACACATAATTGATTGATGGGCGCTTATTTTAATGGAATACAGGTCTAAAAAGCAAGGTAGAAGGTGTTGCTGGTATTACTAGCAGCAATAAGTGTGGGGGTGGGGGCACAGCATTAGGGGGTGCCTGTGCACCCTTAACACTCAATGTGCACATGCCTATGGTGATGACCATTATACATATGCAGCACACTGTGATGCCCATTACACATATGCCACACACCGTGATGCCCATTACATATTATGGGTGGGATGTATTAAAATACATCACCACCCCACCACAGCAATGCTAGCGCATATGTACTAACATATGCGACTAGCATCGCAATGTGGTGATGGAAATTCCCGCAATACCTGTGATGTGGTGTGCGGGGGGTCTCCATCACATCCCTGGGAGCCTCCTCCCCTCTGCAGCCTGAAGGACCTCCGGCTGGAGGGGTTTGCCATCCGGGTCCAGGGCCAGGTTTCTTGGAGCCTAGGAAGGTAAGCCAGGGGGGGGGGGTTTGGCATCTAAGGCGGGTTGAGGTGGGCGGCGATAGAAGCGGCGGCAGGGTCTTAGTACATTTGAAAATGCAGTAAACCACCCAAAAACGGGTGTTTTACCACATTTTCACCTTAGTACACCCCCCATGGCACATAAGTGCTGCTTACCTACATGCTCATTGCTAGGGGGTTCTTTCTCAACGCCAGGGGCTACATGCTTGATTCCAGGGACTTCATGCTCGATGCCAGGGGCTTCATGCTTGATGCCAGCCTTGCCAGGGGCTTCATGCTCGATTCCAAGGGGGTTCATGCTTGTTGCCAAGGGGGAATACAAATTCATTGCCAAGGAAGAATACAAGCTCATTGCCAAGGGGGAGTTAATTGCTTATTGCCAAGGGGGAGGTAATTACTCATTGCCAAATGAGAATCAAATGCTCATTGCCAAGGGGGATTTAAATGCTGCAGCTCCTCACTATGGAACACAGCCGCATACAATGTAAAGCTGTGACAGCCGGGCAGAGAGCTGTCTACTGCCTGGCTGTACTTAAACCAAGTTAGCGGCTATTTTGAACTCTCCTGCTGCACGTCGAAGCTTGCTATCCAGCAGCCAACCATGAGCCACCACTGCTGCTCCTGATTGGCAGCCAGACCACAAGCTCTGATGGGCCCGCAGTCCAGTGGGAACCGCAGAATGCTGGAACCAGGGAGCCAAGAAGTCCAGGAGAGATGGAAACACCTGGTGTTGACCAAATTTATTTTGCCAACTGCTCCACTGGGGTCCAGGTGTGCCCCAGTCAGTGGCGTAACTACTGTAAGGCAGCCCCAGCTGCCGCTTGGGGAAGCAAGTGTCAGCAGAGTCTGTGTGGGCGCCAACACCCGCTCGACGCACTGACATGCTGCTACCTGCCGCTGCCCACTGGCCGAGCACCGGAGGTGAGTCAGTCGCAGTGTGGGTGTGGCCATGGCAGAGACGACAAATCCCCCACTGATTCAACTGACTGTACACAGAGCCGGCTATTGGCTACTGTGTACAGGATGGGCGGGCAGATGGATGTGCTAGGGCGGCCTGGGATGCGTTGGAGCCGAGGGAAGCATCTCTGTTATGCCTGGGGGGGGCCACAAACATTTTGGCAGGGGGGCGCAAAATTTATAGTTACGCCACTGGCCCCAGTCACACAATATAACCTCTCCATCACCTGAGGCTCCAGGCTGTGAACTCTCTGTGCTCAGTGTATGGCCCCTGGTGCCTGAGCTGCTGCAGATCCTTAATCGTCAGTGTAGTTGCCCACATTGATCTGAGGGCCGCAGATTTCTAAAATCTTGGGGATAGAGATTCATTTGAGAGAGATAAAGTATAAAGTACCAACCAATCAGCTTCTAACTGCCATTTTACAGACTGTGCTAGAAAAGTGGGGTTAACTGCACTTAAAATAAGGTAATGTAACAACTTATTATGTTTAATCCACAATTTAATATTAGGTAAAATAGAAAAAATGAATATTAAAAAAAAATATTAAAAGTGAAAAATATATCAATTATTTTTTTTTTATATGAATTCTTTATATTTTACCTAATATTAAATTGTGGCCTAAACTTAATGAGTTGTTGCACTACCTGATTTTAAGCACAGTTATCCCCACTTTTCCCAAGTTTTCTTTAACTGCAGCTTGGCCATCCAGCTACATACAAAGCACCCACACTTGATAACTTGATATCAATTCTTCAATCAATTCAGAAAAGTGTCAGAAACTGATTGCTTGGTACTTCATCTTTCTCCATTGTATCCAAGATTTGTCTATTCAAATACTACAACACAGAGGCGGAACTAGTGAGTTGTGGGCCCAGGTGCAAAAATATGCTTCGGGCCCCCCCACACTCAAAATAGGAATATTGTGTGCTGAAGGCGGGTGCCAAAAATTTAGGGTATAGCATTGTAGGAAAGTGTCGTGGACACATAATTCCACATAGTAGTGACATATTTCGTCAGTTAGAGCCCCTCATACCCTTTCAGATCGCATTTATAACCTGGGTTATTGCTGGGTCAAGGTGCGATGTAAAAGCACCATACTGAATAGCCAGGGTCTACCAATCTGGCATTTCAATCTGGGTTATAAGAATGGTGCGACACGGGTTTAGTGCATCTCTCTCTCCCTCCACCTCTCCGTCCCCATCTCCTATTTGTTAAACCTCTCCGTCCCCCTGTACCTATATGCCCCGTTAACCCATGCACTTCTCCACACGCTTGTTACCGCTGTAAGGCCCACATACATCCCCCAACAGCTATCTCCAGACCCCTATACCCACCACACACACACACTACGCTACTGCCGCTACCCTGTAACCATTTCCCCCCACAAACTACTCTTCTGCTGTGACCCTGCACCCCATCCCTGCACATAATACTGCCACTACCATGTACCCCATTCCCCACACACACTTCTCTACTGCTGCGACCCCGAACCCCACTTCCCAGACACACTACTCTATTACTGCGACCCTGAACCCCACTCCCCTTCACACTACTCTACTGCTGTGACCCTGTACCCCATCCCTGCACCAACTACTGCCCCTACCCTAAACACACTACACTATCGCCGCTACACTGCATCTAGGGATGCCAATCCCAGGGCATTTTTTCAATCCCGGAATTCGGGATGGAAAAAATGCCCAATCCTTGGATTCAGAGATTGGCTTCTCTAATTTAAAAAAAAAATGCCTGGCATTACCTTTATGGCAGGGTGCGGGCAGGAGCAGCTGGGAGCTGTGCGGACAGGTGGCTGCGAGCCAGGACAGGAAAGCGATGCTGTGCTGCTAGGGGCGCAGCCGGGTAGCTGGAGCCTGGCAGCTGGACCAGGGAGCTAGAGGCACGCCAAGAAGCTGGGACAGGGCATGCAGTGCGGCTGTGGGTGGGCAGAGAGGCTGTGCGTCCTTCGGCAGTGTGGCTGTTCTACCTTGCGCAGCATGATCTTTGACCATCACGATGCGCTGTGCTGCAATCCAGGCATTGCGAGTGCTCAGACGCTGCCTGGCATTAGACTGCGCCAGGAATTCTAATATTATACTAACCCCTCTCCTCAGCACACATTTACATGACACACACCCCCCTCCCCAGCAAATATTCACATGGCACCCAACTCCCCAGCAAATATTTACATGGCACCCCCCTACCCAGCACATATTTACATGTAAAGCCCCCACCCTCTCCAACACATATTTTCATGGCACCCCGCACCCCTACCCAGTACATATTTACATTGCACCCCCCTACCCAGCACATATTTACATGGCACCCCCCTCCCCAGCACATATTTACATGGCACCCCCCTCCCCAGAACACATTAACATATAGCACCCCCCTCCCCAGCACAAACACAGGTATGTACCTGAAACTGTGCTGGCTAGCTGTAGAGCTGCTCTAGGCTTTGCCCATGCCTGCTGGGTGGGCTGACTCCTCCAATTCTTCGGGTGTGGTTGCGGGGCTGCTCCTGTTGCTATGAGGGGAGAAGGATGGGCGGACTATCACAGGGAGGGAAGAGGGAAAGGGCATTGCTGCTGCTCGTATGACAGGAGGAGCAGCGGGTAGGAGAATCGCGCTATCACAGCCCATGCTGCCGGCGCCGCTGACACAGGCGCAGGCAGTGGCTGTCACTAGGGGGAGCATTTCCAGAGCGGTGTCGGGTCGGACTCAGATCCACAACAGAGATCCGACCCGTCACCACTCCCTGCTGCACAACATCTGTCCGTGGGCAATGCATAGCTAAAACAAAAGGGACGGACGGGGAAACGGCGGCATGCGGTGCAGACAGCAGCGGGCCCCTGAACTGGCTGGGGCCCTGGTGCACTGCACCGTCTTCACCGCCAGTAGTTCCGCCCCTGCTACAACACAAGTGTTTTATGGCAGCATTTCAGTAAAGTTGGTTCAAATACTATACCAAATCTCACACACTAACAGCCCATTTAAACAAAAGCCCATAAAACAAAAAGTTGCTGTTAGTCATAGACTGAAAAACTCTGTGATAGCATCATATTGGAGCTATGGACATGTCTGCATTATATTCTTAGAATCTGGGCAGATATAGTTCTCTGCCTACCGCCAACACACACTGACAGTAGGTTGCGATCAATGACTTCATATTACAGTGCATCAGCTGAAAACAGCTTTATATACAGTAGTTTCCAGCTTTCAATTTGCTGAACAGGGAGTTCTATTAAGGGGTACTAGTTCAGCGTGGGAGATGACTATCCACATGCATGGAGGAAATTAATGTGAAGTAATCCCATGTGTTTAGATCAGGCATGTCCAAACTATGGCCCTCCAGCTGTTAATCTCCCAGCTATCGTGTTTTTGAAAAATGACAGTTGGAAGCTAACTGGCTCAAACAATATTTATCATACACAACGGGTTTTATCACTTGTTGATAAATGGGTCTCTGTACTGTATGCAGGCTCACACTGTTCTAGGTACAGGTTGAGTATCCCTTATTCAAAATGCTTGGGACCAGAAGATTTTTGGGTACTTGTTTCCTAGCACGGCCACAACGATCAAGATCGTGGGCATCATAAGGGAAAATCGGGGGCATCGCGGCCATCGCATGCACTAAAAAAATCGGGTGCGATGGCCGCGACGCGATGCCCGCGATTTCCCCATAGGGAACAATGTTAAATGCCTCAATTTAGCCGCGATGCCCCCGATTTCCCATAGGAAACAATGGTAAATGGCCCAGAAACCCCCAAAAACACCCCTGAACAGTGAAATGTCCCCCCAAAAGTATTTTACGGCACCCCACGATCAACGCAAACCCGAAGCGTGGCGAGCGGCGGCGGTACGCGTCCTCCGACCTTTTCATACCCCCACTATCCACGTCGGCGTGGAGTTGAGAATAGAATAGTGTGGCGAGCGCAGCGAGCCACCGAGCCCGAAGCGTGGTGAGCGCAGCGAGCCCTGCGAGGGGACGCGGACACCTGTGAAGCCCGCGAAGGGACGCGTTTACCTGTGAAGGTATCCGCGTCCCCTCGCGGGGCTCGCTACGCTCGCCGCGCTTCGGGCTCGGTGGCTCGCTGCGCTCGCCACACTATTCTATTCTCAACTCCACGCCGACGTGGATAGTGGGGGTATGAAAAGGTCGGAGGACGCGTACCGCTGCGCTCGCCACGCTTCGGGTTCGCGTTGATCGTGGGGTGGCGTTAAATACTTTTGGGGGGAAATGTCACTGTTCAGGGGTGTTTTTGGGGGTTTCTGGGCCATTTACCATTGGTCCCTATGATGATTTGGTGAAATTGAGTCATTTAACATTGTTCCCTATGGGAAATCGGGGGCATCGCGGGTATACCACTAAAAATGACACACGATGCCCGCGATTGTGGCCGTGCTAGGAAACAAGTACCGATTTTTGTATAACGGATTATTCCATATTTTGGAATATTTTTATATTTGAATTATTTATCTTGAGGTATCTTGCATTTATGTTGCATAAACACAACATACACATGAAATACACACAAATATATTTTATTTGTGCATGAACAAAGGTTTTAAAACATGAAACAAAGTTTGTGCTTCTCAGATACTGAATTTGAATGAGAAGCAATCCCGCCCTTGCACATATTTAGTGCCAGTTACATGTTATTTCCCCAGTAGTGCCCGTTACAGATGTCCCCAGTAGGTTATTAACAAAAAATAAAAGTACATTTTGGAGACTATGGTTTTCGGAATAATTTGGATAACGGATATTTGGATAAGGGATACTCAACCTGTATACCTATTGAGAATTCATGAAAGTATTATTGGAGTTGAACTCACTCTGCATCAGCTAAATGCAGAGGCATGTGACTCCAGTAAGATTACGCTTAATCTTTATACGATAATTTATCTCTAGGACCTTCTGTCTTCTACAGTGGAGCGAGCAGTTATCACTTGATGAAAAGATTACATCTGTCATGTATATTTCTATTTCTTGGCTCCAGGCATAAAGAAGTGCTGAGTCTGTCACTAAAATGATGAAATAAGCTATAATTGTTTATTCAGAAGGCATAAAGTACAAGAGACCCATTAAAACTGCCGGATTCTTCAGCCTGGCCATGTGTAAACTTATGTAGATTGTAGGCTATCTATTTCTGACCGCGTAGGTCTTGCTCACTTTTTCTATACTTTTTGCTTGGCAGTTATGTCAGTGCTTCCTTGTTAATTTGAATTCATTATTAATGTGTATACAATTGGAGACTCTTTTGTTTTCACTGACTTGACATTTTAATTTACATTTCTAATCAGTGATTTCATGGTCTCCATTAGTGATGCATATAAAATATGCCTAAAATTATCCAAACATGTTTTTGTTCTCCTTTATTACAGTATTTAAATGTTTACTACATTTTCTGGCTGCAGTAGATCAAGTGAAAGTAAATTGACTCTACTGTTTGTTAGATTTGATAATGGAGTGAAGATCACAAACAAGATAATGGTTTGCTTGACCTTAAGGCCTTAATTTATTCTGTGGCTGATAATGTACATCTAAGTAACAAAGATGGAGTTCTTACAGGGCTGAGAGTGTGTGCCATAGGCATAGGTTATATAGGCAGTGCCATCGAGGGGGGGGGGGGGGTACCTTTTTTTTCAGTGCCGTGTGCTGAGCGCAGGAGAGAGGCAGCTGAAGCAGCACCCAGTCCTCCGATACATGCTGGGGATTATTCTGGTTGATTTGCTCAGATGCGAATTTGCACCCTTGTGAGTCAACCAGAACCCACCCTGCAAATGGTGGTACGCCTTTCCCCCCTCACAGCGTGTGTTCGCACGCAGGGCCTGTGAGTCGATGTTTAACATAAACATCCATTCACCAGCCTATGGGTGAACGCCCACATCATTCAATGGTTGCCAACCATCGAATCATGTGGAACGTGCACACATAGTGAAGTGACTCTCAGGTCACTTAGATTTGCGGCACCCTCAGAAGGAAGTGGTCGGGTAGCTGACATCTGGTGATGTCAGCTGTCCACCCCTGGCACCGACTTCACGACCTGAGTACCTTGGGAGCACCCAGCGTTTACATGGGAATGCCCATGAAATGCTGGGTTTTCCCATGGGCACGACTATCTGCAGCTGCCCCACGCCCCCCAGACACAGCCTTGGGTGCATGCACCTAGAAAACAGTTGGTTCGCTGTGGCCACATGCACCCGTCATATGCACACATGCACAGAAATGTGGCTGCGCATATGCCAAACATCGGTCCCTGTGCGAACGAGCGCTGGCTGTGAATGGACCAGAATAAAGGTCCACAGCCCGCACCCCCTGCAAAGTTATATTTTCATTTACAGGGATGTGACCACACCCCTCCCATTGGACATGTCCTCCTGTGGACCACGCCATCTTTTTGTTGGGGCCCGGCGGTGTGTTCAGCGGCCCTGTATATAGGCCAAACGCTAAAGAAAGAAGATAGACGTACATAAAGCACATGAAGTATCAGACTATTAAACTAAAATACTATTTATTTCTCATTACTTATAGAAAAAGGATAGGCTTATGTATTTGCAGGCAATATTTTACTGCACTTGCAAGTGCAGTAAAATAGTGCCGTAATATATGTATTATTATATTACACATTTTTATATTAATGTATTTATTTATAGCAAATTAGATATTTATACAGAAATGCTAAAGGTAATACTTTCATAAACTGAATATATTTTCTAAGTGGCGAGTTTTTAAAGCTAATGATTTTCCGTATTTTTGCTTAGAGGATTTGAAAAAAAAAAATTTCAGTAATATTAAATACAATGATTTTTTAATTGAATGTAATTGCTGATTTTATTCCCACAAGCAAAGCCAAGGAAAAGTTTAAGGCTTTGAAAAGAGGATGTGGTTAACAAACCAGCTGTTGGGATGCTGGCAGTCAGAATACTGATGCCGACCTCTTGCATTGCATTCAGAAGACCAGCACGGAAATCCCAAAATTGATGAGGATGCCAACACCGTAATTCCCTCTGCTAAGATACCAACTGTAAGTATGTGGCTGACCATTGAGAGCAGACTACTTATATTTTGTCAGTATTTATACTGTACATGCCATTGCCTGTATTGAGTCACCATCACTCTGCCTTGCATACTGCATTATTTTAGGTATTTAAACTGTACATGCCATTGCCAGTATTTAGTCACCCTCACTCTGCCTTGCATACTGCATTATTATAGGTAATTGTGCAATTGTATTAAGAATTAAAGTGAGTTAGAATGTATTAGTGGCTGGGATGGTATGTAACCTCTTACCATTTGTTTATCTTAGTTTTAATGCTAGTGGGAGAGGGGCTCTGTCTGGGTGGGGTCTCAATCAATTAACTTAGAAATAGCTTTTAGTATTTATTGAGAATACCAGGCTGACTACAGCCTGGCTGACCATTGAAAGCGGACTATTGATATTTTGTAAGATTTTAAAGTACATAGCTTAAAGTCTGGACTTAGCCTGGACTTAAACTGGACAGAAACTGCCGACCAACTTGACATCTTGGTATCAAAGTGACTCAGAAAGACAGAAAACAACAGCAACTCAGAAAACCAAGGGACTGCTTTGAGTGAGCTCAGTTCATTCTCACTACATACTACTCCTGGTTGTAGCCTAATCTGGCTATTCATCCATAATATCACCATTTCTACAACTGCTAAAACTTTGAATATCACTCTTTATGCCTGTATGTGCACTGTCTGTTTTGAAAATGCCCAGCTGTACATCTAATGACTTCACCTCTCTTGCTCTTTCATTGATAGTAGGTGTCCCCCAACATTTTATTCTTGCCCCTCTTCTTCTGTATCTCTACACATCCACTCTGGGTGAGCTTATTTGCTCAGTCGACTTCCACTATCACCTCTATGCTGATAATACTACAATCTACCACTCCTTTCCTGATCTCTTTCCCTCTATCCTTACTCATATCTCCAACTGTCTCTCTGCTGTCTACTCTTGGATGACCCAGCGCTTTTTTACACTTAAAATATCAAACACTAAGCTGACCTCTTCCCACCTTCCTGCATAAAACTTGACCATCTCTCATCCTAACCTACTGTTTATGCCCACTTCTTTCCCTTCTGTGTCACCCCTGTCTGTCTAACCCTCCCCTTTAGAATGTAAGCTCTCATGAGCAGGGCCCTCTCTCCTCATGTGCCTTTCTTAGAATATATAAACCTCTGCCAACCTGATGATTGCTGCAGTGTCCTGTCCCCTGATGCAACTATCCATATTTACCATGTACTTGTCCTAAACTGTCTTGTGCTGTAATTCGTTATGTGTTTTTGCTCATAACTATGCTCTGTAAAGCGCTGCTGAATATGTATGCGCTATATAAGAAACTGTTAATAAATAATAATATATAAATGTGGTGCAAGTTAGACTTAGGCTGGGGTGTGATTTAGAATTAGGCACTAGTGGGGGATTTTGGATTAGGTTGCAGAGGAGGCAGGGTTACTCTGCATGGTAGGATGGTTAGGGATGGGCATTACCTGGGAGGGTTAAGCTGTGGGGGAGGAGGGTTAGGGTGAGCAGGGAGAGGTAAGTATACTTTTTGAACCCCTGTTATGATTCCTTCTATTGGGATTTCGGCATCAGTACTTCGACTAGCAGCATCCTATAGCCCTAACTGTTCTGCAAAACTGAAAGCAAATTAGTCGTACAGTGCACAAAATAAGTGAGCATTGAAAAACGATGAATATTAATGACCTACGTATATGTAGACATGTATGCACCCCTTGAGACAGCTCCATCTCTACTATATGCATGCTAGTCATCTTCATCATCATTACTGTGCAACTGCACCTACCCTATAATAGAGGCAAAAGACTTGCCTGGAAAAAGTAACCAAAAACAACAACAAGAAGTACAACCTAAGCAAAACACTTCTATACAAATGGGTTTTTATAATAGTGTCTTTCAAGGTGGTTAAACATAATAATGCCCTTTACTACAGTATATACAGTGCATCTGGAAAGTATTCACAGCGCTTCACTTTTTCTTCTATGTTACAGCCTTATTCTAAAAAGGAATAAATTAATGTTTTCCCCTCAAAATTCCCACACACAATACCTTATAATGAAAACATAAAAAAAAAATTGGGAAATTTTTGGAAAATTATTAAAAATAAAAACTAAGAAATTATATATATACTAGCTGACTCACCCGGCGTTGCCCGGGAAAACCTTGAGGGTTTTTTCATTTCTAAAATTGCTGTAAAATTTTGTCTTATGCTGTTCCAAAGGCCCAAGATTATAATTTGTTAAAACATCCACCATAATGTTAGAATTTGTTTGCATTGACAGCAATGAAATCAGTGGTGATGTTGTTGTTTGAAACACACCGCTCCTGTCTTAATAGCTTCCACTCATCCATTCATGAGATTTAGCACCTACTGTATGATGCATTTATTTTTTGTGTTCTGTGTGTTTGTGTGTTGTACTGTTTTTGTGTGTGTGTGTTGCAGTGTATGTATTTGTGTGTTGTACTGTGTGTGTGGTGTTTATCTGTCCAATGTGTAAGTGTGTGAGGTGTGCTACTTATATATTTGTGTGTGCAGTGGTCGAAAGGGAAATTTTGAAGTGGGGATATGTGATATTGAAGACTGAAGTGATGTGTGCGCCAAAGGCACCCGCACTCCAGAAAAAGGGGTGTGTCATTGAGTGTAGTGTACCACACCATATGCCCCTTATACTCATTATGCACCACAATAGTAGACCCCCTTATACTTGCCCCTTAAACATCATGCAACACGGAAAGTATAAAAATTCACCTTGCGATATAGAATGAGCAATAAAATTCACATGGAAGGAGCCAAAATTCACATTATGCCACCTAGATTGAGGCAAAACTCACGTTATGCCAAATTGAAAGAGCCAATATTCACATTATGCCACATGGATAGAGGCCAAATTCACATCATGTCACCCGGATTGAGCCCAAATTTACATCATGCCACCTGCAATGAGCCCAAATTCGCATCATGCCACCTGAATTGAGCCAAAATTCTCATTATGGTACCAATATTGAGCCAATATTCACATTATGCCACATGGATTGGGCAAACATTCACGTTATGCCACACTGATTGAGCAACAATTCACAACATGGTACCCGGATTATGCCAAAATTCACGATATGACCCACTAAAAGAGCCAAAATTCCCGTTATGCCAAGGGATTGAGCAAAAATTAACATTATGCCACCCGGATTGAGGCCAAATTCACATCATGCCACCTGGATTGAGGCCAAATTCACCTCATGTCACTCGGATTGAGCCCAAATTCACATCATGCCACTCAGATTGAGCCCAAATTCACATCATGCCACCCGGATTGAGCCAAAATTCACATCATGTCACCTGCATTGAGCCAAAATTCCCATCATGGTACCCGGATTGAGTAAAAATTCACATTATGCCACCTGGATTGAGCCAAAATTCACATTATGACACATGACACAGGGACAGAGATGGCGTTGTGTCGCAGGGACAGAGATGCCAAGGGGATGCAGGGACAGAGATGGTGGGGTGATGCAGGGACATGCACCTCCATGTCACACCGTATCACCCAGCCTTAGTGCACTACATGTCACTTTCCTCCCACCTGCTACTGGTCATGCTATAGGCTGAGGGCAGCAATTAAAGGGCAGATATAGAGAACATGGATGCATGAACAGTATATTTTATAATGAGCACACATGAGAGGGAACCATTGCACGAGACAGCTGGGGGGGAGGAGAGCTTGGATAGAAGCTGCACTGTGAAAGAGCCCAGCAGAAGTGGCTACAAAAGGTATAGCAGAGTGGAGTGACTGTGAACACTGTGCAAGGGGGCAGCAGAGGAGAAGCCCCGGCACCAGTGGCGTAAATTCATCCCAGGTGCCCGGAGGCAAGAGTAATATTAGTGCCCCCCCCCCCACACACACACACACCCTATGTAAATGTAGTGTGTATATTATGTTTACAATAAAGAATGTGTGAAGTCTATGGTCCTGCTAGGAGGGGGAGTCAGCCTCAGAAGCAATATTTAAGGCTTTCAATTAACTGATGCAAATTTACAGGAGAGGAGATGTGCCCTCTTGGGAACAGAAGCCTGGTGGTGGATGACTCAATTGCCTCTGCACGGCACCGATGCCGGCATCACTTCTGGCTGCTGTCTTTTTGTATGTTATACAACTGCTGCTTACCTGCTGCACAAGTCAGGTGTCCCAAAGACTCCTCCTACCTCTATTGGCAGCAGGAAATCCACCAAAGACAGCACATCGCAGCCTCATACCCTGCACTGTCTCACACACAGGCTGTGCTGCACCAGCAGAAGAGACTATGGGGCACAGCGCACAGTACCCTAGAGAGCACAGCCTGACCAATAAGATCACTGCCCCAGATGCAGGTTGATCTCCCCACCTTTATCCCCCATATTTGTCCAGACACCAGCATTTAAAAAAAAGTTTAGTGCTGTAACTGCTGGTATGCCATACCATTGCATAGCAGCCCACTTTGAGCATTGTGTGCGTAGTGTGCTGTGTGTATCTGTGCAATGTTTAAGTGATTTTTTCTGCTGTAACAAAACTCTGCTGGTAAATTGGATTCTTACTCAAAAACTTACATTTGTAATTGTTTAGTCTGTATTTTGGCAGGAAAGGCTATTGTATTAGTGTGTGTGTGGGGGGGGTGTATTGGACTTTCCCTATTCCATAGCTCCCAACTTTAAGGGAGAAGGAGGAGGGACGAGTGTTGCGCGCACAGGTGCGCCGAAAATTTGGGGGGGCATGGCGTATACTCGCGGCTCCCCCGTCAGCCCATTTTGACCCCATCCCCCTGGCTGCCATGCCCCCAGCCCCCTGGCTGCGGGAATAGACGCTATGCGCATGCACACAGTGTTTATTCACCGCTGCTGCGGGAGTGAAGCGGGAATGTCCCCAAAAACCGGGACATTCCCGCAGTTTTTGGGACTGTTGGGAGGTATGCCTATTCACACTTAGCAGGAAACCTTTTGCTGTTGGTGGGGCTATCAATTAAGGCCCAGACACAGGTCTGAGATACTTCTATTTAATCTGAATCTGGACGGCTGTTTGCCGTGTGCGGCTGTTAAGTGTGTAGTGTAAATAGTAGTGTAGCGGAAATATTAGTAAGAACAATGGAGATATCCCGGAGATAAACAAGAGAGGACAGGAGGACAACCATCTACCTTCTAGTATCACCCAAACATACTGCTATCAACATCCAACAGTGAGCTAAGGACTTCACCACCTCCAACACATTCTGAATGTAAAGCCTGGACAGCCCTCTCCAAGCTCCCTGCCTGCATGTCTCTAATACCTAAAGTATGCACATAGCCAGTACTTTCTGTTCACCCTAATATCGCAAGTCATATTTTATCTGTATTTCAGTGTGCCAGATTCCACATTAGTTCTCTGTGCATTGTATATGTCCCTCTATACCTGCTTCTCACACTACCTACCTATCTCCGTACTTATTTTCTTTTGTCTATCTTGACACTATCATTCTGAACTACACTGTTGTACCAGAGCTATGGTTCTCATTCACTTCCCTATATCTCAGCTGTATTGTGTACTAAGATTTGTGCTGTTAATTGTTAATTAATTGTCCTCTGTTTTTGATCTTCTGTCACTGTTATGTCTAGTTCTGTTTACCCTGTACTGTTCTAATGTGTTCTACATGTACAGGCTGCGTACCACTTGTGGCACCTTATAAATAAAAATATAATAATAATAAAGTGTGTGTGTTGTGTGTTTGTGTGCAATGTTTTAATGTGTGTGTTCTGTGTGTGCTGTAGTGAATGTGGGTGTATGTTGTACTGTGTGTGGTGTGCTATGTATGTATGTATGTATGTATGTATGTATGTATGTATGTGTGTGTGTGTTGTGTGCATCTGTCCAATGTGTAAGTGTGTGAGGTGCTCTACATATATGTGTGTGTAGTGTGCTGTGTGTATCTGTGCAATGTTTATGTGTGTGTTCTGTGTGTTTGTGTATCTGTGCAATGTTTAAGTGTGTGTGTTCTGTGTGTTTTTGTGTGTTGTACTGTTTTTGGGTGTGTGTTGTAGTGTATGTGGGTGGGTTTTGTACTGCATATGCATACCCTTTAACATGACCCATTCCATTAGGTACAAAATGCTCTGTTCCTGGACTTCCCTGCTGGTGGCGGTTACAGAGGTTGGACTCCAGCACAGTCCAAAATTCAAAGAGGGGGGGGGTTACATCAACTGCCAGTGCGTCCAGGACAGTGATGTTTGCAGTGACATTAGGTGTGGCTCCCCTTTTTCAATATTGGACTGTGCTGCAGCCCCAACTCTGCAACTGCCACTGGCAGGGAAGTCCAGTAACAGAGCATTTTGTACCTAATGGAATGGGTCATGTTGGAGGGTATGCATGTGGTGTTATTATGTGTGCGTGTGTTGTGTTGTGTGTATCGGTCCAATGTGTAATTGTTTGAGTAGCGCATATATGTATATATGTATGTGTAGTGTTCTGTGTGTGCATATGTGGTGTGTGATATACAGTATGTATATCCCCTGATAAACCAGATATTTATCTGATAAGATTAGATATGATAAATAACCCAAACCAAATATATTTACTTTATTACCTTTAAATATAACGGCAACGCTGAAATGATTGCACACCCACACAACCTTGTTATAAAATGTATGGCAATGCTTTACTTAAAGAATAGCTTCATTACAGGTATTTACAAATGCAGACTAACACAAGAAACATAAAATTGATTAGCTAATACTTAAACAGTAATTCTAAATCAAATCAAAATGGACACCTTTCAAGGACAGTGATCAGCCATGATTAAACCTCCTTCATAATTACCTCCAGCCCCCTGTGCTTCCTTGTTCTTTCTCAACTGCCTTTTTTCCTCCTTCTATCACTCTGATATTTAAACCTTTATCACATTAATTAATTAATTACTCATAAGCATTGAGTCTTATTGGAAAGCTCTGCTTTCAATCATGATGTCATAATTAACCCAACACCCAACTTCAGTGGCCTTGTGGGTCTACGCATGTGTGGCCTTGTTCCCATCTTATTCAGTTTGTGGAGACTAGCTTACTGTCCTTGCTACATTATACTGTCAACATCACATTCTTAAGCTTCTAAAACCAAAAACAATTCTTCTATAAGAAATCACTCTTACAGCACTGTTCTGAATGATCAGCCATTTTATAACGAGATATGCAAGTCATGCCTAACAAAATGGCTGCTGCTTCTAACATATTATAACTGTTTAGCGCAAAGGGAAGGCCTCATACGCAGTGAATAGTACAGTGTGCAACAAGCTAAAGTCATCTGCAGCAATAATAGCGGCAGTCAGGAAAACAGAATATAATAAAAGCATAGATTTATTGATTAGTTGATTTTCTGTATTATCAGTCCATCCTCAACTTTTTTCATATCTCCGAAAAAAGTTCATATCTCTCGTACTGTGCATCATTTGTTTCTCTCTTAATACATCGGAAAACCTGCTTGAAGCATTTCACTAGTATACAGAAAAATCAATAATATTATCTTGGCAAAAACATCAAACTTCTTAAAGCATATATAACATTGACTTATGCGAACCAGTTATTGGGGTTCAACCAAATAAACCAACTGTAGGGAATCACATCACTCACACCTGTTCAATAAACTAATTTTTAACCCAAATAATTTAATTCAACTTTCCTTTTAACGTCACCAACAGTTTAGTATTTGTGATGCTTGTACCATATTTTAATTATATTCACAAGTTCAAATACAATTTTATAAACTTGGGATAATGTAAATAAGTGTGTTTCTTTAATATACCATGTGTTACTTTCAAATCTTCATGTTGAATCACCACTGTATTAATTAGTAAAAGTACATTTTATTACAATAGATCCTGTTTGTAACCATTTAGAAACCTTATAATCCTTGTGGTAATGTCCATGGCTTATGAGACGGTATGTTTGAGAAAACATCATAAGAAACAATTCAATGAGTACCCCTTTTTTTTCTCTAGATGTTATACTAGCACACCCAACTCTGTCACATAACTACATGTTTTGTTGTACTCCAAAATATCTACTGTTATTACACTCTTTACCAATTTTAAACCTAGAGAGAGTCAGTAACCTTATAAGATTCACTTGTGTAAATCCTACATAGAAAATTAAGTGTTGTTTGATTTGACTGCAAATATAGGTAGCCATTAACCCAACATTACCGGAGTGATACCGTAGATGACAATATAAACAACAATCAGTTTACCTTATTGTTCTTTCTATCAGCTCATGATGAGCGTCTTAAAGAAGAAATGTCATTTTGCATTTAGATATTATGTTTGCACCATTGTTACCATCCTTATTTAGAATGCCTCTTCTTTACTGATACCTTACTAGATGTATTCTATCAATGGTTCTGGTGTGGATGTTCTTAGTTACTTTTATGCTATTACTCATATATTTATTTTAAACCTTCTAATTAGTTTAACATATTGGCTATCAGTATTTTATTACCATCCTCTGATGCATACCGAAACCTGGGAGCATCAGTAGTATGATGTATATGTGTGTCTGTTATGATTATACTTGTGGGATTAAAATTAAAATCAGAAGTAGAATACACCACCATGACTCTAGTATTACCTCTTTGATAACTATACACACTGTCCTTGCCAGCAACCAATCCCTGGTAACCCTCATTCACTATAAAAACTTAAAAAAACAAAAAAATGACTTCTTCAGTTAGTTAGTGTATGGGAAACTTGGTCACTCATGGGGATCATTGTTTTACACCTTGTCCACAACCCGCAGGGACACCACTAAGGGTATCCCCCGATTCCGTGGACCTCTTCTTGCCCACAACCCGCAGGGACACCACTAAGGATGCCCCCCGATTCCGTGGACCTTGTCTTGGTCTGTGTGGGGGCCCTGGACAGGCCCATCATCAAATAAGTTTATTAAGTTAGAATCACAGTCACAATATTTATCTGCATCAGTTTCTATTTCTTTCAACTGATATCACCACCAGGTCGGAAACCTTCTTGCAGTGAGACGCATTAATTCAATTGGTTTGTTTCACAGGGACGGGTCTTGCCTTTGATCTACGAGACATTTAATTGTAAGAATTTTCTCACCATTGCATAGTCTCCAGGCTGGGCCTTATAACAACATCCCTTCATAAGCTTGTTTGCTTTTCTGGTAAAGTATTTAGATGATGTGAGAATTAGAGTGACAAGTCTGCTGCTGGATGTTGAATAGGGATTGATGGTCTCCCAAAAAAATATATATATCAATTAAAATAATGATCTTATAAAGGGACAGGTTCAGTGGCTGCTGAGGAGTAGTGTGAATGTCATACAAAACCGAAGACAAAACTTCAAGTCAACTCATGGTAATTTCCACACCCACCCTAAATTAAGTGTTCTCAATATGCATTTGTTAACATGTTCAATTTTGACTAAAACCTTTTAGTGAATGGTGAGTGCAACCAACCTTCAATAACCATACATTGATTTATTCCTTAGAATACCTTTCCTGTCAAATACCTCTATAAATTTTTTATTTTTTTTTAATACCATATACCTTATGGGATAACATATCTGAACACAAACTTCTCAAAAATATTTCTTTGCTGTAAAGGATGCTGTACATGGGACAGCTGGCATGTTCCTTGTAATCAAGATAACATATCAGATACCATTTAAATATAATGACAATTTTGTATGCATGTAAATTCAATAAATTTATTTTTAACCTTAGGAATGGACCTTGGTAGGGCGGATGTGAGATGGTTCTATAGGAATAATTTTCCTGAGTTCATTCTTCTGCAGATGCGTTTGGGCCTCTGCATAAGATGAAATCAACATACATGCCCTCTCTCTCCTTACATGGGTCATCCCATGGGCAGCTTCCGCATATGCCAGGAGGAGGGGTTTGGGGAGCTACTGATCTGCCCCCACCATCTTTACATAGGCCATTAGCCTTTTGACTGCATCCATTCATCATCCATTGGCACATTCCTTTTAAATACACAACTCTTGATGTTTTATGAGATTCTGCTGGTCAATTGTAAAAACATTAAATTGTATAGTGGTGTGATTCACAACAGTGGCCATCTTATTTTTGTTACCAAGTGCAACAAGATCACTTTATAACATGTGAGCTTGACACTTAACAACTACTGCCTTTGCAGGGAGTTGCACAGCCTCAATGAGCTCCTTTACTTGCTGTGATATTAGCGTATTATATCATAGCAAATTCACGATGGAAAATGAGGATCTCTAAATCCAATACTACCGCATATCCCGTATATGGCCATCCTGAGTCTCCTTGTTGGTGACAACTACAATCTTTGTAGATGGTAGTGGCGTGTCAGAGATATCAGGTCTAATTGGAGAAATTTTGCTTTAAATATTCCTCACAATCATGTTCTAAATCCTGCATCTCATCCATCCTCTGGGACTCCCGGGTCCCACCAGGTAGCAGAATTTAGCGTACCACACCTGACAATAGTCAGGTCATGTGGCGCTGCGAGAAAAGTTCCCAACGAGAGAACCATGCACTGGAAATGTGTCTTGTCCTTGAAGAGTTCATTAGAAAAGATATAGCATTAGAGACACATAGTGTGCGGTGTTCTGTAATTTCTATACAAAAGGCTGCAGCAGCCGCCACAGTCCTTAAACATGTTGGTAAAGCAGATACCACTCGGTCAAATGTGCAACTGTAGTACCTGATGGGTCTATGTGAACCCCCATGTATATGTGTTCAAACTCCCAAGGCCGCTGCTTGTTGTTCATTACAGTAAAGACAGGTATATGATAAATCTGATATATCCAGTGCTGTGGTTTCTGTCAGTGCGTGTATCAGAGCCTCAAATGAAGCAATTATGTCAGTATATTGTACTTTGTCAGCTCTGTGTCAGTTAGATTTAGTAGTAGTAATAGAAAAGGTGTCAGTAAGAGAATCCTGTAAAGAATTTAAACACATCATTAGATCATAAACATATTGAATCAGCATTGTGGTAGCAATCATGCAACTCATTGTGGGACATAGTGGGGCTGTCCATAAAACCTTGGCTTAATTGAGTCCACGTATATTGGACAGTGCTGTAAATAAATGTAGTAAGTCCTGACTATCTGCTATTTGATAGTAAGAGATATGCAGATCATAAATCAATGATTAGATGACTGTACTACTTCCATAACTGTAAAATGAACTGATTTACACTAAAAAAATAATAAGAATAATCACATTGGGCAGATAACCTGCAAAAATGGAGTGTTGCAACTACTATGGGTATTAGATAATATGCTTTGTTGTAAAATCTGGAAAAAAACTATTTCTTGTGGTCCATGGATGTTTAGAAACTTGTGACATGATTAGTAATGAAAAACTCATCAAAATCCTCTAACCCCGTGAGGGTCCTCATATCGGTTAGTGCCTTCTGACAGCAGTCTCTCATGAATTCCTGTTAATAATACACAATTTCTTCCAAACCACTCTGAGAAAAAACAATCATTAAATCATTACAAATATTTGAGAGAATATCATGATTAGTTGTGCAGCAAATGCGATTTACTAGTAGCAGAACCCAGTAGTGCTGCACCTAATTGTGACCTCCATTCCTTATTTGTGGGCTCATATGCATGACCAATGGATCTAGTAAAGTGGCAACATGCAATCAGATAAATCAGTAAGCATAAAAATGCAACTCAATATGCATCTTATAATAATCACTATAAAATCTGCATTTTTCAATAAGGGCTTTGATAAGGATTCTGCAGCATTACCTGCAGACTCAATATTTTTTCTAAATAATTTCTAGTGGCTCAGTAATAATAATAATAATAATAATATTATTTTTTTTTTTTAAAACAATTGCTTTTTCTGTGCAAAATGAAATGCATCAATTTGTAAATTAATCTTTTCTCTGGAATAGTCACACCTCTATTGGCTGGGATTTTTATTTAAATAAAACAAGCAAAAGCAATAGCATTATTAAGCTCAGACATCATATTAGCATTTGTCATTTTGGGGAAAAAAAATGGCAGTTTTTTTAAACAGATGTTGACAAAACAACATTATCACATGAGGGAAGCAGAGGGGAGGGGGCTGGAGGTCATCCTTGGGTATGGCTGATCACTGTCCCATACAAACATTGCAATAACTTTAATATATTTATTGTGCTTTTTTCAAAAGGGTAAACAATATCTTCAATTCTAAAATCTTTCATGTCCTTGTTATGGAAAACAGTTCTGTGACACTCCTTAGATATTTCACATTATGTAGGAATAAAACTTTACTCTCATATCAATCTCATTAACCATTTCCTGCCTTTAATCTCCTACAGAGTTATTTCTGATGTTACTCTCACCTCATCACTGAAAAAAAACTTATTCCCTTCTGCTTTTTCAAAAATAAACAAAAAATTTCAAAATTATTCTTTTTTCCCCATTTTTTTTCTTTTTCTCCCTAAGGCTCTAAAAGACATATCACCTCTCCTCACTTCTCACTGAACAGAATTAACCCCTCAGTGGGACAGTACAATCTTTCCAAACATATGTGGGTTAGTGGGATATACTATCTCAATTCTTGAAGCTTTCACCACCTGTCACCAGACCATTGCGCGTTCACTCTCATCAAATAATCATTACCTCACAGGTGCATCATCATCACCAATTCCAACTAACTATGACCAGCATAGTATTTTCTATTCCTTCTCACTTGCTCACACTAGTCACATACTCAGAACTTTCTGTGATCCCATACAAATGCTTAAAAAGGTGTTACCTCTTTCAAAGACAAAAATGTAAATAAAATAAATGAAAAATGTCCCCAAAAAACCTAACCATGCGTTATGTGTCATTCACTGTTACCACACCTACGCCTTCCACATCCTGTCATTCCTTGTTACCAGTCTTGTGGGTCTCTACTGTCATTCTTTGTTACCAGTAGTCACGTGTCCAACCCCCACCCTTTCTTCTCTTGTTATGTTTCCCCATATATTCTACCTTGTACGTAGGTGGCAGATACCCCCTGTGAATCTCGCTACCGGTCAGCACTCTTCACAGGAAAAAATCAACTCGTCAAATAAAAAAATTATATGCAATATGTCATTCTTTGTTACCATATCTGCACATTGTCTAAGCGATCATTACACGCTTAGATCACTATCTCCCCTGGTTATCTAGCTAACTGTGGCCACAGTATTAACCCCTTAAGATACTCTATCAATTTAGTACCCTCCTCCTTTCAAAACAAACAAAATTAAATTAACACAAATCAAAAACAAAACAAAAATTGGCTTAAAGAAAACCCCACAGCCTTGAGTCAGTTATCACTGATTACCTTCCATTCATAAGAATAAAAATAAACCCAGGATTTATCTGCGCATTACTCAAGGTATATCTGATTCAATATATGTATCCAGATTAAGCAAATAGGCAACAGAAATTGCAAACAGAAAACATGGTCTAATATATCAATATGAACCTTTAAGAATAGATGTTATATTGGACTTATATCTCATCGATATATATCACTTTTCTTATCCAAAATGTATTACTCATTAAATGAAAAAAACATTGAATTCACATGATCATTTCCTGTTTCTTCACCTAACATGGACAACTCCTTATCTCGCATTACATCAACTGAATCCATCACTTTAGAGTTTCCAACTCACAGCTGCTTTGTTTAATAAACCAAAAAAATTAAATCAAAAACCCATAGCAGAAAAACATCAGTCCTACATTACGGACTTCATCTCCGCAAGACAGGAGACCAAAAAAACTTTACAATGAGATAAACTCGATCTTACTTTCTTTGTTATAAACAATATTCCAATTAACTTTATTTATTCTGGTGGTAAAAATGAACTGTTACTTGGCTTACAATATTAGCGTCTACTCCTTTAAACTCTGTATTTTAACTGACCTCTGTCTATGGATATAAAGAAATTAGCTCAAACTGTTATTGTAATCAGACTGCTTGCTAGCTCTAACAATGCAACGTATACTTAATTATTTATTAACATTTTCTTATATAAACCATATACAGTAGACAATCCGGAGGTTTCCAAACAATACAGATTATGGATAAATCATGCATTCCGTTTCTTCCACATGTTGCTGGCCAGTCAACCAGAAAGAGACGTAAATGCACAATCTCCTCTACCTATCTCTAATCACCAAATTATAAGCACGGGAAAACCTACAACAAATATATGCAACTTCTTTAAAATTTATAGATTGGACAAACAAAGAAACTCTAATTATCAAAACAACCGCTACAGATTAGTTACTTCAGCAATATCCTCAGCAGATAATATACATCAAACAATCCAACCGCGGTCACAAAATAAAAACAAACAAAAAAATACTGTCATTTAAAGAATATTTTTTTTAAAAAAGTAGAAAATTTATTGTCAGCATAACCTTTATACCAATATGCTTGCTATAGTCTGCATGCTTTGCAAATAAACTAAAGAAATACTCTTCCTGACCCAAGCAATGTTGTTTACAACTTCTTGCCAAGTTTCTCGCTGCTCGCCTTATCTATTCTCTGACACAGAGAAGAAATGGGCGATGCGGGGGGGTTTAGCAAGCTGACAGTCTGCAAAATGCAGCATTGTCTTTCCATGCCTTAAATTACGATCTATTTGTTTTATAATTAAAGAGCGAATAACTGATAGCGCAGAGATTTGTTTCAAGTAATATGGATTACCACACCTTAACAGATGTTTGAGAAAGATAAGGGTACAAAAATGCACCGACTTTACAATTTTTTCTACACATTTTTTTTTTTTATTTATTTATTTTTTTAAATAGCTAATTTTTTTTTTTTCTTTCAAACTTTGATTTTCTCAACTGACAAAATGTGAAAACCAACATCATTGAATCTCGCTGGGGCCTCCAACTGATAAACCAGATATTTATCTGATAAGATTAGATATGATAAATAACCCAAACCAAATATATTTACTTTATTACCTTTAAATATAACGGCAACGCTGAAATGATTGCACACCCACACAACCTTGTTATAAAATGTATGGCAATGCTTTACTTAAAGAATAGCTTCATTACAGGTATTTACAAATGCAGACTAACACAAGAAACATAAAATTGATTAGCTAATACTTAAACAGTAATTCTAAATCAAATCAAAATGGACACCTTTCAAGGACAGTGATCAGCCATGATTAAACCTCCTTCATAATTACCTCCAGCCCCCTGTGCTTCCTTGTTCTTTCTCAACTGCCTTTTTTCCTCCTTCTATCACTCTGATATTTAAACCTTTATCACATTAATTAATTAATTACTCATAAGCATTGAGTCTTATTGGAAAGCTCTGCTTTCAATCATGATGTCATAATTAACCCAACACCCAACTTCAGTGGCCTTGTGGGTCTACGCATGTGTGGCCTTGTTCCCATCTTATTCAGTTTGTGGAGACTAGCTTACTGTCCTTGCTACATTATACTGTCAACATCACATTCTTAAGCTTCTAAAACCAAAAACAATTCTTCTATAAGAAATCACTCTTACAGCACTGTTCTGAATGATCAGCCATTTTATAACGAGATATGCAAGTCATGCCTAACAAAATGGCTGCTGCTTCTAACATATTATAACTGTTTAGCGCAAAGGGAAGGCCTCATACGCAGTGAATAGTACAGTGTGCAACAAGCTAAAGTCATCTGCAGCAATAATAGCGGCAGTCAGGAAAACAGAATATAATAAAAGCATAGATTTATTGATTAGTTGATTTTCTGTATTATCACCCCAATTCCCAATTGTTGAAAGCCTCCACCATAATATTAGAAAGTGTTTGCATTCATACTCAATGACAGCAATGAAATCAGGTGTGGAGTTGTTCCTTTGTCATATGTTTCCCAGATCATCAATCTTTTTTCCAGATCGTCAGTCAAGGCAAATTGAACATTGGTGTTTTTTCAATTTCTAAAAAAAATTCCCAAAAACGGCTTTGAGGTGCCCACCACCGGGTCCAGAGGTACCTTGTTGCCAAATTTGGCGGCTCTTAGTGCCACGGTGTGTCCGCAATGCGACAGAGGCTTACGCACACTCTTCAACTTATTGTATGTATATATATATATGTATGTATGTATGTATGTATGTATGTATGTATGTATATATATATATATATATACATATATGGGTCAATCATAGGTGTCCCTCCGGGTCCCGTGCAAAAAAATTAACTTTACTTGTGTTAACGGTCTACGCCGTTTCTGGCATCCACCCTTTGTCAGGACCAACACAACATGTTGGTCCTGATGAAGGGCAGATGCCCGAAATGGCATAGACTGTTAACACATGTAAAATAAATTTATTTGCACGAGAACCGGAGTGACGCCTATGATTGACCTGTATACATTTGGTGGAAACTCCCACAGAGGAAGGCACCCAGGCAAGTTGGCAATGGACTGTGGGGAGTGCCAGACCCATATTGCCAATATATGCATATATATATATATATATATATATATATATATATATATACACTGGCACTCCCGACCATCTCAATAAGACAACCAACACACAGGTCTTAAGGTCATCTTATTGAGTTGTTTGGGAGTGCCAGTATCGTGGATCCATCCATTGAAAGTAATATGTTTGCCATTTCGTGGCCCCCGATCTCTGCGGTATAGACGGAGTGCGTAACAAAGATAAGCCGCACTGTACATGGAGTTTAAGGTTTAATTATTTTAATGAGAGACATTAGCATTACGTTACATCCACCCCTCATGTTAAGCAGAGAGCATACAGTAATATAAAACGTTTTAAGATAGTGCTATTAATTACTGGGTGGAGTTGAGTTAATTGGAATGAAGTATAATAGGTGTGAGGACATTTTTAAGATCAGTAGACTCTGCCAGATTTCTGTTCTCTACGATAAAGCCCCATAGTGTTTTATTCATCCAATGAACATGAAAATTGTGAATTAGCCCAGCAATAACAGAAGGTAACAATGAATTTAATCTAGAAGAGTAGCTGGCATCAGGGTTCCTACTTTGTTTAAAATGTGTTATACATTTAAAAGCACATTAGGAAGCAATGTAGGTCATGCATTATTCTTCCAAGATGTCTCTTCAAGCAAGACACACATTTTTGCGCATTTATATGAAATGGGAGCGATGTCAGATGTAAAGATGAGGCAGTCTTCTAGTGCACATGAATCTGTCAGAGAAGTTTATCCACTGTGAGTTGGTCTAGTGATGAAAATGCTGGCTTCAGACATAAATAAATCCCATGGCAGTGCTGAATCAAGGAAAAGCTTCACAAGCAGCTCGCTGGTCTATCTGTCCATATCTCTGTGTGAGATAAAAGCAGCCCCGCCAGAGATGCCGGGGTCAGACAATATATATACAATTCACTGTGTGGTGCATTTAATAGCTGAGAATCACAATTACAGAGAAATCATATCACAGCAGAAGAAAAGCTACTTATCATTAAGACAAATCTGGAGCAATTTAACTCACTTCATTATATTTATTACGTACATAATGCTACTGAGTCTAAAACTATTTAAATACTGCTCTTACCTTAATCTCATATCTCATAATAGTATATTTTTAAATGAACCTAACATATTGTTATCCTTGGAAGCTGCTGACCTCCTTACTTTCAGAGTTATGCACTGGAATTACAGGTGTGGATTTAAAGATCTACAGATAGAAAACCGACACCAGATGGTCGACAGTCAAAAGGGTCAAAAGGTTCACAGGGTCAAAAGTTCAACAGTTAAATGATCCACATGGATTGAAGGTGCCCATACACATTACAATTATTGTATACAATATATGTTATACATTATCGCATCTCATCGCATCTTGGTTTTTCAATGAGATGAGATCTAGTACAAAAAGTATGCACATACTTTTTGTGCTAGATCTCATCTCATCTTATTGCAAAACCAAGATGCTATGTGATGCTATATTGTATACAATATTATATACAATAATTGTAACGTGTATGAGCATCTTTAAAGTCGATAAGGTCAAAAGGTCGAAATGGTCCAAAGGTCAACATGCAAATGGTCAACATAATTTATTGGTAGACTGTGCATGCCCCAAAGTACTTAATTGATGCCAGCTGCAATCAGCAGCAAAAAGATTGTGCTATGAATTGTTGGTGGGAAGAGGGCCCCAAACTAGTATCTTCCCTAGGGTCCCATCAGGTCTAACTCAACCTCTGCCAAATGCCTAACACTAAATATCCTCCAAGTGCCTAACCCTTAACTCTAAACCCCAATCCTAAAACTGATTTAATGTGAAATCATGTCTACCTTTTCTGTTGAATGTATGCATGGTGACCTTTTAAACCTGTTGATCTAAGTCCTGAGTGCAGCCGAGCTCCCCCGAAACTCCCGAGCCGCTGTGAATAGCAGAAGCCAACAGCAGCCCCAGAAGAAGAAAAACTGGCAGCCCATTCAGTGGTGAGTATTTCTGGGGCAGAACAAATCTTAGGGGGGCGCAGTACCCCTGAGCCTTCTCTATCTGGGGGCCCCCTGTGGTTGGCACGTATTTTTAAAAAATATATTTTTTTTTTTAGCTAAAGGTTTTGTGCATGGGAGCAGGGTAGTGCTGCAGCTTTGCCTATCTGCCAATGTGACAATGATTAATGGTGCTGAGCATCGGCAGCCAAGGCACACTGACTGCACAAGTGAGGCTGATAGGCTTGTGCTGAGCTCTGTTTTGTGGAGCTCATCATATGCTTCTCAAGCCCATGGAGGACAGCAGCAGCAGCGGCCTTGTCATAGGAGGGTTTTTAATTAGAGGCAGCGCTGAGCCTGTCAGGGCTCCTACAGAGAAAGGTACAGAGGGACAAACACAGGCTTTTCATGTGGTTATATACACACACATATATATATATATATATATATATATATTAATCCCCCCTTGCATTTACCCATTGACCAAGTTTATACTGCCTTTACTCTGTTTTGACAGTGTAATATGCTCCCATGCAGTTTGCGGCCAGTAGTGACAGGTGGGATGGGGCTCCCTTTCTAAAGTGACCCCGGTCCCGCCAAAGGCTTAATCCATCCCTGGCAGTGCCAGTAGTTCAATAAACAGCCTGGGGTAATTCACATGTAAGAACAAGTGCAGTTAATTGGAGCAAATCAATTTGTGCTTCTGGTTAAGAAACGCTTGAATACATGATAATATCTGAAATGTATATATTTTCGAAGTTATTTATATACCACAGACATATTCTGCAATGCTTTACAGAGAATATTTTGTCATTTGCCACACTAAAGCAAACAATCTTAATTTTTTTTTAATACAATCTATATTCTCTGCCACTTGAATTGTGGAAGAAAACTGCAGCACTCACGATTCCCCCTTTGCCATAACTTGACCTAAGTCATAACCACAGTGTTTAAGTATACATTGTATCTTAAGTTTTTTTCTGAAACTTTTAGAGCACAAACTAACACTATGCCACTTGGCTAGATATCACAAGCTATCAGTTGCAGTTGATATGGAAATGTGTTGTGCACTGCAATCTGGTCCTGGTCCAGTACATTGTATTGTGGGTGTATCTAAAACAAATATGTATCATATAGGCAAAATAGCAATAGATTTTTAGCAGGCTTCCTTGGCTGTATTCCATTCATAATTTTTTGTACTTGTAAACAATAGATATGGAAAATACAGTAGATCTGTATGTATAACATATCCTATATTTTATGCTAAATCATAGTGTATGGATGTATCTGGAGCAAAAATGTATCATAAGGAAAATGTAATACTAGATTTTCCAACTGAATAAAAACACGTCAGCAAAATCCAGCAAGTTCAGCAATTTCTACTCCATTACACCCTCCCAGCATATACACAGACAAGCAGCAATTTAAGATAAAAAATCCTGTTGAACAATTTCACACCACGCAAAAAACATTGACTTGCACTTCACCTGCTCTTTATAAAGCAGCAAACTACTTTTAATGAGCTTATAGTTACTGTATTTTGGGAGTTACTAACTGGAGAGATAGATAGAGAGAGAGAGAGAGAGAGAGAGAGAGAGAGAGAGAGAGAGAGAGAGAGATCAATAGAGTAGATATTATGGTAATATTAAGGGTTGCCAATCTATACATATAATAAAACCGTAAATTTTGTGTACATAGAATTTTTTTCTAAAAAATATGCTTCTAGGGACTGTTTATGATATACGGAGATGAAAAAAAATGTTTTCGAATATTTGTCTGCATCACACAAAAACATTGCATTGCATTTTCCTTTATTTACAGTTTAGTGACCTAGAAAGAAAAGCTTCTGAAAGGACACCAGTTGGACCAGGTACAGTGATAGGGGGCAGCTCTGCTATGCTAGAAATATAGTCCATCTGATAAGTAAACCAGATTGTTTCAGTGATTGAACCTACAGACTGAATTTGAAATATTTTATATTAGTTTTTTGGGGAATTTTTGGACCCTGGGAATAGATCTGGGTATGAAATAATAAACACGTAAATCAGGTGTGGTAATATTTGCAGTCTGAGAATTAAGATGAAGCACTCCCGACCAAAACACATGGAGCAGGATGTTCTCCATATCCCCACCAACATACTGTAGCTCAAAGGAAGAGGGAAAGATTCTGTGCATCAATTACAGAACCATATAACATAGCAGGTGTATTTTCTATGAGTTTTCACAATAGTGAGCCAACGATGCAGAAGAAACTAAATTAGAATGCATCTGTTCCCAGATTTCCAATCCCAAAGTCTCCCCTGTGTCATTCTCCCGCAACATCACATGAAAAGTATATGGATGGGACAATAGTCAATAGATAGTAGATAACAGTTCCTTAAGAGCCAGAGCCTTTTGTTAAGCTACTCTACCTGAAAACTATTTAATAGAATAAAAATTATGCAACTGTAATTACTGGTGGAAGCTGTGGAAAAAGAGGAGGTATTGATCATGGATGTCCATAAAAGACAGGAAAAAACATAAAGGGGAAATATCTAACAAAAACAGAAGCCAGTAACTTATCCAGGGGTAAAAATATTTATGATTATATCCAAGAAAAAGTCTGATTTAGTCTGTAACAGATAAGTGGAATGGGGAGAATGCAATAGGGAAAATGCATTCATTGTTTGGTTCCACGGCATAGCCATAAAGGCTACAGTTGGGAATTATCTCATTGGGGGAGATGTATTAAAATGCCATTTACGGTATGTTTGTAAAATAGTGAGCGGGTTCCTCTTCTCCTGCATAATAAAGAGAAGCAGGCACCCCTATCAACTGAATGTATTAACTCCCGTACTAACTATAAGGAAGGATGCTATGTTCTGGCTCTCCTTATCGGCACCCTCTTTGTACTGCGTATGCGCAATATATTATAAAAGAGCGCTCTCTCCCCCTGGCCGGCTGTAATGGGCATGTGCGAGATCTCGCTATTTTCACAAGAACTTGAGCGCAGCCTGGAGCCAGCAGCAGGGCTAGCGTTGTCTCTGCAGTGAGAATAGGACAACGCTAGCCATGGGCTGGCAAAGCGACAGGGCGGCTTAACGGGCAATGTATGCCTAGGGGGATTGAAGGGGACAGCCGTGCCGAGCGTTAATCAGTGGGCTGTCCCTAGGTTATGTCCACTGGTAATACATTTAAATAAATGTTATCCCCCCTAATTAACTAGTGTTAAGTGCAGCATATGTACTTAATGCTAGTTCATACATTTGCCCGATTAAGATTTATCTGTAAAAGCAAATTGCTGGAGACAAATAGATGGAGACAAATTAAAGCAATTGAGACATGACTTGAAAGTCAAAGACCTCCTTATGTAAGATGAGTAATATTTTATATTGGGAACCAGGGTCGGTGCTAAAGTGTCCGGCGCCCTCCTGTAAACCATACATTTTGCGCCCTTTCACATTGCCATTGCAACAAGCTGCAGCCCAATTGTTTTAGTGTATGCAACATGCGATACTATGGAGGATCCTGGGTGCATGTACATGTATGCATACACCATCTCAGTGCTGTGTCCGCAAAATGCTGCAGGCACTAAAGGTGCCCGTACACGCTGTGAGAATCGCATACGTTATGGGCTAGATCCCATTGCATTGCACGGCATGCATGCAATGTCTGTGCGATGCGATCTAAAAGCAGTACAAAAAGTATGTGCAGCACTCGTGACTGAGGGGAAAAGGAGAGGAGAGAAGGAGGAGATGGAAGAAGAGGGGAGGAGATAGGGGAGGCGCAGTGTTGAGGACTGGCAGTGGCACTGGCACAGCACACTGAGAAGAGGGAAGGAAGAGGAGGCGGAGCTGCTGTCTGTTAGTCATTTGATTGACAGCTGACAGGCGCAGGGAGCAATGGGTAGGGGGTGGATCAGGACATGACATGTCATCCAAGCATTCACAGACAGCGCTACATGCCTCAGCGCAAGTGTCCGTGAGGAAGAGGGGGGCAGGTCACAGGAGCAGGACAGTGTGTGCGCAGTGCAGGGAGCTGCTCAGCCTCTCCATACTGCCGCCTGCTGTCAGACAGGCACTGCGGGCGGCGTGCAGGCTGTGTGCACTCGCGGTGCAGGGAGCAGCTGATTATACTGCGGTCCGCCCGCTGTCAGACAGGCGCTGCGGGCGGCTTGAAGGAGTATGACAGTGAGGGCTGAGGCAGCTTTAGCAGAGCAGGGAGGGAGACAGCGCCTTTTGAGCATGGCGCCTCCCTGCTTTGCAGGAGCTGCTGAGTGGGTAGCGCCGGCCCTGTTGGGAACACCCAAGCCCCTCTCCCTGGCTAATTTGTGTAAACTCCTCATTTTTACTATAGGCCTCTTCCCAGAGTATAAAAAAAGTGTTAACTTCTGCTGCAATGAGAAAGAAGCTGCTATGGTAATATTGATAAGAAGTGCTTGAAAAGTACGCAGGTAGGTAAGAATATTCATTTTAAGAGCATTAACTTGGACAGTCCATAGAGTAAATTAGGAAAACCATTTTTTGAAGGTTCTTGGCAATCATATAGAAAGGCCTTGTGTAGATGATTAATAAAGTTGAGAATATCTCATAGATAAGAATGAACCTAGATACTGTACTTAATCCATTTTGTTTCCAGTTACAATTACAGTTCTGTGCTAGAGAGAATCAGAGACATTTGGATCCAAATCTTCCTTTTATAAGTGTTAACGTTATCATTGGAGAGCACCACAAAAGTACAAAACGGGTTAGAAAGTGAAATAAAGGGACTTCTAAAACATAATAAAATGTTGCCAGCAAAAAATGAGAGTTGATAATTGCTGTGAATATTGGAGGCCAGAGATTTAATCATGAGTGAATTTATTAATGTTGACAAGTGGAAACTTGTACCATTGCATATAAAAAAAGATGGAGAAACAAAACAGTACACTAGCAAGTGAACCAAGGGAGATCTGCAGGGGAGAACAGCTGCAATTCTTTAATTCCTATAAAAAAGAGCTACTTGTGCGTGTGACCCTCTTAAATGCCTTTTTGTCATCAAGTACTGTACCTACCAAGGATGGAGACTTAAGAGTATTTGAACAATGAATGAGGTTAATAGATCTCCAAATATTTCTGGCCAGCCAGAATGAATCTGGATGTACTAGGAATTAAACGATCACAGCCATCCTAGTGTACATGATTTTAACAAATAATTTGAGTTCCGAATTAAATATTCTGACCTGTCTTGGGAATAATTATTATCTCTGAACCAGTGGTTATTATACCATCAAACGGAGTGCCATCAAGAACACATCCCAACCAATTCTAACTATTGTTCTACACATGTTACATTTGCCACACCTGCAGTGCACATGGTTTTGTCCATTTGAGAAAGATTTTGCATTTGCAATCGAACCAGACACTTGGTCTCTTCTCGGAAGCCCTTACTCCTTCTCCTGTGGTCTCACCTCAAAACTCCAGACCAAAGACACTGCTTTTTGAGAATCTCTAAACCTTGTGGAACAGTCTTTACAGAATGTGATCTAAACATATGAGAGAAGTGAACACACGAGGAAAGGGAAAAACCCGTCTTCCAATTGTGCAGAGCTTTGGTTACAGGGAGGAGGGTTCTTTGTTTCCTTTGTGTACATGGAGACAGATTTTGGAACAGGAGCGGGATGTATTAAAATCCATCACTGCCCTTCACCGCCCGGCCACCGCGATGCCAGCGCATATGTACTAACATATGCGGCTGGCATCGCGGTGCGGTGACGGAGACTCCCCGCGATACCTGTACTGTGGTGTGCGGGGGTCTCCATCATCTCCCTGCCGCCTGCTTCTCCCCTTACGCCGGGGACAGCATTTTTAGTGCAGACCCTATCAGCGCTGCCCCAAAAAAGTGGTTTTGTATTAAAATACCAGAAGAACCTATTAAAACAGTCTCATCAAGTTACTTGGCAGAGCGACGACCTAAACCCATTCAGTGATATCACGAATCTGGATGTTTTTGCTACAAGACACGTTTTTTTAATTTTCAACATGGTCATGCAACAGGTCAAGATCCAAGTGAAGGGTAGGGGTTTCTTGATCCGCAATTTCCTGAAATGAGCAGAGATCATCAGCTTTCTTTTCCAGAGCATCATTCCGGGTTCCTAGCATCACAATTTCAAACTTTCAGACTTCAACACAAAAAGTTGTTGTGATTTTCCTAAAGGCCTGGAATTAAAGATGCGATGAGGTGAGGGAAATCCAAATTGATGCAAAGAGAGCGGAGGCAGCACAGCAGTAATCTCTGCAGACGTGTGTGAAGAATATGCCTGAACAGCTGCTACCAATAGAGCTTATCAGAGCTTTTAGTTGCAAGCTCAGATCAGATTTATCATTATTTACTGGTGTCTAAGAATAGTGGTGGTAACGTCATGTCCTGAGAGAATGGTAGAGCTCAGGGTGATTCCTAGCTGCAAAAGGCACTCACTGGGAGGATCCACATGTCAGCAGCAAGACTGGACAGAACACCAAACCATAGGGAGCAGATCCGAAAAACAGCTGCACAAAGCTGTCAGGTCCAAATATGGCGCGCAGCATTCCACGAGGTAGGGCGAAGAAATCAGCTCACCTAAACCAAACCTTAACCTTTTGTTTATTTTTTGTCTATATAAAATTACTTTTGCACTGTATTTGTTTGGTCACCTATTGTCTTCATTATGCGTGCATGAAAGTTGGGTGAGTGTAAGGGCAGAGGCAGAGCTATGGGAGGCAATGGAGTCATCTGCCGCCGGAAACCTGCTCCCAAGGTGGCACCTCTCCTCCCCTGTGAGTTTAAATTCATTAATTGAAAGCCATTAATATAGCATCTGTGGCTGAGTTGTGAAATATATGTTCTCTCTCTCTCTCTCTCTCTATAGATCTATATTTGGTACTCTTTACCTAGTACGGCGCCCATCGCGGGCATCGCGGCCATCGCATGCTAAAAAACGGGTGCGACGCGATGCCCGCGATGCCCGCGATTTCCCATAGGGAACAATGTTAAAAGTGTCAATGGACGCGATTTTAGTGTTCAATGCCTCAATGCCCGCGATTTTTCCATAGGAAACAATGTTAAATGGGCCACAGAGCCCAAATAGTCCCCCTGAAGTCTGAAATGGCCCCCACAATTGTTAACGCCACCCCACGATCAACGTGAACCCGAAGCGTGGCGAGCGCAGCGAGCCCGCGAGGGGGGCGGTACGCGTCCTCCGACCTTTTCATACCCCCACTATCCACATCGGCGTGGAGTTGAGAATAGAATAGTGTGGCGAGCGCAGCGAGCCAGCGAGCCCGAAGTGTGGCGAGCGCAGCGAGCCAGCGAGCCCTAAGCGTGGCGAGCGGACGCGGATACCTGTGAAGCCCGCGAAGGGACGCGTTTACCTGTGAAGGTATCCGTGTCCCCTCGCGGGGCACGCTGCGCTCGCCACGCTTCGGGCTCAGTGGCTCGCTGCGCTCGCCACACTATTGTATTCTCAACTCCACGCCGACGTGGATAGTGGGGGTATGAAAAGGTCGGAGGACGCGTACCGCCGCCCCTCGCGGGCTCGCTGCGCTCGCCACGCTTCGGGTTCACGTTGATCGTGGGGTGGCGTTAACAATTGTGGGGGCCATTTCTGGCTTCAGGGGGACTATTAGGGCTCTGTGGCCCATTTAACATTGTTTCCTATGGAAAAATCGCGGGCATTGAGGCATTGAACACAAAAATCGCGTCCATTGACACTTTTAACATTGATCCCTATGGGAAATCGCGGGCATCGCGTCGCACCCGTTTTTTTTAGTGCATACGATGGCCGCCATGCCCGCGATTTTTTACCCCCGATGACCGCGATGGACATCGTGGGCGCCGTTCAAGGTAAAGAGTACCCTATATTTCATAAGATACATTTTTTATATATTTTATATAAGATTCTGTGTGTGTGTATATGGGGGGGCACCAATATACATCTTGCCTCCGGGCAACTGGGACAAACTTACGTCACTGTGCAAGGGATATATATATATATATATATATAGACTTTCAAATCACAGCACTCCACTTCGATGCAAAAATACTTTAATACGCAACGTTTCAAAGCCTCCGCTTTGTCCTCAGGCGATACAATAAATACAAAAGACAAAACCATTTAAATACCTCACCCGTGCTGGCGTCCCGCCCGGAGTCCCGCTCACTTCCGGGTTGGCGCAAAGACGATGACGTCACCACGCTGCTCAGACGACTTTGTCGGCAGTGGGGGCGTCATCAGTGACCCATCACCATGACAACCATAAATACAATACTGAAAAAGAAGAAAACAATGATAAAAATTAGATCACTTGATCTGAAAACATTAAAAACAACAAGGCATATATCACAATATCAAAATAATCAACAAGAAAGATGTAAAAAGGAAAGTCTATTGGGATAATACTGCTAAACCTGTGTATTCGTTCAGACCGTTGGGCGTCAGGGTCCCCAGACGTTGAATCCAATGGGCTTCACATCTCATCAAGGAAAGACCACGATTGCCCCCCCTCAGAGACTGAGGGATATGGTCAATCATTCTATACCTAAGACTGGCCACGCTATGTTTTTTAGTTAAAAAATGACGGGCCACTGGCTGATCACTTACGCCAGTGGCGAGGGCCTTTCTGATGGCAGAACGGTGGGCTGCCATTCTGTCCTTGAAAGGACCCTCAGTCTTTCCAATGTACGATAATGCACAAGGACAAATAATTTGGTAGACAGTAAAGCGGGAATTACAAGTCAGGGTATGGCGAATCTGGAACATCTTCCCAGTATGGGGGTGAGCAAATTGAGGACCAGCCAGCATAAAGCCACATGATACTGGAGTTCATCCCACTGGAGTAATCCCAGAGGACTGGAAAACAGCGAATGTAGTCCCACTGCACAAAAGTGGAAGCAAAGAAGAGGTAAGCAACTATCGACCAGTGAGCCTTACATCAGTAGTAGGGAAATTGATGGAAACACTCTTAAAAGAAAGAGTTGTAGAATATCTCAAAACCAGCAATTTACAGGATCCAAAACAGCATGGGTTTACTGGGGGAAGATCATGTCAAACAAATCTTATTGACTTTTTTGACTGGGTGACTAAAGTAATAGATCAAGGTGGGGCTGTAGATGTAGCTTATCTAGACTTTAGTAAGGCTTTTGACACTGTCCCACATCGTAGACTGTTAAATAAACTTGAAAGCTTGGGATTGGATTCTAAGATAGTTGAATGGATAAGAGCATGGTTGCAGGAAAGAAAACAGAGAGTTGTAGTAAACGGAGTACAGTCAAAGGAGGGAAAGGTTACAAGTGGAGTACCCCAGGGATCTGTACTTGGACCAGTGCTTTTTAATATCTTTATTGGTGATATTGCAAATGGAATTGAGGGTAAAATGTGCCTTTTTGCAGATGACACAAAGGTATGCAACAGGGTAGACACACCAGGAGGGGTAAAACAAATGATTGATGATCTAGGTAGATTAGAGGAATGGTCACGAACATGGCAACTACAGTTTAATGCCAAAAAATGCAAAATCATGCACTTGGGTTGCAAAAATCCAAAGACTAAATATAGTATAAATGGCACTATAATGGAAACTACTGAGGAAGAGAGGGATCTAGGTGTCACTATTTCAGGGGACTTAAAGGCAGGTAGGCAATGTAACAAAGCAATGAAGAAGGCAAGTCAGATGCTTGGTTACATAGGGAGAGGTATCAGCAGTAGAAAGAAAGAAGTAATAATGCCACTGTATAGGTCATTGGTACGACCTCATCTAGAGTATTGTGTTCAGTTCTGGAGGCCATATCTCCAGAAGGATATAAATACATTAGAGACTGTACAAAGAAGGGCAACTAAAATGGTGCATGGCCTACATCACAAAACGTACCAGGAAAGACTAAAATATCTTAATATGTATACTTTAGAGCAGAGAAGGGAAAGGGGGGACATGATAGAAACTTTCAAATATATCAAGGGTTTTAACAAGGTACAGGTGGGAGACATTCTTCACAGGAAGAGGAGCAACAGAACACGAGGACATGCACTGAAACTAGAGGGAGGAAGATTCAGGGGAAATGTGAGGAAGAATTACTTCACAGAAAGAGTAGTAGATAAGTGGAATGGCCTACCATCAGAGGTGGTAGAGGCAAATACAGTAGTACAATTTAAACATGCTTGGGATAAGCATATTGATATCCTTACAAAAAAATAAGGATCAAATATGGTTTGAGGTAACATGTTTAAAAAAGGGGCAGACTAGATGGGCCAAGTGGTTCTTATCTGCCGTCAAATTCTATGTTTCTATGTTTCTATGTTTCTATACACATGTACATCTAATACAACCCTTAGCCTTATTATCCCGTTGGTAACTGTTAGATGAAGAGTCAGTTTTAACTAAGATGTCACGTAAGCTTCTTGCTCGCTTGAAGCAAGGCATGAGCTTGGTGGTCTGAAGTTTAAGCTCATTGTCAGACTTCACAACAGGCCAATTTTTCTTAAGGACATTACTAATGACCGGACTCATGCTGTTATAAGTACTAACCCAGGGGATAAATGGAGTAGTTACTCCGTCCTGGGATTTGGGTTTTAAAAGGTCTGTCCTATTAAGGGCAAGGGCTTTAGATTTTGAGAGGAGAAGTTCCTCTACAGGGTACCCTCGTAGTCTGAACTTCTCTATCATCGTATCCATTTGTGTGGCTGCTAGTGCAGTATCTGACACAATTCTCCGGACACGGACGAATTGCGAATACGGTAGACTTCTAATGGATGGGCGGGGGTGACAGCTGGAATATTCAAGAAGATTGTTTTTATCAGTGTGTTTTGTATATAATGATGTGGTAACCATACCATCAATTAACTCGATTTGTACATCCAAAAAGTTGATTTTAGATTTATGGGAATTATATGTAAATTGGATGAGGCCTTTAAGGTTGTTATGGTTATCAATGAACTGACTGAAATCGTTGGGGTCACCCTTCCATACTATTAGCAAGTCATCGATATATCGATAGTAGTGTAATATACGCTCAGATATGCATGGGTTGTTAAAAAACAGGTCCTGCTCAAATAAAAACATAAAGATGTTAGCATATGAGGGGGCTACCGCCGCCCCCATAGCACATCCCGAGGTTTGAATGTAAAACTTATTACAATAAAGGAAGAAGTTCCTAGTCAAAATTAATTCAAGAATCTGCAAAAGAAAATTCACATCAGGGCCATCGAAATCATTCTGTTGTGCAATAAAAAGTCTGACAGCGGCTAGCCCCATTGAATGGGGGATAGCCGTGTACAGACTAACCACATCAACTGAAAATAAAGTCACATCATCAGCAAGTTTAGGCAGCTCATTCAGCTTGATTAATAATGAGGTCGTATCCATATCATTATCGCCACTGGCGTAAGTGATCAGCCAGTGGCCCGTAATTTTTTAACTAAAAAACATAGCGTGGCCAGTCTTAGGTATAGAATGATTGACCATATCCCTCAGTCTCTGAGGGGGGGCAATCGTGGTCTTTCCTTGATGAGATGTGAAGCCCGTTGGATTCAACGTCTGGGGACCCTGACGCCCAACGGTCTGAACGAATACACAGGTTTAGCAGTATTATCCCAATAGACTTTCCTTTTTACATCTTTCTTGTTGATTATTTTGATATTGTGATATATGCCTTGCTGTTTTTAATGTTTTCAGATCAAGTGATCTAATTTTTATCATTGTTTTCTTCTTTTTCAGTATTGTATTTATGGTTGTCATGGTGATGGGTCACCGATGACGCCCCCACTGCCGACGAAGTCGTCTGAGCAGCGTGGTGACGTCATCGTCTTTGCGCCAACCCGGAAGTGAGCGGGACTCCGGGCGGGACGCCAGCACGGGTGAGGTATTTAAATGGTTTTGTCTTTTGTATTTATTGTATCGCCTGAGGACAAAGCGGAGGCTTTGAAACGTTGCATATTAAAGTATTTTTGCATCGAAGTGGAGTGCTGTGATTTGAAAGTCTGCATCTAACTATTGGCACGGGCACCCACGCAAGTACTATTACAAGCGGCTGTGCTGGACACCACGATACATATATATATATATATATATATATCACAATCAACTTATACTGTATCATCACACTGCTTCTTGCTATAGAAGCTAAGCAGCCAATGTGCATTTGGGCTGTCCAATGGAACACTCATCACAAGGGGCCCATGCATCTCTATTAAAATGAGTGACATTGTTACCATAGACTGCAGGTCCATAACTAGGGCCCTTATTTTGATCGGTGTGGCCGGATCCGAATATGCGGCCAGCACCGTGCGTCCTAAACCCCGCCTTCCATACGGATCGCCAACTCCGTCCGTACGTGGTAAGAAGCTGTCCGAACGGACCGCACGTGTATTTCTCATGAATACACCTCCTCCATCTCAGGGAACCTCCCCCATCATTCGATGGTCGCAGAACATCGAATGCAGGGCCGAGTGGTCCGCCAGCTCCCGCAACCTCAGACCATACGGGCATTTCTCCGTGCAAAAGCAGGGATCTGGGCGGGCAGCTGACATCCGGCAATGTCATATGTCCGCCCCCTACACGTGCGTCATGGCCGCATTACCATACGTACGCCCAGCGTTTGCATGGGAACGCCCATGAAACGCGGGGTGTAAACATATGGTAATGAGCCCAAACAGCCCTTCACACCCCTCTCCACCCCCTGTTCGTAGTGTACACATTCCATGTGGAATGTGGACGTGCGTCCCGCTCGCACATGCGCAGAGACGCCTCTGCACATGCGCAGACACAAAACATCGGCGGCACGAACGCACGCGGATATTACCGCACTAACCAGAATAAGGGCCAAGGTCTTTGTCAGTGCTGCATAGCACAGTGCATCTGCACAGTTGGTGCATCCGCTGGCACACACATACTGTAGGTATGGAACTGGCACTAGCTGTTTACCAAGGGGTGCAGTACAGTAATGCAGGCACTAGGCAGAAATGTCACTATCTTAAGTGTTGCTACTCCCACAGGCGCTATGTGCGTAATCATTGCTACTCCGGCAGGTGCTATGTGCGTGAACTACTCCTTTGTGCATTTTGGCATAAGAGTCAATACCACAGTGGGCATTATGTGAGTAAGCAGCATTATTTCTGTGGGCATTATGTGCATAAGCAGCGCAATGCTATTCCTGTGGGTATTATGTATGTAAAGGTGCGTACACATGGTACGATTTAGTGTGCTAGATTGTGCACTATATAGCCAGTTTTTAATAGTATGCTAGATAGTGCACTATATATTTCCGTGTGTATGCACTATCTGACGTACGATACGCGCTCCCGCAGGTCGTATGGAAGGCAGCTGCTCGGATGAACATGCAACTCAATTCTGTCTAGAAAGCATAAGATAGAATAGTGTAGTATAGCTGTGACTTCATATCGTATATGATATCTTATGCACATTGTACGTTATTTTATCTTATGCCTTTGACCACCTAGACGTTCCTGGGAAATAGTATACAATATCCTACGGAACATAAATCGTACTGTGTGTATGCACCTTAAGTGGAACAGTGCTATTCGTGTGGGTATTATATGCATTAGCGGTACTACTTCTGTGAACGTTGTGTGCATAAGTGTGCGTAAATGTTGACGTGCATCTTCGGCGAGCAAGCTTCATATTTTAAGTATGGGGGGTACCAATTACCTTTCTGGTACAGGTTACCAAAATGTCTAGTTATGGTACTGATAGCCTACAGTATTTGACAACTCCAACTGCATTCTGGAACTGCATAGAACCCTCCATAGAAACCCATGGGAACTGCATTTGTGATTGGAAATTTAGGGACCACAGAGATACGGTACATGGAACATCTAGGCCCTAGGGCATCTGTATGCCTTGGGCCGCACATATTGAGTGATACATACTGTATGCTACCAAATATTGTTAGTGGTTTTTCACACTGTTATATGTGTTGTCTGTGTCATTTGTTTACATTTGCAATGATGGGTAATGAGAGGAGAGTGGATGAAGCCAGGATAACAGTATGGGGGAGATTCATTTTGGTAAGCTGGTGGCTGCAAGGTATGTATACTGTATATTCAGTGGGTGCTGAACATGCAGCTTTCAATCATTACAGATATGGGACATGCGTACCAAACCGATGGCAGATACAACAGAAAGATATATTGTCCAGCCGTACACACTGCATGATCTGGTGAACGATATATCATTTCCCTGCTGCTTCCAAAGACATGGAGTTATCAGCCATGTCCTCAGATTAGGCTGAATGTATATCATATCTGAAGATGTGTTGGGCGACATGCAGGAACATGCAATAGTGTGTACATATATGATGATTTCAATGATTTCGCTCCAATAAGTCATAAATCAGACAATCGTTCAAAAAATTGACTAATGTGTACCCAACCTTACACGTTTAACTTTTTGATAAAAAAAATGTCCTACTGTTTTATTTACCTCACTCGTCCAATTCAACAAGTCAAACAAGCACACCAACTACATAACTGCCAACAACATTGCCAAAGTGTGCGGACCAGGACAGCTGTCGATGTAACCATTACTGCGATAAAACAATGATATATGATATAAACAATTATATAAGAACCAACAGTAAAACAAAGCACTTTGTATAGAGGTCACCTTTGTCTCAATCATGTTCTCGAAAAACCCTTTGGGACATTATCAGCCGTTTAGCTGCCTGCTCCACCTAGACCACTGCTGAGTGATGCTGATTTCCTCATTGTTTTCATCTCTTCCCTCTATTACTAATGCATCACAGCAAAATAGGAAAGGTCGCATTAATCAATTGTTCTTCTGCTTACAGAGCCCAGGGATGGATAGTGACATTTGAAGAGGACTCTGCTATTTTCTAATGAAGTAGTACAATGAGGTGAGTTATATCATTTTTGTTAGCTTCTGTCCTAAACTGCTGCAGCGTACCACACTAGAGTATATCTCAGAGGGGCCCGGCAGAGGCGTTCTACACAAATGCTGTTTGCTTTAGAGTATTTCAGAACAATAGCAATTTTTGAACTGGGGAACTTTGTCCCCATTTTTCAAATACTATATACAGTTACAAATTGGTTTTGAAACTGCAAAACTGACAACTTTGAGGCTACCTGTAATTCAGAGGAGGGAGCAAATTTAGAAAAAGGAACATGTTTTTAATTGGACCAAAAAAAATTATAATGCAAGGTGTACTGATATATTTTAGATTTAGGATTTTTTTTTTGCATGCATAGTAAATACGTGCTACTTTTGCATGTAGCTCACAACTGCTGATTTTTACTCTGTACTTTGGGGTTCAGTTGAACATTTACATCTACCCCACCTGCAATGCAACATGGTTTTGCCAAAGTGCCCATTTATTCCTTTTTTCACTGTTTAATTTGTTTCATTAGAAGCAGGACCTACAACAAAGATAACATGAGCTCGGTCATATTGATAAAAGCCGTCCTCATAGGCTCTACTGGCATTCCAGACTCCCGTATCTGGCGGCTGGCATGCTAGCATCTCAGCCCCACATTCGTTGGTGCTGGGTGGCAACTGGCGCGCCGGGAGAATGCTCGATGAGCCTGGCTCCATCTGTAGATTGCAGATTTACATAGTTGGCAAATCATTGTTTTTTTATTTTTTTGTTTGTTTGTTGTTTACATATCATAAACCGTTAAGCATTACTGAGGCAATTAGGGCTAAGGGGGTTATTCAGACATTAGTGCTTCTCTGCTTCCCTGCGACCAGATAGCCACCACCCGACCAGAGTTATATACTGTCCTGTGCAAGGCTGCAAAAGCCTTGCAAATATATTGCAGACTGGTGAATAACTGCAAATCCATTCACAGCTCACTCACTCGCCATCAAATGATTTTCCCTTTTTGACAGGAAGTAGACACTTTTGGTTTAAAACTGTCTGTTTAGTAAGATTGCTAAGAAAAATGCTAGATGTGATGGAAATAACCCAAAGGGGGAAATTTACTAAGAATACGAAAATTCGTATTCGTATTCTTAATACGAATGAATACAAATGCATACGGCTGTTTTAGCCATATGCAAATTCGTATTTCGGAGGAAAATTTACTAATCAGTCGTATTTGACTGATTCGTATTTTCCAATGGCGTATGAATTCATATTTTTTCCAATACAAATTTGTATTTTAAAATACAAATTTGTATTTTAAAATACAAATTCACATTTTAAAATACAAATTCATATTTTTAAATACAAATTCGTTTTTTTTTAATACAAATTCGTATTGGCAGCCTGCACGGATCAGTCAGATAATTAGCGTCCGTATTTTAATATTCTTTTGAATGGTAATTCCTATTCGTATTTTCCGATGGTGTATACATTCGTATTTGTAAATACAAATGTGCCATAAATACGAATACAAATTTCCGTACTTTCAGGATAGTAAATCCTGAAAATACGTATACGTCTAAAAAAATCGTATTTGACTATACAAATAGGAATTTTGCTTAGTAAATTTCCCCCAAAGAGTGTCTGGGAAAGCACTCCGGGCCCTTATTCGAATTTGCAGCCTTGCAAGTCCACAAAACCCCACCCTGCGAATGCCCGTAGGCCCACCACCCCTTGCAGCGTGTATCCCCACACACAGGCTGCGAATGGATGTTTAACATAAACATCCATTCGCATGCTGCGCGGAACATACACATCTTTCGATGGTTGTCGACCATTGAAAGATGTGGAAGGTGCACGCATATAAAAGTGACTTTCAAGTCTCTTACATATGCGTGCACGCTTGGACAGAAACGGGCGGGCAGCTGAAATCTGGTGATGTCAGCTGCCCACCCCCCCACCTGCGTCACGGTCTCATTACCATGAGAACGCCCTTGGTTCTCATGGGAACGCCCATGAAATGCTGGGTGTTCCCATATGGTAATAGGGCTTCCCGGCGTCTCCTGCCCTTCTCCGCTCCCCGCTCGCCATGTAGGGTGCGTGCAGAAATGTGCATGTGCAGATGCAGGACAGAATGAACCGGAATACCCCCTAAGTGTGCCTGAGTGTTTTAGGGGATAGTGTGTGATGTCAGCACCAAGCTGAATACGCCTTTTTCCATCGCACCCCCGAGAAAGTCCCTGGCTACTCTGAGCCCGCGGTGACCTGTGCCCAGTATAGAAATCATTCAATGGTCAGCCTGTTATGGGTTTTGGACATAGTCGCGCAGCTTCGAGTGGATGTTTAGCTGTACGCATCCATTTACCCAGCAAGCACAATAATTACCAAGGTGGGATTTCACTGTAGTGGGGCGGTGTAGTGGGTGTTACATTACATTCCTGGGTGGCAGCTTCACTGGCTAACATTAGCAGTTCTGTAGGATATACTATAGCATTAGCATACAATTCTAAACTACGCCCAATAGCAGCTTTGCAATTGCATCTGAATTAGGCCCATATTGTGCAATAGTTGGGTACAGTATATTCTGCATTTATATTTTGTCTGTGTGCACACTATTATATTTATGTATCCGTATCTGTACAGTATGTAATACAATTTGCTGTAATAATACTATGCAATACAATTATGTTGCATGTCCCCGTTTTTGGCAAGCTGTGAAGCCTTCCATATTTTTCAGCTACATCCGCCACCACTCGCCATCCACCAGAAGCGGGCATGCGTGCACGAGACACTCGTGCACCCTATTCAGATGTAGCCCGCTGCCTCCCCGCTGCCCCCTGTAGCTGCCCGGACCCTGCACTAACCCCGCCCGTCTCCCTGAAGCAGAGACGGGCAGGGTTTCCGCTCCCCACCACTGAGTGCAGGGGACGCGCGTGCGTGTGAGACGCTCCCACATCCCTATCAGATGCAGTGCCTCTCTGCCAGCGTGAGCCAGCACTGGCTGACAGGCACTAAATCTTTATATGTATTATGCAATAATGTGTGTTACTGTAGGCCTGCTGACCTGGAAATATGGTCTGTTGCCTTGGCATTATGGGGCAGATGTATTAAGCCTGGAGAACAAATAAAATTTAAGGTAATAACGCATCAACTCCTAACTGTCAAGTTACAGTCTGGGTTTAAATGACATTTAGGAGCTGATTGGCTGGTGTTATTATCACCTTCCATTTTATCTCTTCTCCAGGCTAATACATCTGCCTTTATAAGAGATATATGGTTCAACCAGGGTTTGGGCAGCAAATATTGCCCATCCCTGCAGTAAGCATTCAGCACCCATCTACATTCACCTTGCATAATTCATTGTGGCAAGAGCATCCAGTTTGCACATTGTAGGGCATGCAGAAGCCTTGAATTCTCCCTTGTGTGAAAGATTAATTATATCGCTATTGTAATATTTTACTATACAGTTTTAAAACCTACTTCCTGTTACAGAGTGATCTGAATTTTAATATGAACTGAATTTAGTGCCTTTACCTGTGCACAGTAATTATAGCCTGTGCCGGTAACACATTGTTTTGACATTAACTTTATGAATGTCTTCTCCTTAAATTGAATGCGTAGCTCAAAGAGGAAAAGCACAGGAGATTAATGAGCAAATCCAAATGCTCATACTGCAGAAAGATAATCCCAACCTCTCTTCCCATGTCTATAAAGCCTTAGAATAAATTACATTGACAAAACATTTATCATCAGTCTAATGTTTTATTAACAGCTGACAGCAAGGCATCAAAATAAAAATACAGTTTGGCTTGTAAATCAATAGCACTAAAGTTATGTGTTTTGTAAAAATGATATGTAATTACTTGTCTTTCAAAAACTTGATGTCTCTATTGTGTATACTAAAGATATTAGTCAGCGCTTATCTGATTGGATTAATCAATTTATACGGTACACTTTTCTATTCTAAAGGTTGGTGGTAGGGAAAGCTACATTGCTCCTGGTCTCATTTTCCTATTTAATAGCTGCCAGCTGACAGTGAAGTATTGAAGAATACAGTAGGTAGACTGTATGAGTTCCTAATTATTTAGATTTTTTTAAATTAAATATTAAAATATACAGCTTTTTTTTCCAGAGTACCTTTATTTTTAACATTTTAGTTTTGCAAAAAAAAATAAAAAATACGGCTTCATTTTGAAATATTTACCTTCTTGTGTCCGTGTGCCTCCTTCTGCTGGATATATATATATATATATATATATATATATATATATATATATATATATATAGAGGAGAAGGTTTGAAGCAGGCACTCACCACAGGCAATAATGCCACAGTTGAAAGGTTTTACTTAGATCATTATTGCAGCCGACGTTTCGTTCCTCGACAGGGATCTTTGTCAAGACATATGCACATCAATCAACAAAGACTGGAAGCACCAGGCACTATTATTATTATTATAATTATTATTAATAATAGTTTATATAGCGCACACATATTACGCTGCACTTTACAGAGAATATTTAAACATTCACATATAACAACATACCACAATAAAAAAAAACTTATTGCCTATTAAACTGGTAATAGAGATAAAAGACAATAGTAGAGACTGAGGCAGAACTCTGGGAGGCAATGGAATCATCTGCCGCTGGACTCCTGCTCTCGAAAGGTACCCCTCCTCCGCAAATGTAAAATCATTAATTGAAAGCCACTGAAATTGCTAGTTGCCGTTCCTAGTTTTACCCTATACAGATAGCAAGTAAGAATGTAGTTACCACCCCTGGATTTGCTGACAGGAAAAGAATGTCTTCTCAATGTCCATGTGGTCGACCCAATGCTGGAATAATTAACCAATATCCACAGGAAATGTAGTTGTGGACAGAAAGATGTTGTATCTGTAAGTTTCAAGCCAGAAGTGGATGGTATGCCGGGCGATAACAGCTTGTGTCAATTTTCGCCTGGTCAGATGCCTGCAAAGTCGGTAGGAATTGGGAACCCTGTAGGGTTGGTCCAGACTGCAATCCAATATTCTTGGCAGACAGTGGGTGTAGCAGCAATTTCTGATGTGTTTTGCTATGCCTGGTAGCTTTTTCAAAGGTAGAAAAAGCTTTGAAAAAGCTTCCAGGCGTAGCAAAACGAGTCAGGGATTGCTGCTCCACCCACTCTTTATCAAGAATTTTGGATTGCAATCAACCCTACATGACCCTACACTGTGTCTTTCAGTCTTAGCCTCCTTCTGCGTCTCAGTCTCCCTCTGTGTCTCTCAGTCTCAGCCTTGGCGTGCCTCTCAACCTTTCCCTATATCTATGTCTCTCAAGTACCCAATCTTTCTGCCTCTCAGCATCCCCCTGTATCTCACAGCCTCACCCCCCAAACATATCTACCAGTCTCCCCCTCCACCTGTGTCTCTCACCCTCAGCCTCCTCATGTTTCTCAATTTTAGCTATTGTCTGTCAGCCTTACCATCCTCATATGTATCTCAGCCCCCCATCCCCCATTATCACTTCTTTCACATGTGTCTGTCAGCTTTCATAATCTTCTCACAGCCTCCCCAAATCCCTGTGTCACTTACCCTCACTATCCCACTGTGTTTTTTTATCCCCTCATCATCCTGTGTTTCTCAGCTTTCCCCTGTGGCTTCCAGGCTCACCATTCTCGTGTTTCTCAGCATCACCATACCCTGTGTCTTTCAGTCTCCTCATCCCCTTATGTCTCTCAGTTCCCCATCCCTCTGTGCCTCTCTGCCTCACCATCCACCTCTGTCTCTCAATCACCCAATCCCCCTATTGCTCACCCTTTCCCTCTGTATCTCAGCCTTCTTCTGAGGCTAATCTCTACCCTGTGTCTCTCAGTCTCCCCATGTGTCTCTAAGCCTTCTTCTGCACCTTTCAGCCTTTTATAATCAAGACTTGGGCCCTTATTCAGATCGGTGCGTACTTTCCCGAATTCGTACGGAGCGGTCCGCACGCCACGCTGTGCGGTGGCGTGCGGACATGGTCCGTAGAAACGCCCACCGGTCCTCCGCATTCGGACGGAGTCACTCTTTAAGAACAGGGCGTGTTCACGGATGACATACAAACCATGCGTGTGCGTGGGAAACACTCAGATTCTGCACGGTCTGACAGCGTAAGCACGGTCTGACCGCGTATGCACGGCCTTCCCGAGTCAGAATGGACGGGAATCTGCCAGTACGCACCGATGCGGTGTACTTACGCACAAAACACCACCACTCTTCTCTGAATTTCCAAATGGATCACATGACACACTTAGGCAATTATCAAACCACTTTTGAAAAGGGATTGTTTATCCTGGTCATCTATTATTTATCTAATTGATCCTTAAACACTTACAACCACTTTACATTAACCCTAACATTCCCTATGCAATAAAAAATGCTATCTACCCTTTTGCAGCGTACATAACTAAACATCAACATTTTTTTATTTATCATTATATTTATACTTTTACTGTAAAATACTAAAATAACACACAGACAACTTCGTAATTAAACGTTAACTTTCATTTACACACCATAAAAAAAATAACTTAACAAAAAAAAAATCAATCCAGGAGGAGGTCGCAGAGGTCCTGCACATGGCCAGCCATCCGCATGAGGTCCTCCCGCAACCTCATTAGGGCCCCTCGCACACCCTGGGCTGCCTCCAGGTAATCTGTGGGCATGAGAAAGGGGGTACAACATTAATTATGCTACTCAGGTACACCTTGTACAGTCAATCCTAAGTACCTACACCATGAGAAATCATACATACAAACAAATACTTAGCCGATCCTGTATCTAATGGCCGAAAATATATGATCATGATGCTGCCACAACACACACACACACACACACACACACACACACACACATACACATACACATACACATACACACACACACACATACACATACACATACACATACATACTGTACACACATATACACACATACACACACACACATACACACATACACACACACTTGTGTGACATATACATTTGACAATGTATATATCAAAATCACCACAACACTTGAGGATCACTGACACTTCTCCTGGCCAAACACTCCCCAATCTACTCGAAACCTACACCCACTACAACATGCCACATTTAGCCATACATATATACCTGCATGTTACTGCTTAATAGCTAAACTGCATGATAGATAGATAGATAGATAGATAGATAGATAGATAGATAGATAACACATTAAAAGGCTACCCTAGTCACTCTACCCTATTACTTCATGATTCCTTGTCACATTGCCACCCAGGTCAAAGTGCAGCACTAAGCAAAAAAGAAAGAGAAGTGGCGCTGGTTTGATGAAAAGGTATAAACGTTTAATAACAATTAAAAGTAATAAGTACAATTGCACAATATGAAAAATAAATAATAAAATTAATTGGGGATCAGATGAATAAAAACAAATGAATTTGTTATAACTGGACCGGAGGCTGAATTGATGATTGAATAATATGACCAGTTCCATTGAATGAGGAGGTATAACGGTGAAGATAATCAAGAGGCCCACTGGGCTAATAGTTACCACACGATGTCTCAGATGGTCTAATCCCAGATATGATTAGGAGGGTGTCCTCAATTGATTGCGGTGGTGGGGCCACAATGGGCAATGACCCGATGTTAGCGGGGGCTAGGATGGTATATAGCCAGGTATTTCCCACTTCGCTCGAGGTCCCAATTTAGCGGTTGATGAAAGGCAGGTGTCCTCAAGGTTGGTAGACTTGGATGGTGAACCTCAATTCCTGCACTCGCTGTAAACAAGATGTCCGGCTGGGATAATGACCGATGGTGGTGGCAAGCTGAGAGAGCGTGGGTGATAAAACAATGGTGATCCAGATGGTCTGGGTGGGCAAAGGGTATTCAATGGATACAGTTGGTCCGGTCCAGAGTAACTACTAACGCGTTTCGCTGCTTGAGAGGTGCAGCTTTTTCAAAGGTGGAGTGTATACTGTTAGCCATGGGGTTTTTATACACATGGGCAAATGAGTGAATCATAACACCTGTGGTGTGATTTACAAACAACATAATATGTATAACAAATGCGTATCAACAGAAGGCAAACAATAATAATATACACTAGGTTGTTAGTATAGAACAGGGATTTCAAAAACGAGTGTTGTAAAGCATATTTTCAGGTAATAATTATAATGACAGGAGAAATGTATAGAGACGATAGTTAGCCAATCAGTTTGAGAGATACCGGATTTTACATAATATTGTGAGCGATTGTCATGGTGATCGGCAGCTAGTCCAATCACTAGTCTTAGCTGTCCGATCACATGACAATAGCAGTGTGTTGCCGGGACCCGGAAGTGTCGGGATCCTGCGTGCGATTCAAGCCTCGTTTCAGGCTCCGTCAGTGAGAGGCTTCGATCACGTGACCGCGTGTCAAGCCTCGTACTAGTGTTATACAGGGATTGGTCACGTTTCAAAACGTGTTGAATCTCGCTCCGTTTGTAGGTCCGAGCGAGTATCCATAATCAACATAGGAAATGAGGGATACTGGAAATAGTGGATATAATCAGCGTGCAAATTATTAAAAAAGAAGAACGGGGTCATGAGAAAAAGCCAAAAGTGTGTATTTGTATATAAACAAGAGGGCAGTGTATTTTTATTTATGCACATATGTAGATGATTCAAATATATTGCATATAAACAGGTAAGAAAACAGCTTGGATCGGTTGTCATGGTATTCATTGGGATCACATGATATTCGTCAGGATCACAGTATATAAAGAGCTATACTGTATATATATATATATATATCTATACATAGTGTCAATTCAAACAAAAAACGTATATATACATACATCATGAAATAAAAAAATAAATAAATAAATAATAATAAAAATAATAATAATAATAATAATAATAATAATAATAAAAAATAAAAAAATAAAATAAAAATAAAAATAAAGATGAAAATAAAAATAAATATAAAAATAAAAATAAATATAAATAATAATAAAGATAGAAATAAAAATAATAATAATAATAATAATAAATATAAATAATAATAAAAATAAAAATAAAAAAGTGAAAAATTCAAAAAAAGAAGAAAATCCCAATAGATACAGTATTCCATATATATTAAAATAACAGTGGTTCAATGTTAGTAGTATTAGAATGGGTTAATAAATGACCCTATATGGATGACATAAATTTCAGATCCATATGGAATATCCATAAAATATATAAAGTCTGACACATAACTATATGCCTAGGGTCAATAAGATGTATCTAGTACTAGAAAGAAGATAGGGTAACGTAGAACACATTAGGTCTGTATCTAGTATCTCGTAACATATAGTTTAAGTTGTGAGGGACCCGGAGAGGTATTAAGAGCCAATGTAAGCTCAATCAAATAACACTATTGAGCTCCACGGCTTCATTTAGGCCATTCGGGAAAAGGGAGTCCATCCGGTACATCCAATGGACCTCTTTCCTGCATAAAGATTTGAAGCGGTCACCGCCCCTTGTTGTTGTTGGAATGGATTCGACTCCTGTTAGGGAGCCAGGATCTCCATTATGTACATCAGCAAAGTGTCGTGAGACACTATGTGTGGACATCTTGTTTAAAATGTTCCGCCTGTGTTCTAGGAATCTCTGTTTAAGGGGGCGGGTGGTCCGACCCACATAACAGAGATCACAGGCACAGCGCAGAACATAGATGACATAGCAAGTATTGCAATTTATGAAGTTTTTGATATGATAGGTGAGATCCTCACCATTCATATAGATACTATTGCATTTTTTAGGTACAAATTGACATGTGAGGCAGCGATTTGCCCCACATTTGAAGAAACCGTTGGGTTTGGGTTTTAGCCAAGTAAGTATATTGGGGTTCTCTTTCTTGGGATTGGAGGAGGGAGGTAGGAGGCTTGGAGCGAGGAGACTTTTCAAGGATCGATTCTTTTTTAAGATAAATTTGGGTTTTTGGGGTAATGTATCATCCAGTAAGGGGTCGTTTTTGAGTATATTGTAATTTTTTGAAATAATATTTTTAATTTTTACATAATGGTCATTAAATTTAGAGATGAAAGCTATTTCGTTGTTGTTTTGTTTTATTTTGGTATTATTAATCTCGGTTTTCTTTTTTAGGAGACTTGTTCTCTCTATTGTACCGGTCTCAGAAAGGGCTTTTTTCAAAATAAAATCAGGGTAATTTCGATCCCTGAATGAGCCGGTTAGTTCATTCGCTTGTTTTAAAAAAACAGAATGGTCAGAACAGTTCCTTTTTAATCGTAGCAGTTGACCTTTGGGTATATTGCGTTTCCATGCCGGATGGTGCGAGCTGGAAAAATGTAAGAAGTTGTTTGTACTCACTTCTTTAAAAAATGTACTGGTGGAGATTGAGTTATCTTTAATTTCAAGGGTCAAATCCAAAAAATCAATTTTATGGTGATCAAATGAGTGGGTGAAATGTAAATTAAAGGTGTTAGTGTTAAGGTGCTCAACGAAAGAAAGTGCTTGTGACAGGTCCCCATCCCAAATAATAAACAAGTCATCAATGTAGCGGCCATACAGGACCAGATTCGCACCGAACGGTCCCCCCCATATGAGACTGTCCTCCACCTCACCCATATAGAGGTTTGCGTAGCTCGGCGTGAATCTGGTCCCCATGGCCGTACCCATCACCTGAAAGTAAATAGTGTCAAGGAAAGTAAAGTAATTGTGGGTGAGGATGAAATTAATAGAATCCGTGATAAATTGTCTGTGTCTCTCCTCAAGGTCACCATCTCTGTTGAGTTTGGCTTCTATACAACGCACCCCCAAATTATGGGGGATGTGTGTGTATAGGCTCTGTACATCTAATGTCAGGAAGGCATATGTGTCCTTCCATATTATAGTTTGTATTTTTTCTAAGAAGTGGGTTGAATCTCTGATATGGGACCTCAAGGAAGAGACACGTGTCTGAAGGAAGTGATCAACATAAAAGGATAAATTAGAAGTGAGGGAATTTATACCAGAAATGACCGGGGGGTGTCGTGAGGGACTTGTGTATTTTGGGAAGGTGATAATAAATGGGAGTGAGAGGGTGTTCAATATACAAAAAACAAAATTCATCTTTGGATAGGACCCCATCGGTTTAAGCAATATCCAAAAGGTCAAAGAGTTCTTTTAGAAAGAGGGCGGAGGGGTCTGTGGTGAGTTTCTTATAGAAGGTAGAATCGCTCAACTGGCGTAATGCCTCCTCTATATAGTCCGGGCGGTCCTGGATTACCAGTCCCCCCCCTTTGTCCGCCTCCTTGATTATAATGTTTGTATCTTTTATTAGTTTTTTAAGGGCCTGTGTTTCCCATTTATTCAGATTCGTTTTTTCTATTGTTTTGTTTGTATTGATTTCACTGCAAAGAGTCTTGAAGTCGTTTAGGGTAATCTTATAAAAGCTATCCAAGTAATAGCCCTTCGATTTGATCGGAAAAAATTCCGATTTCTGTTTGAATTTATTTGATGTTTTTTCCCAATCAAAGATTTTTTCTGGACTGTTCGTGGGGACATTTTCAGCTAAAAGGTCTTGGAGATTAGCTAGGGCTACATCATCTCCACTATCCAGCAGGATAGGGAAGGCCACTTCTTTTTTCTTTGATAAGTTCTGTTTGGCAAAAAAACGTTTCCGGCTTAATGTTCGTACAAAACGATTTAGTTCGACAAAAAGATCGAACATATTAGGAGTCGAAGAGGGGCAAAACTCAACCCTCGACTAAGCAGTGAAATATCTGCTGGTGTCAATTTCTTGGATGATAAGTTAAAGATAGTTTGTTTTTTGTTGGCTCTATTGTTAGCTTTTTGTTTTTTTAATATCTTAAATTTGGCCTGTCTTCCTCCTCGTCTCCCTCGAGACTTAAAGCTCTTCTTCTTTTTGGTGTTCCCATGGGCTGGTTTCTGTTTGGGTTCTGTACAAGGTAAGATTTCTGTGGGGGGTCTAAAAAAACCGCACTATCCTGGTTGTATTTTCCCTCCGGGTTCCTCTGTTTGGGGCGGGCCCCTCTGTCTACATCTCTAATGGGTTTTAGTTCTCTCTGGGTCTGGTTATTGTCCCTATTTTCTCTAGGTTGACGAAATTGGGAGGATGAGTTCTTTCTATTCCTCCAATGATCTGAGCTATCTCGTCGACGATTATGCATAGAATGGGGATTATTATCCTGTCGTGATCTGTCTCTCCTAGGGTATGCTGGTAAGTCTTTAGTTCTATCTAGCTGCCTATTTTTGTTTTTATCTTTATATGATCTTACTTGACCCTCTTTATAATCAGCAAGATCTCGTTTGAATTTCTTGCATTTCGTGTCTAGTAGTGTTTGTTCAAAATTAGCAACTTTATCCATGACATTCTCATCTCTCTCTTTGAATTCTTTAAGATGGTTGAGTGGTTCCAGTTTCTTTTTTAATAAATTGATCTCGGTCTCTAATTGTCTGGCTTTCTCCTGTCTATATTTTATAACCAGATCAATGAGAGACAGAGAGCAAGTGTCTAGGATCTTCTCCCACTCACCCTGAAATTGGGAATCATCATTAAACACTGATGGCTTAAAAATCCTAAGGCCTCTAGGAATCATACGTTTTTCAGCATATTTCTGCAAATTGACGCTATCCAACCAATGTCGAATTTCATTTTTGAGGAGATTCTCTAATTTATAGAAGTCCTCCCTAAGTTCATTACTAGGATCCTTAAAATCAATATCATTAGGACAATCCCATTTAGAAAAATACGTTTGCCTTCTGTTGATCCTTTCATCAAACTTAGCGAAGCATCCCATGATTCTGCTGCCTGATGTCAAAGACAGAAAAGGCAAGGAAGAGTGGTGTGCCCCCTAGGGTGCACCGACAGGCGCTATCAAGGGTGCCTCGCTAAGAGCTGCCACTTAAAATGGGGTTGTCAGCCCCAAGGACCAAGCAAAAAAGGAAAGAGAAGTGGCGCTGGTTTGATGAAAAGGTATAAACGTTTAATAACAATTAAAAGTAATAAGTACAATTGCACAATATGAAAAATAAATAATAAAATTAATTGGGGATCAGATGAATAAAAACAAATGAATTTGTTATAACTGGACCGGAGGCTGAATTGATGAATTGAATAATATGACCAGTTCCATTGAATGAGGAGGTATAACGGTGAAGATAATCAAGAGGCCCACTGGGCTAATAGTTACCACACAATGTCTCAGATGGTCTAATCCCAGATATGATTAGGTTGTCCTCAATTGATTGCGGTGGTGGGGCCACAATGGGCAATGACCCGATGTTAGCGGGGGCTAGGATGGTATATAGCCAGGTATTTCCCACTTCGCTCGAGGTCCCAATTTAGCGGTTGATGAAAGGCAGGTGTCCTCAAGGTTGGTAGACTTGGATGGTGAAGGTCTACCAACCTTGAGGACACCTGCCTTTCATCAACCGCTAAATTGGGACCTCGAGCGAAGTGGGAAATACCTGGCTATATACCATCCTAGCCCCCACTAACATCGGGTCATTGCCCATTGTGGCCCCACCACCGCAATCAATTGAGGACACCCTCCTAATCATATCTGGGATTAGACCATCTGAGACATCGTGTGGTAACTATTAGCCCAGTGGGCCTCTTGATTATCTTCACCGTTATACCTCCTCATTCAATGGAACTGGTCATATTATTCAATCATCAATTCAGCCTCCGGTCCAGTTATAACAAATTCATTTGTTTTTATTCATCTGATCCCCAATTAATTTTATTATTTATTTTTCATATTGTGCAATTGTACTTATTACTTTTAATTGTTATTAAACGTTTATACCTTTTCATCAAACCAGCGCCACTTCTGTTTCCTTTTTTGCTTGGTCCTTGGGGCTGACAACCCCATTTTAAGTGGCAGCTCTTAGCGAGGCACCCTTGATAGCGCCTGTCGGTGCACCCTAGGGGGCACACCACTCTTCCAAAGTGCAGCACTAATCTGCTTCCATACAACAAACCATTTCGAAGTTCAATACATCCTACATAAGTCCTTTCAAAAAAACATGCCAACAACACAGGACCACTGGCTACAGGGGGGCCCAGGAGAACTGGACACTTGAGACTCCGTTAGAAATCTGGCCTGCCCATATTCCATTGATGTTTTGTTTGTCTTCTATACAAAGACCCTGCTTAAAGAAACACTCATCACCTACATGAGCCTGCACATTGCATGGTTGCAGCATGGCCCTATAAGGCCAAAGTGTGTCAGTTGTTTTCCATTTCTTTGGACTACTCTTTTCTCTATTATAGCAAAATGTCATCATCTTTGCCACATAACTAACTGTCCCTAAGTTAGTCATGAGTCATTGCGTCTACTTACCCCTGCCAGACACCTCCACCGGCTCTTCTTCCTCCAGACTTGGAGGCGGTGGCAGCTCCTCAAGGGGTAGGGCCTCTTGGTACACGGGGGGGGAGGTAGATACTGGAGGTTGCTGATTGGCTAGGGGGAGGGGTGTGTGTAGGGGTGGTGGAGGCGAGGTATTCCACCTCATGGTGGCCCTCAACCTCCTCCTCCATCTCCACCTATCCCGCCTCCTCCTCCTCCGACCTCAACCTGGCCCTCCACTTCCACCTCCAGGGCGACCTCCTGGACCTCCAGGGCGTACTCATGGACCTCCTGGCCCTCATCGGCGGCCTCCTGGCCCTCATCGGTGGCCTCCTGCCCCTCATCGGAGGCCTCCTGGCCCTCATCGGCGGCCTCCTGGCCCTCATCGGCGGCCTCCTGGCCCTTCTCCTCTCTGGCCTGTCTGGCTCTCTCCCGTGCTGTGGGTTAACCAAACAAAATGGGTCAGTGTCATTTGACATTGTAATTGACCAAGTACATATCCTACCCACATTATATATGTGTTATATATCACACATATAGTATATGGCATTTCTATGTCATAAACACCCAACTGACCTCATGTAATGTTATTATTCAATAATGTGAAAATGAAAACACTCACTGGGCTAGATGCACTAAGCTTCAAAAGTGATACAATGGAGAGTGATAAACAGGCAGCCAATCCGCTCCTTCCTGTCATGCTACAGGTTGTGTTTGCAAAATGTCAGGCAGGAGCTGATTGGCTGGTTGTTTATCACTCTCCATTTTATCACTTTCTGAAGCTTGATACATCTGGCCCTTAATGTTAATGATTAAACAATTGTGAAAAAACTTACACCGTTCAATTCGGCGTCTGAGCCGCTGTAGCAGCTCCGGCTGTCGCCTCCTTAGATCGGACCATCGCCGCTTAAGTTGGGCGACGGTCCTCCGCACATTGGTGCGGGCGAATATCCGGCAACGGGCAGCAAGGTACGCCCGGCGCTTGTCAGCATTTGTGATGAAGGGGCCTGCACGCCCCAGCCTCCTTTCCATCACAGCCACCAGATATAACAGCTCCGCGGTGCTGAAGGGTTGGGCTCTCTGGTAAGCTGCCATTTTAGGAGTGGCGTATGAGAAATTAGCATGTCCTGTGATTGGTTGGTAAGGTCACTATTTGGTATTAACTTTATTATCCATATTGACATGGACATTGTGTATGCGCCCAACCATCGGTGATAACATCGCACCGCCAAACAACGCGTGCTATAGCTTGGCATCGCTTAGCTGTACTTCGTATTACTTACTGTATGCATTTATGTGTATGCATACATTTATGAGAAAAAACACATACACATACTAGCACTTGGCCATTACATTGGACACCTGCCTGGTTGCCTGCCTGCCTGTCTGCCTGCCTACCTGCCTACCTCCTAGTGCTTATATATTTTGAACTAAACCCCCAAAATAATCTTAAATATTAAATCTGATAAAAAAATAATCACAACCACATCCCACACATACATGGTGAAAAAAGTATGAAATTCAATGTACTCACCAGACACGGATGATAAGCTCAGCTAAAAAAATGAATACATAAAATATGTATTTAAATCTATGGACAATACGTTGTTTATTGGCCTTAAACCAATACACCTCAAACCGAATACGTAGTGCTATTGCTATTGCCATTAAAAGGCCATGCTGCCTAATGTTTAATTAGGAGGACACTAAATTTAAATCATTGTCAACCTTGATGTGGATAATAGATCGGAATGAGGTTTGGGCTGGACAACATTCAGAAATGTACCTGAAGTATTTCATGGCCACAGAGTCCCGCAGCTGGTATCCGCGTCTGCTTTCAGGGGAGCGGGATGGGCGCATGGGCGGGTCTTGCGGCTCAGATGGCACCTCCCACTCATCAAAGGGTATCTCACGCCGCACAGCTATGTTGTGAAAACAAACACACAGGCCCACAATCCTCGACACCATTTCAGGCGCATACTGTAAGTCACCACCAGTGCGGTGGAGCACTCTAAATCGACCCTTCAACAGGCCAATTGAGCGCTCCACCACTTGCCTGGTAATAACATGCGCCCTATTGAATGCCTCCTGTGGGCCTGGTTCTGGGGAGCTGTACGGCGTAAGTAGCCAGGGCGTACAGGGGTAACCGGAGTCACCCAGAACCCACGCATCACGGCCTTCAAGCTCTTGGAGTCTTTGCCAAATCCCAGTTTGTCGGATAACATGAGAGTCATGGGCACTTCCGGGAAACTTCCAGTTGAAGGCGAGAATTTCCATGGATGGGCCATATACCACCATCACGTTCAGTGAGTGGAACAATTTTCGGTTCCTATAGATCTTCTCACTTCTTGATGGAGGCACAAATGGTACATGGGTGCCATCCACAGCCCCTATCACATTAGGGAAGCCAGCAATTTGATGGAATGCCTGCTGGCTTCGGTGAAGGGTCTCTTGGGCAAAAGACATGGCCATGAAGTGCCCCTTGCGCCTAAACATGGCTGACGTCACACGCCTCAGGATTTGGCTGAAAGCCGGCTGAGATATTCCAGCAAGTACTGCCACTACTTGTTGGAAGGATCCCGAGGCGCAGAAATGCAAGACCGCCAGCAGCTGAGTGTGAGGCGGAATTGCTGTCGTGAGCCCATGAAGAGGTTCTAGATCACTCTCAATTAAAGAGAGTATATCTAGAATGACATGTGTGGGTAACCTGTACCTAGTAAGTACCTCATCATCGGGCATCCCAAAGAGTGTCACCCGTGTGCGGAAGATTCTAGCACGTCCTGGCCTCCTTGGCCGACGAGTGGGGTGAGCCGCAAGTGCCCTTAGCCTCTCACCCATGTACTGCATCACTGCTTCTGCAACCTACAACAAAAGGTTACTAAATAAGGATAGACCTATGCAAAGATTGGTGATGCTCCTAAATTTGATACATTTGATGCAACTATACGTACAATACAGGGCCGCCCAGTGTAGTCCCACAGATCCATAGTAATCTAGAATGAAGTTACAATGATATTACTTTGCCACACACCTTCTTAAACACAAATGTATTTAAAACATGTAACAACTAAACACAAAGTAAGTATTACAGGTGTGATCAACTGCTCAATAACTACAAAGAAACATTTCAAATAATGCTGGGACATGTAGTTCACCAGTATATGGTGCCACACACGTTTAACATCTGTCAGTTACATGGTGGGCAGGTAACATGTTTCTGTAATGCTAACAAGACTTTGCTGTCCAAACAATCTGGACCATGGGAGTGCTTACCTTAGAACCTGGCCCAATACAGCTCTGGAGACAAATGCACCTAGCAGCAAAGCACTATTTATAGGCCTAGCACATGTGTTGTGCATGACATGAGTGATCACTATTGCATGACTTCTGGGCCGGATTTGAAAATGGATTGGGTAACTTCCTTTTTATGGACAATGTCAACAGTAACACAGTACTTCTGAACATTGACAGATAGCATTTAGGATTGCATAACGTTACAGGTGTCCATGACAACAAATCTTTAAACAGGTCACCTACATTATAGTTGGATGTTACGCTAGGTTTTGCACAAGCGAGTTACAGCTACTATGGGCGTGGCCTATGCGCCGCACACACACCACGGCGTAAGCTGCCGTACGTGACGCTGCCGCACGGAACGCAGGTTGTAGCTTAATTTACGCCAATTACACAAATAGTATTTAAAGTTGTGCTACTAAGGCACAAAGTTGTTTCTAACATGGCTGGCTCTGATTCAGAGGAAGACCAGGTGTTGCAGAACCTCTTAGCCCGCATGGAGTCCAACACCACCTATGTCCCCCTCAACCCAGACCAGCCAGTGGGAGAAGAGCAGCCAGCTGGCCCATCTACATCAGGGCAATCGGCAGCTGGCCCATCTTCAGCATCAGCAGAATCATTGGGATCACAACAGGTGGCTTCCCAACAGAGTAGCCTGGCCAGCACTTCGAGTACAGCGACAGGTGGCCGTGGCCGTGGCCGTGGGTGAAAGAGGCCAACAGAGGAACCAAGCAGCAGGAACATGGCATTTGAAGCGCAGGAGCTGGCCATCCTGGTGCCCCGGGCACAGGATTGGATCGAGTGTCCACAGGACAAGTTGACACACACAAGGAGATGGAAGATCTGGGAGGACATAACGGCGGAGATTAATACGGTGGCTCCACAAGTTCGTGAGGCGGAGCACGTTAAGAAGAGGCAAGTTCATGTGTGTTACATTTGAGCAGTACAAGTCCAGTAATGTTTACATTAGATATTAGATGGAGTTGGTCAATGGGCGGTCACGTTGCTTGGAGGCACAGACATGTTTGCCATGTCATTTAATTGATAGTTATTGTAGGGTGAGTGTGAGTGTATCTTCTAAGGGTTGGTTTTCAAAATGAATATAATCTAAGTTTGGTGTCAGGAGGCACATGTTGTATTATGTTGCAGATTGCAATGGGTGCTACTTCAAACATGAGGAGTGACATGTATTAATATGTACACTTTGATTGCAGGTGGCACGACTTCAAAACGAACCTCAAAAAAAATTGACCCAGCGGTGGGAACACAGCCACACCTCTGGGGCTGGCCCCATGCCTGGAAAGCTGAAGCTCACCCCCCTGGAAGAGATGGCAGAGTGCTGCATTGCAGTGGAGGAGGTCCGGGGGGTGAGCACCATGGACAGCGAGTCCCCAGCAGAAGTCATGGCTTCTTTGCTTGAAGGTAATTATTTGCCATCCCATAAGTAGCTTGTTCTAATTTGCCATGGAATGTGTTGTAATTGTAATGTTCTCTTTCAACAGCATCCCCACCGCTTGGTCAAGAATCTCTTGAGGAGGTTGAGGAGTCTGTGCCACCTGGCCCCAGTAGCAGGCCCGTGCAGCAGAAGCAGCAGCCACTGACCGCGGCTGAATTGGCCACGTGGGGGCATGTGCTTGGCAATATTCAGCAGCAGGGAGAGTCGGCATCAGAGCGGGTGCGTAGGACCGAGGAGGTGTTGCAGGGTTTGGTCAGCAGCCAGCAGACTATCGCTGGGAGCCTGCAGGCTATTGCTGAGGCCCAGCAGGCCATGGCTGGCCCCCAGCAGTCAATTGCTGCTAGCCTGCAGGTGCTGGCTGATCAAGCCCTGCGGCAAAATGACCTCCTCCGCCATAATGATCTTATGGTGGAGCTAGTTGCCAGCAATAGGGTCCTAATGTCATCCGTTTCTGGTGCATTACCACCATCAGCACTCCCTGCTGCCAGAGGGGGAAGAAGATCCACCCCCTCCCCAGCATGTGCTCCACCTGGCCCACCATCTGACCGTGGCAAGTAGCCTGCCAGGGGCAAACGTGCCCGCAAATGAACTTGTGTCCACATTAATCTCCACCCTTATGTGTTCCCAAATCTTTCATTGAGCTGTGTGTGTCAGCTTCCTGTGTCCAATTCCGTGCCGAGGGTCCCCACATTTGCCCTTGCTTCGAATGTCATGTTTGGTTCCCCTGTTGGGCTCTTTCGGCTACCATTACTGTGTGCTGTACTTGAAGTGTTGGTGCTATATTTTTGTTGTGAAGCCACCTGATGTGTTCCTAATGATTCTGCTGTGGCTATGTATGTCTAGAATACATGGATTTAGTATATATTATTTAATTGTCTTCCTGCTATGCTACCTTTTATTTTGTTGCGATTTCTAATGTATTTTATAAGTTCCTTTAATAAATGTTTTTTTTTGTTTCCCCCAAATGTGTGGTTTAATTGATACATGTAGAAGTGACATGTGTATTTGTATTATTTCTATTAAGTTGGGTTCATTATTTGCAGTGTAAAAGTGTGTGACAAGTGCAGCATGTAATGTTCCATTTAAGCTGCAATGGGTCCAATTGAAGCAGTGAGAAGCGTGTAATTAACAAGTAATGAGTAAAGTAGGTGATTGTATTGTGTTCAGCTGACATTGGTTGAGGTGCGTCCGTCCTGATTAGGCGTTCCGTTTGCCTAGCGCATGACCGAGTGGTGTCCGCAAAGCAATACTTGCTTATGGACACCGCACATTTCTTCCCTTTTTGTTCGCGTGCATTCGGTGTGGTGTCCGAATGCACGCCCACCAAAATAAGTGCACTCCCCCGTGTCCGCCCATGTTTCCGCCCAGTTTAGCCCACTTTGAAACTACGCCCCTGTGTCGTTCCGAATGACGCCCATAATACGCCCATATTTCACGAGTGATTGCGGTGCACATTTCTGTACGGTATTAGTGAGAACAAATACGGAGACCATGCGTGGCACATGCGCATAGCGTTCCCCACGCATGCGCAGACGGCTAAAAAACGCCACCCGTAAGTATACGGAAATGTACGCACCAACCAGAATAAGGCCCTTGATTAGATTGTTTCTCTGAAGAACAAAATTAATACAGAGTAATGACTGCGCCCAAAATACTGCTGCCTTTTGACTAGCCAAAGGTTACCACATCCCCATACAATCCAAAAACAAAAAAGGTATGTCACAGGCACTGTATCTCCAATGTGTTCTATAGGATAGTTCAATACATTTTAATGGCGTCCCCAACACCTGAAAAAGGACTCCACTGCGTTAGCCTTCCATCTAGTCGTTCTATCGAATACTGATAACTGACCTGAGGTCCAAACCCTATATTCACATAAGGGTTTCTTTCCCCTTATCTCTCAGAACACCAGTCAGATTCAGTATTCTTATACAACATGGTCCTTGTCCAATGGATACCGAGGCATACTGACCTGTTGTAAGTGCCCTATATAGGTTTCTTTGACACCCTCACGAGATACAGATAGATACAGTAAATTCAGTTCACTCTGATCAAACACAGGGTCCCCGGATAGGTCACTTCCATACAGGAAAAAGTCATGACTTTTATTGGAAATAAAACTTTTTGCTGTATGGAAGTTTGGATCGGATCTCTTCCTTTGGTACCTGGTGTGAGACTGCCAAATAAAGATACCTTTTGATTAAAATAGGGACTGTATTCCTGGTGAGTTTTATACCTGAGTGACCTATCTGGGGACCCTGTTGTATTTGATCAGAGTATAGTATAGTCTTATATAGTCTTTTATATAGAGAGTATATAGTCTTCTTACAGCAGACAAAGACTAGGAAGTACAGGTTACTGCCATGAATCGCGGGTCAAGAGGGAAGGGCCAAATACTACAAGGGTGGGGCTTAATCACAGACCACATCAAGCTGCTCCTTTAAAAGAAATAACAAACATGGGCCAGCAGGGTGGTTTCCCGGTACTCAGAAACCTTACACACATACACACACGCACACACACACACACACACACACACACACACGCACACACACACTACCCTGTCACTCACTCCATTTATGTGCCTTTGCATTCTTACTATCAGCAATTAATACTGAAATACTCTGTACAAGTATGTGCAGCTATTTGGATAGAAATACACTAGACTATTCAGTAGCTCTTGGTTTGTTTGTATTCTTCTGAACATAAATTGGATGTCTAGACAGTGCTTCTGATCTGAAATCTAGAATGCATTAACTAAGTAACTACAAGATAAACACTTGAACAAGAAATGGTCGTCTGGATATTAAATCATTATTTAAAATGTGTACAGTATATTGTAAATCAAAGTACAAAGAGATGTAGTTGATTAATGGTTTTGCAGAGAGTGTCTGTGGCTATTGTACATTAGCATCTCAAGTGTTATTGAACTTTGGGTTAGAATAGATGTATTATGCAGCGTTGTGGGCGAGAAGTATTATCAGTGCCTCTATACCACCTCTCTCTATGTATGATGGAGGAGATTTGTGGCATATGACAGCAGAGATATGTGCACCAGTTGTAATAAGTGGTGCTTTATTTAAGATAGCACTCTGATGCATAGGCGAATCTAGAATTATGGTAATGGGGTCCAGATCTAGACATAATAGCAGGGGGACCTTTGCGCGGCGTAGCCGCGCCGCAAAAAGGGGGCGTGGTCTCATGGGAAGGAGGCGTGGCATCACAAAAAGGGGTGTGGTATTACACTTTAGACCATACACAGTAATGCCCATTACACATTTTAGCATACTCCGTAATACCCATTACACATAAAGCCACATGTCGTAATGCCAATTACACATAAGGCCCCACACCATAATGCCCATTACACATTGTGCCATACATCATGATGCCCATTACATACTATATAACAAACCGTAATGCCCATTACATATTTGCCACATAAGTGTTGCTTACCTACGTGCTCATTGCTAGGGGGTTCTTGCTTGATGGCACCATAGTACTCATTACACATGATGCCGCACACCATAGTACCCATTACACATGATGCCGCACACCATAGTACCCATTACACATGTTGCCGCACACCATAGTACCCATTACACATGATGCCGCACACCATAGTACCCATTTCACATGATGCCGCGCACCATAGTACCCATTACACATGATGCTGCGCACCATAGTACCCATTACACATGATGCTGCACACATAATGCCCCTTACACATGATGCTGCACACATAATGCTGCTTACACATGATGCTGCACACCTTAATGCCCCTTACACATTAAGCCACACATTATGTGTAATGCCCCCACATACAGCCACTTGTAGCGTCCCTTAAGCAATGCCCCCAAAAGTGCCACTTACTGTAAATTTTTATATGAGCCTTCGCTGCTGCTGCAGGTAGAGATGGAGAGCGGTGCAGCTGTTTCTATGGGGAGAGGAACAGAGCGCAGTGCAGCGCAGAGCGCGCTCCCACTCCCCTCCTGGTGTCCCCTCTAGCCGTGTGAACATTTAAAATATTGTGCGCGCTGTTGTTGTGCGTGACGTCGGGGGAGCACACCGGGTGCCGGCACCACATGATTAAAGGGGGGGGGGGGGGCGGGCTGAGGTGAAAGCGGGAAGAATTGGAGTGGAAGCTGCAGGGATGACAGTCATTGACAGCTGGGCAGAGAGCAGGGGGCTGCCCGGCTGTATTCAGAGCACTACAGGTCACGGCTGTTTGAAATAATACCCCTTTCACAACAGAAAATGCAGGGATTTACCTGGGAATATGGTCCCAGGATCATGCAGGGACATTCCCAGGCTGACCCCTTATACACCAGCCTAGTCCCTGCATTTTCTGGTGTGAGACAACCACTCCCCTCTCCCTACCCCCCAGGTTATCCTATAGGGAAAACATTCCAGCTTTGCCTGGCAGTATCTCCGGTTCCCAGGGGGCTAGAGACACGGGGCTAGGCTCGTTGGAAAGCCCCATCCCTAAGCTACAAAATGGGTGGTCCTGTGCACCCCCGGACCACTCCCTAGATTCGCCTATGCTCTGATGTGCCATGCACTGTATGAATGTTCAGCAGCCCCTATCGTTCCCAACAACTGCAGCTATTGATTATACACCAGCAGAGATACCACTGTCCCTGATGGTGGGAGCTGGCTAGGGTGAGAGACACAACCAGTAGTATTTATCTGGAAAAATAGGTTCAGGAACACCAGGGCTGGGGGTTGAGTTATTTTATAAAACTTCTAGTAATTTATACTGTATATAGATATACAGTATATATTTAGTACAACTGCAATGTGTAACAGCATACATCTCTGTGTCTCCGCACAGGGTGTTGGAGTGGTTACACTCTTATAATTGGACAGCAATCAATATATATATATATATATATATATATATATATATATATATATATATATATATACATATACTGTATATATATATATATATATAACAACACAAGTAAGGCCAGCACTCCTCATCCGATACAGCTGCGGCGGTGCCCTCCTGGTTACCCTGGCTGGGGTTTCCACAATATTCACTTCCTTGGCGGCACTCGCTCAAATAAATCGACCAAACAATCGGAGTGGTTATCAACGTTTCGGAGCTTTTTATTTCTGCCCCGTCATCAGGATGGGGCAGAAATAATAAGCTCCGAAACGTTGATAACCACTCCGATTGTTTGGTCGATTTATTTGAGCGAGTGCCGCCAAGGAAGTGAATATATATATATATATATATATATATTTATTCTGTGCTGGCTCCGGCACTCTGCTGTCCCCCTGGACTCACTTGCTCTGGTGCCTTCAGGTGTGGCCGCTTGGGTCCACTAGCATACAACAAAGATATTGCGAGCGGCACTCAGAGACTGGATACACGAAGTAACACTGCAAATACGTGTTTAATGCAAACTTCAACGTTTCGGGGCGCTGGTCCCCTTCGTCAGGATAAACACAAGGTGTCACACACAAGATATTTATAGAAAAGACTTACCCCCCTTCTAATCACTGCTGCCCCTCCTGCTGCTCTGGGTCACCTGGCAGTGCAGCACGATGTCCATTCCCCCGTACTGCAGTTTCCTGTTTCCGGAGGAAACGTGTCATCCTCTCCCTGCCGGTCACCTGGCAGTGCAGCACGATGTCCATTCCCCCGTACTGCAGTTTCCTGTTTCCGGAGGAAACGTGTCATCCTCTCACTGATGGTCACCTGGCAGTGCAGCACGATGTCCATTCCCCCGTACTGCAGTTTCCTGTTTCCGGAGGAAACGTGTCATCCTCTCCCTGCCGGTTCCCATGGCAACGTTCGGGTTAACAATCTGAAATAACCACATAATAAACATTAAAACCGCAATTATATGCTGTGTCATTATTCATTGTTTACAAAGTGCTTAATGTAAGTGATTTGTTGCATCAGTGCTCATGTTTTTACAAAAAGAGGCTGTGCTGCTTAAGCCTGGACGACGGCTGAAGTAGCCGATATTGTGCTGAAACAAAACTATCGGTTAGTGCATACATATATATGAAGTTACATTTTGCTTCCCTCATGGTTCCCCTGTTTGGGCTATTCAGTCCCAAATTGGAATATGGTGGGGCCCATCCCACCCTGGAGGCATGGTCGACATGCTGTGTCGCCACTCCCCTCCTACACTTCGTGGTTTTCTTTTGTCTACCCCGAAACAGTGTGTCCCTTAAAATAATCGGGGTAGACAAAAGAAAACCACCAAGTGTAGGAGGGGAGTGGCGACACAGCATGTCGACCATGCCTCCAGCACAATAGTTGCGGGTGGGATGGGCCCCACCATATTCCAATTTGGGACTGAATAGCCCAAACAGGGGAACCATGAGGTAAGCAAAATGTAACTTCATATATATGTATGCACTAACCGATAGTTTTGTTTCAGCACAATATCGGCTACTTCAGCCGTCGTCCAGGCTTAAGCAGCACAGCCTCTTTTTGTAAAAACATGAGCACTGATGCAACAAATCACTTACATTAAGCACTTTGTAAACAATGAATAATGACACAGCATATAATTGCGGTTTTAATGTTTATTATGTGGTTATTTCAGATTGTTAACCCGAACGTTGCCATGGGAACCGGCAGGGAGAGGATGACACGTTTCCTCCGGAAACAGGAAACTGCAGTACGGGGGAATGGACATCGTGCTGCGCTGCCAGGTGACCGGCAGGGAGAGGATGACACGTTTCCTCCGGAAACAGGAAACTGCAGTACGGGGGAATGGACATCGTGCTGCACTGCCAGGTGACACAGAGCAGCGGGAGGGGCAGCAGTGATTAGAAGGGGGATAAGTCTTTTCTATAAATATCTTGTGTGTGACGCCTTGTGTTTATCCTGACGAAGGGGACCAGCGCCCCGAAACGTTGAAGTTTGCATTAAACACGTATTTGCAGTGTTACTTCGTGTATCAAGTCTCTGAGTGCCGCTCGCAATATCTTTGTTGTATATATATATATATATATATATATATATATATATATATATAGCAAGGAAAAAAAGGAGGCACTCTGAGGACTTGTCTTTGTGGAAAAAACGTGTATTAAACACAGCACATAAAATATATTAATATAGGCAACTGTTCAGCTCCAGAGACCAGGGTACGAGTGGAGCTGAACAGTTGCCTATTGCTACATTGTCTTGCAAAAGGCCATTCGTGGCCGAAACGTCGACCCCTGACCTAATCTCTGTGATTAAACAGATGGACTTGTAATAAATTCTTTCATTACTTTATATTTGGTGAGTGCCCTTGATTGGACCTGAATTGGCCATACAAACCGTTTATTTGTGGTGCAGCCCGCTGCTACCTTAGAGGAAGCACCCCGCTATTGGACATGGGATGGTGAGAGTGCGGAACTACTTTACGTATATATATATATATATATATATATAGAAGGCGACAACCCGGCACTCACTTCCCACAATAAGACTCACAAGCTCATAGATTGCGTTTGCAACGTTTCGGATCTCTTTAATGGATCCGTTGTCAGGCAGTACAGTATCAACAATAAGACTTACAAAACATACCTTTATACCAGGTGAGTTCCGTGCCTCCACGCCGTCCAGGTCCCCGCCTCGCAGCCCTCAACCGGAAGTGTGGACTGTGTAATCACGCCCTCTCACATCGGGAGTTTGGTACGTAGCTATGGTAACCCGGTCTTAATATACATATACATTGCAGCCTAGAAGTGAGAATATATAGAAAATATTAAAAACACATACATACAAAAAAGTTTTTTTTACATATATACAAAAAAGAACATAGCAGCCGTACATCTTAGCTATATGGCAAGGTGCTGGTGGAGGCAGGAGTAAGGGGGTATTGACAAAGGTCTATGTTTAGACCGAAACGTTGACCATGTCCAATGTCACCTGAAATCATCTGCTGTGGTATGTAAATAAACACCTGCATTTGGAAAGAGACCGGTGAGTGCACCCATTTTTCTTTGTGGATATTCTGTGGAAGCGCCTGAAAAATTTGGGACTTTCTGGTTTTGTGGCACCCTGGCAGTTGGCTGTATGTAAGGAGTGTGCTGTCCTACCTGCATGGATACAAATGAGGGATCATTGGAGATTTCTTTGGACTGGCACCCCGAAATTCTGTGGATATGTATTGCTATTCTGAGAGGAAGTGAAGAGGATATGAATATATATTTTTGCTGATTTTGCTCCAATGTCTTTTTGTCCAGTGACAATCTGCAACGTGCACTGGTGGAGGCAGGAGTAAGGGGGTCTTGACAAAGGTCTATGTTTAGACCGAAACGTTGACCATGCACACTGTCACCTGAAATCATCTGCTGTGGTATGTAAATAAACACCTGCATTTGGAAAGAGACCGGTGAGTGCACCCATTTTTCTTTGTGGATATTCTGTGGAAGCGCCTGAAAAATTTGGGACTTTCTGGTTTTGTGGCACCCTGGCAGTTGGCTGTATGTAAGGAGTGTGCTGTCCTACCTGCATGGATATATATATATATATATATATATATATATATATATATATATATATATATATATATATATATATAATCTGCCAAAACAATGAAAAATAAATTGAATTCACCCACTGCCGGCAACATAAATCTTGGGGCCCTGTACACTGATGTTTCTGAGACCCCGCACACAGAGTGAGAGTCAACGGTGGGCTAGTCCACATATTGACAGTTGCCGGGTGGAATGACGCATTCAGCATAAACTGGTAAGCAGACTGCTGTGATCATAAAAATAAATGGCCACAGATGCGTTCGAATCAGCCGCTTGGTCTTTTTGCCATTACTTGATTTGGACTAAGTTGCAAATTAAATCTGCTAATGTCAGCTGACTGGTGCTATGGAAATCCTTTGACCCCAATATATTGTCTTTCATTGGTGCAAACAGTGTATAGCCTCAGGTTCTAACATTTATATTATCTGATAGATGAGTTCCAAACAACATCTTGATTACTACACACACACAGTCACTGTACATCTCTGTGGCAAATGGTCTCCCCTTTGTTTGCCAATGTGCCCTCATGTTTTGAGCTAATTGGATGGGGGATGCAGCGGCTGCAACCACTAGCTATGAAGTGGTAAATTTATCAAATGTCAATTTTAATTGATTTTAAATAAAAGTCATGGACTTGCATACTTCTGTCTCTGTGTGACTCTTGGCTGCTGCTGTGGCATGAGGGCAGGGCAACCGGAGAGCGTGGAGCATCTAACAATGCGCAGTAGCGCGCGGGTACGTCTGTCAGTGGGCAGTGCAGGCAGCCGCATGAGACAGACGACTCAGTGTCTGAGCGTGAGCACTAAGCTGCTGTGGCCTGCTGCTGCTGCACATAGGGACATAGCGGCTGGCAGCAGTGCGGCACTGTCAGCACACAGTGTCCAAGTCAGCGGCGCGCCAGCCCAGTCCACAGATAGACAGAGGGTGGGGAGGGCGGCACAATAGATAGATGGGCGAGACGCACGGAAAACATACACAAAGTTAAAAATACATGTGGACCGCGGTTCTGGGGACCTTCAGATTGCCGGGCGCCCGTCACATGTGTCCCTCTTGACCCCCCCTGTCGCCGGTCCTTCCTGTGCTCTCCTGGGTCAACTCATGTACCCCTAAAATAGAATTACACCAACTGTGGTTCTTTTTGAAATCTTGCTAGATCAGTGGTTGGGGAACTGGGGTAAAAATGAAATTCCTGAAAAAGTGGATAGCTGGGCAGAAGCGGTGGGCTGCCCCAGCTATCTTCAGAGCGGGTCCGCGGCTGTTTGAAATCTTGCGCCGGGCCACCAGAGCTCCTATTTGCTGGCGACATGGTGCGAGATTTAAAACAGCCCATTCTGAAGACAGCCGGGCAGCCCTCTGCTCTCTGCATGGCTGTCAGACTGCTACCCCCTTGGCAACAAGCATAAAATCTCCTTGGTATCGAGTATGATGCCCATGGCATCAAGCAGGAAGCCACTTGATGCCAGGGTTGTCATAATAAAAGATTTATTAGCAGGTCAAACGCATGCGTGTGTGTTTGTGTACCTGTGGGGGTGTCAATGCTGTTATCCTGGATTTCAGGGGGAGAGGGGGAAATGGTGAGCTGATGTCAGGGGGTTCTACGGTCACTGATGGGTGGGGGGTACAGCTGTCAGGTCAGTGATGGTGGGGGGGGGCGCTGTCAAGTCAGAGCAGTGATGGGGGGTGTCCGAGTGCTGGTGTGCAGCTTACTCACCAACGGGTGTAGCGTCACTTTGGCAGTAGCGTGGACCCAGCTAGAGCAGGAAGGCATTGGCAACAAGGACCCTCCTGGACCAAGCAGCTGGAGCAGCTCCGTGGCAGAGTCAAGGACCTGGCTGGAGCAGGACAGCGGTGGCGGTGTGGACCCTCCTGCGTAGGAGAAGGAAGAGAGCAAGGGAGAGAGAAAGAGGAGAAGGGGAGGGGGACAAAGGGAGAGAGAAAAATATGAGGGACAGCAGGGGATAGAGAGGGTGACAGACAGGTGGTGGTGGAGGAGAAGAGCATGGGAGAGAGAAAAGGGGATGGGTAGAGAGTGGAAAAGAGGAAAGGGGGGAGAGCAAGTGTGATGAAGGGGGAGTGTGGTGACGGGTCTAGAGGTGAGAAAAAGTGAGGTTGCAACGGGTCAGGTGACTTGGGCCAAGGTGGGTGATCTGATGAGGTGAGAGCGGTGGTGTTGACGAGGGCGAAAGCTGGTTTGGTGACAAGAGTGGGGATGATGTGATGGCAGGCATGAGAGGGTGAGGTGTCGGCAGGTGAGAGAGGGTGTAAGGTGGCGGCGGATGACAGGGTGTGACAGCGGGGGATGCGGTACAGTGACAACGGCGGACGCAGGGGGCAGTGACAGTGGGCACAGTGACAGTGGGGGACATGAGGACAGTAAAAGCAGGAGCAATGACAGGGGGGTGCAAGATAGTGATACAACAGCGACAGAAGGGGACTCAGGGACAGCGGATACAATGACAGAGTGGGACAAAGGGGGACAGTGACAGAGGGCATAGTGACAGCAAGGGAAACGAGGGCAGTAACAGCAGGCACAGTGACAGCGGGGGACATGAGGACAGTGACAGGGGGGGGGCAGTGACACTGGGAGGGCAAGATAGTGACACAACAGTGACAGAAGGGGACTCAGGGACAGTGGGTACAATGACAAAGGGGAACAGAGTGACTGAGGGGGACAGTGTCAGACAGGATGTGAGTAGCGTGACAGCGGGACACTACTTAATTTTCAGGGTGCCAGTGGCAGCAGCGGGAGGAGGAAGGTGAGCCGGGCGATGGAGCTGCCTGGGTCCCCCCCACCCAAGATGCCGGCCACTGCTGTTACCGGTTACCCGCAGCTGCCGCTATCCAGCTGCAAGAGGGAGGTGGGGAGGGTTAAGGTGCTACCCGCGGCTGCCACAATCCAGCTCCATGGGAGGGGGGCTGCTACCCGCCGGGCTGCTCCGCTATCTGGCTGCACGGGGAGTTTAAGGTGCCTAATCATGGGGGGGCGCTAGCCAAACAAATATACGGCGAGCGGGACAGTGCTGGCAGCGGCATACGCAATCCAGCTCCATAGGGGGAGGGGGATGCTAACCGCCGGTAATAAGTTAATAACCAGAGCGGAGGGGGAGGGCGCCCTCCAATTGCACCAGGGGCTTCTCCCCCAGCAGGAACCTGGGGGGAAGATTCGCTGAGCCCGTCCCCAGCAGCGGCCGCCATCCTGGGTGGGGGGGACCCAGACATTGTTCCCCATCACCCGGCAGCTTCCCTGCAGCAGCAGAGATGGCGCAGCCACCCGACTCGGCAGCTGGACAGTTGGCGGTGGTGAGGGGACGGCGGTGCAGGCTCACCAGGAGGACCCGACTGGAGGAGGCTGCAGAGGTAAAGTAGGTGGACACTGCTGGTCAGTGTCCGCCTACTTATCGGGCAGTTGGAGGACAGTCCCCCACACATCAGGACGATCAGCTGGGAAAAATCAAGCAGGTTTGATTTTTCCCAGCTAGTTGGAACGACCGTTTGGGGTCGTTTTTCAACGTTTTTGGCCGTGTGGGAGCAAACGGCTGATAATCGTTTGCTCCCACACACTAGAAAGATTATCATTCCAACCAGCCAAAAGTTGGCTAGTTGGAACGATATCGTTCTGATGTGTGGCCAGCATTACTCACAACTCCTCAGAGTTAAAAGAATCAATAGCAAGGAGAGTGAGTGTGAGGTGCAAATGCATTCCATGCTAGCAAAATTTAGAGCTAGAGGTTATAAAGAATCTACTCTGATTAATGCTAAAGAGAAAGTCGACAGAATGAGTAGACAAGACACACTCACACAGAAATCCCCAGAGAAAGACAACATTGATATGATTAATTGGGTACATAATTACGATACTGCACATAAAGAAATCAAGCGTGTTACCAACAATTTATGGCCCATTGTACAAAATGACAAGGGTCTACAGTGCTTAAAAAGAACCAAAATCCGCTCCTGCTACAAAAGGGGCAAAAACATCAGGGACTGGGTGATCAGGTCAGATGTTACTGAACATGTACAACTCATGAAGGGAATTAACTCGAGAAGTGCCGGGTGCTACAAGTGCACAGGGTGCACTACCTGCAGCCATATGATCGCTGGAAAGTATTTTCACCACCCACTTAATGGCACCAAATACACCATAAGACATCCCTTAACATGCAGTACTTCATATGTTATATAACTGATCAAATGCCCTTGCGGCTTAACCTACGTAGGTAAGACCATACGCTCTTTTAAAGAGTGTATGGCCATGCACAGATCTGCCATAAGAGCTGCTCTACTAGGTAAAGGTAATGACCAACCAGTTGCTAAGCATTTCTTAGAAAAAAAGCACAACATCTCTTGTCTTAAACACATGGTGATTGATCACGTACCCGATGATCACAGGGGAGGGGATCGTGGTAAAAAACTATTATGCCTAGAAACCAAATGGATACATATCCTTGATACAGTGTACCCGAGAGGGTTAAATGAAAATTTGAGTTTCAGCATGTTTTTATGATGCAATATAACATCAATCTGACCTTGCCATATAGCTAAGATGTACGGCTGCTATGTTCTTTTTTGTATATATGTAAAAAAAACTTTTTTGTATGTATGTGTTTTTAATATTTTCTATATATTCTCACTTCTAGGCTGCAATGTATATGTATATTAAGACCGGGTTACCATAGCTACGTACCAAACTCCCGATGTGAGAGGGCGTGATTACACAGTCCACACTTCCGGTTGAGGGCTGCGAGGCGGGGACCTGGACGGCAAGGAGGCACGGAACTCACCTGGTATAAAGGTATGTTTTGTAAGTCTTATTGTTGATACTGTACTGCCTGACGACGGATCCATTAAAGAGATCCGAAACGTTGCAAACGCAGTCTATGAGCTTGTGAGTCTTATTGTGGGAAGTGAGTGCCGGGTTGTCGCCTTCTACATACCCCCTTATCCCGAGCACCACGCAGCTGACACAGAAAAGTGAGTGCCGACTGTTCGCAACATATATATATATGGGAAGCGGTCATCTATTAGAATGAACTTAGGTCTACAGTCATTAGGTCGACCCCACTAGGTCGACTGGCAGGAAGGTCGACCTGACTTAAGGTCGACATGGGCCAAGGTCGACATGACTTAAGGTCGAATTTGCATAAAGGTCGACATTAGGAAGGTCGAAGGGTCATAAGGTCGACATGAGGTTTTTCACTGTTTTTTGAGCCGACATGTGCCGACAGGCGGTATTTCATGCCCTACCATCCACTAGGCCGTGGAGGAGGTTATTAAAGCTGTGGCGAGCGAAGCTCGCCACAGTGCCCGAAGCATTGCGAGCGAAGCGAGCGATGCGAGGGTCCGATTCTCATTGCCAACTGTGTCGACATTCGGATAAAAAAACAGTGAAAAACCCATGTCGACCTTATGACCAGTCGACCTTCCTCATGTCGACCTTTATGCAAATTCGACCTTAAGTCATGTCGACATTGGCCCATGTCGACCTTAAATCAGGTCGACCTTCCTGCCAGTCGACCTAGTGGGGTCGACCTAATGACTGTAGACCTAAGTTCATTCTGATAGATGTACCGATTCCATATATATATATATATAGATATCGCATTGGTTTGCGGCACTCATCCATGTAATAACTGTACAACGCAAATAAATCAGCCAACAGGCAGTGCGGTAAGTCTTACCGCACTGCCTGTTGGCTGATTTATTTACGTTGTACAGTTATTACATGGATGAGTGCCGCAAACCAATGCGATATCTACATTTCTCTACCTGAGATTGCGTGCACCATACAAGCTGCAATAAGTTCGGATGAGTGCTGGGCATTTCTGCCATATATATATATATATATATATATATATATATATATATATATATATATATATAGTTGAAGAAAAAGACTGGCACTCGTAGGTCTTTTTAAAGATTGTATTAAATAAACAGTGGAACAATCTTTAAAAAGACCTACGAGTGCCAGTCTTTTTCTTCAACTACACTGTCTACCGAGACGGGCACCGGGGCAGTTGCCTATGCAGAGGGAGTGCCGGACCGTACTACAAGTATATATACGCGGCTGGCGTTGCTTAGCGACGCCTCCGCTTCCTGGACCTGGATACATCGCGTCATCAGCCTGAGTCCCGGCTTCTGCAGCGTGCACCTGGGTAATGGACGCCACGGGGCGGGAGACCTGCTGAACCACGGTATTTATGTCAGTTTTGTACTGTGTTTCTGTGCTGTAGTCGTGTTCTGAGGAAGGGGGTCAAACCCCGAAAGCTCAACATTACACGTGATTTTGATTCAGTTGATCTGGTTGTTTCCTGAGTGCCTTATTTCTTTGGAGTCGTTATATGAATATTGTTTATGGCACCAGGGCAAGCTGCTACTTTTCCAGAGTGCCGGCAGGATTGGACCCATATATTTCTGCTGTGGTGACTGTTGCTGTCACAGCGTGTGTTGCAGGGCACCTATTACTGGACATTGCTGAAGCTGCCATTCTTAAACCCTCAGCCATTACTACATTTTTCCCTGGTTTGGTTTCTGTCATCATCCATCATGGATACAGCAGGGACATCGTCATCCCAGGATATGACAGGGTGCCAAAACCTGTCTATCCCTCCAGGAGTATTGTTCTCCTTTACACCTGCAGAGATTAGTAATATATTGTTTGAAGAGGATTCTACCCTCATACATGCGGAAGAAAATATTGATGAATTACAACATCATCTATTTAAATTACGGAGAAGGGAAATTGATTTTCATCTTCATGGGGCATCCCTGTCCGATTATTACCGCGCACACAAAATTCCCAGGGGATTCCGTATTAGGAATGTCCCCACTATTGGCCGGCACAACCCGGACTTCGTACGCAAATGGGTCGGGATCCTGAATAGAGCCTCCTTGGACCTGATGGTTCTAGTGATTGAGGAGTCAGGACGGGAACTCCAGATCTCCAAGTCTAAAATTGCTGCGTTTCAGACAAGTCATCAGGACATTCTGATCAATCCTATTAATGCAGCGAGCTTGAGTAAATTGGAGGAGCAATGTGAAAACTACAGGAGAGAGTTACTCAAATTTAAGAGAAACAAGCGGCACACAGTGGATGCCGATTATGATGAAAATAAGGTCTACGGATGGCTAACGGGTGAGCAACAACCTACTCGTTCCGATGGTGGTTACCGTCGATGCAAACCCTGGCAACAAAAATACCGGAACCGGCAGGCCAATGCCAATACGGCCAGCGACAGTGAATTCGCGATATCGGAGTCCGATGATGCCTCAGATCTACAAAGTGGCCCTTTAGGCCAAGGAGCGGCTGCAAGCCGGCGCCCAAGAGGCAGGCCACCCGCAGGGGCGGCCAAAACAGGCGAGTTACGAAGAAATCCGCCTCGCCAGGTGTTGAACAAGAAACCCTAATATTCAATCTGTCTAACCGTACCTTAACATCTACTGAAATATCTGTGATCTCCATGGGACTCTCTTTTGTACCAACTAACTTTTTGGATGAATTTGATTGGCGCTGTGATCATCACAAGTTGATGAGGAAATTACGACTTAAAGAGTTCTTTCAGTCCAAACCCCCACAAATTTCTACTGGTGTTTTTGATGAGTTTCTACGTAGCAACTCTGGATCAAAGTTTGACCCGATATCGACCAATCCATCAATAAAAATGTTTGGGAGATTATTGGATGATTCTATTCATCGTTTTGTGGCAGCTCCGGGTAAGGTATCTAAGAATCTGTCTGTAGATGAGTCTTCGGCCCTCAAACAGTTATGTAGTTATGAGGACATCACGATTAGGCCCGCCGACAAAGGCGGGGCCATTGTGATACAAAATATCGAAGATTATCGGAAAGAAATCTACTCACAATTAGCAGATTCTGCTGTTTACCTGAAGCTCCCTGGGAACCCTACCCAGAAATACCAGAAAGAACTCTCTGCCATCCTTGCTACAGCAGTATCTGGGGGCTTATTACCTGCCAAAGTCCGGGATCGGATCCTGACAGCGGCCCCGGTGGTTCCTGTGTTGTACACATTGCCCAAATTACATAAGGATGCCAGGAATCCACCGGGCCGTCCTATCATTGCTGCTCGAAATTCCCTCTATCAGCCAGTATCACAGCTGCTTGATTACATTCTCCAACCACTATTGTGCTCCAAACCATTGTTCTTAAAGGACACTACAAGCTTTTTAAATCTATTATTGGACATTCCTGAAGTTCCACCTGGCACTTTGATGTGTTGTTTAGATGTATCTTCCCTGTATACATCCATACCCCATGCAGGGGGTTTGGAAGCGGTACAACTCTTCCTGAATCAACATCTGGACACCGCGATATTTGACCACCAGTTGTTTCTCAGGCTATTGCAACTTACCTTAGAAAGGAACTTCTTCTTGTTTGATGGTAGTTACTACCTGCAGCTGCGAGGGTGCGCCATGGGATCGGCGGTGGCACCCTCGTATGCTAACATCTATATGTTCCGTGAAGAGGACCGTTTGTTTTTGCTTAGGCCTGAGGTGAACAAACATTTGCTCCTGTACATCCGTTACATAGATGACATTTTTGTCCTATGGACGGGTGGACGGGAGCTGTTTGAGTCACTGATTGCTGAGGTCAACTCTAGTGATTCAGCGATCAAGTTCACATTTTCATGTAATGATAGCTGTGCTCAATTTCTAGATGTAGCAGTTTCATTGATCGACAACAAAATTACCACTGATGTGTTTTATAAGGATGTAGGTAGAAATACCTTCCTATTGGCATCCAGCCATCATCCCCCTGCTCTGAAAAGGGGACTGCCCCGCTCCCAGATGATGAGGTTAGCGAGGCTCATCAGTAATCCAGTTGTGTTGTCCACCAGATTAGATCACCTCATTGGTAAATTTATCAATAGAGGGTATGATCCTGTTATTTTGAGCCAGCAGAAATTGCAGGTGATGTCTATCCCGCGCTCAGATCTGTTGAAACCCAGGAAACCTGATGCTGGTAATGTACTGCCTTGGACCAGCACGTATTCAGTGGCAAGTCCTATACTGCAATATGCATCTAAGGCCTTGTGGCCTATGGTCAAACATGATCCCGATCTCCCAGGGTTTAAAACTATTCGCCCGCTAGCAGCCTTCAAAAGAGGTCGCAATTTACGCGACAGGTTGGTGCGTACTGACATTACGGGTCTAAATATACCTAGGCCTCCTAATGTCTACACCAAGCCTCCGGGTTGCTATAGCTGCTATAATTGCATTACCTGCAAGTATTTGATGCCATGTAAAAGCTTCAAGCATCCCCATACTGATAAACAGTTCGAGAACCGCCATGTGCTTACCTGTAGAACAGAGTATGTTGTGTATGTTCTAATGTGCCCGTGTGGCCTGTATTATGTGGGTCAGACCACTCAATCCTTTCGTACTAGAATGGGGTTACACAGGTCGGCCATCGATCTTGCCCAGTTAGGCAGGTCGATTGATCAGCCTGTGGCACGCCATTTTAAAGTCATGGGGCATCCTCTCTCCTCTTTAAAATATTTTATGATTGATCATATCAAGGATTCTATGCGTGGCGGTGATAGGGCTAAACGCCTGTTAATCACCGAGTCTCGCTGGATCTTTCGATTGAACACCATTGCCCCTAAGGGGCTTAACGATAAGATTAGTTGGAATGCGCTCACTTGATTTCTCTCTGCTATGTGTTATGTGTATGTTCGTTTTTGGTGTGTCCCTTTTTCATGATATTGTTCTGTATTTCATTGTATTGTAAATATGACTACTACCACTGTAATGCATGTTTTTTATGTGTTGTTTAATATGTCTCCCCCCAGGTGGGCGTGCGACAGGGCGGCAGCAGCGGCCTGAGTACCGGCTGTGAGCTATGGAGTCTGGAGTGCAACGCAAGCGGCTGGCGTTGCTTAGCGACGCCTCCGCTTCCTGGACCTGGATACATCGCGTCATCAGCCTGAGTCCCGGCTTCTGCAGCGTGCACCTGGGTAATGGACGCCACGGGGCGGGAGACCTGCTGAACCACGGTATTTATGTCAGTTTTGTACTGTGTTTCTGTGCTGTAGTCGTGTTCTGAGGAAGGGGGTCAAACCCCGAAAGCTCAACATTACACGTGATTTTGATTCAGTTGATCTGGTTGTTTCCTGAGTGCCTTATTTCTTTGGAGTCGTTTTATATATATATATATAGATATATATATATAGATATATATATATATCTATCTATATATATATATCTATATATATATCTATATATATATATATATATATATAGTGGGACGGATCCCAATAAGGGCACTCACCAGGATTTCACGTAATGACAGCTTCTTTATTGGTAATCCATTACTTACCAGATTTGGCTTTATGTAGGTCTACGTTTCGGCCACTAGAGGGCCTTTCTCAAGACACCACAGCATTGACATCCACACAGCTCAGAGGTCAGGAGATATATATATATATATATATATATATATATATATATATATATATATATATATATATATATATAATGAAAAGTACATTTTCGTCCTGCACAGGTTCAGGAACCCGTTTCCTGATTAGGGCATATGTAATGAAAGGATTATGAACTGCATCCCTGCTAGCTTCTGCTCAAAAATAGTACTGGACACAACACATCAGCACTAGGCTGATGCACTTTTGGCTCTAGCAGGGATCCCTGGAGGGGGAGTTTTCAATCCCCTATCCCAGAATCCGAGATATTTATACATCTCGTTAATACTGTTTCCTACTTCTCCATAAAGAGGTAAAGCAGAAAGCACTATTCTGGATGAACCTTGTATAATATTATGCACCCACTGTCTTTACTGCACTGCAAGCCAAAGCCTGCTGTCTTGTTAGTTTGGTATACAGTCACTAGGTCAACCAAAGGAAGGTCTACATTCATAAGGTTGACTACTGAAGGAAACCAGGCCTTAGGTTGACACCTTCAAAAGGTCAACATGGCTTTAAGTCGACAATGTCATTAGGTCAACACAAGTATTATCAACATGGGCAAGGTCGACAGTCAAAAGGTTGACAAGAGTTTTTCACATTTTTTGGAGCCGACATGTGCCGACAGGTGGTATTTCATGCCCTACCATCCACTAGGGAGAATATAATAGCGTGCTGAGCATAGCGAGGCACCATGCCTGAAGCATGGCGAGCGCAGTGAGCCATGCGAGGGGACGCAGTGCACTGATATGGGGGTCCATGTCGACATTCAGGACAAAAAAAACTTTAAAACCCATGTCGACCTTTTGACAGTCGACCTTGCCCATGTCGACCTAATGCTTGTGTCAATCTAATGACCCTGTCCACCTAAACCCATGTCGACCTTTTGTAGATGTCAACCTAAGGCCTGTCAACCTTCCTTTGGTCGACCTAATGATCCCAACCCATTATTTTGGGTTACAAGTCAAGTCTACAAATCTGTTATAATGTGTGATCATTATCCTGGTTATAATTTTGCTCTACTCATCCTGATGAACATTGCTGTGAGTGAACTTTGCATTTTAAAGTATGTCCTGTATAAATCCTGGCCTCTGTCTCACCCACACGTGTATAATAAACTAGCTATTTGCTTCACACTACTGGTGCATTACTTCTTCTGAGATACACACTTACATGGGTAATCCGAAAAGGACTCACGACAAGACAGGAGCTGGACGTGCAATGTTCAAAGCATATAACCCCAGGCTTACACGCGTACACGGGTGACATGCTTCGTGATGTAGATTCAGTGCACTTTGCAAATTAAGAAAAGGGGTTTGAAAAGAGGTTCATGGGGTCTCACCCTAAATGGTATGGGGTGATCCAATTTGTATATGCCAACTTATTAAATAAGAGCCTTATTAAGGACTCAACAAGTGTATCTCATGCTGGCTTATTAAATGTAATATATGCTTAATGAAGAGTTAACCACAATGTGAAAAATGTATCAGGCGTTGAGCAGTCATGAAATTAGCATAGTAAAATACAATACCCCATAAAGCTATGGTAATCTTATGCCATTTTCATCAAACGGAACGTGTTACCCTGTATCTTGTCACTGGCAGACATTGGCTTGTCGGGTGCTGTCTCTAGACAACCATAGATCAATGAAGCGCGGAGACATTTACCTACTTACAATTCAGTCGCTTTTCTTTCTAATTTTAAGCAAATATTACAAATGGTTTATGCTCCTCTCTAAATAGAGATAGCAAGTATAGGGTCTGAATAATAAACCTTAAGGAAGCGTGTGACTTGGAAAATAATGGTGTAACAAATGGATGTCTTGCACTCATGTAATAGGGTCTCTTGGGCTGGTGTCCAACTGAAATAAGATTTCTCTAAAGCAACTTTGATCTTGACCTGTACTTTAATTGCATGAGCAGACACATTTATTGTATGTCAGGAATGTTCCATAAGGAAAGATGGATCTTGCTTGTTAGTTAGTTGTGACCTCTACTGTTTGGGCAATCTGGATTTACTGCTTAGATCATGATTGTTCTCTGACCGTGGACATGTAGCCATTGATCATCTGTTCACAGGGATGCAATTGTATTACTCTTATAAATGTACAACATGATGTTAGAGATGTGCAGGCTCTGATTTACTCTGATTTCAAAGCAGGATCTTATCGGCTATCAACTGTCAACAACTGTCATGTGATTTGGGATAGCCAATAAGAGCCTGCTTTGAAATCAGAGTAAATCAGAGTAAATCAGAGCCTGCACATCTCTACATGATATTGTATATTTGTTTTTTTTTAATAGCCTGATATTAAATTTAAGGGCCTGATTTATTCTTATTTTACTCAGACAAAGGGCCTGATTCAGATCTGCTTGCTAGTCAGTGTATATTCGCTGCCTAGTGAGCAGGTAAGCACCACCACGCTGAATGCCTGTCACCCCCACCCCCTGAATCCCCTCACTAGAATGCAAGCGGGTGCGTTCGCATACACACGCTCACCATCGAATGATTTTTCTTCCCTTTGCAAAATAAAAATAAGGCTAGACTTCGGGGCAGGCACTGAGGTCATGTGGGGTTTGCAAATATGCATATTCGCGCATACACAAAGCACAACAATCAGCCGGGGTGGGGAATTCGGACTGCACCGAGGGGGTCTGAATGGACATTTCATATATAACAATAGTATAACAATAGTAGTCTGCCAGTATTGCAATGAAAAGTATGAACACAGCATTGGGTATAAATAAGGAAACAATGGATGTTCTCCATTGCAGAAGTAGCAAATAATAGTTAACTAAAAATAAGTAAGCATTCAGATAAGCATTTATAAAATGGGTTTTCATTCATGGCCTTTAGTAGTGGAAGTGTCACTGCCGGGGACGGTAGACAGCAGCTGTACAACTGACATGGATACAATTGACACTTCATTCATTGTAAGTGTGTATTATGCATGTTACAATTTATAAATAAATCTGCTTAATCTATTGAAAGTTTTTATCTTCCTTGTGTCCTTCATTATGATTTATGTGAATACTTCATATATGGAGGTATATAAATTGCATCTGTGTCTGAATTGGAGCCATTTTTCAGCTGACCTAGATGGAGGCAAAGCAACCTTCAATGTATTCATTCCATCTATGTGAAATTGATACGTTTAAGTTGTTTGGCTCCATATATTATTTATGGGTACCACTGTGATTCTGATTTAACTGGTACAAAATAATTCTAGACACATTTATTTTTTAGCCAGTTGGTTCTCTGCTGCATAATGAAAGCAGCAATATGTTGTGATCCAATATACCATAATATGGGCCTTATTCAGACCTGTTCACTACCCTGGGTGTAATCGCAGCCTAGATAAACTCCAGCCGGCCTTACACTCGCCCAACACCCACAATCCTTTACTAGCATGCGAGGGGATGTGTATGCAAACATTGAATGATTTTTATCCCCTTCAGTAATAAAAGTCAGTCTAGACTAACATTTATTCTGGCCGCTATTTGCCGAATTGGGGGTAGGCTCTGTGGTCATGTGATGTCAGCCACCCAGTGGGCGTTCCCCTGCTGCCTCCCTTGGCTCTCCCTACCTGGAGCGGCTCCATTCGCTCCCAGGGTTTGCGTTTGTGCATAATTGCACATGTGCATGCTCAAACCACGAACATCGGGGATGGTACTGAATTCAGACCCAAATTCAGACCCAAACAAATATGTCTGAAACAAATATGTCTAAATTAAGCTCACGTATATATTGTAGCCTGACACAGAGGGAAACCATCTGCTTGTCCCACATTGACAAAAAGTATTCTTCATTGGCCATTGAGCCCTCAATGGATGTGAATTATTGATGGTCTATGGCCAATCCTAACTAAACAGCAACAGCACATCAATGGCCACATTGTAAGTGGCCATTGATGGTAGCCAATTATGCAATGGATGACCATCAATGGTTTCATCCATAGTTTTTGACTGACTGGTAATTGGGCCAATCAGAATTTGGATGCAGGGCTTCAAAGACATTGAGGTGGAGCTACTCTACCTGTCCTGGCATCTTGGCGGAAAATAAAATAGTTTATTCTTCATTGCCCATTTAACCAATTGTTGGGAACTACTGATGGTCGAAAGCCATCCCTAGCTCAACAGCACCACTAAGGTGGGCACCTCAAGTTGAAGTAACATGCTGGGGTAACACATTCAGGAGAGCAAGGTTAGGACATTGTCTGCAGGCTATCAAGTCACTGTGTGACAGGGTTCCTGACTTCCTCCCATTAGCTGGCTCCTTGTTGCTATGCAGGGAATGGCAACTTCTGAGTAAGGGGTGGGGGATCTTCTGTACCATGGGAATTCTGTGTAAGAAGGGAACATCTCCGCTAGGGGGGATTGTTTTGTGTGTGTGTGTGTGTGTGTGTGTGTGTGTAGGTGTGTCTGGAAAATCTAGAGTCATACTGCTGAAAGGCTAGAGTCAGAGGCAGAACTCTGGGAGGCAATGGAGTCATCTGCCGCCGGGCTCCTGCTCCCAAGGGGGCGCCTCTCCTCCCCCTGGAAGTTTAAATCAGTTATTTAAAAACCAACGATATTGCTTCTGTGGCTGATTTCTAAAATATATATGTGTTATCTATCTATATCTATCTATCTGAACAGAAATATATATTTGATATAAGGTTATATAGGGTTGTATGTGTGTGGGGGGGCACCAATATATATCTTGCCTCCGGGCAACTGGAACGAACTTACGCCACTGGCTAGAGTCATACTGCTGCAAGTATTAATTGTGCAAGAAATGGTGGTGTCTAAAGAATCTACACAGTGTTATCACTACATATATGTGCAAGCAAGGCTGTATAATACCTACATTTAACGTATGTAAAGCAGCCTTCCCGTGTAAAACTTTTTAGATATGGTCTGTCGGTAAAGTACTTTTTACAAAGGCTTTCTTTAAATGGGTACTATTTATTTTGCTCATATATATAATCACCCGATTGTTTTTACATTGATTTAGATTGTGTTGAATCGAATACCTTTTTAGAAGTCTGAATGAACACTTTGTAAAGTGGGTGCTGGGGAGCTGCAGAAGTGTATCTTTAGTAGCTGCATACATGCTAAACAATGGCTGCAAAAACACTTTCCTGAATTATGAAGTATATGGCAACAAAGTAGCTACATAGGTATATCTACACTCCTTCCCAAATGATGTAGCTGGATGAATGAGAAAACTCAAGACTGATGTTAGAGGTAATTTTTCTGGCATCAACTAAAATCAGGGATGTGCACCGGCCACTTTTCGCGTTTTGGGTTCTAATGGGTTTTGCCAAAAAAAAAAAAGGCGTAAAAACTGCTAAAATCGCAGATTTTTTTTTTTTGCTCCTACACTATTATTAACCTCAATAACATTCATTTCCACTCATTTCCAGTCTATTCTGAACACCTCACACCTCAGAATATTGTTTTTACTACAAAAGGTTGCACTGAGGTAGCTGGATAACTATGCTAAGCCACACAAGTGTGCAGCACAAACATGTGGCTCATCTAGGAGTGGCACTGCAGTGGCAGGCAGGATGGCAGTTTGAAAAACTAGTCCCCAAAAAGACCCCTACAGTATCTGGCTTGATCATGTTTACCACCAGCTGAGGAACAGTTGGCGATTGGTGCAGCAATGCAATAGCTGCAAAGGGGTGGAACCTTCTGACCACAGGCGACGACCAGCCGAGGAGCAGTGGGCGATTGGTGCAGCAATGCAATAGCTGCAAAGGAGTGGAACTTTCTGACCACAGGCGGCGACCAGCCGAGGAGTAGTGGGTGGTTGGTGCAGCAATGCAATAGCTGCAAAGGGGTGGAACCTTCTGACCACAGGCAGCGAGCAGCCGAGGAGCAGTGGGCGATTGGTGCAGTACTGAGTTGGTCTGCAAGTGTGCTGTTCTGCGTATCTGTTTTTGTCAGTTTAATATCCAATAAGACCACTATCTGGTTTGATCATGTTTACCACCAGCCGAGGAGCAGTGGGCGATTCGGCAGCGTTCTGCAGGCAGTGGCAGAAATGCTCCTGTCACTTAGGCTGCTGTGCTGTGTATCTGAGGAAGCCGCTGATCACTAGAAAGGCAGGGAAATGCGCCATAGAAGGATTCCATTTCAGCTGCATACAGTCACTGCTGACCCGGGGATCCAGAGACCAGAGTTCCAGAGAAGGCTGCACTAATAGGTGTCACCAGCAGCCGGGGACCCACTCCAGGTGCATAAAGGATCAACCCACAAGCGGATTACAAATTATATGGTTCCACAGCCACAAGAGCATAAGTATAAAATCTTTCCTATTTGCATCAAATGTTACAGACTCACTGAAATACTTTGCATGGATGCGGTCTAATAGATGCCAGCTTTATAACAGCATATCATATGGAACAAAGATAGTATATTTGTCAAACCCATGACCCTGCAGCTATAAATTTTAACACTGAGACTGCACTTGCCTGAATGTATGAGCACTAACTTGCTACTACACTGAACATACAAATTAACCCATTGCTGCTTTATGGGACCTGCTTACTGACCCATCTTGCTTGAGTGGATGCCTAGTTCAGTATAAAGTTTTGGAGAAAGTTATATATAGATTTTTCTTGATGCATAATTGCTGCTAATATAACTGATGTCTCTGTGAGCTGATGTGTCACTAATATGTGATTTTATTTGTGTTATTATATGTCTCACCAGCTGGTGTCTATTTTTATAATATATATATTTAAAATAAATATCTTGCTTTCAAATTGATTAAATTTGTAAAAGTTACAGTCCTTTTAATTCACTGTCTACTTTGTGTTTTTTTTTTGCTTTTTTGTAATAAGGGTTGATTATCCCTTAAAGACAGCAGCTGGGACTATAACTAGGTTTGCTGCACTCAGTTTATACATTTTGGTATTGTGCAAGGTTCTCCAGCCATTAGAACTAGCCACACGTGAAGTTAGTTCCGACACTAGCTGTCAAGGCCGCAGTTATCCGCTTTGCCATAGGATGACTGCTGTTGTGTTTCGTCCTCATGGCAAACGACTGTTGGATGGTAAATTGCTTAGTGAAAGACGTAGCGGTCTTACGACTTCCCCTCTGGGATGATGACTGACTCCCAGCAGCAGCAACAGCAGCAGCAGCAGTAGTAGGCATAGCGCTGCAGGATCCTCCGGAGGAATCTCGGATAAAAGAGGAGTCAGTCATGCTGGTGACATGGCCTGCAGGACTCCACCTGATCCAGATCGAGGAGGAAATTGATGAGGAGGGAGTTGGTTTTGTGCTTTTCAGGCGCTTGGCTCCAACAGTAGGACCGAGTTATTTAGGTGTCCCTGGACTGCTAGCCACAGTTCCTGAACTAAACACTGATTTATGAAGGGTCTTCAGGTGATGTACAAGTGGCAAGATCCTTACCGCTGCTTATTGGAGCTTTACATAAGCTACATATGGCAAAACATTTGTTGTCCGGATTCAGATAAAAAAAATTCCAGACCGTAGAGGTGGATTTATTGGTCATCTGCCCAGGCATGACGATGGGCTTTTTCATCCCATGGACAACAACTGTTTCCCCCCCCCGTGCCTCATTTAAGCAAACAACCTCAGCATCCTCCTCGTAAACTTCAACCTCAATATATTTATTGTGAAATGAAAAAAATAGTTTGCAGTGTGCTGTACTCTCCTTCCCTGAGAGAAGCAGCGGCGGCAGCTACAGTTACTGCAGGGGGACACTGGACTGTCCTCTTCCTGGCAGCAGCATCAATGGTGAGTGTGCTGCTGCTGGGAAATACTATGGGGGCATTGCTGGCACTGTGGGGGTATACTTATTGCTGGCACTGTGGGGGCATATTTATTGCTGGCACTGTGGGGGTATACTTATTGCTGGCACTGTGGGGGTATACTTATTGCTGGCACTGTGGGGGTATACTTATTATTGGCTCTGTGGGGGGCATTGCTGGCACTGTGGGGGCATACCATATTGCTGGCACTGTGGGGGCATATTTATTGCTGGCACTGTGGGGGCATTGCTGGCACTGGGGCACACTTGTTGCTGACACTGTGGGGCATTGCTGGCACTGTGGGGAATACTTGTTGCTGGCACTGTGGGGCATTGCTGGCACTGTGGGGCATACTTGTTGCTGGCACTATAGGGGCATTGATGGTACTGTGGGCGCATACCCAGTACTATGGGGTCATACCTGGCACCGTGGTGGCATTCCTGTTTCTGGCACCATTGGAGCATATGTGTATCTGGCACTTTTGGGGGCATATGTGTATCTGGCACTATTGGAAGGCTAACGTGATCCTTTGGAATGTCTGTTGCTTCAGTAATAGAGATTTGACAGTGTTCTGTTATTTAATATGCTGTCCGCAGAATGGGCTGAGCTTATATTGTGGTCAAGTGGTTGCACTTTTTTTTTTCTCGTCATTGCCAGTATGACTTGCCCCTGTTAAGCCACACCCTTCAAATGAGGCCACACCCTTTTTAGGCCACGTCCCCCTAAAAATTTTCGCGAGGGGGTACTCCTAAATGAAAATCCTAATCAAGGGGTACGGGGGACAAAAAATTTTTGGGAACCACTGCTCTAAGTACTAAACACTGCTTACCAGAATTATTACAATAAACTGCAAAACAGGGTAAAATTGAGGTTCTTAGCATAATATGGCCCACCAATCGCAACCAGGTTACTAGATTACCTTACCTGGGGGGTCGCTAACATTCCCAAAGTTCAAATCCTGTACTGTGGACTTCAAATTAAATGACCACTGGGACACATTATCTGCTCTGCAGCCTTCAGGAGCAGGTAAGTCACCGCTGGACCACTGGCCTATTGGGGACAATGCTGTTAGTTTAACATGTCAATGTTACTACACTACATGTGGGAAGCAATATTAATATTATTATCTAACTTATGCAGAATTCTAATTATCTAAAATACTCTTCACATACATTAATTTAAGACACTTAGCACATGGGGCCTTATTCTAGTTCACTCTTAGAGGCAAATTCCTTCTCAAATGGACAAAACCATGTGCACTTCAGGTAGGGTAGATATAACAGGTGCAGAGAGAGTTAGATTTGGGTGGGGTTTTTCTTCAAAGTGAGATCTATATTGCAGTGTAAAAATAAAGCAGTCAGTAGTTTCCCTGCACAGAAACAAAATAACTCACCCAAATCTAATTCTATCTGCACCTGTTACATCTGCCACTCTGCAGTGCACATGGTTTTGTCCATCTGAGAAGGAATTTGCCTCTTAGAGTGAACTAGAATAAGGCCCATTGGGGCAGATGTATTAAGCCTTAACAAGAGATAAATGCAAGGGTGATAAAGAGAGATAAACATCCAGCCAATCAGCTCCTTACTGACTTTTTTCAAACAAAGCCTGTGACATGGCAGTAAGGAAGTGATTGGCTGGACGTTTATCTCTTTTTATCAGCCTTGCATTTACTGTATCTCTTGTTAAGGCTTAATACATCTGCCCCCTTGTCACTTAACATAGGACAAACACATATTACAGTATATCCTTTTTTAAAATTTGGCAGGTTTTCAAAAATCTTGGAGTTAGAGTAGGACTGATAGTGAAATTGGGCCAGTGACTTTGGGCTACAAGCTTAAAGCAGGGCCATCTTCAGATTATTACCCCCCCCCCCCCCACCCGGGCAAAGCAGTGCAGTGGGGCCCCTAACATATATATATATATATCCACATAGCTCTGTCCTCATATTAGTCTTAACAAGAAATGTGCATCGCAAGTACCCTATACACACAGAAATATATATACATTAACTTACCAATAGGGGCGTAAATAGAACTTCACGGGCCCCATAGCAAAATATTAAAAGGGGCCCTATGATACAATGCCCCTTAAGGGGCAAAAGAGAGAATGAGGGGAGTGAGAGGAATAGAATGGGTGTCATGGTAAGAGAGATGGGGTGCTAGGTAGAAAAATGAGATGGACCGTGTCAGGGAGAGAGTTAGTGTCAGAGAGAAAGAGAGAGACAGACAGACAGAGTGGGGGGAGAGACAGTGTCAGAGAGGAGAAGAGAGAGACAATGTCAGGTAAAGAGAGAGTGTGTGAGAGAAGAGAAAAAGCATCAGTACCAAAAAAAGGCAGATACAGCATGAGGGAGAGAGGAAGAGAAAGTGTCAAAGAGAGAGGGGCATATAGTGTCACAAGCGAAAATATGTGTACAGTAAAATGTGTGATTAATGAAGAAATACTGTAGTAATAAAATGGCATTTCTCTCAATACATCTGCTCCACATTACAGCCCCCCCCCCCCCCCCCCCAGACTGTCGCCTGCTGTTAGCACCACCAAAACTCTCCTCGCTTACACACCCTCCTTGGTTCAGTCAGAAAGCCTCCACTACAAATCACACAACTATCTCTCCCTCCCCCTCTTTCTTCCCTGTCTCATCCCAGCCTGAATCAGCTCACCTGGGCTCAGGGGCATCTTACTGTATCTTGATAGCTCCTCTCTCCCTGTATGTGGCACGTCATGTGCAGTGCACTGTGACAGTGTAGTGTACAGGGGGCAAGAGGGGAGATCCATGCAGCGCAGGAATGCAGCAGAGCAACTGTAGTGGACACCATGCAGCAGAGCAACTGTAGTGGACACCATGCAGCAGAGCAACTGTAGTGGACACCATGAGACCAGCACCGCCAACAGGCTCTATTAAATAACCCTGTTGGTGGTGCCGGTCTCATGGTGTCCACTACAGTGGCTCTGCTGCGGTGTTGGGCTCCTGGTGTCCACTACAGTTGCCCTGCTGCAAATAGGCTTCTGCATAAGTGATATCAGCAGCAGCCAAGAGTGAAAGGGATCTGTGGCCATTGGAGGCAGCGAGGGTGCAGGGGAACTGGTGTGACTGGTTACCAGTCCATTTACCCACATGCTGGGCGCTAGTGACCTGATCACTGGAAGTCCCACACACGAACTTCTGGTCACCAGTCAACGGGTGGGTGGGGGCATTTCTGGAATCAATGGTCCGGACTTGTGCATTGGGCTTGGGCCCCTAGGGTTATGGGGCCCTTGGGCACCTACCCATCAAGCCCATGTGCTAAGACAGCCCTGGCTTTAATACATTGATCAATCCATGAATCAAAACCACAGTATTAATACATTAAAGTGGTTGAGGTTACTATTGAGTTGAAAGGGTTTTAATAATTTTGAGCCTTAAATACAGCCAGAACCAGAAAATGTAGGAGAAGAATAATATCAGGTTATAATATGCTCATATCCATGGCTTACTACCTGTGGAGAAGATCATATAAACATATATATACAGTTTTGTAATTTGTATCTGTTTTACATACTTGAAACTCTTGTGTTCATTCATTTTACTGTTTGTTAATTTACTATCCAGTCCTTTCTAGTGATCTACACTAATTGTGCCAAACTGCTAGATTTTTCCACTGTTATGGGCCCCATACATCAGCAATCACAATTAATGGATTTCCAGATCCAGGGATTTTTTTGGCCAGATAAATGGATTCTACAATCTATTTGACTTGCCCACACATTACAGATTTATTTCAGTGATCGGCAGATTTTTCCATCTAAAGATTGCATCTTCATATCTGGAGATTGCCTAATCGATTGTCATTTCAACTGTTCATAATGTAAATAGATGAAGAAGACGAAACGGGAACGCCCACACATATAAAAAAGAACCGCAGATAATACCGGATTATTAAGCATGTTTAAAAATCTGATTAAGCAATCGATTGGCAATCCATATTCATTTTTGATTGGGATTGCCAAAAGGGGGAGCCCACACATCTAAAATTAATTGTGGCAATCATCTCCAGATCTCAGAATTGTCACAATTAATTGCTGATGTATGGGGCCCATTACAGGCCACATTTGTTAAAATATAACCCTGTTTACTCCAGGAAATGGCTGCCTGTTTTCTTTATTAATACACAAATATATACATACAGTACATACAGTACATACTAGTTACCAGACCATCAACATTATGGAAAAACATATCAGTAATGTCAGTGCAGACAGCACTTGAATTGCTCCATTGGGCGACATCTAGTGGCTGAAGGTGTGCAAAAAGCGGGTGATTTTTATTTGGATTAGCATCACTTGTTTAATACGATAATTTATATGAGTTTATATCATATATTTATATTAGTCTTTCAAACAAACGTTACTAGAGGATGAACTTGATCTTGTTTTCATTGTTTTTATTCTTCAAGTGTAAAATCAAATATTTTTTCCTCTTGTTATTTTTTTCTTACATGAGAGCAGTTTTAATAATCCTTTGATATCTGTATATCATTATTCAAAAACACATAAATGTGGTCAGCTTACAATATATTTCTCAGTAGGTGCCTAATTAAATAGTTGTATTTCTGATCAGGTCATTGCACAGGGAAATTACTACAAGTGAAATCAAATTTCCATATGCTAGGAATCTGCTTAAGCCAATCACTACGTTATAGTTTTATTAATTTGCAATCTTTTTTTATAGCTTTGACTCTATATCACATTGGTAAACTAGAATAAACATTGCATAACATATAACAAAAATGACATTTCCTACAAGGGGTTCATTACAGAATCAAGACAATTTAAAATGCTTGTAAATACAAACTGTTGTTGATATTGGATAATTTTTTTATCCACTCTTCCGTTGAATGGCCCACAGTGCAGTGTGGTTCATTATATTACTTATGATAAATGAGCATCGGTGCAAGATTATTAGCATTAATTCTCCTACACTATATTCCATTTTTTTCAATCCTGGGGCTGGTATTGTAAAATGCTCAATCCCAGGTTTCCCAGATTGGCATCCTTAATTTTAAAAAAATGTGCCTGTCCCCCCACACTGGCCGTCTTGCACATTTACTTACACTGTCGGGCGGCCAGGAGCGGAGCGGACAGTAGAGATGCTGGGGTGCTTGTTGTCTCCTGGTGTGAGCCTGCAGAGCATGCGGGCAGTATGGGCCTTATTCTGATCGTAGCGGCCAAACGTGCGTACGTTCGCTATTAACGTACGCTATCTGTACGCGGCCGTTGGGGTTAAGTCCACCCACAACTCAGCCGCATTCGTACGGCCAGAAACATCGGCAAAGGGGAGTGGCGTACAATTGAGCGTACGCCAACGTACACGGACGGGCCAGCCCTTACACTCCGACAACTGGCGTACAATTGAGCGTACAGCACCGTTTACGGACGTCTCTCGGCCGTCTTCCCACCGACTTCTTGCGGCTATCTGAGCGTACGCCAGCTTGCACGGACGGGTCCCTATTGTTTTCAATAGAAAAGTCAGCTTATGTCACCGCTCGTGAGAGTGAGCGTACGTCCGTGTACGCTGACATACCCTTCACATATATGGACCTGCAAATCTTGCCTTTCAACTCTAATTATGAAAATTAATTAATTGATTGAATTAATTAATGTGCAAAATAGTGGCCATGGGCTTAAAACATTGCTGAAACATCCTTTGTAGGTGTTAGATGTGGTTTATGTTATTGTATCATAAATACAAAACCTATGTTTGTATTAGAGTGAACACGTTGACACATGTCGACTTGTGTAGATTGAGTGTGCTACTGTGTAAAGTCTATGAAAGCACGTAGTGAATGTGTCTAACTGTTTAACAAATACCTACCTTAGCATATATAAGCAGGTCTTACAAAGATTCTTACCTTAAATTAAACAAACCTTTAAATGTAGAGAAGTATAGAAAGATAAGCTTCCAATGTGTTTGAGTGCTGTGTGTGGCTTGCAGGTAGTGAAATCATGGTTTGGACTTAATAGACTGCAGCATTGGTTATTACATTCAGGTGTATGTGTTTGGTAGTAATCAGCGTAAATTAGCAAACCCAGGCGCACGCTGGCATGCGGTATCTGTAGGGGTGGTTTGAGATGGCGGTTGGCGGCCGCCTGTTTTGTGTCCGAAATGAACGGTGCTTTAGTCGATCGTGCGGTAGTAGCACCGCTCATTTTTGGTGCACACCCCCGTGTACGCCCATATTTACGCCCATTTTCCCTCATTATTTCGGCCGCTCCCCTCATCACGCCCCTATGCCGCCCCCAATGCCCGTACACTCGCGTACAGGTTTTTTCGCACGTAGAGACCCGTCCGTAAGCGTTGTGGAGTGTTCGCGCCTGCGCATTAGCGAATGTACGCATGCGCAGATCATTAAAAACCCCGGGACGTACGCGTACGGCCCGGCCGCACCAACCAGAATAAGGCCCTAAGTCTGGGAGGTGAGGTTGAGAGCGGCTATGTGCGACAGTGTGGCCTGCGCCACGTGACTTCTTACTGTCACTCTGTGCATGCCGGGTCGGGAGCAGCCGGGCAGCGTCTGAGCGATCCCGAAACCCCGGGATTGGATAATACAAAAATACATTGAAAGTTTGGACATTTTGGGGTCAAATCACAATTCCGGGATTGGCCACCCAAGTAGTAAATAAGAATGTTGCATTCCCTTATTTGTTATATTCACAATACAAAGTAATGTTCTGGCAATCTTATTAATACATTTTTAATTCAACTTTCATATCTAAATAATAATAAAATATAGTGTACAAATGTTAAATTAGGCACTGTTCAAACATCTGTTTTATATCTCTATAATACTTAAATTATAATTCTCTTCCTGACACATTCAAATATGGAAATATCAATTCAGCAATGTGAACAGACTACCATGACCTTATAGAATATAACAATTACATTAGCAGATACACTAATGTAAGTGCTTTCAGCTGGAGAGTTCGATCAGCAACTAGCAGGGAGTGACCGGCAACTTTGAGCCTGGGGGCAAATGCAATCAAGTGGCCCGTGGGGGACCAAATGAATTAGAATAACCCCCACTGTTCCAATAGAGCCCCTAAAACACACTGCACCAGGATTACACAAATGTAATGCCATTACACATTGTCACACACGACAATGCCCATTACATATTATGCCATACACCGTAATGCCAATTACATATTATGCTACACTCCATAATGCCCATTACATAATGCACCACACACCATAATAACCATTGCATATTATGCCCCACACCATAATGCCTATTATATTTATACAACACACCGCAGCACCTATTACACAAAGCACACTCCATAATGCCTTTAACACATTATGCCACACACTGTAATGCCTATTATACATTATGCCACATAACTGCTGCTTACCTACATGCTCATTGCCAGGAGTTACATGCATGTTGCCATGGGTTTCTTGCTCGATGCAAGGGGTTACATGCTCATTGCCATGGGGTTACATCTCTTTGCCTGTGGGTTACATGCTCCTTGTCTGGGGTTTCATGCTCATTGCCATGGGTGGGGGGTGTTTAAGTGCTTGTTGCCAGGAGGGTTACATGGTCCTTGCCATGGGTTTCATGCTTGTTGCTAGTGGTTTCATGCTCATTGCCAGGGAGAGCTACATGCTAACTGCAATGGTGGAATACATGCTCGTTGCCCAGCGGAGTTTCTTGTTTGTTGCCAAGGGGAAATACATGCTTGTTGCCATGGGGGACAACATGCTCGTTGTGAGCAGCAGGGGATCCACAGCCCAGCTAAATAGCATGCTGCAGGTGGCCCTGGAACAGAAAACCTAAACTGGCCTGGGGGCCCCCTGGCCCAGCATGCCACTGATGACTAGCTAGTGCCGCTGATCATTGTATATCATTGCAACAGCTGACAACCAAGAGAAACGCCTAATGAAAAGTGAAGGTGTGTATGATCTGTGTCCAAGTCTACTTCATTGATAGATAGTGTAGAGTTAATTAATGTAAATAGGTCTGAATGAGGACCTACATGTAGCATTGGGAGAGTGTGACTGTGCCATCTTCTTCTGTGGCTCTCAGCTCCTGAACTGAACTCTCCATTCAGCGTGTAGCATAAGGTGCCCTGAGTGGGTGGAGTTAGGAAGCAGTGAGTCATGTTTTGCTCACCGCAGATGCTCCTGACTGGCTACCAGTCCGTGACTCATGATAATCAGTGAGTTATCATCAATAATAGAAATAATACCGATATTAGCTCTCTGCTCTTTGAATTTCTATGACAACATAACACTTCTGTGATATTTAAAATCCACTATCATTTGCTGCGAAGAGTACATTTTCTCATACTAGTGCTGATTCCACAGCACCTATTGTACGATCTGTGACTTTATTCAAGTGCTGCTACAAACTCCTTGCCATGCGTCTATCCGTTCATCATAATATGCAAGAAATAAGATGCCCACTGTACTACTGATTGATGTCTCCTTATGAACAACTATCAGTTGCAATATCAAAATTTGTACTAGCCCTATTGCAATCGTGATTTCTCCATTTGACTATGGCCTTATACGCTTGTGGCTGTGAATCTGTTAAACACAGCTGTATGCATTGACAAACGTATAACACTCCCCCAACACACCCACTGAATGGGCCATTCTTGTGTACACTGCTATCCACTTCCCAGTCACTACCCAAGAACACTCTGCCACCACATATCTAGTATTGTTTGACCAGATTGCAACATAACCTTTAGATATACACCATGTACAACACATGCTCCATAAGGGTTTTAATAATTGTTTGAACTTGCTTATTAAAACTACTGTCGGGCCCACCAACTTTTTTGGTTGTGGGGATATAATTTAATTTTGGTGCCTCTTAATTGTTGATGTCGCCCCCTCGGGGGCACCTGGACTTGCCTACAAATATTTGGGAGTAGCGAGATACCCCCATGCTCCCCATGTTCCAGTGCCTATGAACTGTTTGTACATAGGCATTGTGTGCAGATTGTGTGCATAATATTCCATTTGGATAATGATGTTTTACTTTACTTGTATTGCTTACAGACTGTCAATGCAAGTGTTAAAAATAAAAGAAAACACAAAGTTGTTTATTTCATCAGTGGTCCCACAAATTAACTTGAACACAAGATTAGTATCAGATATCTGATCTTGATAGATTTGACAAAACATCACAGATAATTTATCTAGTCTGCCGGAAAGCTTTGATTTTATTGAGGGTCATCTTCAATTTGAGTTCTTTGGGTTGACAAGGAACAGTCTGAACTTTTAACAAGATTTTATTGTTTCCATTATTTACAGAAGGAATACTTCAATGGATACCTCTGTTAGAGGTGGTCTAATAACGCTACCTCTTGTGGGCACAAGCTGGTGTTTTGGAACAGTCAATGGTCTCTTGACTCTACTTAGAGTCTAATGGGAATTCAATCTTGCTGTCCACTTGGTCTCAGTCCAGGTTCCCATAATTTGTTGGTACAGGTAAATATTACTCGAAGATTAAACCATTGCATTATATCCACATTCCCTCTGTGCAATCTAGAAATGCAGGGATTGGCTAAAAAACAGAACAGCGCTGATCCTGGAACACCAGACAAGCACTCATCCCCACTTATTTAGACTTCGGCTCCTGATCTGCGCTGGGGCAATGTCCATGCTGCCCATAAATGACTGTATCTATATGGTGGCTCGAAAAAACAAATACTTTTCGAGTTTTTGGTACTGTATGTGTTTTCCATTACAGTATAAAGAAATTTACTATACTGTAAAATATTTCTTCTTATGTATAATGTTTATTTGTTCAGTATATCTCCTGCTTATATTGTACAAGCCATGGTTTCTGGGACTGTTACATAACTAATCCTCTTGGTCATCTGCATCTTACATGTAATTGACATTCATTATACTGACTCACTATTATGACCTTGTTTTATTCAGAAAATCAATAAGCTTTATTTATTAAATAATGTAGCAATTAGCTTTGGTAGTTAATGATACAAGAATAATTATTTCTGCAGTTTGGATGTTTTGTTTTTCTTCTGTTAATGGTAAACCCCTCGGAAATGACAGGTTAGATCTGCAGTGTCTAGGTCTACAATCAAAAGGTCGACAACAAATAGTCAAAAGGGTCAAAGGTTTAGGAAAGACAAGCACTCTCTCTTTGTGGGGGCACTCTTTTGCTGAAATATTACTTCAATCATTAGATTGTAAAAAGTTTGATTACAAAATTCCAGATCAAAGGCCACATACAACAAAACTTAGACAATAAAAACACGGAAAATGATCATAAAGGTCAAAAGCAATGGTCAATTATGTGAGGCCTGTGAAATATAAGATAGTAAAGGTAAAGTCTGTTTTTTGAAATACAGATTAATATACAATGCAAGTCAAGGTGACTAAATCTGTTCTGGTGACAGTGAAATCTTTATGTCAAGTTTTCTCCGCGTTCCAGGTGGAACAATTCGTGAAGTTAGGAAATTGCCATACGTGACCGCACTGACCACCTTCAACGCAAGATGGAGAAGCTTGTTGCCTCCCACAATGACTTGATATCTTCCTATGATCGTCAACAACGCGACATAGAACAATTCAAAACTAAGCTTGCAGATTTGGAGGACCGGTTCAAACGCAATATCAAGATCAGGGGCATACCTGATTCAGTCTCAAACACAGAATTGGAGGGCTACACTTGTGCCCTGTTTCACAAGCTACTTCCCTCCACTGACACCAAGGAACTTCTGATTGATCGCATCCACTAGGCCATGTACAGTCTCTGCTGATCTACCGAAAGACACCCTCCTGCGGGTCCATTTCTTCACTGTCAAGGAGCGTATCCTTAGAGCGACATGTGAGTTGAAAAACAATGTCCTGGGTGGTCTCCAGATCTTCCAAGACTTCTCCCTGGTAACCATCGCCAACAGATGAGCCTTTGCCCCTATTACCACCGCACTTAGATACCATGACATCCGGTACCGCTGGGGGTTTCCAGTCAAACTGATTATCTATTACGATGAATCCATGTACACCATCTCCTCCCTAGATGCAGGAGTTAAGCTCCTGATGGACTGGGACATCTCGGTTGTGCGCCCCCCCCGGAGTCAAGGTGACCCCAGGCCCTTCGCCAAGAATGGTCCACCACTTGAGGATTTCCAGTAAAACCCCTGGACGTATCCACAGGTTCCATGAACTCTGGTGTCTCTGACCTTGTTTTCCCTCCACTGGGACGGGAATTCCTTGATAAGTATTCTTTATATTTGTTTGATACATCACCCAAGGTTTATCACACATGGTTCGCTCTGTTTGTGATTATTGCCTACCATGATATTAATGTTTTTTGCCATGTTTAATATCTAGGCCACATATATCTCATTCCGTGTTTAATGTTACATGTTCTGTCTTATTAGTATTACATTGTTTGAGTGGCGGCACTCTGTATGCTGAGCCACCTCCAACCTCTTTTACACTACAGCATGTATTCTCTTTCACCTGCAGTAGTCATGCAGGTCCGATAGACCAGACCTTTTTGTTTTTCCTTCCCCTTCAATCTACCCTCTCTGTCAATCCCTCTTTACCCTTCAGCTCCCCATACCCTACCCTATCCAGATCCCTTCTCTCCCAATGAACAACATAATAATTTACCCCATTGTATATCACACATCTCACAGATCATACCAGATCTCTCCCACCCCTAAACTCTAATACAAAATGCCCAATCTCCTCTCAATGTATGTTAAGGGGTTAAACTCCCCTAATAAACATAGATCGGCACTCTCCTTTTTCCACAAACAAAGAGCAGATGTAGGCGCCATCCAGGATACACATTTCTCCTCCGTTAACCCTCCTTTATTTAAAGACAACAACTACCTTCTAGAATATTATGCTAACAGCCCATTTAAGCATAATGGGGTTGCTATTTTGTTTAATAAACACACCTGCTTTGTCTTACAGACCCAAGTTGCTGATAAAAGTGATAGATATTTGATTTTGACAGGTCTCCTGGAGGAAAAACTGACAACATTAGTGTATCTATATTCACCCAACTCTAACCAAGTACCCTTCCTACATAAACGATGCCTCCTTATATGCAAGTCCTCTAAGGATTCCCTGGTTGTACTAGGAGACTTTAACCTAGTGTTAGATCCCAGGCTGGATAAATCCCAACAGCCCACCTCTCGATCCCCCCAGGTAACCGGCCCCTCCTTATCTTTCCATAATTTTCTCCTTGAATTTGATCTTTATGATATTTGAAGATCCCACAACCCTTCCGGGCGTGAATTCACCTTTTATTGACAGGTCCATAATTCCTATTCTAGAATCGATTTCATCCTCTGTGATAAGTGGACTTTGCAAAACACTATAGATGTTGATATTTTACCTATCACCTGGTCTGTCTATGACCCGTCACTTGGAAATGGAATTTAAACTCCCCCCAGACCCCTCCCCATCCCTGGCACCTTTTCCCACACCTCCTAAAAGAACCCATACCCAAAAACACCATATTGGACTCCATTAACTCTTATATGACCAATAACTCCACACAGGACACATCTATTGTTAATCATTGGTGCGCTTTCAAGGCGGTCACGAGATGTGCTGCCATTCAAGCAGGCGCCACTCTTAAACAACAATCTCTCAAACCACAATCAGATTTAGAGTCCAGTCTGATTGACCTGGAATCTAAAAACAAGTCTAGCCCTTCCAGAGCTCTTAAAAAATAAATTTCGAATGTACCTAGTCTACTACAGAAACTACTCCTAGCCCGCATGCAGTCAGCCTTAAATAGAATGCGGGAAAAATTTTACCTCTTGGGCAACAGATCAGGTAAAGTGCTGGCTCAAAAACTTCCTAACCCAACAGGCTAGACACAGGATTAAACATACTGTATTATCACCCCTACTAAAGAAAAGCTTTGCACAATACCATTCCCAACTATATAATTTATCCTCTGACTCTTCAACACCTCAACCCACTAGTGAAACAATTTCCACCTTTCTAGACTCAATACAGCACCCCTCTCTCACCCCCGACCAGTTGGATTTGCTTAATGCTCCGTGGTCTTCTATGGAAGTAAAGTCCGCTATTAAGTCCCTACCACGTAATAAAGCACCGGGTCCTGACGGGTTCGTTACAGATTTCTATATAACATTCCAAGATCTACTAACCCCATATCTGACAGACCTCTTTAATGAGATTTCTTCCCTTGGAAGCATGTATTGTAACCATCCCTAAGCCTGGGAAGGATCCTGCTTTCTGTCATAATTACCGACCCATAGCGCTACTGAATTGTGACATTAAATTGTTTGCCAAAATGATAGCAGTGCACATTAATCAATTTCTTCCATTGCTGGTACACCTCGACCAGATGGGATTTGTGCCAAGGAGACAAGCCTCGGACAACACAACCTGATCGGCTCTCTTTCCAGAGGTCAAGACCTCCTTCTCCTGTCTCTCGATGCAGAGAAAGCATTCGACAGGTTGAACTGGCACTATATGCGAGAGGTATTCACTCTCTTTGGCTTTAAAGACCGCATTCTAACGTCCATCTTTGCATTATATAGCTCCCCTATGGCCCATGTGTTCAGCAATGGATTCCTATCCAACAGATTCGCTATCACGAACAGCACCAGACAGGGATGCCCCCTATCACCCCTGATTTTTGTCCTCTCAATTGAACCCCTTGCTACTACCATATGTAATGATACCAATTTCCCTGGGTTGAAAATTGGCCCACACTCCCATAAACTTACGGAGCCCATAGATGCTCCATTGTGTCCGGCTCCGTTTTGTACTATGCGATGCGCGCTCCCGCGCATCACATAGTATGGTACAAAAAGTATGTGCTGCACATACTTTTTGTACTAGGTACACATCGTATCGGATCGCAGTGCATGCACAAAACATGCACAAGGGATGCGATCCGATACGATGTGTGCTGTTTAAGCACACAACGGATCCGATTAATGGACTATGTATGGGGGGCTTAAGTCTCTTTGTGGACGATGTTCTGCTCTTTGTGACCAACCCTACCAGTACACTCCCTTTCCTCCATTCTTTCTTATACGCATACAGCGCAGCCTCCTGTTATAAACTGAATACCACCAAAACAGACACCCTCCCTATTAATCTTTCTCGATCCCTAGCTCAACTGCACTCAATATATCAGTATACCTGGCAGAAAGATCAATAAAATACTTAGACATATTTATCCCTGCACAAACCTCCAATGTTTTCTCTGCAAACCTTACTCCCCTCCTCACAAATTTAACTACCATATCTATATCTTGGCTGACCTATGATGTCTTGTGGCTAGGCTGTATGGCGGTGTTCAATATGTCCCTACTCCCTAAATTGATGTACCTATTCCGCACGATCCCTTACACCTTTCCTAAAAATCCCTTCAGCTTTGTACTTCCATCCAAACTAAGTATATTTGGTCATCCAAACCTCCCACACTGGCTCCCTCCAGAATGACTCTACCGAGGGCCCTTGGTAGACAACCTACCAGACCTATATCACTACCATGGAGCCTGCCTTTTAGCCCCCCTCTAATTTTACACCAATACTGATTCACTGATGGGATGGGTGGATATTGAGGAAGCCTCCGTCCCCTCCATTCCACTAGCCGACTTACTTCGAATCCCTAAGCCCTTTAGACCAGACTATCTTGCCCTGCTGCCGTCCACAAAGGCATCCCTTAATGCCTGGGACAAATTGTCAGCCACCTTACCCTCTCCGGCATGCACCATGTCCAACATTTACACTTGCACTACTGTAGCAAGATTAATACCTTACCTAAATCTGAATGGGTGGAAAGCCCTTGGTATCTCTTCCCTAAGAGACATTGTAGATGGAAATTTTCTACTTCCCTGCCCCTCCCTACAACAGAAAATCTCCATCCCCCTCAGAACACTTCCACTACCTTCAAATCGTACACTGGTGGAAGTCGTTTCCCTCTCCCTACACCTCTCCAGACACAACCTCACAGACACTCTTTACCAGACACTTTGTTATCGGAAACTAGAGGTGATATATCCACTCTGATAACCCCTGATAACCCCCCTAGGTCCACCGCCCAAGAAAAATGGGAGCTGGACTTGGGCAGAGCTTTTACATCCGCCTAATGGCCACAGATTTACCTTTCTTCCTACACAATGTCTAGGTGCTTTAACCACAGTGAAACAGGGCCGTCTTTTCGTATGGGCTTAATGGGCACTTGCCCAGGGGCCCCAGGCGCTATTCTGATAGCTGAGGATCTCCTTTTTCCAGGGATACCAGAATTTTGAAAATTGGCCCCAGGGAACTGGAGATATCAAACTTCAAAGCAGCAGTCCACATCTGACCTGTTAATTGCACTTCCCAGTCATATTTCTCAGGTTTTCTCTGACTTGGAGTTTTTCTGAGTATATTCCAAAAGCTGGGACTCTCCCCTTTCTGTCGACACTAGCAACTTGTCTCTATCATCCCCAGAACCAGAGATATCAGCCTTCCAGCAGCCGGTCCCTGCTCCAGCTCCAAATGTCTGGTGTACAGTTTTATATTTTTGTCAATGGATTGCTCTGGCTCCTGATCTCTGACCCCCAAGTTCCCAGCACCTCCTGGAAGGTGGGACTCTAGTTTTTTATACTATTGAAGGCTAAGAAATCTATTTCCAGATAATGGCGATATCTGCAGTCAAACAAGCTGCCCTCCCACCGGAAAATGACGAATATTAAGCCCACTCCATTATCCAACCCTCCTCTGCATATAAAACACCCCCTACCTCCCTGGGAGTCATTTACAAGGGACCCTTCATTCAGCTCAGCGCCCCCTTCCACACGTTAGTGTTCACCCTCCCACCACCTGTGCAGTAAAGGAGTAATTATCAGAAGTTACTGCTCTAGGTCCTACATGTTGAATGGAAGATAGAGCACCCCCGCCACCCGTGGGACATCAAAGCTGCTGCTGATAGCAACCCCCACCCCTAGGAGGGGAGAATGGGTAAGGGCCCCAGTGCATTGCTTTGCCCAGGGGCTCACACTGCTGTTAAGATGGCCCTGCAGTGTAATGCACATTAAATTGATAAACAGATTGTACCTGACCCCTGACCGCCTCCACACATTTTGGCCCTTTTGCTCTAGTCTGTGCTGGAGACTGTGTGGTAATATTGGCCACATTTATCATATCTTCTGGTCCTGTCCAGCAATTCTAAAATACTGGAATAAGGTCTTCACTCTAATCAATACACTACTCAAGATGAATGTTCTGCCCGACCCAGCTCTAGCGCTGCTCCATGTCATCCCCCACACTGTTCCCTACAAAAACAGTTATGTTTTAGACCATATCCTTATTGCCCTAGCCCAACATTATAAGCAATCTGCCCCTCCGTCACTACTGAAAGTTATCTTGAAAAAAAATTACCATTTTTTCATGGAAACCGAATATATCCCATACTCATATATGGCCTCCTCTGCCCATGTGCGCTGGCTCCCATGGCACACGTATGTGACTGACAGTGAATGAGCCCAATATTTCCCTCGCTATTCCCATACTGACCCACTCCAGTTTAGTCTGAATGAAACTCCCACCACCTAACAGCGGAGATTGCTGATTACCTATATACCTTTCTGGTTTGTTAAGTTCCAAACCCCCTATCTGAATCCATTCTTTGTATTGTGTTATTGGACCTCAGGGCCAACATTAAGTGTCAAGATATTCTGACTGCTACAGCTTATAACAGACTGTTGTTCATGAGATTTGTTATGTGTAAAGTGATCTATGCCGTATCTTGAATGTACCCTGATATCGCCCCTTTTCCTCTATCCCCTCACTAATGCTCCCTCTTTTCTTTCTGTAAATCATATAAAACTGATTTTTCAATAAAAAGTTATTGACGTAAAAAAAAAAAAAAAGAATTGCAAATTTATTTTGATGAACATCATCTTCTCCACATTTTGCGGACGCTAACTTCTACGCCGCATACTGACCAGGTTCCCCGCTGCACTAAAAACTCTTTTAAAGTACACACTGGAGGAGGGACAACTCAGGTAAAATAGAGGCAATTTGTACAGGGGCCTCCAAAATGGCTTTTTTTCCTGCCAGTAGAGGTATAGACTGTCTGACATGTCTATTTGAATGCTGTCACTAAAGTAATCCCCCATTTTTCAATGGTGACAGCATCCAATGCAGCAACAGTAGACATGTCAGCAATTGCTGGCAGGTCCTTTAGTCCAGACCAGATGTCCAAACACACTCCTGCCTGCCCTGCGTCCCAGCCAGTGGGTTGTTTTGGAAATTTCAGCTGTTTCCTCGCAGCCACAGGTTTGAGAGAAAATGCTGCTGTGTCATGGTCCCCTTCAGATGACAATCTCCTGACCAGCAGGTCTCTGCACCTTTGGAGGCTTGTGTCTGCCAGAAACAGAGACACAACATACTGAGGATCGAGCACGGTGGCCAGAATATATTCCTCTGACTTTAACAGACTGACCACTCTTGTATCCTGGCAAAGCGTATGGAGGGCTTTATCCACAAGAGCTACAGGCTTTGCAGAATAGCAACGCTTTAGTTCCTCCTTCACTTTCTCCAGCTGCTTCTGCAACAGCCAGTTATACACAGCGTAGCCTTCCTTGGAAGGAGCTGGCGTGCAGGAGATGCTGCTGCTGCTGTGGAAGGTGATGCATCTACCCAGTGGGCTGTCACAGACATATAGTCCTTAGTTTGCCCTGAACCACTTGTCCACATTTCTGTGGTTAAGTGGACAGTGGGAACAATCAAATTTTTTCTGGGCACCGAGGACACTTTTTCAGACATGCTTGGTATCGCCTGCCTAGTGAAGTGGAATCTAGACTGGATTTGGTACCGGGGACACAATACCTCCATCAACCATCTAACTCCCACTCCACTGATGGCGGACACCGGACGAGCCCCAACATAGCTGTCAATGCCGCAGTTAACTGCTTTGCCATCAGTTGGCTGCTGTTGTACTTCGTCCTCACGGCAAATGACTATTGCATGGCGTCTCCCAAGGCAGTCCCATTGGAAGGTGTTCCTCCCCTCTGGGATGCCTTCATAAAAACAGGTTCTGGGCATGTGCAGTACCAAAGATGATACTGAGGATATCCTCCTGACCCGGGACCATAAAAATGCTTCTATGGACTGCTGCCAAAGCAGCCCATAGAGGCTGGGGGATGAAAACAGATAACAAGTATCTGGTTGGGCTATGAGTGGTGAGCTGCTATGCTAAGCTGCAGTTATGTGGAACGGAGGTGTCACTCCCGTATAATAAATGCAAAAGGAAAAAAATGGGGGTATAACTGCGCCGTGTGGGTGGATGACAATGAATTTGTAAATACCTCAATTTTTCTATAACATAATTTTAATTAAAAATATATTAATGTGTAAAATAGACATACAACATTTCAATGGATAAGAGCAATAAATAATAAGTGAACCATAGCTCAAGTAGTCTATGTATATAGGTATAGTCACCGATAGGTTATGTGACCTGTTGTAGCTGAGTGTCCGTTCCTAGTGGTGCCTCACTGGTATGGCTTGATCCTGGAAGCAAGTTGAAATGTTTATTTTATGGCTTTATGGAGGAAGCAGCCTTCTGTGCTTGTTTTAGCCTGGGATGTTGTAGCACTGGCTAACTTGGAAGTGGATGAAGGCCTCAAACGGGTCATCACCTGGGAGAACCAAATGTTGTGATGCCGAGGTTTATCTGGACACTTTGGTGGCTTGGTGGTGACTGAGCTGGGTGGGTCACTTGCACGGTACATTGACATGTTTTGTTGCACTGGCAACTTTATCAAGGTGATCATTGTCATCCAACTACACAGCGCAGTTATACTTTTCTATTTGATATTTATATTAGATTTTTTTCCTTTTGCATAGAGGCTGGGGGCCAGCGTATGTGCAGCACCGAAGACGCTACTGTGTATGCAATGGGGGTTTGGAACGTCAGCGGGGACAAGCAGGCACCAGCCGTGGGGACCAGCAATGGTGGCAGCGGAGGGGGAGAGCATTGCAGCAGGCCTCTCCTCCACAGAGGTAAGAGCGGCCACTGGTCAATGGTCAACAGGGTCAAAAGGTCGAAACCAAAAGCTCATGAGAGCTTACATTTTAAAGGGGAGGGGAAGAAAGACAGATTGGGGTAACACAGAAGGGACACATAATTTATCTAAATTATGGTTATCTTTTTCATAAAGTTTGCTTTTCTGTGGTTAGTTGCTTTTCTCTCAGTTCTTTTTGATGCATTTTTTGAATTCACAATGGGGTTGGCATTGCTGTTTCTGCATCTGTTTTGATTGTTTTTCTATATTCTATGAGATGTGTATAGCTGATGTATGCTGCATTCTACGATGCCTTGATTGGCTTGGCACATTCCTAGTGCTCAGAATGCATTTTTCTTTACCAAGCTCTGCCATTTGATGTTTTGCTGCAACTTTATATGTTGGTTTTATGCACTATTTTACTTTTGTTGTTTGCTTGCTCTTGTCTATCAATCTTTATTTTTTCATTTATATATGTTGCTGTGTTTATACTTAATTTTATATTGTCATATCATTTTTGGCATTTACTGAACTCCTGCTTTCCTGGAAATTTAGGAGTACACTTTCTGACAGTGTAATATTTTGTACAATACATGAGTCACTTTGAAATGCTTCAATTATACATTTTCTATTATTGAAATGTCATCCAGTAGTGTGGCTTATTGCTCCCTGACATGCTATCAATTCTATAATAGCAGATATTTTGTTTGTTTTCATAGTTTACTGGTCCAGAGGTTCATTATATGTACAGTCCAATCTGTGCCACACATACTAGTGAAGCCAAGGCAGGTGTTTGATAATCATACTGTACACACACATTGCCTGCTTTAGCCATTGGCAGCACACAGCTATGCAGAACACATTAGCCTTGGAATATGTGTTCCCATAGACAATCATAAAAGAGGTGTTCTCTGGCTTTAATGATCCTGTACAATGATAGAGAGAATGATATACTAGCAGAAAAATGAAAGTGGATGGTTAATCTTGAAATAATAGCACTAGACATTTCCCTGTATGGCTTCAAATATAAAAACAATTTAAAGTTCTGAGAACATCAGGTAAATTAAAGAAGTACTATTTCTTTTCATATCTAGTAAGTGCATTCTGAACAATTTTGAGGAGGATGCATACCACTGGCAGACTCCTAACAGACGCCCTTGAAACAGCTGGAACTCATGTTACCTCATCTTAGGACTACATACATTATTCTGTAAACATATTTGTATATGTACTTATAGTAGGTGTTTGCAGGACCGCTAAGAGGTATGCCGGGCCCGGTAAAATTTTGGGGGCGTGGCAAGATTGTGGGAGGCTTGGTCAAAATGGGGGAGGGGGGGTGAAAAAACACTGTAAAGTCAAGGGGGGAGTGTTATTGTGACCCCTCCCTCCCCCCCTCATCAGCAGCAGCAGCAGCACACACATCAGGCTCAGCATGAGCTCTCACACTGTCAGTGAGACGCTCATGCTGAGCCTGCTGTCAGTACAGCACATGCTGTAGAAGTGTGTGCTGCTGCTGCTGCCCGGGAGGGACAGAGGGGGAGAGAGGGTCGGACCAGGGCCCCCGCTGGGCCCCTCCAGCAAGCCCGGGACCGGGTACTTAGTACCCCCCCCTCTTGGTGACCCTGGGTATCTGTGACAAACAAATACTCTCGATTACATCCCATAACAAATCCATGAAGCATTGCGTTGTAAAAATAAGGATATGATGGGGGTAGATATTAGAGGATACATCCTTCTCTTATAGTATTTGAATAGAGCACAGATCTGAGCAGAACCCGGATACTGGGTCATTTTTATCAAATGATTAATTATCTTTTAAATTCTGAAATATGTATGCCTGCTAGCGTAGTAATCCTGTTACTTTTTTCCTTTGACAGCTGTTTGCAAGGTGATTCACAGGATGCGCCCGTCTGGGGGTGGTGACCGACTGTTGAGTGTTTAGGCTTAGAAGAATGCTAGGCATGCCTAGGAAAACACAAGCATGCCCAAGTGTTTTAGGGGAGCGTGTGTTATGTCACCTCTGGGCCGGAGAAGTCTGTATTCATCTCAGCCACCAAGTAAGTCCCTGGCTACTATGAGCTTACCGTGAGTGGTGACCATTGGAAAAATTATTCAATGGTGAGCGTCTTGCGAATGGTTTTTGACATATTTCCTTGGCTGCAAAGTCTTCACTAGCCATACATATCTATTCGCAAAGCGGGCACATTAATTCGCAAGGCGGGTTTCACTATAGCGGGGCAGCATCTACCTGTACCCTGACCGCTGCTAATTCGCCCAGCAGCAATCAGGTCTGAATCAGGCCCATTGATTTGATTTAGCAGAAGCGACCCTACCACTTTCATTTTCCCCACATGTCATGCTTGTATTTTAATTCAGGTCTTTCTTGACTGTGTCTTTACTATTTATTGGTGTAGGGAACAAAGGAGTTGGAGATACTGTAAGCCTGTAGATATTATATGCATAAAGCGACTGATTTACATGCACCCTGGCTGTAGTTGTGGGCAGCTACAGACGCCTGCACAAACACCCTAACACTGGCCCTGGCTCCACACAATATTGGACATTAGGATGGGGGTAATTAGATGAGTTCCACAACCTCTTCAGGACCACTTCAAGCCCTCAATGTATACACACTGTATTCAGCTGTGGTTTTTTTTTCTTTACAACTCCCTATGTGTACATTGAGGGCTTGAAGTGGTCCTGAAGAGGTTGTGGAACTCATCTAATTTCCCCGGTCATAATGTCCAATATTGTGTGGAGCCAGGGCCAGTGCTATGGAGTTTAGGGGGTTATTCTGGTTCACTCGCAAAGGCAAACTCCCTCTCAAATGGACAAAGCCATATGCACTGCAGATGGGCCTGATGTAACTTGTGCCAAAAGAGTTATATTTGGGTGGGGTGTGTTCAAACTGAAATCAGTGTACGAAAAAAGCAGCCAGCATTTACCCTGCACAGAAACAAAATAACTCACCCAAATCTAACTTTCTCTGCACATGTTACATCAGCCCCACCTGCAATGCATATGGTTTTGTCCATCTGAGAGTGAATTTGCCTTTGCGAGTGAACAAGAATAACCCCCTTAGTGCAGGATTCTGTAGCTGCCCACAACTACAGCCAGGTTGCATGCAATTCAGTCCTTTTATGTCTATGTTATCTACAGTTTTACAGTATCCCCAACTCCTTTGTTCCTTACATCAGGGCTGTATAGGTTTAGGATTAGGGGTTTAGGGTTAGTCACTAAGAAGGCATGTCTAGGTGGTGAGGTTAGGATTAGACACAGTCCTTTCTTGGTTCTCATTCTACAGTACCTATCTAATCACTCCTTCAGTGTTCTTTTCTCTGATTCCACCTCCTCTTTGCCAGTCGTCATGAGACACAGGTCTGGGGTGGCACCTTTCATGGGGGGCATGCTGTGACCAGACAGCTCCCGCCAGCCAGGCAGAAATAACAGCAGTGACAGCCGAGCAGAGAGCAGGGGGCTGTCTGGCTGTTCTCAGAACAGGTGTCGTGTGTCCCCCCCACCCCCCCACCCCCCCCCCCCACCCCCCACAGATCGGATCTCTTTTTTGGATACGATCTGCAGCACTGCACTCTCTGCTCTCCCCACTTCGCTGATTGACAGCTGAGCCTGTAGCAGTACAGTAGAGATGGATCAGCTGTCCAATAGTGTAAGCAGCCTACGGCTCGGTCTTTTGCTGGGCGTGCAGGCTGTTGAAGTAGGTGGGATCTGGGCATAACGTGTGACTACAAGGAGCCTATCTTCCTGGCCTGGGAGGGTACCGGAGGACAATGTACATCTGTGGAGGGTGGACCTCTTCTTTTATCCACTAAGGTTATGTTACTAAATCAAGAGATGTGTCTATAATAGTGCGCACAGCTGCCACTTGTTACATGTAATTTTAATTGTTGCATATTAAAACTGTACATCACTATGTACTCCTTTGTTTCTCGCATATTTATGTTCTGATTGTGGAAAGGGGAATGTGAAGCCTATTTGAAGACCAAGCACTGATTAAGTAGTACTCTAATTTCTGTGTGACAAGATTATTTTGCTATATCACTTGTTTGCACGTTATGCTTTGATAGGGAATGCAGTCCAAATCCCGGCGGTTGGAATCCCAGCGTTCAAAATTCCGACGCCGGAATCCCGACCGTCGAAATCCCGACATTTTCGTCCTCCGTGTGTGTCCCAACAGAGGGAGAATAAATTAGTGTGCCGAGCGTAGCGAGTCACCGGGCCTGCTGTGTGGCGGCAGGGGGGGGGGGACGGCTGCGATCCACGTCCCTCCCTTGTCGGGATTCCCAGCATGCGGGCGTAAATGGTCCCACTGGGACTTGTAGTCCCAGAGCATGACCAATGTTAAAAAAAATACACACACACACCCAGAGAATTATAACTTTAATAACATACAGTACATGCATACATGTATTCACACATAAATTTACACGTAGAAAAAGAAGACTTATGTTGGGGGCACTAATTAGAAAGGAAGGGATGTGATGGAATTATTATATTATTAAAACTTAACGTTTATTGTATACACTTAGAAAAAGGTCCTGTAGTACCCTCTCAGTTTGTATATCCGAGCCGGGTATGGGACTAAAGAGGGGAATATAATGATATTCCACTATTACATAAATTGACATACAGACTTACAAACATAAAGCACACACACAGAGTGTTGAGAAATACCCAGTGATTAAATTAATTAAAGGTAATAACTGTCTCAAGTGGAGAGCTGTTTAATTTAATTTCTATACAGTCTCAACAAGGTATAATGTTCACAGAGTAGAATTTAGACAGAAAAATAGAGAGCTATTGGCTTGTTATCTCCACCTATCCTCCTACTTTCACTATCATGTTTCAGAGGATAGTGGTTCGGAGATTTCAAGGTAGTGAAGCTTATTTGCTATGAAGTGATAGATTCACTATTTCCTTCTGCTGCTTGCTTACATCTGTATGGCACTACTGGTGTTTAAATAACATTTACAGTACCGTCGTTCATCTGTCAGCCAAGTGAGAGAGGAAAGAAAGGGAGAAGGGAAAAAATGAGAGTATTTTTGTGCAACCAGTTTAAATACAGGTTATGTAGTAGAAAATTGTGAAATTGTTAGCTTGGATACACACTAGCTATTTTGTATTCAACAAATTGGTACAATGTATCCGTTGGTTTGCACAGTAGAGAAAAATACAAAAAGAGATTAACAGAATATTGATTCCCAATCAAATTCTGCTGTCATCCCATCTTTTAATAAAGCGGATGGGTGATGAGAGATCTGGTGGGATATCTGTTAATTTATAGAAATAGGTTAGGAAAGAAAACTTTCTGCTTCTTCGCGTTTAACATGTGGCTATACTCCTGATATCCTGTACATTGCAGGAATAATGCCACCGGTCCCGCTAGTGAGAGGAGTTTTATAGAAAATTTATAGCAAAGTGCTTATTTAGACATAGATATTTGCGGCATAATTTGTGAACTTGGAATTGTTCCCTATAGGGTTGTCGCCTATATCGTGCAGTCTACAGTATTAACAAGGGTCAGAATGTCTGCCCGTATAAGCAATAGCAAATATTCTCAATTACCCCCAGCCTTCCTTAGGCCAAGCAGCAGGAAAGAGACAAAATTACTTTTGCAGCAAGAGCACATAGAACAAACAGCAGATCAAGGTTCAACTTCAGCGGTGAATTTATAGCAAAGTGCTTAATTAGACATAGATATTTGCGGCATAATTTGTGAACTTGGGATTGTTCCCTATAGGGTTGTTGCCTATATCGTGCAGTCTACAGTATTAACACGGGTCAGAGTGTCTGCCTGTATAAGCAATAGCAAATATTCTCAATTATACCCCCAGCCTTCCTTAGGCAAAGCAGCAGGAAAGAGACAAAAATTACTTTTGCAGCAAGAGCACTTTGAACAAACGGCAGATCAAGGTTCAACTTCAGCGGTGATAATATGTTTAGAAGTACCTCCTACAGAATGTATACATCTATCTCTAGCATAGACATCGCTCCAATTAACGGTAACATTCAGTGGGGATATGTTAGTTATCTGGTGGCGTATTCACCCCCCACTCATCTGTGCCAGGTACAATCCTCAGTATCGCCGTTCTGGAGAGAGGTACCACCCGCCGCGTGTTCTCATGTGCCGGCGCTTGCCTTGTGGATGCGCTCTGTCAGCGTTCAGTGTCTGTTCCCGCTGGCGTAAGACAGGCTCCGGTTGTAGGAGCGGACCTGTCACTGAGTATCACTCTGTGCGGTGATTTGGAAAGACGCGTTTCGCCCGTAGTGGGCTTGATCAAGCCCACTACGGGCGAAACGCGTCTTCCCACGTTTCCAAATCACCGCACAGAGTGATACTCAGTGACAGGTCCGCTCCTACAACCGGAGCCTGTCTTACGCCAGCGGGAACAGACACTGAACGCTGACAGAGCGCATCCAAAAGGCAAGCGCCGGCACATGAGAACACGCGGCGGGTGGTACCTCTCTCCAGAACGGCGATACTGAGGACTGTACCTGGCACAGATGAGTGGGGTGAATACGCCACCAGATAAGTAACATATCCCCACTGAATGTTACCGTTAATTGGAGCGATGTCTATGCTAGAGATAGATGTATACATTCTGTAGGAGGTACTTCTAAACATATTATCACCGCTGAAGTTGAACCTTGATCTGCCGTTTGTTCAAAGTGCTCTTGCTGCAAAAGTAATTTTTGTCTCTTTCCTGCTGCTTGGCCTAAGGAAGGCTGGGGGTAATTGAGAATATTTGCTATTGCTTATACGGGCAGACATTCTGACCCTTGTTAATACTGTAGACTGCACGATATAGGCGACAACCCTATAGGGAACAATTCCAAGTTCACAAATTATGCCGCAAATATCTATGTCTAAATAAGCACTTTGCTATAAATTTTCTATAAAACTCCTCTCACTAGCGGGACCGGTGGCATTATTCCTGCAATGTACAGGATATCAGGAGTATAGCCACATGTTAAACGCGAAGGAGCAGAAAGTTTTCTTTCCTAACCTATTTCTATAAATTAACAGATATCCCACCAGATCTCTCATCACCCATCCGCTTTATTAAAAGATGGGATGACAGCAGAATTTGATTGGGAATCAATATCCTGTTAATCTCTTTTTGTATTTTTCTCTACTGTGCAAACCAACGGATACATTGTACCAATTTGTTGAATACAAAATAGCTAGTGTGTATCCAAGCTAACAATTTCACAATTTTCTACTACATAACCTGTATTTAAACTGGTTGCACAAAAATACTCTCATTTTTTCCCTTCTCCCTTTCTTTCCTCTCTCACTTGGCTGACAGATGAACGACGGTACTGTAAATGTTATTTAAACACCAGTAGTGCCATACAGATGTAAGCAAGCAGCAGAAGGAAATAGTGAATCTATCACTTCAGAGCAAATAAGCTTCACTACCTTGAAATCTCCGAACCACTATCCTCTGAAACATGATAGTGAAAGTAGGAGGATAGGTGGAGATAACAAGCCAATAGCTCTCTATTTTTCTGTCTAAATTCTACTCTGTGAACATTATACCTTGTTGAGACTGTATAGAAATTAAATTAAACAGCTCTCCACTTGAGACAGTTATTACCTTTAATTAATTTAATCACTGGGTATTTCTCAACACTCTGTGTGTGTGCTTTATGTTTGTAAGTCTGTATGTCAATTTATGTAATAGTGGAATATCATTATATTCCCCTCTTTAGTCCCATACCCGGCTCGGATATACAAACTGAGAGGGTACTACAGGACCTTTTTCTAAGTGTATACAATAAACGTTAAGTTTTAATAATATAATAATTCCATCACATCCCTTCCTTTCTAATTAGTGCCCCCAACATAAGTCTTCTTTTTCTACGTGTAAATTTATGTTGTTTCTGACTTTGGGGAGCACCTCCTACCCCATCCTATTTTGATAGCTTTTCCTAAGCTTACGATTTTGGGGTATAGGAGCCTATACTGTCTTATTTATAATTCCCACGTACATTGTACCAATAAGCAGCTATCCAGTGCAAAATCTACCCCCCTATACTACTGTATGTATTCACACATGCAAACAAACATACTCACCTTGCCACATGCTCCCCGGGCAGGTCAGTCCCATTGCTCAAGTAGTAGTCTAAGGGGTTAAAAAAAATGCTGCTCCCCAACACTGCACTTGAAGGGCCACATCTGTGTATAGTCAAATGTGGATCTTCCCTTATACTGAGGGAAATCACTGGGACTCCCCTCAACAAATCAGAGGTGAGCTCAGCCCTGATTGGATGTACAGTAGCCCTCTCCATGGAGAGGGCTACATCTAATCAGGTAGGGAACTCCTCTGTAGCTCAACCCTGATTGGTTATGGAAAGTCCCAGTGTCGATTTCCCTCAGTATCGGGGAAGAGCCACATCTGACAATACACAGATGTGGCTCGAAATGCAACTACTACTGGACAAGGGGAACGACCTGCTGGGGAGCATGTGGCGGGTGCCGGATGGGGTCCTGGCAGTCGGGATCCCGACAGGCATTCACCCGACGACCATCGGCTATTTTCCCTCGTGGGGGTCCACGACCCCCTTAGAGGGAGTATAGAATAGGTGGCTTGCATAGCCACCGTGCCCCCAGCATGGCAAGCGCAGCGAGCCCGCAAGGGGCTTTGTTGCGCTTGCCATGCTGTCTTGGTCTGGCCAGTCAGGATCCCGATGTCGGGATAATGACTGTCAGGATCCCGACTGTCGGACCCCTATACCACACCCCATGTGGCAAGGTGAGTATGTATGTATGTTATTAAAGTTATACTGCCCTGGGTGTGTGTGTGTGTGTGTTAGTTAGTGTGTGTGTTTGTGTGTGTGAAAGAGAGAGAGAGAGAGAGATTTTTAATCATACTGTAGGACTACAACTTCCTAAACCATGCTTAAAACAAATAGTTTTTTACATACTAAAAATCCAGGTCTTAGTTATTATATATTCCTTTAAACACAACCTTTTTGGTGCAATTAAACTACATTATCTTTTCTGCAGTCGCTTGTAATTATACAGTACCTGTCAGCAGCAAATAGTTAAAAAGTTTGGTTAATGGTGCAGCAAGCACTAATCAGTTGTTTTTAAAATACTCTTTTGAGATAATAACACTATTGCATAAACAGAATCTATGCTTTTCTCACTGTTTGATGTTTTTTCTTTCTATTGTACATGAACATTTCCTTTTCAATCAACTAATGAATTAAAAAGCAAATGTTCCCGGATATGTAAAGATTGTATGATTTTTAAATACTGTATAATTTGTCTCAATTTTGTATTGTATCTTCAGTTCTAAAAAGCTCCAAACACATTTGGATATTTGAGAATACTACTAGTTATTTTATATGAATGAATTTCAGTTTTACGTTATCTTCTATGTTCGTATTTCTAGAACAGCTTTCCATGTTACTGATGGAAGTTTAACTTCATCATTATTTGCTTTGTCAAATCAGTGATTAATGAAGCTATTCATGGCTAGCCTGTATTGTCATACATGGTATCTAAATTGTTTCCATCATCTTATCCTATAATAAAATGCATTTAAACATGGATGCAGTGTACCAGAAAGTGATTTACAATCTAATTTGCAGTGAGTTTGCTTCCTGTGGATAAGTCTATCAAGCATTGTATATTATTCAGGTGGACATTGGAATCCATCTAGTTTCAACCTTTCTAATGTGAATTTATCATTGGTACTTTTTATGCGTAAAAAAAATGGAGGTTCATTAAGTTATTTATTAAAGGCCTATTTGGAGCACAGTTTGCTTGAAAATGAGCACACGTTTCTGTGATTTACGATAATTTCTTTTGGGCCAACATTTTTACAAATTATTACAAAATATTTTAGTTTTAATATTTGTTGCATTGAACCTTAAAGTAGACATGTTTTAAGTTTTTATGGTGGTACATCTGAGCTCTTATTGAATAATCAGTACAGCAGAACTGGTATTGGTAACAGGATACATACAGTATAGGGCTATACATGTATTTACTAAATATTTCACAACTCTGGTGTTTTTTTCTCCAAAACACTGGATTTACTATTCAGCATTTGGAACACTCATTCTCAAACCAACAGTGATGTCCTGAGGTTTACAAATGACCGACTGATGAAAAAACCATTGTAAACTGCTTTGAAACCACTATGGACCAGATGCACTAAGCTTCAAAAAGTGATAAAATGGAGAGTGATAAACAGCCAGCCAATCAGCTGCAAACTGCCATGTCACAGGCTGTGTTTAAAAAATGTCAGCCAGGAGCTGATTGGTTTGTTGTTTATCACTCTCCATTGTATCATAATTGAAGCTTAGTGCATCTGGCACTCTATCTTTTTGGACAATCAGAAGATGAGTTATCCCAATACACATAGGGCCATATGTACTACGCTTCAAAAACTGATAAAGTGGAGAGTGAGAAACTACAGCCAACTGGCTCCTAACTGTCATTTTCCAAACACATCCTGTAACATTTTAGTTAGGAGATGATTGGTAGTTTTTCATTCTCTACTTTATTACTTTTTGAAGCTTTGAAACTTATATTATATATATGAAGGAACACAATTCATGTTTAATTGTATTAAGATATCAATATTATTTATGAATGATAACAAAGGGGCAATATTACTTATTTGTAAATTGTTGTTAACAAAAGTGTGTTTGTTCTTTTGTTCAATAATATTAATTTAACATAGCTATACATAAATGTTGCCCACATCATAACATAATAAATGTTGCCCTGATCAGAAAAATGTTTTTTGGAGAACCAAAGTTAGATGTCTATGACCCAGGATAGCCAAGTGGAAAAAAGGGGTTGCCAGTTGAAATAATGACACATTTGCAAGAATTTTAAAACTTTATGGCAGTGCACAATGTACTGTAGCTGACGACAAATGGTCCCTATATTTGGGACCAAGCCTTAATGGATTGTGTGATTTATCAAATACTAAATGTGCTCTGGAGATGGAGTTATTCAAGCACAACTACAGTCAAGTGCTAGGGTTGGATAAGTGGGGTGGAGGGGAAGAATAAGATTAGAGGAAAAGATAGAGATAGAACAGATGTAAAAACAAAAATAAAAACAATAAAAACAAAAAAATAAATAAAAAGGAAATAAATAAAATAATAATAATAATAATAATAATAAAATAAAATAGACCAAAGTAATGTTTACACTCCTTATTGGAGGCTTTGGGAGTGCACCAGATTGTTCGTGGGAGACTTTCCCTAGCTTACCCTGAAAGGAGTGTGCTTGTAGAACTGAAGTCCGCAGCTTGCACTTTCAGCGGCAGGACTTTGCGGCTATTTACTGTGACATCACCCGCCGGCTCCGGCTCCTGGTTCAGTTAGTGGCAGTAAGTGGATGGGATAGCTTGTCTCTCCTTCTGTTGGGCTCCTTATTAACCAACGCGTTTCACACCATATAGGTGCTTTTTCAAGGATCCTTGAAAGATCCAGTTCTACAAACACACTGCTTGCAGGATAAGCTAGGGCAAGTCTCCCACAAACTCCCATCTGATGCGCTCCCAAAGCCTCCAATAAGCAGTGTAATCATTAATTTGGGCTGTTTTATTATTATTTTATTTATTTTCATTTTTATTTGTTTTTTGGTTTGTTTGTTTTTACATGTTTTATCTCTATCTTAATCTTATTCTTACCCTCCACCCCACTTATCCAACCCCAGCGCTTGACTGTAGTTGTGCTTGCATAACTCCATCTCCATTTAAACGTTTTATAATCAAGCTACTCTTGTCCATTAGCGCAAATCCTACTAGAAATAATTTATTCCTTCATCTGCTCATACTAAATGTGCTCTAATGTAAGGACTGTGAGCAAGCCAAACAAGCCATTTCCAAAACCCCCTTTAGATATGTGAGCACATATATTCAGACATATTCATATACTATTATAGGAACCAGCACTAAAGGGTCAGTATTAAATGCATGAAAGCTAAGGAACCATCCTGTATATAGCAGAGATAATTCTTGACATTGGTGTGCTAGAGATGTTAATAAATGATTCCTAAGATCCAAGAAGCTGCAGTATACATGGATAATGAATTTGAGGTAAAACTCGGGCACGCGTCAACAGGATGCCCTCATATGAAACTAATGAACATTGCCACGAGTTAAAGTGCAACATGAAGCCTACAAAGGGAGGCCAATGGTCACATGGTTTATATAAGGAACCTCACCTGTCTTCAGCCACCATGACTTACAGCACATAAGATACTTTTGAGGGATGGTAGAGAAATACCGTATGACACCCACCCCCCTGTGTAGAAAATGGTGTCTATATGATTTTAGAAATTAAGAGGCAACTACCCAGAAATATGCAGAAGTATTTGCAATGAGTTTGTGTGGAAGAACACATCAACAATTTGGGAATTCACTGAGTCCCTAGCATTATTAGAGCGAGACCTGTTGTTCATGGAGATCTGGAAAACATGACTTTTATTACCACAGGTGGCAACAGTGTGAGATCCTTATGACTTGAGTCTATTTCTACAGGTTAATTGAATTTGGAATTGTGGAGGTGTGGCTGTTATAAGGGTTCAAGTTATTATGGACCAAAATACTGGTGAGGCAATTTGTCTAAGCAGTCACCTGAAGTAATGCCAACATCCATTTGAAGGGTCAAAAACAGTGGCAGCTCCAGAAGTGCAATAGGGCTGCATCTAAGACTCAAATTTAATTAGGGGAGCCACACCAACTGCCACCCTAAATGCTACCTAACTTTGCCAATTGAAACTCACCGACAGTTGGTGTCAGTCTTCAATCATCATGCTGAGGTGACAATTTTCAGGGGTATTACATTTCTGTAAGCTCCAACTATGGGGTTTATTTACTAAGATGGAAGTTCTACTAAAGATTGAATGTTATGGGCAACCAATGAGAATCTACTTATTTATTTAGCACCTTCGGGAAGATAATAGATAAAATCTGACTGTTGCCCATAGCAACACCGCATCTTCAATAGATCTCTCATGTTAGTAAATAAACCCCTATATATACTGACATTTAAGAAATCACTCATCAGGTTTCATATACAGCATGCATAATCCAGAAGGTTTATTCACTCATCATGTAAATGTTTGTTGACATTGTGGCCCGGCATGCATATATGATGCCTGGAAAGTTTGTGTGCATAGATAGATGGATGGATGCATAGATACAGTAGATAGATGTATGTATGTGTGACTGAAATGTGCATTTCTTTTTATTGCCTAAGTTCAGTTTCAGCACTTGTAGAATGTGGTGACATGCAAAATATACTGGTATCCACTTAACTCTGCATCAGACTCCCGTTGCCCAGATATGTCAGCATCAGCATAAGCTTTGGTCATCTGCAGAAATACACGTATACCATATTTTTTTTGTTCTATTTTTATTTTATGGTGAAAGCTTTAATTATGCTGTTAATGATTAAAAAAAAACTTTCATGTTCAGAATTGAATGTATCTAATTTGTGTTCCCCCATTTACTAATTCATTGCTACTGGACTCAATTTCAATCCAATTTCTTTTTGGATGAAGATTGAGGTAAAGTAATTTTTTGTCTTATAAAATAAACAGATACCAATAAACATTTATACATCTGACCTTAACTTCTCTATGAATAAACATCTTGTATTGATTTGTAAACAAAAAAGCTATACTAACTCTTTATGATAGTTTTCAACAACCAAAAAATGAAATGACATATCTTTAGTATACATACTTAGCAAATAGCAAGATATAGGGCGAGATATACCAAGCCTCGAAAAGTAATAAAATGAATGATAAACCACCAATCTATCAGCTCCTACCTCTTATTTTTCAAATACAGCCTGTGACATGGCAGTTAGGAGCTGATTATCTGGTGGTTTATCGCTCTCCATTTTATCATATTTTTATCATTCAAGCTTAGCACACCTGGCTCATAATTACAGTAACTAAAACAGTGCCTATTCAGTACACACTGATAGGGCTGTGCTGATTGGTCAGAGTGTGGCATGCGAGACGCATGCAGTGCCCAATCTGTACAGCCCTATTCATTCCTAAGGAGTCTCTAGGAATACACTCTTAATACAGGTGGTTACACAATTGAACAATTTATGACATTCAGATTCTCTTTTGTTTTGTCAATTAACCTGCATGCCTCAATGGACCGAAAAGGTAATTTTCCATTGGATTGAGTGAGTAATATACATGGGTAAAAAAATGGGAGGGGGAGTTTTTATTTAGCAAGGAACGTCTTTCTTTAGTGTGTATGTGTGTGTGTGTGTGTATGCTCACGCATTTCTATGCACAGACCACCTCACCATACATTCTCCTGAGTGAAATATCCCCTGAAATCACACTTACATGCAATCCAAAACCTGAGACGCCCTTTTAAAATCAGAATTTAGAGGAAAGAAATTTCTTGGGATAGGATTATGGAAGAATTGCAGAGAATTCTAAAAGCCTCACTTGGTGAATCTGGGGTTTCTATTCTAGTTACACCTTGTAAATCGTTGTGTCAGGAGAACTTTACCTAAGAGCAGATGCGGAAAGACACTGTAGTTGATAAGTCTATTTATGCATCTGTCTGATACAAGGCTCTGTACTGCTTCTATTGACTTATTTCTGGAGATTTTCTAAACCTACTTATCATTTGTATTAGCGACTGATTCAGTAGTAAATGATGCCTTCATCATTGAAAAGGTCATAATGACAAGCTAACAAATGAGCACATTTAATATTTATCTTTTGTTCAAAGCGTTTTCTGTTATGGATTAGACATTTAGAATAGACTTTAGTTGCTAATTTCACTGGCTTATTCACTACACCAGAGGGTGTAAATATAAATAAATATATATATATATATATATATATATATATATATATATATATATATACAGTCCAAACTGTCCGGCACTCAGCTGTTTGTAAAGCAACGGCTCCGGTGCTCATCCAAGGGTATAACATATATTTCAGAAGGTGGATGTCACTCAGAAGTAAATGAAGAAGCAGACAACTGTCTTTAAAGCCAACGTTTCAGGGCTGGTGCCCTTTTATCAAGACTTGAAAATAACATGTGAAACAAACATATATATAGACTAGACAAAACTTACAGTTGCGTGCGCCCTCCACCAGCCTCGCCTCCGGCCGGGGTCCGGTGACGTCATCTGAGTGCAACTACAGTGACGAATGGGAACCTCCCCGGGGGGCGCGGCTACACCGAGGCTTCTGGTAACCATGACGCCGGCTGTTGTATACTCACGATACAGTGCGTGCATCCCGGTTCTAAGCGGCGCAGATAAGGAGCTGTCCTTTGTAGTGCTGACGGCCGGAACCCCTTGGAGATGCATGTGCGGCTTGGTTGGAGAGCCTGTGTGATAACATAGAAAATACAGTAAATAAAACATGCGGTGCAAAACAGCAGACTAGTCTGAAATGCCTGGGGATTAAAGAGCAGGTTATGAGGCAATGAAATACAGAGGGGACTAGAAAAGACAGTACATAATGATCAACTTCAGCTGAGAGCAACGAGAGTAATGGTAGTAGCCTTGCGGTCGTTGTCAATGGTTACGTGGCTACCGGACAGTTAATAAAGTTCATGGTGTAGAGGTGATGACACCGTGGGAAGGAAACACCACTATTAAGTGTGTTCCTATGCGTGAGACCGTAAAGGCTGGTTGCCCGGGGTTACAGAGCAGCAAAACGGCAGAAAGTTCAATGTAGTTCAAGGGGGAAAAAACAATTCCTCTGCAGTATAGTCCTGAATGTGGGACCATGAGGGACCTGATTCACAGGAATGCCGTGTATGAGAGCATCTCATTCAAGCCTTTGGGGTGCATAGTTTGTAAGGTGTGGATCCAGTACGATTCCCTTTGCAATAGGGTTCTATCTCTGTCTCCTCCTCTTCTGCTAGCCGGGACATGGTCAATCATCTTCATTTTTATATTGGTTAGGCTGTGTTTGGCACCCCTCCAATGTCGTGCCACTGGCTGGTCGGCTGCCTTGCCCTCTAGGGCTGCTTTGATGGACGATCTATGCATGGCTAAGTGTTCTTTTATTTGTCGAGTAGTCTTGCCAATGTACAACCTGCCACAGGGACATTTAATTTGATAGACAACGAACCTGCTGGTGCATGTGAGGGGAAACTTGATGGAGTATGATTTACCTGTAAGCGGATGACTGAATTTTGTGGTGCATCCCGTGCACCGATAGTTCCCTGGTTTACGGGTAAGAAAATGGCTTGGTTTAATGATGCCCATGTTGGTAACATCATTGTGGATCACAGTGTCTTTTATATTTTTGCCTCTGCGGTAGGAGGGAAGTATTCTGGTTCCTTTTAATGCCGGTAGTGTTTTATCCTCAGTAATAATGGACCAGATAGCCTTGGCTTGACGCATCAAGTTGGTACTTGCTGTAGTGTACTCCTGTGTCCATACTACAGATTGCAGGGCCGTTGAAGGATTTTTGTCTGCAAGCGCTTCCTCTCGTGTCATGGACAGTGCCTTCATCTTTGCTTTTTGTAGAGTTTTGTGATGGTAGCCTCTTCGAAGAAATTTAGAAAGCATAATGTCCATCTGTTTGTTAGCATCATCTTGGTCGCTGCAGAGTCTCCTTACCCTGAGAAATTGTGAAAAAGGTAGGGATTTTTTTAAAGGTTCAGGGTGGTGGCTTCTGCCCTGTAGGCAATCCTCGTCAAGGATTGCATCCAGTTCCTTCTTGAAGGTCATGGTTGGATCATTATGTAATTTATGGTACACTTGTTCGTCTGCCAGCTGGCGGTCAATTTCAGAGATATAGTTGTGGAGGTCTTGTACAACGAGCTCCAGACATACAAGGACCGCTGTCCGTAAAAAGTCTACTTTTATCCCCCACTCTGCAAATAGAAACATTAAATGCTTCACCGAATACATGGATCACGCCATCGACAACAGCCACCAGCATGCCTCAATGACAACCAACAACCTCTCTATGGCACAGAGGAAAGCACTTAAGACACTAGGCGAATACTCCAATATCATCATTCGCCCGGCGGATAAAGGAGGAGGCATCGTTGTACAAGACCTCCACAACTATATCTCTGAAATTGACCGCCAGCTGGCAGACGAACAAGTGTACCATAAATTACATAATGATCCAACCATGACCTTCAAGAAGGAACTGGATGCAATCCTTGACGAGGCGGTTGAGGAACAGTTAATCACTGAAGCAGTAAGGGATGCACTACGCAAGGAATACCCTAAAATACCTGCTCTGTATACTATACCAAAGATGCACAAAGATGCACTACATCCACCCGGCCGCCCCATCATCGCGGCACGGGATTCCTTATACTATGATGTCTCCAAGTACCTGGATCACTATCTGCAGCCCTTGATCCAAGCACACCCCAGATTCCTGAAGGACACTACCACCTTCTTAAGAAAACTACAGACCTGGTCTACAACAGGTAAAAGAATGCTAATGTGTACCATCGACGTATGCAGCCTTTATACCAGCATACCACAGGCTGCAGGGATACAAGCAGTCGCCAGATTCCTAGCTAACAACTTAGCTTATAAAGGTCCAGATGCTGCACTTTTTGTACACCTGTTAGAATTAACTCTAACGCGAAATTATTTCCTATTCAACGGTAACATGTATGTGCAGAGCTCGGGGTGTGCTATGGGGTCTTGCGTAGCCCCGAGCTTCGCGAATATCTATATGTTTGACATGGAACAAAACTTCTTCTTTTCCGACCAGAGCATTACTTCGCAGATAGCGGGATATACTAGATACATTGATGATATCTTCCTATTATGGACGGGCCCCCAGCAAGCCTTTGAGGATCTCATCAAAAGCATCAATGATATGGAATGTCCAATCAAATTGACACATGCTTTTCGTCAGTGCACTATCTGGATGTAACCATTCAACAAGATGAAACAGGTCAACTGCTTAGTACCATGTTCTACAAACCGACCGACAGGAACACCTGCCTACAGGGCAGAAGCCACCACCCTGAACCTTTAAAAAAATCCCTACCTTTTTCACAATTTCTCAGGGTAAGGAGAATCTGCAGCGACCAAGATGATGCTAACAAACAGATGGACATTATGCTTTCTAAATTTCTTCGAAGAGGCTACATCACAAAACTCTACAAAAAGCAAAGATGAAGGCACTGTCCATGACACGAGAGGAAGCGCTTGCAGACAAAAATCCTTCAACGGCCCTGCAATCTGTAGTATGGACACAGGAGTACACTACAGCAAGTACCAACTTGATGCGTCAAGCCAAGGCTATCTGGCCCATTATTACTGAGGATAAAACACTACCGGCATTAAAAGGAACCAGAATACTTCCCTCCTACCGCAGAGGCAAAAATATAAAAAACACTGTGATCCACAATGATGTTTCCAACATGGGCATCATTAAACCAAGCCATTTTCTTACCCGTAAACCAGGGAACTATCGGTGCACGGGATGCACCACTTGTAGCACCATGGAGATAGGAGACAAATTCAGTCATCCGCTTACAGGTAAATCATACTCCATCAAGTTTCCCCTCACATGCACCAGCAGGTTCGTTGTCTATCAAATTAAATGTCCCTGTGGCAGGTTGTACATTGGCAAGACTACTCGACAAATAAAAGAACACTTAGCCATGCATAGATCGTCCATCAAAGCAGCCCTAGAGGGCAAGGCAGCCGACCAGCCAGTGGCACGACATTGGAGGGATGCCAAACACAGCCTAACCAATATAAAAATGAAGATGATTGACCATGTCCCGGCTAGCAGAAGAGGAGGAGACAGAGATAGAACCCTATTGCAAAGGGAATCGTACTGGATCCACACCTTACAAACTATGCACCCCAAAGGCTTGAATGAGATGCTCTCATACACGGCATTCCTGTGAATCAGGTCCCTCATGGTCCCACATTCAGGACTATACTGCAGAGGAATTGTTTTTTCCCCCTTGAACTACATTGAACTTTCTGCCGTTTTGCTGCTCTGTAACCCCGGGCAACCAGCCTTTACGGTCTCACGCACAGGAATACACTTAATAGTGGTGTTTCCTTCCCACGGTGTCATCACCTCTACACCATGAACTTTATTAACTGTCCGGTAGCCACGTAACCATTGACAACGACCGCAAGGCTACTACCATTACTCTCGTTGCTCTCAGCTGAAGTTGATCATTATGTACTGTCTTTTCTAGTCCCCTCTGTATTTCATTGCCTCATAACCTGCTCTTTAATCCCCAGGCATTTCAGACTAGTCTGATGTTTTGCACCGCATGTTTTATTCACTGTATTTTCTATGTTATCACACAGGCTCTCCAACCAAGCCGCACATGCATCTCCAAGGGGTTCCGGCCGTCAGCACTACAAAGGACAGCTCCTTATCTGCGCCGCTTAGAACCGGGATGCACGCACTGTATCGTGAGTATACAACAGCCGGCGTCATGGTTACCAGAAGCCTCGGTGTAGCCGCGCCCCCCGGGGAGGTTCCCATTCGTCACTGTAGTTGCACTCAGATGACGTCACCGGACCCCGGCCGGAGGCGAGGCTGGTGGAGGGCGCACGCAACTGTAAGTTTTGTCGGGTCTATATATATGTTTGTTTCACATGTTATTTTCAAGTCTTGATAAAAGGGCACCAGCCCTGAAACGTTGGCTTTAAAGACAGTTGTCTGCTTCTTCATTTACTTCTGAGTAACATCCACCTTCTGAAATATATATATATATATATATGTTCAATGGTTTGTAACTAGACTGCTACAAAGTATCAGAGCATTTTATGAGTGACAGATAATACAGTCTGCCAATTACAGACATAGAAAGTAGCCGTTAAATTTACTCTGACAAATAAAGTAATATAATAAATAATGTAAAAAAAAAGGATTTTTTTTAAAAATTATTAAAATATATGTTGGTAAAGAAACACATCATGCAGCTATAGAATATTTTGAGAAGTCTTTATTTTATTGTTGCAGTCTACATTTCCAGTAGCTGGTAGCCGACCACATTCAAGTTTGTTAGTACAAGTCTTATTGGCCCTTATTCTGATCGGTGCAGCCGGATCCGAATATGCGGCCAGCACCGTGCGTTCTAAACCCCGCCTTCCATACGGATCGCCAACTCCGTCCGTACGCGGTAAGAAGCTGTCCGAACGGACCGCACGTGTATTTCTCATGAATACACCTCCTCCATCTCAGGGAACCTCCCCCATCATTCGATGGTCGCAGACCATCGAATGCAGGACCGAGTGGCCAGGCAGCTCCCGCAACCTCAGACCACACAGACATTTCTCCGTGCAAAAGCAGGGATCTGGGCGGGCAGCTGACATCCGGCAATGTCACATGTCCGCCCCCTACACGTGCGTCACGACCGCATTAACATACGTACGCCCAGCGTTTGCATGGGAACACCCATGAAAAGCGGGGTGTAAACATATGGTAATGAGCCCAAACAGCCCTTCACACCCCTCTCCACCCCCTGTTCGTAGTGTACACATTTCATGCGGAATGTGGCCGTGCGTCCGGCTCGCACATGCGCAGAGACGCCTCTGCACATGCGCAGACACAAAACATCGGCGGCACGAACGCACGCGGATATTACCGCACCAACCAGAATAAGGGCCATTGTTATAACCAAACGTCATTCTCCAGTCTGAAAATCAGATGATGCCGCCCCCATGTCCTACCTGCTATGGTTTGAAGCAACAGTGGAGGGAGCACTGGGATATTTACTGGGTGCATTTTGTGTGGGTCACCAGGTTCAGTGGGAACCACGCCGCACATCCTGCACACCTTTTATTCAGTACTTATCCTCTGGAATCCTGTGTCGGCAGCAGCAGCTCTGCAGAAATCACCGGGATAATGGCGAGACGGCTATTTTCTCATGTTTTGTGCATGCACAGTAGACAGAGATAGGGTCCTCTAGAGACCCTAGTGCCCAGAGTGTACAGCACTGCCTGTAGATTCGGAGCACAGACCAAATCTGCACATAGACCTCCTCGTCTCTAGGAGCGCCACTGGGAGGGAACACATTGCCCAAAGGGTAATGGTCTCTAGTAGGCCACATTAAGCTCGTGCTGAGCCTGTGTGTTCCTAATTTGAATAGTATACTCCTCTATTAATCCTCTGTTTTTCCTGCTGTGTACCTATAGATAACAACGATATATGTACATACTGCCTATTTTTACTACAACAAAAATCTAAAATGTTGAATGTTATTTTGATCAAATCTTTATAATTTAGGTAGAGTTTTGGTATTATACATCGCCAGTAAAATAATCTGTGAACGATATGTGAACACAAACTACCTGTGGTAGATTGCTTTAATGTCCATCTTGTAAAATATCTGGGTTTCTTTGACCCTCCAGATTGGCTGCTGAGAGTTGCCATACTTGTTCCCGTCTTCCTAGAACCTATATACAGTACAGATAAGACATTAAGTATTTTTCTGATATATGTTCTCCATTTACAGTATAATAAGTCCATGTGCAGCAATTACATTAGCTAATACAATGTTAATGAGAATATTTAGCAGCACTGCGATTCATTTTACATAATCTATTTGTGAGTAGAGCCGGATCTACATTCCTGCCAGACCATTAGGATGATGCCAAAGTAATCTGTATCATTGAGGGGAAATTATCCTCACATACAGTATATATTATACAGATTATATGGTGAAGTTAAAACTGATGTATATCATCCACTACAGCAGGTTCTGATTTTGTTAATTCTAAGAACATTTCCTTTAATGAATGTGATAGAGGTGACATCTCAGTCATACAATAATTGTTTTATGATTTCTCTGAATGAACAGTACAAAAGATGACAAATATTCTTGGTACTTGTTTAGTTTCACGGCGGCAGATATTGCATGGGATTTGCATACGATTTGCATGCGATTTTCATATGATTTGATGTGCGATGCGATTTAGTATTTGTTCATAACCCCACTATCCACTACGGCATAGAGTTGATTTTAAATAGTCTGGCGAGTCAGAAGCGTGGCGAGCAAGGCGAGCCAGAAGTGTGGCGATCGTAGCGAGCCCCTCGAGGTACTTTACATGTATTCCGCGTCCCCTCGCAGGACTCGCTGCACTCACCACGGAATACATGTAAAGTAATCCGCTTACGCTCGCCACGCTTCGGGCTCGGTGGCATGCTGCGCACGCCACACTATATAAAATCAACTCTATGCCGTAGTGGATAGTGGGGTTATGAACAGGTACTAAATTGCATCGCACATCAAATCGTATGCGATATCGCATGCAAATCGCATGTGATTTTTCTACCCCCGTGAAACTAAACAAGTGCCATATTCTTTACAATATATATTTCTTTGTAATAAAAAATATATGTGCAGTGAGTGTAACTTTGATGTGTCTGATGTACAGATAGCGTGAATACATGGTGTGCTTTCTTTCTCTAATTTTTAATAGGCTAGCACAGTACCCGCAAATTAAAAGAAAGCTATCTTGAAATTAATGTGCTAATGAATGTACTTGGAAGCTGGTAGGAATTGTTTATTGATCATATTAATGAACCACTGTACGCGGCTTGTCTTTAGTACTTCTTCTGAAATCATACAGAATACTGGTGCTGAATAATGTGTGGCTCACAGAGTCACAGCTTAAAGCCTTAAATACATAATGAAAAACAGAACGCTTTACCAACATCTAATGATTCACAAGGGTCCAAACATTTGACACATTTCCATTAATTAAGAAACTAGAGCTTCAAGTTTCTATATAATTAGGCTTAATGATTTCAGTTGTAGCACATGAAGTCAGTTCCTACGGTCTGTATTATAAATGTATAGTACGTTATGTGAATTTCATAAATTTACCATAGATCTGATATCTTCTGCTGCTCCGAATACAGTAGTATCATTGATTTAGGCGCATTTTTATCACAAATTGCAATTAAATTGTGATGCATAATTTTTGGCCATATATACATGGCGTTCTTACATTAAATTACAAAATGTATCATTATTTGCATTCCGGGACAGAGCTTGCAATAAGTGCCTGCAAACCCTCTCCCTGCGGTTTCCACATATCTACGTGTTACATGATTACTAGGTTATTGAAGCTTACTGCACATGTGCCGGAATTAGAATGTCTGTATACAGCTGGCAGGAGCAGAGAGAGCGAGCCCATACGCCAGACTCTGCGGAAAGGAGAGTGGGAGACACGCTTCCAGCTGGACAGACTTGGTGGCAGCATATAAACCAGTGACAAAAACAAGATTAAAAATAAAAAGTTTACTGCAGGAGTAAGTATTTTATTTAAAAAAAAAAATGTAAAAAAGAAAAGCTGCATAGAAGTCACTCAGCAAACACACATGGGACTCTTCTGGCTTTGCTCTGCATTTTGTAAATGCAATGGCAGAAGAGAGGGATGCATCCGTAGATCCATTTGCAAAAAAGAAAATGTCAAACCGTTTTATCCATCTGAGTAAGTCTAGGGCTTCCACTAATCTGCTAAAGAACCAGGCCGGAGGTGTGCATCGCTGACGTCAGAGACCCACCAGAAAACCGCCTGGGCATGCCTGTGTTTTCCCATACACACTGAGAAAATGCCATTTTTCCAGACCTAAATGCTGGCTTCCTGTCAATCAAAGTGTGACTGCTATGCGTACAGATTCTTATTTGCAAATTGCGGCCAAGCATGCACAATGTGATTGCTGCGCACACACAGTCATTCAATAATCTCGTGGATTGAAAATTCTCTAATTAGCGAGCCTTACTGAATTAGTTCCTGAATGCGCAGCCTTGGTGGCTGCATTTGAACTTTGGGGGAAATTTACTAATATGAAAAACCTAGTTTTTCGTATTAGTATTTTCCCTACGACTGCATAGGACTGTTTCAGTCGTATGCAAAGTCGTGTTCCGGAGGGGAATGTACAAAGCAGTCAGATACGACTGCTTTGTAACCCTCCGATGGTGTAACCATTCGTATTAGCTGGCCATATATACGGCCGCTATTACGAATTCGTACAGGCAGTCTGCACGGATCAGTCAGATCCGTGCAGGCTGCAAGGTGTAAAACAAAATAGAAAAATAAATAAATTTAAAAAAAAACAGCGTGGGGTCCCCCCACAGCTGTAACCAGCACCAGGCTGAAAGAGCCGGGGCCGGTAATTAAAAATCAGGGAACCCGACAAATAGGGGTTCCCTGATTTTTAACAACCAGCCCCAGGCTCCAGGTCCGGGGCTGGTTCCCAAAATACGGGGGACAAAATGAATAGGGGTCCCCCGTATTTTAAGAATCAGCCCCAGGCACAACCAGCCAGCAGGGTAATGTCACAGCCAGGGGACACTTATTATATAAGGTCTCGCGGCCAAAACATTAACCCCCTGACCAGTCAGCCTGGCCAGGGGCCCTGGGGAAGTGGGGACCCCCCAATAAAGGGGTCCCCCTCCTCCAGGACTTACCTGACCAGGCTGAAGCCTGGTGCTGTCCCCGGTGACCCTGGGCTGTGGTCACCGAGCTGATAGTGGTGTAAAAAAAATAGATGAAAAAACTATTGTTTAAAACTGTGGAACTATGAGTCCCAGCAAGCCTCCCCCGCAAGCTGGGACTTGGAGAACCACAAGTCCCAGCCTGCGGGGCATTAAAGGGCCCGCTGGGTCTTGTAGTTCCACAGTTAAAAAAAAATAGTTAAATAAACACACACTGACACATAAGAAAAATAAAAGTTTAATACATCCATTACACACATACTGATACTTACCTTTCTTGGTAGGTAGCCTTCTGTTCTGGTGTCCTGTGTCGTCCTCCAGGTCCATGTCGGCGCTCTGTGTCGTCCTCCAGGTCCATGACGGTGTCCGGGTCCGAAGAAATCCATGTTGGAGCTGTGGAAGGAAATCCTACTCACCTGGTCCTGTGCTGAAGATGTCTTCTCTTGGGGCCTTATTTTGGTTCATTCTTTCTGACAAAATCCTTCTTAGATGGGCAAAACCATGTGCACTGCAGGTGGGGCAGATGTAACATGTGCAGAGAGAATTAGATTTGGGTGGGGTTTTACTTCAAAGTGAGATCTATATTGCAGTGTAAAAATAAAGCAGTCAGTATTTTCCCTGCACAGAAACAAAATTACTCACCCAAATCTAATTCTCTCTGCACATGTTACATCTGCCCCCCCTGCAGTGCACATGGTTTTGTCCATCTAAGAAGGATTTTGTCAGAAAGAATGAACCAAAATAAGGCCCTTGGTCCGACGTAATCCAGGTAATCTTCATGCTGTCGCCGGTCCCCGCACTGTCCGCATCGCACTGAGGAGAGATGCAGAGATATTTCATACTTGGCGCCTCTCCTCAGAATGATTCCATTGGCCGCCTAGCAGCCAATCAGGAGCCGACTTTCTTGGCTCCTGATTGGCCGCTAGGCGCCAATAGAAATCATTCTGAGGAGAGGCGCCGAGTATGAAATATCTCTGCATCTCTCCTCAGTGCGATGCGGACAGTGCGGGGACCAGCGACAGCATAAAGATTACCTGGATTACGTCAGACCAAGAGAAAACATCTTCAGCACAGGACCAGGTGAGTAGGATTTCCTTCCACAGCTCCAACATGGATTTCTTCGGACCTGGACACCACCATGGACCTGGAGGACAACACGGAGCGCCGACATGGACCTGGAGGACGACACAGGACACCAGGACAGATGGCTACCTACGGGATCAAGAAAGGTAAGTATCAGTATGTGTGTAATGGATGTATTAAAGTTTTATTTTTCTTATGTGTCAGTGTGTGTTTATTTAACTATTTTTTTAACTGTGGAACTACAAGACCCAGCGGGCCCTTTAATGCCCCGCAGGCTGGGACTTGTGGTTCTCCAAGTCCCAGCTTGCGGGGGAGGCTTGCTGGGACTCATAGTTCCACAGGTTTAAACAATAGTTTTTTCATCTATTTTTTTTACACCACTATCAGCCCGGTGACCACAGCCCAGGGTCACCGGGGACAACACCAGGCTTCAGCCTGGTCAGGTAAGTCCTGGAGGGGGGGACCCCTTTATTGGGGGGGTCCCCACTCCCCCAGGGCCCCTGGACAGGCTGACCGGTCAGGGGGTTAATGTTTTGGCCGCGGGACCTTATATAATAAGCGTCCCCCGGCTGTGACATTACCCTGCTGGCTGGTTGTGCCTGGGGCTGGTTCTTAAAATACGGGGGACCCCTAGTCATTTTGTCCCCCGTATTTTGGGAACCAGCCCCGAACCTGGACCCTGGGGCTAGTTGTTAAAAATCAGGGAACCCCTATTTGTCGGGTTCCCTGATTTTTAAATACCGGCCCCGGCTCTTTCAGCCTGGTGCTGGTTACAGCTGTGGGGGGGGGGACCCCACGCTGTTTTTTTTAAATTATTTATTTATTTTACACTAAAGCCTGCACGGATCTGACTGATCCATGCAGGCTAAAGCCAAATACGACAGGAACATCAAGGTGTATTTTCCTGTCGTATTTGCGTGCCTGTTTTACACCAATTAGCAGCCGTATTATCAATACGGCTGCTTAGTACATAAGGAACCACCATTCTTTTGAATGGTGATTCCTGTCGTATTCTATCGATGGTGTAGAAATTCGTATTTGTAAATACAAATACGAATGTCCCATCATTAGGAATATGAATTGCTGTATTTTCGGGATAGTTAATCCCGGAAATACAAATGTGTAAAAATTAGGTGTATTTCTGCCTACGAATACACCTATTTTTTACGAATCCATATTGGTAAATTTCCCCCATTGTACCTATAAATTAATCCCGTCCCTCTAGATAAGAAATTGGTGCAAAAAAGTAAATAACAGAATTCTATTCAACTGGTGACTTCAATTCATACAAATGTGCTACAATAAAGTCATATAATCATACCAAATGACATGCATCCCTGAGTTGAGGCATCCCTTTACCATCAATGTAGCCTCACAGTATTTACCAATCAGATGTAAATACCAGGGTTCTCTTCCCACTCCTAAATATGTGATGCTCATACAGGATATGCCACATGAAGGAAATTTCTATATTGTGTAATAAAATGAATAGAAGCATAAAATCAATACAAAAAATGAAGCATAAAGAATGTTATCCTATAATAGCTGATCGGAAACAATTTTACAGCTCTCCAGAGAGCTGGCAACAAACAGCTTTCAAGTAAGTGTCATGGTAGTCACCATCTCGGTCTGACACTCTGCATCCTTGATAAGCCAGAAAAAGTATCATCCCATCAGTCCCCATCAAATACGAAATGTGTCTGGTTAATGCCTTCTATGAATCATACTGTTCGGAGTTAAGTATTTCATTTGGATTGTATTTCTGGTGATAGATTTGGTTTTTTTTTTGCTCTTCCATCACTTTAAATAAGGCAATTTAATTGTTTATGGCAGCAGGTGTAAGAAACTGGGTATCCATTATTTTTTGTGCATGTTGCTCCCAAATGCACCAGATTTGGCACGCTCCCAAATCTACAAATTTGCATCGTTATGTGCTCGCCACCTGTGGGCGCTGCTAATAGATATTATGGGCACTGACAGCATTCACACATGAGCAATTGAATTGCTCCTTCGGGCACTCAAAAACAATACAATTCCCCACTAAGTGGCAACAATTCCTCTCATCAGAGCAGTCTCAGTACCCTTACCCCATGTTCTCAATCTCTTCCATGACAAAAACACACATGAAAATCCACTTTGCGAGTTTATGGCTGTATCATTATGTACCTGCCTGTGGCATATACTGAAAGTAGAATTCCAGACTTCATCGCTGAGCAGCAGTTGTTAAATAAAGTTTTGATCATATCAGTGTCAGGTGAAATAACTTTTACCTTACAGTGTACCTCTATTAATGACAGTTGTAAAGTTACAGTCATTTTTCTGGAGACTATAAATCCCTGAGACCTATGTAAATACTTAATCCACTGATGCTTCAGTATTGGAGACAAAGTGATAGTACAGGTACAATTGAATTATTTTGGAAATGTTAAAAATGTTAATCGGAAGTAATATTAAAAATCGACAAAAGTTATATCTGAGAACAAAAAATAATCAGCATAATGTACTTGTCCAGGGTGCCTATTGTGTAAACAGCTACTGAAGTCTTTGTCAATAGAGTGAACAGCATGTGTTTGGATCTTTCATCTCTCCATTAAGAAATATTTCAAATCTGCCAGTAGAACACATGTATTATAATCATATGAAATCCTAGCACTGCATAAAATAGCAGAGAGAAAGTAATCCTCTAAGCAGATTTTGAATCATACAAATGTGGTGGATTTTACCTATGGGCAGGTAAAATCCGCCATTCAGCTCAATGTCAGTGAGCCAGATGCAGTCCATGATCGCACTGTCTTGCTTCAATGTGACCAGGACTGCCAGTACAGGCTGTGATAAGCAGAGAGAAGGCTTCCTATAAGAAACTTCTCCCTGCCTTATCACTCTGACCAATCTGACATCTATGGGCAGCACTTGGTGCAGTCCATGAAAGCTCTAGGTGTGCACATGTGCAGTCAAACTGCTGCAGAGATGCACCACCGCGACTGTTCATGTGTCAGTCTCAGCATCTGACAGATCCATTGCACAGGTGCCGGGACCCTTTCCATGCACTGGGGTAGGGCAGCCCCCTGCTAAATATAAGTAGGAGTTGCCTATGATACTAAATGATAGGAAATGATAGTAGAGCTTAAAGCTAACAACAGTAAAATGATACATGCCACTTGTTTGCACTCAATGTCTTCAGAGGCTCATGAGAATTGGGTCCACCACATGGCCCCTTGGGGAGGTGGGTAAGTCCCCAATATTGCTGTGAGACTCCTGCAAACCCCGTGAGGATAACATTATGTAAATCACATCATTGTAGCCCCACCCTCGTTGTTATATAAAATAAAAATGTGTATATAAATATTATATTTCCTATATAAGGTAACCATTACAGGTCATTATGATGACCTTCTATATTATGATCATGACTTATTAAATACTGGACGTCATTCTGGTCATTTCGCAGCTTTGCGAGTCAACCAGCCACCGCCACCAGCTCCTGAAGAAGTTTGTGACACACATTGAAACGCGTTGAGCACTTTGGAATCCACTACACCTGATTAGTACCAGACCGTGGGCCATCTACACTTCCGGACTAGTTTTTGCTTCTACTAAAGAGGACTTCCATAAACTCAGTTACATATGCAACCACTCAGCTAAGTACCTGCTTCCTTTCCAATCAGGGCCATCTTTCCCATTGGGCACAACGGGCACTTGCCCAGGGGCCCTAGGACCCAACCAAATGGGAAACATGATGGGGATCCGGGCGGTGGGGTTCGGGTGCATACCCTTGTAGTTTCCGGACGGCTGGTTGCTCTTCCGGCAGCATGAGCCGTAAGGGGAGTTGCTGGCCAAGACTACAGCTCCCGAGGTGCCCTGCAGGGGAAGGCTGCCAGGGGAGGCTGCTTGGGGGGGGAAGGGTCCTCCTAGCAAACTAATTCACGGGGGTAAGGCTGCCAGGGGGGTCCTCCAAATTAATTTACGGGGGGGGGGGGGGGCTGCCTGGAGAGGTTGCTGGGGCGGGGGCAGTGAATTAGTTTGCCCAGGGGCCCTCACTAATGTTAAGAAGGCCCTGTTTCCTGTGATTGCTTCACTCGTCTACAGTGAAAAGGCTCCTCTACTGGGTATTATTCCATGCACTTTCTTACAGCTGATCCCCTTGATTTTGGCCTAATAGGATACCATTTCAATTCATCTGTACTAAATCTCTCACAGTCTAGTACAGTGGTCTCCAACCTTTGTTGGGGTGAGAGCTACTTTCGAAATCATTTTGGAAGAGCTACTAAAATTTTAAAATAAAAACAGGCTAATAACCAAATGTTACATTGAAAAACAATGTATTTATTTAAACATTTCACTGTAGTAAGGAGGGACAGTTTGCGCGCCGAAATTGCGGGATGATTGGCCTAGTGGAGAGGGGGCATGAGGTCAAGCCCCCGTTTTTGCCGCTGTGGGTGCATGCCCAGCAGCTCCGTGAGCTGCTGGCTATGCCCCCAGCCCCTCTGACATGCACACAGTGTCTATTAATGGATGACACCCACCCTGGCAAACAGGGATGCGTGAATGCCTATGCGGAGTGCAAAAACAAGTTAGAATGCCACACTATGGGGGGGGGGGGGGTAGTATTCTGGTCGATTCGTTCAGATGCAAATTTGCATCCTTGCGAGTCAACCAAACCCGGCACGTACCTTCGCACATAACCATCCATTAGCCTGCGGGGGAATACCCACATCATTCGATGGTTGGCGACCATCAAATGATGTGGAACGTGCACCCAGATCTAAGGTTGCTCAGAGCAACCTTAGACCTGCGTGCACATTCTGAGGGAAGTGGGCGGGCAGCTGAGGTCGGGGGTTTTGTCAGCTGCCCGCCCCCTGCACCTGCACAATCAGCTCATTAGCAGCGTTCTCATGGGAATGCCCATGAAACGCTGGGCGTTCCCATGTGCTAATGGTCCGCACCACTGCCCCCTCCCACTCAGCGGCCGCTGCACGCACCAAGACAAAACATCAGCCATGAATAATGGAAATAGTGGTGTGCATGTATACACACACATTATATGCCCTTAAACAGAAAAAAAAGTAAATGTATAAAAAAAAACACACATTTGTGGTAGCCAGTATTTCAAAGGCAGCTTTTTACCTGATGCAGAGTGAAGACATAATTCTCCCTATGAGCAGGTCTGCATGGGCGCCAGTCTTTGTGACAGCTGTGTGGTCCAATAATACCACTTTCCATCACGTCAGACACAGGGAAGGGTAGGAGGTCCTGGGAGCCGGCCCGCTGTCCAGGGATGAGCACTCGGGCAGCGGGTACAGCAGAGTGAAGTGGCAAGTGCTTGGAGCAAGTGGGTGCACTGTCTGGCACTATCTACAGCACGCGGACCCAATACAACATGCCACGGCCGCATTTGCTGGGGTGATTGCCACCAAGTGACCTCCCGCCGCCAGGTGAGCTACCGCAATCACGCGCTCGCTGGTCTAGTAAATATGCACATCTGGATGGAAATTCAATTGCCTAAAACTCTGCCATTATAAAGTATATTGGAGAACTCTCCTGATTGTTTTTTTCATAAAAATTCTAATTTTTTTACTGGTCCCATTTATTTAATTCTTATTCAATTATATATCTTATACAGTATGTGTTATTTTGTTTATATGTGTGTAATAAATTATATTTGTTTTAATTGACAAGTATTGTAGACTTCATTTATCAGAACCACCCCAGCTCTGTATATATATCTTTATTTTTCTAAATGCCGCCTGCTGCCCACACGAATGTCAGCCCCCCTCACACGGCAAATGTCCCCGCACGCATATGAATGGATGTTTTGCATAAAGATTAATTGGCAGCCTTGCGTGCGGGGCAGAAATTATTTGAAGGTCGCCGACCATAGAATGATTTCTAAACTACTCGCAAATCTAAGTCACTCTCTGGTAACTCTAATTTGCGGCAACCCGGTACGTGCAAAGGACAGGCAGCTGACATCCGGTGATGTCAGCTGCCCACCCCCGGCACCCGCGCCATGGCCGAATTACCATGGGAACGCCCATTGTTTTCAAGGGGACTTTTACAGGCACCTGCAGTGTGTATGTGTCATAATTGTCTAGTTGTATGCATGTCAGGGAGATTGTGAAGGTGGCACCTAGAAGTGTGATTGTGTACTGCTACATCTGAGAGGCATGTCATTACATGACTTTCAAGTGCCTTACTCACAGAGTGCTGGACATGCCCTACAGCAGTGAAAAAGGGGGCATGGCAACAATTGTATGCCACACCCTAGTTACAAGAATTCACTTTGCTCATAATTTAGGAGGTTCAACAGGAGGTTCAACAGTATGAGTACAGTCAGGGCCAGCACCACCACTAGGCAGCTTTAGGCATCTGCCTAGTGGAGTGACTCAGCCGCCACCGCCGCATCTACCCCCCCGGTGACGACGGCGGGAGGGATCAGGATGGAGGTGAGCAACTCCCCCCCTCCCCCTGCAACCTTCCCCCCCCATGAAGCCTCTCGGCCGCATCTCCCCCCTTCCTGGAGTGATGCGGTGGGAGGGAGCAGAATGAAGTTGAGCAACCCCCCCCTGAGGATCCACTTCACCCGGCACCCTTCCCCATGTACGTAGCAGAGAGGCGTGGAGGCCACATCACACCCCCCCGGGTGGGTGAGCGCCGGTGTGCGATCTGGCACTTGGTGTGCTATTTTTACATGCAATAAATTGCATGTAATTTATTGCATGTAGTTCTCCCGGGGAGCTGCTGCGGTGGCGGGGCCGAGGACAGCGGGGTCCAGCCAGCTGGTGGTGGTGGCGGGGGGGGGGCAGCTCTTAGTGGCGGCGGCCCGATTCGTATTATTATTATTAAATCAGCCCAAATCGGCTCGGTGTATGGGCACCATTAGATTTCCCACTTACCGTACAGCACTGTGGTGTGACAGAGCTGAATCTGGAATGCAGGGTATTTTTCAATATTAAGTAGCAGTGATACACCCTGAAAATATCTGAGCTGTATTTATAAATAGGTCCATTCAAAAGTTCCCAAATGGGAGCCGTGAGATACACTTCTGCTGCTCCTCAGCTCATAATGTGTTTCTTCCATCTGTCCTGAGTGCATTCCTGCTTTATATTGGAGTGCCATTCAGGGCATTATACACATTTAAAAGGCTGTTTAACACCATAAAATGTGTATTTTAAATAATAAAATATTTCATTACCTTAATCTACATATAAATCATAACTTTAATAAATCACAAGATCACCTTCAGTGCTCAGCAGGAAAAGGCAACACAAGCACAATTTAGCAAGCATAGGTTCACAAGGAAGAAGCTTAAAAAGAAAATACTGGAAGGCAAACACAATGTAATCCCTATGGGCCTGAGTGAATCCGTTCATCGGCTCTGGTTTACCCATCTTGCTTGGATTCCAAATTGAGGCGAAATGTCATCATCTCATCAAGTTGGATTCTAGCCGGTTTTGGATTTGTCCCTCCCATGTTAATTCAGGCTCCATTTCACACGGAACCTTCAGAGTGCTGGGTACTGATGGTCTGTGCTGGTGCTAGTGTTAATCATGGTCAAGTTATATACAGGGGATACATATGGATGAAGGGCAGTGAGGAAACCAGTGGTCAGAAAACCGATGCCAGCATCCCCAATGGAGGGAATCCCAACAGGGGTAAGGGAAGTATACTTACCTTATCTGTGTCCCCTTAATCGTAACCCTTCCACCCTCTAACCTAACTCTAAAGCTACCCCCTGAAGCCTAACCCTCCCTGATGCTGCCTAACCCTAATCCATTTACCCCGCTGCCTAAACTTAGACAATTCAGTTTGAATAGGGTACTGTATTACCCCTTTAATATTTAATTGCCTTTAATTTAAGTTGTCTTAAATTGTCTAGTAATATTGAAAAAGGGTATACCCTCCCCTTATAATACTTGTGAGCTACTCTAACTACAGAGGTCACACCTATTGGACAAAATATGGACCATAAGCTGAGCACATGTATTTTTAAGTAAAATTTTGAAATTAAAGTACATTTTATTAAGATAAAGAACTATACAAGTTGCTGCATCTAAAGGTGGCCATACAGTATTGTGACTTTCTGTAGCAGTGTATGGCCATCCGATCCCCCTTGAGCCACAAAGGAGCTTCCTGGGCGGCAGGACCACATGCAACACATCACATGCGGTCCTTTAACATACAGTATGATGTATCACATGCAACCCTGTTTCCGCACAACCGGGAGGGGTTTGAGATGGAGGTCAGATGTGCAAGCAGGTCTGACCTACGACACCGATATGATGTGCATGGGACTGTGCATCGGATGGGATGTCAAACACTTGCAATTTTGGCTTATTTCAATTGATTTCTCAGATTGATCAGTTGGAATCACATGAAATCATCCCAAATCACAAAAGTTTATTGGGGACTTAAGATATTAGTATTCTAACTATGATACACAATCCTCATCCACCTGCCCACACATACAGTCTTCTTTTCTTTGTTCATTTGATACTATTTCTGACACATGGAGCACCACCAGCTCCTTAATACTATGCATTAAAGTCTATTTGGATATAAATATTTTGTGTTAGTTGATTTATCTAATGAATTAAGAACTCCAATTAATATCAGCCTTAATCACTTTTAGAGACTGCCGGAGGAGTCTAGTGAGGAAACTCTTTGCCTGTATTATAAAGTCTTGAGGAGGATTCTCAGATTCTCATAGAAAAAATAAATGCTTTTTATTCAGGACAGTTCTTTAGATGTGAAAACCTAAGTGATCCAGGACTGACTGTCAGTGCTCCCCAGCCGCACTCTGCATTACCTGCGGTGCTCTGTTAAGCGCTGGCCATCATCAGCTGCCCGGCATTTAGTCCCAGTGCAATTACCAGCTTCAGCACGCGCTGACCTCCTGGTGTTCATTAAGGACATCTCCTGCTATTCTCAAGCTCCTTAAAGAGGCAGCTCAGTTTCCATCGCAGTTTCACCTGGCTCTAGGCAATCCGGCTGTCTTGACCTTGTCACATTTCGTGAGCTTGCTGAAGCACCAGCCGGAGTGTAACGGAGGCTGGGTGCTTTAATGTAGGGCTGTTTGCATGAACGACAGAATGGAGTGAAGCAATTGAATAAAATTAAACCTTTTTTAATGAAGATACTGCGGTACAAAGATATGGATGATGGCACAATGAAATAACTGTAGATATTGGTTGAATGACAAGGAAGATAATAATAATAATACTTATTGAAGAAGCTTGAGGATGATTGGAAGATTGGATGGTTGGATGATTGGATGATTGAAAGATTGGATGGTTGGATGATTGAATGATTGGATGATTGGATGATTGAATGATAACAAGAAGGAATGAAAATAAGATGAAGTCCAATAGTAGTTCTTGCTGATTGAGGTTGTGGCTGCCAGAATACCAGGGATACTGACCATGGATATTACCGTCAGGATTGCCGGAGGAAGATGGGACCTTTGGGGTGTTTAACCTTGTCCTTATCCTAAAAGGGGGCAGAGGAGTTCCATGGGAGGATATGGCTTGAGCAGTGGACGACCAGCAGGAATGATCACGATAGACTTCACCCAGAAGTTAGAGGAGTCAGCCTGCAGCGGATACAGCAGGAATTGTCAGGGATGCACAGAGATGCTATCTGGTGGACAACATTGTACTGACTGCCGGTCTGGCCCAGCTAGTCAGTATTTAAGTGCTGAGCTGAATGGTGACTGGCCGAAAGAGTGACATCATAGCTGGAGCCACGCAGTATAGGTTGTGGACACCAAGAAGATGGTCGCCGCCCTTTGTGGTGACAGAAACCAGCCAGCGGAGAATACTACGCGGAGGTGCTGCGGCCTGTGCTTCCCAGCCTGAGGCCTAGAAGGACGCGGACACCATCATGGCGGATTGTGCCTCACGCCACCGGGAGCCAGCACGCCAAGACACTGCACACCAGAACTGACACCCGGCAAATGGACATGGCACCTAGGTGACAGAGTAACAGAATGTAGCAGGTCGGCGTTGGCATCAGCAGTGGAGGTGAGCGCCAGGGCAGAGGGCATAGCGTCAGAGGTCTGCAGGGCTGGAACAGCACAGGGAGCATGGGTAGCTGCAATGGTGGTCGTGACAGATCTGGTGGCAATGGCAATACTACCGAGGGTGCAGGGAGTGCAGCTGCTATGGGGCCAGGGCTATCTCTAGGGCCCGCAGCTCCCCCTGCACCCAGTTCAGCCTGCTACCTAAGCCACCACATCTGCCGATAGCCTACAGTGCCCCAACTGGATCAAATCACCCTCCGCTGCAGGGGTGCCACTATAGCCGGGCATCTGCTTGATGGAGGTTACGCTACCAACGCATACCGGCGCCTCCTCTTGTCTCTCCGTCTGCAGTACCTGTCACATACATCACTCTCAGTCGCTCGGCCCACAGCCACCCCTCCTGCCGATTTCTGGCTCCAGACTCCACTCACTGGCTGCTGCCTCTCCACGCGGCACGCGCAGTGTGCTCCTTCTGCACGGCTCTATTAGCTCACGGCTCCTTGCAGGCTTCTCAAAGTGATGCACTGTGTGTGTGTCGCTACGGCGCTTCAGGAAACTTGGCTAACAATCACTTACCCCTGCTGGAGGTTCTCTAGGTGCCACCTACTTCACTCCACGACGGAACCACCAGCTGGCACTGGGCTTCTGTGACATAGCAGGCGGCAGTGGTACCAATACACTTTTTAACCCGGACTTCATGCCAGGCTTCATGACCCCTGCGGGTGAGTGAGCTTTGAGTTCCTCAGGAGGAGGAGGGGGGGGGGGGGATAGTGGTGCAGGGGGCCCTGTCAAAACTTTGCTATGGGGCCCATAACGGTCTAGTTACGCCCCTGCCTGCTGGCATCCCCAGATTCCAGCCATCTGGATATCTGCTTAATAATAATAATAATAATAATAATAATAATAATAATAATAATAATAATAATAATAAAAATAATAAAAATACTGATATTTATATAGCACTTTTCTCCCAATAGGACTCAAAATGCTTTACCATTGTATTTACAGCTCAATATACAAAATATACAGCATTGCTGGTGTTGCTTCTAGCAAGCCTGCTTTCCTGTACTGCTGGTGTCCCCAGCTCCAAGCAAGCCTGCCTCCCTGTGTAATTAATACAGTATGTGTCCAGAATTAAAGGGATGAGGTGGTAACCCTAGGTAGGAAGGGAGTGGTTAGTGGGCTATTACATGGAAACAACGAGTTTCCTGGGCATAGCCCACCAAAATGCTGGTGCCACCATGCGAACACGGGCATGTGGAGGCCTGCATGGGATAGGCAGATGATAACACATGACGTCAACTCCCGCCCCAAATTCGGACATCTCCAAGGCAAAAAAATGTCAGCCTAGACTGACTCCTATTTGCGAATGGGTAAAAAATCATTTAATGGTCATCGACCATTGCATAATTTTTCAACCATACGGCTACATGCAAATGGATTTGTCAGTGTACACATGCATTTGCATGCAGGTGATTACCCCTCCTCCTCTTTCCTCTCTTTCCCTCCCCACCGTTACAATGCGCTGTAATGACAAAAGCCGGGCAGAGTAGGGGACAACCCACCTGGCTCCGGCTGTATCAGATCAGGTCCGCTGCATGGCTATTTCAAAACTCATGGCGGCTTTAGGGCCAATTGGAGCTTGTGGTCCGACAGCCAATCAGGAGCCACCACTATTGCTCCTGCTTGGCTCCCGAAGTGCGAGCTCCGATTGGTCACAAGCCATCTCCACACTGCGGACTTGATCTGACACAGCCGAAGCCAGGTGGATTGTCCCCCGCTCTGACCGGCTGTTGCATTAACACAAACCACCACTCTGCCCAGTGTGGTCTGATGCCTGGCAAATCTGGTCACCAGCAGGGTCTGGTCGCCATGGCGACCTGGCCCCCATGGTTTGTCGAGCCCTGCATTACACACAGCTCCCCCATACACACACTGCCACATAACGTAACACACATAATATTAAATTATACACAGCACCCCATATTACAGCCAGTACACACACACTGCTGTTACATTATTACATTATACACGTCCCCCCCCAACAAAAAAATCCTATTAAAGCCATTAATACCTCTTTTTTAAATTACCCCCCCTATATATATATATATATATATATATATATATATATATATATATATATATATATATATAATAGTGCCCCTTGTAGAAATTCTTTCTTCTTTTGAAACATGAATGTAAACTAGCAAGCATGGCCTCCAACCTCTGTATTGGTCTGTTACTAGTATTGCCCAGTTTGTTTTATCACTGTTGTTTCAATTGTAATGGGGAAATTGAGGAAGGGGAGGAAGGGGACTGTGCCCGGCAACATCTTGCTAAAGATCCAGCAGAATAACTCCCGGACAAAGACCGCAAGTCTCAGACTGCACCAGCGGTAGTGGCAGTACGCTGGAAGCCTGGAGCCAGAACCCTCACCTGATTTGGAAAACCACTTAAGTATACTAAAAAATCACTAATATGTGCACATAGGTGGGGGCTGTTCTATATATTTAACTCTACTAATCCTACTTACCTGGTTCAAGGTATTGCTGAGACTGTGATAAAAATTATATGCAACCATCAGCATCATATAAACACCAGGAAGTTTGAGAAATATTCTATTAACCCATAAATGTTTGTTTGTCTTGTCTGTGTTGCCGGCTATGTTATATGAACATTTTAATAAATATATATATTTTTTTATATATTCTACTCAGCGCTGTTCTAATTTGTTTCTTTTCTCTTGTTGTACACCTAAAGGGGTTTGGTAATCCCCCTTTCTCCGAACAGCTGAAGGGTAGAATAATATAACAATCAGCGCTCAAAATTGTTGTTTGGTAGGTTCTCCTAGACAACTAAAAGTTAGTTTATCTTTTCCAAAGTCTATTTTCACCTCTTTGCTGTCTTCAATGCAAACTTCAATGAAAATACCAGATCCAGATTCTGACTGCATGTTGATGCGGTTCTCCTGGCTCTCCGCGCATGCTCCATGCTGCTTCTCTTGTTGTGTCCACTGAAAGCTGCTTGGGGCCTAGTTTTTAAAACTGCCATCCTGTCTATCACTGCAGTGCCACTGCTAGATGTGCCAGGTGTTTGTGCAGCCCACTTGTGTTCCTTTCCTGATATTTTATTGTTTGTCCTCCATTTGCTTCAATACAAAGCACCCCTGGGCTTATATGACAGATTTAGCAGCACCCCTGAGCTTATACACCAGACAGAGCAACTCTTTTTTTTTTGTTGAGGCCCACAGTTATGGTCAACTATGTCGCTCAAATGGTTTGTTAAACTGTGCATGTCCTGTTTATGTAGGACAATTCCATCTTGCAGCGCTTTTTTTGGTGGGGGTCCAAACAAACCAATTATTTCAGCCACAGTTGTGGCAGACCCTGTTGCTGAAGTGAATGGTTTGTTACACTGTGCATCTCCTGTTAATAAAACATAAGGGTCGGTGGGAGAGGGCAATTCCATCTTACACCTACAGTAATTTCTTATGGCTCTTTGAAGCATTTTTTGGCACAGATTTTAAAACTGCCATCCTGTCTGCCGCTGCAGTGCCACTCCTAGATGGGCCACGTGTTTGTGTCACTTAGCCTAGTCATCCAGCTACCTAGGTGCAATCTTTTGGCCCAAAACAACATTGTTAGGTGTGAGGTGTTCAGAATACACGGGAAATTAGTGGAAATGTATATTAAAGTTTTTTTTTTTTTTTTCAAAGGGTTTTATTAAATTTTAACAAGGAAATGTTACAGAGTGACATTTTAGATTATGCCGGTAATAATGCAATAAACAAGTAGTAAGGCAACCACCACGGGGTGCTACGGTGTAATATAAGACCACAGTATGTTATTGAAGTTAATAATAGCGTAGGAGCAAAAAAAGCTCAAATTCTAAGATTTTTGCATTTTTTTTTATGAAAAAAAAAAAAACAGATCCGAAACACAAAACACGAAATGTGGAATGGTGGTGTATTGGAAAAGATCCGGATCCAAAACACGGCCGGAGATACAGACCCAAAACTCAAAACACGAAAAGTGGCCGGTGCACACCCCTAGTCTAGATCCACTTCAATTCTTTGACAAGGATGTGACATTTGGTGAGTGAAGTGCAGTTGCCCTCACTGTGTTTTTTATTTTATCTCTAATTTCCGTAGGTTTTGGTTATTGCCTTTTATTGCAGCTGAAATTGTACCCTCGCGAGCTTGCTTCCCGTGCCACGCTTCGAGCACTATTCTATTACCCTTCCAGGTATATGTGAAGTCAGGAATGAAGGGAAATGTCAGAATACTGAAGTGGTTCTAGCCACAACTGTGAAGGAAGTGCCCCTGCTTCCAGTGCCAGTATCCAGTATCACTGGACTTGACTTATGCAGCAGTACCAATGGACGTAAACCTCAGTACCACTGGACTGGACTTATAAAGCAGTATCACTGGATTGGAGTTATGCAGCAATATCACTGGACTTTAACGGCAGTGTCACTGGACTGTACTTATCCAGCTGTATCCCTGGACTTTAATGGTGGTATCACTGCACTGGACTTATACTGCAGCATCACTGGACTTTAACGGCAATACCACTGGACTGTACTTATACAGCAGTATCACTGGAATGGACTTATGCAGCAGTATCACTGGACTGGAATTGGAAAGCATTATCACTGGCTAGGAATTATACAGCAGTATCACTGGACTGTACTTATACAGCAGTATCACTGCACTAGACTTATGCAGCACTATCACTGCACTGGACTTATACAGCAGTATCACTGTACTGGACTTATGCAGAAGTGTGACTGGACTGGACTTATGCAGCAGTATCACTGGACTTATATAGCAGCACCAATGGACTTATGGCAGCACTAGGCAGCAAAAGACACTAGCACTAGGCAGCACAACACCACAGCACAGGACACTATACTGCTAAATATAATATGCAAAGGCATTTCTACTGCCAACAATGATAATTAATAAATCTATTAACATATAGGGCCAAATGTAATAGGGTGTGAGAATGAGAAAGTAAGAGAATATGGGAACGTTTTCCCGTATATTTTTTAAAGCGGCAATCATTTACACTGAAATACCAGGTTGATTTTGCCATGTAATTGATTGCCGCTTTAAAAACATGGGAAAACTCTCCCAAAACCTCTCACTTTCTGCATCTCACACCCTATTACATTTGGCTCATAGTATTAACTATGCCCATTACCAATCTAACATATTAATTCTCTATTAGGTTGTCCACCTTGGCCACCGTTGTTCTGACCAGCTATTGGGACCACAATAACTTCAAATCTAACAATGAACTATCATCTTCCCCAGATAAAGTTCAGTACCACAATTTCAGATTCTACAGAATCTCAACACAGCCACATCTAGGACACTGCCACTAGTAGGCACATGTAGTAACTTGCTTTGCCAGAATATATTGAAATACATCATAATGCCCCATATTGATTTTCAACAATAAAATACAAAAAAAAATACATAATCTAACTACTATTGGTTGTCAGAAATATTTTGTATTTGTTGTTCCTTTATTGCAGTAGCCACTGTAAAAAAATACCATCAAATGAATTTCTTCATGATTTTAATTAGATGTACATTTACCTAACATATTTGATATGTTATATTCTTTTAAAGCCTCTTTGGAAATTTATGGTGGCTATAATTGTTTGTATGTCAATTTAGAAATGGCAACAATAGCAATTATGCTAAATAACACAAGAAACCACAATGAAACAATGGCTAATTTGGAATGCATTTTAAAGTATGGTCTGGTATAATGTTCATCTATGAAATGCAATAATCATCACAGCATGGGTAACTGCATTTTTATAACAAAATTTCTTAGCTTTCCAAATATTTCTCTAATTGAACGGGAACATTAAAAAGCAGGTGGCATTTGTCAAAATGGATAGAAGCCTTGGCACCTAGTATGCAGATTCGCAATTTGCTCATTTAGGCAGGTAAACATTTTGAGGGTAATTTACTTTCTGTGTACATGCTTTAAGTGATGCCAAAGAACGCTTGAAGTAAGAGAAAGGAAATAGACAAAATGTTCTAAATAAGGGAATATATGTATTTTTGTTAAAGGAACATGCAGTGCTAGGCAGATAAATGACGAAAAGTCAGACTGGGTCATGGTGGGTCAACTGGGTGCCAGCAAAGAAAATGGACATTGGATAGGATCACACCATGGAAGGTGCATGGTTTGCCACCTGAAATCGTTTTTATGTATGGCCAGCCTTACTTATGGTGTGATCTGAGGGTGGATGGGGGGTTGCAGGAGCCTGCTAATGGTGTGATTGGGGGGGAGGGGGGGCAGGAGCCATACTCATGGTGTGATCCCGGTGGGAAACCTGCATCTAAGGGTGTGAATGCGGGGGTTTGCAAAAGCCTGCTAACAGTGTGATCAGGGGGTTTCTGATGCCTGCATAGGGTGTGATCCAGACGGGTGATGCGGAAGCCTGCTTAAAGTGTGATCAATGTGGGGGGTGAGGAAGCCTACTAAATGTGTGATCCAGGGGGTTATGTGGGAGCCTGAAAACAGTGTGATCCAGAGGGAAGGGTGGAAGCCTGCTAACAGTGGGATCCAGGGGTGTGCATGGAAGCTTTCTCGGGAGATCCAGGGGGTGGGGGTGGCTAACAGTGTGCTCAAGGTTGTAGTGTTTTGTGTAATGCTGCTAACAGTGTGATCTTAGCCTGCTAGCAGTGTGATCCAGGGGTGTGTGGGGAAGCCTGCTAACATTTTGATTAGGGGGAGGTTGGAAGCCCACTAACAGTGAGATGCAGGAGTTTGAGTGTGTGGCTAACAGTTTGATCAGGGGTGGTGCGGAAGTCTGATTATATGATCCGGCCCGGTTGAGGGAAGCCTTTTAACAGTGTGATCAGGGGGGAAGGGGGTATAAGCCTGTTAATGGGGTGATTCAGGGGTGTGTGAAAGCCTGCTAACTGTGTGATCTGGGTGGGTGGAGGTGTGGAAGCCTTCTAATAGTATGATCCAGGGGGATGGTGGATGAGGAAGCCTGTTAATGGTGTGATTTGGGGTGGGGTGCAGAAGCTTGCTAACAATGTGATAAAGGATGGGGAATTGTATGGATTGTTTGAAGCAAGGGGGCCCCAAATCAGTGTCTTGCTTAGGGCCACATGAGGTTTAGTGTAAGGGTCAGTGTAAGGGGCATGGATATTATTGTATCCACTTCATATTCAGTACATAGTTAATTCTAAGTACACTATTTCTAGGTGGAAACTGCTCGCCCTTAACTAATAGGGCAGAGTAAAGTGGTATATACAGATGGAGCACCTCTCATGCAGCTTCAGGGCTCACCCGAATTCCCCCACTGGCGAGCGCTGGTGTAGAGGCACTCCATCTGAATGGGACACGCAAGCGTCTCACACGCATGTGCGTCCTAGTCATTCTGTGGAAACCCTGCCCATCTCCGCTTCAGGGAGTGCGGGGACCGTGGTGGCGATGCGAGCGGAAACCCTGCCCTTCTCCGCTTCAGGGAGTGCGGGGAGGTTGGGGGGACTGACGGGGACCAGCGCAGAGGTGACAGGAGGCGACGGAGAGCTCTGTCAGAACAGGGGGGGGGTACGGGGAGGTGGTGGGTACCGGTGCAGAGGCGATGGGAGAAGGTGGAAAGCTCCATTGGAACCACTTCCATGGGCTGGCAGGGGCTGGCGAATCTATTGGCAGCCGCCAGCTGAAAGAGTGGCGCTACATCTGTACCGCCCAACTGTCAATGCAGAGGGTATAAAGATCTGACTAACTGGGACAAACAAACAAAACTGGAACTGCTGTACCACACTCAGACTGTCCTGCTCTCTCCTTCCTGTGATTTAAACTTTCATTAGCTACTGCTGCTTGTCTGGAATGTTGGCGCCCTCTTTGAAAAAAGTGACTTTTACATGAATATTTTAAAATGAGCAAAGAGTGAACTTTCTTTTTTGTGTAATCTGTTTATTATAAAGAAACAATGGTAAATGAATATCGCTTACAGACATTTCAATCAAATAATGCCAGTTATGGCCCTCCAAATGCCAATCATGACACTACAAATCAATTACTCGGGGGAGATCAAGAAAATGAGACATAACACATGACCAATGTGATTTAGTATCAAATAATTGAACTTATGGTTCAGTTAGAACCAATAGAAGAGAATGCGTCAAAGAATGGGAGAAGAATAAAAAGAAGGAAAGGATAGAAATACAGAGGAAAGACAAGGGGAGGGGAACCATCATAGAAAACTGTGAAAATGCCCAAGTAGCTCAAAAGGAATGCATATGGATGGTTGGTGGTCAGGATGCTGGCAGTCAGAAGGCCAGCAGTGGTATTCCAATAATCAGAATGTTGTCAGAGGCTTGGTCAGTACATTGCAGCCTTATCGTAACCCTTCTTTACTAATGCCTAACTCTCCCCTAACCCTATTCTCTTTGTTCCTATCCTTCCCCTCCATATTACTGCCTAACTCTCCCTCCCCACAGCTTAATCCTAACCCTCCACTTCATCCCAAACCCCCCTCCTGTGGCTTAACTCTAACAGACCCTGGTATACCTTGATTTGGGATGCTGGCTGTCATATTCCAGCATCTGCATTTCCAGAGATGTCAGGATTCTGATGCTGCTGTTGTGACTGCCAGTTGGGATTCTGGCACCATGAGTTTAACTGCTGGTATCCTAACCATTGGCATGCTAAATGCATTCTGCTCCAAATACTGATTAGCTGAAGTAATGTACATATAAGTTGTATAAGGTTTAGAAAACTATTCTAACCAAAGCAACTATATAAAATATATTTTATAGGCATAAATAAATCAGTATTTACATGTAGTAGGTATAGGAGATTTATACAATAGAGGAATAACCAAGCATACAGTGGGATTACTAATGTGGTGAAGTAATATCTTTGTATTAACTCACACACACCAGGGAGTGACCTAGTAGCCAGAAGGCCTCATCTGTGGACACTGTTTTTTACAATACACTGTATACGGGGAAAATGCAATGAGGTTTGTGCAAAAGTTTGACAGATGGGGTCAGTCCCACCACATATGGAGTGAGGTACACATGGCGGTGGAATATCGCCAACATGAGCTGGGAATGGATAGAAACATGTCATGGAGATAAGATGGAAGTCTTTACCAATGCATCAAAATCTTGTTTCCTTTGTTGTTACACAAAAGAATTACTGAAAGATCCTTAAGGAAATGGTTTTTCAATCTGTTTTAGATAGAGGCAGTGCTATTTGTCAGCAAGAACCAGCAGGAACTCAGTTCCTGAACCCCTTATGACTTCATAAGGACCTGGGTTCCTGAACTTGTTCTGGGCCAAAATGTACTTTCCATTAGATAAGTTTTATTTTGAAGTTCTCATATATATTTTTATTTCATCAACCCACCCCCAGACCCAGAGTTCCTGGACCTATTTTTCCATAATAAAAGTACTGGATAGTGGTAAACCTAAATAACTCTCCCAAGTAGTATTTACCAGTTGAGTAATCCTACAGAAACCAGTATAGACTCATTTGGGAAAATGGGATAGAGTCTAACTCTAAATGAGTACACTTTTTATGAACCTTTACAACAAACCATCCCAGCTAAAAAATAAACCATTTAATAATGAGGAATTCCCTATCTGCAACCAGTTTGACATTAAATGCATATCGTTCACATTTCAGAATAAACAACCCCCCCCCAAACTGCATGATATTGAATATGATGTTACATCTTTTTCCCTCAAAATTTCCCAGCATTAGTCTCCATCAACATGCCTTAATTACTGTCATAGTCGTTATAATTTTCACCTTTTAAAATAAATACCCATATCATCAAATAAACTGACCCTAATTTTACTATGAAATGACTTGCTGTCTTCTGTGCTTCTCCGTACCCCTGGAATGCTGTAGACACAAGCCCGTCTTGTGCTTACATCTGTGGTTCCGTTCACAGACTAGGAGTTAGGCCCGCCCACCAGCCAATCATGTTTGGAGAAATCCCGATGGCTGAACATGATTGGCTGGTGTGCAGCCCAATAGGACTGCCTTGGGTGACTGGCAGGTCGGACTTCCGATAGGAAGTCACTGCCAGTCACTGTGCAGCCAGAGCAGTCTCACAGACTGCATCCGGCTTCACAGTCAGAGGACAGTGGCAGATTTTATGTAGGGGGGGGGGGGGGAGCCCATAGGTAAAAACCGCCACTGCTTATGTATATATCTGCGGAACATTTTTATCAATATACATGTATATGGGCTTCTGTTTTATTTTTTATAATACTAAACAAAACAGTCACATCTATGGGTAAATACAGATGCCTAAGAAATTCCATGACTGACTCATCTCTATGCGTTAAGACCCAGAGGGTGCACATGTACAATTTTTTTTGTAAATGCATTAAAAGCAGGCTGTGGGGCATTTATTGCAGTCTGTACTAAATGCACCTTTTGGGACTTAGTGTAGGGGTTAAGCAATAGTTCCTGCACTTAAAATGAAATCTATGGGTTAAAGATCATTACCCATTTGTTTACTGCACTGGGAAATTGACTAAAAATGTAATAACTCAAGACATTAAACCCTGACTTTTCTATCTCTGTTGTCAGTACAACAATAAAAACTTCAAACTCGCTGCCTGTGACATCCTTGACTCTGAACTGTCGTGTTGCACGTTCAGTCTGTATCCAAATTTTGTTAAGAAATATATCTGGAATACAGTCATACCTCACACAAGAAACACAAAGGGCCAGATGTATCAAGCTTCAAAAGTGATAAAATGGAGAGTGATAAACAGCCAGCCAATCAGCTCCTGTCTGTTATTTTTCAAACACAGTCTGTGACATGGCAGGAAGGAGCTGATTGGCTGGCTGTTTATCACTCACCATTTTATCACTTTTGAAGCTTAGTGCATCTGGCCCAAAAACTCTAACTTGTGCCCTCATTATTTTTGGTACTTGTGTATTATCACGTCTCCCACGATTTCCATCTTATGGGATCTTATACAATTTAAAATTGTATACCATTGTATATGGCATACAATGGCAAACGATGAGATGAGATGAGATTTTAAATTGTATAAGCACACTAATGGGTGCTTTCAAGGTCAATTGGCCCCCCTATAAGATTTTTAATTGTATAAGTACCCTAATGGGTGCTTACAATTTTAAATGCACCCCACGCCACCCCCACTATCAACGCCAACCCGAAGCGTGGCGAGCACAGCGAGCCCGCGAGGGGCGGCGGTACTCGTCCTCCGACCTTTTCATACCTCCACTATCCATGTCGGCGTGGAGTTGATTTTATATAGTGTGGAGAGCGCAGCGAGCCACCGAGCCCGAAGCGCGGCGAGCGCAGCGAGCCCAGCGAGGGGACACGTAATACTTTACATGTATTACGCTGCGCTCGCCACACTTCGGGCTCGGTGGCTCGCTGCGCTCGCCACACTATATAAAATCAACTCCACGCCGACATGGATAGTGGGGGGTGCATTTAACATTGTAAGCACCCATTAGGGTGCTTATAGAATTAAAAATCTTATAGGAGGGCCAATTGACCTTGAAAGCATCCATTAGTGTGCGTATACAATTTAAAATCTCATCTCATCTCATCGTATGCCATATACAATGGTATACAATTTTAAATTGTATAAGATCGGGTCCCATCGCAGCACATCTCATCTCATTGCACACCATCTTAAGCCTTATGGTATGCAATGAGATGGGATGAGATGGGAGCCGTGATAGTACACAAGTACCTAATTTTTATTCTCTTACTTTCACATACAGAATTGAGGAGCGCAGAGGCATCACTGGGAGGGACACCATTGGAGGGGCAGTCCTTCCATGATTAGGCCATGCCTCCCAAATATTTTTTTGGGGGCGGAAAAAAACCCCCAAAGTTGAGGGGGTAGTCCCCCCACCACAGCAGAAGGACACACCTTCAGCATGTGCTGTGCTGACAGCAGGCTCAGCATGAGCTCTCATGCTGTAAGTGAGCCTGCTGTCAGCACAGCACATTCTGTAGGTGTGTGCTACTGCTGCTGCTGCCCTGGAGGGGGAGGGGGAATGGGGGGTGGTCCAACCAGGGCCCCCACCGGGCCTCTCCAGTAAGCCACTCCCCTTGGCAGCTCTGTCCACATTACATGAAACTCGCATTCAGGCCCAGTTCTGTATATTTAATTTATTCAGCCCTCAATAATTTGCTAACACTACAGAATGTATAGAGTATCCAGAACATCTCTTTTATTGTTAAGGTCCATGACGCATGAAATGCATGTAATGTGTTTTCATTATTTAAGGTGGATTAATGCTTTTTAGATTTACAATATTATTATGTTTGTGAGCAAAGAAGTAGGTGACAGCACCTTTGCATTCAGACTTGACCCCAATCTGCGTACGTAGGTTCATCATCATCAACATCACACTTATGACAGCCTATAGTTGGGGGCAAATACATGCTTGACAGGGCCGGGCCGGTAATTAAAAATCAGGGAACCCGACAAATAGGGGTTCACTGTTGTTTTTTAACAACCAGCCCCAGGCTCCAGGTCCGGGGCTGGTTCCCAAAATACGGGGGACAAAATGACTAGGGGTCCCCCGTATTTTAAGAACCAGCCCCAGGCTCAACCAGCAAGCAGGGTAATGCAACAGCCGGGGGGAAACTTTTTATACAAGTCCCCCCAGACAAAGCCTTAACCCTCCCTCTGACCAGTCAGCCTGGCCTGGGGGAGTGGGGACCCCCCCAATAAAGGGGTCCCCCCCCCCTCCAGGACTTATGGTGTGTACACACGTTGGATGTGCCTTAAGATCCTATCCACGATCTGGTCAGATAGGATCGTGGATAGGATCTTAAGGCACATCCGATTTGCATCCTATCTTAACTATATAGTGCAGATCTGCACTATATAGACAAGGCAGCCAAGACTTTCTGGCTTCCGATACGTGAACGCGCATCGGGATCGGATCGGGATCGCAAGGGTTAAAACCCTTGCAATCTGCATCCGATGTTTATCCGATGCCGATCCGATGTTGACTATATCGTCAACTTCGGAAAGGAAATCGGACCGTGTGTACACAGCATTACCTGACCAGGCTGAAGCCTGGTGCTGTCCTCGATGCCCCTGGGCGGTGGGCATCGAGCTGATTATGTGTAAAAAAAAAAGAATAAACTATTGTTTTTAACTGTGGAACTATAAGTCCCAGCAAGCCTACCCTGCAAGCTGGGACTTGGAGAACCACAAGTCCCAGCCTGCAGGGCATTAAAGGGCCCGCTGGGTCTTGTTCTTCCACAGTTCAAAAAATAGTTAAATAAACACACACTGACACACCAGAAAAATAAAACTTGAATACATACATTACACACATACTGATACTTACCTATCTTGATCCCGTCGGTATGTCCCTGGGTCACGGGTCCCTGGCTCCAGTGTCCGGGGCCGTATATATGCCATCGGAGGGTTACAAAGCAGTCGTATTTGCTTTGTAAATCCTGCCCCGGAACACGACAAAGCATACGAGGTATGCTGTCGTATTCATTCGTATTAAGAACACGAATGCAACTTTTTGCATTCATATTCTTAGTAAATTTCCCCCGAAGTGTAAAGATGAAAACCTAGTTAACATTATCATAAATCTAAAATCAAATTGAAGCCAAATCCGATATTTTAAAAAAAAAAAAAAAAAAAAAAAAATATATATATATATATATATATATATATATATATATATATATATATACTGTATATATTATGCAAATGGAAGCAGTAGCTAATTTGCAATATCTCAGCCTTATTACTTAAAAAGTAATCAGTTCTGGGTGCTTTGCAGCAGAAACAGTATAATACCTTCATCTGTAAACAGAAAGAATTCTCAGTTAATTTGTCAAATGAAATGATTTTTGATAACTATTACTACTTTCTGATATTGTGACTGCTGAGAATCGGCAAATTCAGTTAGTTTGAAAACGTAATCCAGCTACTGTAGATAAATGGACATTCTATCATGGTATGCAGGCATGGTAATGAAAGGATGAAGGAGGTCAGATTGTTGGGTCTATGTATCAAATTACTCATTTTTAAATGAAAACTACAGTACAGAGCCAGGATTTTTTTTAGCAGTAGTAAATTAAGATTTTATGGAGAAATTATTAATTTTATCCTGAAGGAGGCCTTATGAAAAACAACTGTCCCAGTATAGACTTTTGTGGCCAGGAAAAAACTTTGTCAGTGGTGGCTGGTAGTGCGCACAAGCGCCGGTAAGGCTGAACATGTGCTACTGTATAAACAGGTTATATATCTTCTAGCTGGTGAGTCTGTGAATGCACAAAAACATTTTGAAGAGTGCTCGGCCCGGGATATGGTCGCTAGGTCTACAAGCATTAGGTCGACACCAGTAGGTCGACATGCAGGAAGGGCGACGTGACTGAAGGTCAACATGGGTTAGGTCGGCAGGCTCATTATGTCGACACAAGCATTAGGTCAACATGGGGAAGGTCGGCAGTCAAAAAGTCGACATGGGGTGTTTCATTCCATGTCGACCTTATTGCATGTCGACATTTAGTTATGTCGACCTTCAGTCATGTCAACCTAGTGGTGTTGACTTAATGCTTGTCGACCTAGTTCATGTCTATCCTATGATCCATACCCCTCAGCCCCATTGCATACTATGGCGGCGGTATTAATAAATAAAATAAAATGAAATGGAGAAGTGATTTCACTGTATTTATGGCCTGATAATGGGGGAGATTCTCTATGCAAGAAATGCGGTAAAAACCCCGTTATCGGGGTTTTTACTGCATTTTGGGATGCTGTAAGCATCCCCCGCCGGGTTAACGGCGGGGGGCATCGCCAGAAAAATCTGGCGATGCCCCATAGAAGCCAATGGGCTTCTACCGCATCCCACCGCCGCCCCGCAACGACCCCCCGCCGCCCCGCATCGACCCCTCCTCCCTCACCTGTGTCCGGGCAGCACAGCGCAGTGCTGCCCGGACCTTTGACCTCCTCCCTGCACTGATCCTCTTCCGGGTGCAGGGAGGAGGAGAGCCCGGCGCAGCAGCAGCAGCACCGGGTGTGTGAGGGAGCCGCTGGGACCCGGTGACTCTCACCGCAAAGGACAGCTCTTAACGCAAGAGCTGTCCTTTGCTATAATTATCGCATATGTTAGAACATATGCGATAATTATAAATGTGATGGGCGGAGATTCTTAGAGAATCTCCCCCTCAGACTGTTAGGCTGCGTATGTTCACAGCCTAGCAAACAGATAAACGTCACCCGGCCGAAAGTCAGTCAAGGGACATCAGCTGCCCGCTCTGAGCAGGTATCAACACCCATAAAACGCTTGGAGTTGCCCAGCTCTAGCCCCCTGCCCACTCCCTTCCCTACCATTACAGTGCGAACTCCTCTGGCGATTGATACTCGCCAAAGACGTTCGCACAGGGGTTTTGCACATGCGCTTATTTGTGCATGTGCAGACCAACATCGAAAACAGGTCAGAATTCGCTGCTCACCAAGTCGGTCGGATAAATTTGATAAATGTGGAAAAATTAAAAAAGTACAAACAAAACTACGGAAAATAGTTTTGCAGCTTCCATAAATAAAGCCCTATACTGTATATTATAACTTTTTGGACCTATCAAAATAAGGGTCTTAAGGCCCATACACACTGGGCGACTTTGAGCTGAAAGCCTCTCAAAACAGTATGTATGAGCGGCTTTCGGCTTAAAGCAGCCCAGTGTGCATGCCCCAGCGATGAGCAGTGAGCGCTGCTGCGTGCTCCCGCAACATCGCTGGGAAAGCTGCTCATCTGCTGGTAATACCAGCAGATAAATGACGTTGAGGACGGCTATGCATAGCTCTGCACTATGCAACGCCGCCCTCCTCCCTCCGTCGGTGCCGGGCAGGGGGAAAGCCGCTCTTAGTATGTATGCACTGAGCGGCTTTCCCTGCAGCTGTGATTGACATTATCGCTGTCCAGACACGCTGGGCATAGTCGCCCAGTGTGTATGGACCTTTACATTTTACCACCCTTGTCCATTTTCCTAATAAAAGGTTAATATTGTATAGATCACATTACCAATGTAGTGAAATGTATGTGGGCTGTAGAAGCTTTGTATGCAAGAGCAAATGGTTCTATTTTTTATACTGTATTGTGGCATTTCATTAGTTTTAGATTTAGCACACTGCAATTCTATTATCTATAAAAGATTACTCTTATTGCAGACATGGGCTAAGTAATAAAATAAATATTCTCAATTTTTCTTTTCTCGTCCTATTTTATTCTAGTTTTATTTAATATCTAAAATAACAAAAGATGTAAAGGATATTATATTTCACTCTTGCTAGGGAAAAGGTTATGTGGGTTTGACTGCTGAAAAATGAGATAGATAAATTTGCATTAAAATGTAATTGCGGGAGAGATGTTTTAAGAATAATAAGAAATGTCTGAAAGAAGAAAAATCTTAAAACTGCCGTAGTGTTCCAGTAGATATTATAATTTTTACTCAATTGCAAAATGCTTCAAAAGGATGTCATAAAGTTGCAAAGTTACTTGTCAGTTGGTACAGCATTGACATTAGATAAAACTGAGGGGGGAAAAAACAATTCTGCTTGCTTTATATTCTACAATGAAAATATATGTAGCACAAGAAAATAACTCTGAAAAACGAAATATCCAGACTGTCCTTTATACGCGTACACCAAGAAAACAATTCACTGAATTTATAACTGTGATACTTTCAATTTAAGTCTACAATCACAACAGGAAGTTTGAATGAAAACTTAAAAAAGATCAAGAAAGTTTTTCAGAATTTTAATAACATAATAACAATAATGGTAATATTACCCGCAAGATTGACAGATGGTATCATTGCGAATGTCCAAACACATTTTAATATAATAAATACAGATTTAAAAAGGAGCCAAGATTTTTATTCAGATTAATAAGCTATCAGCATTCCACAATACAATAATATAACTGTGTTATGTACAAATAACCCATGTGCATAAAAATATGTAATATGCATGAAAGAAAATAATATTGTAATAATGCAAGTGCCAGAAAGTGAAAAATGGGAAGAATGTTTTAATATATATTTTCGGCTGAAGGGCATACAGTAATTCAGCATGGATCTCTAACTTGATAATTTGCAAACCGCTCAATTACCGAATGATGGTGCTCACATTCCAATTAGCAAATAGATATCTGCAGTGGCGGCTCTTACCTCTGTGGAGGAGGGGGGCTGCCACGGTGTCAGGCCCAACTCCTCTGCTGCTGCTGGTCCCTACCGCCGCCTTCTGGTCCCCACTGCTGGTCCTGCCCCCTGTTGCAGATGCAGGACTGACACATGTTCAGTAGCTTCTTTGATACTGCACGTGCGCCGGCCCCCAGCCACTATGGGCTGGTTCAGCAGCAGTTCACAGACACATATTCACGATCCCGGAACTCGTGCATGTGCACTACCATCTTCGGTGCTGGGCATGCGCAGGACCCATTTTTACGGACTGCCGCTGCAGCAGCCCGTAGAGGCATCCCGGAGGAAGGGAACACCTCCCAATGGGACTGCCCTGGGTGGCTGGCAGGTCCGGTTTCCAATAGGAAGCAACTGCCAGTCACAGTGAAGCCAGTGCAGTCTCACAAACTGCCTCTGGCTTCACACAGTGGTAGATTTTACCTTGGGGGCTTCAGCCCTGCTATATCATACCATATCTGTACACATAGCAGTTGCATAGACGTTGCAGTTTGGGGCAGAAACATGGCATTTTCTGGGAGTGTTTTGAAAACACTGTGCTCAGGTGTTTTTTGGGTAGGTCTAAAATTTCAGTAATGACCACTCCCAGACTAGCTATTAAGCAGATTAGTGGAAGCCCTAGACACTCAAAAAACTGTTTGATGGTTTGGTTTTTGCAAATGGATCTGTGAATGCATCAATATTTGCAATGCATTCACAATTTTGTAAGGGCCGGATATTCTTTCTTTCTTTCTGGGTGGCGACCATGCTAAATTAGACCAAATGATTGGTAAGACTTTTGGTGCTTGTATACTATCACGGCTCCCATATGTAATGGCATGCGATGGCATGCGATGCGATGCGATTTTACCGGGTTTTTAATGCATTTGTGAAAAAATCGCATGCGATCGCATGGCGTGCGATGCGATGCCATTTTTCACAAAAATCATGGACATGTGTTCAAATCATGTAAAATGCACCCCAAATGGCATTTTCAAACTGTATCACCCCCACTATCAACCCCAACCCGAAGCGTGGTGAGTGCCCCCTTGCGGGCTTCACAGGTATCCGCGTCCCCTCGCGGGGCTCGCTGCGCTCGCCACACTTCGGGCTTGGTGGCTCGCTGCGCTCGCCACACTTTCTATTCTCAACTCCATGCCGACATGGATAGTGGGGGTATGAAAAGGTCGTAGGATGCGTACCGCCACCCCTCGCGGGCTCGCTGCGCTCGCCATGCTTCGGGTTGGCGTTGATAGTGGGGGTGATACAGTGTGAAAAATGACATTTGGGGTGCATTTTACATGATTTGAACACATGTCCATGATTTTTGTGAAAAATGGCATCGCATCGCATGCGATCACATGCGATCACATGCGATGCGATTTTTCCCTGTACAATGCCCATCGTGGGAGCCGTGATAGTATACAAGTACCAGACTTTTTTAACCATTATGTCTTTAGCAAAGGTTACTAGTCAGAACTGTAATATTGTACCACTGTTATCATCTATATATGTCGTGTCCATGTAAAACACTGCCATCTGTTGGCAGCAAGTGAAACTACATCTACTAGCTTTGGAAGCATTAGTATTGAGCGAGCTTACACTGCCGTCTGTTGGCAGCTAGTGAAACTACATCTACTACCTTTCTAAGCATGGGCTTACTAGTATAAGTCAAAATCATGGACATTGCTAGATTCGCTCAAAAGGCCCACAAACAGGGAGCCCCCAACCATATCATCATCATCGTCATCATCATCAACAATGTGAGGGTCACTCTGGCATACTGGGAACTGTCTTTTCTGTGTGGCATAATGGGTCTAATTTAGATGTGATTGTTATTGCCACAGCTATTGCTGTCATTTGCCGTATGCAAGTGTGTTTATGTGCTAATATGGGCAGAAGCTAACCTGAACATAGAGACGCCTACTCCCAGCACTTACAGTAGTTTCCATCTGACAATTGCTGATACATCAGTACCTACATTGCAAAGCAGGTCCTGCCACAGATTCTGAGTGCTTCTTTAGACGATACTCTCCTTGGACACAGATAGTTCTACAGTAGCAACTAAGATGATAAATGGTTATTTCTGTGCACAACCAGAAAACACTGTGCAAATGGCCATGAAAAGTCTGATTTTATCTCACCACTCCTCATCACCTTCCCTAAATGCTGTCTTCCTGGCACTCACGAATTCCTTGGTGCAGCTGCCATCAGAATTTACTCGCTGTGCGTGAGCACTTTAAATGCATGCCTTGTAACTGACCAATTTGAGGCCACTTTGTGACCTCATCTGAATTAGGCCTAATGTGAATTCGGAGCTGTCTGAAATTGGCTTGCTTGTGATAATGGATTGGTGTTAGGACTTAGAGAAGCAATTGCAACTGTTTGCTGGAAACTAGAAGGCTTAAACTAAATCCTGCATGTGTACTGGGAAGGAGATTAGACTGTAGTACATAGACTGAGGTCTGGATACTTAATACAAAGACAATGGACATACCCTGAGGTAGCACCAGTGGGTGTAAACTAAACTCTGGACTGGAACTAAAGTGGTCTTAGCTGGTATGACGGGTAGTTACCTAGGACAGCTAAACTAAACTCTGTACCACAAAAGACGACTGAATTCTGGGCTGGTTCTGGACAGGTCTTTGCTGAACTCCGGGATGATACTAGAGAGGCCAATACTCCAGGCAGGTACCAGAATTGCTGAACTCTAGGCTGGAACTGGTTTAGTGATGATATCAGAATCTGATGGTTCTCTGGAGAACATAGGATACTGAGAATCAGCTTCTCTGATAACCATTTTATTGATCAAGACTGTTCCTGGTTTGTTTGCTTCCGGATTGCAGGCTCCCATTGGCCAATTGAGAATTGAGATTAGCTGAATCAGATAAACATGGCTGAGCCCACACAGTGCCAAGACAGTGGAATACAGATATTGTATAATAATGGGACCATTCTCACAAGCATCATGCTAACACCATTGGCGACAACGGTGTCCTGCCCAAGCAAAACCCACCACTTAAGGGGTTAAGGCCCTTTTTCTGGTTCATTCATTCGGATACACATTCGCTCGCAGCCAAGCGAAGGGACTCCACACCAACACACTGCACACCCACACAGAGAGTGAAGGCACGCCTATAAGGGCACCGAAGCCGAATCAACACACAGAAATCATGGACACGTACGTTTCCGTGTGCATACGGATCTTAGCCTGTCTACTTGGACTTCCAGCGTGCGGATGGGCGGACGGCCGAGCCAACAGGCTCTGCTGGAGTTGACACATGTCGACTTGTAATTGTGTGTACTATTGTTCTAACATGACAAGCGCACTTGTGTGTTAAGGTTTGAGTAAGAGAATTAGCACATAATAGCAGTTAAGAATAATGCTGCATTTGGGTGTAAAAGCAATGAAATATATAAGAGATATGAACGCAGAGAAGTGTAAATGGTTAAACTGCAAAAGTGTGCTTCCCATGTTTCTGCCATGTAGTTAGTTAAGTGATAAATGAGAGAAACCTCTATGCTGCATGGGTGTGTATTGCGTGCAGCTGAATGTAATTTAGCTGTTGTGCGTGTTGATTGTCCAAGCAAATGCAACCCCGCTGATGCTGCTGGGTTGCAACGCGTGAGACTTTTTCATGCAAGTGTTTCTCATGTGTACCGTTTCCAGCACTCGGTGACTCGAGCGAGTCCTACGCCTATACCCATGTATACGCCCCATTAACCGCCCAGTTTTGATGCCGCACCCTACGATATGCCCACATTACATCTACTTTGTCCGAGCATGCTCGGCAGAGTATTTCTGTTCGCTGGGTCACGTCCGTGCACAGATGAGTGAACCTGCACATGCGCATAGTGAATGGTACGCATGCGCAGTAGGCTAAGAAATGCAAAATTGTATCCGAGTGAGTCAATCAGAATAATCCCCTAAATCTCAAATTCCATACGATGTTGTATCTGAACCTTTTGCACACAGACTGGAATCAATGCAAAAATCAAGTTTTTAAAAAGGGATGTTTGGAAAGAGTTCACAACTCAAAGAAAGGATCTTAAATTGAGCGTGTAGGCCACTGAGCTTATAAAATGCTCCTCGGGAATGGTTCAATATAAATTTGGTGTAAATTTCTTTGTTTGAACAAATAGGGTTAAATGTAATAGAATGTGAGAATCTGTGAGAGATTTGGGAGTCTCTTCCCTTTTTGTATTTAAGTGGCAATCATTTACACTGAAAAAACAGGTTCATTTTGCCATGTAAATGATTGCCGCTTAAAACAATTGGAAAATTCTCCAAAAATCTCTCACTTTCTGATTCTCACACCCGGTTACATTTGGCCCATTATCTCAGGTTACAAGTTGCTAACCAGACCTTATTTCCTGTCTTTAAACTGGGAACTGCCTAATGTGACCAGGCTGCTGAATCTTTGTAACGTAATATAAATGAACCAAATGTTGGTGAGATGCTGTAGAAAGGATTCAGCTACAGAAACATGCTTAACTGGAAAGAAACTCATGAATGAAGGCCAAAGACAGTAAGGAATGGTTTTGAATTTGAAGAATTGTTGTAGTCATTATTAATGGCAAATTCTTCTCAGGGCAAAAGGATTAATCCTATCTTCTTCAGACATACTGTATATACTCGAAGGAAAGTCTCTAGATCTTAGTTAATACTCTCAGTCTGCCCATTTGGTCTGTGGAGGGTATGCTGAAGAAAAATTTAAGATAATTTGTATTGCTGAACAAAGTTATCTATCAGAAATAATCACATTTGGTAATCCGAGGAGTCTAATGATTTCTTGAATGAGGAGATGTGCCAAATGAGGAGCAGATGAAAGATTTGCAAGTCAAACTCCACCTCTCCCTGCCAGACTCTCTCTCTCTGCAGCAGTAGCCTCTCTCCCCAGCACAGCAGACACATTGTTGTGTTCTGTGCTGGGGAGAGAGGCAGCTGCAGAAGCAGTGTCCTCGCTATTACTGCATAATGTGGAGGGCAAAGGGAGTGATTGCACCCACCACCTGCCTTCTCAGCAGCCATCCCCGCCACCCCCTGTAGTGGCCACACAGAAACTTTATTTTAAATATTTACTGCATTTGCTATCTTCCCCCCCAAGTACACGGGCTCGGCTCGACTATTGTGTCAATGACAGCATTGCCACATTTCTCTAGATTAAATTCTTCATCATAACAATTATTTTCTCTATTTTATGAGGCCAACAGTTCTAGCGGCAATACCAGGTAAAGATGCAGTGGTACAGCAGAATAGCAAATATTGTTCTTTATTATACTGCTTGATTTGAGAAGCTCCTATTAGTAACGTCTCCTAATGTCCCCAATCTTTATTATTATAATAATATACACATGTAGGAATTTTTTTTATTTTTACACATTTGTGATTCATGTTTTATGAAAATCATGCATTTATGCTACTATATGAAAAATTCATGTTTTTTTTCTTTTAAAAACTGAACTAACTTATATCTATGTATCTGAAATATACTGAAAATTGTCTCATATGTCAAATGTTTGAAATATCAGTGACTGCAAATGTTCCTAATTGGCTTGCTTTAATTGGCCGGTAGAGGCTGGTACAAACTGGTACTAAATTTTATCCAGTAACTACTTTTTTGCTCGTTATTATTAAAAAAAGTATTGATTCCTCACTCAACTCTTTTCCCATGAATTCTTATATGGTTCTTTTGCCATTTACTGGCTAAAATCCTAACTGTGCAGTGCTATTTTAATCTATTTGTGATGTGCAAAAGAGGTAAAGATTTGTTTTTTCATTTAAAATACATTTGTATCTTTATTCCATTTTCAACTTTGAATACGTTTGTCAAACAGAAAATAAAGCGATTTTGGCCGATATATCAGATGTGATATCAGCCGATATATCGATGCGATCCGAAGCGATTTTTGACCTGTTCATAATGATTTTATATAGTGTGGCGAGCGCAGTAATCCGCATCCGCTCGCCACGCTTCGGCTCGGTAGCTCGCTGCGCTCGCCACACTACATAATATCAACTCCATGCATAGTGGATAGTGGGGTTATGAACAGGTCAAAAATCGATTTGGCTCGCATCGATATATTGGCCAATATCGCATCCGATATATCGGGCGCCGTGAAACTACACAAGTACCCAAAAACGACAATAGCATTTAAAAAGTCATCCATTTTTCATATAAATACTTAAAATATACTTTATATCACTTTACTTCACAAAGGGCCTTATTTTGGTTCACTCTTTCTGACAAAATCCTTCTTAGATGGACAAAACCATGTGCACTGCAGGGGGGCAGATGTAACATGTGCAGAGAGAATTAGATTTGGGTGAGTAATTTTGTTTCTGTGCAGGGAAAATACTGGCTGCTTTATTTTTACACTTCAATATAGATCTCACTTTGAAGTAAAACCCCACCCAAATCTAACTCTCTCTGCACATTTTGCATATGCTCCCCTGCAGTAAATATGGTTTTGTCCATCTAAGAAGGATTTTGTCAGAAAGAGTGAACCAAAATAAGGCCCAAAGTATGATAATAATAATAATAGACATGAATGGTTGCCAGTGAGTGCATGTACAGACCTCTCATCCAGCTGTATTGAAAAAAATAAAGAAAATGATACATATTAAGAAAAAAAGACAAATAAAAAGGCATATTGATTAATTAATTACTACCATAGTATCAATACATATTTGTCTTATTACATCCTTGTAGCAAGGATGTTGCAGTATAGGGGGTTTGCCTACTCCTGCTATGTTATTGAAGTGAATGTGCGCCATCGTGTGCCTGCACATGTGCTTGTATTCCATTAATTTCACCCCTATGTCATTGAAGTAATGGGAAGCTTGTGTGTACATGCGCTTGGCTGATGTGCACCTGCAATACCCATTTCCATTGCAGTCCTGCTACAGTAATAAGCAGCAACAATGTAGTGGGACACCTCTGTAATAATAGTAAAAAAAAATCTACCTTTGTTGAAACCACCTGCAACCAATCACACCACTGGTTCCTTCATGTAATGGGTACAGACAGGGCCGCTATCAGGGGGGGTCTAGGGGTATTAGAATCTTGGGCCCGGGCAGAAATGGGGCTTCGGATGGCAGCTTTGTGGTTAGTATCAGTCCAAGTTGCTAGTGTATCAGATCTATTCCAAGCAAAAGTGCAGCCATTGCAGTACCTGGAGGCTCCTTTTACCGCACCCTGCATTCCCACCAGCAGCCCCACCAGAAGTAAGAAAAAGTTGGCTGATGTCATTGGCCAGCGGCTGCCTGCGGGAGGACGGTGGACACAGCAGCCGAGAACACAACGGCCACCAGCCGCACACTAACTACTGGCCATTCCCGGCATGCCAGCCCACCCAGCACTACACCGACGGTGTTTTGTTCATATGTTTGTAAATCCAGTCATAAGGACACAGAGACTTGTGAGTTCACTGCTGTGCTGTTTTATTCCATCCATCTCCAGACAGTCTCAGCATCACGCACTTCCCAGAATTCCCCTGGTCCTAGGGATCATCACCAAAGATTCAGGGTCACACATATTAGTAAGGGAGTGTCTACATATATTAAGCATTCTAATACACTAACATCACAGACGGCAGCCAGAGCTGCATAAGGAAGGACATGGCAGCGGGGAGCAGAACAGACACCAGCATTACACCAACCACTGGCCACCCCCGAACTGCCTGTCACAGACATAATCAAGAGGTAGGGACAGCCAGCATAGTACAACCCAAGGACCTTTATTATACCTGAAAAGAGCTGCAACATTATTTGTGTTTTACAGGCTCCACTACCATCTATTGTTTATTTTATCCCAACTTCTTTTTTTATTATTATTTTGTATATTTTATTTCATATTTTATACTTCTGTTTGTTTCTGCTCTACCTCGCTTATCTAATGCTCCATGCCTATTTAGCAGTCATGATGTAACTAGAGACGTAGACAGAAACAACAACGTTACGAATGGGGCAGCTGCACTAGCCACTCAGGAGCCTGGGCTTGCATATGGTAGCCAATCAGGAGCCACTGCCATATTCGTAATGCTGGTAGTGCTGTTCTCGTCTCTCATTACATCATTGCTTCTTGCTGGTGCGCTATCTGTGACACTATATATATGTCCCACTTCCACTGTAGCTCCAACTACATTATCTACATTCTCTACAGCTCCGCCTATCTATGCATCCCACCTTTCCCCCTGCCCATTTTGTCAGTCCTGGGCCCCAAAATTAGTGATGGCAGCCCTGGGTACAGATAGCACGTGAATGTTCAGAGTCTCAGTTCTATCAATTTAGAGCTGTCAGTATAGATACCAATTATTAGTATCAAAATATTTTCACAGTTGTTCCTGGGCAGTGTTAATTTAAAAAATTTAGACTAAAACTATTCATCAATTAAGGTTTTTTCTCTGACTAAAATAGGAATTTTTTAATAACGAAAATGTTGACTAAATATTCATCATCTTGTCATGACTAAAATTGACTACATGAAAATGCTGTATAATTTTCGTCAGGGCACCACATTTTTCGAGTGATTTAGTTCTTGAATTCTTTAATTAATAATACTGTATTTTATACCGTTTTATCCATCCTCTCTGGCCCTAGATTTAGTTACTTGCTCTGCGGGTGCGCAACAACTCTTTGTCATGAGAATCAACCAGTCAGTTTATGTACTGTAGTTAGCTAATTAGATAATTTTAGCTAAATAGCTATACTGTATATTATAATATGCATCATTACAGCTCCATTTTATTTAGCAGTAGACTAGTACTGTGCTACTTACTTGTATCTGGCAAGTTGTATTTGTAATTATTTAAATTAAGAATTTTAATTAAAAAAAAAATTATATTCTTGAATTGATATTTGCAGAAAATAAATGACCTGCTGTGAAGGAAATAGCATTTTTATTGTTCTTGTTTGATACCTAGATTACTAAACACATACAAAGTATTCAAGGGAATGGTAGAGAAATGATCTTCCGCAAATTCCATTACAGTATCAATACACTGCACAGCTATGACTAAATGAATTACTAAAATTAGAAGAAAATGTTAGTCAAGATCCACTGACTAAAACTTGACTAAGACAAAATGAAAACATTTGACTAAAATGTGACATTTAATTTCATAACATTTTTGGAAAGTGACTAAGACTAAAACTAAATTGAAAATCCCCGATGATATTAACACTGTTCATGAGTAGATAAATTCAGTGTTTCAATATACAACCTTCAGTTTTATAAAATTGAATGACCCCTAACTCAATATCAGACTTAATAGAAACTTTTCTTCCTAGATATATTAAATGTAATACTGAGATTGTAATCTGTTCATCTGAGGTGGGGAGTTATCTATCCATTTAGTTATGTTTCTGTGCTATGGTGACTGTAAATGTCAGCATAGATAGAAGCTGTTGATACCTAAACTTTATTCCCCAAGATTCAAGCAGTGCAAATTCTGAACGAGCACATACCATGAAAAACTGTGCCTCTCAGCACAGTCCTTGGCCCGGCCACTCATGTAAAAAAGGGACAAAACCACATTTCCAGAAACACCAGCCTCCCCTCCCCATGAATGCCTCTGTCTGTCAGTCAGACAGAGGCATTCACTGTTCTGTGCTCTGATGTGACCTGTCCTGCACATGTGAAGAACTGGTCCTGTGCACTCATCAAACCCAAATATCAGACATACAGTAATGCTGGTTGGAAAACATTTGCAATCCATACTGAATTAGCCCCCATGTGTTTTCACTAACCTTGTGATAAATAAGCTCTAAATGGGGTTCAAATATGAACCTTTTGTAATTTAACTGATTGATTGATTGATAAACTGAAGATTGACTAAAATATGGGCAATCTGGGGACCATTTATCTAATGTAGCTATCCATACTTTTTTAATATCTCCTTGAATAATACAATATCATTTTTGTTTTACATGGGATAGATAATAATAATAATAATAATAATAATAATAATAATAATGATATTTATATAGCACTTTTCTCCCAAAGGGCCTTATTCTAGTTCATTCTTTCTTACAAAATCCTTCTTAGATGGACAAAACCATGTGCACTGCAGGTGGGCCAGATGTAACTTGTGCAGAAAGAATTAGATTTGGGTGGGGTTTTACTTCAAAGTGAGATCTATATTGCAGTGTAGAAATAAAGTAGCCAGTATTTACCCTACACAGAAATAAAATAACTCACCCAAATCTAATTCGCTCTGCACATTTTACATCTGTCCCCCTGCAGTGCACATGGTTTTGTCCATCTAAGAAGGATTTTGTCAGGAAGAATGAACTAGAATAAGGCCCAAAGTGCTTTACCATTGTCTTTACAGCTCAAAATACAAAACAAGCTTATCAGTAGATATTAGTGAAATGCTTGAGTAAATAAGTACGTTTTTAATCTATTTTAAAGGATTCTACAGTGGGGGCTTCTCGCACTGTGCGAGGGAGAGAGTTCCATAGAGTTGGAGCAACAAAGTTGAAAGCTCAAACCCCAGATGAATTCAGGGAAATTCTGGGTACTATTAGTAATCCTTCTTCAACAGATCGTAGCAATCGAGTAGGACAGTAAGGAATCAGAAGCTGCTGCAGGTACCTTGGGCCCTGGTCATGTAGCGCCTTGAAAGTGAGTAAGCCAATCTTGAAAACAATTCGCCATTTTACATGTAGCCAGTGAAGGGAGTAGAGAATGGGAGTGTTATGTGGCAGGAGCGAGGCTGATTGGTTAATAGCCTGGCGGCTGCATTTTGTACCAGCTGCAAGCGATGCAATTCTTTTGATGGGAGACCCAGGTAGAGAGCATTGCAGTAGTCTATGCGTGATGATATAAATGCATGTATGACTGTAGGCAGGTCTTCTGAGGGAATTAAGTGCTTGATTCTGGCTATATTCCTTAGATGATAGAATGAGGATATGATTGTGGCTGACACCTGATGTTTAAGTGTCAGGCCACTATCCAGGACCACACCAAGATTCCACACATGATCAGAGTTTTTTAATGCTGTGCCCCCCAGCATAAGACCTGTCAGTTGGCTCTTGTCCTGTGGTTTATCATCAGGACTGGGTTCAGTCTCATCCAACTGGCACTCATCCACTCCTGGAGGTCTGCAAGGCAGCTATTTAATGTTGTTATTGTGTTATCAGTGCCTGGAACAAAGGACAGGTACAGTTGTGTATCATCTGCATAGCAGTGGTAGACCAGGCCGTGACGTCTGATTATGTCACCCAGTGGGAGCATGTATACTGCAAAAAGCATGGGAGAGAGTATAGAACCCTGTGGGACACCACAATACAATGGCACTGGTGGTGAAGAGTGTACTCCTGATGAAACTCTCTGTGACCTGCCAGTGAGAAATGATTTGAACCAGATAAGGACTGTGCCACCCAGACCACAGAAATTTTTCAGGCAGTCAATTAGAATCCCATGGTCAATGGTGTCAAATGCTGCAGAGAGGTCCAGAAGGATTAGGATTGAACAGTCTCCGCTATCCCTTGCATTTAGAAGATCATTGAGCACACATACCAGAGCTGTTTCTGTGCTTTGTCTTCTCCTGAATCCTGACTTAATGGATCATAAAGGTCATGGGTTGACAGGTCAGTCTCTAGTTGAGTTGCAACCACTTTCTCTATAACCTTTCCTAGAAAAGGAAGATTTGATACTGACCTGTAGTTGGTCATGCAGTCAGGGTCTAAATTAGATTTTTTTAAGAAGTGGTCTGACTATTGCTTTCTTTAGCGGTTCGGGAAAAACGCCTGTCCGCAATTTTTGCAAATGCAGGGCCGATTATTTCCACACACCCTAAAAGAAGTTTGGATGGGGCAGGGTCCAGATCACAGGAGGAGGGACGCAACAGTTGGGAAATTCCAGCAATGTATTGTACTGTACATCCACTTGGTCAAAGATGTCCCATTAAGGCAGGTGTCTTCCACTGGCAGGCTTGGCATGTTGGTACACCTTTGGTGTCACTGTGGGGATTCCATCCCGGATGATAGATACTTTGGGGGAGATTCTCTAAGGTAAAAATGCGGTAAAAAACCTGTTATTGGGGTTTTTACCGCATTTCGGGATGCTATAAACATCCCCCGCCGGGTTACCGCGGCGGAGGGCATCGCCAGAAAAATCTGGCGATGCCCCATAGAAGCTAATGGTCTTCTAACATGAACCCACCGCCGCCCCGCACGGACCCCCGCATTGCCCCCTTACCTGTGTCCGGGCAGCACAGAGCTGTGCTGTGCGGACCTGTGACCTCCTCCCTGCACTGATCCTCTTCCGGGTGCAGGGAGGAGGAGAGCCCGGCGCAGCAGTGCCAGGTGTGGCACCGCAAAGGACAGCTCTTAACGCAAGAGCTGTCCTTTGCTATAATTATCGCATATGTTAGAACATATGCGATAATTATAATTGCAAAGGGGGGCGGAGAGTTTTAGAGAATCTCCCCAATTATCTGCAAAGAATTTTGCAAACTCATTGCATCTTGACTGGGAAAGGGTTACATCAGGCTGCAGGCATGCTGGTTTGCAAAGCATCTCCACTGTACGGAAAAGCTAAGCGGGCCTATTTTGTGCTGCCAATACCTTATTTGAAAGGAACTCTGATTTCTTGCGGGTGATTGGTATTTTCCAGTGTATTTGGTTAGATTTAATTTATCCTCTGCCAGGTTTGTCTTCCTCCATCGTCTTTAAAGTATACGACCTCTTTTCTTGAGATCACGAATACTGTTGTCAAACCAGAGTGCTTGATGGTGTGGTTTGCAGGGTCGTATACTAACAGAGGCGATAGTATCCAGTGCTGCTGTCACAGCCCTGTTATAATAATGGACTAGGGAACATGGATCTTTACAGGTCCCCATTACTGCCGAGAGGTCCAAGTTAGCTGCCATGGCGTGAGGAGTCATAGCCCTCCTTGGGCAATATCTGGTCAATTCCATGAGCAGAGATATATTTTGAGGAGTTACGAACCATATTGAGTGGTGGTCTGACCATGTGACTGGGTTTATCTTTAGGTCAGAGACTTCTTATCCAATCTGGAAGACAAGATCAAGAGTGTGACCACTTTTATGTGTAGCAGATGGGATGACTTTTGTGAGCCCAAGAGCATTCATTGTGCACATGAGATCTTGGCCAAGGCGTGAGAGCTCATCATCGACCCATGCATTGAAATCCCCAAGGATGAGCCATCTTTGGTGCTCCAGAACTAGCCCAGTAACAATATCTGCAAACTCTTGTAGAAATGTCTTTCCATCTCCAGGGGGGCGGTAGATGAGAACCAATACAAATAAATATGTAAGAATATCTGCATCTCCTTTGCCAAATTTCACAGGAAATATTGATTGAATAAAGTGCCTAAGTTGAGGTTCAGTACAAAAAAAAAAGTTTATTGCTTACAGGGTTTGGGTATGGAATCCTAACAGTTAGAATGCTGACAGGGGAATCCCAATGGTGGAAATGCCAGCAATCTTTAGTAAGAATTCTATTGCTAACCATAACCCCCAGCCCTAACCCACCGCTTCCACTGCCTATCATTTACTTGTGTGCTCCCCCCCTCCCACAGCATAACACTAACCATCTCCTATGGCAGCCTCACCATTACTTCCCCCTACAGCATTACTCTCTCCACTCGCAGCCTAAAATTAACATTAACCCTTGTAGTTACTACTTCAAGTGTTCAGCATTTCGATACATCAGTATCTCAATGCGGTACTTTGATGGCTGTGATTGTAACTGTCAGGATGCCAACTTCATCCCTTACAATATGTCATATTTCACAGCAAAGTCTTGGTGTAAGAAACCACCAGGAACAATAACATATTTAATTGATACAATGCACTTAGCCTTCCAGTTTTAACATTTTGAATTCTCTAATGCAGGTTGAAAAGATGGTATTCCATTAATAGCTATATATCTAGATGAAAGTGGATTTCTATGTAACAGTTTTTCAATGGCCCACAATGACTAATAGGTATCTCGAAATAATATATTTGACATAATTCACCTGGAATAAGTTGTTTTTGTATATGAAATGTGCACTAATAGAACAGAACATTGCCTACATAATATCTATATTAGTATAAATAGTTCTGCCTAAATGCCAATCAGGGTAGCACCCGAGTAAATGACAAAATGTCTGACACTGCAAGAAACCCCTTCTGTAATCTTACTTTTACCATATAGATTTGTTCCCATCAACATACATTTTGAAATCTACTAATTCCAAACAGCCTTATTTGATTCTGACTATTTAAACTGTAGCATTTGTAAATTATACATATATTAGGAAAGATAATAATTGTAATAATTGGAACAATATTGTTAATCATTTCCAATTATCCAGACTAGAACATTTTGTTACGTAGAAACATAGATACATGTTCTTTATATAAATCTTGGATATTGGCCATAATATTAATCCCTAAATATTTAATTCTTTAGTTTACTAATTGGAATTGAGTCAATGTTCCAAATAAATCAAACATAATAGTGGGTGAATTGAGTGGAAGGAGTCCTGATTTATTCATATGAATTTTAAAGTCCCCAAAAAGACCAACATCTTTTTACCTTTGCTGGAATAGATATACGTGGTTTTGAAAAGAAGAGCAGCATACCATGTGCCAATATAAAAAAAAATTTGCTTCCAATTTTTTAACAAATATCTCACATTTTAGGTAATGTTATTGTCAATTACTCTATCAATATCGCAATTTCAATCAGGTGATCTGAAGATATAACATCAAAGGACTTTTTAACTTCCAATGATAACAAAAACTGGGGATCTACTATACCCGCAGGTTCAGCGGCGTAACTATAGCACCGCAGCCCCCGCCACCGCGGGGGGGGGGGGGGGTGCTGAGCATGTGGGGGCGCCGGGGGCTACGGTGCTATAGTTAAACCCCCCCTCAATCCCCCGCAGATTTACCTATCTCGCTGGTCCAGGCGGCTCCGTTCTTCTGCTGAGGACCACCACAAAATGGCCGCCCCCATATAGCACACTGTTCTCTGAAACTGTCTGCTGTATGGGGCGGCCATTTTGTGGTGGTCCTCAGCAGAAGAACGGAGCCGCCGGGACCAGCGCCATAGGTAAGGCTGCGGGGGATTGGGGGGGTTTGCATGGGCGGCGGGGCGGCGGAGGGGGGTGCTTGGTGGGGTGGCGGCGGGGGTGCACAGCTGAAGGTACCACTGGAGCACACCTACTTATCAGTGGCATGCCCAGGAATTTTCTGGGAGAGCCCACTCCTGAAATTTCTGGGCATACTACCAAAGTGGTTAATCATGATATCTTTGCTATTACTACAGTAGGTGTATAATTAGGCATCTATCACATGCACATCCTTTTGTACAAGTATAGTGGTGGGGGCATTGAATCATGTTATTTACATTGTACATGCACTGTTTTCTGTATTTTTTTTTAAGTATAGTCATGAGGAAAGCCACAAATTGTGTGGCTGATTAAGACTAGTTCATACGGGTCCGAATTTGGCCCCGTTTTCGATGGTGATGGGTCTGCGCAATCGCGAATATGCGCATGTGCAAACCTCCTGTGCTGTTACTTTTCCGACCGAAGGCCCAAAACTTAGCTACGCCACTGAGCAGGTTATATACATTATTCTGCTTACCGAATATTGCTTATGTATGTTGCTTACAACAAATAAATACTCAACACTTTTGTTGGTAAGCTGCCCAGTGACAGAGATGGCTTGACATACGGCCTGGGGGCTTAGCCCTATATCTGCAGATATACGCAACCAAAATCTCTGTGTTATCTGATTATTATGTAGATATCTCTAACTCAGTGTGCAATTGGGATGCAAAATGTTGTTTTCCTAACCAGAATTGCCCCTCCCTTTTGGCACCTGAGTGACAGTCCTCTGATTGAGCAGCTTACCAACAAAAGTGTTGTGCATTTGAGAGAGGCATAGATGGGTCAGCATTAGGAGGAATTGCTGACACCTGAGTGCCATTGGAGAAGCCAGGGGTAGTTCCAGGTAAGCTGGCTCTCAGATGTTGTAAGCCATTATCATGTGGCCTTACACTGGGCTATTAAGCCCAGACATATATGTTATTGCTAATGGGATGGGTTTGGGAGTGTGGTGCCCCCTGTGTTGGTAGGGGATGCGGTCATTTGGTCTACTGCATTATGGTCGACAGTCATTAGGTCGAATCCATTAGGTCGACATGCTAAAAGGTCGACATGACTCTAGGTCGACATGGGAAAAGGTCGACATGATTCTAGTTCGAAAGGTCATTAGTTCGACAGGTCATTAGTTCGACAAGGTCATTAGTTCGACATTGTCTATGTCGACATTCACAAGGTCGACATGGAGTTTTTCACTGTTTTTTGAGCCAACATGTGCCGACAGGCGGTATTTCATGCCCTACCATCCACTAGGGCGTGGTGGGAGAATAAAATAGTGTGCCGAGCGTAGCGAGGCACCGTGCCCGACGCATAGCGAGCGCAGCGAGCGATGCGAGGGGATGCAGTGCACTTTAAACTGTGTCCATGTCGACTGTGTTGACATTCAGGTAAAAAAACAGTGAAAAACCCCATGTCGACCTTGTGAATGTCGACATAGACAATGTCGAACTAATGACCTTGTCGAACTAATGACCTGTCGAACTAATGACCTTTCGACCTACAATCATGTCGACCTTTTCCAATGTCGACCTAGAGTCATGTCGACCTTTTAGCATGTCGACCTAATGGATTCGACCTAATGACTTTCTACCATAATGCAATAGACCAAATGATCCCAACCCATTGGTAGGGCTGGTCTGCTCCAGGTTAGCACACCCTAACACTTTATTAACACTTATTTTTTCCTATCACATTGTATATATTTTGTATTTTAATCACACCTTCACTTCCCTACATAGCACCTATGTGCTTCTTATTAACCCCTACTAATTTTCATTTGTGTGCTGCCCTGGAGTACTCAGCCTGTGTCGGCATGTTGGGGGCCCACACCCCAGACCCATACCCAGTATTAGGGACCCCCAGTGACAGAGATGCCTTGACGTACGGCCTGGGGGCTTAGCCCTATATCTGCAGATATATGCAACCAAAATCTCTGTGTTATCTGATTATTATGTAGATATCTCTCACTCAGTGTGCAATTGGGATACAAAATGTTGTTTTCCTAACCACAAATAAATACTGTCTGGTCTACATCAATAACATACGGGACTTCTTTCTCAATTATCTGCTAAATAAAAAAGTTTGCAATCCGCATTGAAAAGTGATTTTGGTCCTATTACCTATGGATTTTTACCCATGTTTTGGAACTATTTTAGTAATTGCGTCATTAAATACCTTAAAAGTTTATGGCTAGCTATAACAGTAAAAAGGTATCACAAATTGGTGGCAATAGAATTTTTTTAATATACCCCCTTGAGGCTAGTCTCTTTCACCAAAGCCACTTCTGCACCCTTCTGTATATATTTATGCAGATCTATCCTTTGTAAGCATTTAACCAAAAAGATTTACCAAACAGGTGGTATTCAATGTGTACCAATATTTTGGCACACATCTATTTAATGCGCCCTTTTCCAATCGCATTGAAGCTTGTCAGATTTGACGTTCTAAAAAGTCGAATCTGCATTCAATTTTAAACAAAGCATCCAACAGTTGAAAATATCGGCACAAATCTCTTCAATGCGCCCATTTCTGTCTGCATTGAAGCCAGTCTGTTTCAGCTTCCTAAAACGTTGAATCTGCAATAGTTTTCGACCAACTACATGTGGATATTGACAATACACCAGTGGCGTGCGGTGGGGTGAGGCAGGTGAGGCACAGCCTTTCCTGTCATACTAACGTGCTGGAGTTTTGAGTTTATAAAGTATGTTAAAAATATAAAGAATATATATATATATATAAAAAAATCGGTACTTATATGTTAGTTGGGCGCCCACTATAGTTATTACGCTCATACCCCCATTATCCATGTAGGCATGGAGATGATGTCATATAGTGTGGTGAGCGCAGCGAGCCACCGAGCCCAAAGCGTGGCGAGCATACGTGGAAAACTAATCAAATAGCTTAGTGGGAGCCCAACTAACATATAGGTACCAAAAATTCTTATTTTTATTATTCTAATAATTTTTATAGTCAAAACTCTGGAGTAAAAAGTCTATGGCAGGTGAGGCAGTGCCTCACCTGGCTATCTTTTCTGCACATTTCTTATTAAAACTCAGCGAATATCCAGCAGTATATACTTCTGCACTTGTGTATAATGCCGGCTCATAAATTGGGTGCAAATCTGGCTCTGGTACTTGCCGAACAATGAATACCCCCCCCCCCCCACCCCAGTAAATAGCTATAGAAAGCTTTGCATAAATATTTGTAGGTAAGTTTCAGAACACTTTCACTTTTCATTAGAAGTTCATTATTATTTTTTATTATATGATTTTTATGACAAGCTGACGGGGACTGGGGGATGGTGTGCGGTGGTGGGGGACAGAAATCTTTGTCGCCTCCAGACACCTGGTATGAACTTACACCACTATAGATCGGACAGATAAATCTGAAAAATCTCTCCAAAACTGATACAGTATAATGGACAACTATTAAGTGTTTCAGACAATCCCACAATTCTCAGGTTATTACATAAAAAAACTGTTCTCAATGTCATCTAATTTAACCCATATTTGATGGTCAGACTGCTGTACAATATCAGTGCTTTAAACTCTGTATAACCTGAAAGTTTTCCCTGTACCTCTGAGCCCACTATTTGCTCTATAATTCACCCAGCTTCATTCACACACACACGGTTCCTGCTTCAGCATTACACGCCAACACAGACAAGAACAAATCCTCAGAAATGACAAGAAGCTGCTTACTCCATTTTCTTTCGTTAACAGAGAATGGATGTTACACACTGAGCCACCGAGGGGATGTGTACGTGACATGCACATGCGGCTGCCCGGGAGAGAAATGGAATGATTTCTGCAGCCTTCGGTCGGAAAAGTAACAGCACAGGGGGTTTGCACATGCGCATATTCGCGATTGCGCAGACCCATCACCATCGAAAATGGGGCCAAATTCGGACCTGTATGAACTAGTCTGAATCAGCCACACAATTTGTGGCTATCCTCATGACTATACAGAACTACAGAAAACAATGCATGTACAATGTAAATAACATGATTCAATGCCCCCACCAATACTTATACAAAAGGATGTGCATGTGATAGATGCCTAATTATACACCTAGTAATAGCAAAGATATCATGATTAACCACTTCGGTGGTGGTGAGCCCAGAAAATTCAGGAGTGGGCTCTCCCAGAAAATTTCTGGGCATGCCACTGATAAGTAGGTGTGCGCCAGTGGTACCTTCAGCTGTGCACCATTGGCACACTACCTCTAGGGGGCACACACAACCCCTGCATCGTTCTCTTCCCCTGGTGCATACCACCCCTGGCGCATACTTCCCCAGAGTTCATACGCCAGATCCCCGGGGCTCCCCTGCTGCTGCTGTTCGTCCACCTGAACACACAAATGCCCGAGCATCCGAACACCCGGGCACACTAGAGGGCCACCCCCCCCCTTGCCCCGAGCAACCAGAAACAGCCAAAGCTGGCAGCAGCAGGGCCAGGGGAGCAGAGGCTGCTGCATAAGACCAGTGGCTGGAGGTTGAGTGGTGAGTATTTCTGAGGCAGGACAAACCTGCCCTGGTAGCTTTGTCCTGCCCCAGGGAAACCCCCCACCCAAGGGGTTAATGATGTTACAATAATACTGTTAAACCACAACCAAAACATTGTCTTTACATGTGGACATGAAGGCATAGCCAACATATTAAAAAGTGTATTAAAGTGTAGTTTATCAAACCTAATATTTTTTAAACTCACCATCTTTATTTAGACTTCATGGGGCAGATGTATTATAGCGGTGCTTATCGCACCAACATCTCTGCAAGATATGTGCGTCGCTCACATTCCTTATATAAAATCAAATGACAAAAAAAATGCTGGGTAAAAAAAATGCTTTTATTTACTATATAAGATAAACATGACAGGTCATTATGATGAATAGTAATGTTTGCTTGGCAATTTTCACACATATTTTGACAAATTTACTGAATGGTTTAATTAGATACTTTATTTGAGCTACATGTACTGTTGGTGCTAACAAATCCCTTCAGTAGAGATGCATAGACAGATACTGACAGATACTGGAAGTTAAAGAAGTCTTTACTACAGATGGAGTGGGAGACATCTTTGGCCGGCGCTCGCCAGATCCCTTGCACTGGCGAGCGCCGGATGATAGAGACTGGGACGCACGTGCGTCTCACACGCACATGCGTCCCAGTTTCCCGTTGACGGGGGGACAGGAACCCTGACTGTCTCCGCTTCAGGGAGACGGACATGGTTGGGGGGGGGGGTGTGCGGCAAGGCGGCGGGGACCCGGGGCAACCGTCGGTGAGGCAGTGGGGACCTGGGGGAGCCCCGTTGTAAAGGGACGCGCGCGCATCTCGTGCACGCGCACCCGCTTACGGCGGCTGGCGGGGGATGGCGGATGGCGACTCTTCCGCCATCCACTGCAAAGATGTCTCCCGCTACATCTGTATGTTCATTTGTAAACTTAACAACACACAATATACGTAGGCAGAGGTGTAGCGGGGAGTCATGGCACCCGGAGCAAGCTCATGCCACAGCACCCCCCCCCCATATCTATTTATCTATCTATCTATCTATCTATCTATCTATATATATATATATATATATATATATATATATATATATATATATGTAAGGAACAACCCCTGGGTGGTAGAGTGATTTTAAATGGATAAAAAACAATCTTTTACTGTGAGTAGCAACTGCAGGTTACAGCTGTACAGCTGCATGCTCCTTATCACTGGCAGCCCTCCTCTTCCAAGGCAGCAGCATTGCTAAACTGCAGATCACACCATCAGCTTTTCAGTGTGTTTGGGGGCGGAGCTAATCTCAGCAGGCTGAATGATTATAGTGGAAAGGTAGGGAAAACGGGGGACGGAACTGTGGGGATGCTGCTGCCTGCACCCAGCCAGGCAGTACTCAACACATTGCTGGCAGCAGAGGAGACGACCCTAACCCCCCATACTGCCACAGGTCAGGTTCTGCTAAGCCCCGCCCATCGCAACCCACTAAGCCCTGCCCCATCACAGAGGTCCAGATTCTCTAAGCTTCAAAAGTGATAAAATGGAGAGTGATAAACAACCAGCCAATCAGCTCCTACCTGCCATGTCACAGACTGTGTTTGAAAAATTTCAGGCAGGAGCTGATTGGCTGGTTGTTTATCACTCTCCATTTTATCACTTTTGAAGCTTAGAGAATCTGGCCCAGAGTGACCTCACAGAGCCCTGGACACGGCACCATCAGCCCTGTGCAGCATCCAGCCAGCTGTCAGTTATATGCAGACAGCACAGCCTCCAGACATGCTGCTGCAGCTCCTAAGAGAATCAAACACTAAAGGCAGAGGGAGAAAGAAGACGACCACTGCTGCTGTGCTGTATTGCTGTAACAGGGTGGGGAGATAAGGCGCCCTCTAGAGTTTGTGATGCCTGGAGCACACGCTCCACTCGAACCACCCTCCCTACCAGGGGTGTAACTATAGCACCGCAGCCCCCGCGGTCACGGGGGGGGGGGGGCGCTGTGCATGTGGGGGTGCCGGGGGGCTGTGGTGTTATAGTAATGCCCCCGCCCCCCATTCCCCGCAGGCTTACCTATCTGTGTGTCCAGCCTCCCCTCCTGGCTTCAATCAATTCTATGGAGACGGACCACGATAAAATGGCCACCCCATAAAGCAGACTGTTCTCTGAAACTGTCTGCGGTATGGGGGCGGCCATTTTATCGTGGTCTGTCTGCATAGAATTATTAATTGAAGCCAGGAGGGGAGCCGGGACGTGCAGACAGGTAAGCCTGCGGTGATGGGGGGGAGGCACCGGCGGCCGGGGGGCGAGGCCAGCGGGGAGGGAGGCCCCCCCCATAAACGGCGGGGGGGGGGCGCCCCAAACCAAGCTACGCCATGGCTCCCTACGCCCCTGTACCTAGGTCTGTTACTGAATATTTTTACTGTGAATGGGCCTACATGTGGGGAGATTTTGCTGAGCGATCTGATCAATGCTACATTGCTTAGAACGCTCAACAAGATTGGTCAGCACACAGCACTGCACAGCAATGTGCCAAGGATGAGTGCTGAGCGATCTGTCAAGGCCAGTGTTCTCTGGTGATAACACTGGTCCTGACTGGTGATCAACTAGATTTATCCAGCATGCTGTATATTAATTGCTGACAAAAGCAAAGCATGGGGTCACGCATCACTATAGTCCCTACACACTGAGAGATGTAGGGGCATTTTCTAAGTAATCTAGTCTGATCGCTTAGAAAATGCCCTGAAATTGTCCCTTGTGTAGGCTCCATTAGAGTTACAGTTTATTGGTATTAGCTGTTCCTGGAATGGAATTCAAGAATGAGTGAAAACTTTATTACTCTTATTCTTGAACTCTGGGAACAATGTTCAGTGAAAACCAACAAGTTAGTACAGGTTGAGTATCCCTTATCCAAAATGCTTGTGTGATACGCCGCCGGTGGGGGTAGATAAATACCTTAAGTCGCTGGATACTCTTGGTTCCACACCGATTCTTTGCTGTGTCGGCCGCAGAGAACACACCACCCTAGGAACTCAAGCAAGGTGTTCAGCAGGTACAACTACTTACGTTTTATTTCGTGCAAAAGGTGAATAAACAATTGTCATAATCTGACATAGACTGTAAACGGCCTGTAACAGCTTAGCACTACAATACTACACTACACTACACCACTTAGAAGAATATCAACAATCTACCATTCAAGTACGATGCGGTCTTCCCGCGTCACTGGCGAATGAGAACACACATTCCGCAGACCGTTAACTAGGTTCAGGGGAATAATGCCCTCACTCGGTAATGCTGGCAACACTATGTGGACCTAGCCTACAATTCACAGGTGCTAACAACCCGACACAGATATAATACATACAAAACACAGCAGTAAGAAACATACGGTATGACAGTGAAATACATCCTCTCCCTACCATCCTGGAGAAATCCTGCTTAGGAATACGGTCCAGAACAATGTCGCTAGGATGAAAGGTGAGTACTGGATCCTTTAAATAAATTAGAAAATAATTCCGTGCCGCCTGAACTTTGACCACAAGATGGCGTTGTCCCCTTTTGTTAGGCCAGTGCACAGCAACGTCTCTACAACTTGCAGCAATTTGCTCACTGGGAGTGGGTAGGGTTAATTCCCCTGCTTACATGGGACAACCAAGGCTCCACGGCGTTATAACTAATGAGAGGGCTAACCTCACCCTGCTTCGGGTGCCCTCCTGGTGTACAATACTCTGGGGTTCTGCGGCGCTGGGAACTTTACACCCACTGGTCCTTAGTGGGGTACTGGGAATGGCGTGGGGTAAGGCGGTCTAGATGAAAGTTAATGGTGGGGGCGCTCTGGGGGCACAAAGAGGGGGTGCCCTTTAAGACATACCGCATTGGTGACAGGGAGTGGATAGGGAGGCTGGCCTGGGGTGACCAGTGCAGGGGGTACCTGGCGTCAGCAACAAGTTGCAGGCTCCTGCCCGTCACGATAGGGTCCCATGGCATCTGGATGACTGGTGCTAGGTCAATCTTTTGCAGGAGGGCACGCTAGCGTTGCCACACTCAGCTGCACCTCTCCTGACCCTCCGCACTCTGCGCTGGCTTCTCTCCCCGCCCCTGGCTGCTTCACTTGCCCGGCGTCTCTTATTCTTTCTCCCGGCGTCAGCTGACTCTCCGGCGGTGTTCAGGCTCTGTCCTCGCCGCTGGGTCAGCTCCGTTCCGCTCTTCTCCTCTTCTTCTGTCATGCGCCGCCACTCTCCTCCTCTCTCTCTCCTCCTTCTTCACTCTGCACCTCTCTCTCCTCTGCCGGCACGCCACGTTCTTCTCCTCACTCCTGCGCTGTCTTCTGCTCACACGCCTCCTCGCAGCTCCCAGGACCTCTGACCTGCCAGGTACCTCCTCATTCGTCCCCCTTTGGCTGTCAATCAGCCTGGGGACGGGTTTTCACGCCCTCCACTGAACGGGGTATTAACCCCTGAGGTCCCGCTGCTGGGCGCAATGTAAATGGTTGCTTAGACTGGGACTGGAGTGCCACACTTGGAACCAGAAAAATGTTGGATTGTTTCATATTTTGGAATATTTTTATATTTGAATGTGGTATCTTGGAGAATCTTGCATTTATGTTGTATAAACACATCAAACACATGAAATAAACACAAATATATTTGATCTGTGCATGAAACAAGGTTTTAAAACATGAAACAAAGTTTTTTTTTACAATCTTACACACTGAATTTAAATGCCAAGAAATAATTTTCTTGCATACTGTATATTTAGTGCCAGTTACATATCATGTACTCAGTGGTGCCAGTTGCAGATGATCCCAGTAGGTTTTTAGCCAAAAATAAAAAGTACATTTTGAGAAGTATGGTTTACAGAATAATTTGGATAACGGATATTTGGATAAGGGATACTCAACCAGTATAGCTATTAAAAAATATTATTCTTGAGAATTATTTATTTGGTAGCAGTGGTTCTGACTGACTACAAATTGTCTTTATTTTGTGCATTTTCACTTCTTACATCCTAACCATTGGAAGTCAAAGCCAGATACTGTAGGTTACATCATTACGTGTACATTGACTCTCCCCAAGCTCTTTAGTGTTAGTGAATGGTCAGAATTGTAGGAAATAGTAAGAGATTTATGTATAAAATGCTAATATATTTAAATATGAACATTTTATTCATTTCTGCAAATCAAAATTATGCTTGAAACACCAAACACAAGAAAGATTGCAGAGATCAGAAAAATACAGGTGTAATCCAAGTAAAACGTAGCGGTGAAAAGTCTAAAGTTTTTATTTAAAAAATATTAAAAAAATATTCCATTCAAAGGATATGACAGAAAAAATTTCTTGCATGAAAAAGATGCAATGAATGAAGATTACTTTGACTCGAAATTGCTTTCCTTGCTCAATTGACTTCACTTCTCTATTCATGAATGGATAATGCTTGGATGAAGCAGACAAATATTTTTTGTATATTTAATAATGCATCACAAGTTATATTATAAGCAGAATATTCTTCCACAATTGATTTTGTGTTGAAAACAAAGTTGTGTTGAACAAAAAATAGAATCTTCCCTTAATATAACTTAATTTTGCTATAAATTTGTTTACATTTAAATAGTGCCAACATATTACAATGAACTTTACAATTATAAATATTTTTTTATATAGATAAAAGGGTACTTGTGTATTATCATGGCGCCTGGCTACGCTACGTTTTCAACGTACCTAAGGTACGTTGTCAGCATAGCCGGCGCCGTGATAATACAGTTTTGGATTGTGTGTGTTTGTGTGTAGTGCTTTATACTTACCCTCAGAAGCTGCAGCCGTCGAATGAAGTTCTGCCTATCTGTTATTAGTTATTACCATAACTTTGGGCTTGGTGGCTCGCTGCGCTTGCCACACTTTATAATATTAACTCCACGCCCATGTGGATACTGGGTGTATGACGTGGATAGTGGGGATATGATGTTGTTAGTGGGGGAAATGTGTGTTGTGTGTGCATGTATTTTGTTGTTAGTGGTGGAAATGTGTGTTGTGTGTGTGTGTGTTGTGCTTTATACTTGCCCTCCTCTGACCTGGCCACCGCGTCCATCACGATCCCCGCTGACTCCCCGTGATCCACTGATGTCCCCGGAGGCAGCATTCAGTCCCTCTCCTCTGGCTGTAACTCCCCGGCACCAGCGTTCAGGCCCCCTCCTTCGGCACTCACAGCCAACAATGTACACAATTAGCGTAGTGCCGCTGGGGGAGCAGGGAAACCATGTGATGCTCCCACAGCGGCACTAGGCTGAATTACGTAGATTGTACATGCTCCGGGGAGTGACTGCCGGAGAAGGAGAACTGAACGCTGAACATCGGTGGATCGCTGGTATCATGATGATACACACACACAATCCAAAACTGTATTATCACGGCGCCGGCTACGCTGACAACGTACCTTAGGTACGTTGAAAACGTAGCGTAGCCGGGCACCGTGATAATACACAAGTACCCAAATTTGTACTGCAATCAGATAAATAGCTCCCGCCAGTCTAGTCGGGCGCTGCGGTGGCAAAAAAACTATGGAATTTGCCCCTTAGAGGGGGTACTTTAAGAGGGCCCAACTCATACATTTGAATGTGAATTTAATACACGAAGATAAGTGCTACATAGTGCAAATTGCACCAGCAAGATTGTGGAGATTCGAGTTGGGCTTTATGATTTAGTCACGGAACAGTGTTAACCCATGGTTTTTGGTTAAGCTAGTGTAGAATACGAAAATGTGTAAAATACTGTATACAGTATGTGGTTTGTAATGGTGGCAAGTATTTTTGTAAGATAGCTTATGGATTTGATACTGTGTTCCTGAATTTTGATAAGCTTGTCTAAGGAACATTTAAAGGTTTCCAGGCTGTATTGATGTATTTTTGTGCATGGGAGGGATTTCCTCAGAGTGGTTCAGACAATCCCAGTGCATTTGGGCACATCATTCCTGATAAGTTAGGGCACCTGAGGCATTGGCCCTTCTTCAGATTTGATCACAGTACAGATTTGTTCTCAAAATGGGCAAAACCATGTGCACTGCAGGTGGGGCAGATGTAACATGTATAGAGAGTTAGATTTGTGTGAGTTATTTTGTTTCTGTGCAGGGTAAATACTGGCTACAATATTTTTACACTGCAATTTAGATTTCAGTTTCAACACACCCCACCCAAATGTAACGCTCTCTGCACATGTTACATCTGCCCCAGCTGCAGTGCACATGGTTTTGGCCATTTTGAGAACAAATCTGGGTACTTGTGTATTATCACGGCACCCATTATGTAGTTTGCGTAGTGGTGTAATGAGAATACCAATACACCACTATGCTGGCTACGTAAACTGCTACATAAACTATGTAACTTGTTATGGTGAGCTGTGATAATACACAATGCTTCATATCCCCACTATCCACGTCATACCCCCATTATCCACGTGGCCATGGAGTTAATTCAATAAAGTGTTGCGATCGCAGCACGCCACCGAGCCCTAAGCGTGGCGAGTGCAGAGAGCCCCGCGAGGGGACATGGATATGTGTCCCCTCGCGGGGCTTGCTGCGCTCGCCACGCTTCAGGCTCAAAACTTCTAACTGTGAATGGGAGCAGGAAATGCCTGAGGAAGAAAGATGTCTGTCTTGCACAAAGTGTAAAGGTGGCCATACACTGCTGTGACTTCTCACAGCAGTGCAGAGCCATCCGATCCTCTTTGAGCCATCTGAGACCTTCCTGGGCTGCAAGCTTGCATGCGGTACTTTGCATGCGGTGCTCTGACATGTGATATATGACATGCGACCCCATTCCTCTCTGCTGGGAGGAAATCCGCACGTGACTGGTGAACCCTTTAGAAATATAGGCAACAATTTCACTGACGCAGTCGTTTCACTCCCATAACATGCCCATAAAACAGACCATCTACTTGCGTGTACTTAGCCACTGCCCTGTGATCACCCAGGAAAAGCCACTTTGTTTTTAATACACTTCTCTGTTCTTGCATTTGCAATTGCAACTACAACTGTATGGACACATTTGGGGTGCATGCAAATGACTTAAACATATGTTGAACTGCATCTGATATCAACAGTGTGACCGCCTCTGATTCAGTACCCATGACTGCTTTTAATAGAATTACTGCAGTGTCTTTTGCGAGATTTGACATATTTTGGATTTGTTTCTTAGATGTACAGTATATAATGGATTCAGACTGAATGTGGGAAGCAAAGTAAAGTTCAGAGTCAATTATGGCACCTTGCCATGTTACCAACAGAAATCAGTTATACAGTATAGTGTTCATAGCATTACAAATCCATCAGAAAGTACTTTCATTCTCTATATTATGTTATATTAAAATAATTGTTATTTTGAACACAGATTAACTAATTCAATTTCATTCTACTGAGTGAATTTGATTAATTGGATCTTTTTTAATTTTAATTTCTCTACTTTGTCAATTTCATTTTTGGATTGTCTTAATATATGCTTTATAGGTAGGATACATTCAGTAGTTTTTTATATCAGTATAATTCAGAAAATAAGACCACTGTAAAATAAAGAAAACATTTGTTGTTCCTTTATTCGCTTTTTTAAATGCAGAGTACTTTAATATGTTTTCACATAATCATCTCCTTCATTCAATAATTTTTCATATCTGTCCATGAGCTTTAGAATCCCGTGTTATATTTGGCAGCCCACAGTCCACCAAACCAGTAAATGACTGCAAGCATCAACTTATCAATGTCAGATCTGGAATTTCTTGTGTTCCTGGTTGTTACTATAGTGCGCCAGTGGTAGAAGCTTATTAAAAGAAGTTGGTGGCTTCAGAGAATTCCTGTGCATGGGTAGCTGTGAGAAGATTAGATTGAGGTTGTAGAGGCAAACTGATCAGCAGTAAGAAACAGAAGATGGTGGTGTAGCTGGAAGATCTCCGATACTGGAAGTGGTGATGGAAATTGAGGACTGGAACTGAAATTGATTAAACAAATATCAGGCTGAAACCAATGATACAGAAACTGGAATGGAACAATGTAATCTATATCAGACTGGAATCGAAGATGTAGATATCGGTCTGGAATCAGTGGCAGAGATATCAGGCTAGAACTGAAGATGGTGATATTGGGCTGGAACCAATGATGCTGATGGTATATCGGACTAATACCAATGAGGCTTATATTGGACTGCACAGCAAAATCAAACTGGTTTTGTAATGTAAATGATTGCCGCTTTAAAAAAACACTGCAAGAGCAGTTGATTGACTTGAAACATGACTGTGAAGCCCAATCCAGTTTTCTTCAGCATGGTTATGAATGCTTTTCGGTGAAAGTAAAGGATTCTTATCCTATCCTCTGGCAAAGATGTTGATTCTAGCATTTCCTTCCACGTACTTAGTTGAAAGGGGTTTCAGTGTTGTGCAGCAGCTCCTGACAAGCTCCAAATATGTGAAAAGGGCGACCTACGACTGCGACTAACCAAGATGGAACCAGATATTGAAAAAATTGCATCCACTCATGAAGCTCAAGGCAGCCATTAACAATACCGACGCGTTTGCGCTATACGCGTTGTAGGTACAAAGTACATAATTGTATTTGGTAAAGAGTTACAAATATTTTACTATCTTGATAATTATACTGTGATTATTTGTGATTTGGAATTACTTTTCTACTATTTTTACTTATTAATATGTTTTATAGAGGTTGAAAATTAAAGGTTGTCTCCTGTAAATACAATACGAAATTCTGACGGCATTAGGTCTGAGTTATCAAAATAGTGGTTAGAACTAAACAGGCTAGAACAATAACGTCCCACCTTGTGAGTGGGAAAAGGGGAGGGGTTCGAAATATAGTTAGGTAGTTAGAGGGCAATGGACAACTGGCCATTAACCAAAGGGGGCGGTATGCTGGAAAAGGTTGAGAACCACTGCCCTAAGCCACAGTACGATTGGGAGTGACAAGGCAAGAATATGGAATACCAGGGACAGGATCTGAGCAAACTGATTTACTGCTATCACAAGCAGACAGGAGGTGGCCAGTCTGAGTAAGCTGATGATCCATTGTTGCATCTTAGGACACAGCACTCAGATCTGCGAAGCTGTCAGGAGGCATTTTTTTCCTCAGACACCTCCTGAATTATTAGCTTATTATTTTTACAGTAGTACACAAGGACTTCTCTGGGGCTGTTCAATACCATACAACTATTGACTGCTGATACCTATAGTAACTGAAGGCTATGCTCAGTGGAGTCTAACATCAGATGCTGTGAACAGGTGGTGCTATGACATTGTAAGCTTTGATTTGCAAATTAGAGATGGAGCAGCTCTTATTTGAGCTGCTCCTGGCAATTCTAGGTGGGCTAATCGCCGGCCACCTCCAGCCGCCGTCCTCTGGCAGAAGTGGACACGCATGCACAAGATGCTTGCTTGCCCCATTCTGTCAGAGGCTGTACCAACCCTCTGCCCAGCTCTGTCCTGCTGCCTGCTCTGCTCCAGCTGCCCCAGCCTGCCTTTGCTCCCTGCCCATCTCTCTGGAGTGGAGTCGGGCAGGGAAGCCGCTCCCTGTCGCCTTGGTGACGGGGATGCACGGGGACACATGAGTGAGTGAAACACTTGCATGTCCCTGTGAGATAGATCTGCCGTCCACCAGCCTACGCCAGCACATGAGATCTGGCAATCGGGCAGGCTTGCTGACTGCTGCTCCATCTGTACGGATGCTTCTGATTCCAAAAGCCCTCTCTGCCTATTATCTGATGGCACACAGATGGCAACTTATTCGCAGGTGGTACCAATATCAAACTGTGCCCACCATCTAACAAATACAGTAGAAATCACTGCAGTGGTCATACCTGTCCACAGGGCATCCTTCGCTCTGTGTGGTGGCACTGGCCTTGGGTAAAGATTACATACATTTGTACATAGAGATGAAAATTGGAGGCTATAGGCTGACTTGAGTGCCATTTTGTATTTTCACCTCCAATCCACTAGGTAGTGCTGGATTACAAAAGCCATTAATTTGTAAATAAAACCCAAATGTTGAGTAGCATCAGTTGCTTGATATTAGAATAGTTATAGTATGTCACACAAAACTTGTAATGTATTTATTTTTCACTGTCAATTCATTTAGGACAATGCTATAAAATGATTGTTGACAGTAAATATCTAAGCAAAACTATTTCTGTTTGTTAGAGAATCACATTTCCAGTCGGTTAAATTGGCCTTTAATTTATGGCAGAGAATGTTCTGGGAGAACTGAATTGGCTTCATTTTAACAGCTCCAGACAATGTTTAAGTTAATGTGATAAGACATACTGGAGCCATTTACTCATTTCTTCTTAAAGTAATGAAAGCAATTACTTCATAAATTTGCTGTTTCTTAAAAACGTTATTGTATCCCTGGGATTGAAGATTAACTGCTTTCATTTCTCCTCAGGCAGCAAATAATAGAAAATGTACAGCAAATATTACTAGAGTACTACTATTACTTTAAAGTTATGCATTATACCTCTGATTCTTTGGCATTCCTTTAAGTATGTCTGACCCTAATCCAGAGGTGGATGTAGATTTTTGTGGGGAAAGGGGGGTGGTGGTTTAACAATGAATCCCGACTACCAGAACAGCAGTGTCCCAGGCTCATCAGCAGCTCAGCATTCAATAAATCAATACTGTGGCAGAAAGCATAATCAATGTAAGATCTTTGTACCTGACAAACCTGCCATACAGGGAATACAAACAGCAGATTTTATTGATCACAGCCACAAAATGCACACAATTGCCCCAATCACCCCATGATCCCTCCCTGCTTAACCCCTAACTTAACACGACCGCTAGTGAATAAAACTAAACTCTCTGGCAGTTTAATCCTAACCTCCCCAGTTTTGGCCAGAAAGGGTATTCCGGGCAGTGTAATCTCAACCATGGTTCAGGCTAGAAAGCCGGTGACATCCAGACACTATCATCGCATTTGGAAGAGATATGTGTCCTGGTGTGAAGGGAGACACTGTTCTCTGATGGTTTTCTGACTGGGTCAGTTCCTACGTTTTTCTGCAGGCTGGCGTGGATATAGGGCTGCTTTTGGGCTCCAAGGTGCAGATATTGGCCTGGTCCATCTTCTTTCAGAGAAAAATGGCTCTATTACTGTGATGTTTTTACAGGGTATTCTGCACATCCAGCCTCCCTTCGTACCGCTCACGGCTCCATGGGACTGGTCGGTAGTGTTGACCTTTGGACCGTTGGACTCGGTGGAGAATAAGTTCCTTTCATGGAAAATGGTCATGCTTGTGGCCTTGGCCTCATCTAAGTGGGTCTCCGAATTGGGGGTTTTGTCCAGTAAGAGCCCCTACTTAAATTTTTATGAGGACAGGGTGTCAGGTGTCTAGGTGTCACTATTTCAGGGGACTTAAAAGCAGGTAGGCAATGTAACAAAGCAATGAAGAAGGCAAGTCAGATGCTTGGTTGCATAGGGAGAGGTATCAGCAGTAGAAAGAAAGAAGTAGTATTGTGTTCAGTTCTGGAGGCCATATCTCCATAAGGATATAAATACATTAGAGACTGTACAAAGAGGAGCAACTAAAATGGTGCATGGCCTACATCACAAAACATACCAGGTAAGACTAAAAGATCTTAATATATATATACTTTAGAGCAGAGAACCGAAAGGGGGGACATGATAGAAACTTTCAAACATATCAAGGGTTTTAACAAGGTACAGGTGGGAGACATTCTTCACAGGAAGAGGAGCAACAAAACACGAGGACACGAGGACATGCACTGAAACTAGAGGGAGGAAGATTCAGGGGAAATGTGAGGAAGAATTACTTCACAGAAAGAGTAGTAGATAAGTGGAATAGTCTACCATCAGAGGTGGTAGACGCAAATACAGTAGTACAATTTAAACATGCTTGGGATAAGCATATTGATATCCTTACAAAAAAATAAGGATCAAATATGGTTTGAGGTAACATGTTTAAAAAAAGGGGCAGACTAGATGGGCCAAGTGGTTCTTATCTGCCGTCAAATTCTATGTTTCTATGTTTCTATGGTGGAGCTCAGGACTCGTCTGCAGTTTTAGCCGAAGGGAGTTTCGGCAGTTCACCTTAACCAGCCTCTTGATATTTTGCTAAATCTTCTGATCTTTTATGCTGCATGTAAGATCAAAAGATTTACCAAAAGATCTGTGGGATCGCGCATCCGAACGAGATCGGCCGACGATAGATTGATTGTAAATATACTGATGATAGGTTGATGTATATAGGTATGTGTAGTATTGTTTATAAATATCAATGTACAGAATACTGTACCAGGAACATATTACCAAGCCTCTTAAATTTTCCAGGTGGGCCTTTTACATGATGCCAGTAATTGGGACAGCAGCTAACTACTGTGAAATCACCTTGAGTCCAAAATTCTACTGTAACATCTGCAATAACATGGAAATGAACAGTACCCTGGATAATTTTACAGATCTTACGATAAAGACCCTTCCTTCCTAAAATGTATAGGGATCATAAACCTGAAAACGGACTGGCATGAGTAGGTCATATAGAATGAATTTCTTATGAAGAAGGCAGATAGATGTACAGTCTAATATCCTTAATCTAATAGCAGTAAATTTGGACTTTGATTTAGATACATTTTTGTCAAAATAAATGAACAAGAAACTTGACCTATATTTTTCTGCAAAAGCAATATACTGTACAGTAAAGTTTACACGTGTTATCCTTTTGTGAACATTATACATTTATAAAAGTTTAACATAACAAATTGGCGTAAAAACTTCAAAGTCATGACCATTCACAAATAAAAGGTGATGAATGGGAAATGAAAAATAATAACTTACTGTCTTTGATCCATGGTGTGTAATGGGGTTATAAGGATTTTTTTTATTATTATTATTATTATTATTTGTATTCTTCCCCAACTCTGTTAGTTGTGTGATGTCCATGGATTGAAATTATCCATTGACAAATCATTGTTATGGCATTATATTTCTTTGTTTACTTACTGTACATAGTGAACGCTTTTTCTTAAGACTCAAGGGAATGCATAGTAGTCTAACTGTAATATGCAGCTCTTTATAACCTTTTTAAAAACTTTCTAGCTCTTTGACTTTAATCGAGAAGCTCACAAAAACTTAGATGATGGTTGCGAAGTACATAGTGCAAAATTATTAAAGTTCTAGTTCGGCAATATGTATTGCAACAACATTAATCTATCCTTCTAAGACTATCTTCTTTTCCTTTAAAAAGTATTTTTTTAAAAGATGAACATTTTTCCCTTGGTCATCTTATTTTTTTAAAGTGAGCTACACAAATTGTTTTGACACATTCTCAATTTAATTAGATCTATCCTTTGCACCTGCAGAATCTTGGAAAGTTCATTGTCTAAGCAGGGTGCTGATTAGATTACAGCTACAGTCATCTGCTTGCCTTCTAAGCAGACCAAAATCACATTCCCATGTCATTTGATTTTGAATAGGTGTTTAACACAAAGATACAAATTACATTCCACTCCTGTGCCATATGTTGTATCCAAGAAAATAATTATAACTGATCAATGGTTTAAGCTTTGTTCCAATAAATGAGTGCACAGTAGATCTACAATAATGATTAGAGGAAGGATAGATTGCAGTTAGATAGATGTTAGCATACCATACGCGACTCTGGGTGATAAAGTAACAGGATAGGTTTCTAATATTAGGAAAGAATTACATCACTTATTGGTGAGCATCAACACTAAAGGGGCGTACAAACGGGGAGATTTGCTGAGCAATGCTAGATCACTCAGATCGCCCAGCAAGATCGCTCAGCACACATCGCTGCACAGCGATGTGCCAGCGATGTGAGCTGAGCGATTTGTCTGGGCCAGTGTTCTCCGGACTGGCAATGTAACTAGATGTATCCAGCATGCTGGATATTAATCGCTGGGTGATAGCGATGGCCCCTACACACGGAGCAATGTAGGGGCATTTTCTAAGTGAAGATTGCTTAGAAAATGCCCTGAAATTGCCCCATGTGTAGGCCCCATAAGTCAACACAAACATTTTAGTGTTTAAAGCTATACAGGTTTGTTCACTAATGTTTGTGGCAATTTTATAGAGCAAAGAATTTAGAAAATTCCATGAACATTTAATTTTGAGAACTTTGTAATAAACAGAAAACCATTTTTACATAATACATGGTCATTAAAAAGCCATAACGTATAAAAAAAGGAACAATTTCTGAAACATTTTTCAAGGAGTATAAAATAATAAACTATAATGACAATGTACAAATACACTGTACTGTTATTTCAATTTTTAACTAACTTGAAAGCTTTACTGGCAATACAAGATTCTGTTTTTCCACATTGTAACTCATTTCAATGTACAATAGAATATCCGATATACTGTACATACATATTCATTATTAATGGTTTTTCATTTAATAATTGTTTAAATAATGTACTTTTTAATTAAATCTATTAGATGAAGTGAAGACACTACCTGACAGCACAGATATAGTCAGGAAGTCACAAAATGAAGGGGACAAAGAATCATAAAGAGAAACATCCGGGAAATCCAGTCAATCCCACACTTAAACATAACAGTAATTATTTTTTTTTCTACAAAACAAATATCCAGAAAAAGAAAAGTGAAAGAGAAAATTAGAGATACTCTAATGGTGTGTACACACTTGTACAATGTGCATGAGATTTTGACTATATAGTCAAAAACTCATCTGGATCGCATGCAGATCGCACAGGTTTTAACCCTTGCGATCCCGATGCAATCACAACGCACACTACCTTATCGCAGCCAGAAAGTCTTGGCTGCATAGACTATATAGTGCAGATCTGCACTATATAGTCTAAATTGTATGCAGATAGTCTAAATTGTATATATTGTATGCAGATAGTCTAAATTGTAATATAGTCTAAATTGTACAAGTGTGTACACACCATTAGACTATATTACAATTTAGACTATCTGCAAGACTTTTTGGCTGTGATACGGGAGCGCGCATCGGGATCGCAAGGGTTAAAACCTGTGCGATCTGCATGAGATCCAGATGAGATTTTGACTATATAGTCAAAATCTCATGCACATTGTACAAGTGTGTACACACCATAAATTGTACAAGTGTGTACACACCATAAATTGTACAAGTGTGTACACACCATAAGAACCAGGGGCAGATTGGGAATTGAAAGTAGCACTGGAACATTTTTGCAGGCATGACCTGACATGGGGTCTGATTCAGACCTGATCGCTGATCTACAAAGTTGGATAGCCACCACCCAGACAGAAGGAAAACCCTTCCCATGCTAATCGGTGAATAAATTGTGAAATTATCACAATTTGCTATCGACTTGAAAATCCATATGCAATTCATGAACCATCAAAAGATTTGGTACTCTTTACCTAGCACGGCGCCCACGATGTCCATTGCGGTCATCGGGGGTAAAAAATCGCGGGCATCGCGGCCATCGCATGCACTAAAAAATCGGGTGCGACACGATGCCCGCGCTGCCCGCGATTTCCCATAGGGATCAATGTTAAAAGTGTGATTGGACGCGATTTTACTGTTCAATGCCTCAATGCCCGCAATTTTTCCATAGGAAACAATGTTAAATGGGCCACAGAGCCCTAATAGTCCCCCTGAAGTCTGAAATGGCCCCCACAATTGTTAACGCCACCCCACGATCAACGTGAACCCGAAGCGTGGCGAGCGCAGCGAGCCCGCGAGGGGCGGCGGTACGCGTCCTCCGACCTTTTCATACCCCCACTATCCACGTTGGCGTGGAGTTGAGAATAGAATAGTGTGGCGAGCGCAGCGAGCCACCGAGCCTGAAGCGTGGCGAGCGCAGCGGATACCTGTGAAGCCCGCGAAGGGACGCGTTTACCTGTGAAGGTATCCGCGTCCCCTCGTGGGGCTCGCTGCGCTCGCCACGCTTCCGGCTCGGTGGCTCGCTGCGCTCGCCACAATATTCTATTCTCAACTCCACGCCGACGTGGATAGTGGGGGTATGAAAAGGTCGGAGGACGCGTACCGCCGCCCCTCGCGGGCACACTGCGCTCGCCACGCTTCGGGTTCACGTTGATCGTGTGGTGGCGTTAACTATTGTGGGGGCCATTTCAGACTTCAGGGGGACTATTTGGGCTCTGTGGCCCATTTAACATTGTTTCCTATGGAAAAATCGCGGGCATTGAGGCATTGAACAGTAAAATCGCGTCCAATAACACTTTTAACATTGTTCCCTATGGAAAATCGTGGGCATCTCGGCCATCGCGTCGCACCCGTTTTTTAGTGCATTTGATGGCCGCGATGCCCGCGATGGGCGCCGTACTAGGTAAAGAGTACCAAAGATTTTTCCAATTGTGAGTAAAGCTGGCCATACACCAGGACGACCTGCAAACAACCTGTTCGTCTCATCTGGAAGCCGATCTCACGACCTGCGGCATAGCGCATCATGCAATTGTGTGCACATGATGTTACACAATCCGTCGCACGGCCAGTTGAGATTGGACGGTTGGTTCAAATCTCGTTTTAGTGTATGGGGGACTTATGTCTGACACTTGAACAACTCTGCAATTGATATTGTAGAAAGAAAAAAGATAACTCTTTTTTTAGGGGCACTAACTTGTTAAAATAAATTTTATATTTTAATATATATTATTAAATGATCCCATGCACTATCCGGCACAGTTGTCCCTGGGAGCCCAAGGTACGGAGAAAAAGAGAAAGAGAAAAACACAGTATAGACAGAAAGAGAGGAAGATAACGTGTTATAATTAAATGTGAATATACAAATAGTGCCTGTATGTCCCCTTTCAAGGGACTATTCTGAGCTCGCACTAATCAGCCCGACATCAGCGCCCTCCTTCACTCAATCATATGAGGCGGGGCTGCAGTGATTTAGCGTGAAAACAGCATAGGTGCACACTTCAATGATTTTTGTTTCAGCTTTTTACGATCAGTGGTTCCCATATATGGTCCTTCGTAGAACCCTTTGGGTCAATGATAAATAAAGCTGAGTTTTTTTGGGTTGCTAAGCTGTGAAACAATTGTGTCGTATAACAAAAGTTACAAGTGAATAATTACAAAAAAGTATATATATATATATATATATATATATATATATATATATATAGTGAATGGCGAAAATATCGTTTTGCAGTGGTGTCAGCCACTTGAGGAAGACCCCAATATCATATCAATATATGTCTATTTCATTTCAATACATTTCTATTTTTGCAGATAGGAGGGTGGAGAAAAGTGTATGCACCCCTAGAGTCCCAACTGATCCCTGCTTGGTTGTGTGCCACTAGGACAGTGAACGATCCAGCAGTGTACAGATTAAGGGGCTACTATTATGGGGGCAAATGAAGAAAGATGACTGGGATCTGCTTTTGGGGCTCAGCTACCTGGATCACCCCTGTTGAAATCTCAGCGCAGGGGATCACTCTCTGGCTGGCCGCAATGAGAGTCCCTTAGAGGGAGAAAAGGGGATAGTCCTAATAAGGTGATTTTGAGGTTAATTAAATATTCTGTGATAATGACTCAATTTATCTCAATTGTCTACAGATGACCATGAGATGTTTGGTAATTACATCTCATTCCCTCTTTACTCACTGCTATGAAATCTTTTGCAAAGTTATTTCAGCGGTTGCCGGAACGATATTTAATTTATATCGCTATATCAAACTGTCAGCAGAGAGAGAGTAGGGTGGTATCGTTAGAAAAGTTTTTCACAATTTTTGCATAATTCACCCTCACATAGACAAATTGCATATCAAACACTGCAGGCAAATTCCAAAGCCATCGAAAAATAGTCCCCTATCCACATCATCAGGGAGTACTCTAATAGGTTAATCATAGGCTTTGCAATACTGTTACAATTTTCATTTAGCCATAGTGTCAGCTCACAAGGAGGGGAAAATTATGACCTGGGGTTTAAATCACAATGTTGGTGTACATTCACCCTGTCAGAGCACCTTTACCCTCTCAGAACCAAGCTATATGCACAATTGCAGTAGATTTTGCAGTTGTCAATCATCGACTCTGCAATGTTGACATAATGTCGACTGAGGAGTGGATGGTCATAGCAGAGTCAAAATCACAGTTTGAACAATTTTAGAATACACCCTCTTTCAAAATACCTTTACCCTCTAAATAAACGTACTCCATACATAGTTGCAGTAGATTTTTGCGGCTCTTAGAGTATCCCTATTTACATCACTAGGGATTCACTCATGCACAATTATTTAAACAATTAAGTATTACAGCCCAAAAAATGCTACTTAGCCTCCTAAGGTCCGCTCAAATACACATCGCCGGGGTCTCCTCAGTGGCCGCCATACCACCTAACTGGACGCGCGTTTCGCCGTTAAAACGTTTCGCCGTTAAAACCAGGCTTGTTCACACTGGTGAACAAGCCTGGTTTTAACGGCGAAATGCGCGTCCAGTTAGGTGGTATGGCGGCCACTGAGGAGACCCCGGCGATGTGTATTTGAGCGGACCTTAGGAGGCTAAGTAGCATTTTTTGGGCTGTAATACTTAATTGTTTAAATAATTGTGCATGAGTGAATCCCTAGTGATGTGAATAGGGATACTCTAAGAGCCGCAAAAATCTACTGCAACTATGTATGGAGTACGTTTATTTAGAGGGTAAAGGTGTTTTGAAAGAGGGTGTATTCTAAAATTGTTCAAACTGTGATTTTGACTCTCTGCTATGACCATCCACTCCTCAGTCGACATTATGTCAACATTGCAGAGTTGATGATTGACAACTGCAAAATCTACTGCAATTGTGCATATAGCTTGGTTCTGAGAGGGTAAAGGTGCTCTGACAGGGTGAATGTACACCAACATTGTGATTTAAACCCCAGGTCATAATTTTCCCCTCCTTGTGAGCTGACACTATGGCTAAATGAAAATTGTAACAGTATTGCAAAGCCTATGATTAACCTATTGGAGTACTCCCTGATGATGTGGATAGGGGACTATTTTTCGATGGCTTTGGAATTTGCCTGCAGTGTTTGATATGCAATTTGTCTATGTGATGGTGAATTATGCAAAAATTGTGAAAAACTTTTCTAACGATACCACCCTACTCTCTCTCTCTGCTGACAGTTTGATATAGCGATATAAATTAAATATCGTTCCGGCAACCGCTGAAATAACTTTGCAAAAGATTTCATAGCAGTGAGTAAAGAGGGAATGAGATGTAATTACCAAACATCTCATGGTCATCTGTAGACAATTGAGATAAATTGAGTCATTATCACAGAATATTTAATTAACCTCAAAATCACCTTATTAGGACTATCCCCTTTTCTCCCTCTAAGGGACTCTCATTGCGGCCAGCCAGAGATTGATCCCCTGCGCTGAGATTTCAACAGGGGTGATCCAGGTAGCTGAGCCCCAAAAGCAGATCCCAGTCATCTTTCTTCATTTGCCCCCATAATAGTAGCCCCTTAATCTGTACACTGCTGGATCGTTCACTGCCCTAGTGGCACACGACCAAGCAGGGATCAGTTGGGACTCTAGGGGTGCATACACTTTTCTCCACCTTCCTATCTGCAAAAATAGAAATGTATTGAAATGAAATAGACATATATTGATATGATATTGGTGTCTTCCTCAAGTGGCTGACACCACTGCAAAACGATATTTTCGCCATTCACTATATATATAATATATATATATATATATATATATATATATATATATATATATATACTTTTTTGTAATTATTCACTTGTAACTTTTGTTATACGACACAATTGTTTCACAGTTTAGCAACCCAAAAAACTCAGCTTTATTTATCATTGACCCAAAGGGTTCTGCGATGGACCATATATGGGAACCACTGATCGTAAAAAGCTGAAACAAAAATCATTTTTGAAGTGTGCACCTATGCTGTTTTCACGCTAAATCACTGCAGCCCCGCCTCATATGATTGAGTGAAGGAGGGCGCTGATGTCGGGCTGATTAGTGCGAGCTCAGAATAGTCCCTTGAAAGGGGACATACAGGCACTATTTGTATATTCACATTTAATTATAACACGTTATCTTCCTCTCTTTCTGTCTATACTGTGTTTTTCTCTTTCTCTTTTTCTCCGTACCTTGGGCTCCCAGGGACAACTGTGCCGGATAGTGCATGGGATCATTTAATAATATATATTAAAATATTTAATTTATTTTAACAAGTTAGTGCCCCTAAAAAAAGAGTTATCTTTTTTCTTTCTACAATATATGGTTACTTATAACTCTAGGGAGCACCACCAACAAACTTATGTGAGGTATCTATACCCATATTAACATACAAGTTGGTTCATTTATTCACGTTAAATTAACTGTCAGTGCAAGCCACGCTCTCCTTTTTTGCAACTCTGCAATTGAGACAGGCTGATCGAGGCCGACAATCCCTCCATTAAAATGCTAGGGCACATCTGCATTTTTTCTGACTGTCCCAGAAAATTGTAAGTGTCCACCCCCAAATGACGACTTCCTGTCAAATTGCAGAGGGATTGCAATGACAATCCATTTGATATTTCTGTCACTGTTTGGGATCGTGCATGCATTATCACTCGATCAGCAAAAAAATCTAAATCAGGCCCTTGGTCAGCACCAAAGGTGCTACATGCTGTGTAGCCATGCAGCATCACTGGATAGCAGAATTATTTTATTGCTCAGTGGGGGGGCATTCGTCTGGGTGACATTTACCTGCTCGCAAGGTAGCAAATATACGCAGCCTGGCGAGTAGGTCTGAATAAGGCTCTTGTTTTAAGACCATTTCAGACCAGTGCTTCTTGCTTCTGTACCTGCCTTTGCTACTGTTCAATCAGCACTGCTTGCTGCTTAGTTCAGAAACAAAGGAGGTATCAATAAGCAATGGTCTGTTGATACAAAACAATGCAGAACCCAAACTAATACATATTTGGCTATGTGTGTGATATGATTGCATCGTCCTGCACCCGCTACAGGAAGCTGAGTTTATAATTGTATGAACTGTGAAATTATTCCATTACTGGAAAATGATCCATGATGGAATGCAAACAGCAAATGGTAGTATATAGCATCACCTATGGGTGTGGTATAGCGGTCTGACAATCGCGATCCTGACCTGATGGTCAGTATACCAACATCGGAATCCCGACTGCCGGTGCTGCGACAGGGGGGCCAGCACAAAGATGCTCCTTGTGGGAATGCTGCACTCGCCACACTGCGGGCTCAGTGGCTTTCTTCAGTGGACCCCCACAAGGCAAAAATAGCCCCTGTCAGTCGGGATCCCAACCGTTGGCATTTAAACAGTCGATATACCAATGTCAGAGTACTGACCATTGGAATCCTGAATGTCGGGCAGTCATCTGGCACCCATCACCTATACACTTTTACCTGCCCTTATAAATGACCATAATGTACAAGCAATGTGGTTTTGTTTGCTTTGGATATTTTTAAATAAACTAATTTGCTGAATCCACATAGTACTAGAACAGAAAATCGCTAACTATTTAATCAGCAAATTGGAAGCTGTTCTTGAATGGAATCACAAACCATTTGGTTTTATAATAACTTAATGTCATTAAAAATACTGCAGTTTCAGATACTTTAATAATTGGCTTACATAAGGATTTTTGTTAAAATATCCAGGCATAGTAATAATCTAATCAGATTCCCTCATTGACATTTTGAATTCTATATCATGGCTATCAATTTAATTTTGAATAATATTATACTTTACACTGTAAAATGAATACAGGTCATAAGCATTTAATTGTAAATTGTATATGGTAAATGGTAAAGATGAACAAAGTGTTAATATTTTATCTACAATATATTTGCCCATGGCAATTTCCATGTTATGCAATTGGAATACAGCCTTAAGTAGATATGATCGGTGAAGCTAAATTCAAATTGTGAAACGTTTTAAGTTCAATCTTCAAGATCCACTTTTGTCATGCTAACCTATACATGCTATCTAAACAACAGCCAAGATATGTAGGGGTAAATTTACTAAGATTAGCGTTCTATCGAAGATGGTGATAACATGTAGCAGGATGCAATTTAAAGTCATGTGCAGATTTTTTGCCAAAAATGGCTGAAATCTTAAATTTGCAGATGTAGTAGCATGTGTTATGCGATGTATTTCTCAGTTTTTTACAGATGTTTTGCCATTAGCAATAAGTCAAATCGTAAATGTAGTAGGGTGCAAATGTCAAAATTGAAACCCAAATCTTACCACATTTTTTTTTTTTTAAATGGACCAGCTTCAGGCTGACGATATGCAATTTACAGGATCTGAAACATCATGGGTTTACTGGGGGAAGATGTCAAACAAATCTTATTGACTTTTTTGACTGGGTGACTAAAGTAATAGATCAAGGTGGGTCTGTAGATGTAGCTTATCTAGACTTTAGTATGGCTTTTGACACTGTCCCACATCGCAGACTGTTAAATAAACTTGAAAGCTTGGGATTGGATTTTAAGACAGTTGAATGGATAAGAGCGTGGTTGCAGGATAGAAAACAGAGAGTTGTAGTAAACTGAGTACAGTCAAAGAAGGGAAAAGTTACAAGTGGGGTACCCCAGGGATCTGTACTTGGACCAGTGCTTTTTAATAACTTTAATGGTGATATTGCAAATGGAATTGAGGGTAAAATGTACCTTTTTGCAGATGACACAAAGGTATGCCACAGGGTAGACACACCCGGAGGGGTAAAACAAATGATTGATGATCTAGGTAGATTAGAGGAAGAGCATGGCAACTACAGTTTAATGCCAAAAAATCATGCGCTTGGGTCTCAAAAATCCAAAAACTAAATTTAGTATAAATGGCACTATAATGGAAACTACTGAGGAAGAGAGGGATCTAGGTGTAACTATTTCAGGGGACTTAAAGTTAGGTAGGCAATGCAACAAAGCAATGAAGAAGGCCAGTCAGATGCTTAGTTGCATAGATATAGGTATCAGCAGTACAAAGAAACAAGTAATAATGCCACTGTATAGGTCATTGCTACGACCTCATCTAGAGTACGGTGTTCAGTTCTGGAGGCCATATCTCCAGAAGGATATAAATACATTAGAGACCATACAAAGAAGGGGAACTAAAATGGTGCATGGCCTACATCACAAAACGTACCAGGAAAGACTAAAAGATCTAAATATGTATACCTTGGAGCAGAGAAGGGAAAGGGGGGACATGATAGAAACTTTCAAATATATCAAGGGCTTTAACAAGGTACAGGTGGGAGATATTCTTCACAGGAAGAGGAGCAGCAGAACAAGAGGACATGCACTAAAACTGGAGGGAGGTAGATTCAGGGGAAATGTGAGGAAGAACTACTTCACAGAAAGATTAGTAGATAAGTGGAATAGCCTCCCATCAGAGGTGGTAGAGGCAAATACAGTAGTACAATTTAAACATGCTTGGGATAGGCATATTGATATCCTTACAAAAAAATAAGGACCAAATATGGTTTGAGGTAACATGTTTAAAAAAGGGGCAGACTAGATGGGCCAAGTGGTTCTTATCTGCCATCAAATTCTATGGGGGAAATTTACTAATATGATTTAGTAGAAAAAAATTGTATTTTCCTACAAAAATACAAACTTTTGGGGGTGTATTCGTATTTTTGGCATTTACTATGCCAAAAATACAAATATTCATATTCATATTGATGGGACATTCGTATTTGTATTTACAAATACGAATGTCTACACCATCGATAGAATACGACAGGAATCAACATTCAAAAGAATGGTGGTTCCTCATTTACTAAGCAGCCATATTTATAATACAGCTGCTAATTGGCGTGAAACAGCCATGAAAATACGGCAGGAAAATACACTTTATTTTCCTGTCGTATTTGGTAGAAGCCTGCTCGGATCAGTCAGATCCGTGCATCCTTTAATGATTAAAAAATTGTAAAATAAATAAATTAATTAAAAAAACAGCGTGGGGGTCCCCCCCACAGCCGTAACCAGCCCCAGGCTGAAAGAGCCGGGGCCGGTAATTAAAAATCAGGGAACCCGACAAATAGGGGTTCCCCGATTTTTAACAACCAGCCCCAGGCTCCAGGTCCGGCGCTGGTTCCCAAAATACGGGGGACAAAATGACTAGGGGTCCCCCGTATTTTAAGAACCAGCCCCAGGCCAAACCAGCCAGCAGGGTAATGCCACAGCCGGAGGGAGATCTTTCATCCTCCGCGCCTCTAATCAGAATGATTCTATTGGCCGCTAGGCGGCCAATCAGGAGCTGAGAAAGTCGGCTCCTGATTGACATGGATGTATAACACATGTTTCCAGTGACAACTTGAAGATTAATAAACAAGTTCTGGATGAATATAGGTTGTTGGCTTCACTTGACATTGGATCTACATATTTATAGACTGTTTTCCATTTTTAATAGGCGCCATACCATAAGTGGGTGTTATTATTGTTGTAATTGTCTCCTAGCCCTCTGGGGACATTGTGGTAAGGCAGCCAACCTTAAAAGGTTCTTTAGTCTGTACAGCGCGATTATTGGCTTTTATATATATATATATATATATATATATATATGTAAACACAGGTGAGGGCTGTTTGCAATGGAGTTTTTGCAGTCTGGAGCAGAGCTCTGTGATATACTTCATTTGGAGGAGCTGCCCAGGAGAAGGGAGCATCAAGAGCACCAGATCTGGGTGCATATTCAGCTCCGCACTGGCCGTCGGTATTGTGCAAGGGTTGTCCTGAATGCCCTCACTAGCCAATAGGTGGAGAGCTTTGACATGTCTGAGGGTTGATTAGTTGTTAAGTGGTTTGTTAACTATTTCTGATGATTATGTTCCTCTGTAGGTGATTTGTTCATATTATCTAATCTATCCTAGCAAATAAGCATAATGCTATTTACATTGAAACTGCATGTATTACTATTGGATTGTTTTCCCATTTATCTGATAAGATGTCATTGTGTACAATATAAAGATGGCACACATGGTACTTAATGTGCAATTTCTTTTTTTAAATAATGTATTTAAATTTAAAAGGGTAAGCATGTGTTATTAATGAATATATTGTTGCTCTATCTACCATATATACTCGAGTATAAGCCTACTTTTTCAGAACAGTTTTTATGCTGAAAAAGCCCCCCTCGGCTTATACTCGAGTGATGGTCCCACTTGAGTCAATAAGTTTTCCCAGTTTTTTTGTTGCAAAATTAGGTGCCTCGGGTTATATTCGGGTCGACTTATACTTGAGTATATATGGTAATTATAATGTTTGAATCAACCTTGTGTAACTCATTTCCAACCTACAGTATATTCCAAATTCTGCAGGTGATTAAGGATATGGGTGTCACTCTTGGCTCAGGACACCTCTGCCAAATCCACAAGGTCCTTCACAGCACCACGATGCAAACATTGCTACCTGCAATGTTGTGGAGTGCACCTTTGGAGTGCTGAATGGTCGCTTTAGGTGGTTGGACTGATCATGAGGTTTGTGGCTGCCACCAGGTGTCTGAATACTATGGCATGGTGGGATGATTGGTGGCGTGCTTCCAAGTGTTTTGGAGATGCTACTTATGGTAGAGGCAGCTGGGGAAAAAAACGCTTTGGCTGGGGCCACTTAAGTGAGTATGAAAAGGTAATAAAGCTTGGGTTTGCATGTTAGTGGCAGCAATTAGGGCCGCAATGGCCAAATCCTGTGCTCTAATTGCCTGAGAGTTGTCAGAGAGGCGTAGATCTTTTGAACAATATCGCCTAGTGTGTATGAGGTTTACGTTTCAATCAACCTTGCTTGTTTCTCATTCCATTTACAGTTTTGGCATTATATTTTCTCACAGAATACACCTGGTGAAGTAAAATTGCAGCAAATTGTATAATTGGCAATATACATTTTCATAATTGAAAAAAAAAACCCTGCATTTTCTTTTGTAATGGATACAGTATGTCAAAGTTATTTGTCACAGCAAATGAATCCAGTATCATCGTGATATTTTTATTCTAGAACTATAACTTTTTGGATTGAGTCTTTTAACCATCAAGTCAATTTCATAACACACCCATCACATTGTGTTGGATGCATTCCAGTCAATGAACCAAGACAATTTCCTATCTTGTTTCTTATAATTGAGTGCAAAGTAAAGCCATTAGATTGGGCACGAAGGGTTGTGAAAGTAATTAATGTCTATCTATTTCACAGGAACCTGGAGATGGAGTGAAATCATACAAACCGACCTCATAAGCTCCATCTTGAGTTTGCCTGTCAATACTTTGTTAATGTAGCAGTGCAAAGTCTTCCAAGACTCTAAATGGAAATTTCACATTGGAAGAAAAGCTGAATGAGGTAGGACTAATTAATAAGCTCAGCTTGTCCATAGATGACAATTCAAAATAGACTCACACCATTTTCATTCCACATGAACTGATATAATTTTATGGATTTACTAAGATTCATATTGATGACAAAATAAGGCTTTAAAAAATGGTTTATATTGCATTGTACCCATGTGTTGATTATTATTATTATTATTATTATTATTATTATTATTATTATTATTATTATTATTATTATTATCATTATTATTATTATCAATAACATTAATATTATCCTTTATTTATATGGCACTGCAAAGGTTCTGCAGTGCCAAATTACATCTACATCAACATCAAAAAAATTGATTATTTGTATTGATACTCAGAAATATATAATAATAATAATTATAATACTTTTATTTATATGGTTTCAATAGGACTCAAGGTGCTTCATACCGTACAGGTTGAGTATCCCTTATCCAAAATGCTTGGGACCACAAGCATTTTGGATAAGGGATTTTTCCAGATTTTGGAATATTTTTTTCTTCCATACTTACCTGGTCCCCGGGTGGTGCCCTGATGGTCCCCCAATGTCTACGGTGTCCCCCGGTGTCCACAGCAGCTGCCAGGATGCTCTTCAGTGGCATCTCCGGTCCCAGGGGTGCATTGTGCGAGTGTGCGGGTGCTCCAGTGACATTGACAAAACTAACAACACAAGTAAAATGTTGACATCAATATGTGTACATGGACACCGTATACAGTAGTTGTGGTTATGGTATATTAGATCTACATTATCCAGGTCTACAGTCATATCAAAGGGTCAAAAGGTGAACAGCGAAAAGGTCAACAGGGTCCAAAGGTCAACAGACAATAGGTCGACAGGGTCAACAGGTCGACATCCAAAATGTCAACATGGGCAAAAGGTCAAAATGGAAAGGTTCGGCATGACATGTATACTATGAAAAAAAGAGCCAATCAGCTCCTACCTGCCATGTCACAGACTGTGTTTAAAAAATGTCAGGCAGGAGCTGATTGGCTAGTTGTTTATCACTCTCCATTTTATCACTGTTGAAGCTCAGTGCATCTGGCCCATGATCTCTTATGTACAGCAACTGCGTCCACCTGTGAATCAGGCTATTAGGGCATTATACCAAAATGTTTTTTGCTTTTCGAAGCTTCCAAGCTAAAATAATCTGATGCTGTTTTTTTTTAATTACTTTGGCATAGGTCCTCTAATACTGTACTATTATTACATGCAGAATTAAAAAAGAAAATGATGCAAATATAGTAATAAATTCAATCATTACTGTCGCACTCTATTAGTTATACATTCTTCAACACAAAAGAAATCTATTCTGTGGGTGAATTGTGGGAAAGACGCAGTTTATGTTCATTTTCATTGACTATATGTATGAATGTTCTCAATTTCTAAAGAATATATTTAAGGCGACACTGCACATTGTATAATCCATAACCTCATAAAGGGCAGAGCAATTTTGTGATTAATTTTGAAAAAATTATTATTTTACAGCACCTGTATGGTTGTAAAAGTCTTAACAATGCCTTTTTTTTTGTGAAAGACTAAAAGAAAGATTTATTTAACAATATATACAATGCATGTCTACTGTCACGCAGAGCAATTATTTGCTTTCATTAGGTGGTGATGTAGGTGGGCGTTAATGCATTTTTACTTTACTCGTGTGGTGATATAGTGGAGAAATAAAAGGTCATTATAGTCAAGAAACGACTGTATATTTAGCATATTTAGACACTAAAGATATTTTAGCTAGACTACATTTGGTTGTTTATTATAATTACTTTGGGCCAACAGAGTTTATATGTAAGATATTTGACTACTATCCCAGATTATTTGGGAGACTCAAACATTTCAGGTAGCTCTTTCAAACCCCAGGGAGTGTAAACCAGCTACGATACATAGATTCCACCTACTTGTATATCATAGTGGGTTGTCTGGACATTGATTTCACAATTCCCAGTTAATCAAGGAAATGTTAATGTCAGCTTCACCCATCTACAGGATCTCCTTTAGGGGTCATATAAAAAGTAGGTAAGAATGATGTGTTTCCACTTTTTAATTCTTTATCAAGCATTTATGAATATTTTTTCAAAGCACTCACTGAACTTACTTCTTTGATCCTAAAATTAGTTCTATATCTCTATATTCAACTTCAAAAGTGTTGGAATATTTTATATATATATATATATGCAAAAAGGGGGGTTGACCTTGATCGCGCTTCCAATAGTTGGGAGCTTCGACCTCTACAGAATCTCCCCTGTTAGTGGGAGATGAGACAGAAACAAGCAGTAGGAGCGTAGAGGGAGCTGTTGGAAGTACCTCCACCTTCAGTATTACAATAAAGGTGAACAATGATACAAGGATGTATAAATAACATTTATTAAAAATAAGAAGACATCTGCTTGATTCCAATGTAATAGATGAATCACCAGAACAGAACCCAACGCGTTTCGTCTCCGAAGAGACTTCCTCAGGGGTATACAAGAAGAGCGGTATTCTAAAACAATCTTTAAAAATTCATGATGGGATAAGGTGTCTCTATAGAGATCCGATACGGAATAGCCTCGATATCGGCACTTATGTATATATATTAGATTCGGTCTGGCAATCCCACAGTTTAAAGCAACTGCCCCGGTGCCTTCCCCTGAGATTAATTTAAATAGATGTAGTGTAGAAAGTGGCTCCCGAAGTCTGGGTTATCAACAAAAAATACTGTATTGCAATGTTTCAGGACTCACAGGTCCCCTTTTCAAAGTGTGAGAACAAACAACTAGTGTAAACATCTTACCTTATAAACAGGTGCAGAAAGAAAGAAACCCCCCTTCCGATTGGGCCGCCGCGCATTACAGGAGCCGGAAACTATCACTGACACTTCCGGTCCTGCCCCGCTTATTATGCTAGCTGCTTTCCGTGGTGACCTGACACCTGGCCAAAGTGTGGGATGGTTACCACTGTTAACCGGCGCCAGAGGGTTGAAAGAAAACCTGGGTTTGCAGTGCTTTTTATAAAGGTTTATGAACTGTATAAAATGTTTACGTTATCTTAAGTTTTGTCTGCATATTTAATAGTACATTTACATATTTCAGTCTTTCTGCAAAAGTATTTTCAGACTCTTATATTTTTGGTTTGTTATCCTACACTGCTAAAAATGTAAAATATTTTAAGTAAATTTTTTTATACTTTTTGGCAGCACCTCCTACTTTGATCTCAAGGCTTTGATCCTGTGTGTGAGTGTCTTCTTTATATCTAACATTGCTAAGCAGCAAGTTGACAATTTGTTATGACGTCACCATTGTGAGACATGGAGACACTTCTCAGTCATTAAGGACGGCTGCACGCACATTGGGTGTGAGTAATGTTTTTAATGAGGTTTTTAATGATGCTATTGTTCTGATTGGTGTGTGTTTCATATGCTATTTTATTACACTTGCTTGTCCCTGAAGATGTGGGGTTTGCCCCGAAATGGCTTTGGCTTCCTAATAAAGGACGAAGTTTTTCCATCGTCGTGAGTCCGTGGAGTGCTGCTTTTTCAATACTTTGCTATTTTGGACCTATGCAATAGGCCAAATTGGGGTGCCCCAAGAAGGCACCCCAGCAAGTAATCGCTGTTTACTGGAGTGTTTGAGTCCTGGACTTGTTTGCTCTGTATACAAAATTTAGGAGTGTGCTCCATTCTTGCATGGGCTGGTGAAACTATTGCCAGCCCCTGCCAGTCACCAGCTCCCACCAGTGGGCGCACAAGAAACTTGCATGCCCAGTGGCGATGGAGCTCTTCTCCACCGCCTGCCGCCTCCCCCGCTGCCAGAGCCAGTCCCCACTGCCGCTCAAAACCCCCCCTAACCCTGCCTGTCTCCCTGAGACACACGTGCACCCCAGTTTAATGGTGTCCCTCTCAGAGGGGATGTTCTGGCAGGCGCTGGGTAACAATGAAAGGGCCTCCATCTGTATATTTATTTATTAACAGTTTCTTATATAGCGCATACATGTGTATATACAGTAGATGGAGTGCCTCCCAGCCAGCTATGGGAATCACCAGATTCCCTGAGCTAGCGCGGGCTGGCGGCGAGGCGCTCCATCTGATGGGGATGTGCAAGCGTCTCACACGCTTGCGCGTCTCCTTCACACAGCGGCGGGGAGCGGATTCCCATCTCCACTTAAGGGAGACAGGCAGGGTTAGATGGGGGTGCAGGCAGCCAAGGGGGATAGACGGGGTGCAGCGGAGGGTGGCGGAGGGCGTCGACCACCCAGTTGTGTGCACGTTATTTTGTCAGCCCGAGTGAGTGCCGCAGTATAGACTGTCTATTTATCCCGTTAGTGCGCTGCACCCCGGCAAATTACCCTCCCCTATCTGCTATATATAAGCCCGAGTGAGCCTAGACTGTCTATATCTATCTATTACTGTATATTTAACTGCACTAGTTATACTAGGAGACTGCTGCATTTTACTTTATTAAATTATACAGTACCTATATATAATTAAAGTCTGGCGGGAAGTTATGATCTATTAGTCAGCCGTCTGGGGCATGTTTTTTACCATTATCACAGCTCAGTAAGCTGAATGACCACAGAATAAGCTGTTACACATATTAGATATTCAAAATGAGAAATTAATTTAGTTTTTATTGGAATGTAATGGCATTGGCCAGCTGGTAGATAGCATTTTCTATTGAATACAAGGCAGTTCTATATTTAACAAGGCATACTGTCATCTCCCTTTACCAGCAGTGGATATCAATGATACCACCGTGTAAATGTCACCCTAATCCAATTAATTGCCTTTTTATAGAAAAACTTAGCATTTTGTTATAGCCATTCATTTTTTTAATATAACATTTATATGCTTTCCCAGAATGGACTATTAACATGAAAAAAAATTATAATAATCCACCTATTAATAAATTAAACAAAAAAAATGTACAAAGAGCTTAAAACATGAGCAGATGTACTGTAAGGTCTACAAAAAAAAACTAATCGGTGTCATTAGCTAATATATTTACACATAGGAAGCCAAACTTGTCATGCAATGGTCACGTCACATCTGAAAAATGACTGAATGTAAAAATACATTGTTCTCAAGTGCATTCTGAATGCAGCAATAATCCTAAACTCTATAGCAATTAAAACGATGAGAACATTATTAGAGGTTACTGTTTTTAGAATTTCATAGTGGATGGATGAGTGGATACCATTGCATAGGTAAAACATTATTGGAATCATGAATGTACACACACAGACATGAAATGGTTAAAATTAGCAGCACCATAGAGTGTATAAAATTCCTTAAGTGCAGTATAAGTTTAAAGGTGCCCATACAATATCGTATACAATATCGCATATCATCGCATTGCATAGGTTTTGTAATGCAATGTGATGAGATGAGATCTAGTACAAAAAGTATGTGTAGCACATACTTTTTGAGCTGTGCGATGAGATGTGTGACGGGAGCGCACATCTCATCGCACCCAACAATTGTACCGTGTATGGGTACCTTTAGAAGATTGTAACACCAGGAGAACAGAGCATGTTTATGTTAAGTATAGATGAGCAATGTGAAATTAAGGCCATGATTCAGAGATGTACTGTATGCTGCAGCATCAACTTTACACCCATAACTGGATTTAAGGATGGCATAATGTGCAAATGCTGCTTTCAGCCTTCCCTTTGTTCATTAGAAAGCCTTTTTTGCACCCAGTAATGCAGTATCAATGTTTTCTAGGCAGTACACCATCAACACACAGCCACATCCAGGGCTGGCTCTACCATTAGGCAGCTTTAGGCAGCTGCCTAGGGCGCCAGGATCTGGGGGGGCGCCACCAAGTCTATTAAGGATGTCTGAGGATCCTTGTTGTACTTAATGCAGGGGGCATTAAGTACCCCCATACTTTCCCTTGAGGCATACTTCCCTACTTTGCTGCCTCCTCCTTATACCATATTGTTGGTGGCAAAGGGGGCCTCCAGGGAAAGCAGGGGACTTGCCCACCTTCCCAAGGTGGGGCTGGGAGGACCACCCAATTTTTGGGAGCCCCCCTGCCATTCCAGAATGTTTGTCAAGTATGCCTTAAGTGGTTGGAAAGTGGGTATTGGTGGCAATATAGGGGAGAGGGAGGGGGGTGCAGTAAGTTGAAGTTTTGCCTAGGGTGCTGTGAAGCCTTACACCTGCCCTGATTATCAGGGGTGCCGAGAGAAAGGGGTAGGGGGTACAAATTACCCAGGCCAAAGTCTGATGGAAGGGCCCAGTGGGGGCCCCTGGCCCCCTCCCCTTAAGTGACAGCAGCAGCTGCAGCTCTTCTCCTCTGCCCAGCACACACTGCTTTGTACTGGGTTGCAGTGTGGCCATGGAGGTGCTTAAAATACAATATTTTCTCAGGATTTTTTTTTAAGGGTATAATGTGAATAGTGTGAGGAGTAATGTATATAAGGTAAAGTGGTACTACTGTGTGATATAATGTGAATAAGGGACACCATCACATGATATAATGTGAATAAAGTTGCACTACTGTGTGGCATAATTTGAATTGGGGGTACTATTGTGTGGCCATGCCCCTTCCCAGCAAGAACACACCCAAATGTGTGCGCTGTTTCTATTTAAAATATTGCGGGAAGGGGCACCAAAATGAATAATGCTATGATGAGGGTTGATGGTGCTGGGAAAGGGGAGCAGGGTCAGAGGCGGAACTAGTGGCGGTGCTAGGGGGCACCAGCCAAAATCTTGCCTAGGGCGTCATTTAGGCTAGGGCCGGCTCTGGCCACATCCAGCATTGGTACATGCGCCAGACCTATGACAGATGTACTGTTTCCTTTCTCTGAGGAAGTGGCTCTGTGTCTGAGAATGTAGCCCGCCCAAGGCCCTGTATATGGCCGGTCGAGCCATATTATCACATGGGAAACCTGCAGCCATGGCATAGAGATGGCGGCATCGTGAAACCCCTGGTAGTGTGTGGCATTTGTAAGGGGTAATTTTGTTAGGCATAATATGGTGTCAAGTGCATTCATTTGTGGGGCATATTATGTGTGTACAGGGCAGTATCGTGTCAGTGTAAGATAGTCCTGCAAGTCCTATCCCTTTCAAGATGGCAACGCACCCTGTAACAAGTCCACACCCTTTGTTGTGCATGGACAACTTCTGAACATTCTTTTTTTTTTTTTTACAATGTCTATTGGGGGGGGGGGGGGGCAGTTGTAAGTGTTCTCACTTGGAGCCAAACTGTCTAAAATCAGCCTTTGGAACACTCATTACTTTGCATCTCCAGTTCTGATACTATCTCTATCTCTTTGTACGTACACTCAGGATAACTCTTTTGGGGATTCTGGAATATATCACATATGCGAAAACAAATAGTCGCTCAACTGCACAAACATCTTCATTGAGTGTAGTTTGCATGAACAATTACTCCCAAAGACCGGAAGAACGAAAAAATTACAGCCCATACAAAATATTAACGCAATGAGCTAAGACCCCTCTACATTAAAACACTCTGAAGCTTAGCTAACAGTAACCCAATAACCACCCCTTGGGCCTCATGAAGGACTTACCACTGAGCAACAGAATATAATGACTCATACTGAGCCAATAATAATTGATTTTCTCCTCCACTATTTATTGTTTAATACTTATCCAACATCAATCACTGTATCCTCATCCTTCCTTATGAAACACACATCTAACCTCACTATCATTCACTATTAACAAGCCATCTTTTATCATTAATGACCTTTAATCATTGTAATTCTTCATCAATTACCCTAATCATCATTCTCTTTTATCACCAACATCTTCATAGTATCACCACCCCTTCAGCAGCAACTTTGGCCCTTATTCTGAATCGGACGGTACGGCCCGCGTGCGGCCGTACCGCCGATGTTTTTAGTCTGCACATGCGCAGAGGTCAATCTGCGCATGTGCAGCCCCATTCGCCGCAGACGTATTTCGTCCGCCGCAAAGGGGGCGTATAGGGGCGTGAGGGGCTTCATACCCTCATTTCCCTATGTATACGCCCCGCGTTTCATGGGCGTTCCCATGCAAACGCGGGGCGTATGCATGCTAATCAGGGTATGACGCCACTGATGGGGGCGGAAAGCTGACGTCGCCGGATGTCAGCTCTCAGCCCCCATACAAGCTATCACACGGACGATTGTCCGTGTGGTCTCAGCTTGCGGGAGCTGCTGTGGCGTGCGGCCCTGCCTTCGATGGTCGACGACCATCGAATGCAGGGGGCAGCTCCCACCATGGTGGAGGCGTACGCCCCACCATTTTTATGCGGATCGCCAGCCGTCCGTGTACGGACGGCCGTGGCGATCCGTCTCGTGGGCGGGGATTGGTTTGTGCGGCCGGAGCACCGTGTGCGGCTCCGGCCGCACCAACCAGAAAAAGGGCCTTTGTCTTTATCTGCATTTATCCAGGGTGTTACTGACCATATGGTAGCCTTTACATGCCATCTCATGCTCTGCTCAGCCTAGTAGCTAAGTAACCTTAGCTCTGGTCTTCTGTCAATGTCTTACAAGATGATAACATCAAGGGTGACATTTAATGGGATGAGATTTTTAGTCACTTTCCTAAATAACCCATTATCGCACTTTTTAAAATCAATTTTTTTGCCACGTATTTGCATATTTAATGAGCTGCGCGTTCCAGGCAAAAAAAATTCTGATAAAGTGCGATTTTTAGTCATGAAAGTGTGTGACTTTTAGTCACAAAAATGTGCGAATTTGAGGAAATGTGCGATTTTGTGTTAAAAAATTGGGGAAAAAATAGCGTGAGGTCCCCCCTCCTGAGCATCTGGGGGTCACCTGTATTTTTGGAACCAGGTCCGGCTCAATGAATCCGGGGCTGGTTATGCTCAGGAAGGGGGGGCCTCACACCATTTTTTTTTTTTTTTTTAAACTTTAACACATTTTTTATGACAGGGCCATGCACAGATCTCAACGATCTGTAGTGAAGCTTTGGGGTGAATGCTGCAATGGAACAGCTGAGCTGCTGAGGAGAACCAGACCAAAGAGCTACTGTAAATGCTCTTCTCCTCTGGTTTCTGGTTAGTATTTGTGGTAGACATTGTGAGGGGACTGTAGAGGGTTCCTCTGATGCACCATATATTATCATACTTGTAAACCTTACTGTACATTCTACATGGGCTATGATTGACACATAGAGGGGAGCATAATTAAAGAATGCAGGAGTTTGAACTTGATTCACAAGGAACCAGTGGGAAAAATGGCAGAGGAGAGCTGCTGAAATGGAGTCATGGGGTCAGTAATTTTGGCAGGCAGTGGAGTTGAGGATAGATTCAAGCGGCCCATGTGAGATATAAAGCTGTTTAATACTAGACTACACTAGTGTATTCAAAAAATTTAAAAATCATGGAAGCATGGATGAACACTTTAAGGACAGTTGCAAAGGGTCTAATCCAGAAACTGTTGCATGGTAGAATTTTTAGTATTGGGTTAAGGACTGAATGTAGGGGGAGTATGTAAAAGGAGGAATAGAAAATGACTATAAGCAATTGTCATGAGGTCACTCATGCAAAAACAATGACATTTTGGGTTATACTTCTCATTACAGAAAATTGGCTGCAAAATGAGGTGGAAGGTGACTTATAATACCATAGTGTGTCATCAGCTACTACAACTAAAATTGTGTTCAAAAGTTCAAATCAAATGTTTAACAAAACAATTAAAAAAAAACAATTGTTGTGAAGCCTCTCCACTTGCCCCAACTGGTGAATTTAAATATTCTCTGTTTAGCTCTCTGTTTAATTTTAAATATTCTCTATTCTCAAAGTTGTTAGTAAAAAAAATAAAAGTTACAGTGCTATATGGACTATGTTTTCAGTATTCTATTTTTTTTTCAACAATTACTTTGAAACAAATCAGTTTTTTTCCAGCAATTTTTTTTTTTTATGAAAGAATTGAAAAGCACACATTTTACATGTTCCGCCGCAGTGTTCCGCATATTTTGAAATACTATGTACCAGAATGATAAATACTGTATCTAAAATTGTGTTAGAGACAATTCCAACGTGAAGTGCATTTATTGTCTGTGGGGAAAATGCTAAACAGAAGAAGAAGAGAACTTACTGCCATTAATTCTTATTAAAGCCCAAAAGGTCACTTTTTGTGTGAGTTAACCTCATGACAACTGCTGATAGGAAACGTGTAAGGTCACCCTCGAGACAAGTAATATAAATTGGTTCAGTAATACAATGGCATATAATAACAAAGGTTTTTGCTCAGGTGAGACCTGGTGCATCTGCCCAAATCAGACTGTCACTTCGTCTTGTATTCGCTGGAAGACTGAGACCTGAAATTAGATATGCTGGGAATGACAGAGGCAAGCTTGGCAAGTTGCTGTATATGATAAAAAATGATGCTTGTCTCATTGTAGCTAAATATGCTGGATTGGTAAAGAAATGGGTTTGGATGAAATGAGAAGCATCCTGCACCAAATCTCTCAAGCATTTCCATTAAATCAAGCTACCCGACCTTATCAAATATGTTTTTCCATACTGATGATATTAGCTAGTACCAATACAGGATGGTTGTTAATTTATCAAAATAAAAGTATTATAGTAATACGTTTTGTAACAGAATATTTTCCTTTTACAATGCCATTATCATAATACACTCTGTATTATGTGGGGGATCACATTCTATTCTTTATTTGCATCATCCACACACATATTAAAGTCTAAGCGCAGTTGTTTTTTACAGTATATCTGATCTAATGTAATCTAATGTAATCTAATTCCATTACTTTTATATTGAATTTACCACTGTTTTAATATTGCCATTTATGTCACTGCATTTTACTCTCTTATAGTTTCTTCTTGCTTCCCCACTGTATGTTATACCTATGCTATTGTGATGAACCGGGATGAGCAGGCAAGTAACCCTTTTACCTTGCACTCTGGGGAGCTGATAGTCTCTTCCTCCTCTTCTCGTCTTTATGGGAGTAGGGCAAGAATCAGGCCAAGGAAATGGTTCAAGGGTGTTTATTTGTAATAAAGTGATATACCTGAGGTCGGGTAGCGGGCTACCTATTGCACGTATTACACAAAAAGGGGTAAACCTTCACGGAACAAAGTAAATATGATATGATAAGATAAGGCACGTCTGAACGTATAAATACACACTTCTTCTGCAACAGACTCAAATCAATGAATTATAAACAATGAAAGTTCAGCGGTTAGACTATAATGACTACCTCCTTTCTGGCACAGCTGGACAACCCTAGTGCAGTGAGCAAAGGGCCGCCATGGGATAAAGTATACTCAAAGGTTCAGCGCTCTCGTGCGGACCAGCCGTGTCACCAAAGGAGTGCACCACAAATACTGTACTTGACGTAATCAACTCTAACATCAATTCACTGAACTAAGGCTATCAATTAGTAGAAATATAAGGCAATTTGCTATCACATTAAACTATAACACAATAATACTACTTTACTGTAAACAATACAATACAATACAATAAACTTCATGGGCGAAATGTAATAGGTTGCGATTTTTGGACGAGTTCCAAACTCGCCAGAAATCGCACCTTTAAAAATCACGTTTTTTGCCGCGAATTCGCATATGTAATGAGATGTGAATTAGCGGCAAAAAATGCGATTTGCCGCGATTTCGGGCGAATTTCATTCATGAAAATGTGCGCATTTTCATATATGCGATTTTGGGTAAAAAAAAAAAAAACGGAGTGGGGTCCCCCCTCCTGAGCATAACCAGCCCCGGGCTCAAAGAGCTGGTCCTGGTTTCATAAAATCGAAGGAACAATCAGGTTGGGGCTCCCTGGATTTTATAAAACCAGCACCAGGCTCAAGGGCCGGTCCTGGTTCCCAAAATACGGGGGACAAAATGACTGGGGGTCCCCCGTATTTCAAGAACCAGCACCGGGCCCAACCAGCCAGCAGGGTAATGCCACAGCCGGGGGGAGACTTTTTATACAAGTCCCCTCGGCCAAAGCATTCAGCCCTCTGACTGGTCAGCATGGGCAGGGGCCCTGGGGGAGTGGGGACCCCCCCAAAGAAGGGGTCCCCCCCCTCCAGAACTTACCAGCCCATGCTGAAGCCCGGGGCTGTCCTCGATGCCCCTGGGCTGTGGGCATCGAGCTGATTAATGGTGTAAAAAAATAGATAAAATCCTATTGTGCATTGCTGTGGAACTATGAGTCCCAGCAAGCCTGCACCACATGCAGGGACTTGGAGAACCACAAATCCCAGCATGTGGGGCAATAAAGGGTCCGCTGGGACTAGTAGTCCCACAGTACTACAAATAGTTAAATAAAAACACACACAGACAGTACAACTTTAATACACACCAAGCCAATTCATCCAATACTCACCTATGTTGACACGAAGCTTCGGTCCCCTTGTCCAGTAGAATCCAGAGGGGAGGCTGTGGAGAGAAATCATACTCACCACAGACGTCTTCAGCGATTCCCCGGGAGCCGTGCAGCATTTTTCCCACGATCACCGTCCTCCGGTGTTCTGTTTACATCTGGGGCTCCGCCCACAGACCAGGACTTAGCCCCGCCTACCAGCCAATGATGGTCCGGGAAAACCCCCATGCTGGACCATCATTGGCTGGTAGGCGGAGCTAAGTCCCGGTCTGGGGGCGAAGCCCCAGATGTAAACAGAACACCGGACCGTGGGAAGAATGCTGCTGGGCACCAGGATAAGCGCTGAAGACGTCCGGTGAGTATGAATTCTCTCCACAGGCACCCCAGTGGATTCTACTGGAGAAGGGGACCGATCCTTCGTGGCAACATAGGTGAGTATTGGATGTATGGGCTCCGAATGTAATAAAGTTTTACTGTCAATGTGTTTGTGTATTTTTTTAACTATTTGTACTACTGTGGGACTACAAGTCCCAGCGGGCCCTTTATTGCCCCACATGCTGGGACTTGTGGTTCTCCAAGTCCCTGAATGTGGTGCAGGCTTGCTGGGACTCATAGTTCCACAGCAATATACAAAAGGATTTCAGCTATTTTTTACACCAATCATCAGCTCGATGCCCACAGCCCAGGGGCATCGAGGACAGCCCCGGGCTTCAGCATGGGCTGGTAAGTTCTGGAGGGGGGGACCCCTTCTTTGGGGGGGTCCCCACTCCCCCAGGACCCCTGCCCATGCTGACCGGTCAGAGGGCTGAATGCTTTGGCCGGGGGGACTTGTATAAAAAGTCTCCCCCCGGCTGTGGCATTACCCTGCTGGCTGGTTGGGCCCGGTGCTGGTTCTTGAAATACGGGGGACCCCCAGTCATTTTGTCCCCCGTATTTTGGGATCCAGGACCAGCCCTTGAGCCTGGTGCTGGTTTTATAAAATGCACGGAACCCCGACTTGTTTGTTCCTGTGATTTTATGAAACCAGGACCGGCTCTTTCAGCCCGGGGCTGGTTATGCTCTGGAGGGGGGACCCCACGCCGTTTTTTCCCCGTTTTTTTTTTTTTTTAAACCTTTTTTTGGACAGAACCATGCACAGATCACAATGATCAGTGCATGGTTCTGTCAAACTCGCCAGCCAGAACCTGGTCTATTACATGTGCGAGTTAGATGCTTTCCAATGAGAAAACATCTGGATGCGAATTGAAGTGTGACTAAAAATCACCACTTCAATATGTGCGATTTCGCGGCAAAAAATGCGATTTTTTTGCCGCAAATCGCACCCTATAAAATATGCGATTTTCGGGAAATGCCCGAAAACGGCATATTTTGCGGGAAAAATGCAAAAAAAAAATCGCCACCCATTACATTTCGCCCCATATCTTTTGCAAAATATATGTAAGTAAGATCTCTGAATTGCCTTCTATTATGTTGGTTATGCAAATCTTATTACTAATGCCCTTTGGTGTGCTGGGGGTTAAATCTCCCTCCCTTGCAGCACCTGGGGGGCATTACTGATTTGATTGAGCAGCTCTCACATGTTTGTTTTTATATGCAAGAGGCACTTGTTGGGACCTGCATTTGGAGGGCATGCTGGTTCCTGTAGTGCTACAAGGAGGATTTAGGGGTAACTCCTGATAGGCTAGCTCTCAACTTAGATATATTGGTAAGTGCTGTTATCATGTAGCCTTACAATAGACAATTATTTGGCCCAGAATGAGTGCTGTTATCATGCAGTGTAGGACTTCCGGTATCAGAGAAGCCTTGATGAGGCCCGGAAGCTTATCATATCTTTTGCAAAATATATGTAACTAAGATCTCTGAATTGCCTTCTATTATGTTGATTATTCAAATCTTATTACTAATGCCCTTTGGTGTGCTGGGGGTTAAATCCCCCTCCCTTGCAGCACCTGGGGGGTATTACTGATTTGATTGAGCAGCTCCCAAATGTTTGTTTTTGTAAACAATACTATGCTACTGGGTACCCAGCTTCCTAACATTAAACACTGTCCCTAGGACAGACCTGTGCACAGGAGTTTAGAGTTTGCTGGAGGCCGCTCTTTGGGCACTGTGCAGTGAATGTGAAACGTAGAATAACAGTCCTCTTTGGTAGAGCAAGGGCAGAAGTTTATTTGGGCAATGTCCCGAATAAAAGGGAAAACCATAATCTTCTTTGTAGAACAAAAGGCAGTCACGATGGGGAGCCACTCCAGTAGTGGGCTTTGCTGCTGAGCCTGATGGCTCTTAATGTTCCCAGCCTATACAAAAGAGGCTGCTGTAAAGATGCTGTCACTTTTCTTGTCCCCAAACTGCAAGTAGGGGTTAATGGAAGGGGACCCTGTTCTGGTCTCTTATGGGGGACTTTCCACCCCTCTATGGCAGTGGGGTACTCACAGTGGTTGCTGGGCGGTGTCAAGCAGGGCCCTCTCCAAACGCAGGTAGTGTGCTTCCCAGGCTGCTCAGCAGCTCTCTGGGGGGCAGTGCTACTACCTTGTGGCCTTGTTCACCCTGCTGCAGCAGCTCTTCCAACCGCACGCTGCTGGGTCCATCTTGCTGCTGCACGGCTCTGTGTGGGCCTCCCTCTCAGTGGCACCTAGCCACTGCTGCACTGCCGGATCTGGGGCTGGATGCCGGGTCTCAGTAGCTTGCTGCCGGGCCCTGCTCTGTAGCCGCACACCGGTTCACTGCAGCGGCTTCCCTCATCCCCCTGTCCGGGCTGTAAATCACCGCCGGGTGAAGGGGCAGCAGCCGGGTCTGCTCTCTCTCTGCTCCGGCCTGCGTGGCCGGGTGCTGGGCAATTCTCCCAGCGCTATTTCTGCACTGCTGGGTACGGGGATTGGCATTCAGCTCCACACCCTGCTGTCAGGATGCTGCTGCGGCTGGCGTCTCCTCGCCTGTCATGTGCTGCAGCCTGCCCGCTCCCCGTGCTGATCTTCACCGGGTCCCTCCACCTGACGCATGCTGACTTCTACCCAATCTCTCCCTCTTGAGCTGCTCATGTGCAGACACATCTGACCCCTCCACCCGGTCACTTCCTCCTCTCCGCCCATACTTCCTTGCTTCTCCTGCTCTCCAGTTCACCCTCCTGGGCTGTCAGTCAAAATGGGGGGCTCTTCTTCACGCCCTCTGGTGATTCTGGTAATTAACCTATTTGGCTCTATTGTTTTATGTCTGACACTGTCCTTCTGCGGGACACTGCAAGGCTTATGTCCTTATGAAAATGGGGTACCCCCAGTTTGGGGTGCCACACTATATTTGCTCATTCTCTCTACCTGCTGCCTCATGTCCTGACAATCCCTGCAATGCTCACTCCTTGCCTTCAGGTGTCCTTACCTGCACCTCATGTCACCTGTCTGTGTCCCCCTCCCTCTAGACTGTAATGTGTTCTATATGTATGGCACTGCTTACCACTTGTGGCGCCTTATAAATAAAAATATATTAACAATAATAATAATATATACTCTATATCCACCATCTTTTTTCTTTTTACAGATAATACTGTAATATGGTGTTGTTAACCCTTTCAAGCCCAACGTCTAGTCAGGCTCAGCCCTAGCACTAGTAGCAGATCCAATGGTGAGCCACTTAAAATAATAATAAAAATAAGAACATTAACATCATTCAACATTCTATGTAGACCATTTTTAATAATAATTTAAAAAAAATACAATTAATTTAAACATTTAAACCAGGCTGTTTTAATTGCAAAAATTTGGACTGCAAAATGTTAGAAACCATGCAGAGCCAATTCTGTATATTCAGGATAATTTTGACACACACTCCGGTATTATTTATTTTGTAAAATATGTTTGTATTATTTTTGTACTTTATTTGTTTTTAAGGTTAGGGATTTTTTGTTTACATTTCTAGTTTAAAACCTAAATACCCATAACATTATTAAACATTTAGGGGCAGATTTATTAAGCTCGGTGATGTGATAAAATGTCTGGTTTGTATCACCGGCCAATCAGTTCCTAACTATGAAGTTACAGACTTGGTTTGAAATATGACAGGTAGAATCTGATTGGTCGGTGATAAAAAAACAGACACTTTATCACTTCACCGAGCTTAATAAATCTACCCCTTAATTACAAATGAGTCAACTTTCACCCATCAAAGAACCACAAAATATTGACCCAATATTCAAAACATTAGACTAAAAGCTTAACTTCAACATTAAAACGATTTATAGTTCGAAAGGTGCATAAAAATAGCTTTTAACACACAAAATATTCGCTTCAGATTGTTATTCTTAAACTAGCGATAACTTCCATGACCTAGTACTAGTGATAACTCCCATCTTGCCTCAAAGCATAAACATATACAGTAGTTCTTTTTAGCCTTTTATAATTCAATTGCTAAAACTCATTTATATAAGCCTACAGGCAAATATATTGATAATAGGTGTATTTAGTACTATTTATTTTAGCACATCAGCAGATATATGTTAGATGTAATCTCTAATCTATTCTTCTTTCTGTTCACACTTTCTTCATTTGCATTTTAATTATATGCCACAATATTATTTGATTATCTATGTCCATTTACAGAGCAAATCATGTAATCTTGAAAGCAAGAATCAGCACTAATAACTTGAGTGTGCTTTAATGAAAGGATAAAAGGATTAAAAAAGAATGTGCCTCGAATCTGACTGCTTAGACGTGGCATTTATATTCCTTTCCACTCTAGAAGTGTAGGGACTTTCATCTTTGTAATTAATAATACGTTTCTCACCTTTGCTTTAATTGTATCTTAGGAAAATTGAACACCTTTCAGCTGGTTGTCCTTCAGTATTTCATTAAAATCCATTTAGAAATGTTCCAGCCAATGTTTGCCCTGGATAAAGAGAATTTTTTTCAGTAGATGTTCTATACATCCATTGTTCAATCTATTATTTTTCTCTCTTTTGAGTGTACAGTAATTTCTCATTTTCGGTTCAGGAAAATTTAAAGTATTAGAGCAAATAAGGTAAAAAGCAAGCTAAATTAAATATTTGTAAATATGAAAAAATAAAAAATTGCTCAAGTTGACCACACTGTTCATCGTCATCATTAGACTGCAGCCAGTTTCAGTGTTAGTCCAAGAAAATGCTGATTATTTATGCAGTCATCACTGATTATTATGAAATGCTTTCTTAAAAATCAGAAGCGTCAGTGTAGTTTCAGATGATAAAATATCAGTCTGGTACCCCAAATAAGATTGATTTGTTTGTTTATGATCACATGCCATGATATTACTTTCTAATGGTTCATCTAGGCAGAAATGAGGGAGCACCAGAAGTGATGGGGGGTGCTACCCTATATCAAGGCTGGAATCTAGAGTAGGCCGGCACTGATCGTAGTAACCGATGGTGATGAGGTGATGTACCAGTGGAGTAGGCACTGAAGGAGAACATCAATGATATCAGATACTGATGGTGGACACCGATGGTATCAATAGTGGAACCCCTATGGTGACTGATGTTGTTGATGGCACAGTGATGGTGACTGATAATGTTGGTGGTAACTTAATGGTTCTTGATGGTGATTGATGTGATCAATGAAGGGACATTGATGATTATGGATATTGGTGGTGTAACACCAATAAGGTATCGGTGGAGGGACAGCAATGTTGATGATGAGTTTCCATGTTGTAACATAGATGATAATTGAGGAATGGCTGAAAAAGTCTAGGAGATTTCCACAGGAGCTAAACAACAGGATGCAGCTAGACTAAGGACATCATTGCACTGGCAATTTGGGAGTGGAATTTTGACTCCCTTTATAGGTACCAGTGATAGGTTGCTGTGGTCATCTGACAAACAGGTAAAGCTGGATTGGCTGTGGAAAATCCTGTGATGGAATTCAAGATGGCTTCACCCATGTTTGCATCTTGGAGGGAAATCTAGTGTGCTGTTGACAGGCCACAAGCCTGTAATGATGGCAGAGAAGCAGAGTGCTGCGGGGAGCTGTGGTTTGTGTCCGCTAGTGGCTAAAGGATACAATGTATAGCGGCAGCATGGACACATCTGAATGAACATTTTGAGTGCAGACTAAGTGCCAATCTGCATGCTATATGAGAACATCGCACGTAGCCTCTGTACACAGACAGTCCTCACCTGGAGAAGCACCTTAGTGGTAACTATGAGTTCTTACTAACCCAGCTAGTGATAAGGGTGATGGTTTTGTTAGGGTTAAGGGTGCTCAGGGTACAGGGTGAGTTAGTAAAAGAGGGAAAGTATAGGTAGAGGGTGACATCCAGGTGTGCAGGTAACAGGTAGATGGCTTTGGGGTTAGCTAGTTTTTTGGGAGTCAGGTGAGCAGCTGGATAAATTGGGATGAGTTGGAGGCATGACAGAGGGGAGACAGACATGAGAGGGGTGTGATAGGAAGAGATAAAGAAGGGATATGGGTTAGGGGATAGGGGATGAAAGGAAGGAACGAGTATGGTTAGGGTCAGAGTGAAATTTGAGGAGGGGTACAGTATGTTGAGGTGACAAAACATGAAGAGGTGGTGCATCCAGTAGTTGGAAGGAACAATTATAGTGGCAGAAGTGGGTGGGGTACAGAGTAGCTTGGCAGGAGATTGTAAATTGGCACCACAATATGGTAGTACACAATTGGCTATTAGGTTTTTGGCAGCAGACAAAAATGAATCTATAAGTGAGACAATACAGTAAGATGTAGAGCATACAATGACAAACAGAAGGCTTTCTAGAAGTGGTGAGAGGCAGAAGAAAAAAATGAATAGAACATTCAGTGGATGCAGGGATATTTTACAAGAGACAATAAGGATATGAGTGAAAAGGGGACACTGAATGAGCAGGCATGGGGAGCAAATGCAAGGAAAAAAAACAAAATATTAATAGAAATTTAAAAATAAGTATTCTGGAATGGTACCAAATCCATATACTGTAAATATGATGATATATCAATAAGAAAAATAGATATTTAATGTAAAAGTAATGAAAAGTAGAAATGTCAGTGAGTAGGATGAATTTATTTCTCCTGAAATAAATGAAAACAATACATTTCCCTGAGGAGAGAGGTTATAGAAAAAAAGGTGAGAAAGTCTGGAATAAGAGGAAAATGTGTGGTAGGGACAGATGGGAGATGGGGCAAAAATGGATATCACAAGGAGACATGCAGGCAAATAAGACAAAGGAACAGGTACTTAGTGTTGTGACAAAGACTCAAACAATTTGGGGAGGATGCAGATATCAACATTTCAGAAAAAGTGATACATTGGCACACATACCACACAAAACACACAAATATTGAGGAAACTGCAACATTCATAGAGTAAAAGTTGATGAATATACAATATATGCACACAAAAGGTGGTAGTCAGAGTTACAGTAGTGAACATCACCCATGGAGAGGCATGCAAGTAAATATGGGCAGAGGAACAGGTGGAGGCAGAGGCATACATAAGGAAAGTTGGCATAGGCAAAACTGAAAGAAGGCAGAGATACAGCGTTAAAAATCCAAAATTGTATACAAAGAGACTGATACAAATTGAGAAAGAGACAGTGGTATAGGGAAACAGCTGCAGACTCACCGAGGTTTATTTACTAAGATGGATGTTGCTATCTAAATTTTATTTATTTAGAACCATCTAGAAAAAATAGACAGAATCTGATTGGTTGGCCATAGCAACATCCCATCTGAATTAGAACTCCTTAGTAAATGAACCCAATTTGGTGAAAATATTAGGCACCATGACTGCTCACATTGCCTCAGATTGTGCTCTTCCCAATAAAAGTTCCATTCAATAGAGCAGGAGGAGAAGAGTAGAGGAGTGGGTGGGAACATACTTGGAAGCTATGTAACTACTCTATGTAAAGAGGCAGAGCACCTGATCCTCAGACGAGGCAGGAACACTTTAATAGAGGAGGAGGCCTGTGTGCAGCCTCCTCCATCTAGGCCCCCTCCTCTTTGTTGGGAGAAGCGCCTGCCTGTCCCCTACTGCGCATGCAAGAACAACCAGAAAAATGTCATGTGGCCATTTTTTCAGTGGTTCCAGCAGCGGAACTGCCTTCATCGTGGGATTCCAGAGGGTAAGCATTAAAGAATGGATGCAGTGTGTGGGGTGAGGAACCCCCAGTGACTAGGGGGCCTGTGTGCACCTATTATAAATACATCACTGGACGGGGATAGCTGTATCAGGGGACACCGGACACATGTCAAAACAATTTATATCAGCAGCCAGATCATTTTATGTACTTGATTTTTCCAGTTGCATACAGTTTCCTATGTTTTTTCCAGTCTCATATTTCTTCCAGATTTATTACATCTTATTAACTGAGAAAGACATCTGCACACAGTGTAGGTTATTGGAGATCTGGACAGTTGAGCTGCATGTCAGACTGAACACAGGTCACAGTGTAACATGTATAGAGGACAGAGCATAGAATTGCTTCTGATAACAACTCACTCTACAAATCATCTCTTGTACAAATCACTAAACAGTTGGAAATTGACAGCACAAAACTGATGTTTAACCAGCATTATTACATGACCTTAGCTATTAGAGAAATAGTCAAACTGCTAATGTAAAATGTGTAGGTTACACACATTACGCTGTAATATCATGTTAAGAGGATAGGGCTGCAAGATTATCTACAGTACATTACAGTATGCAGTTTCCTTGTGAACCTGCAAATTTAGGCACATACTGTATGAGAGAAATGGAATGCTTTAGCATTCATGTGTGTGTGCGTTATCTCACATACAATTATGACATGTCTTTATAATGAAACACAGTAATATACTGTAGTTCATATTTTGTATTAAAGAGAAAAACTGCTGTAGGGAAAAAAGGCCGGAAGGTTAGAATGCAGAGAAAAAGATCTAAAGTGGGGAAAATAAAACATTATGGTTTATTAACTAGCAAAAAGAAAAGGAAGTGGCATTATTCAATTACGTTGTTATTCTAGATAAAACCAATGTGGCTATACAGTATATTGGGTAAAATGACTGAGATGTGTGAGTCAATTCTGGGTTATGAGTTTTAATGAGATTTGTGGTTGCAAATCTGATACCTCATATATGAGGCGAGACGTAATGACACCTGAGTTCGGCAACCATGAAGGATGATGGCCAAACTGAGAAGTTTTTTTAAATGTGTCAATCACTTATAAGGCAAAATAATGCCGGTATCCTGCACAACCACCGAACGCTGCTGGCATTACATCGTGCCCATAATGTCTAACTTTTGGGGGCATATTTATTTAATACAAATTGCCCGGTACCTGCTTTTTGGGTGCTATTCACAAATTACAAGTATCCCTAGGGATATGGGTGTGCACCGGGCACTTTTCATGTTTTGGGTCTGTATCTCCGGACATGTTTTGGATCTGCATCTGTTCCAAAACACCACCCTTTTCCAGTTTTGTGTTTTGGATCTGGATACAAAAATAAATAAAATCTCAGCATTTTTTTTTTGCTTCTACGCTATTATTAACCTCAATAACATTAAATTCCACTCATTTCCAGTCTATCCTAAACACTTCACACCTCACAATGTTGTTTTCAGGCCAAAAGGTTGCACCGGGGTAGATGAATGACTATGCACAGCGACAGAAATGAATTGCACAAATACTGGACTGATACAGCACATTCAGTAGCACCCCTGGACTGATTTGGCACACTTGGAAGCACCCCATGAATTATACGGCACAGATGGTGGTACCCCTGCCTTGATGCAGCACACATGGCGGCACATATAGAATTATACAGCACACTTGCGACACTCCTGCAGTTAAAAAAAGAAAAACTATTTTATTCTTTTAATAAAAAAACAGCTCCCCTGGACTGATACGGCAAACTTAGCAGCACCTCAAGAATTATACAGTACACTTAGTTCACCCCTGGAATTATACATGACACATGAGGCACCCCTGGAATTATACTCACATGCAACACTCCTGCAGTAAAAAAAAAACATAGTCATTTCCCCCTTAGTAGTTGTACCCCATAGTAGTTTCCCCGTTAGTAGTTGTCCCCCATAGTAGTTTCCCCGTTAGTAGTTGTCCCCCATAGTAGTTTCTCCCTTAGTAGTTGTCCACCATAGTAGTTTCCCTTAGCAGTTGTCCCCCATAGTAGTTTCCTCAATAGTAGGTTCCTCCATAGTAATTTCCCCAATAGTATTTGTCCCCCTTAGGTGGGCAGGCAGCCCCTAGTGGCAGACAGCACAGAACACGTCCATGCTGTCTGCAATCAAGTGCTGGAATGAATATGGTGCCAATGACTGGGACTTATATCAAGTCCAGATCTCGCGAGATCCGATGCAGGATGATGATGTTTTGCTGCAATCTGAGCTCCGAGTCTGGGCAGGAATACCAGAGCAGTGCTCGTGTGTGTACTCAGATTGGGGATGTTCGGCGATATTCGGATTCCCGAAATCCGAACCTGCTCACCCCTACTAGGGATATCTACTGCAGCTCCACAGTTTGTATTCTAGAGCGACCCCAGTAGCTAACAAAATCTTCATATCCCGTTAGATCTCTCCCCATCAACCTCCACTGACTTATGTTCTGCCTGGTGACTGAGCAGGCACATTAGGCTGACAGGATCTGAACCCGGAAGCAAAGTGGCAGCATGAGCTATTATTCTGCTTTTAGTTCTTCTCCAAAATGGGCTCTAATTAAAGCTTAAAAATTAGATTACATCAGATCAACATTAACAGATGTTTTATTTCATTACACTTAATTGGAAATTATAGGTACTTATGTATTATCTGGGCTCCCATGTTAAATGCACCCCATTTTTTCATACCCCTACTATCCAACTACGCATGGAGTTGATTTTATATAGTGTGGCAAGCGCAGCGAGCCACCGTGCCCGAAGCGTGGCAAGCGCAGCGAGCCCCGCAAGGGGACGCGGTCTCATAAGAAAAACGGGAGCCCAGATATTACATAAGTACCAAATTATAATGTTACCAGAATTAACATGGTCACTGTTTTGCTTTCAAATTGTCTGGGCATACAATATTATGCAAAAGTTTTAAGCAGGTGTAGACAAAATGCTAGAAAGTAAGAATTTTTTTTTTTTTTTTGAAGTGTTAATTGTGTATGTTTTTCAAGTAACAAAATGCAAAATAAATGAACCGAAAAGAAATATAAATCAAATCAATAATTGGTGTGACCACCCTTCAAAACAGCATCAATGCTTCTACACTTGCACTTACATAATACATGTATATATGTATGTATGTATGTATGTATGTATGTATGTATGTATGTATGTATGTATGTATGTATGTTCCAGCATAGCTTTGGCATGCCTAGAGCAATTTACACCAAACTTAGTACACATATCATTTACACTCTGGGAAAAAAGTACTGCTGGGGTAAGACACCCCTAGCACTCCCGCAGGGGTCCTGGGGGACCAAAAAGTCACTACACAAAGTGGGTCATGGAAGCAAGATTTCTCAAAGTTGCATAACATAGAGGGGGTAGAGGACATTGATTGGGTTCAGATTAGGTTCACGGCCACTTAGACCCCGCTATCCCGACCCAGCTGGGGCCCAAAAAGTGGTCCGGTCACTGCACAAAGTGGGTCAGGGATGTAAGATATGGCAGATTTGCATAACATAAATGGGGTTTAAGAAAAAAAAACTGTGGTCAGATCCAAGAGCCCACCACAGAGTGGGGTATGCCAGTGCCACAATGGTCATGGCGAGTGGTAATGCTTAAAACAAAAGAAGGATAAAGTTCAAGTAATGCTTATTTGCACAAACAAACCTGAGATATATCAGCTAGTTTTATATATAGAGTAGGTCACTGAAATGTTTTCTGTTGTATAATAGTAATGATAATGCCTCCACTAGAGCCCCAGGGACATTTTATTAACATTCTTGATGAATGTTGACGCAGTCAATGTCGACATGCCAATTAAGATGACATGCTGTATGTTGACATTATGATCATCACTTTATACATTTATTTCTGAAGCAAATGGGAACATAATGTTAAGTGTGTGATCACATTTTTTTTTCATTTCTCTGTCCCCTCCAAGCTTCCAAAATACTGCCCTTATCATACTTGAAGTAGGACCTAAATTGCTGTTTTCCAACAATAGATATCATTATTTTAAGGATTTTTGGGGCAAATGTATTAAGCCTTAACAAGAGATAAATGCAAGTGGGTACTTATGTAGTATCTGGGCGTCCGATTTAGAAATCGGGTTCGGATCGGTAGCATCGCATGCGACCAAATCGTATGCGATGCGATGCGATGGTCCCGATTTTTCCATAGGATTCAATGTTAAAATGGTCTGAGTCCATTTTAACATAGAATTCAATGGGAAAAAGGGGTCCTTTTCCTTTCCCCACTACCCAAGTAGGCATGGAGTTGGATATAAACCTGTGGAGAGCGTAGCGAGCCACCGAGCCCAAAGCGTGGCGAGCGTAGCGAGCCCCGCGAGGGGACACAGAATACTTTTTAAGAAATCTGCATCCCCTCGTGGGGCTCACTTCGCTCGCCACGCTTCGGGCTCGTTGGCTCGCTACGCTTTATAAAATCAACTCTATGCCCACTTGGATAGTGGAGAAATGAACAGGACCTTGTTAACATTGAATCCTATACAAAATCGCATCGAATCGCATCGCATGCTATATCGGATGCGATTCGCTGCGATTTTGCCAAATCGCATTTGATTGTATGCCTTAAGGTAATGCATACAATCAGAAAATCGGCAGCCCAGATACTACATAAGTACCTGCAAGTGTGATAAGGAGAGATAAACGTCCAGCCAATCTCCTGCTAACTGCCATGTTACAGGCTGTGTTTGAAAAAAGTCAGTAAGGAGCTGATTGGCTGGACATTTATCTCTCTTGGTCACCCTTGCATTTATCTCTTGTTAAGGCTTAATACATCTGCCCCTTTGTTGGCCAGTGCACAATTGACCTTCCTTAGCAAGGTCCCAAAGTTAAAGTAATAATGAGGCAGATATATTAAGCCTTAACAAGAGATAAATGCAAGGGTAATAAAGAGAGATAAACGTCCAGCCAATCACCTGCTAACTGTCATGTCACAGGCTGTTTTTGAAAAAAAGTCAGTAAGGCACTGATTGGCTGGATGTTTATCTCTCTTTATCACCCTTGCATTTATCTCTTGTTAAGGCTCAACACATCTGCCCCAATGTAACCAAACAGTTCTCTTCATTGATTGTTAATATACAGTAGTTAAATATATTGCTATTGTTTGTTATTTATCTGCAATATACCAGATAGCAGCAACTATTTTTTGTTTTAAATTACAATTTCATCAGTCTTCCTTTTTCCATAAGTACCAGGAGTTATGATGAAGTTCCCCTCATAAAATTTTCATTAATTAAAGCCATTTTAGGTAGTATTACCTTTAAACTAAGCTATTCTTAAAGTGACCTATCTGTGGTGGAAAACTATTATACTTACCTTCAACTACACTTGCTATAACTGACAATAGTTTTTGTAAGTAGTTAAGTTACTTTGACATTAACTCTTAAGGTGGCATGGTGACACTTTTTTTGGAATATATTACCTAACAGAAGTATGCATATGAATTCAGCAAGTCTTCAAAACATGAGTCAAGTTAAATCTGCATGTAAAATAAAATACCATATTTAGAGAATATGAATATGTAAAAAGGGGAATAACATCTTTAAATTCTTAATCCCAATGTATATCGCTGAAAGAATTATAAAAAATGAGAACATTGGGTATGTTTCAATAGTTTTATAAACTTCCCACATCTACAAATCCACAAGTATTCCTAATGAGAAAAAGTAAGACTTTATATACAGTATTTCCATAGAAATCAACAAAAACATATTTATTTATAAATATCTGTAAAGCCAACTCAGAATACATACTGTAAGTACATGCAAATATATACAGCACAGTTGTGCAATTTTCCATGTATTGTGCTTGAATAATTGCAAAATTACTGGCATTTCTGACTCACAGCACTGAAGTCATGGGTTCAATTCCCACCATGGCCCTAACTGTGTGGAATTTATATATTCTCCCGTGCTTGCGTGGGTTTCCTCCCAGTATTTGGACAGCAGGAAGAAGTGGCACTTGGAAACTGGTGGTAGAAAATCTTTTGTATTTAAAACATCACAGGTGTCTGATGTTTCACATTATTACACCTTGATAAAGGGGTATGTTAACCCCAAAACTTTGGACACCTGTGATGTTTTGAACACAAATGTTTTTTCTACCACAAGTCTCCAAGTGTCACTTCTTCCTGCTGTTCTTGTGTGTCTGTGTGTGTGTGTGTGTGTGTATATATATATATACTATATATATATATATATATATATATATATATATATAGAATCACCAGAACGTCACCGCTGGCGATCCGCCAGCAGCTTGCCTCGCCATCTGACTGAGACGCGCGTGCGTCTCACGCGCACGCGCGTCTCCGACGGAAACACTGTCTGTCTCCGCTTCAGGGAGACGGACAGGGTTAGGGGGGGTGCGGGCAGGCGGCGGGGACCCCGGGTGACCGCCGACAAGCCGGCAGTCACCCCGGGGAAGCGCCGTCGGAAGGGGACGCGCGTACCTCTCGTGCGCGCGTGTCCCCTTCTCGCTTTAGAGATGGCGCTGGCGGGGGATGGCGGCTGGCTTCGCCATCGCCATCCCCTGCAAAGATGGGACCTGCCCCATCTGTATATATATATATATATATATATATATATACGGCCGATGGTGTTGGAGGGGCAGTTGCAGGTTGGCGTGGGCTAGGGATAGAGTCTGGGTTTGCTATGGATGGGGGAGAGCTGTGGGTGGGGGAGGGGCGGGTGTGGGTGTACTGTGGGTGCGGGAAGGGAGGATGTGGTGTTTCCAAAGCTGGATGTGGGGGTGCTGCAGGTGGTGGAGTGGTGTGTGCGGTGGTGTGGCGTGGATAGGTGAGGTTCGGGGCGAGGCTGTCCTGGGTGGGGGAGGTGATTGGGGGTGGTGTGGGTGTGGGAGTGGTGTGTGCGGGAATACTGCAGGTGGTGGAGTTGCAGGTGTAAGTGGCGGGTGCGGGAATACTTCAGATGCCCCATCGGGGTAATGTGGGTTGGTGAGGTGTGGGGGTGCAACGGTTTAGTGAGGTGCAGTTGCAGGGGGCCTGTGGGTGTGTGACCGATTGTGGTGGGGTGGAGGAGGTATGGGTGCATGGGTACAGTGGGTGGGTGATGGCCAGTTATGGTGTTGGTCCAGCTGGGTGGTGCTGCAGGGTGTGTGGGTGTCATGGGTGGGTGCATTAGTACCACAGGTGGTGGAGTGGCGAGTGCGGAGTTGCCTCACACCTGCACAAGTTATGCCCTGGGGAACATGAGCCAGCACTGGGGGCTGAAACACAGACAGTGGGATGTGGGGACACTTACACACTTTCTTTTCCTATATATTAGGCCAGATCTGTCACTCTGTGACTGTGTGTATAAAGCTGGGCAGAGTCCACTCAATGAATCCATCCAGCGTTATACAGATCTGGCCTAATATACTGCACTACTACTATATTATACTCAGGGCTGCTAATAGGGGGTGCTTTGGGTACAGCTGTTGTGGGCCCCAGCCTCTGGAAGGGCACATGCAGCCCATTCTGCCCACCACAACCCCCCTGACTGCCTCCACAGTGCTGTGCTCAGTGCACTGAATAAATCAGGTGCCGGAGCGCAGGCTTATTCAACCCAGGATGCAGACGGCCAATTAAAATGCTGCACTGGTTTTTGAGCCAATCAGAGCTCGGATACCGGCAGACAATTAGAGTGTCTGCCGGTACGTGAGCTCTGATTGGCTCACCAGCCTGTGCTGTATTTTAATTGGCCAACGGCATCCTGAGTTGAATAAACTTGCGCTCCAGGACCTCCGGGCTGCAGCTCAGCGAAAGAACAGATGGGGTGGCAGGGGCCGGGTTACAGTAAGTCAAGCGAGGAGGGGAGGCCTGGGGCCTGGACTGCAAATGAGTCCCGGACCAAAAATTCCAGCCTCAGAGTAGCTGGAAGATCGAGGACCAGTCCCATGATCATTAGCGTTCTAGATGGGAGGAGGTGCTGGGAATAGCAAGGGTTTATTTGAATTCGTGGTAAATATTGGCTATATATAGGAGATAATATCTCAATCTGGTAAAACAGCCAGTATAGCATAGTAGTAGTGCAGTATATTAGGCAAGATCTGTATAACACTGGGCAGAATTATACAGATCTGAGGCTAAAATATAGGAGATATGATATATATGCAGTATGGTGGCCCCGGTGGCACTCGAAAATATAGGTGCTTGATAAAGAGGCCACCAGGCCTTGAAACGTTGGTACATCTGCCTGCTGAGTGTTTATTTTGTTTAATGCCGCTGCCCCACCAAACTGCATGTTACTGACTCACAGCTGTTCATTACGGAGGGCACTAATTTATCAGCATCTCCATGAGTAGGAAAATTGATCCCCATAAAGTACCCCTGCTGAAGGATCCAACTGAAGCCTATAAAAATTAATTGTATCAAGTGTTAACTGGTGCACACAACAGTGGCCTAAAAAGAGCATTGACACAGGACCATCCTTCCATTCCTATTTTATTCACCATGCCCAAAATACATAAATCGTTAAATAACCCTCCAGGATGGCCAATCATCAGTGCCTATAATTCCATATACCAACCGGTATCACAGTTTTTGGACAGTATAGTACAGTCAATCATTGTTCAGCAAAAATCATACATAAAAGACACCGCAGATTTTTTAAATGCTTAAAATGTTGCATAACTCGTATGCAACATGTTCCTGAAGGGTCATTGCTGGTGGTAATGGATGTAAGCAGTTTATACACCAGTATTCCGCAAGAAGAAGGTCTCCAAGTGATGGAACGATTCCTAACAAACACATGTCCACACTCAATCTGGTCCTGTTTATGGACCTGATGAGGTTAACACTAACCAAAATCTATTTCCTATTCGACGGAAGTCTGGGTGCGCTATGGGGAGCTCAGTGTCCCCCTCCTTTGCCAACATCTATATGTTCAAACAGGGAGAGGAGATGTTTTACAATGACCCTGTGGTGTCCAACAAGATCCTTTTATTAACATGCTATATAGACAATCTATTCATGGTCTGGGGTGGCACTTTGGAAGATCTTACAAAACTGATCACCAGCATTAACAAGAGACCATCACCCATCAAATTAACTTATCAATTTTCTGAAGAACAAGTACACTACTTGGATGTAGTAGTAAGTATAAAGAATGGGAGTTTCAGCACAGATTTGTTAGTTAAAACAACTGACAAGAACACCATCTTGAAGTACAACAGCTTCCATCCACAGTCCTTAAAGGAAGCATTGCCAAAGTCCCAAATGATTCGGGCCGTGAGGATAGTTAGTGACCCGCAAGACCTTCCTACAGCATTGAATGACATGATCCTTGTCAGCACCGGGGTTTCCTGTGTTCCCGGCTGTGACCGCGGTAGACCAGTGGAGGGAGCTGGATAGTGGAAAGCAGGAGGCTTAATATATGACATGCACTGGGGACCCGGGCACAGCGAACCAGAGGGTTGGCGGAGACCAGAAGCAGGGGCGCGGAGTCTAACTTGCCAGCGGTATTCACCAGGGAGTCCCGCAAGGAACTATGGACTTGGCTGCGTCTGACAAGCAGGTTGCGGACCCCTGCCCTGGTCCTCTGGACGCAGGCTGGGACTGAGGACACAGGAGGGTTGAGAGAATGTCTTTGAGATGGCCTGAGAGCCAGGGATGATAGTAGACATAGAAATGGATAGAGGGTAGGGTTTGTCTCGATCGTGGTGCACCTTGGATAAATTGTTAGACTTAAAATTTACCTTTTATTAGGTCAATGTTAAAAAAAGAGGGGCTGTGAAATATGACAGACTACATAAAACATGAAACAAGGACAAGTGATTTCGTGAATTTAAAAAAACTTGGGCTCATGCGGCGTCCCTTAGAACTTTTAATTAAGCTTGTATATATTAGGATGGTCTCACCCTAGGTGCTGGCTGTATTGCCTATGGTGCACCTGGGGGGACGTGATATTCCTATATTATCATACAGTTAATAATCTGTCTGTGTCCCGTTTATGTGTGCACCGTGTTCTGACTAGCTCATACACATAGAAGAAAATTTCTATATCGTGTGTAACTGCACGTTAATAGCTGGGCGTTTGTTACAATGTAACTGGGATGCGCTACTGTTGATCTTAAAGTAGCGATACCTCTCAGGATATACACTGTGCAGCGTATAGATCCTGTTGCTGGATCAGCACAGTGGCGAGGTAGAGATCAGGGCAGTCGGCGAAATCGCCCGGTGTGTACTGCTCAACTGATCTGATAGTAGACAGCCTGGGAGCTGCGGGACGGCCTGGAAGCCAGGGATAAAAGTTGGCAGCCTAGGAGCTGCAGGACGGCCTGGGAGCTGGAGGTGACAGTTGGCAGCCTGGGAGCTGCAGGACGGCCTGGGAGCTGGAGGTGACAGTTGGCAGCCTGGGAGCTGCAGGACGGCCTGGGAGCCAGAGGTGACAGTTGGCAGCCTGGGAGCTGCAGGACAGCCTCGGAGCCGGAGGTGACAGTTGGCAGCCTGGGAGCTGCAGGGTGGCCTGGGAGCCAGAGGTGACAACCTGGGAGTCGTTGGTACACGATGTCGATAATCAGGAAGGTGTAACAAAGTCTCTGGAGGCACTTTAGTATATAGTCGACACCAGGTGTATATACGACAATACTTGAATGCAGCAACTGGTGGACGTCGGATATGACACAGATGTTGTTAGTCACTAGGAGACGACAGAAGCTGAGAGTCGACTGAGATGTAGACAGTGTCTGTCGACAGATCAGGACTGTGATGGAGAAAGTCACTGATGGTTTTAAAAGCAGTTTGGCCTGGGAGCCAATGGGTCTAGCCTGGGAGCTAGTGGGGATTGCTAGCCAGTGCCAGCAGAATCCTCTGCTGGGGATAGCTTGCTCACTCAACCACAGTAATGGAATTAGCAGGAGTCTCTGGAGATGAACAAAACCAGGTAAGTAGCAGCAGCAGCAGGACTCTTGGAGATGGTATCGCTGGAGACTGGATAGCCAGGAGCCTTGGAAACTTCTCTGACACAGGAGTACACTCAGGGAAAAGATGGAAGCAATTGTTCAAGGCAAGGAAGTTAGGCCCAAGGCCTGATCTATATCCCCCTTGCCTGTTTGTGATTGGCTGCAAGCCGCAGCATCAATCAGAACCAGGAAGTGTCAGTGTACACCTTTGGTTCTGATACAGGTGTACAGGTCAGAGTTCAGACCAGGGGTCAGTGTGATTGGTTTGCATATTGCTGGTCACAGGTGTCATGGCGGCGCCCATGCTGCATGGGTCTGGCATGAGACTGGCGGAGGGCTTTGCCAACTGCTCACGGAGGCACAGGGGACATTACACCATGATCCACCAACGGAGGTGGCACAGGCATTGGACCTGCAGCGCAGGGCAGACCATCGTGACGGTAATGGACGTGGTCACAAACGGGGCTGTGTACCGCGGTTTGTGACAATCCTTAAGTTTGAGGATGAACATAACAAATTACATTACCTTAAGGAAGATATGGGTTTTGGGGTATCCAGCAATATGCTGGTACACCTAGGTGGCGCTGCTTAGCCAAAAATAATGTTATACTCAGTCAATATCTGAATCAATTAATATACATTTATTAAAACATGATTTCATCAATTAAAAAACATTTCATAGACAAACATAACGTACAACATATAACATGGAAGGCAGTATTCTGTGCACAATTGGGTATGGCTCTTTGGAAAGTCTTATATAGACAAAGGCTTATAAGAAGTGAGTGTTCATATAACACAGAGGCTTTTCATTATAGAGGCTTTTTATGTATATAGTTACCAGTCCATACGGCCGTATGCTTTAGATGTAGATATTAAGCAGGATTTAGATGTTAGGTTAGGGCCAATAACACCAACAGGTTATAAAAATCAGGATTTTTTAGGGGGGACCCCCAGACAGCACTATCCCCCATACAAAAACGGGGATCAAAGCGGCCGATTAAAAAGACGAAGAGATTACGATATAGAGGAAAACGAGGAGGGAGGAAACAACAGCAAAAAAGATCAAAGACGAAAATAATAGGAAAAGGTGTATTTAATATATCTAAGAGAACATTAAGCGATGAAGAAACTAAACTATTGGGGAAAGGGCTTAACTATGCCCCAGCAAATAAACCGAACTTGTTTACATTATTCATTGACTTAAATAGATTTGTTAGGTCCCTTAGCCAGAAAAGGTATTTTGCCCTTAAGAAACAAAAAGATAAAGAATATGCAGTTACCCTCAGTCCGGAGGATGAAATTTTGGTAGAAATTCTTGAGTCTCTCTCTACGGATGACACTATTGTCCCTGAAAGCACATATATTTATGATGCCAATAATGAGACCAAAAGAATGAGATTCAGGAATAAATCAGAATTTTATCCATTACAGCACCGTGGACCATACATAGAAAGTTTCTATAAAAAAACTATGGAAGAACTTAGAGAACTATGTGAAAAAACAGAAAAAAAAAAAACCCTCTAAAAGATAATCTCTCAAAACAAGAAAGAAAGGCACTAAAAACACTCTGTGACGATAAGAGTATAACTATAAAACAGGCCGACAAAGGGGGGGGGGGGGGTAGTTGTTATAGACACTACAGAATACCTTAAAGAGGCCTATAGGCAATTGAGAAATGAAGAGTACTATGTGAGACTGGTAGGTGACCCCACTCTAAAATTCCAGAATGATTTTAAAAATTTGTTGGAGGAAGGACTATACACGGGAGCAATATCTAAGGAGGTTCGCACTTTTCTTTTCACTCCCCAACCTATTATACCCACCTATTACTTTTTACCCAAAATCCGTAAGACACTTTCTTGCCCTCCCGGCAGGCCAATCATAGCCGGGATTGGGTCAATGACTAACAACTTATCTTTTTTTGTTGATAATTATTTACAAAAATATGTTTTACATATGTTTTATATGTTTTATATGTTTTATTCATATATCAAAGATACGACACATTTTTTACAGAAAATTAACGAGGTGCAATGGAAAGAGAATTATTATTTTATTACAAGTGATGTAGAATCACTGTATTCAAACATTGAGCACAATTTAGGCATAAAAGCGGTCGAGAGTTATTTAACTAAAGACCCAGAAATATCACATAATCTTCGCACATTTATTTTACAGTCTATTCATTTTATATTAACACATAATTATTTTGGGTACTTGTTTCCTAGCACGGCCACAATCTTCTTGGTCGTGTGCCTTAACTTTAAGGCACACGATGCCCACGATGGACCCGATTTTCTTTCAAATCAGGTCCATTTTACCGGCAAATGGAAAATCGGGTCCATCGCATCGGTCGTGTGCCTTTAATAAGGCACACGACGCGACCGACGCGATGGACCCGATTCTCCATAGGCTTCAATGTTAAAAATATTTTAACATTGAAGCCTATGGAGAAATCGCGTCCATCGGGTGCATCGCGTCGGTCGCGTCGTGTGCCTTAACATGGCACACGACGCGACCGACGCGATGGACCCGATTTCTCCATAGGCTTCAATGTTAAAATATTTTTAACATTGAAATCGCGTCGGTCGTAAAAAAACATTTCATAGACAAACATAACGTACAACATATAACATGGAAGGCAGTATTCTGTGCACAATTGGGTATGGCTCTTTGGAAAGTCTTATATAGACAAAGGCTTATAAGAAGTGAGTGTTCATATAACACAGAGGCTTTTCATTATAGAGGCTTTTTATGTATATAGTTACCAGTCCATACGGCCGTATGCTTTAGATGTAGATATTAAGCAGGATTTAGATGTTAGGTTAGGGCCAATAACACCAACAGGTTATAAAAATCAGGATTTTTTAGGGGGGACCCCCAGACAGCACTATCCCCCATACAAAAACGGGGATCAAAGCGGCCGATTAAAAAGACGAAGAGATTACGATATAGAGGAAAACGAGGAGAGAGGAAGCAACAGCAAAAAAGATCAAAGACGAAAATAATAGGAAAAGGTGTATTTAATATATCTAAGAGAACATTAAGCGATGAAGAAACTAAACTATTGGGGAAAGGGCTTAACTATGCCCCAGCAAATAAACCGAACTTGTTTACATTATTCATTGACTTAAATAGATTTGTTAGGTCCCTTAGCCAGAAAAGGTATTTTGCCCTTAAGAAACAAAAAGATAAAGAATATGCAGTTACCCTCAGTCCGGAGGATGAAATTTTGGTAGAAATTCTTGAGTCTCTCTCTACGGATGACACTATTGTCCCTGAAAGCACATATATTTATGATGCCAATAATGAGACCAAAAGAATGAGATTCAGGAATAAATCAGAATTTTATCCATTACAGCACCGTGGACCATACATAGAAAGTTTCTATAAAAAAACTATGGAAGAACTTAGAGAACTATGTGAAAAAACAGAAAAAAAAAAAACCTCTAAAAGATAATCTCTCAAAACAAGAAAGAAAGGCACTAAAAACACTCTGTGACGATAAGAGTATAACTATAAAACAGGCCGACAAAGGGGGGGGGGGGGGTAGTTGTTATGGACACTACAGAATACCTTAAAGAGGCCTATAGGCAATTGAAAAAAGAAGAGTACTATGTGAGACTGGTAGGTGACCCCACTCTAAAATTCCAGAATGATTTTAAAAATTTGTTGGAGGAAGGACTATACACGGGAGCAATATCTAAGGAGGTTCGCACTTTTCTTTTCACTCCCCAACCTATTATACCCACCTATTACTTTTTACCCAAAATCCGTAAGACACTTTCTTGCCCTCCCGGCAGGCCAATCATAGCCGGGATTGGGTCAATGACTAACAACTTATCTTTTTTTGTTGATAATTATTTACAAAAATATGTTTTACATATGTTTTATATGTTTTATATGTTTTATTCATATATCAAAGATACGACACATTTTTTACAGAAAATTAACGAGGTGCAATGGAAAGAGAATTATTATTTTATTACAAGTGATGTAGAATCACTGTATTCAAACATTGAGCACAATTTAGGCATAAAAGCGGTCGAGAGTTATTTAACTAAAGACCCAGAAATATCACATAATCTTCGCACATTTATTTTACAGTCTATTCATTTTATATTAACACATAATTATTTTGGGTACTTGTTTCCTAGCACGGCCACAATCTTCTTGGTCGTGTGCCTTAACTTTAAGGCACACGATGCCCACGATGGACCCGATTTTCTTTCAAATTAGGTCCATTTTACCGGCAAATGGAAAATCGGGTCCATCACGTCGGTCGTGTGCCTTTAATAAGGCACACGACGCGACCGACGCGATGGACTCAATTCTCCATAGGCTTCAATGTTAAAAATATTTTAACATTGAAGCCTATGGAGAAATCGCGTCCATCGGGTCCATCGCGTCGGTCGCGTCGTGTGCCTTAACATGGCACACGACGCGACCGACGCGATGGACCCGATTTCTCCATAGGCTTCAATGTTAAAATATTTTTAACGTTGAAATCGCGTCGGTCGTGTCGGTCTTGTGCCATTATAATGGCACAAGATATGATGGACTTGATTAAGTCCATCTTCACATAGTAATCAATGGGAAAGGGGCCAATATGGGCCATTTCTCATTGTATATGGCCCCGTCATGCCCCCACATTTTAAACGCCACCCCACTATTGACGCCAACCCGAAGCGTGGCGAGCGCAGCGAGCCCGCGAGGGGCGGCGGTGCGCGTCCTCCGACCTTTTCATACCCCTACTATCCACGTCGGCGTGGAGTTGAGAATAGAATAGTGTGGCGAGCGCAGCGAGCCACCGAGCCCGAAGCGTGGCGAGCGCAGCGAGCCCCGCGAGGGGACGCGTATAACTTCACAGGTATACGCGTCCCCTCGCGGGGCTCGCTGCGCTCGCCACGCTTCGGGCTCGGTGGCTCGCTGCGCTCGCCACACTATTCTATTTTCAACTCCACGCCGACGTGGATAGTAGGGGAATGAAAAGGTCGGAGGACTCGCACCGCCGCCCCTCGCGGGCTCGCTGCGCTCGCCACGCTTCGGGTTGGCGTCTATTGTGGGGTGGGGTGGGGTGTATGCCGTGACATTTGGGGGGGTTGGGAATATTTTACATTGAATCCAATGTAAAATCGGGTCCCAGGGACCCGATTTACATTTCATTAAAAAAAACAAAATCGGGTCCAAAATCGGTCGGTCGCGTCGATCGCATCGCATGCGACCAAATCGCATGCGATGCGATCGACCCGATTTTTCCGACACGACCACCCCGATGTAAATCGGTGTGGCCGTGCTAGGAAACAAGTACCTTATTTTGTTTTTGATTCCACATTTTACTTACAGTCTAAGGGTACCGCCATGGGGACCAGGTTCGCCCCCAGTTTCGCCAACCTACTCATGGGGTGCTTTGAGGAGACACATGTGTGGGGCGGTAGATATGGGGGGAACCTGGTCCTCTTCGGCAGGTACATAGACGATCTTATTTTTGTTTGGGAAGGTGATCAGGATTCTGTAAATAATTTTATTGAGAGTTTAAATAATAATTTATATGGGTTAAAATTTACAAGCACGTTTCACAAAGAGAGTGTGAACTTTCTGGATATTGCTCTCGTGATAGAAAATGGAGAAATTAAGACGGAAACTTACGTCAAAACAGTAGAACCTTGGATATTGCTCTCGTGATAGAAAATGGAGAAATTAAGACGGAAACTTACGTCAAAATAGGTACCTTGAGTACACAAGTAACCATCATATAAAATGGAAGAACAACATCCCCAAAAGCCAGTTCTTGCGCATAAAAAGGAATTGTTCAACCAGGGAAGCTTTTGAGAGACAGAGTGGGAGCATCTACCAGTCCTTTAAAGAACAAGGGTACCCGGAGGAGTTATTGAAAGACTCTTTAGAAATTGTCAAACATATGGATAGGGGGGACCTACTAAATCCTGAAATTAGGAATAAGAATAAAAGTAAAAAAGATAAGAATGACAACGGACTAGTCTTTGTAACTCAGTATAATACTGAAGCTATGAGGATTAGAAAGATTGTAAATAAAAACCTACACCTCCTAGAATTAGATGAGGTGATGAAAACAGAAGTAAAAACAATTACAACAAAAAATAGTGTGGTGTTTAGAAAATCAAATAATTTAAAAAACAGATTGGCCCCAAGCTTCTTTAGAAATCAGGAAAAACAGGTAAAAAAACCCACGTGGCTACCGGATAAACCTAAGGGATATTTCACATGTGGAGGGGATAAATGTATACCCTGTAAACAAAGTGCAAGGAAAAATATCGAATTAACATCCTCTATATCTGGAGAAAAATTCCCTATTTAGGAATTTATTAACTGCAAGACTGAGTATATCATTTACCTACTTACCTGTAAATGCGGAATGCAATATGTAGGATGCACAATCCGTAATCTTCATGTAAGATATATGGAGCATAGGAGAAATATCTGTAAAATGACACTAACCAATAGTCTCTATAGACACCTTGCAAAATGCCAAAAAGGTGATACTGGAGGATTAACTATGGTAGGCATTGAACATGTGCCACGTACAGATAGAGGGGGTGACAGGTATGTTCAGTTGTGTAGAAGAGAAGCTTTTTGGATATTCAGACTCAGAAGTCTGGTACCGCACGGTTTGAATGACACCATTGAAATAAATAATATATAACTTCGGTATTATAATAAATAGGGTTATAACAGTCTTGGAATCGACTACTGTACATTTTGGATGGGGAGGGGGGTGGGGGGGGGGAGGGGGGGGGGAGGGAGAGCCAATAAGGGGGACTATATTTAGGTAGAAAGTGGGAGGGGGGTAGGGGTATAGAGAATAGTTAATTATGCATATATATGTTAGTGATAATAAACAAGTAATTAACCCCTTCCTGACAGAGCCAGTTTTTGCGTTCCTGACAGAGCCCTTTTTTTCAAATCTGACATGTCTCACTTAAGTGGGGATAACTTTTTTTTGCTTTTACTTATCCCAGTGATTTTGAGATTGTTTTTTCGTGACACATTGTACTTCAAATTAGTGGTAAATTTGGGTCGATACAGTCTGTGTTTTTTTGTGAAAAATACCAAAATGTCGTAAAAAAATGGAAAATTTAGCAATTTGCAAAATGTTAAATTTTCTGCTTGTGAGACAAATAATCATACCACTCAAAATAGTTAATAACTAACATAGACCATATGTCTACTTTATGTTTCCATCATTATTTCAACTTCCTTTTAATTTTTTTGGACACTAGGAGGCTTACAATATGAATAGCAAATTCTCAAATTTTCAAGAAAATTTCAAACACTGATTTTTTTAGGGACCAGTTCAGTTCTGATGTGACTTTGAGGGACTTGTATGTGAGACACCCCCATAAATGATACCATTTCAAAAACTGCACCCCTCACAGTATTCAAAACAGAATTTTGGAAGTTTGTTAACCCTTTAGGTGTTTCACAGGAATTAAAACAAAGTGTAGGTGAAATTTCAAAATTTCATTTTTTTTGCAGATTTGCAATTTTAATACATTTTTCTAAGGAACACAGTACATTTGACTAGAGAAATGTGACTAAAAATTGATTCCCCCAATTCTTTTGTTTTCATAAATATCCTATATGTGGCCCTAGTGTGCACGTTGACCAAACCTCAGGCTTCATAATAGAAGGAGCACCTACTTGATTTTGGAGCCTCCTTTTTATGAGATTATTTTTTAGGCACCATGTAGGTTTCTAGGCACCATAAGATGCTAAAAGTTAGGAACCCCCCCACAAGTGACCCCATTTTGCAAACTACACCCCTCAGGGAATTCATCTAGGGGTATAGTGTACATTTCAAACCCCCAGGGGTTTCACCAATTGTGGTACAACTGGGCAGTGAAAATGAAAAATTATTTTTTTTACACAAAAATGCAGTTCTGGCTCCAAATTTGTCATTTTCAGAAGGTATGAAGGAGACAAAGCACCCCAAAATCTGTGCCCCAATTTCTCCCGAGTACGGCAATGCCTCACATGTGACCAAAAAATACCATTTGGGTGCATGGCAGGACTCAGAAGGGAAGGAGTGATTTTTGGATTTTGCAGCTCAGATTCTGGTGGAATTTTGGTGGGTGCTATGTCGCATTAGCAAGACCCCCCAAGCACCAATACAGTGGAACCCCCCCACAAGTGACCCCATTTTGCAAACTACACCCCTCAGGGAATTCATCTAGGGGTATAGTGTACATTTCAAACCCCCAGGGGTTTCACCAATTTTGATACAAATGGGCAGTGAAAATGAAAAATTACATTTTTTTACACAAAAATGCAGTTCTGGCTCAAAATTTTTCATTTTCACAAGGAATGAAGGAGAAAAAGAACCCTAAAATCTGTGCCCCAATTTCTCCCGAGTACGGCAATGCCTCACATGTGACCAAAAAATACCAGTTGGGTGCATGGCAGGACTCAGAAGGGAAGGAGTGATTTTTGGATTTTGCAGCACAGATTTTGGTGGAATGAATGGTGGGTGCTATGTTGCACCAATACAGTGGAACCCCCCCACAAGTCACCCCATTTTGCAAAGTACACCCCTCAGGGAATTCATCTAGGGGTATAGTGTACATTTCAAACCCCCAGGGGTTTCACCAATTTTGATACAAGTGGGCAGTGAAAATGAAAAATTACATTTTTTTACACAAAAATGCAGTTCTGGCTCAAAATTTTTCATTTTCAGAAGGTATGAAGGAGAAAAAGCACCCCAAAATATGTGCCCCAATTTCTCCCGAGTACGGCAATGCCTCACATGTGACCAAAAAATACCAGTTGGGTGCATGGCAGGACTCAGAAGGGAAGGAGTGATTTTTGGATTTTGCAGCTCAGATTCTGGTGGAATTTTGGTGGGTGCTATGTCGCATTAGCAAGACCCCCCAAGCACCAATACAGTGGAACCCCCCCACAAGTGACCCCATTTTGCAAACTACACCCCTCAGGGAATTCATCTAGGGGTATAGTGTACATTTCAAACCCCCAGGGGTTTCACCAATTTTGATACAAGTGGGCAGTGAAAATGAAAAATTACATTTTTTACACAAAAATGCAGTTCTGGCTCAAAATTTTTCATTTTCAAAAGGTATGAAGGAGAAAAAGCACCCCAAAATCTGTGCCCCAATTTCTCCCGAGTACGGCAATGCCTCACATGTGACCAAAAAATACCATTTGGGTGCATGGCAGGACTCAGAAGGGAAGGAGTGATTTTTGGATTTTGCAGCTCAGATTCTGGTGGAATTTTGGTGGGTGCTATGTCGCATTAGCAAGACCCCCCAAGCACCAATACAGTGGAACCCCCCCACAAGTGACCCCATTTTGCAAACTACACCCCTCAGGGAATTCATCTAGGGGTATAGTGTACATTTCAAACCCCCAGGGGTTTCACCAATTTTGATACAAGTGGGCAGTGAAAATGAAAAATTACATTTTTTTACACAAAAATGCAGTTCTGGCTCAAAATTTTTCATTTTCAGAAGGTATGAAGGAGAAAAAGCACCCCAAAATCTGTGCCACAATTTCTCCCGAGTACGGCAATGCCTCACATGTGACCAAAAAATACCAGTTGGGTGCATGGCAGGACTCAGAAGGGAAGGAGTGATTTTTGGATTTTGCAGCACAGATTTTGGTGGAATGAATGGTGGGTGCTATGTTGCACCAATACAGTGGAACCCCCCCACAAGTCACCCCATTTTGCAAAGTACACCCCTCAGGGAATTCATCTAGGGGTATAGTGTACATTTCAAACCCCCAGGGGTTTCACCAATTTTGATACAAGTGGGCAGTGAAAATGAAAAATTACATTTTTTTACACAAAAATGCAGTTCTGGCTCAAAATTTTTCATTTTCAGAAGGTATGAAGCAGAAAAAGCACCCCAAAATATGTGCCCCAATTTCTCCCGAGTACGGCAATGCCTCACATGTGACCAAAAAATACCAGTTGGGTGCATGGCAGGACTCAGAAGGGAAGGAGTGATTTTTGGATTTTGCAGCTCAGATTCTGGTGGAATTTTGGTGGGTGCTATGTCGCATTAGCAAGACCCCCCAAGGACCAATACAGTGGAACCCCCCCACAAGTGACCCCATTTTGCAAACTACACCCCTCAGGGATTTCATCTAGGGGTATAGTGTACATTTCAAACCCCCAGGGGTTTCACCAATTTTGATACAAGTGGGCAGTGAAAATGAAAAATTACATTTTTTACACAAAAATGCAGTTCTGGGTCAAAATTTTTCATTTTCAGAAGGTATGAAGGAGAAAAAGCACCCCAAAATCTGTGCCCCAATTTCTGCCGAGTACGGCAATGCCTCACATGTGACCAAAAAATACCAGTTGGGTGCATGGCAGGACTCAGAAGGGAAGGAGTGATTTTTGGATTTTGCAGCACAGATTTTGGTGGAATGAATGGTGGGTGCTATGTTGCACCAATACAGTGGAACCCCCCCACAAGTCACCCCATTTTGCAAAGTACACCCCTCAGGGAATTCATCTAGGGGTATAGTGTACATTTCAAACCCCCAGGGGTTTCACCAATTGTGATACAAGTGGGCAGTGAAAATGAAAAATTACATTTTTTTACACAAAAATGCAGTTCTGGCTCAAAATTTTTCATTTTCAGAAGGTATGAAGGAGAAAAAGCACCCCAAAATATGTGCCCCAATTTCTCCCGAGTACGGCAATGCCTCACATGTGACCAAAAAATACCAGTTGGGTGCATGGCAGGACTCAGAAGGGAAGGAGTGATTTTTGGATTTTGCAGCTCAGATTCTGGTGGAATTTTGGTGGGTGCTATGTCGCATTAGCAAGACCCCCCAAGCACCAATACAGTGGAACCCCCCCACAAGTGACCCCATTTTGCAAACTACACCCCTCAGGGAATTCATCTAGGGGTATAGTGTACATTTCAAACCCCCAGGGGTTTCACCAATTTTGATACAAGTGGGCAGTGAAAATGAAAAATTACATTTTTTACACAAAAATGCAGTTCTGGCTCAAAATTTTTCATTTTCAGAAGGTATGAAGGAGAAAAAGCACCCCAAAATCTGTGCCCCAATTTCTCCCGAGTACGGCAATGCCTCACATGTGACCAAAAAATACAATTTGGGTGCATGGCAGGACTCAGAAGGGAAGGAGTGATTTTTGGATTTTGCAGCTCAGATTCTGGTGGAATTTTGGTGGGTGCTATGTCGCATTAGCAAGACCCCCCAAGCACCAATACAGTGGAACCCCCCCACAAGTGACCCCATTTTGCAAACTACACCCCTCAGGGAATTCATCTAGGGGTATAGTGTACATTTCAAACCCCCAGGGGTTTCACCAATTTTGATACAACTGGGCAGTGAAAATGAAAAATTACATTTTTTTACACAAAAATGCAGTTCTGGCTCAAAATTTTTCATTTTCAGAAGGTATGAAGGAGAAAAAGCACCCCAAAATCTATGCCCCAATTTCTCCCGAGTACGGCAATGCCTCACATGTGACCAAAAAATACCAGTTGTGTGCATGGCAGGACTCAGAATGGAAGGAGTGATTTTTGGATTTTGCAGCACAGATTTTGGTGGAATGAATGGTGGGTGCTATGTTGCACCTATACAGTGGAACCCCCCTACAAGTCACCCCATTTTGCAAAGTACACCCCTCAGGGAATTCATCTAGGGGTATAGTGTACATTTCAAACCCCCAGGGGTTTCACCAATTTTGATACAAGTGGGCAGTGAAAATGAAAAATTACATTTTTTTACACAAAAATGCAGTTCTGGCTCAAAATTTTTCATTTTCAGAAGGAATGAAGGAGACAAAGCACCCCAAAATCTGTGCCCCAATTTCTCCCGAGTACGGCAATGCCTCATGTGTGACCAAAAAGTGGCAGGACTCAGAAGGGAAGGAGTGATATTTGGATTTTGCAGCACAAATTCTGGTGGAATGATGGTGGGTGCTATGTCGCATTAGCAAGACCCCCAAAGCACCAATACAGTGGAACCCCCCCACAAGTGACCCCATTTTGCAAACTACACCCCTCAGGGAATTCATCTAGGGGTATAGTGTACATTTCAAACCCCCAGGGGTTTCACCAATTTTGATACAAGTGGGCAGTGAAAATGAAAAATCAAATTTTTTTACACAAAAATGCAGTTCTGGCTCAAAATTTTTCATTTTCAGAAGGAATGAAGGAGACAAAGCACCCCAAAATCTGTGCCCCAATTTCTCCCGAGTACGGCAATGCCTCATGTGTGACCAAAAAGTGGCAGGACTCAGAAGGGAAGGAGTGATATTTGGATTTTGCAGCACAAATTCTGGTGGAATGATGGTGGGTGCTATGTCGCATTAGCAAGACCCCCAAAGCACCAATACAGTGGAACCCCCCCACAAGTGACCCCATTTTGCAAACTACACCCCTCAGGGAATTTATCTAGGGGTATAGTGTACATTTCAAACCCCCAGGGGTTTCACCAATTTTGATACAATTGGGCAGTGAAAATGAAAAATTACATTTTTTACACAAAAATGCAGTTCTGGCTCAAAATTTTTCATTTTCAGAAGGTATGAAGGAGAAAAAGCACCCCAAAATCTGTGCCCCAATTTCTCCCGAGTACGGCAATGCCTCACATGTGACCAAAAAATACCAGTTGGGTGCATGGCAGGACTCAGAAGGGAAGGAGTGATTTTTGGATTTTGCAGCACAGATTTTGGTGGAATGAATGGTGGGTGCTATGTTGCACCAATACAGTGGAACCCCCCCACAAGTCACCCCATTTTGCAAAGTATACCCCTCAGGGAATTCATCTAGGGGTATAGTGTACATTTCAAACCCCCAGGGGTTTCACCAATTTTGATACAACTGGGCAGTGAAAATGAAAAATTACATTTTTTTACACAAAAATGCAGTTCTGGCTCAAAATTTTTCATTTTCAGAAGGTATGAAGGAGAAAAAGCACCCCAAAATCTATGCCCCAATTTCTCCCGAGTACGGCAATGCCTCACATGTGACCAAAAAATACCAGTTGTGTGCATGGCAGGACTCAGAATGGAAGGAGTGATTTTTGGATTTTGCAGCACAGATTTTGGTGGAATGAATGGTGGGTGCTATGTTGCACCTATACAGTGGAACCCCCCTACAAGTCACCCCATTTTGCAAAGTACACCCCTCAGGGAATTCATCTAGGGGTATAGTGTACATTTCAAACCCCCAGGGGTTTCACCAATTTTGATACAAGTGGGCAGTGAAAATGAAAAATTACATTTTTTTACACAAAAATGCAGTTCTGGCTCAAAATTTTTCATTTTCAGAAGGAATGAAGGAGACAAAGCACCCCAAAATCTGTGCCCCAATTTCTCCCGAGTACGGCAATGCCTCATGTGTGACCAAAAAGTGGCAGGACTCAGAAGGGAAGGAGTGATATTTGGATTTTGCAGCACAAATTCTGGTGGAATGATGGTGGGTGCTATGTCGCATTAGCAAGACCCCCAAAGCACCAATACAGTGGAACCCCCCCACAAGTGACCCCATTTTGCAAACTACACCCCTCAGGGAATTCATCTAGGGGTATAGTGTACATTTCAAACCCCCAGGGGTTTCACCAATTTTGATACAAGTGGGCAGTGAAAATGAAAAATCAAATTTTTTTACACAAAAATGCAGTTCTGGCTCAAAATTTTTCATTTTCAGAAGGAATGAAGGAGACAAAGCACCCCAAAATCTGTGCCCCAATTTCTCCCGAGTACGGCAATGCCTCATGTGTGACCAAAAAGTGGCAGGACTCAGAAGGGAAGGAGTGATATTTGGATTTTGCAGCACAAATTCTGGTGGAATGATGGTGGGTGCTATGTCGCATTAGCAAGACCCCCAAAGCACCAATACAGTGGAACCCCCCCACAAGTGACCCCATTTTGCAAACTACACCCCTCAGGGAATTTATCTAGGGGTATAGTGTACATTTCAAACCCCCAGGGGTTTCACCAATTTTGATACAATTGGGCAGTGAAAATGAAAAATTACATTTTTTACACAAAAATGCAGTTCTGGCTCAAAATTTTTCATTTTCAGAAGGTATGAAGGAGAAAAAGCACCCCAAAATCTGTGCCCCAATTTCTCCCGAGTACGGCAATGCCTCACATGTGACCAAAAAATACCAGTTGGGTGCATGGCAGGACTCAGAAGGGAAGGAGTGATTTTTGGATTTTGCAGCACAGATTTTGGTGGAATGAATGGTGGGTGCTATGTTGCACCAATACAGTGGAACCCCCCCACAAGTCACCCCATTTTGCAAAGTATACCCCTCAGGGAATTCATCTAGGGGTATAGTGTACATTTCAAACCCCCAGGGGTTTCACCAATTTTGATACAAGTGGGCAGTGAAAATGAAAAATTACATTTTTTTACACAAAAATGCAGTTCTGGCTCAAAATTTTTCATTTTCAGAAGGTATGAAGCAGAAAAAGCACCCCAAAATATGTGCCCCAATTTCTCCCGAGTACGGCAATGCCTCACATGTGACCAAAAAATACCAGTTGGGTGCATGGCAGGACTCAGAAGGGAAGGAGTGATTTTTGGATTTTGCAGCTCAGATTCTGGTGGAATTTTGGTGGGTGCTATGTCGCATTAGCAAGACCCCCCAAGGACCAATACAGTGGAACCCCCCCACAAGTGACCCCATTTTGCAAACTACACCCCTCAGGGATTTCATCTAGGGGTATAGTGTACATTTCAAACCCCCAGGGGTTTCACCAATTTTGATACAAGTGGGCAGTGAAAATGAAAAATTACATTTTTTACACAAAAATGCAGTTCTGGCTCAAAATTTTTCATTTTCAGAAGGTATGAAGGAGAAAAAGCACCCCAAAATCTGTGCCCCAATTTCTCCCGAGTACGGCAATGCCTCAAATGTGACCAAAAAATACCATTTGGGTGCATGGCAGGACTCAGAAGGGAAGGAGTGATTTTTGGATTTTGCAGCTCAGATTCTGGTGGAATTTTGGTGGGTGCTATGTCGCATTAGCAAGACCCCCCAAGCACCAATACAGTGGAAACCTCCCACAAGTGACCCCATTTTGCAAACTACACCCCTCAGGGAATTCATCTAGGGGTATAGTGTACATTTCAAACCCCCAGGGGTTTCACCAATTTTGATACAAGTGGGCAGTGAAAATGAAAAATTACATTTTTTTACACAAAAATGCAGTTCTGGGTCAAAATTTTTCATTTTCAGAAGGTATGAAGGAGAAAATGCACCCCAAAATCTGTGCCCCAATTTCTGCCGAGTACGGCAATGCCTCACATGTGACCAAAAAATACCAGTTGGGTGCATGGCAGGACTCAGAAGGGAAGGAGTGATTTTTGGATTTTGCAGCACAGATTTTGGTGGAATGAATGGTGGGTGCTATGTTGCACCAATACAGTGGAACCCCCCCACAAGTCACCCCATTTTGCAAAGTACACCCCTCAGGGAATTCATCTAGGGGTATAGTGTACATTTCAAACCCCCAGGGGTTTCACCAATTTTGATACAAGTGGGCAGTGAAAATGAAAAATTAAATTTTTTTACACAAAAATGCAGTTCTGGCTCAAAATTTTTCATTTTCAGAAGGTATGAAGGAGAAAAAGCACCCCAAAATATGTGCCCCAATTTCTCCCGAGTACGGCAATGCCTCACATGTGACCAAAAAATACCAGTTGGGTGCATGGCAGGACTCAGAAGGGAAGGAGTGATTTTTGGATTTTGCAGCTCAGATTCTGGTGGAATTTTGGTGGGTGCTATGTCGCATTAGCAAGACCCCCCAAGCACCAATACAGTGGAACCCCCCCACAAGTGACCCCATTTTGCAAACTACACCCCTCAGGGAATTCATCTAGGGGTATAGTGTACATTTCAAACCCCCAGGGGTTTCACCAATTTTGATACAAGTGGGCAGTGAAAATGAAAAATTACATTTTTTACACAAAAATGCAGTTCTGGCTCAAAATTTTTCATTTTCAGAAGGTATGAAGGAGAAAAAGCACCCCAAAATCTGTGCCCCAATTTCTCCCGAGTACGGCAATGCCTCACATGTGACCAAAAAATACCATTTGGGTGCATGGCAGGACTCAGAAGGGAAGGAGTGATTTTTGGATTTTGCAGCTCAGATTCTGGTGGAATTTTGGTGGGTGCTATGTCGCATTAGCAAGACCCCCCAAGCACCAATACAGTGGAACCCCCCCACAAGTGACCCCATTTTGCAAACTACACCCCTCAGGGAATTCATCTAGGGGTATAGTGTACATTTCAAACCCCCAGGGGTTTCAATAATTTTGATACAACTGGGCAGTGAAAATGAAAAATTACATTTTTTACACAAAAATGCAGTTCTGGCTCAAAATTTTTCATTTTCAGAAGGTATGAAGGAGAAAAAGCACCCCAAAATCTATGCCCCAATTTCTCCCGAGTACGGCAATGCCTCACATGTGACCAAAAAATACCAGTTGTGTGCATGGCAGGACTCAGAATGGAAGGAGTGATTTTTGGATTTTGCAGCACAGATTTTGGTGGAATGAATGGTGGGTGCTATGTTGCACCTATACAGTGGAACCCCCCTACAAGTCACCCCATTTTGCAAAGTACACCCCTCAGGGAATTCATCTAGGGGTATAGTGTACATTTCAAACCCCCAGGGGTTTCACCAATTTTGATACAAGTGGGCAGTGAAAATGAAAAATTACATTTTTTTACACAAAAATGCAGTTCTGGCTCAAAATTTTTCATTTTCAGAAGGAATGAAGGAGACAAAGCACCCCAAAATCTGTGCCCCAATTTCTCCCGAGTACGGCAATGCCTCATGTGTGACCAAAAAGTGGCAGGACTCAGAAGAGAAAGGAGTGATATTTGGATTTTGCAGCACAAATTCTGGTGGAATGATGGTGGGTGCTATGTCGCATTAGCAAGACCCCCAAAGCACCAATACAGTGGAACCCCCCCACAAGTGACCCCATTTTGCAAACTACACCCCTCAGGGAATTCATCTAGGGGTATAGTGTACATTTCAAACCCCCAGGGGTTTCACCAATTTTGATACAAGTGGGCAGTGAAAATGAAAAATCAAATTTTTTTACACAAAAATGCAGTTCTGGCTCAAAATTTTTCATTTTCAGAAGGAATGAAGGAGACAAAGCACCCCAAAATCTGTGCCCCAATTTCTCCCGAGTACGGCAATGCCTCATGTGTGACCAAAAAGTGGCAGGACTCAGAAGGGAAGGAGTGATATTTGGATTTTGCAGCACAAATTCTGGTGGAATGATGGTGGGTGCTATGTCGCATTAGCAAGACCCCCAAAGCACCAATACAGTGGAACCCCCCCACAAGTGACCCCATTTTGCAAACTACACCCCTCAGGGAATTTATCTAGGGGTATAGTGTACATTTCAAACCCCCAGGGGTTTCACCAATTTTGATACAATTGGGCAGTGAAAATGAAAAATTACATTTTTTACACAAAAATGCAGTTCTGGCTCAAAATTTTTCATTTTCAGAAGGTATGAAGGAGAAAAAGCACCCCAAAATCTGTGCCCCAATTTCTCCCGAGTACGGCAATGCCTCACATGTGACCAAAAAATACCATTTGGGTGCATGGCAGGACTCAGAAGGGAAGGAGTGATTTTTGGATTTTGCGGCTCAGATTCTGGTGGAATGAATGGTGGGTGCTATGTGGCATTAGCAAGACCCCCGAAGCACGGTGAAATTATGAACCTAAAAATCCATAGATGTGTGGTATATTTTAAAACACTCCTTTATACATAGGCCGGGTTTGTCGGGGCAAGTGTCACACTGGAAAATAGTTTGCTTTCTTATTCCCTTTTTATAGCAAACTTTGCACCTTTTTTGTGTCCTGCCCTTTTTTCCAGTGGAGGGGATTTCATCAGGAAAATGCTGCCCTGGTACAATACGGGGGCCAGTACTAGAAGTACTGGGGCCCTCTGCCTGCTGGTTCCCAAATATTTGGCCCTTTATGACTTCCTCTTGAAAGTGCATAAATGTCCCCCTCTGGCCGGTAGAACGGAATAGCACGTAAGCGTTATACAGTGCCATCTGGATGATATACACGGCCAGCTTCTTGTACCAGATTTTTGTTTTCCGCAGGGCACTGTACGGCTTCAGTACCTGATCTGAAAGATCCACTCCGCCCATGTACCTATTGTAATCCAGGATACAATTAGGTTTTGAGGTGTGGGTACTGGTACCTCGTACAGGGACGGAGGTGGTACTGTCTCCGTGAATTGTTGTCAGTATAAGGACATCCCTCTTGTCCTTATATTTGACCAACAACATATTTTCGGTGCATATTCCCCTGCTTTCACCCCTTCTCATTACTTGGGCAATGTGCGTTTTTGGGAGGCCTCTTTGGTTCTTGCGCACAGTACCGCAAGCTGCTGTACCTCTTGAACCAAGGGCCTTAAACAGGGGGATGCTGGTGTAAAAGTTATCCACATATAGGTGATAACCTTTATCCAGGAAGGGGTGCACTAAATCCCAGACAATTTTTCCACTAACACCTACGAGGGAGGGGGCCATTCTGGCGGTTCAATTCTTGAATCCTTCCCTTCATATACCCTAAACCTGTGAGTGTACCCTGAGGTGCTTTCACACAGCTTATACATTTTTATGCCATACCTTGCCCTCTTACTGGGAAGGTACTGGCGGAATTTAACCCTTCCTTTAAAATGTATAAGGGACTCGTCTATGCAAATGAATTTATCTGGGATGTACATGTCTTCAAATTTGGCACTGAAATGATCAATGACCGGCCTGACTTTGAATAGCCGGTCAAAGGTGGGATCATCTCTGGGTGGGCACTGTGCATTATCGTTGTAATGCAAAAATTTAAGGATCGTCTCAAATCGAGCCCGGGGCATGGCCATACGGTAAAATGGGGTGCTGTACAGAACATCTGTAATCCAATATTGCCTAATTTCTGGCTTTTTTACTATGCCCATATGAAACACCAGACCCCAAAACGTCATCATCTCTACTGCATCTACAGGGGTCCACCTAGCAAATGATGACGTGGGGTTTTGAGCAATAAACTGCTGGGCATATAAATTAGTTTGGTCCACCATTAAGTTTATAAAATCATCAGAGAAAAATAATTTGAAAAAGTCAATTTCTCTGAGACCTGTGGAATCAAATTGGATTCCTGGCATGGCCAAAAACTCAGGAACCTGGGGCTCAAAATTGTCTGGTGGTGGGGTCCATACGAGATCAATTATTGGGGGGGGGTCTCAGCTGCTCTACGGGGGCGTCTTTGAGGGGGACCCTCATCACCAGAGGAGGAAGAGGAGCTTAAGGCGAATCCTTTAAATTCCCCGCTTGCATCACTGGCTGTGTCAGAGTCAGAAGCAAGCATGGCATATGCCTCCTCCGCTGAATAAATTCTTCTGGATGACTGGGATGACATTTGGGATGACATTTGGGATGCCATTTTTATTTTTGTGTTACTGGTAGTGAAATGTTTCAACACGTGTATAGTGTAGGGGGGGGTACAAACTTTATTTCAACCCGGGGGGTATGTAGTGTGTAGTGTGTATGTAGTGCAGAAAAAAAAATACTTTATACAAAAAAAAAAAAATTGAAGGGGTTAAAAAAAAAAAAAAATTGAAGGGGTTAAAAAAAAAATTGAAGGGGTTAAAAAAAAAATTGAAGGGGTTAAAAAAAAAAAAAAAAAGGTCCTGCGCCAAAAATTGAGCACAGATGTTGGTCAGTAACGTCCGTCACTGAACAGCGCTCAAAGGCAACAGGAATTTGATAAAAAAAAAAAAAAAAAAATAGATCAACCCTGTGCCGAAAAAGATGATCAGTGATGTACGTCACTGATCAGCGCACAGCGGCCACAGGACACCCACAAAATCACAGTGTGTGTAAAAAAAAAAATTAAAAAAAGACCCCACAGCACACACAAAAAAAAAAAAGGTGATCAGTGATGCGACACTGATTACCAGTGAGGGGCAGCAGGTGCACAACCTTTGGTGCAACTGACAGTGCAACTGGCAGGTATATATAAAAAAAAAAAAACCTCTGCACCCCCAAAAAGTTGCTGATCACCTCAGAAATAGTGATCAGCACAAAAGGCGGGGGCAGCAGACACAAAATTTAGCACTCTCTATCACTCTCTGTCACTATCTCTGTCACTATCTCTCTATCTCTCACTATCTAACACTCTATGACACTGCAGCAGCAGCAGTGACAGGTATATATATATATAAAAAAAAACCTGCGCCCCCAAAAAGTTGCTGATCAGTTAATTTATACTGATCAGCACAAAAGGGGGGGCAGCAGTCAGTTATATAAAAAATATATAGCACAATCTGTCACTATCTCTATCTCTCTCTCTCTATCTCTCTCTATCTCTCTCTAGCTCTCTATCTATAACTATCACACTGCAGCAGCACAAAATATAGCACTCTCTGTCACTAGGCCTCTATCTCTCTCTCTCTATCTCTCTCTATCTCTCTCTATCTCTCTCTATCTCTCTCTCTATAACTATATCACACTGCAGCAGCACAAAATATAGCACTCTCTGACACTATCTCTCTCTATCTCTCTCTATCTAACTAACGCTATTACACTGCAGCAGCACAAGTTCACAACACAGGAAGTCACAAGTAACAGGATCCAGGAAGCATCCAGCACACTACAAGCAGTGATGAAGCAGGCAAGATATTTGCAAGGATCAGGTAAGTATTTTGCAAGGTTCTGGTCAGTATATCGCGGCAGCTAGGCACGGTGACCGCACTGCACGCAATTCCAGACCGGAATGGCGTCTGCAGTGCAGTCACCGTTAGTTTAAACCCCCCTCCATGGCTGTGATTGGTCCGTCGGTCCGACGGACCAATCACGGCCTTTGGGGGCGGGCGGGGTGAGGTGGGGTGACACCAGTGTCACCCTTACACCCCGCGGTGATTGGTGCTGTACTTTACAGCACCAATCACCTCCGATCGCGTGTCACCGGCGAACGTTATTCGCCGGTGACACAGAAAACGCTGTAATTGGCTGTTCACACTGAACAGCCAATCACAGCGATCGCCGACGGGGGGGCAGCATCGCAGCCCCCCCTGGGCATGCACGGACATGTCTGCTGTCAGGGACAGCAGACATGTTGAAACTGTCACCGCGTCTATAGACGCGGTGACAGTTAAATGCCATGACGTACATTTACGCCATGTGTCGGGAAGTACTTCCCGACCATGACGTAAATGTACGTCAATTGTCGGGAAGGGGTTAATTAAATAATATATATGGAGTAGAATTGGCACCACCCTGAATCTAGTATAATGTTTAGATATTATAAATTGGTCAATATACAACACTGAATAAATTTCCATATATTTATATACAAATGTAATGTATGTTTTTTAATAATAATTTATAATTGTTTTATAATTAATGTTAGTTTATGTATGTATATATGTGTGCACGCTCTCAGACATGAATTATGAAGCAGTGTCTGGGAATGTGTTAAGCGCATATGTGGGCGGTCCCTATCGGGAAAAGAATATGTCAAACAAATGCTTAATTGCAATTTATGCAAATATTAGAAAGATGGCTGGGTTGGCTATGTTAATACTAATAAATAATGGAAAAAGTAAAGACATGGCTGAAAAAGAGTTAAATTCGAGGCAGAGGATAAAGTAATATGTTTGATTGACCCGGGCTTAAAGGCGAGGCTTGAAACGCACGATGAGCCATGAAACGCAAGATGACGCGTGTGCTATACAGTTTAAAAATGGCATCCGACTAATGATGTGATTGGGCACTCAAAATGAGGCTTGGATACGGCATTAAAGATGGCCGCCGGAGTTTACAAATAATGGAAACGAGAATGAGGCTTGATACGCAAATGCGGAAGTTCACGCTGGAAAACCGCGCGAACGGACACCGCTTAAAAGAGGAGAGGCAGACGCTATGGAGGCACCCAGCTGATGAAGCCGCTGACAAAACACTAGGCGGAGAAACGCGTATTGGGAGCCAAGCGTCAAGCCCGGAATACAGCCCAGTGCCGCTGCCGCAGTGAAAATACCTGCTTATAATACTGGTCTACATACTGGACGGACACCACCTGGAGCCGGTCCCTCTGCAAAGAGGTAGACCATCCATAAGGATTACAAATTACCTTCAATTCGGATCAGATAAAGGGAGGAAGTCCAGTGGTAACCTAACATCTAAATCCTGCTTAATATCTACATCTAAAGCATACGGCCGTATGGACTGGTAACTATATACATAAAAAGCCTCTATAATGAAAAGCCTCTGTGTTATATGAACACTCACTTCTTATAAGCCTTTGTCTATATAAGACTTTCCAAAGAGCCATACCCAATTGTGCACAGAATACTGCCTTCCATGTTATATGTTGTACGTTATGTTTGTCTATGAAATGTTTTTTAATTGATGAAATCATGTTTTAATAAATGTATATTAATTGATTCAGATATTGACTGAGTATAACATTATTTTTGGCTAAGCAGCGCCACCTAGGTGTACCAGCATATTGCTGGATACCCCAAAACCCATATTTTTCTCTAGAAGAGGTACACAATTCCTCTGATCAGGAGGCTGCAGCTTAGCTAAAAAGAGCCAGCACCCTCATATACCTGTAGGAAAACCAGCGCTCTTGTAGTGACCCTAGTGGCCACAAAAATACTGTACACCTTAAGGAAGAGGTTCTGAAACTGGATTGCAAACCTTTGTTGGCACCCAAACAAGAAGTCAACAAATTGGCCAATCCAAACCTGTTGCCTTTTGTAACCAAGCTTAACACCGCCAGTGCCATACTGCCTATAGCCACGAAAGCACTACTGCCACTTATAAAAACAGATAAAGAACTGACAGGCCTGCATAACAAAAGACAGCTACTAAGGCTGTAGCATAAAAGACACGATTGTACACAACTATATCACAGGCTTTAACAACAGCAGCCAAATGGTCCCCAATTTATTAACCAGAGCACCAGGGTGCTATAAGTGTATAAAGTGCACGACCTGCCAGGACCTGATAACAGGGTCAGAATTTGTTCATCCAATAAATGGCAAAAGGTTTCCCATCAAATACGTACTGAATTGCATGTCTATTCACATAGTGAACGTCATAAAGTGCTCATGCAATCTACACTATATGCGCAAAACGATCAGGCCCATGAGGGCAGAATGGGCCTACACAGGTCAGCAATAAATCAAGCCCTCACTGGTAAAAAAGAAAGACAAGAGCCAGGACCAACTGGTGGCCAAACATTTCTGTCAGGAACGACATAAACTAGCATATGACTGTAGACCATATCCCGCCATCAATACGGAGAGGGGACAGAGAAGGCAATCTGATGAGGCTAGAAGCCAAATGGATACACAAACATAGGTGAATCTAGGGGGTGGTCCGGGGGTGCACAGGACCACCCATTAGCCCATGTAGCTGAGGGAAGGGGCTTTCCAACGAGCCCAGCCCCGTGTCTCTAGCCCCCTGGGAACCGGAGATACGGCCAGGCAAAGCTGGAACGTTTTCCCTATAGAATAACATGGGACCCACTAATTCCGACCCCCACCCAGTTCAATGGCTGCCAGTTCCCCCTTCGGCATCACTGAAGCTCGAGGTTGATCTCAGTCGAACCCAAATCGCTGGGCCTTCAATCTGATACCAGGCTGGATCCATATGGGTTAATTGGTTCCAGGGATATTGAGGTTAAACCGTTTTTTTTTTTTTTTCATTTATTAAATGTAATTTCATGACTATTTATTTATGTTTTTTGAGGGCAGATTTCTCTGAAACCAAACAGCCCAGTTTCACGGGACCAAAATCATTCAAAGCCAACTCAAACGTTCTTCAATATGATACTGGTCTCATGTAAATGGGTCAGTTGGTTCCAAAGATATAGCTGGTTGGTTAAATGGGGGTAGGGAGAGGGGAGTGGTTGTCTCTCCCCCTCACAACAGAAAATGCAGGGACTAGGCTGGTGTATAAGGGGTCAGCCTGGGAATGTCCCTGCATGATCCTGGGAACATATTCCCGGGAAAATCCCTGCATTTTCTATTGTAAAAGGGGTATTATTTCAAACAGCCGTGACCTGCAATGCTCTGAATACAGCCGGGCAGCCCCCTGCTCTCTGCCCAGCTGTCAGTGACTGTCACCCCTGCAGTTTACACTCCAATTCTTCTCCACGCTTTCACCTCAGCCCGCCCCCCCCTTTAATCATGTGCAGCATCATGTGTAATGGGTACTATGGTGTGCGGCATCATGTGTAATGGGTACTATGGTGTGTGGCATCATGTGTAATGGGTACTATGGTGTGCGGCATCATGTGTAATGGGTACTATGGTGTGCGGCATCATGTGTAATGGGTACTATGGTGTGCGGCATCATGTGTAATGGGTACTATGGTGTGCGGCATCATGTGTAATGGGTACTATGGTGTGCGGCATCATGTGTAATGGGTACTATGGTGCCATCAAGCAATAACCCCCTAGCAATGAGCACGTAGGTAAGCAGCACTTATGTGGCAAATATGTAATGGGCATTACGGTTTGTTATATAGTATGTAATGGGCATCATGATGTGTGGCACAATGTGTAATGGGCATTATGGTGTGTGGCCTTATGTGTAATTAAATTACGACGTGTGGCTTTATGTGTAATGGGTATTACGGAGTTTGCTAAAATGTGTAATGGGCATTACTGTGTATGGTCTAAAGTGTAATACCACACCCCTTTTTGTGATGCCATGTCTCCTTCCCATGAGGCCACGCCCCCTTTTTGCCGCGCGGCTACGCCGCGCAAAGGTTCCCCTGCTGTTATGTCTACATCTGGGACCACCCATTACCATAATTCTAGATTCGCCTATGTACACAAACTCTAATCAGCTAAACCGAATGGACTAAATGAACTTTTATGTCTCTCTGTTTTCCTTTAAGACAGCATAGAGCCCCCAACAGTTTTATACAGGTTATATACTATTATCAGTAATAAGAGTCAGAGCAATTTACCACCACAGTAATTGTGACAAGACCCATCTTTACTAATATATTAATTAAGTTAATGCCATCGTTTAAAAAAAAAGTGAACAGTAACAGAGCAACCTGGAGAAGCTCTATACCCGTCACAATCCGTTGGCAGCAGTAGTTTATAAAAACTACTGAGAAAACTATGCTCTTCCAGACAAAACGGCCCGCATATACTTTTACTTTATATCCTATTTAGATATTTTTTAATTGTCACATACACAACACTCTGTTGTTAATACAACACCATCACTCACACCGGTACCCATCAGGTTACATTAAACACATCGGCAGGTAGATTTCAAATCCCAGCGGTTACCGGTGGGTTTAAATTTGATGGAGACCCAGATGGGTGGATTCCCAGGACTGCTACACCAGCTGTCTGATAAAAAAATAGGGGGATTTGCCTCCTGCATAAATGTTTTTTATCGCAATCTTTTAAATTGATCATCTTTGCAGTTATATGCACGGTAATGTTGTTTATAATGTATGTCACTCGTTCAACATTGGTACTGTAAACTCTCTCCTCCTCCCTGATACAGACGACTACATGCCACCTGGGAGCTGCTCTCAACACTATAGTGACAGACGTCACCATGACTTCCCTGCAGCTTGCGCTCCACAGCGACAGCTAGAACATCCAGTGACCGCTTCTGCCCATCAGTCACTTCCGGTTCTGGCTTGACAGCATGCTGGTCAGCGTGGGCAGCAGGAGAGGAGGTGAGTGTACTTACACCCCTTATATATAATAAGTCAAAAACTTTACAGTTTGATTAACTTTTTTCACCTTGACAAACGGGCGTGCCAGCCCCGAAATGTTGGTGGTTTTCTACAATACATATTTTTCTTAAAAAGTTCCTCTGAGTGCCACTTTTCTTTTTCCTCTACCATACCCATTACGGGAGGCACCAGGGTCATTTAACCCATTGGGCGAATGTCAGACCACTAAAAAAGTCTATATATACACTATATATATATATATAGTATATACTGTTAATAAGAGGGCACCTGAGCACAGTACCCCTGTCTCTTACAAGCGCTAAGCCCTGTTTTCAGTTTTGATTTACCTGCAGGAAGAATACAGGAGGCAGAACTCTGGGAGACGATGGAGTCATCTGCCGCCAGGCGCCTACTCCCAAGGGGGCACCTCTCCTCCCCTGTTTAAATCCATTAATTGAAAACCAAAAATATTGCTTCCGTGGCAGAGTTTTGAAATATACAGTATGTCTTTTCTCTCTCTATATATATAGATATATAATTCATAACCGACATATACATATCTTATATAAGGTTGTGTGTGTGCGCATACATGTGTGTGGGGGGGGGGTGGAGGGGGGGGGGTCACCAATATACATCTTGCCTCCGGGCAACTGGGATGAACTTACGCCACTGTAACCAATACAGATATGTAACCTTTCTGCATTTAGTATTCGGAAAATATTATATTACCTCTAAAACTGTAAATAGGCCCAATGGCTACACAAGAGAAAAATCACTGTTCAGACAGCCGTATTCTGAATATAGGCACTGTAATCCAATATCAGTATTTACATCTCTAAAAATAATCAAACTTGTATCAAACAAAATCTGATTGAGACCTAGGCCCTTATTCTGATCGGTGCGGATTTTTCCACATGCGGTCGTACCGCAGATGGTTGGCGACTGCGTATGTGCAGAGGTCACTCTGCGCATGTGCAAGCGGTTTCGCCGCACATATTCTTTAGACGCCGCACAGGGGGCGGAGAGGGGCGTGAAGGGCTACTTAGCCTCATTACCCTATGCATACGCCCCGCGTTTCATGGGCGTTCCCATGCAAACGCAGGGCGTATGCATGGTAATGAAGCCGTGACGCATGTGTAGGGGGCAGGCATCTGACATCGCCGGATGTCAGCTGCCCGCCCCCATACATGATTTCATATGGACAAGTGTCCGTGTGGTCTAGGGTGGCGGGCGCTGGTGGAGCGTGCGGCCCTGCATTCGATGTTCGGCGACCATCGAATGCAGGGGCTGCTCCCAAGATGGAGAAGGCGTATCCCCGTCCACTTTCATGCGGACCGCAACATATCCGCGTACGGACGGAGGTGGCGATCCGTATGGAAGGCGGGGATTCGCCTGCACGGTCCTGGCCGCATATTCTGATCTGGCCGCACAGATCAGAATAAGGGCCCTAATCCATTATTTTATACAGAGAAACTTAAGGCAATAAAGCTAGCTGCAGGGCTACAGTACTTCACTGTGTGCAGATATCTAGGATCTCATCACCTATTACAGCTGTGGCAGTTGTGTCCTTTTCTTCCCTTTCTTCCAATTTTGCAATAACATCTCCAAGCAATCAGGATTAAAACTGTCCTTACTGATGCTCAAAGGCCAATGAAACATCTCTTTGTCGGGACTTTAAAAGCATAGTGTAACAGAGAGTACTCTTTATTCCAGTCACATGCCAGCCAATACATTACATTACACTGCGTACTTCTGTGTGTGCACCTTACATTTAGTTCTGCATCCTTTACAATGGGAAATCAACTGTTAAAATGGATATGGATAGAAATTGATTATGGTATCTCATTTTGTAATAGTATCCTGCGCGGCTGTGGTGTAAGTGACTGGAAATAAAGGCAATGTGCCTTTCCTCAAACAACCTAAAAAGCACACCTCGCCTAATTCTGAAAGATATGACTTATATTGCCAGAACATTTTCTAAAATGAAAAAGTTGTACATCAAATCACTAAGCACTAGCGGAACATGTATACCGTATATTGTGCAAGCAGATATATTTGGGCATGGAACATAGGATAGACCAAGTCTAGGTCTACCCTACGTCTACCCACAGATAATGTCAACACAAGGTTGATGTGAGTTTTCATGTTTTTTTTGTGTCAATGTTGACACCTAGGATGTGGACCTCCAATAAGTGTACGACATCATTTTATATTCAGGCAAGGAGTCGCTTCTAAATCCATAGTCTGTGGATATCTGTGGAGTCTGTGGAGTCATAGTATGTGGATAGTTAAATATGAAACATTTAAAAAATGGAGGAAAAAGTGAAAAACTCAAGTAGACGTTATCGTTTGTCGACCAGTGACATGTTGGATACAACAGTGAATGATAAGATGTGGCGCAACCCTTTTAAATGATGTTACTCACACTCAATGGCGTGAAAGACAAGTTTTCTATTTTGCATATAGCAGAACAACATGAAGAATAAAATATACAAGATGAAAGAACAAAATATGAAGGACAAAAACAATGGACTTGATACAATACTTGTGGAGATGCACTCTATGTTCTGGTTAAAAAAACATGTGGTATCTCACCATATATGGATACTGCGGTGGGCTATTGCTCTTGGTCAAGACTGCGGCACCACCGCAGTGGACTTGGGTGGATAATTCCTTAATGGATAAAGTGCAGGTGCTTCCAGAAAGTGAAGTGTGTCCAAACAAAGTGATCCTGTGCCAAAAGTGCTTGTAGTTTCAAAGTGCAGTCATGGATAGCATCAACGCGTTTCGGAGACCTCCCTGTCTCCTTCCTCAAGCTGGGTGTGATTTTCCATGGTCCCTGGGTCTCATTTTATACCCCTTTTCTGGGTGGGAGACCAATCACAACAAATGCTATTTTCGCGCCCCGGAAGTACCGTGCGTTCCCCCCGGCACTTCAGGTTTGCGTTCCACCAGATAGCGCTTACGCTTTCAACTGTATGATAGCCGACGGCACTGTGAATCTCTTAGTATTTTCTTCGTGCCCCGGAAGTGCCATGCGTTCCACTCTGCACTTCCGGTTTGCGTTCCACCAGACAGCGCTTCCGCTTTCAGCTGTATGATAGCCGCCGGCTCTGTGGATCTCTCAGTATTTTCTCTAAAAGGTTCCTCAGCTCCCTCCTACATAATCATTACAACATTAGATGACAGACAATTGTTCTATTAGACTTGGGCCTTTTTTCTTTTTTCGAGATCCTGCAGTTCCAAGTCTGTCATTTTGATTGAGGGCAAATTCAAAGGCAATTTCTTTTTCTCTTTTCCCCTGGACTTTGGAGCGCTTTATTGACCACAAAGTGTTTATTCAGGTGGACGGCAACTCCTCATACCTTTCTATGCCGTACTTCATTCCGGCAAAGTCCATCCCTATATACCGGGAGTGCCATCTTTAATCATTCTCAATTGTCAGCCATAATTGATATATGTAAAAGAAGAAAAATACATGGGACGTTAAAAAAACAATTTTTACATTTAAAAACCACATTAAAAAGAAGTTTATTAATCATCTAAAAACCATTTTAATTCAAAGTCAGAATTAAGACCATTAGGTAAAAGTGTATTCAACATGAAGATCCATTTAATTTCACATCTAGCTAATTGGGTTTCCACATCCTTATTTTTCCAATTTGAGGTAATTTGCTATATTTCTTAAAATCTTTTTATGGATCCCTCACACTTCCCATGGTGTTTTAGGAAGTGTTCGGAAAAAGGGTGGGTTATCAAGCCCTTGCGAATGTTGTACACGTGTTCCGCAGATCTAAGTTTTAAATTACGGGTGGTCTTCCCTATGTACAACATGTTGCATTCGCATGCCAGCAAATAAATAATATTCCACGAGTGACATGTAATGAACTGGTTAATTTAATGTGTAACACCATTCACTTCAAAGGATGTGGCCTTTTTCTCATAAGGGTTTTTACTGGTTGTTTTACACATTAGGCAGGAGCCGCACTTAAGGAATCCTTTGTTGCGGCTACTGCCTCCTGACTTCTCTGTGAGGGCACTTTTGACTAATAAGTTTTGTAAGGAAGGGGCTCTTATGTATATGAATCTCGATGTTGTTGGCATAGCTTTTCCCAACACTGCATCATCCAGCAAGATTCTCCAGTTCCTTTTCACTATGGTCTCTACCCTTTTATGGTGAGCTCCATACTGTGAAAAGAAGGCCCATTCTGTGATTTTAGAATCTTTATCTGTACCAGACTTGTTTTTAAATTTTAATAAATCTGTTCTATTCATTAAATTCATTTTTGATTTAGATTGTTGAAGTGCCTTTTCTGTATAACCTTTTTGTATAAAACGTTGGTCAATTTCTGAAAATTGTTCTTCTAGAACTTTTTCCTTTGAGCAATTGCGTTTTAACCGCATGTATTGCGCAACTGGAATACTGTTGAGCCACCTCTGGTGGTGTTTGCTATTGGCTTGTATGTAAGAATTCGAGTCGGTGGCTTTTCTATGTGTTTTTGTATGCAGTGTACAGGTTTCAATGTATATATTCAGAGCTAGAAAGACCAATTCTGTTCTGCTGATGTTAAAAGTTAATGTAATATTAAAATCATTCCTATTTAAAACATCACATAATTCTTTTAAAAGGTTTTCATCACCTCTCCATATAAAAATGATGTCGTCGATAAAAAGCCACCATGATACCAGGTCCACCACCCCCCCCCCCCCCCCCCCAGCCAACCTGTCATCCACCGCGTGAATTTCCCAATACGCCATAAACAGGTTGGCGTAACTCAAACCTGATACTCATGACGGTTCCATTTATTTGTAAAAAATAGCTCCCATTGAAATAGAATTGATTGTTCATTAAAATAAATGTGATTGCTTCTATTATGACATCCTGTAATTCCACTGAGTAATCACTTTCATTAAGAAAGAACCTGGTGGCTGCCCTGCCTTTTTCCCAGTCAATAATGGTGTAGAGGGCAAAAATGGATCACCCTTGGGCGCAGCTGCTAATGGGCTTCAAACACCTGATGAGGAGACACCACTCCTCCAAAAATACATACACCACACAAATTTTCAAGTGGAGACCCTTTAGCGCTTATAACAGGAAAATTTACAGTACTTCCATTTTATTCATTAGGTGGTCTTATAGGACAGATGAGTGGAACAGAAGATCCTTGTAGTCAATTTTCATTGATGATAGCTCATGCAAAAAATAGAGACAGAGGGATCATGTAATTGAAATCTGTCCATACAGCAAGTAGGTTAATGCACCCGTGCAGGTGGGCAGGATTTTGTGCAGCTTTTTCCTTAACCAAGAAATGGAATATGAAGCTAAGCATATCCAGACTCACATCAAAGATGTGGCTATCAAACACATCAAGGTATCTTTTAATTTTTGATGCGTACCCCAACTCACACTGTGTGGATGTTGTATTCGCACATAAAGGTATCTTTCAATGGGGAAGACAAACCCTTGGTAACATCGTTTGTTTTCCCCATTGAAAGATACCTTTATGTGCAAATATGTATGACATCTCTGAATTCTATTATCATGTAGTGTTCAAGATTGGTTGCTAAAACTATTCAGTGTGCCGGGGGAACCAATGCCCTTTTAATAGATGCAAGATTTTTGTTGGCCTTTTTTGTTGCTATATTACATTTAGCACTACACCCCAGTTTGTTGTCTATTTGGACTCCTAGATCCTTTTCGAGTACTGAATTACCCAATTCATCCCCGCTTAGGTTATAACTAGTACACTAGTTATGTCTGCCAAGGTGCATGACCTTGCATTCGTCCACATTGAACCTCATCTTCCACTTATTTGCCCACTCATCTAGATTGTCAAGATCATTTTGAAGCATGGTGACATCTAGTGCCACAGGGATCGGTTCTTGAGCCCATTTTGTTTAACATTTTTATTAATGATATTGGGATGGGGTTACTCAGCAATGTATCCAATGTCCCTAAAATATACAATGGGATCAACAATGCACAGATGGAAAGACAACAATAATAACCCTGTATACCTGCCCTAGTAGAGTGAAACCCTCCTGGCAGGTAAGGCCTTACCCTCCTGTGCAGGTAACTGCAACAATGCAGTGATGGAACAACAAAGAGAATACAAACATAAAGATGCAGGGAACACCTGACTTATCTGAAATAAGAGACACAGCTGGCTCTGGCAAGGAATGCAGCAACAGACGACAGGCACCAAAGGGCTGGAGCAAGCTTGAACCAGGAACATGCTGACACAAGACTGTGGACGCTACAACTGATGTCAGAGAGCTGGTCTGGCCGTGTTTTATTCAAAATCCCTGCCCTGCTAATTGATGATGTCAGCGGCCACCGCAGGGAGGAGTACGGAAGCTTGGTGCATTGCCTAGCAACGTCCCGATGCCTCCTAGCAGAGAGCCAGGCCAGAATATGGCCACCGCAGGGAGGAAGACGGACGCTCAGGGCATTGCCTTGCAACGTTACAACGCCTCCTTGCAGGGAGCCCGGCTGGCCGAAGATGGCCGCTGACGACCGCCAACCCTGAGCCTCCGACGCAGTGAGTATCGCTGGAGCTCGGGGAGAGAGAGGGGAGGTGGCGGTGGCCACACGGCTGCATAACAACAACATTGTAATTTAATGTACTATTTTCGTTATGCTTTTTGTGCAGTACTGTGGACCCTTTAATGTGCTTTATAAGTAAATTAATATTGTAATAAAATTGAAAAGAAAATGTCTGCATAATTAAATATTTATTCCATTACACAGAACAAAATACAACAATAATGAAAACAATTCTACTCGTCACTGACTTTTTAAGCTGAACAGATATTTCTCCCACTGTTGTCACACTTTTAAAGTACTACATTTTATACGTTTTATAGAACTATTTGCAATAAAAAGTGATTTTCTCTTACAAATAGGAGTTCATGCCACCAACCCATCAATAAATCTTAAAACTGGATAGTGATAAATGATTATTAACTTGGCATTATTTTATGTATACTTCTTAATTAAATTGATGAATGTCACAAATTATTTGACAAGCTTATTACAAAACTAAAAAGAAAATGGATTGTCTGAGAACAAAACTGATTTAAAAGGTTTATTTTTTTCCCCATGGATATGAATATGTTTAATGTTTAGGAGGGACACCCTATTCCCTCTTCACTGAGGGCCTTATTTTGGTTCATTCTTTCTGACAAAATCCTTCTTAGATGGACAAAACCATGTGCACTGCAGGGGGGGCAGATGTAACGGGATGAGGTTAATTTGCCGGCGGTCGGGATCCCGGCGGTCGGAATCCCGACACTGGAATCCCGACCGCCGAAATCCCGAAACTTTCTCCCTCTGTGGGTGTCCATGACACCCATAGAGGGAGAATAAAATAGCGTGCCGAGCGTAGCGAGGCACCGGGCCCGCTGCGTGGCGAGCGCAGCGAGCCCGCAAGGGGGGGCGATCCATGTCCCCCCCTTGTCGGGATTTCGGCGGTCGGGATTCCAGTGTCGGGATTCCGACCGCCAGGATCCCGACCGCCGGCAAATCGTATCGGATCCGATGTAACATGTGCAGAGAGAATTAGATTTGGGTGAGTTATTTTGTTTCTGTGCAGGATAAATACTGGCTGCTTTATTTTTACACTGCAATATAGATCTCACTTTGAAGTAAAACCCCACCCAAATCTAATTCTCTCTGCACATGTTACATCTGCCCCACCTGCAGTGCACATGGTTTTGCCCATCTAAGAAGGATTTTGTCAGAAAGAATTAACCAAAATAAGGCCCTTAGTTTGTTATCTCATATTAAACAGCAAAATAAATCAGCATACAGGCTATGACTTTAAATTATATTGGAAACACATTTGCATAATATATCATTTACAGCAATAGTATATACTTATTGTCCAATGTACTAAGCAACTATGACTACCAAGATTTATAGAACACACTTTTCTCTTTCTCGCTTTCTCACTCTCTATGTATATATATATATATATATATATATATATATATATATATATATATATTATAATGAGTGCTGGGCCCCCTGCATTTGTATTTACTAGAGTGTGTGGTCACAGGCCACTGCACCCCAACCTGGGAAGTGTGGGTGCTGTTTGCGCCCCATTCTTAGGAATGGTGAGTGCGGTGGTACATC